>NC_084480.1:304860673-306060673 GCF_030035675.1 Rhineura floridana | reverse complement strand
TGAAATACAATTAATGAAATGATGGGATAGTTATTACCCTTAGAACCTAGATTATTACTTCTGGGTTACTTAAAACATATTGTTCCTGATGTAGACCTAGAGGTGGGAATAATGTCCCCTCAATGTAAAAACTGGCTTGAAAAACAGTTTCTAAATTAGCATATTGTAGGAGAACAAGTAATGAAAAATTGTGTACTGCCTTCCAGTCGATTTCTACTTATGGCAACCCTATAGGGTTTTCATGAGGCTGAGAGGCAGTGACTGGCCAAGCTTCATGACTATGTGGGGATTCGAACCCTGGTCTCCCAGGTCGTAGTCCAACACCTTAACCTCTATACCACACTGGCTAAGCTTTTAGAGTGATTATCTTTCTTTGTGATGTTTTGGAATGACAAATATCAGAACAATATTCAACCATGTAATGGTTTTGCCTGATTGCATCTATATCAATTGGCAGTGCTTTTTTTGTTGGTAAAAAATTAAGTGCCAGGACTCACATCTTGATAAAAATGCCCATGGATACCAGCACAAAATGGCTGCTATGGGCAGCTCCTCCTCATAAAAAAGGTGCCACTACTCTGTACCAGTCAGTACTGGCACAAAAAAGCCCTGTTGATTGGTATATCAAATGTATATAGGATATATATAGGGTGTGGGTATGTGTATCACAAATCAATACTTTTTCTTTTTAATAGAATAATATGAAAAGGAAGGTGTAATATGAATACGTGTATGAATGAATGAATGAAGGAATATTGGTCTTATGAAGGTGAATTTTCAAGACCTCCAAAACAGCTAGGAGTGATATTGGACCTCATCAGGAAACTGGCTCACTTGCTGACAAAATGATCTGTTCCTTGTTATACGCCTAACACAGTGGCATCTCATTGACCCAGAGAATCCTTCCACTGTGCACTTCTTGCTGCTGAAAGATTAGCCGAGAGCAAGGGAGGTAAGATCCATCTCCATAAAAAGTAACAGAAAATGGCATAAAATTAAAATAATTTCCTGTGAAAGCTGAGGACATTCCTTCGTTAGACGTCTTTCCTGGTCTAGGTCATATGGCTTTTCTTTCTTTGCAAGGGGAAAAATAAAAGCATGTGCTGGTTTCCTGTGCCCCGAGGACCTTAAAGCAAGGCCCACCAGCAGTGTAGCTTTGAAGCACTCGTATGGAAAACTAGATCATTCTTTTAAAAAAGAAGTCATAAAATAGAATGGTAATGGAAAAGCAACTGCAAGAAGGTATTTTGATGTTTGCACTAAGTTATGGAAAAAGAGCAAAATAGTAAGGGTCATTTTATAAAGTACAGGAATTAACTCATGGGAAAGGACCATAGTTCAGTGGTACCAGATTCAGTCACTATCATCTTCAGTTAAGAATGGGGTGGCCACTTACATATTATCCCCCCAAAAGGAAATGCATCACCAAAGATGAAAGAGGATGCATGTTTGCATAAAATGTTCATATGCTAATTTGTATGTACACATGCAAATTTAGGCATAATTACTAGCCTCATAGTTGGTTTATTTCTATACGTACCCAAAGTGGTGAACGGAGTAATACAGAAGAAAATATAACAACATTATAGACCCAGTGCCTGCAGGGGAGACCCAGTGCCTGCAGGAAGAAGAGACCATCGCCCCAAGGGAAGGAGAGGCTGCTTCTGCTGCTGCTGTGCTGCTGCTGCTGCTGCTGCTGTGAGACCACCACCTCCACCACCCTTCCCTGTGGGACTTCTGCCTGGCAGAACCAGGCCCCAGGTACCCAGCCAGCTAGGACTGATTCTTACCATCTGTTCCTCTTTGGAGGGATACATAAGCCGGCTGGCTGAGGTGGCCTGGGAGTCCCTGTGCCTGAAGGAAGAAGAGACCATCGCCCATCGCGGCGGCGGCGGCTGCTGTGAGACCACCACCTCCACCACCCTTCCCTGTGAGACTTCTGCCTGGTAGGACCAGGCCCCAGGTACCCAGCCAGCTAGGACTGATTCTTACCATCTGTTCCTCTTTGGAGGGATACATAAGCCGGCTGGCTGAGGTGGCCTGGGAGTCCCTGTGCCTGAAGGAAGAAGAGACCATCGCCCAAGGGAAGGAGAGGCTGCTGCTGCTGCTGCTGCTGTGGGACCACCACCTCCACCACCTTTCCCTGTGGGACTTCTGCCTGGCAGGACCAGGCCCCAGGTACCCAGCCAGCTAGGACTGATTCTTACCATCTGTCCCTCTTCGGAGGGATACATAAGCCGGCTGGCTGAGGTGGCCTGGGAGTCCCAGTGCCTGCAGGAAGAAAAGACCATTGCCCAAGGGAAGGAGAGGCGGCTGCTGCTGCTGCTGTAAGACCACCACCTCCACCACCCTTCCCTGTGGGACTTCTGCCTGGCAGGACCAGGCCCCAGGTACCCAGCCAGCTAGGACTGATTCTTACCATCTGTCCCTCTTCGGAGGGATACATAAGCCGGCTGGCTGAGGTGGCCTGGGAGTCCCAGTGCCTGCAGAAAGAAGAGACCATCGCCCAAGGGAAGGAGAGGCTGCTGCTGCTGCTGCTGCTGCTGCTGCTGCTGCTGCTGCTGCTGCTGCTGCTGCTGCTGCTGCTGCTGCTGCTGCTGCTGCTGCTGCTGCTGCTGCTGCTGCTGCTGCTGCTGCTGCTGCTGCTGCTGCTGCTGCTGCTGCTGCTGCTGCTGCTGCTGCTGCTGTGCTGCTGCTGTGCTGCTGCTGCTGCTGCTGCTGCTGTGAGACCACCACCTCCACCACCCTTCCCTGTGAGACTTCTGCCTGGTAGGACCAGGCCCCAGGTACCCAGCCAGCTAGGACTGATTCTTACCACCTGTCCCTCTTTGGAGGGATACATAAGCCAGTTGGCTGAGGTGGCCTGGGAGTCCCAGTGCCTGCAGGAAGAAGAGACCATCGCCCAAGGGAAGGAGAGGCGGCTGCTGCTGCTGCTGCTGTGAGACCACCACCTCCACCACCCTTCCCTGTGAGACTTCTGCCTGGCAGGACCAGGCCCCAGGTACCTAGCCAGCCAGGACTGATTCTTACCACCTGTCCCTCTTTAGAGGGATACATAAGCCGGCTGGCTGAGGTGGCCTGGGAGTCCCAGTGCCTGCAGGAGGAAGAGACCATCGCCCAAGGGAAGGAGAGGCGGCGGCTGCTGTGCTGCTGTGCTGCTGTGCTGCTGTGCTGCTGTGCTGCTGTGCTGCTGTGCTGCTGTGCTGCTGTGCTGCTGTGCTGCTGTGCTGCTGTGCTGCTGTGCTGCTGTGCTGCTGTGCTGCTGTGCTGCTGTGCTGCTGTGAGACCACCACCTCCACCACCCTTCCCTGTGGGACTTCTGCCTGGCAGGACCAGGCCCCAGGTACCCAGCCAGCCAGGACTGATTCTTACCACCTGTCCCTCTTTGGAGGGATACATAAGCCGGCTGGCTGAGGTGGCCTGGGAGTCCCAGTGCCTGCAGGAAGAAGAGACCATCGCCCCAAGGGAAGGAGAGTCGGCTGCGGCCGCGGTGGTGTATTTGTATTTGTGTGGTTGTGTCAGCCTTGTGTGAGTGTGTGTGTCTGTATGAGTGGATGTTATGAGTGAATGTGTATTTTTTATTTATAAATGTGGAATGTGAGGTGTGTGTGGCATGAATTGTATGTGTGAATGTATGAATGTGTAATGGTTGTGATTTATTTTATACTTTATTAGTGCTGTTGCAATCTGATGTAACCCTCCCATTGATTGAGGGAGTGGCTGTCTGTTGCCGGAGCGACGGGGTATTACAGAGGTGGGCCTCCATTTTTCATTTTGTTTAGGGTGGGTGGCCTGTCCATTAAGCGGACAGGGATAGGGGCATGTGTAAATCGGGGGGGGGTTATGACAGAGAGGGAGGGGGGCCAATCTATACCAAGACTGGGCGGCAGGCGCTGGGTTGATGCTGGGGGCAGACCATGTCAGTCTAGAGGAACAAGAGATAGATGTGTGATATCCATCCCTTGTTCCTGGTCTGCCCAAATCCAGAAGACAACTGGGAGACGCAGGATTCCTACCGACCTTCGACTGTTGTTGTGTAATGCCAGGTCTGTGTCACAAAAAACATCTATCATCCATGATATGATTTTGGATGAATGCGCAGACCTGGTGTGTGTTACGGAAACTTGGCTGGACGAGGCCTCAGCTCCCATTCTTGAGGCCATGTGTCCGCCAGGTTTCCGCTACGCACAGCAGCCGAGGGTGGGAAGGCGGGGAGGGGGTGTGGCAGTCATTTATCGGGAATCTTTGGTTTTTACCAGACCTCCGTTCCTGAGGACCAAGTTTGTTGATTACATGTACTGGAGGTTGGGCCCGAAGGGCAGTTTAGGGATCCTGCTTGTGTACTGCCCGCCCCGCAACACAGCAGACTCCCTGGCCGAGGTGCTTGAGGTGGTCTCGGATGTGCGAGCGTTGTCCCCAGAGCTGTTAATTCTCGGGGACTTCAACGTACATGCTGAGGCCACTCTCACTGGAGCCCCTCGGGATTTCCTGGAAACCATGGCTTCCTGGGAACTGCACCTAAGTAATATTGGGCCCACCCACTTAGCCGGTCATGCTCTCGACCTTGTATTTGTCCTGAGAGAGGAGGGAAGTGTTCTGAAGTTGGGGGCTATTTCTTCTACCCCTGTGTCATGGTCAGATCACTATCTGGTGAATATAGACTTCTCGATGCCACATGCCCTCCACAGGGGTAAAGGACCTATTAGAATGGTCCGCCCCAGGCGCTTGATGGATCCAGATGGATACCTGACTGCGCTGGGGGAATTGGAACCTGCTGAAGGTCGCTCGGTTGAAACCCTGGTGATGGAGTGGAATGAGGGGATCACCAGGGCATTGGACCGGGTTGCCCCGAAACATCCTCTCCCCCTGAACAGAACTCAGATAGCACCGTGGTATACACCCCGGTTGCGTAATCTGAGGTGGGAGGTGAGACGACTAGAACGCCGGTGGCGGAAATCTCGCTCCGAAGGTGCTCGGACACAGGTCAGAGCAGCAGTAGCTGCCTACCAGGTGGCAGTAAAGGCGACAAAGAAGGAGTTCTTTGCTGCCTCTATTGCATCTGCAGAGTGCTGTCCCAGGAGGTTGTTCCAAGTGGTCTGAAGCCTGGTTGGTCCAGTTGCTCAGGAACCCTTGGAGCATTCTAAGACCTCCTGTGACAAATTGGCAAAGCACTTTGCTGATAAAATCAAACACCTAAGGAGCTCGATTCCGTACGCCGTGGATGCAGTGAATGAACCAGAGTTGACCACTTGCAATCCGGTCCAGTGGGATCGGTTTCAGCCTCTCCCTTCTGAGGAAGTGGACAAGGTGCTTTCATCTGTGAAGCCTACCACTTGTCTGATTGATCCTTGCCCATCATGGCTCCTTGTGAATTGCAAGGAGAAACTGGGCGAAGGGATTAGGGCGGTGGTAAACGCATCCTTAGCGGAGGGTGTAATGCCACTGGCCCTCAAGGAGGCAATTATAAAGCCTATCTTAAAGAAGTCCTCCTTGGATCCCCAAGTTTTGAACAACTTTTGCCCGGTTTCGAATTTGCCATTTTTGGGCAAGATCATTGAGCGAGTGGTGGCTGACCAATTGTCAGCACACTTGGATGAAACGGATTATCTGGATCCATACCAATCGGGTTTCAGGACTGGACATGGAACTGAAACAGCCTTGGTCGCTCTGGTGGATGATATGAGGAGGGCATTAGATAGGGGAGAATTCACCTTTCTTGTCCTCCTGGATCTTTCAGTGGCTTTTGATACCGTTGACCACGGTATCCTGTTGGATTGCCTGGAAGGACTGGGAATAGGAGGCACTGTTCTACGGTGGTTCCGTTCCTTTCTCTCTGACAGGCATCAACAGGTAGCATTGGGAGATGAGGTTTCAGACCCTTGGCCTCTCACTTGTGGAGTGCCACAGGGTTCTATCCTCTCTCCCATGCTATTCAACATCTATATGAAGCCGCTGGGATCCATCATCAGGAGATTTGGGCTGCGGTGTCACCAATATGCAGATGACACTCAGCTCTATCTCTCGTTTAAGTCCTCACCAGAGTTGGCTGTGGAGACCATGTCCAAGTGCCTGGAATCCGTGAGTGGATGGATGGGAAGGAACAGGCTGAAGCTAAATCCTGACAAAACCGAGGTGCTGCTTGTGGGAGACAGAGGAAGGTTGGGTCCTGTTGACCTGAGGTTTAATGGGGTACAATTACCCCTGAAGGACCAGGTCCGCAGCCTTGGGGTTGTTCTTGATTCCAGGCTATCCATGGAGGCTCAGATTTCGGCAGTGAGCCGGGCAGCCTGGTACCAATTACACCTCATACGTAGGCTGCAACCCTACCTCCCTGTTCATCAGCTCCCACTGGTAGTACATGCCCTGGTCACCTCTCGATTAGACTACTGCAATGCGCTCTACGTGGGGTTACCCTTGAAAACGGTCTGGAAACTTCAACTGGTACAGAATGCTTGTTTACTTACAAACAGTCGTCGCCGTGATCATATTACGCCAGTATTATTCAATCTACACTGGCTTCCAGTAGTTTTCCGGGCCCAATTCAAGGTGTTGGTGTTAACCTTTAAATCCCTATACAGTTTCGGCCCAGTTTATCTGAAGGAGCACCTCCAGCATCACCAATTATGCCGCCCGACAAGATCAGCCACGCAGGGCCTTCTCTCAATCCCACCAACAAAAGCAGCTAGGTTGGTGGGGACTAGAGAGAGGGCTTTTTTGGTGGTGGCCCCCACTCTCTGGAATTCCCTCCCATTCGATCTTCGGCATGCCCCTTCCCTGGATATCTTCCGCTGAGCCTTAAAAACGTGGCTGTTTGGACAGGCCTTTGGGACCGCCGGGATGGGCTAATTACATACTGAATGCCCGTTGTTGTGTACTGCACATGTTGTTATTCTTGTTACTGCTGATTATATTGTATTTTATTGTAATTATTGTATTTTATTGTAATTTAATATGTACGTCGCCTAGAGTGGCTTCGGCCAGATAGGCGACCTAAAAATTAAATTTACATTACATTTACAATTTACAAACGCAATATTATTTTATTTATTTATTTATTTATTGTATTTGTATACCGCCCCATAGCCGAAGCTCTCTGGGTGGTTTACAGTAACTAAAAACATTAAAAACAAATATACAAATTTAAAACACATCTTTTAAAAACAATTTAAACACAATTTTAAAAATTTAAAACAATTTAAAAACACATGCTAAAATGCCTAGGAGAAGAGGAAAGTCTTGACCTGGTGCCGAAAAGATAACAGTGATGGTGCCAGGCGCACCTTGTCAGGGAGATCATTCCATAATTTGGGGACCACCACTGAGAAGGCCCTCTCCCTTGTTGCCACACTCCGAGCTTCCCTCAGAGTAGGCACCCGGAGGAGGGCCTTAGATGTTGAGCGTAGTGTATGGGTGTACGGGTGGGTTCAAAGGTACAATACAATAAATCAATAAATAAAAATATAATATAACAAAAAACCCAGGCACACCATAAATCACACTTCATACATTCATACATCCTTCTGGAAACAGCTACAAGTGTGGCAAAGTTCTTACAGTTGCTCTCCAGGGCAGGGCTGTCTGGCTCAACCTTCTGGCTGCTCAACAGGCTGCAGTTCTCCAGGTGCAAGAACAGGAGCCTGTGCACTAAAGAAGGGCTGGGAGGCCATCGCTGGTATTCATTTCCCAGCTAGCAACAGTACTATTACTGCTACCTGCCACCTACAATGCCTAATTTAGATAGAAATACCAATCAAACAGATGACTGTACACGTGGACATCACCAAATGGTCAATATAGGAATGAAATTGACTATATAATTGGTAGCAGAAGATGTAGAAGTTCCATATTTTCTGCAAAAACAAGACCAGGATCAGACTGCGGTACAGATCATGAACTGGTCATATCGAAAATCAGAGTAAAGCTAAAGAAGAGCAACAAAGCAATCATAATGCCAAAATACAATTTAAATAACATCCCAGAAGAATATAAAGATCAAATAAGGAACAGATTCGAGGCTTTACACTTAGTTGACAGAGAACCAGAAGAACTATGGAGTGAAGTCAGAGACATTATCAGGGAAGAAGGCAAAACGACAATACCTCTAGTTAAAAAGAAAGAAAGACCTCAATGGATGACTGAAGAAACTCTTAAAATGGTTCAAGAGAGAAGGAAAGCAAAAGCAAGAGGAGATAGAAACACGGTCAGAACCCTACATGCAGCAATACAGTGACTAGTACGTAGGGACAAAGAGAACTATTACAATAGTTATTGTCTAGAAATAGAAGAGGACAACAAAAAGGGAAGAACAAGAGCCCTATTCCAAAAGATTTGAGAAATGAAAGGGAAATTTAAACCAAGAGAAGGGATGTTGAATAATCCACAGGGAAACACACTGACTGACCGAGATGAAATAAAAGGAGGATGGAAGCAATACACTGAAGAACTCTATAAAAGAGATGCCAGGATGACAGATTCATTCACGGAGGAACCGTATGCTGAAGAACCAGAAATTTTAGAATGTGAGGTGAAAGCTGCTCTTCAAATACTTGGAAGAAACAAATCACCAGGAATAGATGGCATACCAATAGAGTTGCTACAAGCTACTGAGACTGAATCAGTCCAAATTTTGACTAAAATCTGTCAAGAAATATGGAAAACTAAACAATGGCCCTCAGACTGGAAGCATTCAATATACATCTCATTTCCAATGAGAGGGGATCCCAGGGAATACAGTAATTATCAAACTATTGCCTTAATATCCCATGCAAGTAAAGTAATGCTCAAGATTCTACAACAAAGGCTCTTACCATATATGGAGTGAGAAATGCCAGACGTCCAAGCTAGATTGAGAAAGGGAAGAGGCCACAGAGATCATATTGCAAACATACGTTGGATAATGGAATAGACCAAGGAATTTCAGAAGGAAATCACCCTGTGCTTTATAGATTACAGCAAAGCCTTTGACAGTGTAGATCATGAAAAACTATGGAATGCTTTAAAAGAAATGGGGGTGCCACAGCATCTGATTGTCCTGATGCGCAACCTATACTCTGCATAATGAGAAGACATGATTCACTAGAAAAGACAATAATGCTTGGAAAAACAGAAGGGAGTAGAAAAAGAGGAAGGCCAAACAAGAGATGGATTGAAGGAAGCCACAGACCTGAACTTACAAGATCTGAAGAGGGTGGTTCATGACAGATGCTTTCGGAGGTCACTGATTCATAGGGTCGCCATAAATCGTAATCTACTTGAAGGCACATAACAACAACAAACCATACATCTCACCAAAGTGGAGAAGACTGTCACTGAGTGACCTGTTCAGCCTTCTGTCCAGGTGCTAAATGTTGATGAGCAACTTCAAGACCCTCCTTCTTTCCCTTGTTATGTTTTTTTAAATCTTTGGACTTGGATTAGACAACCCTTCAAATCGAGGACTCCTTCAAAGGAATGATGGCCCTCTGTAAAGAGGCAATGGCCAGCAGAGAAAAAAGTCACGTAGCAAGTGCTGGGCGAGACACTCTGACTCAGACCACATGCTTGATTCGCACATTACACCAGTAGAGGCTGGTGGCTCCAATGTCAGTGGGGCAGTGAATCTGCTTCAGGTTTTAGTCTGAACTTTCAAGGAGCTGTTCAAGCTACTGAACCTATTTTGCGAATAGGTTTCAGTTCCTTGAGCAGCTCCTTCATAGTTCGGACTAAAACCCAGAGTGGATTCACTGCCTCACTGACAGCGGAGCCACCAGTCTCTACTGCATTGCACTAAGCCCAAAAGGAGATTAGGAATGATCTGCTCCTCCCTGGTCATTATGCTGCTGCCCTGCTGTCAGCTAAACCATGGCTTGGTTTAGCATATCATCCAAACCCAGAGATGCTTTTTATGCAAAAGGTCCCAAGTGCAGTCTTTGCAATATCTATTTATTTATTTTATTTATTAGTTGAATTTGTATGCCACTTTTCCTTACAAATATGCTCAAAGTGGCTTACAAAAATGCGAATGACATCAATAGCAATCAATGCAAAAACATAACGACCGTTTCAAATCATTTCAAAACTTAACAATCCAACAATAACTCCAACTGATTACCTATACATTATCACATTTAAAGTCGTCATAAAACAAGCTATCACTCAATTAAAACATATCAAATTAATAACATAACATTTCAATATTAATAACATAACATTCCAGTACAAAAGCATAAGAAAACAGTTTTTGTCACTCTAGCATTGATGTTAAGTCTCTGCTGATGGCTGCTATTGTTATATGAAGCCATGTTCAGAGGCAGATTAACTCCGGGCGCCGGTGGCTGGAGAGAACCCACAGTGGGAGAAGACTATTGCTTGTAGGCTCCCCCAAAAAGCAGCCAGATGGACACTGCAGAGAGGCAAGACGCTGGACGAGGCAGCGCCTCAGTGGAGTCCCCAACGAAACAGAGCGCCCACAGCTTGCACAAATGCTCCCCAGAAAATATGATGCGGCGGCAGCGGCACCCACCAACATCCCCACTCCGTCTCTTGGTGCCCCACTCGTCTGCACCAAGCTCAATGATGTGGAGACTGCAGGCAGGCAGACAGACTGGTAACCTTGCATGCAGCACAGTGGGCAGCAGGTGACTCCTCACGCCAGGCATTGTGCCGGACTCCTCCTCGCCCTCTCCTCCACCATGCTGGGGGAGATGGCCATGGTAGCACTGGCCACTGGCTTCAAGCCCTCTGGCGGTGGCTCCTTCTTCAAGACGAAGTAACAGTGCATTAACACCAGGTAGTATTGGCAATTTGGGGCTAACCTCCCCCTTTTAATTGCAGAAGAAGAAGCGAAGTGGTGCCGAGAGACAGCAGACGGCGTAGTCGCAAAGACCTTTGCCATGTTTGTGAGTCATGAGTTTGCTCCTCATGCAGCTCACACTTTGTTGGGTCCCTGACATCTAGTTAAAGGGTCTTAGGTAACAAAGTTAGAAAGGTCATCTGCTCCCAGTCTGAGCAAACAATACTGAAGTAGATGGGCCAATGGTCTGTCTCAGTAAAAGGCAGCTGTATATATTCATGAAGATCACATGATGTTATGGATTAGCAATAAAGGTCAATGTTATGCATGTTTACGAGAAGTAGAGATGGGGAAGAAATTGATTCAGTTCACATTTTAATGTGAACTCTACCTGATGCATGCTTCTTGAACCAGCAGGGAAGCTGAAATGTAGCTAGGCTTCAAAATTCACACATCTCTGAATTTTGCAATGCAGTTCTCCAAGAAAAGAAAAGCATATTTGAGGGGAAGTGTGCACAAAAATGCATATATTGGGGAAAGTGGTGTACAAAATACATTATATTAGAGGAAACTACTTGCAAAAAATGTGCATATCAAGCAAAATTGGGCACAACCAGGTATGTATTAAGAGAAATACACATAAAATGCATACAGATTTTCATGCAAATGTTTTTTATTATTAAATGCAAACTGATGTGGAAATGAGGCAAAACTAAACAAGATTGGAAATATTAGAAAGTAAGAAAAACCAAAACTGACAGATTTCTCCATGCCTACTCAGAAGTAAGTTCCACTGTATTCGGAACTTTAGATGCGGGTCAATGTAGAAAGGATTACAGTGTTCACAAAAGAGCCCTGCGTAAGAGCTTATGTGTACACTAATTCAAAAAAGAACTTGCTCCATAAACTTCAGCAAATTTTCACAGTGATACTTAGTTTATTTAACACCCGGAAATTTTGGTGTGTTGATAATGGAAGTACTCTACCAAGAGTTCAAAGCTTCTTTCTTTCTTTCTTTTTTTCAGGGTGTTAAATGAGCTTCTTAAATCTGATGGTGTTGAAAGCCTGAAAATGTTGAGGAACACATTTGCAAAATAGCCGTCTCTAATGAAATGTTTAGACAGCTGGCTTAGACAGTAGAAAAAGTCAAAATGACATTAACGTATACATCCAGGGTAGCAAACCAATCCTTGGATAGTGCAACATTTCACTGCGTGATTCTCAGAGATGGTTTATAATTTCACATCTGCAGCAGCATATGAGGAGGAGTTCAGCTGTTGACAGGCTTTCTTTGGGAATCCCATCATTTGCTCATTTGAATAAGGAAATTAGGAAATATCATTGCGATTTATTATGTGAAACAAGGAAGTTTGATCTAGAGGACAATCCTCAGCTAGTATGGCTTACTGTTATAGTCACTCAGTTGTGCTTCTTTAGCCCACATCCCTAGTCCTCAAGATTATTGAGGCCCACTGTTCTACAAAAGAAGAAACCTGCTAGGTAGATCAAAGGCCCATCTACTCCAGCACCCTGTTCTCATAGTGGCCAATCAGATGCCTATGGGGACCCTGCAAGTAGCACCTGAGCACTTGTGATTTCCTGGTATTTAGAGGAATAACGTTTCTGGCACTGGAGGTAGTACACAGCCACCATGGCTAGTAGCCATTGCTAACATTTCAAGTATTGGAATATTTGATTTATGTTGTTGTTATGTGCCTCCAAGTCGACTATGACTTATGGCGACCCTATGAATCAGTGACCTCCAAGAGCATCTGTCATGAACCACCCTGTTCAGATCTTGTAAGTTCAGGTATGTGGCTTCCTTTATGAAATCAATCCATCTCTTGGTTGGCCTTCCTCTTTTTCTACTCCCTTCTGTTTTTCCCAGCATTATTATCTTTTCTAATGAATCATGTCTTCTCATTATGTGTCCAAAGTATGATAACCTCAGTTTCATCATTTTAGCTTCTAGTGATAGTTCTGGTTTGATTTGTTCTAACACCCATTATTTGTCTTTTTTGCAGTCCATGGTATCCGCAAAGCTCTTCTCTAACACCACATTTCAAATGCGTTGATTTTTCTCTTATCTGCTTTTTTCACTGTCCAACTTTCACATCCATACATAGAGATCGGAAATACCATGGTCTGAATTATCCTGACTTTAGTGTTCAGTGATACATCTTTACATTTGAGGACCTTTTCTAGTTCTCTCACAGCTGCCCTCCCCAATCCTAGCCTCCTTCTGATTTCTTGACTATTGTCTCCATTTTGGTTAATGATTGGGCCAAGGTATTGATAATCCTTGACAAGTTCAATGTCCTCATTGTCAACTGTAAGGTTGCATAAATCTTCTGTTGTCATTACTTTAGTCTTTTTGATGTTCAGCTGTAGTCCTCCTCTTGTGCTTTCCTCTTTAACTTTCATCAGCATTTGTTTCAAATCATTAGTGGTTTCTGCTAGTAGTATGGTAACGTCTGCATATCTTAAATTATTGATATTTTTCCCTCCAATTTTCACACCTCCTTCATCTTGGTCCAATCCCACTTTCCGTATGATATGTTCTGCGTACAGATTAAATAAATAGGGTGATAAAATACACCCCTGTCTCACACCCTTTCCGATGGGGAACCAATCGGTTTCTCCATATTCTGTCCTAACAGTAGCCTCTTGTGCAGAGTATAGGTTGCGCATCAGGACAATCAGATGCTGTGGCACCCCCATTTCTTTTAAAGCATTCCATAGTTTTTCATGATCTACACAGTCAAAGGCTTTGCTGTAATCTATAAAGCACAGGGTGATTTTCTTCTGAAATTCCTTGGTCCGTTCCATTATCCAACGTATGTTTGCGATATGATCTCTGGTACCTCTTCCCTTTCTAAATCCAGCGTGGACGTCTGGCATTTCTCGCTCCATATATGGCAAGAGCCTTTTTTGTAGAATCTTGAGCATTACTTTACTTGCATGGGATATTAAGGCAATAGTTCTATAATTACTGCATTCCCTGGGATCCCCTTTCTTTGGAATTGGGATGTATATGGAACGCTTCCAGTCTGTGGGCCATTGTTTAGTTTACCATATTTCTTGACAGATTTTAGTCAAAATTTGGACTGATTCAGTCTCAGTAGCTTGTAGCAACTCTATTGGTATGCCATCTATTCCTGGTGATTTGTTTCTTCCAAGTATTTGAAGAGCAGCTTTCACCTTGCATTCTAAAATTTCTGGTTCTTCAGCATACGGTTCCTCCATGAATGAATCTGTCATCCTGGCATCTCTTTTATAGAGTTCTTCAGTGTATTGCTTCCATCTTCCTTTTATTTCATCTCGGTCAGTCAGTGTGTTTCCCTGTGGATTATTCAACATCCCTACTCTTGGTTTAAATTTCCCTTTCATTTCTCTAATCTTTTGGAATAGGGCTCTTGTTCTACCCTTTTCGTTGTCCTTTTCTATTTCTATACAGTAACTATTGTAATATTTCTCTTTGTCCCTATGTACTAGTTGCTGTATTGTTGCATTTAGGGTTCTGACTGTGTTTCTATCTCCTTTTGCTTTTGCTTTCCTTCTCTCTTGAATCATTTTAAGAGTTTCTTCAGTCATCCATTGGGGTCTTACTCTCTTTTTAACTCTCTTTTTAACTCTCTTTTGCATTGTTCTCTGATAACATCTCTGACTTCATTCCATAGTTCTTCTGGTTCTCTGTCAACTAAGTTTAAAGCCTCAAACCTGTTCCTTATTTGATCTTTATATGCTTCTGGGATACTATTTAAATTGTATTTTGGCATTATGATTGCTTTGTTGCTCTTCTTTAGCTTTACTCTGATTTTCGATATGACCAGTTCATGATCTGTACCGCAGTCTGATCCTGGTCTTGTTTTTGCAGAAAGTATGGAACTTCTCCATCTTCTGCTACCAATTATATAATCAATTTGATTCCTATATTGCCCATTTGGTGATGTCCACGTGTACAGTCGTCTTTTTGGTTGTTCAAAAAATGTGTTTGCAAGAAACAAATTATTGGCTTCACAGAATTCAATAAGTCTTTCTCCTGCTTCGTTTCTGTCTCCTAGGCCCCCTTTCCCCACAATTCCTAGTTCTTCTTTGTTCCCTACTTTTGCATTCTAGTCCCCCATGATTATCAG
The DNA here is from genome assembly GCF_030035675.1 of Rhineura floridana. Taxonomy (NCBI): domain Eukaryota; kingdom Metazoa; phylum Chordata; class Lepidosauria; order Squamata; family Rhineuridae; genus Rhineura; species Rhineura floridana. The sequence continues at coordinate 306,045,766 of NC_084480.1, read as the reverse complement.
CACATCTTGTTTTGGTGTGTGATCAATTTCTTCCTGTACTTTTGCGTAAAATTTCTCCAATTCCTCTTCTTCTGAGTTTGCCGTCAGAGCATAGACTTGGATGATGGTTATGTTGATAGGTTTCCCATTTAATCTCATTGATATCACTTGCTCAGACCTTGTGTTGTAGCTGCTAATTGCTCTTGCTACATCACTTCTCACTATTAAAGCAACCCCATTTCTTCTTAATTTCTCATTTCCAGCATAAAATATTTTGTAGTTGCCTGATTCGAAATGTCCTATTCCAGTCCATTTTAGTTCACTCACGCCAAGTACTGTAATGTTGATGCGTTCAATTTCTTGCTTGACAATTTCTAACTTTCCCTGGTTCATGCTTCTCACATTCCATGTTCCTATTGTGTGTGTTGTACAACTCCGGACTCTCTTTTCGCATCTGTGTGCATCAGCCTCTGGGTTTCCTTTCGGCTTTGACCCAGCTGCATCATTAGCCACAGTGCTACTTATATACACTATACTACACATGGCCAGGCTACCTGTCACATTAGCTACCTATCTGTGCCTTTAAGTGTAGGGTTTGCTTAACACAAATTGCCAGCACAGTAAGGGTTATGAAGATTGGGGCCACAGCATGCAGGATGGGTGATTAATCCTTTGCTCCCCCTGCTATGGCCCTTTTCAGGATTTGGAGCCTGTAATTTGCATAGGAAAAAAACCCATTGAAGCAAATAGGAGTTTTAGCTCCAATGCAAATTGCTGGACTGCCCCCTTCCCTGATCTGGTCTGGAATGACAGAATAACCCCCTGAAGTAAGGTCACAGTCTGGATCAGCCCCCCCTGCAATGTTGTATAAACAACACAAAAGCCTGCATTTACAAGCACATCTATGTAGCTAGGGATAGGTAGTTTGGCCCTCAGTGCCACCAATGGATGCCTCTTCCTCTGCAATTCATAGAATCATAGCATCCTAGAGCTGGAAGAGACTTTGGAGGCCATCTGATTTGAACTGAGAATGTCAGAGAATTCTGATGAAAACAGAACAAGGAGTGGAAATTGCCAATATTCACTTCCTTGCCCCATGTCTGGAATGGAATTCAATCCAGTTAGTACAATTGGTATCCACTGTTGTTGCTGCTTTCAGTACACAAATGATTTATGATGATTATGTTTGGTTCCTCCCCCTTCCCCATTTGCAATGTGTTTCCTTTGCATTGAAATGAATGGAGTAGAATAACATAATGACAACACAATTAACATAATAAATTATGTAAATTACATAAGATATATTATTTCACCAAAGCAGACAGTGAGACAAATAACATAGTTTTTGGTGGGAAATGAACTGCAGTGGAATGGAAACACTGCTGCATTCGATGAGCAGAGGGCAAAATGGAACAGAATGCCTCCTTACATCTGTAGTCTGGACTCCTGCTCAGTGCAGGATCTACTGTGCAGGATGCAACAACAGCATCCCTGACAGAGGGCCATCTGGTCTCTGATTAAATTCCTCCAGCAAAGGAGAGCCTACTGCTTCCCAAGGCAGTTCTACTCTCTGAATAGTTCTTATCGTTAGGAAATTTCCCCTAAAATCTGCTCCCCTGACATTTCCTCCCAATACTTCTACCTCTGCCTGTTGGCGTAACAGAGAACAAGCTGGTGCCATCTTTTGTGTGAAGCCCTTCAGATAGTTGAAGGCTGCTATCATATCCCCCCTTTTAATTTTGCTTCTCCAGAATATATCTAAATATTCTCAGGTCTTTCATCTGTTCCTCATAGGATACTGTCTAAAGACCCCAAATCTTCCTGATACCCCGCCTCTGATGACACTTTAGTTTTGCAATCTCCTTCTTAAAATGTGGTGTTCAGAGCTGGACATAGTAATGAGATGTAATTAGATCAGTGCAGAAATGCTTGAACTATTACTTCCCATGATCTGAACACTATAGGTTGTAAGAACATGGTGGATCAGGCCAATGACCCTTAGTTTTAACCAGCTAAGTTTTACTCGGAGTAGAGTAAAGCATATCCATTAATTTTAATGGGTCTACTCTGAGTAGGACTAACATTGGACACAACCCTCTGCTTCTCATCTTCGAATCCACCCTTCTGAAGATCTTCTGTACCAGCATTTCCACTGAAGCATTGTCTTAGATTACCTTGTCAACAATCTCTTTCAAATGAATTCTAATCAGTGTTGTTGACTTGATTTTTTAAAAAGATGTTCTTGTTCAGAATCCACATCTAATGATAACAGGAAACATCTTCACCCATGCTGGGGTTCGGTGCTGTTCCATTTCTATTGGATACTGCCCAGTTGGCAGCGACCTGTAATGTGGCCTGTTCGGTGGTGGTCCCGCATTTGTGAAATGCCCTCCCTAGTGAGGTTTATCAGTTTCCTTCTCTATTAACTTTTAGGAGACTTTTAAAAACAGGAATGTTTACCTGGGCATTTGATGGCTGCTGTCCAGGCATTTGATGGCTGAAAGTCATGTCCCTGGTAATTATGAAATTATGAAATTACTACTTTGAGAGCAGGAGGTGGCTTTTAGGAGTTTTCAACTGTTTTTAGAAGGTTGTTTTTAATTGTTTTTAGAAGGCTGTTTTTAGATGTTTTAATTGCATTGTTTTAGTATTGATATGTTTGTTACCCTGGGCTCCTTTGGAGAAAGGTGTACAATATACATCTAATAAATAAATAAATGAATAGTAACCATCTTAGACAAAAGCAAAAAATAAAATAAAATATGAGGATCTATGCCACCAACTCCTTCAAAGAATAAAAAGCTTATGAATAATTGAAATAGGACTGGATGGATTTGCAACTCCCTGTAGACGATCTATACATTGCCAAGTCTTTATAAATGGTTACATTAAAAATAATAAAAAAGAGCAGTAACAGCCTGGAGAGTTTATATGTACAATTACTGGACTTCAGCCCAAACTGCAAATCAAATTTGTTAGATCTCATTCCCTGATGGCTGCTAAACAATCCAGTTGCTGTGCAACTGCAGGCATTTGGACATGACTTTTAAATCATTTCACACTTTTGTGATGGCTGCAATTCACACATACCCCTCTCATGTGGAAGTCTCACAGGGGGAAAGGATGAGGTGGAATCCAGTGTTGGAATGGACTTTGTTCCAGCAGATGCCTCAGCTAATGGATAGGGTGGCAATTTTCTCTGATTCCCCCTTCCCTCCTATATCCTTCACCCTGCCATGCTATTCTTCTAAAGGGATACCTCCAGATTTTTGGGGGCACAGGGAACTGGAGCAGGAAGGGAGAATTGGAAAAATTGCATCCTCTCCTCTTACATTAATAGAAAATTTACATAAGGTTTAATAAAAGTCCTGCTGGATCAAAGCAAAGGTCCATCTAGTCCAGCAAGCGGTTTTCCAAGGTGGCCAACCAGATGTGTCTAGGAAGCCCACAAACAGTACATGAAGGCAATCACCTCAGCAACTGGTATTCAGATGCATGGTCCCTCTGATTCTGAAAGTGGCAAGTAGTAGGATTCTGCACAGGTTCTAAGATTTGCCTTTTATCTCTGTGTTTTTAAAGATTCCAAACTGTTTTTTAATTGTTCTGTGCTTTCTCTGCTTCAGCCTGCAATTTGTTTTCCCAGCCCCCCTGTAGTTTTTCCCTTTGGGCCAAAGTGGATGAAATCTACAGGCAGAGGATCTCCTTCAGAAAGAAGGATTAAGCCTGCCAAATTGCAAACACCTTTGGGCAGGGACTTTTTGTGGGGGAATTCACTTTCTTTTACAATCCCTTATGGGGGGACAGTGAGGGCTTGTCTCTTGCTCTTTCTTACCTTAAAATAATTAAGAAGTGGCTAAGTGGTGTGTATTCTTGCATGTACATTTTATGAAATGTTGCAGCTTTACACTGGCCATTCTTTTCTGGTGCTTGTTTGTGTCCTCTGATATGCCTGACAGGCTTCTGATAGGCCTTATAACATAAATAGTAGTGGTTGCATAGAGGGGCAGCAACACTTACCTGACCTTCCATCATCAGCACTGATGTCTTATCAGGAGGGAGAGGGGGAGGAGCAAGGCAGTAGGAAGGTCAACACTGCAAATGCACCAGCAGAGCCAATCTGGTGCTCCTGTTGGTGCATTATATTGTGCCAACCTCTCCTCCTGCAGGCCTCTCCCGGCAAGGCATAGCGATGTTGGTGACAGAAGGTCAGTTAGGTGCTGCCCTTCCATGCCAACTGATACTGAACATAAGACTCTCTAGAATGCTGCCTGCAGAGTTCTGAAGAGCTCTGGGCTTTGGTTTGTTTAAAGCACAGCACTGTAGATTTTTAAAAAAAAATTAAATGAAGCTTTTAATGTTTTCAAAAAATCCTTTGCTGCTATGCTTTAAAAAAATAATAACGATCTAGAGTTCTTTGGAATACCACAGACACAGAGCTTGGAAAAGTTACTTTTTAAACTACAACTCCCATCAGCCCCAGCCACCATGGCCACTGGATTGGGCTGATGGGAGTTGTAGTTCAAAAAAAGTAACTTTCCCAACCTCTGCACAGACAGCATTTTGGACAGCCTCACTACCTGCAAAGCCCATGGACCTAGAGAAACAGAGAGATATTTAAGAAACATAGAGCTATACAATCAAAAAAGGACAGAAACAGCAGAGTGACATAAGGCTTTGTGAAGGCCCTGATCCAACTCAGGGAGATTATTGACATCATGCTTCAACTCAGGAAGGTAGGGAAAGACCCTAGAATCACCTTGATTTGCCTCACTTGGCTGCCACACAGAGCTGATGCACACCCCTAGAATATGGTCATAATAATACTCACTGTTAGCTTTGTCTTCTGTGAATCTGTCCCCTTTTAAAGCCTGATAAGCTAGTGGTCATCACCCCATCTTCTGGCAGCACATTATAACTATGTGCTGGGGGATGAAGGGCTTCCTTTTTCTAGCAGAGAAGTCCCCATTCTTCACTCACCCTTTTAACATAAAACAATTATATCCTGATAATAGATCTTCTGCAAGTTGTACCCTGGGAGTGGACAGTGCTTGTCTAGATGTGCCAGTGGTCCAACTAAGTACAAGGCAGCTTCATAAGTAGGACACACTATAGGGTAAATGCATCCCGTGCCTTGGTGTGGTTTTGCTTCTAGTCTAGTGTCAGTCAGCAGTTCAGTGACATAGCCAGGCTAATAGAGGCTACAACTAGAGGCTGCTCCAGGTTTAAGGACTGCCCGAAGCGTTAGTGCCCTAATCTATATTGCAGGGGAGATTACCTGGTGGCAGCAGTGCTCCAATGAGTGGCTTGTGGCTTGCAGCCACCATTTAAATTTCCTACCATGCTCTAGAGCATCCCTGATGTGGTATCTCTCCAAGACATAGTAAATTTAAATGGTGGCCATCAATGAGAACCCGCAAAGCAACACTGTGTCTGAGACAGTCTAGCACATTGAAGGAGAGTTAAAAGGAGGCTCTATGGCACCCCAGTGCTCATCAGAGTTCTGAGAAAAGGGTGGTCCCTAGGAAAGAATGGGCCCTTCTGGGATGCTAGAGCCCTGGCAGCTGCCCAAGGAACCTGGCCATTGATGCCAACCCTGCTGTTTTCCAAATATTCCTCCAAACTCCCACTGCCTGTGCCACTTGCAGCACCCATGCTGCAGGTCAATTGCACATAAGTAAACTTAATGACTGATAGGTCTTAGAGTCCCAACAAATCTGAACCTAGTTCACATCAGTAGGACTTAGACCCCCAAAGGTTTTAAAGCACATGACTACTGTTGGGGTAAAAAGAAAAAAAAGTAGCCACAGTGTTTGGCGTGTGCCCAAGTTGTCACCAGAACAGTTTGTTCAACTGCACAATCCTTATGACTTGCTATTCCTCATAACAGTTTCTTGTTTCTTGTTAGGAAATATATGCCAATCCAAGCGGTGGCTTTTATTTATTGCTTCCTGGACTTAAAGATCTGACTCAACATTTACAGGTTTAGCCATCTGTACCAATTCATGGGCAGGAACTATTAACTGTAAATCCAACTCTAAAACCTTGAGAAAGCCAGATTCTGAACAAAGTGCAAATATATGATATTTATTTCTTTATTTAGGTTATGAATTGTTTTCCATAAAACATCCCAGCAATTAACAGTGAAAATATGTTTATGAAATCATATGATTTGGATGCAATAATTCCCATCTAAATCAATAGATTTAAATTGGTGGATTATTCAAAGTTACTAAAACTTTTGCTGATTGTTTGTTTATTATATTTATATGCTACCATTGCTTTAAGGAGCTCAAAGTGGTATACATGGCTCTTCCCCTCTACCTTTCATCCTCACAACAACCCTGTGAGGTAGGTTAGGCTGAGAGCCAGTGACTGGCCCAAGATCACCCAGTGAGCTTCATGGCTGAGTGGGGATTTGAACCCTGGTCTCCCAGGTCACAGTATGACACTCTAACCATTACACCAGACTGTCTCTCTGGTATCAATAGCTGGAATCGGAAAATTTACATCATGTGGCTAAGACTGTAGGGCTCACCTTGTTTGTTCCCTCATGTCATTCTATCTTTGGTGCATTGTTGTAATATGAAATACAATTAGCAACATCTGTTAATCCCCCTTGCACAGCTTCCAAAGTGCCCGACAACCAAGTGATTGGAAGCTCCTGAAGCTTTGTGCATAGCAGCTGAAATGCAAGGAAGCCAGTCCTGCTTCGTCTGAGTGCACGAAGGAGCTCCCTGCAGGGAACTCTCACACAACCAGCACTAACCAGGATTGGCCTCCCTGTGCATTGCCTGATGAGAGGGGAGGTCAATCCAGCTTGATTGAGGTGTGCAAGTGAGCTCCCTGCAGGGAACTTTCTTGCGCCCCTGAACCTGCTTACTTTGGCTGCACTTGAAGTCTCAATTCCTGACTTTGGGACTTCAAAGTACCAAATCACATGATGTCATTTGTGATGGCAGGTGATTGACAGGTGGGCGACCCCACCCACTTGTCAAATATGGCCTGCAAAGCAGATCCTGATACGGATCTGGCCCATGAAGCTAAAAAAGTTCCCCACCTCTGCTCTACTGAAACATCATCAGCACCATAACGGCCACTCTGTGTCCTGGCTCCTGACCAGAGAAGAAGACTCAGGGCTCAAAGACTGGGTTTAGTATAAGACTTTATTGCAGAAGTCAGCCCAGGGACGAAGCATCAAAACATACAAGGCATATCAGAACAGGTGCAAACTAGGCATGGAAGCAGCAATGGAGATTTGTCACAACAACCTTATTACCACTAGACACACTACATAAAAGAGGGGTGGGTAGGCACTTTACTTGCCCAAAGTAAACCTAGCACTTTCCAGGTTAAGAATTGAGCTGGGGAATGATCCCAGGATGAGGATTTTTGAAGCCTTATCTTCTCCAGCTTACATGACATTGGAGAAAGTGTTATTTTGGGCTCTGAAAAACAATCCTAATCTTTCTGGGAGGTTCCAGCTGGTTCATTGGAGTCTGTCTGGTTGAAGGTTAAGTCTGGACTGGGTGCCAGCGAAGATTCCTCTCCCTTCATCATAGACAAAGGGGGGTAATGGACATCATTAGGCTCACTAGGCATGGAGCTGCCGGGGGTTTCTGGAAGCATTTCTCTCATGGTTTCCCCAGCCCCCTCCGCAACATCAGTAACCCCCTCTCCATTGTCTCATTCCTGCCAAGCATTCTTGATCGGGCCCATGACACCCTGGGCTTCTTTTGGGAAGAAGGGTGGCATATACATTTAATAAATAATAAATAATGTGGGTGTTTCTTTTTGTTGTTGTTGCTTTACAAGGAAGCAAGCTGTTGTGCTTCAGCCTAAATCTGCATCCAAAAAAAACCAGGCATTTGCAGAATGCTGCCCCATGACTCTTTGTTTTTGTCTGGCAACATAGAATTTAAAAAGAAAACAAAAGTAGAAGAAAAGCCCACTAGGTTAATCTGAGTTGACAGGCCTCCTTCATATTTTATATGCTCTTCAAATTCACTCTCTGGTACTATCTGCTTATGCTGCTAATGCAGGAGTTTCCTTCCCTCTTCCTGCCAAGTTAACAAAATAGCTTGCCATCTACACACTGTACAGCACTAGAAATAAAGACAACTTGGACACATTCTTGTTCCAATAGTCAAAGAGCGATAGTTCAGCAAGGTTCCTTGGGCTATTTTTCATTGCCCTTCCCACTTTCCAGTAGAGATGCCACCATAGTGTGCTGGGCTCAGTCCCAGAAATGAATTTAGTAATACTTGCATCAAAGTTGAAGTGAACATTAGAAGCTCCTGAATTCTTCCCTGTCTCACATTAAAATCTGAGCCGGAGGATATTTCCTGACTTATTCTTGCTTTTCATTCAGCACCTGAGAAAACTGTTTCTGGATGGCAATATCTCCTATTGCAGGGAACAATTTCACCTCAAGAACACCCTGCAGGATGTGCCTCCAACAGCAGTCGTCTCTGATGCAGTCTGGGAAAGCAGCCCCTGTGCTAACAGATGGAGAGAACTCTCTGCATGTGTTTGTATATATCAAGGGTGGCTAACTGTGGCCCTCCAGATGTTGCTGGACTACAACGGCCTGGAGGCTGCATTGGTCTGGACGAAGGCCAATAAACTGAAACTGAATCCTGACAAGGTAGAGATCCTGTGGGCAGGGGTGTAGTCTGGGTTCTTAGACCCCTACTTTTTTGGATGCAGGGTCCCTGCAGGATCCCTATGTCTCCTGCATCTTATGAGCAATAAGAATGAAAGGGGAGTGTGTTAGCCCTGAGAAGAGTCTTCTAACATGCTTCCTTGTCCTTTCCTGCTGATTGGAGGCAATCAGAGTGAAAGGAGATGAGTCAGCCATCGAGAAGACTCTTTTCAATAGCTAACACATTCCCCTTCCATGTTTATTGGCCCCTGAGGACATCTGTTATTGTGAGAGAAGGCATTAACAAGGATCTCATTCTCAACCCAGCAGGAAAAAAGGGGGGGCGTGGCTGTGTCTATTGTGAAGGGACCATGCACTTCTAAAACTTGCCATTACGGTACTGTCTGTGGGTCAATAGTTCTCAGGTTTGGAAATTAGGGAGATGGATTGTTCTAAATGGGGTAGCTCTCCCCACAAAAGAGCAGATTTTTAGGATGGGGTACCTCTCAATTCCAAGCTGTCAATGGAGACACACTTCACCTCAGCGGCCAGAAGTGCCTATGCCCAGCTATGACTGGTTCACCGGCTACAGCCATTCTTGGACCAAGAGAGTTTGGCATCAGTGATTCATACTCTAATTACTTTCTGTATAGATTACTGCAATGCACTCCGTATGGGGCTACCCTTGAAGACAATCTGGAGGTTGAAGCTAGTGCAGGATGCTGCCTGGTTATTGAATGGTGCATGAGGGGAGGGGGGAATAGGGAGCAAAAAAGGTTTAACAGCCAATGTAATGAAACCACTTGTTGGGAACTGTTATTAAGCATGTTAATGGGTTTGAAGGAGTTAATGGAATGCCTGGGAAAGACTGGCAGGTTGGAGGGGCTGTGTGAGTGACAGTTCTAAGGGAGGTTTGAATAAAAAGTTGGTTTTGACGGTTAGGAGTTTTTGTTGTTGGGATTTGGAGTGGAAGGAGGGAGGTTATGTTGTGGGAGTGAGCTGGGTGGAAAAGGGTGGATTACATATTAGTTAGGGGGGTAGGACAGGTAGGGGAGATAGGGACTATACAACAATATAGTATTTAACATCTTGTATTTTAATAAAATTATTTGGTTCATTTAAATTCCTGTGTGTCTGCCTGGTCATGTGTGTTACCATATCAGGATCCTATTCAGTTCCTGTGCCTACATCCTGTGGTGCTAACAGGGTACACCAGTGGTCACCTTTTGGGTGGGACAAAAGATGGAAGGGCTGAAGCATGCAGTGCAGCACATATCTGACCCAGGCTGAGGAAAGTGTGCCACTGGGTGGGGATTTCCTGAACCAAGAGGAGTGGGGTGTCAGGAGGGATAATCCCTGGCCAAGGCTGGGTTCGTGACAACCAGCATAGTCTATCCTTTTGTTTCCTGCTCCCTCCCTCATCACCATTTGACTGGGCTTTCCTTTTTTGTGGCACTGCAGTATGGTGCAGCAATAGGAGATCCTCAGGATACTGCACTGACTTCCTGTGAACTACTGTGAGCACTGATCAAGGGGATACTACTAGTATTCAAAGCCCTACATGATTTAGGACCTAAGAACTTGGAAGAACTCCTCCACTAATATTGCCCAATCCAAAATTTGGTTTTGGGAGAAATGCCCTGCTTGCGTCCCAGTCATCAGAATTGGCAGGAATGGCAGGGATCCAAGACAGGACATTCTCAGTGGTGGCACCCCAGCTATGGAACTTGGGCAGACCCCTCTTTAACTGCATTAATCCAGCAGACCCCTCTTTAACTGCAGTTAACCCTCTTTAACTGCAACACTTAGGAAAAAATTGTCCAGGCTTTTGGAAGACAAAATCCTGTGAAGGTTTTGCACAGTAGGTATTCTCTGTTATCTTTTACCATGGTAACAGTGTTGTTATAGTTTTTAATGTGTGACAGTTTTACTGTTGTGAGCTGCCCTGGGGTCCCTTCAGGGAGAAAAGGAGGGCTATACATTCAACATACTAAGTGATGGAATCCCTAAAAACACCAGGAGCCTGCTCCTCAGCAACTCAGAGCAGGGCTTTCAGTGTGGCTGCCCCTGTTTTGTGGAACATTATCTCTATTGAGATGTTGATACGATCGCTCCTGTGTGCCCTCTCCTGTGTAGAGCTCATACAGCTCCGTGGTATACCCCTGAGCTGAGAGCAATGAAACAGGATAGGAGACGGCTTGAGCGGAAGTGGAGACGAACTCCCGATGGATGCAATCATGTGCTGGTAAGTGTTTCCACTAAGCAGTATTTGGAAGCGGTGAGGGTGGTGAAAAAACAATATTTCGCTGCCACTATTAAGGCATCTCTTTCCCGCCCAGTGGAGCTTTTCAGAGTTGTCCGAGGGTTACTCTATACTTGCCCTCAGGACACGGTAGGGTCATCGATGGTCCGCTGCAATGAGTTTGCTGGACACTTCCAGAATAAGATCTTATGCATCCGCCGGGACTTAGACTCCCAGTTTATAGCAGATGATTCGAGTGAGGCGTCCGGAGCGCAGTCTTGTCATGTTTTACTGGATGAGTTTCAGTTGGTTCAGCTCGAGGACGTGGACAAGGTGCTTGGACTGGTACGTGCAACCACATCAGTACTAGATCCTTGCCCCTCTTGGCTAATAAAAGCTAGCAGGGATGGAACATCTGGTTGGGCCAGGGAAGTGATAAATGCCTCTTTACGAGAGGGAGTGGTCCCGGGCTGTCTGAAGGAGGCAGTAGTGAGACCACTCCTGAAAAAACCTTCCTTGGACCCAGAAAATTTCAACAGCTACAGACCAGTAGCAAATGTTCCATTCCTGGGCAAGATCTTGGAACGAGTGGTTGCTGGCCAGCTCCAGGCGCTATTGGATGAAACTGATTATCTAGATCCGTTTCAATCGGGGTTTAGGCCCGGTTTCGGCACTGAGACAGCCTTGGTCGCCCTGTATGATGACCTATGTTGGGAGAGGGACGGAGGGAGTGTAACTCTGTTGATCCTCCTTGATCTCTCAGCGGCTTTTGATACCATCGATCATGGTATCCTTCTGGAGAGGCTTGCGGAGTTGGGAGTCGGGGGTACTGTTTGGCAGTGGTTCCGCTCCTACTTAGCAGGTCGTCTCCAGAGGGTTGTGCTTGGGGAACATTGCTCGACACCGTGGGCTCTGCAATGTGGAGTCCCTCAGGGTTCGGTTCTGTCTCCCATGCTTTTCAACATCTATATGAAGCCGTTGAGTGCGGTCATCAGGAGCTATGGAGTGTGTTGCCACCAGTACGCTGATGACACGCAGCTCTATTTCTCTTTTTCATCTTCCTCAGGTGAGGCTGTCGATGTGCTGAACCATTGCCTGACTGCGATAATGGACTGGATGAGAGCTAACAAACTGAGGCTCAATCCAGACAAGACTGAGATGCTGCTGGTGAACGGTTTCCCGGATCAGATGGTGGATATACACCCTGTCCTGGATGGGGTTACACTCCCCCTAAAGGACCGGGTTCGTAGTCTGGGGGTTCTTTTAGATCCTTCCCTGTCACTTGAGGCCCAAGTGGCATCGGTGGCACGGAATGCTTTCTACCAGCTTCGGCTGGTAGCCCAGCTACATCCCTATCTGAGCAGGGAGGACCTAACATCAGTCGTACATGCTCTGGTAACCTCATGACTGGACTACTGCAATGCGCTCTACATAGGGCTGCCTTGAAGACAGTTCGGAAACTACAGCTTGTCCAAAATGCGGCGGCCAGATTAATAACGGGGACCAGGCGGTCGGAACACATAACACCTGTTCTGGCTCGCTTGCACTGGCTGCCAATATGCTTCCGGGCTAGATTCAAAGTGTTGGTTTTGACCTATAAAGCCCTATACGGCACGGGACCACAATACCTATCGGAACGCCTCTCCCGATATGAACCTGCTCGTACACTACGCTCCACATCGAAGGCCCTCCTCCGAGTTCCGTCTCATAGGGAGGCTCGGAGGACGGTGACAAGATCTAGGGCCTTCTCAGTGGTGGCCCCCGAACTGTGGAACGGTCTCCCTGAAGAGGTGCGTATGGCGCCGATATTGCTCTCCTTTCGGCGCCAGGTTAAGACTTGCCTCTTTGCTATGGCGTTTTAATATGTAACTCGTTTTTAGTTTTAAATTTTGTTGTAATTGTTTTTGATTTCTTGTTTTATATATGTTTATGCTGTATTTATTATGAGATCTGAGATGTTTTGTATTTTTATATTCTGTTGTTCACCGCCCAGAGAGCTAATGCTAGTCGGGCGGTATATAAATCTAATAAAATAAATAAAATAAATAAATATGACAGGTGCTCACTATTTATACTTTCCGGAAACAGCTGAAGCCATTTTTAGTTTCAATAACCATTTTCATGTGGATGGAGGGAAAAAATTAGGAATTGTATTCAATGCCGAGCTAAGACTAAGGTTCTATCAGTGCAATTATTTCTCCTTGTGTGATAGAACAATCTTCCCCTGTGCTCCCCCATGCACCCCCTAAATCTGTACTAGGGTTTTCCCCAGTCCTCTGGAGATGATTTGGAGATGATATGGGGCACATGGGGGGGGAGAAAACAAGCTAGTTGAGTATGGCCCTAAGTCTCTTCCTTAGGTCCCTACTTATATTGTTTTGAAACTTATTTGAGTTGTTCTTATTGTATGATTGTAAATCCCCTTCAGATGTATGTGAAAGGTGATTCATAAATCAATCAAATAATAATAATAATAATAATAGCCCAGGCCACCTTGCTGCCCCCCCCATGGGGTTTACTTGAAGCCAGGACATAACACATCCTTTTCCCATTCATTTCTTTGCTGCTTCGGAGGGGGGGCTACCTTTTCATCTTTGCTAACTCAGGGCTTTTTCGATATTGTTTGGAACACCTTTTCTTGCTAAAGCACACAGAGTCCCTTTCCTTGATTTGTATCCCTCCTCCTCCTCCCTTCCCCAGTCAATGTAGGTTATGCATTCTCAGGTCCAAATATTTGACAATCCAATCCCCTCTTTGCTCCTGCTCTGTCCTCCCTAGAATTTCTTGCAACACCTCCTCTTCACATCATCGCAGCAGAATTAATGGATATGTTCCTCACTCCTAACCTTGAGAGCATTAATGAAGATGTTAAACCACGGTGGGCCTGCTGACCTCTATCTCTGAGACACTGATTGAACTTTAATTAATATATTTTTAAAAAGTTATACAACGGCATCTTATGTTCTTGCAGTGACCTATCTTGGCAATAAATAATTTTTTGAAAGGGTAAGAACTAGGAATGGGTGGATGTCTTCCATTTGATTGAAGCTAGACTTTGGATGTACAGGACTATTGTTCTAGGCATTCTCTTGCTGTGCGAGTTGTGATTCTGGAGTCCATTTGATTGGTAACAGGCACAGTCTTACCCTAGCCCTTCCCCAAGGCCTGCCTACAGTCACATGGGTTGGAAAAGGGCTTGCCAGTTGCGGTGGGTGCCCATGGGAAGTGGCAGAGTGGGAGTCAGGGAGTCCAACAGTAGGTGGAGTCAGAGGCAATGACAGGCAGGCAGAGCTAACTAAATTTAGTTTTGTCCCCATCCTCCGTTGAGTTCTACAAGGGCAACACTGAGACTACAGGGAAGGAAGCTTATATGGAGTGCTGTCCCCCTGGACTGGTAGTAAGTAGGAAGGAAGGCAGATGGGGGCTGGCTGAGGGCAGACTGAGGTTGGTGGGGCAGCGCATTGTTTGCCCTAATGGAGAAGCCTCCACTGGACTCTGCTTAGCCCCAAGTCAGACAAGTTTGGAAGATTGCACAGGTCCTTTGTTGCAAACGTTTGGCCATGCTGGCTTGGGCTGATGGTTCTTGACATCCAAAATGTCTAGAGGGTACCACGCTATCTACCCCTGCATTAACTGACAGAAAATGGATGGAAAAATGGAAGAAGGTTTAGGCACAGCACTGGTTTCAGCTCTAGTCCCATCCTTGTTGTTGTTGTAATGTGCTTCCAAGCTGACTACGACTTATGGAGACCCTATGAATCAGTGAACTCCAAGAGCATCTGTCGTGAACCACCCTGTTCAGAGCTTGTAAGTTCAGGCCTGTGGCTTCCTTTATGGAATCAATCCATCTCATGTGCTGTGATTTTTCTACTCTTCCTTAAAAGATTGACTTAGCTGGACTTCTCAAACGCAAGAATTATACCATTGTGGAGCCAACACTGGGAAGGCCCTGCATCATGTGCTTGCCAGCCTATCCTCAGACAAAGACACAGAAGAGTCTCCCTTGCAAATCTTAAGAAGGTGGGACGATTGTATTGGGAGATGGTGTTCACTTGAGTGACGATGATGTCTTCTTCCTGAAACACAGACATGTGTTGTCTTGGGAAACCGGAGGAAGCTTAAAATCAATATATCGAACAAAGGAGGAGATAAAGAACTGAGGATAGTTTCTATTCATCCATCTAAAAATGGCAAAGACAGGAAAGAATGTATATATTTTCAGGCACTGAGAGTAGAGGTTTTTTTGTCAAAACACCCAAAGCATGAGCTGCCTGAACTAGAGAAATGTTCAGATTTTTCCCTTACCGTAGGATTCCTCTGTGGTGTAGCTTTGGAGGTTTCACATAAGTACTTTCTCCGCAACACACACATGCTGTAAATCTGTTTTTAAGCAATCAATGACCTCTCTATACTTGAAGGAGAAACTGAATGGAGGAGGAAAGGGTGGGAGGAGGAAAGGGTGGGAGGATGATTGGGGAGGCAATTAACTAATTTTAACCATAAAAATGGATCCCTGTGGAGAAGCCCGCTTATAAATAAACAATTTGGTTTGTTCACTGAACTAAACTGTCATGCGAGCTGAACTGCTGACTCAGACAGAGATAAATTATTTGGAACATTGACATCAGTGACTTTAAGCTGAGGGGGGAGGAGGTGTGCCCATCTTTATGCCACTATACAAAGAACCCAAAGAACAGCTAAGTAAATTGCATCTCCAGCCTCCCAAAAAAATCAGAAGTGGTTTTCCCCACACACACACCCTTCCTTTTTTCTTCAAAACCTTGATGCTGATCACAGATCATAGAAGGGAAATACAGGAGACTTTGGCTAGGTCATCTGCAGATGTGAAGTGGGGCTGTTAGCAATGACGTACATATCCTTGAGTGAATATAGCCTCTGCAGTCCAGGCAACATTTCACTCCACAAATGCAAGGACCATACAAGACAATATGTTAAGATATGTCCCATGCTTGCTTTTTAGTTTAGAAATAGCAGTCATGAGAATTGGGGCAGGGAATGTAGTATTATTCCCTGCCCCAGGGAACAAGCCTTTTAAGTTGAGACCTTTTAAGCCTTTTAAGTTGAGACCTTTTAAGCCTTTTAAGTTGAGGCTTTTTAAGTTTATTTATTTATTTATTTCATTCCATTTCTATACCGCCCTTAGCCAATGGCTCTCTGGGCGGTTCACAGCAAGGAATAAAATACAATACAGTAAAAAGAAATCAGATAAAATCCCTAAAACAGACAACTTAAGTATTTAACAATTTGATACAAAATTAACTTAACATTAAGCAATTAAAATGCCTGGGAGAATAAAAAGGTTTTAACCTGGCGCCGAAAAGATAGAAGAGTAGGCGCCAGGCGCACCTATCCTAGTCCTATCCCAGTCTGCATCTGTGTTAGAATTGCTTTTAATATGTTTTCTTTAATAATATGTTTTAACCTCCTCCTTTAAATGTTTTTAAAGCTTTTTAAAAAAATGTTTTTAACGTTATTTTGTTTTAATGTATTTTAAGGTTTTTTGATGTTTTAAAGTGTTTTTAGCGTGTCTGTTTGCCGCCCTGGGCTCCTGCTGGGAGGAAGGGCGGGATATAAATCAATTAATTAATTAATTAATTAATATTGGCCCTTAAAAGGTGCTATTTGCGGCAGTGACACTTGAGGGGCAAACAATAGCTTTGGAGCGGACTCCTGGCAGGAAAATAGTGTGGCAGGAAAGGGTAAACGCCCTCCCTGCCCCCATGTTCTGCAATCCCAGTCCGGATTCCACCCTCCCTGTGGGTTTTATATGTAAACAAGCAAATAAAAATAACAATAGGAGAGAAACTTTATCTGCTTAAAGCAGCCCTGGGGGTCAAACATGGCCCTCCAGGCTGTGGAGACTGGTGGCTCCAATGTCAGCAGAGCAGCGAATCCACCCTGGGTTTTCGTCTGAACTTTCCAGGAGCTGTCCAAGATACTCAAACCTATTCCCAAAAAAGGTTCCAAAATCTTTTCCCACCAGGCTCCAGTACCTCCAGGCCTCCCTCCCTCTCTGGCCCACAGGATCCTAACCTGGCCATACCCTCCTCAGCCACATCCCCTCTCCCAAGGCTACACCCCTCACCAGCCCTACTTCACCACCTCCTTGAGTACTGTTGCCTGGCTGGAATGTGCCACTGAATGCTGAAAGTGTAGCTTTCCTAGTCACAGAAATTACGGATTGCTGCCAGGCTGCTGCCAGGCATGACTGGGCCCTTGGGCACCGGCCTGCCCCAGGCCTGCAGCGCTAGCCCACACTTCCCACCTACCTCTCCCATTGCTGTGAATGCCGTGCGTGCTGTGTGTGCATGCCTGCCATCAACCAAGATGGCCGAGGGGACGTCAGCCCCCCAGGGAAGCCCCTGCTGCCATCTTGGTTGATGGCAGGCATGCATTCACAGCACACATGACATTCACAGTAACAGAAGAGGTAGGTAGGGTGTGTGCACGAGCCTACTGGAGCCTGCACTATCGGTATGGGGGGGGTGCAGGGGAGCTCCCTCTCCTTTATCCGACAGGGTTGGGAACCACCACTGCTGCAGATCATGGAATGGGAGTGCTATGCCTTCAGGGGCACCTCTGGGCAACAGGGCCCCTTGGCCAGGGCCTGACCCTGATCACTGCCCTTAGCAGCAGGCTTCATTGTGCACCCTGAGCAAGTGAGGGGGATGGATCCAGTAGGGCTTCTAGTAGTCCGGTGTGGTGGTGCTGCTCATTGGGCTCCCAGGAGAGACACTTATGGCTCCCAGCCAGGGAGGAGAGCTTGGCATCATGGGGAACCTCATTCTTCCAGGGGTTAAAAAGCCCAGGGTGCTCCGCATCAGTGTCCATGGCAAGTTACCCAAACCTCATTTCATGCACTCTTGCTATGGACCTGGACAGCTGCTGCTTAATTATTTGAATATTAGGCAGGCACCATCTCTGCTATCTTTTCGGCACCTTTTGAAGACTTTCCTCTTTCAACAAGCCTTTTAGGTTGAGACCTATCCCAGTCTGCATCTGTGTTTAATATTGTTTAATATGTTTTTAATTGTTTAATATGTTTAATATGTTTTAAATAATCATTTAATATGTTTTAATAATGTTTTAACCCTTTTTAAAAGTTGCTGCTGTTGTTGTTGTTTCTTTTTAAATGTTTTTAATGCTGTTTTGTTTTAATGTACTTTAAGATCTGTTTTTATGATGTTTTAAAGTGTTTTTAGCGCTTTGTTTGCCGCCCTGGGCTCCTGCTGGGAGGAAGGGCGGGATATAAATTAAATAATAAATAAATAAATAAAAAATAACAGGGCTGGAAAGGAATTTTACTCTCTGCATAACTGGCACTCTTGTGGAGAGGTTTTTCACCTTCTTCATGGCAATGATTGTCATGTTTGTTTTACAGTTTTGTCATAACTTTAAGAGTTGGGGGGAAAGGGCACTAGGAAGGATCTGTAGTCTGATATTGAGATCCCTATAAGGAGTCTTGGGTAGGAGCCACCCTAAGGCCTAAGCTTCAGCTCAAGGAGCTGAGGTTGGCTTCCATGCACCCAGGTTGAGGGTGGAGTAGGGTTGCCACGTTCATGGCCTGAGACTGATCCTGTATCTTTAGGAGAAGAGAAAGTCAGCCAAGTGCAGGTGTTCTTGCAACATTGTAATGGGAAAAACCACAAGGTGGGATTCTCCCTTCCCCCTGCACAACTTTTAAAGATATGGAAGACCTCTTGGTTGCCAGGCCCAGCCTCCTTTTGTATCTTTAAAAGTTGTGCAGCGGGGAGGGAGAATTCCACCTTGTGGTTTTTCCCATTACAGGGTTGCAAGAACACCTGCACTTGGCTGACTTTCTTTTGTCCTAAAGATACATGATCAGTCTCAGGGATTGAACCTGGCAACCCTAGGGTGGAGGCCTACCAGAATGGCACGGGCCAGGCCCGCAGGTACCTGTCAGTTAGCCCCCTTCTGGTTCTCCCAGCCAGCAGTTGGGCTGCCCAATAGCACAATCTTTGCCCTATGCCACGCCAGATGTAACTAATAATGAAACTGTGTCCATATTTCCCCTCGTTCTTGTCTCTGTGTTGCTTTTATGCCCTGGATGTAAAACCATCACTGCATTGAGCACATTTACCTGGGTGCATAATTTTGATTGCCTTTTTGAGAGTGAAGAACGCACACAATACTAAATATGATCATCTGTACTTCCAAACATAATTGAGGATGCATGGAAGGAAGGGGGTGGGGGGAAACCCTAAAGTGGAGCCTGTCTACACCATCTATTTGATTAAGGCACTTTATTTCCCAGTATGACATGGTATCATCAGGAAAAGACAGACACGAGTTGCCACTGAAGACGGCGACAGAAGCGGGGGCGTGAAGATATTTTTAAATGGATTATAAGCATATCCTGTCTTAAATTGATATACTGCAAGAAATTAATCCATAACTGCTCATTAACCAATGCCATTAAGTGTGTTTGCTGAGCTTAAGCTGAAGGTACCTTTTCAGCTGCCTTCCTGTGCAGCTTTCAGATCTTCTCTTAAAGGGATACCACCGTTGAAATAAATCATTCTGTTTGCTCAGAAATGTTTTGTTGGGATAAGCAAGTTCGCATGCTTTAATAGGGAGATGTCCCTTCTCTCCAGAATTTGGGGACACCTCTATGCCTGTTTACTGTGATGTAACTTCCTAATGATATGTGTCATTTCCCTTGTTCTCTTCCTCTTCTTTGTTAAGAGATGTTGTTCTCTTATTAGCATAATTCTCAATTAAGCCACAGGAGGGAGAAGCCGCCACAGGTTGTCTCCCAGATGATCCCAATCATGGACTAAATCTACTATCTACTTCTTTTTCTCTCCAAGCTAGAGCCTATATTTCCTAAACTTATGAAAGGTTGTGAGTAAACATTCTTAATACTTTTTACCAAAGAAGACTGTCTCTGTTGTTCTTTTATTCAGCTATGAGTATTCAGCTATGAGTATGATTGAAGGTGGGCTGGTTAATTCTCATTCTGCTCTGCAAAATACATACTCCGCTAAGAAATAGAACTACTAAACTGTTTCTATTTCATTTTAAACCATGTAAGTTTTCCCCTGTGTAACAGGTCTGTCTACAGGCAGGACCCTGCTGGCTCTCTGTGCCCATCTCAGATGCCTCTCTCCACTTTTCCCTAGTCTCTTAGCCACACCTAAGACTTTTTCTGGGCAGCCTTGGAAAGCAATGTAAAGAAAACAATAAAGCGATATTATTCTGTGTTCTCATGAAAGGCACTGGTGGAGAACCTCAGAACCTGTGGGCAAGTGGGGCCCAATGAACCTCTCTCTCTGGGCCTTGGGACACATCTCCCCAGCTACACACCGCTTCCGTGTTTTTGCCTGGCTGGAATATGTCCCTGAATTCTGATCGTGCCTCTGGCTTGTCTGCATGGAGGACAGAGAGGGATGTGCAAGTGTGTTTAGAAACTAGCTTACCGTACACAGGGGGAAAAACTACTTTTGTTCCCAGAGCTTGGAAAAGTTACTTTTTTGAACTACAACTCCCATCAGCCCCAGCCAGCGTTATGCTGGCTGGGGCTGATGGGAGTTGTAGTTCAAAAAAGTAACTTTTCCAAGCTCTGTAAAATTGTTCCTCTGCTCACTTTTGCCTCTGGCCCAGCCCACCATTGGCAGCTGACCCCCACAAGGTTGCCCAGAAGGGAATGCAGCCCTCAGGATGAAAAAGGTTGCCCACCCCGATGCAAGGCTTCGCCCTGTTTCCCTATTCCTACCACTGCTTACCCTCCTACTATGTCTTATTAGAGCTGTTCAGCAAAAGTAAAGATAAATCAACACAAGAAAAACTCTGTTGTATCAGTTAAATGGTCCATCTAGATCAGCCACCTGTTTCCAAGACAACAAGCAGGAAATGAAGGCATGAGCTCTTCTACTGTTGTTCCCAGCAGCTAGTAATTAAAGGTGGCACAGGCCACACACTATATATATGAAGTGACTTTATACCTGTTGGGTCATTGGTTCATGTAGCCCACTCTTATCTACAGACTATCCTAGGGGGGACGACCTGCAGCCCTCCAGATGTTGATGGACTAAAACTACCATCATCCCTTACCGTTGGCTATGCTGTCTGGGGCTGATGGAGTCCAACAATATCTGGAGGGTCACAGTTTCTCCACTCCACAGCAACTGGTAGCGACTAGATCTCCAGGATCTTTCTTTTTCACTGATGATGTGTCATTCCAATTGGATTCATTATTCAGATACAGATATGATCTGTTAAATCACTCCTATGAACTATAATGGATACTGTAAAGATGGATGGAATTCTTTTCCCTTTTCACATAAGTGGATAAAATTTGCAGGCTAAGGCACTTCAATCCCTGGTGCTACCAGTTTAAGGGGCTGCGTCCTGTTATTCCTCAAGGTGGAAATGTATTCTGCAGCTGTTTGAGTTTTGTAGGAAAGAAGACGAGAGAGCTGCTAGTAGTTCAGGGGAGGGATCATCTGAGTCCAAGGAGGAGGGCAAAGCTTCCTCTTCTGGTACCAGTTCTTCACTGACCACAGGGTGTACATGGCCAATGGAGCACACACTCAGCTTCTGAAAACACCACATGACATCAGCTCAGGAAGCTTCCACTTTGAGACAATGGAGGGCTCATTTTAGGACATAGCTATTTCCTAATTAGCTCTTCCCATTACTTCTATGGGTGGTGTAGCAGGTCACAGCTTGCGCATATTTTTCTTTGGCTCACACCGCCATCTGTCAGCTTCCTTCTCCCAGACAGAAGGGCAAATAAAACAGCTGCTTCCCAATGAAAGCCAGTGCTAATGGATCTCCAAGTATGTCTCCAATCATGCTGAATAAGCCTATTTTTCTTTCACACATCCAGTGTAGTCTATCTGCACCAATGCTCCTGTGTCCTTTGCTCTTGGAGAGGTTTGATTGTTTTAATTGTGATTTATGTTTTTAATGGAATATTAAATGAAAGACATGTTGAAGGCACAGCCTGAGTCATAAGATGGGACATTTATGAAATGTGCCTTCCAAATCACAAAAATTGCTGCTCCCAAGCTCAGCTCCCAGCTCATGTGATATGGTTGCTTGTTTGAGGTTGTTCATGGGAATAATCAAGGAGCTCTCATAAGAACTGTCCCTTTATACACCTTTTTAAAGCCATCTGGATCCCTGCTCCTGAGTGTATTTCCATCAAACTCAGTCACACTGTTTTCAGCGGAATCTACTTCCAAGTACTTTTCCTTAGGATTACAACCTCAATAGCTACTTAAGTGGAGTGAATGGACTTTCCAGATGTCATAGTTCCATTTAAAAACAGTTGTCATCCCAGCAGGAAGAGGCTACCACTGTTGTTCTTACTGAAACACTACAAATGAATTCATTAAAATCTACTTTGTTAACTTAGTTGTTGTTGGGAGATCTTTATAGTGTGAAGTAGCATGATCTATCTATCTATCTATCTATCTATCTATCTATCTATCTATCTATCTATCTATCTATCTATCTATCTATCTATCTATCTATCTATCTATCTATCTAATTATAAACTCAGTGAATATTGGTGTGTTGACTGGTAACTCTTAAGACTGTATAGCATACAGAACATGAAGAAACCTATGGCATGTGGTTTTGGTGCAACAAGTCACCAATTCTAGGATATCCATCTACAAAGAAGATGTCGTAACTCTAAATTGTCATTTATGGTACGTGGAATGACACCTGACATAAAGAGACTCTGCTGCTAAAAGGTAGCTTCATACTGAGTTCCCCTCCCCTACTGTAGTGTCCCATTCAAATGGACCCATATCCTGTATCACTGTTAATCAGACGATCCAATCAGAGTCAGTGCATATCAAGCCTATTCTTGGCCAATTCTTGGTCAATGGATCCATCAACCATGGCTCAGTTTGCTCAGCCACAACCCAGTGGAACAGGGAGTAAAGCATAACTAATGAAAAAAACCACAGACTCATAGTTGTAATTGAAACAAATACACCAGCTTATTGATGTACAAACTTAATGATATAGAATGGATAGAAAAAATAAAACAAAGATAATACTGGGAATTAAATCAACATAAGTAACTTGAAAAGTAGTTTAATTCACTAATAGGCAAAAAAAACCCTTGCGGTTTAAGAACATACCTATAGCCAACATATATTTCTATCAAACTTTAAAAAGCAGGGAAATTGGGCAGCTATAGTGAATATACCAGGGGAGCAGCAAACCTGACCTCCTCTCTGAGATATTGTACTGCCCTACAAATTTGTAAAACTCCAACACAATTTGGGTTGGTCTTTCGCAGTCCAATCCATTTCCTCTGTAGCTTGGAAGAATGTGGTAACATGTGCCTATTCCTACAGCAGGCACATGTAGTCTCCCACCCAGATTTAAACCAGAGTTGTCCCTCGCCACATGGAGAGTTGCTAGGAGATGCCCTATTCCCCTATTAGTGAAGGATGCTGAGAGTTGCTAGGAGATGCCCTGTTCCTCTCACAGAGATTCAGTCAGAGTGGTTGACTGTTAAACCACTCTGGCCACTGGAGCTCTCTCAGGGGAATAGGAGTCTCCTCTCAGCACCCTTCACAAACTACACTTCCCAGGATTCTTTGGGGGAAGCTGACTGTCTCAAATGAAATAAGTTCTAGTGTGGGTGTGGCCCCCTGATTAGCCAAGCCCAGCAGCTGTGAGTCTTGCTTTTAGAACACTGACAGTTGGTTCTTATTGAGCATGCCCAACATTATCATTGCGTTCAATGCAAAATTACTTAAATTAATTAAAAATCAGCCAGGCAATTTTTTAAGTTTTAAACTGCAGAAGATGAAGGTCAGGGTATGGGGCAAGGTCAGTAATAGGATTACAGGCACTCTGTGAACATGACTGATTTTTAATGAATTTCAACAGATAATGAGAACTCTGACAGAAAAAAGTCCAAAAGGGGTCTGGGTTTTTTTCTCTCATTTTACACTTTGAACTCTCGATTCCCTCTGACTGTTTTGTGTATCACCATGAAAATTGAGAGGGTTGTTAAGCAAGCATTTCTGAGTTCAAAACTATAAGTTTTGTAAGGTTTTGTTTTGAAATGAGCTTATGGGAAACATCAGCATGGCATGGGGGGTATTTTCAATTTAACATTGTGGAATGTGAAAAATCCATGCTGATTATAGTATACAGCCACTCTCATGGCTGTATAATGTTAGAAGTGATTCTAAAGTATTGTTTTGTTTTGATGCACCACAGTTTTCTGATGCAGACCACAGATCATGACCACCTCCAATTGATGGGAAAATGGTGGAGGTGAAACACACAGATCACAAACATCATTTCTCAATGGGCCCAGGAATGGGCAGCTAGCTGGCACAGAGGTTTGGCACAGCGCACTTGCTGATGGTTCTGGCAGATGATCTCTGCCAGCTTCTCACACTAGGCCTGCAAACCATCCAAAGGGCCTTCAGGGGCCCCACCATTCCCTTCTAGCTGCGGTCTCCTCTTCTGCTAGAACAGCTCGTCATCCAGAATAATTGTCTGTTGCTTAAAGAGTAGGCTTACCACCACCAGTGTCTGCTAGTGCTTTTCAGCCAGCTACATAAAATACTTCTGCCGTGTCAGTATGTCATTGTGTCCCCTATCCTCCAGTGTGTGTCCCCTATCCCCATCTCCATCCCATCCTTCCATTAGTGGCAGCCAGCGATATGGAGGAGAGCCTTGGAAATGTACATTGATATGGGCTAACTTGAACTGGATATTACAGAGGAGGAAATGGTCCATAGCCTCAGGCTGGTGAAGGCTTCTCTACTGTAATGAAGGACAGCAGGTGTCTCCACTCCTCCACTCCTTCAGTACCTCACTGACTACTAGGATTTACTGTCAGAGGCAGCTGCCTCAACCTGCCTAATGGTAGGCCAAGCCCTGCCTTAGAGCTTTGTAGTAGGCAGTGTGTCGGGTCCCAGCCAGGGGAGTCCTCATCAGGGGATTCTTCATCAGAGGAAGATCGGGAGGCTCAGAGCCAGCCCTGGGTCAGGTTCCATCTGGGGGTGAGGATCCAGGGTCCTGCAACAAAGCTGAGGAAGGGCTGTCTGCACCTAGGTTGAGTTCACCCTCTGACACTGAAGTTGAAAGGGTCCCAAGAGAGGCATTGCCCCAAACACCACCTGGGGATCTGTCCCACCTGGAGAAGTGCCCAACTGCAAGCAAGGTCTCCTTGGGAGCAAAGTGCTGGCTGAAGGTGGTTGACAGGAGTCAGCTGAGTTTGGGGTGTGGTTCCAACAGCTCCAGCTCAGAAAACCCAGTGCTAGACTGGAAGAGCTGCTTGAACAGTGTTTATTTACCAGCCCTGATTGATGAGCTTCTCTTGACTCCAGGCGCATAGACTGCTTGGACCCTGACTTTTGAAATGTTGTGATCTTGCCTGACCCCTTTGTTGTGGGCTCTGCTTGTTTGGACACTGACTTTGGACTGGCCCTGGATACTGTCTTGTTGTTGCCCGCATTGTGTTGCTGGAAAGTGTCTTACTTCCTCAGAAGAGTAGTGAGAACAGGGCATAGTACTAATATGGGATTGGTGCACCAAGACCACCTGTCAGGAGCTGCAAGAGCCACAAGCCCTCAGTTCTGTATGCAGCTGCCCTCTCTGGTGAGCTGTTAGAATTGGAACTTGGAACATTATCCTGGCTGCTCTGGACTGGCCATGCCCACTCAAGCTGGCCATTGGGGCCTCTTGGGCAGGAAGGGCTATCAAAGGCTTCTGTTTGGGGCCTGGAACCTGCCTGGGCCATAAGACCTTCCTGGCTCAGGTGGGCTTCTGAGTGTTCCTCAGCGCCTAGTTGGCCTCTCATATACTCGGATGGTGCACCCCTAACATGAGCTGATTCCCACGGGTCAGGATCAGGATGTTTGGTATTTTAAAAAAGATAAAATGAAATAGGAACTGGTTTCGTGGTCCTATTTCTTAGCAGAGATATAAACGCAAGCAGTAGAGTGAGAATATAAACCACCCCACCTTTCCCTAGGCACAAATAACAGCAGACACAATCTTCTTAGGTAAAAAGATAAAGAATGTTTACTCATGACCTTTCATATGTTCAGGAAACATAGGCTCCAGCTTAGATGAAAGAAAAATAGAAGAATTAGTCCATTTTAGTCTTTGGTAGTGATGCTCTTAGGAGAGCATCTGCCATGTGGCCTTTCCCAGAGGTAAAAAACTCAGTAATGGAAATTATGCAGGAATCCCCAGGACAAAGGAGGAGGAAACCAGGTAACTAACCCCACCCATTAGGAAGTTACATCATGGTAAACAGGTACATGGGATATTTCCCAAATATCCCTTAAAGGGAACATCTCCCTTTTACAAGGGAACATGCAAGTTTGCCTATTCCAACACAAGATGGGACTCTGGAGCTAGCAGAGACGGCTTAGATTATTTGAGCTCAAAGGTGGAAATCACCCCAGCCACCCACAGAAAATGAATGGCTAGGCAAACACCTAAAACTAGCAGTTTGGGACAAGCTATCTGCCTATATTCAGAGGAGAGAAGGAAGGCCTAGCAGTTCAGACTTTCTGAAGAGATTGATAGGTTTTCTTCACTCCTGGAATAACAGGCATGGAAACATAAGACTAGAAAGATTTTTATTTTAAGAAATAATTTTATTTTGACAGTTCTAAGCTAAAATGTCAAGCACGATATCTGTATTCTTGTCTTTTCTATTTGTATGTTTCCTTGTTTTCTTTTACTTCCTTTTTTTATTATGTTGTTTGTATCCACCAAACTGAATATATATCTTGAACTGCCTGCAGTTCATGACCCTGGACATACAGGAAGTACCAAACTGATCCCTGGTTCAACCTTTGAGCAAGGCTTTGCAGGTGCTACCAGTCAGCTGATCAGTGGTGACTGCAAACCTCCTTTTGACACAAATGCATCTTCACCTGCCCTACACCTGTAGACCAGGTACGCATGGCTCAACTAAACTGGCCTCATGGGCCTAATAAAGCCTTCAGGCCAGAGATTCCCCACCACTGGTCTAGAGCATTGGACTGGGGAAGACCTGGATTCAAATGACTACTTAGCCTTGGGCTGGCCATTATCTCTCAGTCCAGCTTACCTCACAGGACTGTTGTGAGGATCAAATGGGATAATGCCATGCATG
Source organism: Rhineura floridana (assembly GCF_030035675.1). Taxonomy (NCBI): domain Eukaryota; kingdom Metazoa; phylum Chordata; class Lepidosauria; order Squamata; family Rhineuridae; genus Rhineura; species Rhineura floridana. Next base: position 306,018,760 of record NC_084480.1, on the reverse strand, counting down.
CAGCTCTGCATTTCTTGAAGAAGAGGCAGGATAAAAATGAGTGAGGGGGAGTTGAGAAAATTATGCAGGATCTGTGTCAATTTGACTCCTTTTCTTTTTTAACCTCTGATCATGCAAATATATATATTAAAAAATGGCTTCTTGGGCCCTTTTGGTTCTTGGTCTAAAAACAGAGCAAAGAAGAAGGGCAAATCGGCCCCAATATTCCTTCTTGGAAAGTGCTAAATAAAGAGTTTACCCAGCTGCAAAGATGTCACTCAAGTCCAAGGTTCATCTCCGGCCATTGGCAAGAAGGGAAAAGAGGATGCCTCAAATGCTTTGAATGTCTGGGCAAAGGGAGATGCTAATTCTGGAAACCCACTGCCACTTTATATGTGATGAGTCTCTCCTGAAGCCAGATTGGCTACTCGGTGTGTCTGGCTCCACCTTCTTCCATGGCTCAGCATCAAAAGTTGAGTCAAGAGTTTGGTAGAGCAAATTCTTGCAGCCTTTCATCAGCGCGAAGCTTGTTGCCTGCTGCTAACTTGATGGTAGGGAAAAGATCTGCATAGGTTTGCAGGCTAACTAGATCCAAAGACAAAGTTACCACTGGAAAATATGCTACTCCAGCAAAAGCCCTTGGGTCCTGCTCTTGTCTTAAGTCTGGCATGGGAAGGGGTGGAGGGCAGTAGGGAAAAGCAAGAAAAAACAGGTGCTGTTCGATAAAGTGGGAAATGGAAGCAGCCAGGGCCGCTATTTTTATGCTCTGTCAGGCAAGGAAAATAGCAAGGTGTTTCCATAAGGTTTAATGGGTGGTAGCATCAGGGAGGTCTTGTCTTGTCAGGATCATGTTGCAAGATGAAGGCTGAAAGAAGTCTCTGCAGCAGTAGGTGCCTGCATTGGCTTTTGCCAGTGGTAAGCACTACAGGTGGTGGGAGACATCAGTACATGCAGGCCCTCATTAAGAGAAGCCTGCATCCTATTGGGAGTTAAACTAATCACTACTATGGCTCATTTTATTGTTAGTGAGACTGGCAGCAACTAATTTTGGCTGGATTGTGTCCTGAACATTTACGTCAGTCTTAATCCTGGCCTCCCAATTGTGAATGGATCTGTTCACCTTTCCCTGGTCAGCTTGGATTGTCAGCTATCTCCTATTATAAGATATTCCCTTTATTCAAAATGAGTTTGAACTCAATGGTGGCAGCCATTTAGTTTGGCCTAGCACTAGGTTAAATGGCCGTGTGGATGAAGCATCATGGCAATGAGCGTGTGGGGGAGAGAAGGAAAACAGCACAGACAACAGCATTTAAAGAACACAAAAAAATTCACAACTAACGCTGAAAACACCCAAACGCTGAACACTTTCTTTTTTTACAATTGCAGAAGCAAACAATTGAAATGAAGTACGTAGCTGCTGCTCAGGGCAGGCCTTGCCAGTAAGCCAGGGATGTGGGAATTCAGGCCTAGGGGTCAAATGTGGCCTTCCACGCCTCTCTGTGTGGCTCTTGGGACTCTGCACAAGCCACATACCCTCCCCAGCCACATTCTCTCTCCATAGGCCACTCTCCACAAGCCACATGCCCTCCCCAGCCACATCCTATCTCCACAGGCCACTCTCCACAAGCCACATCCTGTCTCCACAGGCCCCGCCCCTCACGAGCCTTGCTTCACACTCTCCTTGAGTATTTCTGCCTGGCTGGACTGTGTCCTTGAACTCAGACAATGCCTCTTCCTTGCCTAGATAGAGAGGGTTGTGTGAGAGTGTGTAGAAACTAGCCTACTAGACAAAGGCTGAGTTATTCTTTGCTCCACCCATTTTTGCTTCTGGCTCCACCTATCACTGACATATGGCCCCTGGCAGATTACCCAGAAGGGAAAGTGGTCCTCAGCTTCCCATCCCTGCACTAGGTGAAGTGAGGTGGTGAACTCAGACAGCAGATGCTGGGAGGTGAACACAACAGCGCCCCTGGCTGTTACTCCCAGGACCTGGAGGGTTTGCGCTATTCTGCACCCCCTAAACTAGCTTGCTGCCCTTGGGTGCAATGCAGGATTCTATCCCACCACCAGTGCTGAAGTGAGAGCCAACTACCAGTCCAGTTGACTTATGTATGTGAAGTAGGGAGGAGGAGCCATCTTGCCCTTTGTCTCCGGCAGCAAAATGTGTTGAATCAGCCTTTTTCTTTCCCCGCCCCTCCAGATGTTCTTAGACAGCAGCTCCCATCTTTCCTGAACATTGGCCGTGCTGGTTGAGGCAGATGGAAGCTGTAGCCCAACAACATTTGGAGGTGTCACATTGTGTTGACTACACCTGTGGAAGAACATATGAGTCTCTCTAGGGTCTAGGGAGGACATTCCAGAGCTTAGAAGGCCCAATTCTTTGCACCCACTGACCAAAACCAGGCATCAAAAGTTAGAGCAAAAGTTGTACCAGAAGCTCACATGCCAGACTCCCTTTTTTATAATTTCACAGGCTTCTTCAAGAGCAAGATGTAGTCATCCTATTTCAAGCCTATTTCCAGAAGTTCCATGCCAAGCATTACAGAACAGAGAAAGTAGTTCTCATGTTCCTCATTCTAGAGTATAGGCCAAAAGCTGGTTTTATAACCTTAGAGAAAAAAAAGGAGCAAACTATCTCAATAATTGAATCATAGACAGATGATAGATAGATAGATAGATAGATAGATAGATAGATAGATAGATAGATAGATAGATAGATAGATAGATAGATAGATAGATAGATAGATAGATAGATAGATAGATAGATAGATAGATAGATAGATCTTCCTGTCCTCTAACTCCTGAAATATTTGAGCTGCATCTTCCCAGTCTCTCCTTTTCTTGAAAACAGATGTTGTTCACCAGCTAAAGAACAACAGTGGATGTTGCACTGGTGGTTTCCCAGAAACAAGTAAGTTGTCAGAAGGTGAGAAAGCTGATGCAATGATGAAGACAACAATCAGCAGCAGTTTTCAGGGAAGGAGTTTTGGAACAGTAATGTTTTCAAGTGCTCAAGCTGAATGCCACCACTGCAACAGAAAACTTAGAAGGTGCACATGCCACTAGCGATGGGGCGATTTGAATCAGAAATTTGAATCAGTTCTGATTTAAAGCCAAATCTATCAAATTTGCACTTTCCAGAACAATATGGGAACCGAAACACAGCCATCCTTTGAAATTTGCATTTATCTGAATTTTGCAGTGTGGTTCTCCAGCCAAGCAAGCTTACAAAAGTGCATATATTAGGGGACAGTGTGCATTAAAATAAATACCTTAGTGAAAATAGCATACAAAAATGCACAATATTAGGAGGAATAGCTTGCAGAAAATTATACATTAGTCAAAACTACATACAAAAATGTGTATATCAGGAGAGATTCGCACTAAATGCTGAAGAATTTCCATGAGGATTTCTTAACAAAATAAAATAAAATAAAATTGCAAATCACTGCAGAAAAGTGGAGAACTGAATTTAAGACTGGAAAAAATTAGGAACTGAGAGAACTGAAATTGTACTGTCTATCCCTAAATGCCACCCGGATTTGGAATCTATAAGCATTTTCTTTTTGTTATTCCTTTATCTGGCCACACAGCCTCCCATCCATGCATTATGTTTTACCCCACTTTTGAGACAAAACCTCACAAAGAGGCTCACACCAATGCAAATCCAAAGTGAAAAAAGCAACACAAAATACTTCTGCAGGGACAGCATTTCTCAGTCAGAGCTGAATCCAGTCTCAATGGCAGAATCCCCGATATTGGCCTCCTCTCCCTTTAGTGGCCAGTGGCACCGTTAGATATTATTGTAATTAAGCAGCATAGCAATGGATGAAATAAATAAATGTGTAGCTTTTACAGGGAGGGAGGCTGGTCTTTAGATAGTAATGTGCATTGCTTCGCTTACTTCAAAAAGCAGCAAGCCAGCCCTGATGCATTTGGCGAACCCTCCTGCTCATTCTACTGAGCGGGACCTTGGGCATCTGCCCCAAAGTCCTGCCCTGACTGTCACTGAGGCACTCATTTTAGCTGGGACTCTGCACATGATCCAGAACTATGTGATTTGTTTAGCTTTGCTCAGTAAGTGACTATGCAATGAGTGCAGACTTGTTGAGAGTCTTGGGGATGTAGACTGACTGCCCTCACTGAAAATAAATTATTTCCATGCGTGGGATTAAGAAGCGTGAGAACTCTGGATATTTGCTAATATCTAATTATGCATCTGATTATTTCCAAACAGCCAATACAGGCAGGATTGGCTCTGTTTGCTACCCTGGACTCCTTTTGGGAGGAAGGGCAGGATATACATTTAATTAATAAGTAATAAATAGTTGGTGTCCATTAGCCCTGGCAAGAACAAAAGGCTCCTTCTGAATAGCACTGCCCCACTGGTCACTTAATCAATAGCTATTTGCATTTCCTTCACATCTGGTTCCCACATTAGACATTTCTGTCACCCAAGTCTAAATACGATACAGGCATGGGACAATTTTGTTCCAGTTGGCTTGTGCCCCTCTTCTTCATCCCTTCAGATTGCCCAGTCAGGCTGTGGTGGGAAACTGTTATAACTGCAGTGGCTCAGCCAATTTATCTGTCGATCTCCAATGTCTTTTCCATCCAGCCTTGTCCTCAGTCCAATTGCCTTTTGCTTCAGATGCCCCCCCCCCAGGAAACCAGGTCTTTAACCACCTTGTTCAATCTTCATGGGATCTTGCCTCACTGAGACTGTTCCAACCCAGTGTCTCCTGAGGAGCACACATGCTGTAGGTAGTCTCCCTCACATCTTGCCTCTTCTACCCTGTGCCCTTGCCTCTTTTCCATGTTTGTTATTTTCCTTGGGTTTCCCAGGGGAGAATAGGGCAGAATACTGCCATATTTTTGAAACCGCATTGAGAGGGTTTCAAAGAACCGAGAACTGAGGTTGCTTGCTTGCCTGGGCTACCTTGAGGTTTAAGAGAGATGTGTGAAGGGCTGACATACCTTCATTCCCTCCATCAAGGCCAATGTCCTGAACAATCCACCCTCTGTTTTTTAATATTTGCAGGCTGTGGCATATATCCACAACCTTGGTGCTTACTAACTGGCAGAGCACCACTATATAGACACAACCCTAACACTTGGGTCACAGTGAAACTTAGGATACCCACTCCTTTCTTTCCCTTTACTTCAGGATAGGTGATTATCTCTACTTCCTCCTTTTCTTAGATCATGCTATCCTATGATCCAAACCTGTGACATTTACATCCAAGCATTCCCTAGGTGTGGCTGAGCCTCCCGTTCACTCTACTGATGTCTAATGCCGCTCACTGCTCCTTATACAGCAGTCGTAGGTCTCTATTTCTGTCTATATCATTGAAACACATTAAACGTAACCTAGTGGTCCAGGCAATGTTGATTTAGGTTGCTTGCGTGAATCTCTCAATATTTGAACTAATCATTTGACTCTTAATAAATATTGCATTTGGCACTCCAATATGAGAAGCCATTGATTTCACACTGGCTGCCATTTTGATCCTGTAAAAAACAAACTTATTAAACCCAAAAGTGAGACTCAGTAGTTTGAAGGCACATAACAACATACCCCTAATAGTTTAAACAAGGAAAGGCACAGTGCAATATCCCCCATGGTGTGCAGCAAGCTCCAGATAATTAAAAATGCTAACTATCATGCCTCGGAGGCCACTTGTGCCTTTCACAACTTCAAGTAATGTGTGATTAGGGATATGTGCATGGGAACATGATGCAACCAGTGCTGAAGGCTTCAGTGATTACAGCTGCTGCCAGGTAAGGCGTGAGGCTGCTAGCTGGAGCTGGATACTGCAATGGTTCACTAGATGATGTTGTGAGGAATTGTGTATGATTTACAGCCTGAACCACAATCCACTTAAGTTGACCAGACCACATTTAAATTGATTTTGGTCTCACTTCAGGCTGTGGGATGAAGAACCTGACTCTTTTGGCTGGTTAACATAGGCATCCCCCAGGTCAGCTCTTTCTTCACCAGTCCTGCTACCTAATGGTATGCTACAATATTGTTTTTTTAAAAGAATAAACAAACACTATACACTTGCAAAGAGCTGGGCCCTATCTGCACTATATATTTAAAGCAGTATTATACCACTTTAAACCAATCATGGCTTCCCTCTAAGAATCCTGGGAACTGTTTTTTGTGAAGGGTGCTGAGAGTTGTTAGGAGATCCCTGTTCCCCTCACTGAGCTACAATTCCCAGAGTTGCCTGGGAAGACAGACTGGTTGTTCAACTATTCTGGGAATTGTAACTCAGTAAGGGGAATAGGAGGCCTCCCAGCAGCCTTCACAAACTACAGTTTCCAGGATTCTTTGGGTGGAAGCCATGACTGTTTAAAGTGGCATGATGATACTCTAAATGTACGGTATAGTGCAGATGGAGCTTCACTTTCAAAGAGACGCAGAATTTCTACAACGTGAAATTGCTTCTAGTATCTGATAAGTATCTGATACATATGAAATGAAGTGGGTACATATATGAGAGCCAAGGTCTTAATTTCTCAGGAATGGGACAGATGCAGTGCCCTTGTGTGTTGGGCGGAAGACTCTCATCACAGTAGAAGACAAGATCTTCTAACATTTACTAAGAGCAATAATTCCATCACAAAATGCCAGGGTCTGACCCTTCTACCTTCAATTAGGTTCTCAGATGCCAACCTTGAATGATTACCAAAGGAAGGAGGAAGAGAGGAAGGAAAAGAGAAATTATACACATAAAGAAACCTAGCAGTTCTGAGAGTGATCCAGGCTGCTAATACCTTTTTTTCCCCTTCGGGAATAGGATTAAGAGTTCAGAAGGGCAGGACATAGAAGGGCCCTGGGGGCAAAGAACATCTTGAAGTGACATGACCTAGGAAACACTGAATAGTCAAAGGGCAATACCAAGCTCAGTGTGGTACCAATTAGAGATTAATGACTAAATGTGGAATGTGGTCTGAACACCCTGACACACACACACACCAATCTTCCTTCCAAGAATTCCTGAGCAGATGGATTCAAACTGAGTTGAGATCGTAAAAGCTTTGGGTGCATGCAAGCATTCTATTCCATATGATTCATTTAAAAGTCTTTCTAAACTGGTTAATATTTGAAAATCTCTAAGTGGTATACAAAAATACAGCATAAAAACAATATTGTAAGAACTCTGATACAACATAAAAACCAATCAATATAAAAAGCAGGAATTCTGCAATAATAGGCTCCATGGAACAGAGAAAGCCTAGGCAAAAAGATATGGTTTTATAAGACATCTCAAGTAGCTGTTCGATGATGCAGAGGGAAGGGCATTCTTGAATGCAAGGGCAATGTCCAAAAATGCTGTTAAAGTCAGGAATCAGAGCAGTTTCAAAGTCAGGAATCAGAGCATCCCTCCACCTTCACAAAATTTAACAGTAGATGATTACTGATACCATTGTTAGTATTGCTCTTTTCCCATGTTTCTGGTGGCTATCACTTCATTCTCTCTAGACAGAGAGAGAGAAAGAGAGAGGGGGCAAAAGTTAATCTGTGACTACATCTATATCTATGCCTATACTTATCTATATGGAATCAATTTTAAACACTGCAAAACTGCACTGATTAGAGACCTTAATTAATCAATCAATCAGCCAGCCAATCAGCCCATTATTTTCAGTATTTATAGGTTACTTTAAAGCAAAGTTCTCAGGTCAGCTTGCAATAAGAAATAAATCTTGATGATGTCATGTAGGGGCTGGACAATCAATTCTGCACATATCCAATACAGAACTGATATCTCTGCCCCCCAAGTTTGATCCTGGATTAGGAATGCCTGGCAATAATAAGTACGCTTTCTTTTTCCATAGATTCGTAAACACGCGCTTTCTTGTTTCATTCACAAAATACTTGGAGCCAGGTTATTATGGATGCGTAGACAATAAAATGCCACTTCATTTGGACTGGATGAACCACTGACATGAACCACATCAAGCTATTACATTACTTCATTATTTTATAGTATTATTTCATGATACTATAAAACCATATAGTATTGTTCTGTGATATTCCATAAACTCTAATACTGAGTGTTGACACAGCGCAAAGTAGATTCATATACTTTGCAGCAACCCTATGGGGAAGACAATATTTTATTGCTCACATTGATAATATAACTTCTTATATTTATTGTGCAAGTGCTGTCTTCCCTCACTTGGAGTCCTCCCAATATTTTGGACTACAACTCCCATCAGCCCATCAATATGACCTTGCTGGCTGGGGATGCCAAAGGTTGTACCATAAAACATCTGGAGGGCACCAGGTTGGGGAAGGCTGTACTAGTGGGAACTGCAACAATATATTGCAATGTAGAGTGGTCCTGTTCAGCACTCTAGCCAGCCAACCATACCCCTTTCCAGGATATGCCATTCTACCCCCAATCGATCACCATTCCATGGCCATTTAACATTCCATGGCCATTTAACATTCCCTTGTTGTTTTGGGGAAATCCCCCCCTTTTTGTACTTTGGCAAACTGTATTTATTTATTTATTTATTTATTTATTTATTTATTTCCGGCCCTTTCTCCCAATAGGAGTCCAGGGCGGCAAACAAAAGAACACTTCAAAAGTAAAAAAAGACTTCAAAATATATTAAAACACAACAACCATTAAAAACATATTAAAACAGAACATTGTTAAAAACATTTTTAAAAAGCTTTAAAAACATTTTAAAAGGAAGGTTTAGTAACATAATAAAAACAATTGCAACACAGATGCAGACTGCGATAAGGTCTCTACTTAAAAGGCTTGTTGAAAGAGGAAGGTTTTCAGTAGGCGCATGTCTAATATTTAAGGGGAGGGAATTCCAAAGGGTAGGCACCACTACATTAAAAGTCTGTTTCCTATGTTATGCGGAACAGACCTCCTGATGAGATGGTATCTGCAGGCGGCCCTCACCTGCAGAGTGCAGTGATTGACTGAGTATATAAGAGATGGGACGGTCTTTCAGGTATCCTGGTCCCAAGCTGTATAGGGCTTCATGCACCAAAACTAGAAACTTGAACTTAGCCTGGTGGCTAATAGGAAGCCAGTGCAATTCTTTCAGTAGCGAAGTGGCAAGTTGGTGATAACCTGCTCCAGTGAGCAGCCTCGCAGATAAATTTTGCACCAGCTGCAGCTTCCAGACCAACCTCAAGGGTACCCCACATAGAGCACATTACAGTAATCCAATCTGGAGGTTGCCAGTGCATGGACAACATTGGTCAAACTATCCCATTCCAGAAATGGCCACAGCTGTCTTACAATCCAAAGCTGGTGAAATGCATTCCTAGTCATGGAGGTCACCTGGGCCTCTAGTGACAAAGATGGATCCAGAAGCACCCCCAGACTACAGACCTGCTCTTTCAGAGGGAGTATGACCCCATCCAAAGCAGGTGACTAACCTATTATCCAAACTCAAGAACCACCAACTCACAGCGTCTCCATCTTACTAGAATTTAGAGTCAGTTTATTGGCCCTCAACCAGCCCACCACAGAGTCCAGGCACCAGACCAGGGCTTGCACGGCCTCTCCTGTTTCAGATGTTACAGAGAAATAGAGATGGATATCATCAGTGTACTGCTGACACCTTGCCCCAAATCTGCTGATGACTACTCCCAATGGCTTCATATAGATGTTAAACAGCATGGGGGACAAGATGGTGCACAACTGCCAGGGAGCCGAAAGGCAATCACCCAATGCTATTCTCTGAAAACGACCCTGGAGATAGGATCAGAACCACTGTAAAACAGTGCCTCCAATACCCATCTCACCAAGTTGGCCCAGAAGGATACCATTATCAATGGTATCAAAAGCCCCCAAGAGATCAAGTAAGAATAACAGGGTCACACTCCCCCTCTCCTTCTCCTGAAAAAGGTCATCCATCAGGGCAATCAAGGCCAATTCAGTTCCATAACCAGGCCTGAACCTAGACTGGAATGGGTCAAGATCATTTGTTTCATCCAAGAGTACTTGCAATTGCTGTGCCACAACCCTCGCAATCACCTTCCCTAAGTAGGGTATTTGCGACCGGGTGGTACTTGTCACAAACCAATGGGTCCAGAGTGAGCTTCTTCAGGAGTGGTCGAATCACTGCCTTTTTCAGGGTGGCTGGAACCACTCCCTCCCACAACAATGTGTTGACCACACTCTGGATCCGCTCAGTCAACCCCCCTTGGCAAGCTTTAATAAGCCAAGAAGGGCAAAGGTAGAGAGGACACATTGCTGGCCACATCATCACAAGAACCTTGTCCACGTCATCAGGCTGCTTCAACTGAAACTGTTCCCAAGAAGTTGCAGCAGATGTTGCACTCGACACACCACTGGGGACTATAGTAGATGTGGATGAGGCATCAAGATTGCTATGGAGGTGAGCAACTTTTCCCTCAAAGTGCCTTGCAAACAATTCACAGTGGGCCTCCCAAGGGTCTAAACCTCCATTTCCTGGAGTTGATGTCAACAGACCCCTGACAATACAGAAAAGCTCCACTGGATGGCTACTTGATGCGATGGAGGAAGAGAAGTGGGCCTTCTTCACCGCCCTCAACCCCAACCGGGAGGCATGGTTATGATGTTTTACTCATGCCCGATCAGCCTCACAGCACATCTTTCGCCACTTGTGCTCTAGCCGGCGTCCAGCCTGTTTCATTGGCCTTAGCTGACTGGTGTACCAAGGCGCAAACTGGGCTCCACAATGCCGGAGAGTGTGATTGGGGGCAACCGTGTCAAGAGCTCAATGCGCCTTGCTGTTCCACAGCGTGACAAGGGCTTCAACAGGGTCACCTGCTCTATCTACTGGGGACTGAATGAGTTCATAATCATAGCCCATATTTAGGGATGGAAAGATCTGTCAATTTTGGTTCTCTCTGTTTCTCATTTTTCCAATCTTAAGTTCAATTCTCCACATTTCTACAAGAAAATTTGTTAGTGTTATAGTGTGGATTTCTCCTGCTAAACACATTTTCGTTTGCAGTTTTGACTAATGTACACATTTTTGCAAGCAACTTCTCTTAACATAATGCTTTTTTGTATGTTATTTTCACTAATATGTTCATTTTTATGCATACTTTCCCCTAATATATGCATTTTTGTAAGCATTGTTTGGTTATGATTCATCTATAGTAGTGTAGTGGCAAATTCAGAAGTGCAAGCTCCCTTCACAATAGTCATGCCATGCCCCTTCACAGGCACACCCCGTTTTCCACTTTCCCTTGTCTCCCTTGCTGTCCCTGTCATCTCACAAGTCCATATTCCACAGCAACAGACGTCCCTAGGTCCTTAGGAGCCCAGAAATATGAAAGGGGAGGCTGTGTATTAGCTACTGGGAAGAGTGTTCTCGGCTGGCCCCAGTCAGCATGAAAGGACAAGCACACTTTTTAATGGCTAACATGCTGCCTTTTCATGCTGATTGGCTCGTACATAGGGACCTGGCTGGGACCCTGCTTCCAAAAAGTAATGGGTCTACAACCCCCTGCGCTCTCAGATGACTACACCCCTGTTCATCTTTCTCAGAAGTGGGGGATATTTTTCATGTGCATGACAGTGGTGGGTAGAGTCAAAGCCAAAAGTGGTCAGAGCAACAGACATCTTATCTTTGTAGAGTAGGCTACATTCCAGCCATGCAAAAATCGGAGGTTTCTGTACACCTACATGCATCTCCCCATCCAGGTAAGCAAGAAGCATTGTCACAGTTGAAGGACCTATTCTAGCCAGGCAAATGCATTCAAAGAGGGTGCAGAGCATGGCTGGGAAGGTTCTTGAGGAGGATTGTGTGGCCCAGGGAAAGTCCTGAAGGTGTGCAGGGATGCATTTGAGCCCTGAACCTGAGGTTCCTTTCTATCTTCTGATCTACCTTCTCTGTCTGGGCAGAAGTGATAATTAGGCCCTCTGGGCCAAATCTGAGCGGGAGCGCAATGCTCATCACTGGTGCAGTTGATGCTTCACTTCAGTAGAATCTAGTCAGAGGCTGTTGTTGATGATCCCTCCTGAGGCACTGGAGGTTGGTAGATGCTCAGTAATGCTTCCCCCTAACAGTGACCCTGTCTAGACCAGGGGAGGGCACATTTTGGACTTGTAGGATTGACTTTAGGTTTTACCACAACCCTGAGATCTACCAGCTAAAGCCAGATGCAGAAGGTTTCCACTTAGGTTTAAAGAACATGGTGCCTCTGGGAGCTACTGAGCACAAGGTTTGAGTTTCATTACCAGAACTGAGCTGAGCTTACAATCCTTTCAGCTAAAAATCCATTTCTAATCACTCACAGTTTTCTTCATTTCATCAGTTCAATGGGGCGAGTGAGAGGGAGTGTCTTTTTATTGTCGACACTATTGAACAACTGGGACTTAGAACCTCTTGCTGATCTACTGCAAATCACCCAGAGATTTACCAGTAGATCCCCATGTACCTTCTGCCCACTCCTGATCTAGACAAATTAAAATGCTTTGTTGCACTTTATCACAGACTGAGTAGCACACAATGACACATTTAATCATCAAAAGTTCTCCAGGAAACCATTTTCTTCTTTTCATCTCCCCCCTCCCCTTCCCCCAGGTCACCAAGGCAACTCACCCATCCCCTCCCTCCACTCTCTGCCCAATCTCACCCACCCTCCTTCCTCCCCTCACCACATGGCCTGGAGGAAAGCGAGGCCTCATGGCAGTGACACTGAGGCCTCCCATGAAGTGGCTCTGTGGGTTGCCCAGGCTGCTATCCCCCACTGCCCACGCCCTTTCCTTCCCCCACAGCCTTGAGACCAGCACCGCTACCCAGTCGCTCACCTTCCTTTCCCTTTCTCCCACCCCCCTGGCCTTGAACTCAGTGCAGCTGGGCTGCTGCCTGCCACCACCCACTGCTGCCCACTTGCTTGCCTTCCTTCCCCCCTTGCCTGGACCCCAGTGCAGCTGGGTCACAGTGTAGTTCACAGCACCACCTGTCTGTGGCCAAGCAAACTGCAGCACGATGCATTTAGGGCGTACAAAAATATTATATAGTTAGAAATGTAGGTATCACAGTATTATGACCTGCATTATTTAAACTGGGTAAAATACTATCTGCTCCTTGCCCCACTCCACCCCCAGTTTCCTGGTCACTATCTCTAACATAGATTGGAATTCCTATTTTACTTCTATGTATGCCTTGAAAAAGGAGATAAATCACAAAATGTAGGTAGCAGCTGTATCTCTTGAAGCCAAGAACATAGCCAAGGAAGGTGTCCTTGGAATGTTAATATCCTAGGTCAGGGGGGAGATCTTTTTGGCCTGGTGGGCCAGATTGTTATCTCCTCCACCCCAATTGATCACCTTGGACAGGTCGTTGGAACCTGTTATATTGATGTCAGGTGATTGACATGTAGGTTGTCCTGCACACCTGTCAAAGTTGGCCCTTGGGTGGGTGGAGGGAGATACTACCCAAGCAGGACTGGATTCCTTGTGCATCAGCTGATATGTGAGTTCAATCCTGCTTTCTACAGGAAGAGTTCCCAGCAGGAACTGGTCAGTGTGCCCAAACTGAGCAGGATTGAACCCCCACACATGAGCTGAAGAATGGGAGGGAGGGTTCCGTTCTGCTTTCTGCAGTAGTTGGACATGCCAGCCAGTTCCCAACAAGAACTGGATGCCAAGCCCAAACTGAGCAGGGTTGAATGCTCCGCCCATCAGCTGATGTGTAGGGAGTTTAGTCCTGCTTTTCTGCAGCCATGTTTCTGCCTGAACCACATCTGATGTCACATATGTCAGGTGTGGGGCAGGTGGACATGGTTTTAGGGAAATGGCCTGGCAGGTCAAATGGGGAGGCCTGGAGGGCCAAGTCTGGCCCCCAGGCTGGAAGTTCCCCACCCTTGCAGAGTTTGCTACTACAGTTGAACTAGCCCAACACAAAGGCAATGTAAGGTTGCTTTACTGAAGCAAACACCACAACCAAACAAGGCCTACCCCAAGGAGATTGCAATCTAGATTTTGACAATTGGATTTTGACAAAGGAAGAAGAGCAAGTAGAAAAGAACTAAATGGTAGGAGGGGACAATTTATGTATTGTTTATTAGTAGTAGTAGTAGTAGTAGTAGTAGTAGTTTCTAGAGGAGTGTTCTTTCAAGGAAAATGTGACATGGAACCTTTTGCTGGGGGAAAAAATGAACCTCATAAAAACCTGGTATATCCCTAATTCTCCAAAACAGTATTGAAAATAAAACTGGGTAAAATATCTCCTGCCATCACCACTTGGGCATGACCCCCTCCATGACAGTGGAAGGAGACAGATAAGACAGTTGTTTGCATCAACTATGAGCCGCTGCAATTTGAGTACAAACTACAAACCTGTATCAACACAACTAAACAGATAAAATGGCGAAACAGAACTAAGCAGATACAATTGCCAAACTAAATTAAACATTATATGATTTCAAACTTGGAGAGCACCATTGTGACCTTTTTTTAAAATGGCAGTAGCTAGACATGTCGTGGTCTTTGCTGTGACTTGTTCATCTGAATCAGAAAGGAGACAAGTCACAACTGAATGCCTGAAGGAGTTAATATGGCAGGGGAGGGTGTGTGGAGGGACTGGAGAATTGCAAGAATCGTGTGTGCAGTAGTGTACTGGCAAATTCAGAAGTGCAGGGTCCCTTCATGATAGTCACAGCCACGCCCCTCGCTCTTGTTTTGCTGCTGGGTTGAGAATGAGATCCTTGTTAAAGCCTTCTCCCGCAACAACAGATGTCCCTAGGAGATGACCAGCATGAAAAGGGAGAGAGCTGCTGAAAAAAATCTTCTCAGTGGCTGACTCACCTCCTGATTGATTCCAATCAGCAGGAAAGGACGAGGAAGAATGTTAGAGGACTCTTCTCAGTAGCTAACACACTCCCCTTTCATCCTGATTGTCTCATAGGATGCTGGAGACATTGAGACCCTGCTCCCAAAAAAGTAAGGGGTCTAAGACCCCTGAGACCCTGGATGACTACACCACTACTTGCATGTGTGTGTGTATGTGTGCATATGACCTTAAAATATGAGGCAGCTGAGGATTTCCCCCTTTTCATTTACCCCCCCCAACAAAGGGCTGTGTCTCTGGGACAGAATGCTCTTTTATCCAAGGAATGAGCAGAGCAGGCAAACCTTTAGTGGTAGAAGGGGTAACAGAAGCAAAGTCCTTTCATGTTTTCACCCCCCCCCCAAAAATCATAATATTTGCTCAGCCCAAACAGTAATACAATCTCCAGGGAGCATTTTGCCCCGCCTCAGAATGAACACAATTTGGCTGACATAGTGGTTGAAGACTATTTCTATAGACCATTGGTTGCCCATTATTGCATTAAGGCCTGTGGGTCTAATTAGGCCTGCTAGGCCACCCCATTTGGCCTGTGAGGCCATTTGGGCCAAGCCCCATCCGTCCACCCTACACCTAGTCCTATATTTCATCAGATGTGAGGCATGCCAAGATCTGACTGGGCCAAAAAGGGCTTTACAGGCACCACCGATCAGTTGATTGATAGCACCTGCAAAGCTCCATTCAAAATACCCTGTGTGACTCTTTGCAGGCCCTGACAATCAGCTAGTTACTGATGCTTGCAGAACTGTGTGTTGCACTTTGAAGCCCCAATGATCAACTGATTGTCAGGACTTCAAAGTGCATGGCACAGGGCAAAAATTAGTCCCTCACCCACCTGTCAAACTTGGTCCATGGAGGTGTGTGTGTGAGATAAGAATCTGGCCCACTCACTGGATCTAAGACCGCCCTCCCCAGCAGCAAGCCATGCAACAATGGCAGCAGGATCCATATTCTGCTATATTCCCCTTAGGTCATAGAGTGACTCCCAAGTCCTTGCAGAATTTGCCCTCACAGGTTGATCAGCAGGTGTCAGCAAAGGCAAAAGCAGGGCAAGATCTGTCATCGCTGGCAATAAGATCTGGGAGGGGGGAAGGGTGGCGAGTAAGAGGAATAAAAAGAAACAGCAGCTTGACTTCAGGAGGAAATGCAAGAGACTTCCCCATCTCTTCAGTTGCTGGAAAGGGAACACGGCGTTCTGTTTTTGCAAACCAAAAGACAACCTCCCAGCATAATAAGAGGCGCCCAAACAATGGCTGGTAAATCCTGCCAAGAGGACTAGACAGCTCTTCCTTTCTAGAAGTAAATTATCAGAGCAATGCCGTGCAGAAAGTTCCGGCATGGCGATTGCCGGGGAAAGTTCATTCCATCCTTGGCACTCCGCCAAAAGTTCAGCTCAAGCTCACACTTTTCTGCAGAGGCACCTCCCCCCCCGCCTCATTTATTTAAATGTTATGCCTCCCAGTATACTCAGGATGGGTTACAGTTTAAGAATATCCCCTTCTGCAATTTTATCCTTCTAGCAAATCCCCCCATCTTTTTTCATTCTTTCTTTCCTTAATCCTCCACAAGGCTTTCCATTAGTTTTAACAATGCAAATCCATTTTAAAATATAGATTCACCACTCACCATATGCTCAGAGGCACATGTTACCAAATTCTCCCAAGCTACACAGGAAATGGATTGGACTGTGAAAGACCAACCCAAATTGTGTTTGCATTTTGACAAATTTGTAGGGCAGTACAATATCTCAGAGAGGAGGTCAGGTCTCCTGCTCCCCTGGTGCATTCACTATAGCTGCCCAATGTCTCTGCTTTTTAACATTTGATAGAAATATCTGTTGACTATGTGTGGTGTAGTGGTTAAGGTGTTGGACTACAACCTGGGAGACCAGGGTTCAAATCCCCACACAGCCATGAAGCTCACTGGGTGACCTTGGGCCAGTCACTGCCTCTCAGCCTCATGAAAACCCTATTCATAGGGTCGCTGTAAGTCGGAATCGACTTGAAGGCAGTACACATAGGTACATTCTTAAACCGCAAGGTGGTTTTTTTGCCTATTAGTGAATTTCTCTGCTCTTTAATTTGGGAGGTAAGAAAAAGGATCCTGTGCAAGTGAAAATGGATTGATCATTTGCATGCTTATTGAGTTCAATGAGATTTACTCCCTTGCAATCATGCTTAGGATAGGTGAAACTGACCACGGGGGGATGGGGATGGGAGGAAGAGGAAGAACAAGGGGAGGGGAGGAGGAAGGGCAGAGGGAAGGAGGGGGATGGGAGCAGGCAGGAGGGAGAGGGGAGGAGGATGGCAGGTTTGATCATTTGCATGCTTATTGAGTTCAGCGGGATTTATTCCTGTGCAATCATGCTTAGAATAGATGAAATTGACCATGGGAGAGTAGGGGGGGCTGGAGTGGGGAGGGGAGGAGAAGAAGGAAGAGGGGAGGGGAGGAAGAAGGGAGGAGGAAGGGAGAGGAGAGGGGAAGGAGGGGAAAGGCAGGTCTGATCATTTGAATGCTATTTGAGTTCAATGGGATTTACTCCCGTTCAGTCATGCTTAAGATAGGTAAAACTTCCCATGAAGGAGGGGGAGAGGGGGGGAGAGGAGAGGGAAGGAGGAAGGGAGGGGATTGGAAGGTGAGGGGAAGGAGGGGTGAAGGAAGAGGGAGGGAAGGGGCAAAAGGGAGGGGATAGGAGGGAGGAGGAGGGAGGGAAAGCAGGTTTGATCATTTGCATGCTTTGTGAGTTCAATGGGATTTATTCCTGTGCAATCATGCTTAGAATAGATGAAATTGACCATGGGAGAGTTCAATGGGATTTACTCCTGTACAATCATGCTTAGGATAGGTGAAACTGTGGGGCAGGGAGGGGGGGAAGGGGAGGAGAGAGGGAGGGGAAGGGGAGGAGATAGGGTGGGTGGGCACTGGGTAGACGGAAGCCCATTTCCTTTCCAAAAGGATAACATTGTGAACAGTATCATTGCTTTTCAGTGTTTTCCCCACCTTTTTATTCTATAGCAGGCACATGTAATTTCCCACCCAAATTTAAACCAAAGCTGTCCCTGGCCACATCCACACCAGACTTTTATTTCACTTTAGACAATCATGGCTTCCCAAAAAAATTCTGGGAAGTATAGTTTGTGAAGGGTCCTGAGAGTTGCTAGGAGATGCCCTGTTCCCCTCACAGAGCTACAATCCTCAGAAGAGGGCCTCACTGTTAAATCACTCGGGCCACTGGAGCTCTGTCAGGGGAATAAGAGTCTCCTAATAACTCTCAGCATCATTCACAAACTACAGAGTACCATGCCATAGGGAGGTCTAGCTGAGGACTTGCATGTTAATAGATGGTCAAACCATTGAAAAGGTGCTTGGTACAGCCTTTGACAAATGGAACCTTGGTCAATGTATTTTCAAAATTACGGAAAAGAGGATAAATGGAGATAAAAAGCATTTCCCACTTATGAAGACTCCTGTTGATCTGGCTAAGGGCAGCTAGCCCAGAAATTCCCGGGAGTCTGTTACAAGGAAAAGAGAAACCTCTTCATATGTATATATAGGCTTTGCTTGAAATTACAGATCTAAACGTCTTGAAGATGAAAGAGCCTTGGTTAATTTTAGACAGAGCTCTCCTATTTTGGTTGTGGACTGGAAGGAGAGAAAAGTAAAATGTTTACCCAGAGAACACGTGAGTTGGATGCATGGCCTAAACAGAGCTCTCTGCCGTCATTTGTTTTACCATATAAGATACTGTTTGTTCTAGCAGTATATATTTATGGCAGTGTCTGAAGTATGGTAATGCTTCCCAGAGCAATGTATTGTCCATTTTCAGGATGGTCTACAATTGCTAAACTGCAATGTGCTGCAGGACTGCCACTTTACCGGGACACATAGCCCAGGGTCTAACGTAGAGCTGGGGAACCTGTGGCCCTCCAGACGTCATTGCACTCCTATTCCCATTAGCCCCAGCCAGCATGGCCAATGGCCAGGGATGATGGGAGGTGTAGTCCAACAACATCTGGATGGTCACTGGTTTCCAACCCTTGGCCTAATTGTAGCATATGACAAAGATGCCACTGCTTAACAGGGAGGGCTGCAGTTCAGTGGTTGAGCATATTCATGGCATGCAGAAGGTCCCAGCTTCTATCTATGGGTAGAGTTGGGAAAGACCTAAGCCCAAAACCTTGGAGAGACCCTTCTAGTTGGCATAGACCAGGGTTGGGGAACCTTACTGAGCCAGTGGGCTAGATCGTTATCTGTTCCCATCCCTGACAAGTGGGCAGAAGATAGGCACCTAATAGAGGGCTGGCAAAGCTGCTTTCTGCAGGGATTTGCTGCACAACTGAGTTCCTCATGAGAACCCCGCTGTGCAGCAGGCTGGACTATCAGCTGGTGGGTGGTGATTCCAGCCCACCTCACTTCCTGTGTGGTCATGCAGCTGATCCACCAAGGATGAACTCACTGACTGTCAGTTGATGTGTGACGTCAGCCCCACTTTTCTGCAAGGACTGGCTGCGTGACTGAGTTCTGCGAGAGGAACTGGATCACACCGCTGACGCATCAGGCTTGAGCTCACCCACTTCAACCCTGCTTTCTTCAGGGATTGGCTTCATGATCAAGTTTCCCATGGGGAACTGGGTTGCACAGCCAGTCCAGCTGCGTCTCTGCCTGTCGTACATGGGTGTGGTTTGGGGAAAATGGGCTCACAGGCCAAATTGGGACCCGTACGTGGGTAAATTTGACTCTACTCACTATAGGGTGTGTTTGTTAACTCCTCCTTGAGGAGTCCTGCCTTGTCCTGGCCTTTAGACTTTCCTTCCTGTTGTGCAATCAAGGCAAAACTTTTTAACTGTCTGCTATATAAAGGACAAACTAAGCAATTGGAAACTAATTGTGGAAAGCAATTGGATATTTTTTTACTGGTTGCCAGGTTGATTTTTCTGTCCAGAAACCCTGAAAATACTCGTGCTGAGCTGTACATATTGGGAAATTCAGAAATTAGGCCTGAGTTACAGTTTAGGTGTCCAGCCAGCCAGCTAGCTAACTGTAGTGTACACAGCAATATTTCTATTCCTCTAGGGCTATTTTCTCCCTTTGCCATCAAGTAATCGAGAAAAAGAAGAAGAAAATAGCTACTATGATTGTGAGTATAATGAGTACTTTAAAAGAGTAAAGGGTAGCCATTTTTTCAGATCACTTATCTCTTTATTTCACCCTTTAGCAATATGCACCCAATCCTGCTCTACTCATTATAATAACTGCAGAATAAATAAACTCTTTCCTCTAACTGCAGACAAACAACGATGCTTCTTTATTGTTGGGTTGGTAGTAGGAATGGGATCTGTTGGCTGGTGCCAGTTGGAAAACATTCCATTGACCTAACAGGTTGGTATAGATTCAAGTTCATTCTTTGTCCGCTAGTCGCTGCTTTTACTGTTTCCCTTGCAAACAATATTGATATTAATATCAATAATTTTAAAGGAAATTTCAAAACTTTAAAGGAAATTGTGGTATTTTGAAAGGAAATATCAATCAATGAAAGGAAATGTCAATAAAATTGTCATTCTTAAAGTTGAAATTTTAGAGGCGGATTTTGTTTTTCAAAAATCCATTTTCAAAAATAGCCGCAGAAAATTGCTACATAAAAAATCTGACTCGCAACGATAGAGAATAAGTGAATTAATGGAAAATTTAGGACCAAATCCGAATTGGGCAGAACTCTAGCACATCCCTAGTCGGTAGACAGCACAACTGAAACTGAAAACGAGAAGCAGAGCAAAGGAAAGTCCAAGGGGTGGAGCCTAACTCTAGCCCTTCATAAAACAAAGTTCTAATATTTAACTCTTCAAGGGTCATGTTATTGTACAGGCTGTTTTTTTCAGGATAAATTATTATAGGTGATTGTGATCATGAAAAGTGCACCCTCAATCAAGGAAAGTCTTGAGTGAGCAGCTTTGGGGGTGGGCTCTTCCAGATGAGACTTTTGTTGTACACTTGCCGTACCTTATTCACTGATTTTTCAGAGGGACCCATTCTTAAATTGCCTTTATTCTTAAACCAAGCTGTCATTCTTTAAATTGAGGTTTTCATTGTCTGTCATGTCACAAATTAAAAAGAAGACGATTTCCCAAAACAATCCGGGGTGGGGGGAAGCACAGCTCTACGGAGACAGTGCCCGCATCTCTCCCCACCCCCATTCACAGGCCTGCTACGACGTATAGGATCTTGAAAATTCAGGGAATGCCTATAGGACTCATAATATGAAGCTAACTTCTACCAGATCAGTCTTTTTGACTATGCAGGCCAATACTGCCTATTTTGTTGTCCATGTCACTGTAGTATCTCAGACAGGGTCTTTCCTAGCCTTTTAATTGGGGATACCAGGAATTGAATCTTGGCAAAGAATGTCCCCTGCCCATCCCCAACCCCAAATTATGAAGATAATGTCCAGAGGGTCTCATTAGCATGGCTAGCCATAGGATTTGATCCCCGGTGCCCACTGCAAGAAAGCAGCATGCTGAATGAATGGGCCACAGTCTGCCACTTCATTGCATGAAGTAACTGTATGTACTTTCCAGTATTTCAGTCTCTTCTCGATGTTCACTCTTTCTTGAGATAGTCCTGCATCTTCAAGTTGCACTTGTGGTCAGGACTATCCTGTTGGCCAGGACTACTGATCCTGTGAGGCCCAAGTGGGTCAGTAATAGGGCAGCCACATGCCCCACTTTACATAGGGCAATTCTGTATTTGAAGGGTGGTCAGTGAGCAGTCCTCTGTTCGAAAGCATCCTCTGTTTGAAGGGTTCTTGGACCCCAGTCCAGTTTAAAGATAGAGCCCTGGTAAGGGGCCTTGAAAGTGTCCATCAGTAGTTAGCACCTGGACAGAAGGCTCACAGGTCACCTGGTTACAGTCTTCACCACTAGGGTGAAATGTATTGTATTTCTATTTAAATTATATTTCTAAATTTGCATATAAATATATACATATAAATTAGCATATACAAATGTTATGCAAACCTGTATACTCTTTTGTTGGTGATGTGTAAGTGGCTGCCTCAGGGCTCCTCCAGACAGCCTATGTTATTGAGCATTCATCCTGATGTGTTTGCACAAAATGTATGTAGAGGGGGTTGTTTTATGATGATGATGGATGATGATGATTTCCTAACCGCCCTTCATCATAAGGTCCCAGGGCAGGTTACAGCGATTTTAAAAAGACAATATTAAAAACAGTTTAGAACAAATTACAGTCACAAGAATCAGGTGAATTGGATTACGTCCTGACTTTATTGAGCCGTCATTCTGATTCATTTGCAGGCAGGTTGTATGACATTGAGCATTCGTCTTGCATTCATCCTGATTTGCTTGCAGGGTGTTTATGTGTCTTCCCATTAGTCAATTGTCACTTTCCTAACTGGAAAAAAGTTAGTTTCTTTTTAAAAGTGGATTTTCTGAGCTACAGCAGCAGAGGCCAGATCCACACTGTACATTTAAAGCACTATGATACCACTTCAAGCAGTCATGGCTCCCCAATAGAATCCTGGGAACTGTTAAGGGTGGTAAGACTTGTTAGGAGCAGAGCTTGGAAAAGTTACTTTTTTGAACTACAACTCCCATCAGCCCCAGCCAGCATGGCCATTGGATTGGGCTGATGGGAGTTGTAGTTCAAACAAGTAACTTTTCCAAGCTCTGGTTAGGAGACCCCTGTTCCTTCACAAAGCTGCTATTCCCAGAGCTCCCTGGGAAGAGGGATTGATTGTTAAACCACTTTGAGAATTGCAGGTGTGCGTGAAAGGGAAAAGGGGTCTCCTAACAACTCTCAGCATCCTTAAGTAACTACAGTTCCCAGGATTCTCTGAAGGAAGCCATGACTGTTAAAGTGGTATCACAGTGCTTTAAATGTATAGCGTGGATGTGGCCAGAGGCCTTTTCAGCCACATTATCTGTGCAATCCTAAATTTCCCGGTCGGCACTTGAATCCCTCCTGCAAAATGCTGACAGTCTGAAGGTGCCCATCATCAGGATTTATGCCAGCACTTCCAAGGCTCTTCCTTCCAAGTGAAATATGAGACAGATGGATACATTCCAGGTAAATCTATTTGGCACGTTCAACATGTATGAAAAGACCACCCTATTCTCAGAAGCAGCTCGCTGGGTGCTGCAGAGTTGCCATGCTAGCTTCCCGGCAGGTGGGCTACCAGGAGGGAGATGGGGAAGGGCAAGGCAGTTGACTCATTGCAATCTCGCCAGCAGAGCTAATCTGGCATTCCTCCCAGTACATTTGGACCACACTGACCTCCCAGCCACCTCACCCTCCCAGTAAGGAACAGCAACCCACCTTCCTGGGAGTAAGCACAGTGGCTCCACCCCACTCGGTGAGCCATTCTGCCAATTCTTCCACACTACCATAGTGTTTCTACCAGTTTGTAGCGTTCTAGGGCAAGCTTCTACATTCATTAGCCTACCCTCATGTAACAGAGCAAGTCACCTTCCAGCTTTTGCTTATGCTATTCGGCTCTGAATGGCTACAAGCAGCAAAAGGAGCAAGGTGGAACCATGCCAGAGACTCCTGCGGGCAATCTGTGGGCTAGTAAAACATCCCAGATGGCACAAACATGAGCCAAGACACAGGCTACTGAAGAAATCAAGAACAGAACAATCCATTTTACTCAACTACTCAGAGTAGACCTATTGAAATTAATGAAACTTTGTTGCCCATGTCTATTAACTTCAATGTGTCTACTCTGAGTAGGACTAGCATTGAATACCACCCAATGAGATTCACTAACCATCAGGAGATTGCTGGGGGCACTATATTCCTGCTGACCACAAGTACTCAGCATTAAATGGCTCAAAGCAGCCCATCTTTGTTAACCAAAATCAATAGGGAATTACCATACACTTTGATTTTGAAGGTAGTAGATGAACAGATATTGAACAACTTATTTCCAATATTGAATACCGAAGAAGCAAACAGAGAGTGAAATCAGATGAAAACAGGGGCCAGGCTAAATGTGAGCGAACTAGCAACATTCATTATTCACATTTGCCCTGTTTGCATATCAAGAGGAGGATCCCATTTTAACATTCACAGAGCCTGCGGGTGAGGAGAGCTGAGCCCCCTCCACTCCAGCAGTCAGTTGTCCTAGTCACTAATCCTCCAGCCTTTTCTCTCTTTCGGAGACAGGCTGTGGGAAAAGGATGATATGAAAGGCATGCAGGGAGCCAGAGTGGAGAAGAGGGGAGGGTTCAGTTCTCCTCATCCATTTGCTTTTCATATTCACATTTGTCCCCGCCCTCTGTGGACAGAGAAGAAAAGTGAACAAGAAACATGGCTGTTGCCACCAAGTCCTGGTTTGGTGTTTAATGGCACCAAAGTCCCATTGGGATCAATGAGATTGCTGTTCCTTTGTCCCATGGATTCAGATGGGGGAGGATTAGTTGCCACTTCCCCAGGTTGGACAGGGGAATGGGAGGAGCCAGTGACATCAACTGGGAGAGAGCTGTGTGAATTAAAAGACTAGCCCCCAGTCCAAAGCAAAGGTGATGGGGAGGATGGTATCTCGTCACCAGTGTGGAAGGAAGATCCAAAGATTTACCTCCTGGTCCAGTTGGCTTCTGAACATTGAATGGGGAAGGACACCATCTCATCCTCCATCTCAGGCAACAAAATGTCCTTGGTCAACCCTGATCAATTCTGGGGGGCAGGGCCAGCTCCAGGCATGCGGGGCTCCTTGGGCATCAGCTTGCCCTGCCCCCCCGGTGGGTGGGTGGGTGTGCACGCGCGGCTCCCCCACGTGCCCCCTACCTGTCTAGTCTTTACCATTGCCCTTAATGAAGATGGTGGCCGCGATTTCCCTAAGGGGAATGTAGCCTCCGCTGACATCTTTGTTGATGGCACGCATGCGTGCTACACGCGCACACTCTGCCATCAATTAAGATGGCAACAATGGCTTCCGTACCTTAGGAAAGCTGCGGCTGCCATCTTCATTAAGGGCAATGCTAAAAAGCAGGCTGACAGGTAAGTGGGGGGTGCAGATCGCAGAAGGGGAGCGGAGGGCCCCTCAGGG
Organism: Rhineura floridana; assembly: GCF_030035675.1. Taxonomy (NCBI): domain Eukaryota; kingdom Metazoa; phylum Chordata; class Lepidosauria; order Squamata; family Rhineuridae; genus Rhineura; species Rhineura floridana. The sequence continues at coordinate 305,993,883 of NC_084480.1, read as the reverse complement.
GCTCCTGTAGCTCCGGGGCCCTCGGGCCAGTGCCCCACTTGGCCGCCCTTTAGAACCAGCCCTGCTGGAGGGATTACTACTATTCCAGGATTTTGCTATTACCACCCTATTTGTTATTAACAAATATGGTACCAAAACCCTTCACTCTTTCTTTGTGTGCTGATTATTAATATGATCTAACAGCATAGTGGCTGGATTCACTCACAAACTGCATCCCATTATTTGTCTTCTTAGGGCATCTCTAATATCTTCCCAATTTTTTTTTTTAAAGTCTGTGTAGCAAAACATGGTTATGAACCAAATCACATGTCATAAGCAGGTTTGGGAAGGAACAGTCCACACTATTCAGACTTCTCAACAAAACTGGTGACTTTTCATTAAGTGGCGGAATAAAAAATGAACCTGATGAGACAATGACGATGTATATTCTCAGCATGATATCATTAGATGATATTTGTTTAAAATAGGATATTTGATACAATATATTTCATAATTAAGGATTTTATGTAAATAAATATTTGTTTTTAACATATCGGCATTTAAATGCATGTTTCACCAAATATACACTTATTTGTATGCACTTTTGCCTAATATTTCTGCAAGCAATTTCCCCTAATATAATGTATGAATGTGTCTTATTTTCACTGTGGCCGGTATCCAACTAACTCATTTCATCAGCACAAGGATTTATGCTTGTACAATGAAACTCCCCCCGCTCCTCCCCCTGCATGCTCCCTAAATCTGTTCTGGGTTTCCCCCCAACCTCTGGAGTAAATTTTGGGAGGGTGCAGGGTGTACACGGGGAGAGGAGGAAAGTTCCATTGTGCAAGCTTAAATCTGATGGGTCCAATCTGATGGAATGAGTTACTTAGTGCCATATAGAATGCACCCCTTTGTATTTTTATGCACTCTTCCTCTCAATATATGCATTTTTGTACACATTTTGTTGTTGGGGAATGCACTGCAAAATTCAGAGTAGTGCGAATTTGAAAGGATAGCTGTGTTCCAGTTTGTGTATTGGTTCAGGGAGTGAAAATTAGGTAGGGTCACAATAAAATGTGAACTGAATCTCTCCCCCTATCCTACTTATAGCTTGCCACTCGTTTCCTGGCCTTGAAGAACTGATCTTCCTCCTCTAGCTTTTCCCTCCCTCCCCTCCGCTTTCCATATGTGTCTGTCATTTTAGTCTGGAAGCCTGATGGCAGAGCCCCCTTCCTTTCAGTCTGCCTTTTTTATTGATGTGATCCGCTTTGGAAGACAACAATTGTTGAAAAAGTGGGAGGAAAATGCAGCAAAATCACATTCTTTGGCAAGCCTGTGGTGGAATTTGGAAATGCACCAAACAACCCCCATTAAAAATGAAGGCAGAGCTTTTCAATTAGGAAGGCAACACCTGGATGCGGCAGAGATCGATATTTGTTAATTGCCAATGGGCTGCATTTATCGCGGCAAAGCACGGAACCCACCCCCACCCCTAAAGCTTGGCAAGCTAATATGTGATCACTTATCAAAATAAGTGGATTAGCCAGCAGCTGGAGCTTCCAAAGAAGAGGCTTTTAAGTCTGCAGATTGCATTGCTGTAGTTCTACAAAGTAAGTCCACCTCCTGTGCAAAAAGGATGAAGAGAGCTTTCTAATCCTCTGGGATTGAAGATGCTACATAAAGAGGTGACATGATGTTTTTGAAACCACAACGTGCAACATTGTGGGGTGGGCCACTTCTGTGGACATACGAAGCTGCCTTATACCAAGTCAGGGCATTGGTCCCTCCAGCTCAGTATTGTCTACACAGACTGGCTCTCCAGGGTTTCAAGCAGGGGTCTCTCCCAGCCCTACATAGAGATGTCAAGGATTGAACCTGGGACCTTCTGCAGGCAAAGCACATGCTCTACTGTCGAGCTACATCCCCTCCCGAAAATACAAACATAGTAAGCTGCTTTATCCTGACTTAAACCATTGGTCCATCTCGCAAAGGAGGTGGACTTTGTAGAACTGCTAGCTCAGGATCTTCTACACTGACCAGCAGCGGTTCTCCAGGATTTCAAACAGGGATCTCTCCTTGTCTGTTGTCCTCTACTCTCTCTGGCTCCCTTTTCCCAATGTATTGTCTTTCTCATCTCTTTCTTTCTTTTTTTTACTACCACCTCCACCCCCAAAGGTGGGGCTGATGTAATCCACCCAATATTGGGCCTGCACTCTTACTTGCATGCCTCCAGGTGAAGACCAATGGACTAGAAGCCCATCATCCTCTTCTGCATCTTGTCTGTCTGTTGCTTGCACAATGCCAATCACTCATCAAATTTATGGACCAATTCCCAATGGGTTTTTTTTCACATTACTGGTCCCACCTAAGCCAATAGGAGGGTTAATTTTATCTCCTCCCCCCCAAAAAAAGGTGTTCTGCACCCTCTCCCAAACACATTTCATCACCCACACCCTCACCTCTGATTATTTAAAGAATGTTTATTCAATAAAAGCTGAATGATGGCATCTTGCAGCCCATAAATCGAAAAACAATTACCTGCAATGTGTGTGGGGTGTAGCTAGTGCTGGAGGCAAAGGCTCCTCTATTTATTTGGCTGTCAGCTGAGGCAACAGGGAGGAGAAGATGGGTTGAGAAAACAAACAGTCCCACCAAGATCCATTTAACTCCATTCAATAAAAAGGAGGGGGGTGTATTGTGTGCTTTAAAATACTGGTGGTGAAATTCACATGTGGAATCTGACCACATGTTTGTTTTTCCAGAAACCAAAGTAGGAATCAGCTTGTAAAGTGTTCAGTGCATCACTAATGAAGTTTCTCTCCTCATACTCATTTCAAAAAAAGTGGGTGAAGCCTGTGATCTGATCTTGTTCGGCCTCCCTGGAATTGCTATATGTTTGAAGCCAAGGACTGAAGCACCTCCCTGAGTGGTTCTAAGACACCAGGGGACTCAAGCTGGGGGATGCTGGTCTATGAGAGCCAGGCAACTTGTTCTAGATCAGGGGTAGCCAATATGGTGCCTTCAGATCCCAGCCAGCATTGCCAATGGTCAGAGAAGATGGGCATTAGAGTCCAACATCATGTGGTGGGCACTACATTGGATACTCCTGTTTCAGAGTACTATGTTAGCTTGGAAGAAGAGCCTGTTCTGCTGAGCTTATTTATGTGTAAATATATTTCTATCCTGCAATTTCATTAAAAACATCAAAACAGTGTACAACAGCTAAGATACATATATAAAACCACATAAAAATGACCAGAATTACAATTCACTGGCTAATTGTAAAAAAGAAATTTGTTGTTGTTGTGAAGTGTCTGTGCAAACCTGGCAGTATAGAGAGGTTTTCAGGAAACCTCTGAAAGTCAGTACTGAATCTCTGTTGGAACATTCCACAAGACAGAGCTGATGGCACTGAAGGCTCGAATTCATGTTAAAATGGGGGATGGGATAGCAGTTGATGCTTTTGAGGGTTTGAAGGGCCCACTTCATTTGCGGGGCACACACTAGCTGCTGACAGAGAGAGATACTGCAACTACTAGCGCAGCAGGGGTTAGGTGACACAAAGAGCCAATGGGGTTTCAGCTGGCTCTATAAAGGCCCTGTCCATATGACTGTATAATCTGCAATGTTATAGCGTTGTGCCATCATTAATTCACTGTTGTCCAAATGATGTTGCAAACTAGTACAGACTTTCCCATTCACAAATCCGCATTAGAAATACCACCAAAAGCCCGATATGCTTTCCTAAACCAATAATCAATCGCATTAACATCCATGCGCTTAGATGCAATGCTGCAGACTTTCCTGCAATAGGCGGTCTATGGGTGTTCCTCTGTCATATGCCAAGCTCCTTGTCCCCTTCCCACCCAATAGCACATCCACAAACCTGGACATGTCTGGGTATTAAAAACACGATATATGTCTCTGCGCTCTTCCGAAAAAGCATGCAAAAGGCAAATGACCATTATGGGATAATCACAGAAAAGGGGCGGACAATTAGGGGAGCAGCCAATGCTAAAGCAGTTTAGACCAAAAAAGAGCCCACACGTATGGATGCTTGATAATCGGGTTTTTGCAATGATCCGACCACAAACAGGACATGTATGGATCTCGAGGCCACCAACCGAATATGGAAAACGTGGATTTTGCGGTTAGGTATGGATGGGCCAAAATTATCTGATGTGGCTGCCGACCTTGAGAAGCTTGACTATAAGTCCAAACCAACCCCAGAACCTTCTCCTCTGCTCCTCTGGCTTACCTCCTTGGCTTCTGACCCACTCACCTATCTGTTAAGCACACCTGTTGATCTTGCTTCACCCCAGCCACATTGTGACCCTCAATAAGGGTGCCTTGGGCAAGTTACAGTGTTTCAGGCTTTGTCCCCTAGTCTGTAAAATTGAAGTTTATTTATTTATTAAATTTATTTATTAAATTTGTATCCCGCCCTTCCTTCCAAAGGAGCCCAGGATGGCAACCATCAAAATGTTAAAGGAATACAATTCAAAATAAAATATAAACATGTTTAAAACAATTGAAAACCATTTAGAACATCTAAAAAAAATTAAAAGCAATAACATATCCTCACTGTTATTAATTTTATGGTTGCCCTGGCCAGCATCTATTGGCAATCAAATGCCTGGGTAAACAGGAATGTTTTGACATTTCCCCTGAAAGTCAGTAATGAGGGAGACGCAGAGCTTGAAAAAGTTACTTTTTTAAACTACAACTCCCATCAGCCCCAGACAGCATGGCCACTGGATTGGGCTGATGGGAGTTCAAAAAATTAACTTTTCCAAGCTCTGGGGAGACGGGTACATCTCATCAGGGAAGGCATTCCACAGACAGGGAACCATCACCAAAAAGGCCCTGTTATTCTGAAGCCGGCATATAGAGAGAAAGAATGTGGCATATGAAGAGTTACAGTTCCATTTTAGGAACAAACTGGTTCTTTCCCCCCACTTACCTGTTCAGCTGCTAGGGAAAGCTAGCAAGAGGTGACTTAATTTTCCATCGTTAAGGAAAATTGTGAGCTTGAGTAATTCCATACCCACCTATTCCCCAATTTGTGGCTCTCAAATTTTCTGCCTTCAGGGAACCATTTTGACATTGACTTGTTGGCAGAGGAACCTCTAAATTGAGATTAGACAGGCACCCTCCTTGTTGAACCTCAGGCACATGACTTAAGACTTTCTTGTTCCAACAGGCAGTTCAAGGTAGTGTTTGGTTTTATATTATCAATTCTTGTTTTATGTAGGGCTTGTTTTTATGTACACTGCTTAGAAATGCAAATGACTGGCATGTAAATGTCTTAAATAAAATAAAAAAGTAAACATCTACCAGGAAAGTTCTAAGGGGGAAACTCAGTTTGTGTCGTTGGTGGTTTAAGTCCATCACTGCATCCAACAGAATCTGTGCGTTCCAGGCCAACTTTTTATTCAGTGGAGGTTTTACATAGTCTGTGGCCAGAGGAAGTGCGTGTTACTCTTGACTAGTTCCTAGTTTCTCACAGGAAGCGCAAATGCATTGTGTGGCTTTTTCACTGGCCCTCAATGTTGAACTTAGAGTGTGACCCAGAGCACAGTCAAACCTCTCCCACTGCTATAGGAGACTTTGGAAGAAGTCCACAAGCTCATTCAGTAAAGCTTGTTTGCCATTGCTGATCTTCTAATTCAGGGAGCCCTGATAAGCTTAGGAAGCTGTCTTATATCAATCAACCTCCATCTGGCTTCAGTACTGTCTGGTCTTACTCATGACTGTTCTCCAGGATCTCAGGCTGAGATCTTTTCCTTTCACCTGCAACCATGAATCCTTTCAGCTGGACATTAAAAGGGCACAATGTACATGCATGGACACAACCACTGCACAGGGGCACAGGACACAGCCTGAAACTTCTGAGCTGTATTTTGAACTGTTGATAGCATACAGTAGAATAATCTTGTTTTTCAGATACATGCCAAAGAACAAATACAGTTCTTGGCCCTGAAATCAATAGTTCTGACAATGCAGAGTACCAGAGTATACCAAACAAGGCCTTTTCTGTTGTGGCTCCCCATTTATGGAATGACCTCCCATAAGAACATAAGAACATAAGAAGAGCCTGCTGGATCAGGCCAGTGGCCCATCTAGTCCAGCATCCTGTTCTTACAGTGGCCAACCAGGTGCCTGGGGGAAGCCCGCAAGCAGGACCCGGGTGCAAGAACACTCTCCCCTCCTGAGGCTTCCGGCAACTGGTTTTCAGAAGCATGCTGCCTCTGACTAGGGTAGCACAGCACAGCCATCATGGCTAGTAGCCATTCATAGCCCTGTCCTCCATGAATTTGTCTAATCTTCTTTTAAAGCCATCCAAGCTGGTGGCCATTACTGCATCTTGTGGGAGCAAATTCCATAGTTTAACTATGCGCTGAGTCAAGAAGTACTTCCTTTTGTCTGTCCTGAATCTTCCAACATTCAGCTTCTTTGAATGTCCACGAGTTCTAGTATTATGAGAGAGGGAGAAGAACTTTTCTCTATCTACTTTCTCAATGCCATGCATAATTTTATACACTTCTATCATGTCTCCTCTGACCCGCCTTTTCTCTAAACTAAAAAGCCCCAAATGCTGCAACCTTTCCTCGTAAGGGAGTCGCTCCACCCCCTTGATCATTCTGGTTGCCCTCTTCTGAACCTTTCCCAACTCTATAATATCCTTTTTGAGATGAGGCGACCAGAACTGTACACAGTATTCCAAATGCGGCCGCACCATAGATTTATACAACGGCATTATGATATCGGCTGTTTTATTTTCAATACCTTTCCTAATTATTGCTAGCATGGAATTTGCCTTTTTCACAGCTGCCGCACACTGGGTCAACATTTTCATCGTGCTGTCCACTACAACCCCGAGGTCTCTCTCCTGGTCGGTCACCGCCAGTTCAGACCCCATGAGCGTATATGTGAAATTCAGATTTTTTGCTCCAATATGCATAATTTTACACTTGTTTATATTGAATTGCATTTGCCATTTTTCCGCCCATTCACTCAGTTTGGAGAGGTCTTTTTGGAGCTCTTCGCAATCCCTTTTTGTTTTAACAACCCTGAACAATTTAGTGTCGTCAGCAAACTTGGCCACTTCACTGCTCACTCCTAATTCTAGGTCATTAATGAACAAGTTGAAAAGTACAGGTCCCAATACTGATCCTTGAGGGACTCCACTTTCTACAGCCCTCCATTGGGAGAACTGTCCGTTTATTCCTACTCTCTGCTTTCTGCTTCTTAACCAATTCCTTATCCACAAGAGGACCTCTCCTCTTATTCCATGACTGCTAAGCTTCCTCAGAAGCCTTTGGTGAGGTACCTTGTCAAAGGCTTTTTGAAAGTCTAAGTACACTATGTCCACTGGATCACCTCTATCTATATGCTTGTTGACACTCTCAAAGAATTCTAATAGGTTACTGAGACAGGACTTTCCCTTGCAGAAGCCATGCTGGCTCTGCTTCAGCAAGGCTTGTTCTTCTATGTGCTTAGTTAATCTAGCTTTAATCATACTTTCTACCAGTTTTCCAGGGACAGAAGTTAAGCTAACTGGCCTGTAATTTCCGGGATCCCCTCTGGATCCCTTTTTGAAGATTGGCGTTACATTTGCCACTTTCCAGTCCTCAGGCACGGAGGAGGACCCGAGGGACAAGTTACATATTTTAGTTAGCAGATCAGCAATTTCACCTTTGAGTTCTTTGAGAACTCTCAGGTGGATGCCATCCGGGCCCGGTAATTTGTCAGTTTTTATATTGTACATTAAGCCTAGAACTTCCTCTCTCGTTACCACTATTTGTCTCAGTTCCTCAGAATCCCTTCCTGCAAATGTTAGTTCAGGTTCAGGGATCTGCCCTATATCTTCCACTGTGAAGACAGATGCAAAGAATTCATTTAGCTTCTCTGCAATCTCCTTATCATTCTTTAGGACACCTTTGACTCCCTTATCATCCAAGGGTCCAATCGTCTCCCTAGATGGTCTCCTGCTTTGAATGTATTTATAGAATTTTTTGTTGTTGGTTTTTATGTTCTTAGCAATGTGCTCCTCAAATTCTTTTTTAGCATCCCTTATTGTCTTCTTGCATTTCTTTTGCCAGAGTTTGTGTTCTTTTTTATTTTCTTCATTCGGACAAGACTTCCATTTTCTGAAGGAAGACTTTTTGCCTCTAAGAGCTTCCTTGACTTTGCTCGTTAACCATGCTGGCATCTTCTTGGCCCTGGCGGTATCTTTTCTGATCTGCGGTATGCACTCCAGTTGAGCTTCTAATATAGTGTTTTTAAACAACTTCCAAGCATTTTCGAGTGATGTGACCCTCTGGACTTTGTTTTTCAGCTTTCTTTTTACCAATCCCCTCATTTTTGTGAAGTTTCCTCTTTTGAAGTCAAATGTGACCGTGTTGGATTTTCTTGGCAATTGGCCAGTTACATGTATGTTTAATTTAATAGCACTGTGGTCACTGCTCCCAATCGGTTCAACAACACTTACATCTTGCACCAGGTCCCGGTCCCCACTGAGGATTAAGTCCAGGGTTGCCGTCCCTCTGGTCGGTTCCATGACCAACTGGTCTAGGGAATAGTCATTTAGAATATCTAGAAATTTTGCTTCTTTGTCATGACTGGAACACATATGCAGCCAGTCTATGTCCGGGTAGTTGAAGTCACCCATTACTACCACATTTCCTAGTTTGGATGCTTCCTCAATTTCATATCTCATCTCAAGGTCTCCCTGAGCATTTTGATCAGGGGGACGATAGATCGTTCCCAGTATTAAGTCCCTCCTGGGGCACGGTATCACCACCCACAACGATTCTGTGGAGGAGTCTGCCTCTTTTGGGGTGTCAAGCTTGCTGGATTCAATGCCTTCTTTCACGTATAGAGCGACTCCGCCACCAATACGTCCTTCCCTGTCCTTCCGATATAGTTTATATCCAGGGATAACCGTATCCCACTGGTTTTCTCCATTCCACCAGGTCTCCGTTATGCTCACTATATCAATGCTCTTCTCTAAGACCAAGCACTCCAGTTCTCCCATCTTGGTTCGGAGGCTCCTAGCATTAGCATACAGGCACTTGTAAGCAGTGTCTCTCTTCAAGTGTCTTTGGCACTTGTGGTTAGGCCTGTGGTAATTTTGCTCTTCTGAATTTATATCCTGTGCCCCTGCTCTCACAATGCCTACTTCTAGGCCTACCCCTTTTAAAATTTCATAATTTCTTTGGTTTTTATCCCAGGGGGGAGGTTTATTCCGAACCGGACCTTTCTCAGCTCGGGTTTCCCCCCTCAGTCAGTTTAAAAGCTGCTCTGCCACCTTTTTAATTTTAAGTGCCAGCAGTCTGGTTCCATTCTGGTTCAAGTGGAGCCCGTCCCTTTTGTACAGGCCCGGCTTGTCCCAAAATGTTCCCCAGTGCCTAACAAATCCGAACCCTTCCACCCGACACCATCGTCTCATCCACGCATTGAGACTGCGAAGCTGGGCCTGTCTGGCTGGTCCTGCGCGTGGAACCGGTAGCATTTCAGAGAAAGCCACCTTGGAGGTCCTGGCTTTCAGCATCCTACCTAGCAACCTAAATTTTGCTTCCAGGACCTCACAGCTGCATTTCCCCATGTCGTTGGTGCCAACGTGCACCACGACCACTGACTCCTTCCCAGCGCTGTCTACCAAACTATCTAAACGACGGGCGATATCCGCAACCTTCGCCCCAGGCAGGCAAAACACCTTGCGGTCTACACGCCCATCACACACCCCACTGTCTATGTTCCTAATGATCGAATCATCCACTACAAGGATCCCTCCACCCCCTGGAGATATATCCTCGGCACGAGAGGATAGCTGCTTATCCCCCAAGGAATGGGTCCCTTCTAAGGGATCGTTTCCCTCTTCCTCAGCTGGATGCTCTCCTTCCCCGAGACCATCGTTCTCCATGATAGCAGGAGAGCTATCATCGTTGGAGTGGGACACAGCTATAACGTCCCTGAAGGCCTCCTCCACACACCTCTCTGCCTCTCTCAGCTTTTCCATGTCCGCCACCTTGGCCTCAAGGAAATGAAGTCGTTCCCGGAGAGCCAGGAGCTCATTGCACCGAGAGCACACCCACAACTTCTGTCCAACAGGCAGATAGTCGTACATGCTTCAGGCGGTGCAAAACACTGGAAAGCCCCCACACCCCTGCTGGCTTCTTACCTGCATAGTTTTGTTTAAGGTTTATTACATCAATGGGTTGGAGACTGCGGTTTAGTTGAGGTCAGGGAACAGACGGGCAGAGTGGGGGGCCCTGGCCTCCTTGCCCTGCTGCCGAACTCGCTCTGCTGCTTAACTCGCCTTGACGCTTCATCAGCTGAGGCTCCCTCTAGCTCCCAGGGAGGTCTGTCTGATGCCTATGCTGACATCTTTTTGGTGCCAGGTAAAAACTAGCCTTTCTCCCTTGGCTTTTGATGGACTATGGTGATGTTAGTGTGCTGATGAAGATGTCTGCTATTTGGGTAGGGGGATTGCTTTGTGCATTTCTTTAACAAATTGCATGTGTTGTTGTGTAAATGTGTTTTTATCTTTACTTTTGCTTATTTCCCCCCCCCCCAAAAAATAGGGAAAAAGTTGCATGCTGTGGGGGAGCACATAGGACTGAACTAGGATCAGGGAATCAATATCCACAGAGCCTGAAGCCTAAAATATCCACAGATCTTGGCTCACCTGTTTAATAGCAGCATAGCAATAACTGTTATGCTTATGCTTTAAATATTTTGTAAGTCACTTGGAGACCTTTTGTGCAACAAGCAGATTACAAGCATTATTATTATTACTACTACCACCATCACAGATAGGGTTGAGCTATCTTCCAAGCATAATAGTGTTGGAGAGAGAAGGGGAGAAGGTCAGGCATTTATCCTTGGTATGGGGAAGAGCCATAGCTCAGTGGTAGATCATTTGCTTTGCATGCAGAAGGTCACAGGTTCAATTCCCAGCAACTCCAGGTGGGGCTGAGAGAGACTCTTGCCTGAACCCCTGGAAAGCCACTGCCAGTCAGTGTAGACCAGGGGTTCCCAAACAGTGGTCTGTGGACCACCAGTGGTCTGCAAGCTTCATTCAGGTGGCCCATGGCATGGTTGGAGATGAGAGTCCGCACATCCATCACATTAAATATCCATAGTGATTTTAGTTGTATTTTTATTGCTTCTCTTATTTCTTATATTGCAGTTAATTGTATTACAATGTTCATTCTATGGAATGAACATTGTAATACAGTAAAAGTACAACATCAGAAATAAAAGAAGCAATTAACACAGAATTAAAAATCATATAGGATCTAGCACAGTGTATTACAATTACTACAACAAGCAGAAAAAATTATGAAGTGGTCCACCAAGACCGCCAGCAATTTTCCAGCGGTCCTTGGGGGGGGGAAGTTGGGGAACTCCTGGTGTCAACAGTACTGAGCTAGATGGATAAATGGTCTGACTCAGTTTCAGGCAGCTCCCTACGTTCCTATTATAACTGGAGTGTTACAAACATACCTCTATTTTCATCTATGAAACACTGGAGTGCTCAAACATTCCAGGGCAAGATTTCTGCTGGCCTAGACCAACCTGCCATTTGAGACCAATGCAACGAGGAAGGCTGAGCTTTAAAGCTTTTCATAGAACATGGAATAGTAGAGTTGGAAGGGGCCTATAAGGCCATCCAGTCCAACCCCCTGCTCAATGCAGGAATCCAAATCAATGCATTCCCAACAGATGGCTATCCAGCTGCCTCTTGAATGCCTCCAGTGTCAGAGAGCCTACTACCTCTCTAGATAGTCTCTTTCTTTTTTGTTTTGCGGGAGGGAGAGAGGAGGAATCAATTGAGTTGCCCTTCTTGTCAATTTTGACATGAACCCTAATTAGGCCTTTAAACTCTTCAGCCGCAACCCCGTGTTCAATTAGAGAAGGGGAAGGGTGCTGGGACACATGGAAGAGATTAACATCCCATCCTTTCCCACTGATCTGTGTCAAATTGCAAGAGAACAAACACTGAACAGTGAAGTTTGCCGGCAGCAAAAGCAGAAGCTTGAATGAAAAGGGATGTTATGGCAGTGGTATTCAGACCACTGATTCTGGACTAATTGGCTTGAAACCAAGGGAACCAATCCACAAGAGTTTAATTGCAATCCCTGATGGTTTCCTCCTCCTCCTCTTCTTTTTTTAAGAGTTGAAAAAAACTCAGATTTTCTGAGCTTTGGAGAGGTGGGATGGGGGAAGGAAGCTGATTAGGAAAAACATGAGAGAGTTGTGATGTGGAAGGAGAAAAACCAGGCACCATCTATTTGCCTTTGTCTGTTGTTCTCGGCAGTGATGTGTGATGGGCTCAGAGGTACAGGGCAAACACACACACAACACATACACATACAGGCCAGTCCCCTCTCCATGCAGATCAGCTATGTCAGGAGAGGGACAGGGGAGTGTGTCCCTGTTAATTCTCCTTGATCTCTCAATGATGTTTTGAGGTGAATGCGAGCCAATTAATTGAAGTTTAATCCAGACAAGACTGAGGCACTGTTAGTGGGTGATTCTGTAGACTGGATGGATGGGTTGTGTCCTGCTCTGCATAAGGTTACGCTCCCTCTGAAGAAGCAGGTACATCGCTTGGGGGTACTCCTGGATCCATTACTGTCACTTGAGGCTCAAGTAGCCTCGGTGGCCAAAAGTGCTTTTCCTCAGCTTTGAATGGAGACTCAGCTGCACCCCTATCTGGACAGGGATAACATAACTTCTGTTGTCTACACTCTGGTAAACTCTAGGTTGGCTTACTGCCATGTGTCATACATGGGGCTGCCTTTGAAGATACTTAAGAAACCCCCCATCTTTTTAGAAGGCCAAGAAGAGAGAGGAGAGAATTTTTGCTTTGTGATTTGTTAATGTATTTTGAGTGGATGTTGTAACTGCTGCTTTTTGTAAATTGTGTTGTTTTTTATTGATGTATTTTTATATTTGTGTTTATTTTTTGTAAGCCGCCTTGAGGCCTTTTGGCCAAAAGGCGGGGTAGAAATAAACAACAACAACAACAATAATAATAAACTGCTGTTGGTGCAGAATTCAGTGGCCAGGTTGCTGAAGGGGATAAGTTGGTCTGCACATATAACACCAATTCTGTCATGAGTGCACTGGCTACCAATTCGTTTACGTGCTCAATTCAACGTGCTGGTTTTGACCTATAAAGCCTTATGAGGCTCATTACCTCAATATTTCAAGGACCGCCTCTCATCATATGAACTGAGCTGGACCCTTCATTTGTCATTGGAGGCCCTTCTCCATGTGCCCCCTCCACGGGAAGCTCAGAGTGTAGCAATATGAGGATAGCCCTTTTCAGCGGTGGTACCTCGGCTGATCCAACAGGCTGTTCTTATGTTCTTATGGCTTATGTGTGTTTTTATCCAGTATTTGTTTTTTTAATATAAGCTGTTTTGAGTAACTTCAGTAAGAAAATAATCTAACAAATCATCATCATCATCATCACCACCATCCAGGTCCCACAGTGGCCAACCAGATGCCCATGGGAAGTCTGCGGTCAGCTTCTTTGCAACAGACTCTACCCGTCAGTGATTCCCAGCAACTGGCATTCAGAGGCATACTGCCTCCAAGAATAGAGGCAGAACATATATCTATCGTGATTAGCAGCCACTGAAAGCCTTATCCTCCATGAATTTGTCCCATCTTCTTTTGAAGCCATCACTTTCAGAAATGGTTTTATTCCTTTTCGTTTACTGAGTTTGTAATCTTTGGTATCCTATTTTATTGCACATGGCTTTGTTAACTTTTGGATGTGAAGCGGTTTATACATCTGCAAAAAAAATAAACAAATAAAAGCTAAAAAGAATGGATTTCTTTGAGAATATGTCCAGAAGAGATTATGTTCTCTCCGCGTTAAGAACTATGTGTGCATAAGCCTCTTTGCTTGACCATGTTCCATGTGGCACACAAGTGCAGTGCTTTCTCTGTAGAAAAACACACACACACGTTTCATTACTTTATAATTGGCATCCCTTCATAGTGTGATTTCCAACTTCATACCCCTTAATCCTTTGTATGTACCACAATTGGAGACCTTCCTCATTTCCTCACAGTTTAGTGGCTCTGGAGAATGCCTTTCATCCCATTGTTAACCCTAATCGTTACCCATTTCCCATCCTAGGCCTTAAATGTCCATGCTGTCTGTTAGTGTAGAGCTGCATGTGACCTTCACATCCTAGGAAGGAGGGCTCCCTTAGGACATTCGTGTGAATCTGGTCTCCCTCTGTGGGTGAGATTGCTCCCTTCCATGCAAGAAATAGAAGATCACAGTTGGACATCTAAATGGGCCCCAGATCATTAGTAAGACAAAAAAAAAACCAATGGAATGTAGGGCTTTAAAGTCCACTCAGTCCCTAGAGGGGAGGGCTTCTAAAGAAAATGGAAGCTCAAAACATGAGGGGGTTCCTTCACTTTTAAAGAAGACAAGGGAAGATTAGTTTACTGACAACAGACCTCGAGGTTCAATTGTATGGAGGGTGAGGAAGTGCTCTGTTCTTTGTAGAAAGCCATGCCAATCACTGTGTTTATGAAGTCTCCGTTGAGATTGTTTCTTACATCTCTTCCTGAGTTGTGATTGTTAGAACAAAAAGTTTGGAAAATTAAAAGTCAATCTCAAATTTGCAATAATGTATTCCAGCCAAAATGTTCCTGCTTTGAATTGTTTTGATATTTTATTATTTACCATACACCTCATTTTTCCTTAGGGGTAAGTGTTGTAGAACTCCTGCTGATTTTCTGTTAGGCTCTGAGAAGACACACACTTTTCTCAGCTTTACTCTAGATATAAAATGTGTGCTCCTAAACTAATTGTTGGGCCTGCAACGATAAAGGCTGTGTTTAGACAATCCTCCCAACCATGGTTTGGAGGATTGGGAATGAGCCCTGACTTTGGCATGCCCTGATTCCCCATTTCTGCCCTCCTCTGCTCTTGCAGATGGCTTAATGGTTTGATCAGATCACAGTTGGTCATTATGTTTATACTGAGAAACTATGGTTAAAGTAGGCCCAACCAAACCAGGATTTCAAACCATGGCTTCATTCTGGTTTGCAATCCTGCTCTGGAGAGCTTACTCTAGTTTGGCCATCATGACAAACCATCATGACAAAGCCACACACAAGAGAAAAGGAGGGCAGGGGTGAGAGATGGGAGGAAGTGCTTCAACCCATTGGTCATCCCCCATTATAAACATTGGGGAGATTGCCTGAATGAACAATGGGAGGGAAAAAACAAAAATGGGTAGATTAAGCTCTTAATTAATGGAGATAACGCTAAATACTTCTTTGTTAACCAAATGAAGAGTAATACCACATCCACCTCCCCTAAATAAAACTATTTTTTATCCCTTTATTGGCCATTTGGGAGAAAGATACCACACAACTGAGGATTCTTTCCAAACAGATAACTAACTGCATCAACCTATATATGTCTACTCATAAGTAACTCAAATTGATTTCGATGGGGCTTGTTCCCAGATAAGTGGACAAAGGATTGCAGCCTAATATTTCACTTAATATAACACAACATGACTCTTGAGCTTTTGGAACTGAAGACTTATCTATTCACCCAGGCCTTAGCTTGAAGTTGATTGCCACTCTGTTATTTATTTATTTATTATTTTATTTATATCCCGCCCTTCCTCCCAGTAGGAGCCCAGGGTGGCTATTAGATGTGAATGCAGGCTTTGTTTAAGTCAGTGAATTTTGTGGATATATCAACCAAGTACCTAAAAGATAGACTACCCCAATATCAGCCTATCTCCCACATTATTGATTTCAAGCAGAAATTCTAAACCATTCCTGTTTACCAAGGCATTTGATGGCTGAGAGATACTGGCCATGGCAACCGCAAAATTAGTAACTGTGAGCGTAGGTGATTGCCTTTAAATGTTTTCAGATGTTCTAAATGTTTTTAAATGGTTTAGATGGTTTTTAATTGTTTTTATTTATTTATTTTAAAAAATAGATTCTTATTTTATTTTAAATTATCATCTTTTAACTTGTATTGTTTTAACTTTTTGTGGTTTGCCGCCCTGGGCTTCTTTGGAGGAAGGGGACAATACAAATTTTAAAAATAAAATAAAATGATATTTTTATTGTGTTTATTGACATTGTGCCCTGCTTTGACACTACTGACAGTGAATAAAATAAATAAATAATATGGTAAACTACTGAAGCCCCTTACCATCTGCCAGATTTCGGCTGAACATCAGGAAAAACTTCCTAACTGTTAGAGGGGTACAACGGTGGAACCAATCACCTAGGGAGGTGGTGGGCATTCAAGAGTCAGCTGGACAGCTGCCTGTCAGGAATGCTTTAATTTGAATTCCTGCCTTGAGCAGGGGGTTGGACTCGATGGCCATACAGGCCCCTTCCAGCTACTATTCTATGATTCCATAAACTTTTGATGTTCCATGCAGGAAGCAAGGGTGAGACAATAAAATTACTCAGATGCATATTAATGTAAGAGGGCATCTTTCTAATGTGCTTTTACAGACTGCATAAAAACTTCATTTAAAAACACACACATAAACATGGTAAAGATAAAGATGTCCCAAATGTAGGTGCTGAACGATGAGATCTACCCCTTTCCTTTTTCGACGGGGAAGGACTGCATGACATGGGCCTCAGCCTGTGACACCCATTGCATGATAAACAGGGTCCAGGTGTGCAGCAAAGAATGCGGAGCTCTCTTTCACTCGATGAAAAGGATCTTCAGCCAAGATAAGTATATGAACAAGGCCAGTACCTTTCAGCAACAAACTCACCCTGCAAAACAGGCACTTGGCCTTATAAACACAGGGCAAAATTAAGTACTTCTGAGTCCTATGTGGGATGGGAGAGAAATTTGATTCACATCACGTTTAAAGCGGAATCTATCAAATTTGCAAGCGAAACACAACCTTCCTTCTAAAATTCACACTTCTCTGAATTTTGTGATGCAGGTCTCCAAACGAGCAATGTTTACCAAAATCCATATGGTAGGGGAAAATGTGCATGACACTGGATATACTAGTGAAGATAACATACAGAAATTTTAAAAATTTAAAAACCCGTACAAAAATGCATTATATTAGGAAAAGTTTGCAAAAATGTATCCATTAGTCAAAATCGAATAAAAAATGTGTTTATTAGGAGAAATGCATACTAAAATGCTGAACAGCTTTCATCAGGATTTTTTTTTTAAACAATCACAGATTTATACAGTAACTGAACTTAAAACTGAATTTAAGAATTGAATTTAAAACTGGGACAATGAGAAATAGAGGCATCCTTCCATTCCTAGTTCCATGTGTTCCTTCCCATTGCAGTCAGTGGGACTTAAGGCTTCATCCTAAAAATATTTACCAAGAAGAAAGACCCTTTGAAATCAATTGGGTTTCCCTCTAAGGAAACATGGATGGTGCTGAGCTCCTCAAGTGATTAACTTTGGCTGGGATTGTGCCTAAGAGTTTACATTTTCCTACAAAGAAGTGCTAAAGGCATGAGATATCCATCATGTGAAATATCCCAAAGTTCCAGCAACTGGTTTGGAGTTCAGGATGTCAGCGAGTCAGATAGCTCTACAGATACTGAAGTCAGCTAGCCCCTATGCTTTCGTGGTGGTTTGGGGGTGGTTCCGGATGATAGCGATTGCCTACATGTGGTTGCAGAAAAGGCCCCTGGGGGGTTACTAAAGAGACCTCACAGGAAGCTCAGAGATCTAGAAAGAGGAAAGGGGGGGAGCAGCCAGAGCTTTGAAAAATAGGAACCAATTACCATCCAACTAGCAAAAGGCTACAGATAGCTCACACCAACTTTCCTGCAGCAGAGCTACAATAGGGATTCTTACCCAGAGGAGCAGACACAGTGATGGGAAAAATAGTTCAGTTTCAGGAACCATTCAAACATTTTCCAGCATTAACTCGCCAGGACAAAAATTAAGAAATGAGAGGTGACATGTTTTCTAAATAATAATAATAATAATAATAATAATAATAATAATAATTTTTAAAAGATCATCCATGATGGTTGTGATCATGATTACAATAAAATAAAATAAAATTGTAAAACCATGTGTTACCCAGATTTGTATGTCACTGTGCACTGGAGTCAGAGATCTGGCACTTTGTTGACAGGGGGCACAAGGACCTGCCAAATGAGACAAAAGTTCCATCTAGCCCAGTGCACTGTTTCTAGCAGCAGCCAGTCCAATGCCTCTAAAACAGGGGTGGGAAACCTCAGGCTCGCAGGCTGAATGTAGCCCTCTGTCTGGACACCGGGGCTCTCCCCAGACCAGCTCTCCTCCAACAGGCAGGCTACGCCTCTCCCTCACCACCTTTGCTTCCCACTCTCCTTGAGTGTTTTTGCCCAGCTGCACAGTGTCATTGAACTCGGATCATGGTTTTTGCATCCCTGGATGGAGGGGCGAGAGAGGTGTGCGAATGTGTGTAGAAAATATACTTCTCTACATACAAAGGAAAATTTTACATTCATTGCTCTGCCCACTTTTGCCTCTGGCCCTGCTCACCACTGGCAAGCAGCCCTGGGCAGGCTACCCAGAAGGGAATGTGGCCCTCAGGATGCAGAAGGACCACGACTTCCGGGAAGGGTGACTTAGCCTGTGCCTGCTTTTGAGACGGGCTCCTGCCTCAAAAGAAGCTTATTCAGATATATCAGTCAGATTTTTTTTTTTTTTGACTGATTAAACTTCTCCCGGGTAGGGAGAAACGAAGAGATTAACCTCAAAGCCTATTTTTGTTGGGACGACCAGATCTCATTAATTTATGGGACGAGGTCCAGCCGACGAAGGTGGGACGGATTTTCAACAACAAGCTCTATCTGATAAAGCGAACGTTCATCTTATCTTCTAAGAGAGAACGCACTAACAGGCAAGCACCCTTCTTTCTATATTTTTCTTTTACTTGACTTAAATTGTTGCTGTTTAAAAGAGATTTGCCAGATTGATCGGTTTTTGACATCTCACTGGGGAGCCATAACTTCTCTCTGCTACTCACTAATTAATAGCTTATCTCTGTTTTTGTTGCAAAAAGCTGTCCTGGATTTGCATTCTAAAGATATACACAGAAGAGGGATTTCTATTCCAGATTTTTATTTTGAAGAATATTATATTGTCTGAGACTACTCTCTTTTTGGTCTATTTTATTTTGACGAATCTGTTTCCTGACGACCGCCATTAATTGTTTCGATCCTGGGAACTGCATTTTGTTTACTTAAGCATGGAGAGATAAGGCTGTCTGCTCTGTTTATACTGTGATGTCACCAAGTTTGGAGTATTAACCCAATTGTTGCTGAAATAAGAAGTGGTTTTCCTATATTTTTCTTTTAAAATGGCAATTAAGAAAGTGGCTGAGAATCTGGAAATAACTATGTTTCAGAAAATAATGGATGAGATTGAGATAACGAAACAAAACCTGCGACAGGGTTGTAAGGAGCTGAAAATTGAATTGAGTAAAATGAAGCAGGAGATTAAAGATATAGGGGTCCCTGTGAGAGAGGTGACCCTGGAGATTGGAACAAACGTGGAACAGGAAAAAGATTTGGAGTCTATGGACTTTAGAAATAAAATCTATAGTTTGGAGACACAGGAGATTAAAGACATAGGGGTCCTTGTGAGAGAGGAGACCCTGGAGACTGGAACAGGGGTCCCTGTGAGAGAGGAGACCCTGGAGACTGGAACAGGGGTCCCTGTGAGAGAGGAGATCCCGGAGATTGGAACAAACGTGGAACAGGAACAAGATTTGGAGTCTATGGACTTTAGAAATAAAATCTATTGTTTGGAACTCAATGTTATCTCTGAAGAAATTAATGAAGATTCTAGAGATAAAGTTATCAATGGCATGGATAATCTTCTGGACTGGAATGATGTGATGGAGCCCAATATAGAGAAAATCTATGGAATTAACTGCAGCCATGTGACAATGGAAAAACTTTCAAGAGATGACCCAGTGTATTTTGAAAAAAAGAACAGAGATATGATTTTACAGCAGTATTTCAGCAACCTATTCAGAATGGATGGCAAGAAAATATTTGGGATAGAGGTAATTCCCATCAGACTCTTACTATATGACTATGGCTTTGACAGCAAGATTATTATGGAATACTGATAATGGAAGATTGGATACTGAAATTACTGGACTTAACAAGACTACTGAAGATGGAAGATGGAAAATGGAATTAATAGGGATAATAGAACAATGGCTACTGAAATTACTGAACCTAACAGATTCTGATGTGATGGATTAATTGAAATGTTTATTTTGACTATGGTTATGACAATAAGATTATCATAATTAGTAATGAGATGGATTAATCGATATGCTTATCTGGAAAAAAAAATTGATAGATATATTTCTTAAAGAATTGAAACCTCTCTTTGACTTTTTGTGGAAAGAATAAAGTAATGTTTATGAGATTTGATGATTAAGTAAGATAACTACTGGAGGAAAGTGATTTTATAATATGACTTAAGAGACAGGATTGTTATATATTATAGACTTATAACTGATTTGATCTTTGACAAATGGGAAGTCAATATTTTACTCTTTATTTTTTATTTTTGTTTTTTTTTTTCTTTTTTTCTTTTTGTTTAACTATTTTTGATTTTGTTTTTTGTCTTTGAATGTTTTATGATTTCGTCTTGTATGTTTTATGAAAATCTGAATAAAAATTATTGAAAAAAAAAAAAAAAAAGGATGCAGAAGGACCACCACCCATGCTCTAGAAGCTCATAAGCAGGGCATGAAAGCAACAGGAAATCCCTCCATTGTTTATTACTGCCTCTGAATATGGAGGTTCATTTTAACTGCCATGGCTGATCACTGCCTCTCCTCCATGAAGCTGCCTTTCTCTTTCTAAGATCAAAGCCAGTAGTGACTTCCATTGCACAAAGAAGTGCTTACATCTGCTCTGACTCTTCTTCCAAGCAATGTCATTGTCTATGACAATGATGATGACTTATCATTGTCTAGCCCAGTGATTCTCAAACGGTGCACCCAGGCACAATGGTGCGCCCTAAGAGGTGGCTAGATGTGCCTCAAATATTATGAAAGTATATTTTAAAAATGAGAAGAAACCCATCTGTATAGAGTAAGTAATAGTTTTCTAAGTTTATTTTTATTCATAGTTTAAAATATATTAATATATTTTTAATTTTGTACACGAAGTGTGCCAGAAAATCTTTATATGTTTTACAGTGCGCTGCGAACCAGAAAAGTTTGAGAACCACTGGTCTAGCCACAGTTAAGCATTTCTAAAGCCCTGTTCTGCCATTCGGCACCCATGGTCACCACTAAGTTTCCAGAAATGTGCCTGGCTAGTCATGCCACCTAGAATCCAACACAAGAACTGGTTATGTCCCTGACATGAGACTGGCATCAGATTGAAGGGGGCCTATGGGATGGTGGTTGTTTCTTTCTCTACTTTACAGCTGTATGCACTGAGATAGGGCATCCTTGGTGGTGGCACCCCAGCTGTGGAACTCCTTCTCAAGGGAAACTAGGTGGTCCCCATCTTTACCTGCATTCAGGAAACATGTAAAGCGCTTTTTACATTTATTTATCCAGGTTTTTGCCTGATAGTTATATGAAGTTTTTATACAGTTAGCTTTAACAGCTTTTCTTGATTAGAAAAATGAGGTGTTGTGGGTGCCGGCACAAAATGGCTGCCAGTGACAGCAATAAAAGAGGTGACGATACTCTGTACCAGTGAGCACCATCACAAAAAAGCACTGCCGGTATGCAATATACTGTAATGCTGTTTTGAATTGTTTTGAGTCATTGTATTTTTGTCAGCCGCCCTGAGCTCCCCTTGGATGCCCACTAGGGTTGCCAGGTTCAATCCCTGAGACTGATCCTGCATCTTTAGGAGAAGAGAAAGTCAGCCAAGTGCAGGTGTTCTTGCAGCCCTGTAATGGGAAAAACCACAAGGTGGAATTATGTCCAATGCACCTTCTGTATCATCTATTTCAAGCATTTTATTTTGGAACATCGCTGGTTGGAATAACAAGGTGGCGGACAAAGAGTTTTTTTCTTTCTTACAACTATTTTATGTCTTCAAGAAACTTGGCTAGTAGAGGAAAATAGTTTATGGGTAGATGGATTTAAAACCTGGTCCAAGCCAGCAAGACGCCTGGCCCTGAGAGGCCGTGGCCGTGGTGGCCTGGCAATTTTGATATCCACCAAGATAGATGTTTCAGTATCACAGGTATCATGTCCAGTCCCGGATTCATGCCAAGCGTTGTGTATAACACCTAACGTTGCTTTCCCGGCATTTATATGTATAAACATCTATTTTCCACCCTACAATACCTCGCAAAGGGTTCAAATTTGGCAAGAATTCGATGACTTTATTGACTTGCTGTATCGAGAGCATCCCTCATGCTTATTGATCGCAGGAGGAGATTTTAACGCCAGGCTGGGCCCAAATTACCCGGAGGCTTTTGACGCTCTGGATTTTTTCCCTCTGGAATCGGCCCTCTTACCCCATTCGTCTCGGGACAATCTAATTAATAAAAATGGACGTGCCCTGTTTAGGACCCTCATAAAGTCTCAACTTTTGTGTCTGAATGGCTCAAGGTTTGATATCTCTAAGGGCTATTACACCTTTATTTCTAAAAGAGGAGCCAGTGTAGTAGACTACATCTTGGTCTCCCCACAGTGGATAGACCATTTAAAAGAGTTTTGTATTGGCAACAGACCGGACAGTGATCACCTGCCCTTGACATTAAATATTTCATCTTTATCCATACATTCGAACCAACCCAAGTCGATGCCGATCCTAGATGCCACCTATGGTCTTAGACGTTTAAGATGGTCTTCAACGACAATGGAAGCGGTGAAGCAACTTTTAATATCTCCGAAATTAATGGAGCTGCGTCAAAAAGCTTTTTCTTCCTCGTGTGATATTTTGCCTATATATGATCAAATTATTTTCCTTCTACAACCGCTAGTTGCCACATCTAAACCTCCCTCTACCAGTGTTCACCCAGGCTTTAAGCCTTGGTACGATAAGATCTGCATGACAAAAGAAAAGCAACTACGTTATCAAATACGATTTACTAGGCTCCATTACTCGGAAGTAGCCATCTCACGACTCCAAAGACTTAAGAAGGAATATAACAACCTCTTGAAAGAGAAAAAATCAATGCATATAGCCACAAACTGGCGATGCTTGGGTACAGCGGTCCTTCAGGGTAAAGATGAGGAGTTTTGGCATCTGGTCCACGGCAGACTGTCCCACAAAGCGCCTATAATGGTCCCCCCGATCCTTCCTGAAATGTGGGTTACACACTTCCGTGCTATTTTTGGAGAGTTAGCTCCCCAACACCACCTCTCACTAGTCCCACCTGCTGAACTCCCTCTTTGGCCTCCTGTCTCCTGTGCAGAAATCAGTAGATTAATTTCATCATTACGCGCAGGAAAAGCCCCCAGTGAGGACATGGTCCCTCCAGACTTATACCAAATGGACCCTGTATGGTGGAGCCCCATCTTGGCAGCGCTGTTTACAAAAATTAATGACACGGGGAGCATTCCCCAGGGTTGGCGAATAAGCATAGTCGTGCCGATACTAAAAAAAGGCGATCCTTCAATTCCTACCAACTATAGGCCAATTAGCCTATTAGATGTGGCTGCCAAGATATATGGAAGCTACTTACTACACAAACTCCATGCTTGGGAAAAGGATCAATCTATTATAGCTGAAGTACAAGCCGGATTTAGAGAGGGGAAAAGCACGTTGGACCAAGTGTTTATCCTAAAACATTTGATCAAGAAAGTTAAAATGAAGTCAATCCAATCATTATATCTGGCCTTTATTGACTTTGCGGCTGCTTTCGACTCCATCAATAGAACTTTACTGTGGAAGAAACTGGAAAAAGCAGGTACCGACAAAAGACTACTGTGGCTACTACAAATACTGCACCATGATACTTATGTAAGAATCCGATTAGGCCTCAATGGACTTCTTTCCCACAAAGTTCCAGCAAAAAGAGGAGTAAAACAAGGGTGTATTCTGGCTCCATTTTTATTTAATATTTTTATTAATGATATTGTTGAAGTAATGGCCTCCCCTTCCTTTTTTCCCCCCTTGATCAAGGGAAAAAAAGTCCCATCCCTTCTTTACGCTGATGATTTAGTCCTGCTGTCACTGAATAAGGTCGGCCTAAGACGTATGCTACTGTGTCTTCAGGAATACAGTGACAATCAACGTCTCCAAATTAATTATTCCAAATCAAAAATTATGGTTTGTGGGAAGAGCAGTAGATCCCTATCCTCCTGGTCCCTAAAAGGCCAGTGTATTGAACAAGTAAAATCTTTTAAGTATTTGGGTATCCATATTAATAATAACTTGTCTTGGTCCCTCCATCTGGAGCATATTTATTTATTTATTTATTTCATTAAACTTATAGACCGCCCCATAGCCGAAGCTCTCTGGGCGGTTCACAAGACAAGAAACATCAAAAATACAATAAATGTGTAGCAATATAAAAACACATTAAAAGTTTAAAATGTTAAAAAATTAAAACAATATCAGCGCATACTAAACATGTTGAAAAGCCTGGGTGAAGAGAAGAGTTTTAACCTGGCGCCGGAAAGATAGTAACGATGGCGCCAGGCGTATCTCCTCTGGGAGATCGTTCCACAGTTTGGGGGCCACCACAGAAAAAGCCCTTTTCCGCGTTGCCACCCTCCAAGCTTCCCTATGAGTAGGAACTCGGAGGAGGGTCTTTGATGATGAGCGTAGTGTACAGGCAGGTTCATAACGGGGGAGGCGTTCCAACAGGTATTGTGGTCCTGTGCCGTACAGGGCTTTGTAGGTCAAGACCAGCACTTTGAACCGGGCCCGTAAACAGATAGGCAGCCAGTGCAGGCGGGCCAGAATCAGTGTTATATGGTCGAACCGTCTGGTCCCCATTAGCAGTCTGGCCGCTGCATTCTGCGCAAGCTGCAATTTCCGAACCGTCTTCATAGGCAGCCCCACATAGAGCACATTGCAGTAATCTAATTTCGAGGTTACCAGCACATGAACTACTGAAGCGAGGTTCTCTCTGTCTAGATAGGGGTGTAGCTGGGCCACCAGCCGAAGTTGGTAAAAAGCACCCCGTGCCACCGACGTTACAAGCAAACAGGGCTTTAGGCCAGATGAAGAATTTTTTTTTTTTTACTCTTGGGGTGGCCAATTAGTAAGACCCCTGATTAAGCTGTATGTTGCAAAAATCCTCCCTTTAATTATATATGGAGCAGAAATCTGGGGGCTTTCCTCCCGTTCCTCTCTTGAGTCTTTACAAAACTCCCTTCTTAGGCAAATTTTAGGACTACCTAAAGGAACTTCGTTCTGCTACAAAGGCCCTCCTCCGGGTTCCAACTCACAGGGAGGCCCGGAGGGTGATGACAAGATCTAGGGCCTTCTCAGTGGTGGCCCCCGAACTATGGAACAGTCTCCCTGAGGAAGTACGCCTGGCGCCGACTCTGCTCTCCTTCCGGCGCCAGGTCAAAACCTTCCTATTCTCTGAAGCATTTTAAGTTACACTGATTTAATTTTAAAAATGTTTATTGTGTTGGATTGTTGCTTGTATTTTAGTATTGTTTTGTTATTTATTGTATTTTTATGCTGTTTTATGTTCACCGCCCAGAGAGCTATTGCTAGTCGGGCGGTATATAAATTTAATAAATAAATAAATAAAAATAAATAAAATAAACTCCTTCTGCCCACTTTAGAGCAGAACTAAATCTTCCCTCCATGGCAGCTAGGATGGATCTTGCGTTTATATGCTATTGGAAGAAGCTATTATTAGCCCACCCCGAAGCTCTACCAAAGCTGTGTTGGGAAGACCAACTGGAGAAGGGGGGTTGGGCCACTAAATTTCATGACTTAGCATCTATTTACGATCTATCTGACAATTTGCTTAAGAGTCTTAGCCCAATTGAATTGCGTAATAGAATATATAACTACGACGCACAACAAGATAGACTATAGCTACGTCGCCTTTTTCTACTTGGTACCCTCTTATTAAAGTCAATCATGCATGGCCTGCATATCTAGACATTTTGACATCTGCTCCCTTACGAAGAGCATACACTGAACTAAGGTTTCAGACCATGCCTTCAATGATCTTACAGGGTAGATACTGTGGCAACCCTTATGTTCACCGCCTGTGTATCAAGGGCTGTAAGGCCCTTGAAGATTTAGTACATTATATGCTCCACTGTCCTTTATATCATCCCCCAAGAGCAAGATTTATAATTCCCCTTTTACTAAAAAGCAATATGGCAACTGAGACTCAGACAGTGGTCACATTACTATCAACTCCCCAGGTCCACATAATAATATCAGTGGCAAACTTTGCTCTTGCCACAAAGAAGCTTAGAGCTAATTTTGTCAAGAAATTTCCCGATAATTAGTTGTTGGGTTTTAATATTACTTCTTTTGGATTTAATTTGTATTGTTAATTCATTATGTATGTACTCTGTATATTATTGTAACAGCCTATGGCTATATACAATTTAATAAATCAAGAGAATTCTCCCTCCCCTCTGCACAACTTTTAAAGATACAAAAGACCTCTTGGTTGCCAAGTTGGTTTTTCCCATTACAGGGTTGCAAGAACACCTGCACTTGGCTGACTTTCTCTTCTCCTAAAGATACAGGATCAGTCTCAGGGATTGAACCTGGCAACCCTAATGCCCACAGTACTTTCTCAAAATCCCACATAGGCCCACCATCCCAAAAAAGGTTGGCAACTCCTAGCCTAATAGAAAAAAAACTGGGAGAAATAGGGCTCTCCCTACAGCCATCATCGTCACCCCCTGACCTGTAGACTGTGTTGTGGGAACATCAGCACAATCTGAGACACTGCAGTGTTTCACTGGGGACTCTTTTTGTTACAAAGCATCTGGAAAATGCAAGGCAAAAACATAGCTTGGCCCTGGGGCAATACAACAAACACAGAAATGCTTAGCTTGCCTTTCACTTTAGCTTACTCCCAAGCCCTTGAGATGATAATGCAGTGAACTACTCCTGCCTGAAAGCTATGGGTATATCAACTGAATCCAGCTGCTACAAAATTGCTGCTTTATCTCACTAGTGCAGAATTCCACATTGAGGCACATGACTGCTGCTGAAAATCACAGCTGGACACAACAGAGATCACTTGGACTGTGGGAGTTCTAAAATGCATGAAAACCCAGCCAAATTTTGAAAAGAGTTTAAATGTTTGGTGAACCTGGGATGTGGTTTTCTAAGAAGCAAAAAGTTCCAGAAGCTCTTGGATTCTTGTTTGCTTCTGACACTGGCTTTGAGCTGAAACAAATGCCCTAGTCCGAAGGTTATCAGCAGGCCTCTTCAGAAATACCGCGTATGCATTTAGTGAACATGTGAGCGGGGTTGTATTGGCTAGCCTCAAGGGTGGTGCACCACTCTGGCCAAGCCCCCAATATCTGCACATTCAGTTGAATGCATGAAAGTGGCCTGCATGGCCCACAGACATTCCATGTGACTGCTAAGCCTGATTGCACAAGGCAGGATTTATTCTACACACTTTGTGCAATGTAAAAAAAAAAGTGCAGTGTGAAATAAGTTTTTGTGTGGTTGAGCAAATGGGATTAAGGAACTAGGTAGTTTCTTTTAAAAATAGATGAGATAAGCTAAAAAGAAATAGAAAATTGAGATAAATATTGGTTCCTTTCAAATTTCATAACCTTATACTAATAGTCAGAGCTTTTTTGGCAAAAAATGAGGAGCTGGTCCTCATATCTTGATAAAAATTCCTTGGGTGCCAGCACAAAATGGCTGGCATGGGCAGCAAAGAAAGAGGTGCTGGTACTAGGGTTGCCAGGTTGGAACCATCCAAAAACCTGAGAAATGGGGGTGGGCCCTAGTGACATCATGGGGCGGGCCCGAGTGACATAACAGGGCGGGCCCTAATTATGTCATTAAGCATGATACCATACCAACCACAACATTCCTATGAGTAAGGCAGACAACTTAGCATCCCACAACCAGTCAGGATTCATAACCGAAAACCAAAACTAAAAAAATCCTGGCAGCCACTTAGTTAATGCAGAATGGTGCAGCATGATTGCTGACATGAGTGAGATCCTATCCGCACATAATACCTCTGCTCTGAAATCTCCATTGGTTGATTTGCTACCAGGCCAAGTTCAAGCTGTACTTTCCATGTTATGGGTGCCACATAGTACTTGTTCTCCTCTTGTAAGAAATCAGTCCTGTAAAGTGGCACCATTTTGGATACTTTGTTCATAGGGTTTTCATGGTAAGAGGTATTCAGAGGTGGTTTACCAATGCCTTCCTCTGACTTTGGACACATATCATACTTTGGACACATAATGAAAAGACATGATTCATTAGAAAAGACAATAGTGCTGGGAAAAACAGAAGGGAACAAATTAAACCAGAACTGTCACTAGAAGCTAAAATGATGAAACTGAGGTTATCATACTTTGGACACATAATGAGAAGACATGATTCACTAGAAAAGACCATAATGCTGGGAAAAACAGAAGGGAGTAGAAAAAGAGGAAGACCAAACAAGAGATGGATTGATTCCACAAAGGAAGCCACAGACCTGAACTTACAAGGTCTGAACAGGGTGGTTTATGACAGATGCTATTGGAGGTCACTGATTCATAGGGTTGCCATAAGTCAAAATTGACTTGAAGGCACATAACAACAACGTGGCAGCACCTACGCTTTGGAACCTTTTCTTTTTTAAAAAAAGTTTTTAAAGCTTTTAAAAATGTTTTAAAGATGTTTTGTTTTAATATATTTTAAAGTCTGTTTTTATGATTTTAAAAGTGTTTTTAGTCCTTTTGTTTGCTGCCTTGGGCTCCTACTGGGAGGAAAGGTGGGATATAAATCAAATAATAAATAAATAAATATAAATAAATAAATAAATAAAATAAATAAACTTCATTCACCCAACCCAAAATTGAGAATCATGCCACTTTAAGCTGTTTTGCAACTGCTTATACTTGTTTTATGATTATTCAGATTAATACACACCAGAAGCCACAGCAACAGTCTGAGAAATAGAGTGATATGTTTCCCCCACCCAGCCCTCTCAGTGCCAAACCACAGCATCCCCCACCAGCTGCAGTTTTCAATGGGCGCCTCATGTAGAGTGCATTGCAATAGTCTACACAGGAGGTTATCAGAGCATGGATCACTGAGGCCAGGCTATCCCACAGTAAAGTCACAATGTGTGGCACAGGGGCTTCCTGATTCAGAGTTCAGTTGCTCAGCCACTGAGTTAGGCTAGCTTTGAAAAGTAAATAAACAAAAAATGCTTCTTGTGTTTAGATTTTCACCAGACAGTTACATGGCCCCAAAAAAGTAGTAATTACCGTTGCAATTACAATTGCTCTGAAAGTAACTGATTACTTTACTTTTTCTCAAAAGTAATCACTATAGTTACATTTCAGTTACTTTTTTTAAAAAAACACCTACAAGGTACTGGCCTTGGCTGCTGCACATTTAAGTAGCCTAAAACAACATTAAAAATAAACACACACATACAGAGGTAGTAGAATACTTTTTTTTATCCATAAGATAGCAATGGTGGTCTCCCCGCTGGTAAGGGAGTTGGTAAGGGAGGCAGAAGCCACTACTCAGATGTTTGCATGTCAAACCAAGTGCAACCCCCCCCCTCAGCTAGCAAGCATAATTTCTGTTACTTAACCACCTCCCGGACCCTGCCCTGCTACCAACTAAGCAACTCACCTAAGCAAACATTTTCCCCTCAGGGTGTCACCCAGGTGCGGTCCGCATCCTCCACACCCCGGTAGTGATGCCCCTGATGCTGGGAAAAACAGAGAGGAGTAGAAAAAGAGGAAGGCCAAACAAGTGATGGGTTGATTCCATAAAGGAAGCCACAGACCTGAACTTACAAGATCTGAACAGGGTCATTTATGACAGATGCTGTTGGAGGTCACTGATCCATAGGGTAGCCATAAGTCGTAATCGACTTGAAGGTATATAACAACAATTGAAATCAGAACAGAAAGCTTCTGATCACATCATGGCTGCCTCAGAGGAGGAGAGGGGAAGAATCTAACCTCATTCCTGTCATGATAAACCATAGTTCTTTGTGCCATCTAAACACAGCCACTCACTTCACCAATTGGAATGAACTACTCTGTTAAGAGTGTTTGATTTGCAGAGAGGTGGAGGATGGAGACTAGATAACCCTCCTATCCCTTGCCCTATGGTTGTATGCCAGAGCTTGTCAAACCCTATGCCCAAAACTGGATTGCTTATCATAGGGTAGGATAGATGTCAGCAGGGCTGGCACCAGGCATGACTGCCTGGACCTGCCCTGGGCCCACAGCGCCCACCTACATGCACCACCTACCTCTCCCGCTGCAGTGAATGCTGGGCGAGCTGCGCGTGCATGCCTGCCATCAACCAAGATGGTGGCAGGGGTATCAGCCCCTTAGGGAAGCCTCGGTTACAATCTTGGTTGATGGTAGGTATGTGTGTGCAGTGCGCCCAGCATTCACCACAATGGGAGAGGTGGGTGGGATGTGCAGGCAGGTGTTGCGGGCCTGTGCAGTTGTATGGGGGGTGCCAGGAGCTCCCTCTATGATCTGTGGCAGGGTCAGGAGCCAACACTGCCATGGATCACGGAATGGGAGCGCTACCCTTAAAACCCTAAGGAAGGTAAAGAGGTTACCCTAAGACCTGCTTGCCCTCTAGAGCTGCCCTGGATGTCAGCTTAGTTTTCTTTCTAGATCAAAGTTCCTGGCATCTGTCTCCTTTAACCAAGTCACAGTATTATTGCTTTGAATTTTGCATCCAAGATTACTTTTTTTTGGAAAATATACAGATCAGCTGGCCCAATTGTTTTTAATGGATCAAAACATTTAAATAAGTTAATCTGAGTAACTGGCTAGTTACAGTTCTACTAATTCCTCCTATTGTCTGTTTCACAATCCATCTGAAGATACTCAACACACACACACACATAAAATATCTATCTTTGAGTGGCATGCAAGAGTCTCCTACTGGAGCTCCTACTGGCTCCTATAGGAGTTATCTCCTGTAACTGGGACCCTAATTCCTGAGGGCATTCCCTGGAGTATGACAATATCTAAGGAGGCGGGGCGGGGGAGACTAATGCTGGTTTTAAGAGCCCAGTGTGTCTTTTATAAACTGCATATCCATCTAATGTTTCTTCACCAAGTCTACCCATGTAGCAGAATGAATGGGGTATACCCCTCAGAAGTCATGAGGAAGGATAATTAACTTGATCTTCAATAAAGAAATTCTTTCTTGACCTGCCTCCAAATTCTCTGGTGGATTTTCTACCACAAAATGTCCAGCATGACAATTTGCTGGAAAAGTGAAGTCGGTGTGAGGAGTCTTTCTCATAAAACATATTTGCTTCATCACAAAATACTGCCACTATCAGACAGGGATTTAGTATAACTCAAAGCTTCACTGGTTGTTTCTATTGGCACATATTTTTAAATTGTGTTTTCAGCTGAATGATTTATTAGTAATCTGAAGAGTGGCAGCAATTTGAAGAACAAACTTTCCACTATCTTTGTTCTTCCTTGCAGCAGGATGGTTCCACTGATTTAAAGGGAAATGTCCTCTCTCTCTCTCTCTCTCTCTCTCTCTCCCTCCCTCCCTCCCTCCCTCCCTCTCCCTCTCCCCCCTTAAAGATAGCATTAGAGAACTCAGTAGACTGAATGATGGGAAGTTCTCCATCACTTCAGTTTAACAACTAAGGAAAAACATCTAAGATTGAGACATGGCACATAACAAGATTTGTTGCTAAATTCTATATATAAAACGTATTTCTACAAGTGCATTTCCAGTCTCCGCTATCTTAGACAGGTCATTAAATAACATTTCTTAGATATTGTACCATTATGGTGCCTTACTTATTTACACAACTTAGGCAGGTCCCTGTTTCCAAGAAGCTTACAGTCTAAAAGAGATAGCAGAGGAAGGAACATATGCATAGGGCTATTGAAACATATATTTCCATTCAAGACTGTTAAAGGCGTTTATTCTAAGCATTTAAGAAGAAAAATGCCTGAGTTTACTTGTTTTCCTCTTCCCTCCCCATCTGTCTTTCCTTGTGTACCATGCTGGTTATAAAAAGAACATAGGCTTTACTACAAACCCAAACAGTTGGTTTGGAAACTTTATTTGTTGTACTAATCTTTTTTTTTTTTTTCAATAATTTTTATTCAGATTTTCATAAAACATACAAGACGAAATCATAAAACATTCAAAGACAAAAAACAAAATCAAAAATAGTTAAACAAAAAGAAAAAAAGAAAAAAAAAACAAAAATAAAAAATAAAGAGTAAAATATTGACTTCCCATTTGTCAAAGATCAAATCAGTTATAAGTCTATAATATATAACAATCCTGTCTCTTAAGTCATATTATAAAATCACTTTCCTCCAGTAGTTATCTTACTTAATCATCAAATCTCATAAACATTACTTTATTCTTTCCACAAAAAGTCAAAGAGAGGTTTCAATTCTTTAAGAAATATATCTATCAATTTTTTTTTCCAGATAAGCATATCGATTAATCCATCTCATTACTAATTATGATAATCTTATTGTCATAACCATAGTCAAAATAAACATTTCAATTAATCCATCACATCAGAATCTGTTAGGTTCAGTAATTTCAGTAGCCATTGTTCTATTATCCCTATTAGTTCCATTTTCCATCTTCCATCTTCAGTAGTCTTGTTAAGTCCAGTAATTTCAGTATCCAATCTTCCATTATCAGTATTCCATAATAATCTTGCTGTCAAAGCCATAGTCATATAGTAAGAGTCTGATGGGAATTACCTCTATCCCAAATATTTTCTTGCCATCCATTCTGAATAAGTTGCTGAAATACTGCTGTAAAATCATATCTCTGTTCTTTTTTTCAAAATACACTGGGTCATCTCTTGAAAGTTTTTCCATTGTCACATGGCTGCAGTTAATTCCATAGATTTTCTCTATATTGGGCTCCATCACATCATTCCAGTCCAGAAGATTATCCATGCCATTGATAACTTTATCTCTAGAATCTTCATTAATTTCTTCAGAGATAACATTGAGTTCCAAACAATTGATTTTATTTCTAAAGTCCATAGACTCCAAATCTTGTTCCTGTTCCACGTTTGTTCCAATCTCCGGGATCTCCTCTCTCACAGGGACCCCTGTTCCAGTCTCCAGGGTCTCCTCTCTCACAGGGACCCCTTTAATCTCCTGTGTCTCCAAACAATAGATTTTGTTTCTAAAGTCCATAGACTCCAAATCTTTTTCCTGTTCCACGTTTGTTCCAATCTCCGGGGTCTCCTCTCTCACAGGGACCCCTTCCAGGGTCACCTCTCTCACAGGGACCCCTATATCTTTAATCTCCTGCTTCATTTTACTCAATTCAATTTTCAGCTCCTTACAACCCTGTCGCAGGTTTTGTTTCGTTATCTCAATCTCATCCATTATTTTCTGAAACATAGTTATTTCCAGATTCTCAGCCACTTTCTTAATTGCCATTTTAAAAGAAAAATATAGGAAAACCACTTCTTATTTCAGCAACAATTGGGTTAATACTCCAAACTTGGCGACATCACAGTATAAACAGAGCAGACAGCCTTATCTCTCCACGCCCAAGTAAACAAAATGCAGTTCCCAGGATCTTGTACTAATCTGACAAAACATTTGAAACTTAACTAATTCTTTATCATACAACTTCACATCCTTCAATCTCCATCTTCTTTGATTCAGCCTCAAACTTTGTATAGCACTGGTGAATGACCAGCACACAATGGCATCTCTAACTTGGGTACTCCAGATTCCATTTATGTAAACCACTTTGAAGTCTTGTTGAGGAAGCAGTATGTAAATCCTGTTACATAAATAAATAAATAAAATGCACCAAAGTTGCAGAGATGAAATGCAAAAGTAGGCATATTTGGCACATTAGAAAAATAGGGGTTGGCTTCATCAGGATAATGTAGTCTCAATATGTCTTTTAACTAAAGTAATTAACACCCAACTTAAGCAAGAGATTGATGGATATTTTTTCTCATACCTGATCTGTCATAGGAAGCGATCTTATACAGAGTCTGATCAATGAGCCATCTACCTCAGCATGCTCTACACTGGCAGTGGATCTCCAGGGTTTCAGACGGAATATTTCCCAGCCTTGTCTGGACCTGCTAGGAACACAATACAATACAATATGAGCAGAGGGGGCAGCAGGACAAGCGGGGGGGCAACGGGACCAGCAGAGGATGGCAGAGGGAGCAATGGAACAAGCAGAGGAGGCGGCAGGATGAGCAGAGGGGTGGGACAAGCGGGGGCGGCAACAGGAAGAGCAGGGATGGCAGGCGGGGGGGAGAGAAAGGGGGTGGGAATGGGGAGGGCAATTAAGCGATTGAACTTTTAAAGCAGTGGGGAGGGCAGGTGGAGGAAGAGAACAGGGGGCAGGGTGATTGAACTTTTAAACCAGAGGGGAGGGCAGATGGGGGGGAGAGAGCGGGGGTAACACACACACACACACACACACACACCATCATCACTCACCTCCATTCTGCTGCTGCCTTCTCCTCCGTCATCCTTGCCCTGGCTTTCTCCTCCACCATCCATTTTTTCTCTCCGACGCTCCACCCCCCCCGCCTCTTCACCTCCTCCCTCGTGCCGCCTAACACAGAGCATGAGGGAAGAACGAGGCTGCACAGAAGCCTAGTGTGAAGCACATGTCTTCCGTCCACCAATAACAGGAACAGAAGACTTCTGCTTGCTCCCCCCCCCCAGTAACGTCCACAAAAGCCGGAGATTAAGGGACATGGGGGCGAGTCTGACCGGAGATCAGAAGAGCAAGCGCGAAGCCGGAGTCTCCGGCAGGATGCCAGAGCGCTAGTAACGCTAGCTGGTACTCTGTTCTGGTGAATAGTCACCAAAAAAAAGACCTGCTAATAGTATAGGATGGGACAAATTACTTGACTAATTCAGGGCCTGGGAATGTGCTGGCTGCTTGTGCAATAGGAAAAAAGCTTAGAATAAACCCTGGCACAGGGCTTCTGAATAAATGGAAGTCCCTAAGTCAATGGTCGGAGGCAGTATGCTTTGAATACCAATTGTGGAAACTGCAGGGGAGAGTGCTATTGCATTCAGGTCCCATGTCTGAGCTCCCCATAGGCATCTGGTTGGCCACTGGGACAACAGGATGCTGGACTAGATGGGTCATCAGCCTGATCCAGCAAGCTTTTCTTATTTCCTACACAGCTGGATGTGCATAGGAGCCCATTTCACATACTTAACTGGATGTGTGTAGTCAAGAGGTGTAGCCACAGGGATATACCAGTGTTGGGGTATGTGGTTGGCAGCACAGCCCTGCTCTCCTTTCATGTGTTCCTTTATTTGCATTCATCCTGATTTACTTGCATACAGCTTAGGAGGAGGTTAGATTATATCCAGTTTTTATTGAGCATCTATTCTGATTTGTTTGCTGGGCAGTTGATCAACAATGGCCATTAATCTTGATTTGCTTGTGGGATTTTTATGTCTTCCCATGAATCATTCGTCCATTTCACACTTTTCAATGCATTTCCCCATCACTTTCCTAACCACAAAAAAATCTATTTTTTTTAAAGTGGCTTCATTATGCCAGGGCAACAGAGCACTTTAATTCATTTTAATTGTGCAAACCTAAAGTTCCAGTATGCATTTGAATCTCTCCAGCAAAACAGTCACAGTTGGAAGGCACCCATACTCTTACAGTTCCAGTAACAGAATCAACTTTCTATATTGTATATTTAGCAAATTGCTGTTAGTTCAACATCTTTGTGATGCATCTTAATGACAGCAATGGCGGCTGGTGGCTCCATGTCAGTGGTGCAGTGGAATCCTCTCTGGGCTTAGTCCAATCTCCCAAAGAATTGTTCAAGGAGTTCAGCTCCTTGAAAATTCAGACTAAAACCTGGAATGGATTCCACCACCTCACCGACATGGAGCCATCAGCCACCACTGCATGACAGCAAATAACCCTTTAAGCTTTAAGTTGGATTTCTGCACTGAGCAGGGGGTTGGACTCAATGTCCTTATAGGACCCTTCCAACTCTACTATTCTATTATTCTAATCCCAAGTGGGAGATGGAAAGGATAGTATTTTAGTTTTCCTATCATTTCACATTTTGCCGAGAAATATTATCAAGAAG
The DNA here is from genome assembly GCF_030035675.1 of Rhineura floridana. NCBI lineage: Eukaryota > Metazoa > Chordata > Lepidosauria > Squamata > Rhineuridae > Rhineura > Rhineura floridana. The sequence continues at coordinate 305,957,657 of NC_084480.1, read as the reverse complement.
GAAAGTCTGTGAAATTTACAATGCATTGCCTACATAAAACTGAGCAGTAGAATCAGGCACTTGCAACACCTTTGCATCCCTGGTATGGTAAGGTTTTAACATATTTACATGAACCACTTTGCTTTTGTTTAATTGGAATGGAATGGAACAGGTAGCTGGGCCAAGGAAGTGATAAATGCCTCTTTACGAGAGGGAGTGGTCCCGGGCTGTCTGAAAGAGGCAGTGGTGAGACCACTCCTGAAAAAGCCTTCCTTGGACCCAGACAATTTTAACAGCTACAGGCCAGTGGCGAATGTTCCATTCCTGGGCAAGGTCTTGGAACGGGTGGTTGCTGGCCAGCTCCAGGCACTATTGGATGAAACTGATTATCTAGATCCATTTCAATCGGGTTTTAGGCCCGGTTTTGGCACTGAGACAGCCTTGGTCGCCCTGTACGATGACCTATGTCGGGAAAGAGACAGAGGGAATGTAACTCTGTTGATTCTCCTTGATCTCTCAGCGGCTTTTGATACCATCGACCATGGTATCCTTCTGGAGAGGCTCGCGGAGTTGGGAGTTGGAGGTACTGCTTGGCAGTGGTTCCGCTCCTACTTGGCGGGTCGTCTCCAGAAGGTAGTGCTTGGGGAACATTGCTCGACACCGCGGGTTCTCCAATATGGAGTCCCGCAGGGGTCAGTTTTGTCCCCCCTGCTTTTTAATATCTACATGAAGCCATTGGGAGAGGTCATCAGGAGTTTTGGAGTGCGTTGTCATCAGTATGCTGATGACACGCAGCTCTACTTCTCCTTTTCATCTTCTTCAGGTGAGGCTGTCGATTTCCTGAACCGTTGCCTGGCCGCGACAATGGACTGGATGAGAGTTAACAAACTGAAGCTCAATCCAGACAAGACTGAGATGCTGTTGGTGGACGGGTTCTCTGATCGGATGGTGGATATATACCCTGTCCTGGATGGGGCTACACTCCCCCTAAAGGACCGGGTTCGTAGTCTGGGAGTCTTTTTAGACTCTTCCCTCTCACTTGAGGCTCAAGTAGCCTCGGTGGTTAGGAATGCGTTTTACCAACTTCGGTTGGTAGCCCAGCTACGTCCCTATTTGAGTAAAGAGGACCTTACATCAGTGGTACATGCTCTGGTAACCTCACGTTTGGATTACTGTAATGCGCTTTACGTAGGGCTACCTTTGAAGACAGTTCGGAAGCTACAACTAGTGCAAAATGCGGCAGCCAGATTGCTGACAAGGACCAAGCGGTCCGAGCATATAACACCTGTTCTGGCCAGCTTGCACTGGTTGCCAATATGTTTCCGGGCTAGATTCAAAGTGTTGGTATTAACCTATAAAGCCTTATACGGTGCGGGACCACGATACCTTGCGGAACGCCTCTTCCGATATGAACCGGCCCGTGCACTACGTTCTGCTACGAAGGCCCTCCTCCGGGTTCCAACTCACAGGGAGGCCCGGAGGGTGATGACAAGATCTAGGGCCTTCTCAGTGGTGGCCCCCGAACTATGGAACAGTCTCCCCGAGGAAGTACGCCTGGCGCCGACTCTGCTCTCCTTCCGGCGCCAGGTCAAAACCTTGCTATTCTCTGAAGCATTTTAAGTTACACTGATTTACTTTTTAAAATGTTTATTGTATTGGATTGATGATTGTATTTTAGTATTATTTTGTTATTCATTGTATTTTTATGCTATTTTATGTTCACCGCCCAGAGAGCTATTGCTAGTCGGGCGGTATATAAATTTAATAAATAAATAAATAAATAAATACATAAATAAATTTTGCTTAGTTAATTGCTCTTGAGTTTCATGTCCCAGCTCTGCTTTCTGCATTGATTTATTAATAAATCTGGATCAAAATTGAGAGATTTACCATTTTTTGGCTAGAATTGGCATGCAAGGTTCATCATTCCCCTCCAATGATTTATGCAACCTCCTCCAGATCAGTCTCAGCCTCCTGCCTGCTCAGATAATGAAATCTTAGTTATTCATCAAAATTTATGCACTAGATGTTATATGCTATTCCACAAATGAAATGGAACTCCAGGAAGCGAAAACTGACATCTAAGACCAGAATTAGATGTAGCATATCGACAAGGAACAGTTCTCAGATGTTGCGCTCATCCCAACATGGGCTGTTTTGATTTGATTATATTTCACTGGGGGAGAAAGCATAATTATTTTAGGAGGAAGCAAATTGGAGCTCCGATAGTGGCTTCCCTTTTTTTTTCTCCAGGAGCCCAGAAAACCCGGGTTGGAGGAGCTCTCTCTCGTTTTGCATTTGGCGGAATTCAGAATGGCAGCTGCCATACAAAAGGGCAGGATCAAACAGCAACCAAAGGCATGTTTATTTAGAAAAAAAAATTGATTGACATATATCTCAAGGATTGGAAACTTCTCTTTGACTTTTTGTGGAAGATTAAAATGATATGATGTTAATGAGATTTGAAACCAACTAAGATAACTGTTGGAGGAAGGTGATTTTATAATCTATTAAGAGATAGGTCTGTTACATAGTATAGATTTATAGTTGAATTATAGTGTTTTGAAATTACTGGACTTAGTAGATTTGATGAGCTGGATTAATTGGCATGTTTATTTAGAAAAAAAAATTGATTGATATATATTTCAAGGATTGGAAACTTCTCTTTGACTTCTTGTGGAATATTAAAATGATATGATGTTAATGAGATTTGAAACCAACTAAGATAACCGCTGGAGGAAGGTGATTTTATAATCTATTAAGAGATAGGTTTGTTATATATTATAGATTTATAGCTGAACTATGACAAATCGGAAGTCAATATTTTTATATATATGTATTTTTTTTGTATTGTATTAGTTATTGATTTGTGTTGTTTTCTTTTTGTATTATTTTGGTTTTGAAAATTAGAATAAAAATTAATTGGAAAAAAAAAAAAACAGCAACCAAAGGATACAGGACCCCACCAAACCTCCAGAAGGCTATGTTGCTGAGAAAAAGGTCTCTTGTACTTCTTCTGGTCCAGGAGGATTCAGTGGCCAGCCTGGAAGGGTGAAGTCAGTCTGGGATCTGAGCATCCTTTGTTTGATGCAGTAGTTTACAGTTCAGTGACTAATAGGAATGGGATCCGCTGGCTGGTGCCACTTCGAAAGCATTCTGTCAACCTAACAGACAGTATCGATTCAAGTTTGTTCTTTGTCCACTATCCATTGCTTTTACTGGTCTGATTTTTTTATCCCCAAAACCCACAATATCAATATTTTGAAAGAAACTATCAATATTTTGAAAGGAAAACAGCTTCATGCCTTTCTCCTTTGCTATTGTAGGCTACTATAGGCTTGGCTTGCTTCCTCCCCATTTGGAGCTTGGATTATTCAAATGCAGGGGGTGGTAGAGAGAGACACAGTGATGTGCTGAGCTATGAATAAAATCAATAAAATGACAATATATTTGGGGAATATTCGAGGGGGGGAAATCCGGTGTTAGCAGAAATCTCTCCACAAAGATGGAGAATATGTGGACCACTGACAAATCTGGTGTTAAATCAGAATTCAGCTGAATTCTCATCCATCCATACAGGCTAACTACACTGAGCTGTCACACACAGACCCAAAGGCTATTGTTTGCATCCAATGTTGTGCCAGCGGGTTTCCACTTGTGCAACAAGACTTCCGCTTCCTCTCCTCCCTATGCACACCTTCCAAATCTGCTCCAGAGGGGCCCTCAACTCTCCAGAGCTGATTTTGACGGCACATGAGCTGGGATTCATCCTGGAAGAATGCAAAGAAACACATCAGAACCAAACAAATAAACACAATCAGTAACTCGCTGGGCAAAGATTGCTTAGATTAAAGAACCATATAACAAAAGTGTCCATATTTTGGTGCTTGACAATACAGATTACAGCATTACAACTGTTGGATCTACAAGACAGAGTTCTGCTTTGGTACCTTGTGGTATTGCTCTGCTTCACAGCAACATGAATAACTTCCAGGAACTCCTCTCTGACTTCTCAGAGCTGCTGAAAACTTTGCTCACTGTAATTAATTTTAATCGTATTTGCTCTGTGGTGATCGGTTATTAATATGGCTCTTTGACCTGATTAGCTTCCTTTGATGTAATTAAAGGGTAAAGTGGAGCAGATGCCTAACATGCTGGTTACAATACTCAACATAGTTTTTAACGAACTTTTAAAATAGCAACAACAGATCTTGGGGATTTTGTTGTTGTTGACCTGAAAACATCAAAGGAACCAGGGCATTGTGGTATTATTATCTCAATATGCTGCTATTACTCTACAAACCATGAATATAGCACTTTGATTTTGCAAAGTGTTTTATCATCTTTATTGCTGGGATAGCCAATGTGCCATCCTCTGAATGTTGTCAGACTACATCTCCCATCAGCCCCCGCCAGCATGGCCAATAGTCTGGGATGATGGGAATTGCAGTCCAACAATATCTGGAAGGCACTAGGTTGGCCACTCTGCTTTATTTATTAAGAGCATAAGGAAAGCCCTGTGGCCCATCAAGTCCAGCATCCTGTTCTTACAGTGACCAACCAGAAGCCTATCCAGATGTTGCTCTCACTACAGCTTTGTTAGGTAGGGTTGCTTTCTACATCTTGGAAGACTGTGGCTGAAAGATAGTGATGTTCTCAAGACTACATACTAAGTCCATCTCAGAGGAAGGATTTGACTTGAGAGCCAAGGCTACCATTCCAGCCACCATACCACTCTGGCAACAGCTTAAACATACTGTCTGTTATTGCCCATAGGAAGTGATGAAATAGTGGAGGAAGCTACAGTACTTTTAAATTTTAATTAGCACCCAGGATCCAAATGGAGGTTTTGGAGACATTGACCTAATCCATACATCTTAAATGAGCTTCTGTGTGTGTCCCCTCCCCTCCCTCATGCATATAACATCACTCACAAGGAGACCTCAGCCAAAATTTCCCAGAAGAATTGTTTTTCTGAGAATTTTTTAAAATTTTCTTTCTTTTTCTCACTCCCACCTCCACAAAGAAGGCAATTTGCAGAGTTTTATCTGAATATTCTCCACCATTTTGTTGTTGTACTAGGCCACCGTTTCCTGCTTCCCACAATGCCCCAAAACAATGCTAGGTCCAGAGTTTTATGAAGGATGCAAAATGGTGGCCAGATTGCTAACACAGTTTCTGTCACTTGCAGGCCACATTCACATAATACATTTATTCCACTATTATTCCACTTTAAAGAATCATGGGAAGTGCAGTTTGTGAAGAGTGGTGAGAGCAGAGCTTGGAAAAGTTACTTTTTTGAACTACAACTCCCGTCAGCCCAATCCAGTGGCCATGCTGGCTGGGGCTGATGGGAGTTGTAGTTCAAAAAAGTAACTTTTCCAAGCTCTGGCTGAGAGATGTTGAAAATGGAAATGGACTGCCTTCAAGTTGATCCCAACTTATGGCGACCCTATGAATAGGGTTTTCATGGTAAGTGGTATTCAGAGGTGGCTTACCATTGCCTTCCTCTGAGGCTGAGAGGCAGTGACTGGCCCAAGGTCATTCAGTGAGGTTCATGGCTGTGTGGGGATTCGAACCCTGGTCTCCCAGGTCATAGTCCGACACCTTAACCACTACACCAATGGTAGGAGGCCCTTATTTCCTGCACAGATCTAGAATTGTCAGAGTTCTCTGGCAAGAGGGACTGACTGTTAAACCACTCTGGAAATTGTGTCTCTGTGAGGGAAATAGGATATCCTAACAGTGCTCAGCGCCCTTCACAAACTACCTTTCTGAGGATTCTTTGAGGGAAGCCATGACTTGTTAGACTTGTTAGTCACACGTTACCCAAAGGTCTCCAAGTGACTTACAATAATTACAAATCCAGAATAAAACAACCCCTATAACAGCCACAGGAAGCTTTGGCAGCACACAAAAGTAACAGAACAGCTTCATCTCAGTCTATCAAAAGCCGGGGTGGGGGTGGGGAGTCTTTAGCTGGTGTCAAAAATATGTCAGCAAAGGCACCAGGTGGACCTCAATGGGGAGAGCATTCCACAGATCGGAACCATAACTGAAAAGGGTCTCTCGCTTGTCATCACTCTCTGAGCCTCCCTCAGAAGGGGACTTGGAGAAGGGCCCCAGCAGAAGATCTAAGAGTCCTTAGTAGGGTTGCCAGGTTCATGGCCTGAGACTGATCCTGTATCTTTAGAAGAAAAAGTCAGCCAAGTGCAGGTGTTCTTGCAACCCTGTAATGGGAAAAGCTACAAGGTGGAATTCTCCCTTCCCCCTGCACAACTTTTAAAGATACAGAAGACCTCTTGGAGGCTGGGCCTGGCAACCAAGCCAACACTAACCCTGCTCAGAATAGACCCATGGAAATGAATGAATGAACATAACTAGTTTGGGTTTTTAATTACAATGAGTCTACTCTGAGTAGAGCTAGCATTGGAGACAACCCCTTTGGTCCAGATCTGGGTGCCACATTATTATTATTATTATTAAATTTATTAGTTGCCCATCTGGCTGGTTAGCCACATTTTAAGAAGGACGTTGACTAACTGGAAGGGAAGGGTGACCAGGGCAATGAAGGGTCTGGAAACCCAGGTACCATGAGGGACACTTGAAAGAGCTGGGGGGGTGTAGCCTAGAGAAGAGGTGATTATGAGGAAACATGATAGCTGTCTTCAAATATCTAAAGCAGCCTTGCCCAACCTTTGGGTCCCCATCAGCCCCAGCCAGCATGGCCAATGTTCAGGAATGACGGGAATTGTAGTCCAGCAACATCTGGGGATCCAAAGGTTGGGAAAGGCTGATTTAAAGCATAGTGCAGGGCTGGGGAAACCAGATGTTGCTGGATTCCAACTTCAGCTCCAACCATCATGGTCATCAAGGAGAGAGGATGGTGGGAGTTGTAGTTCAGTGACATCTGGAGGGCCCCAGCTGTGATGTACTGTTTAATCTCTTTTGGCCCCAATAACATTGTTTTAGTAATGCAAAAACATATGATGATGTGTCATCATTTTGCAGTTTCCTCTGCATGTGGGCATCAATGGAGAGATGTGGGGGTGGGGAAACTCATGACATGGTGAAGTCATGGCTCTTGCATTGCTAAACATGATGGGGGAGAGAGGAGGAGATGGCAGTTCTGTGCTGTTGCTTTTGGTGCCTATCTCTTGGCAGCCATAGACCATAGACCATTACTTGCCAGCTGTAGACCACGTAGTTCTAGCCTGGTGTGTTTTTTTTGGTTGCAGTTGAAAACATGCTTACCCAGGTGTAAAATGTGACTGAATTCCTTGGGACTTATTTCTGGGAGGAAATGCACAGGATGGTGCTGCTTGTAGCATAATTACAAACTTTCTATTCTCTTTGGTTCCCCCACCTTCACTCCACCCTTTCTGACAGTCTGGGTATTGCCATGTTGTTCTGTCCTAGTGATTTTGTTTTGGAAAAGACATGCATGCAACCCCTTGATCTGAAAGTCCAAATTGTATTAAGTGAGCTCATATTTTCACCCAAAATACGTGATGCAGTTTAATTTATTTGTGTGAATCTGATTGCTTTGCATTAGTTTTGCTTTACTCTGCATCCAATATTCATTTATTTTCCTGGATTCTAAAGTAGCTATGGCTAGAGTGTTTGCAGGACTATTTTGTAAGAAAGGAAACATGACTAGCAGGAATCATAAGGGAGGAACAAGTTGCTGTGCATGACACAAAAGCCACATGGGAGCCCTTGTCATGCATTAGCCACAGAGTTTCAAATGTATTTTCTGCAGCAATGAATGCTAGAAACTTGTCTTTTTTCCTTTTTTTAAAAAAAGAAAGTTTTGCTTCAGTATAATGGTCTTGCAGCTGTACTTATTAAATAATAATAATTCCTGTATGCAATTCTGGCATTGAGCTGAGGGTTGGACTTGATGGCCTTATAGGCCCCTTCTAACTCTACTATTCTATGATTCTATGATTAGTTCCAAGGGAGCACTGGCTGTTTCAGCTGCCTGTGGTTCTTATTTCCAGTAGCAAAGCAAAGCTGGCTTCCAAGCTGAAATGCAAAATATCTACTAGATTTAGGTTCAAACTGAAAAGGGAAATCCATCTTCCTTTTTTGCTACTCCATGAAAATTGGCCTAAAGAGGAAGGAATGTGTTTTTGCAGCTGGTAGAGGAGGTGGGGGTGGCACATACCCTCGATGACAGCACCCTCGATTAATCAGAGCACAAATTTTAAGCTGCAAGTAAGATTTTAGTTGATGGATGTATCAATTAAACCAACATCAGACAAATCGAAAGTCCCCCAGATCCAAGAAATGATAAGCAGAGTCTTCCAAGACTGTTGAAATACACATTGTTGCACTCATAAATATTGTATCTCTCAGCCATTTTGCGTGTTACCCTTTGGGATTTGAAACTGACATTGGAGTGATGACCTCTCCTTCCTCCCACCTCAAACTGTAAGTAATTAAGGTGCGACCTTGACAACTGCTGTCTCCACAAGAAAGCGACGCAAGTGAGCTCACGCACAATGATAAGAAAAAAGCCTTGGCCATAATGAATCCTTCCCTACTTTGGCTCCTTAAACGTCCCTTTCCCGAGGGGGTGTGTGGATGGGAAGGACCCATTTAGCATCCTTCTTTTGTCTCTACCTTTTGTGCCCTGGGAACTCAACAATACAGGCAGACGGATTTATTAAGCTTTGCTAAACTAGGCCCTTTGCAGTCTGCTTGAGGCGACAGAATTGCACGTAAGTTCTGTCCATCTGACAGTGGGCAGGATCTCATGATCCTTGCAAAGAAAAGGCCTTACGTGACTTTTGTCATTGTTAGAATTTTTGCATTACGCTTCACACACATGCGCCAATCTCACCAATTTATCTCAGAAGAGAGGTTGAAATCCCAATAAACAAGCAATATTTAAGCCAAAAACAAGCCGAGAGAAGACAGAGCAAAAAGCAGATCTGAAAAGAACAGGTGTCCACACCATGTGCCACTGCCCAGCCGAGAACAGGAAGTAGCAAATATTACTATTATATTAGAAGCTTACAGCTCTTAACGTGTGGCTGGTTGGCCAAATGAGGACATGAACTTCATGTCTTCATTTCTGCAGTTTCTGCCCTTTCTGCACAATTCTCTCTCCTCATTCCACATCTTCCAGCATGAAGATATGAAAATAAGGACTCACCTCTCTTGTCGTGCAAAAGATCAGGGCTAGCCGAAAACATTTTGGTGACCATCATGAAGGACGAGATGGTCTCCTCCCTCTCATTCCACATTCAAAAACCAACAGGATTGACAGTTGGATCTTACTTCAACACTGACAACAAAACAGTCTTCTCTACTACACATTAGGGGGCTTAGGAGTTAGCTTAGGGGGTTCACGGCAGCTGTGTGGCATATAGAGTTCTGTCCTCCAACTCTTTGTCATTGATCCCTCTATCATCAATTACCCTGAAGTTGGGAACCTTTTTCAGATCAAGGGCCACATTCTCTCCTGGGCAACTTTCCGAGGACCACAAGCTAATAGGGGTGGAGCCGGAGACAAAAGTGGGTGGAGCAAAAAATGTAAATTCCCCCTTTGTACAGCAGGCTAGTGTCTACATACATACCTCTGTCTAACCTCCATCCAGACAAGCAAGAGGCTTCATCAGAGTTCAAGAACACAAACCAGCCAGGCAAAAACACTCAAGGAGGGTATAAGGTAGGGCTGGTGCGCACCCCTTCTGTAACCTCTATCCAGACAAGCAAGAGGTATCATCAGTGTTCAAGGAGACATTATAGCCAGGCAAAAATACTTTGGGTGTGAAGCAGGGCCAATGAAGATTGTGGTCTGGAGAGAAGGGTGTATGGCCCAGGGAGTGTTGCAAGGACTGAAGAGAGGCCTTAGGTTCCCCACCCTTGTTTACCACCAAATGGTAGGGCTGGCCCTAGCAAAAAACATCATTGTCCAAGCCCTCCCCCCCCCCATTGGTTATGTATTGCTAAATGCTTTACTCACTCTGTTGTAGGATATTTTCATTAACTTTGCAATAGGCTGCCCTCCCCAGATTTAAATGATGAAATGATGTTTTCTCCTTTGGTTAAAGTTTATGTTAGAAAACATAATGAGGCAAATTATGTTTCCTAATCCTATTCTCAGCCCAATTTTTTCTTGTTTCCTGTTTGGATTAAGAACTAAGATTGCCACTTTTTCTTTTTCGTTTTAAACCTTGCTCATGTGCATGTAGGAACAGGACCGCTTTATCTGATCTGTATCATATGAGAGTTGGTGGCAAAATGACAGAGCTGTGCATCAGGGGGAAAAACTGAGATGGTGTGCTTGCCATCAGGAGCGCCACTGCTGCCAGGAGTAGTTCCTTGCTGCAGCAGAAGCTCCTGCCCACAGCCTTTCCTGGGGGTAAACATCCACTGCTGGCCAGGCAGCCCTACGCAGCAACAGTAGCAGCCCAGCAGCGCCTACAGCTACCTTGACTTGGCATTGGTGTTGGACCTTCTGGACATCTGTGAGCATGAGAATTTCATCGACCTGAGTTCCTACATCGACCTGGGTGCCTTCAATGACGAGTTCCCGGCTGACCTCTTCCAGCACAGCAGGCAGCAGGAGTGTGTGGCCAAAGCCAGCAGCCTGGAGTACAGCAGCAACGTTGGAGTTGGGGCAGGGATGCTGGGTGGCAGATTCCAGCAGGGCAGCAGTGGTGGCCCGCTCTACAGCTATGTGGACAAGCTGGACCCCACCGTGGTCTACGAGCGCCTAGGTGGGGGCCCTCCTCTGCTGCCCGGCCTGTGCCCATTGCTCATCAAGCAGGAACCTCACGAGGATGACAAGGTGGCAGCGCTGGCTGACCTCTACCCAATGCCCCCAAGGGGGCCAAATGCAGCCACCTCCAGTACCAGGTGGTGCACTGGGCCTAGATGACGGTGCACCTGCAACCCAGCTGGCAGCCCACGCCACCTCCCATGCCAGCCCTCAGCCCACATGCTGTCGCCGCCCATCATCACCTCCACCGCCCTTCATCACCTCCATCAGCAGCACCACCACCGGCTCCACACCGGGGCTGCACCATCACTGGGCAAGAGCAAGAAGGCTCTGGACATTGTATTGTTTGTATGGTATTTTATGTTTTGTTGTATATTTTATTGTATATTTTGTATGTTACTTTGATATTTTATATAAATTGCCATTTACCTTAGTGTTTATTCATAAAAACAAGCTTTAAGTTGTTTTTATGATGATGTAAGCAATTTTTTTTGTAAGCATTTCCCAGGTCCCTTCTTTGTTGTGAGACTCTGGGGGTGAGCTGTGTTTGGGTCCTGGGTGAGAGCCAGGATGGATGGATGGAATCCTGGGTGAGAGCCAGGACCCTGAGATGGTGTGTATGTTAGAAGCAGAAGGGACTGATATGGGGTTTATTTAATAGTAATATGTACTGGTGCTACACTTGTATATGTATTATTGTGCATATTTTTGTCATTTCTATGGCTGTAAACTACCTTGAGTGCAGTGATGTAGAAAGGCGGTATACAAATTAAAAATGACATGAAATGAAATGAAATTGTTGTATTGTAAGAAATCCAAAATGTCAGAGACAAATGCTTGAAGCGCTTAGAAAGTTCCCTTCATGAAGGATGGGCCCATAATGATATTAGGAACCCAAGAGTTCTATGAATGCGTGCATTGAGGGAAGTCATTCTGAGGAACATTAACAGAGAATTGAAAACTAGAGTGGCAGCTATTTTGAGACACGCTGTAGTAAGACTTTCACAATGCTAATAAAGTGTTTATTCCCTGCTTCGGTCACTAAAAGCCAGTGTGGTGTAATAGTGAGATCAGCCTTTGCCACCCTGGTGTTCTCCAGCTGTTTTCAACTATGAGTCCCATCAGACCCAGCCCAACTGGAGAGCAGGGATGGGCAAATTGGGCAAATTGGGTTTTCCCGTCTTAAATTCAGTTCCCCACATTTCCACATCAGTTTGTGCTTTTTAAGTCTTCATGAAAATTTATCAGCATTTTAGTGCAGATTTCAGCTAACATAAACATTTTTGTATGGAATTTTCAAAAATGTACACATTTTTGCAAGTTTCCTCTAATATATCTTTCTGTACGTTATGCATTTTTATGCACACTTTACCCTAGTACATGCATTTTTGTACACATTACTTGTCTGGATAATGGCACTGAAAAATTTGGAGAAGTGTGCATTTCAAAGGCTAGCTGTGTTTCGGTGCATGCATTTTTCAGAAAGTGCAAATTAGGTAGGTTTGTCTTTAAATGTATACTGAATTGAATTTCTCCACCATCTCTACCGGAAAGCATCAGATTGGGGAAGGTGGGGAAGGATTGGGGAGATTCAGGCTGAAATCTCCATGCAGCCATGAAGGTCATTGTGTGACATTGGACCAGTCACATTTTCTCAGCCTAACCTCTCTTACACAGGTATGAGAGAAAAATGAGGTATGTATATATGGACAAACTACTGTGAGGAAGGGAGGAATGCAAATGTGATAACCACCAAATGTGATACCAACCAACTCGAACCCTATCAGCAGGTGAGGCCTTGTTGGTGCCGCTGCCACCAAACGCTGCCAGTTTGGTGATAACCCATGGCGTGGCATTTTCAGTGGTGGCACCCCCTTTCTGGAATGCCCTCCCTAGTGAGATGTGTCTGTCTCCATCACTACTGAAATTCAGGAGGAATTTCAAAAAACATTCCTGTTTACCCAGGTATTTGATAGCTGGACTGATCCTGGCAACCCAAAGATCACTAATTAAAGAATGTTTTTAACTGTGTTTTAGAATGGTTTTGACTGTAATTGTGTTTTGAAATGTTTTAAACTGTTTTTAGAATGCTTTTCTTTTTCTTGTTGAATTGTTTTGTTTATGTTAACCACCCTGGCCTCCTTCAGGAGGAAGGGTGGAATATAAATTCTAATTCTAATTCTAATTCTAATTCTAATTCTAATAATAATAATAAATATGGCAGGATCCAGCCTGCAGCAGAACAGGTTTGTAAACATGCCACCATGTCCTAAAAGCAGGAGGGAACCCATTAGCTTTCAAGCATGTTTCAGGATCTTAGTATCATATATGTGTGGAGTGGGGTTGGGGCTTTCATTGTGAGGAAAAGTCCATTTTTGCCAGCAGTTTCATTGAAAAAAATCACCGTGTGAATAAGTCCCAAAAATATGGTATAGTATATTTTAAGTTTTGATTCCATCAAGATAATCTTAGCCTCCTTCATGTGTTATCTACATGAAGCAGCGCTCACGTGATGATGGGGGAGCAGAGCTGTTGCTAGCCTCACTCCTGGTGCCAGGCATCCAATTCGCATACCTGCTGGACAGCCACAATGTTCAGTGGTGGCTTCAGCACCTTGGATAGCTCCTTCACAGTTCAGACTAAAACCCACAGTGGAATCCGTTGCCCCACTGACATGGAGCCACCAGCTGCCACCGACATTGTCACAGATTCCTTCAGGGGTGAATTGTGTGCAGGAATCTACTGTAGACATCCCATGTGTAGACTTCATCCTTGCAGACATCCATGCCAACGTATGGATGCCCAGTAGGCAGGGTCATCTGTGTGCCTAGGGGGGCAGGCGGGGAAAGTGCTGCAGCATGACTTCGTCATCATTGTGTGAGCACTCCTTTACATGGATATCATTTGAAACAAGCTAACCTTGCAGGCCCAGAGGGGCAAATGTGGCGCTCCACGCCTATCAGGCCCTTGGGACTCTCCCTAGTCAAACTCTCTCTCCCCAGGGCACACCTCTGTGGCACCCTTACTTTGGAATACACTCCCTTGGAAATTAGGATGGCAGCAACATTCAGTTATTTTAGATGCCACCTTAAGACTTTTTTATTCTCTAAGGATGGAATGATCTATCAGTTTTGGTTCTCTCAGTTCCTAATTTCTCCAATCTTAAATTCAGTTACCAACATTTTTGCAGCAGTTTGAGAAAAATCCTCGTGAAAATTCTTCAGCATTTTAGCATGAATTTCTCCTAATAAACAAATGTTTGAATGCAGTTTTGACCAAGGTAACACATTTTTGCAAGCCATTTCTCCTAACAGAATACAGTTTTATATTTTATTTTAACAGATATGTTCATTTCTATGCACACCTTCCCCTAACATATCCAATTTGGTAAATATTGGTTGGTTGGAGAACTGCATTGCAAAATTTGGATAAGTGCAAATTTTGAAGGATGGCTCTATCTGTCTTCTCATATTATTTCAGAAAGTGCATATTTGATAGATTCAGCTTTAAATGCAAACCAAACTGAATTTCTCCCCCATCCCTAGCTTTCTCCGAAGCCTCCTCATACACTATTGCCTGAGGGGGATGGGTTCTTGATAGAGTTGCCAGCAGAGCTTGGAAGTAACTCGTTATTTTTAACGAGTTACTTTTAATTCATTACGATTTTAAATAACGAGTGGGTAATTCCATTACATTTGGCAAGTAACGGAACGAACAGTAATTTCCCTACTTTTCAGCTTCAACTTTAACGTTTCCACGTTAGGTTGGACGTTACTTGGGGGCGGGAACAAGGGGAAGTCAGCTCCTGGCTGTGATTGGTTAACACAAGACATGTGCCTCACACTGATAGGACCTCTGCGCAGACTGTCTCTTCCCTCGTGATCTGTGTTAGGAGGCACGATAGAAGAGATGAATAGGCAGGGGGAGACTGCTAGCGTCTGACTCTGAGAGGAAAAAATGGACGCCGGAGGAAAAAGCCAGGGCAAGGAAGGCAGAATGGCGAAGAGCTGTGGAGGTGAGTGACGATGATTTGTGTGTGTGTGTGCCCCGGTGTGTGTGTTTTCGGCTGGAGTCTCTGGTTTTGGGGGGGGGGCTCCGGCTCTCAGGCTACCACCCCTTACTCTCTGGACTCTCCGCTTCAATTTAAAAAAAAAAGTTTCTAGGTTGTCTAATTCCCGAGATATACACCAAAACGTAAACCCCCCCATGCACAACTTTTTTTTAAACAGATCATGCTCTAGCTACAACTCCCATCAGCCCAATCCAGTGGCCATGCTGGCTGGGGCTGATGGGAGTTGTAGTTTAAAGTAACTTTTCAAAGCTCTGGCTGCAACCCCGCCCTTTCATGATTGTGAGTAAAGTGCAGACTTGTGTTTGTGTTGTAAATCTCTCTCCCTCCAACCCTATTTTTAAAGAAATTAGGCAGGGTTTATCACAGTTTTTATTATGTAGGAAACTAATACTCATTTTTTTAAAAAATGAATGAAGTTTATTTATTTATTTTTATTATTTTATTTATATCCCACCCTTCCTCCCAGTAGGAGCCCAGGGCAGCAAACAAAAGCACTAAAAACACTTTAAAAATCATAAAAACAGACTTTAAAATATATTAAAACAAAACATCTTTAAAAACATTTTTAAAAGCTTTAAAAACATTTTTTTTAACAAGAAATTTAAAAACATATTAAAAAGCAATTTCAACACAGACGCAGACTGGGATAAGCTCTCAACTTAAAGGACTTGTTAAAAGAACAAGTTCCTTATCACTTGAGGCTGCAGTTTTCCCTGGTTGAGTAAGCCCCATTGAATACATTGGGACTTGCTTCTGAGTAAACAAACATAGGATTGCACTATAAATATCTTTACAGGTTATATAAATAAACATATTTGATAGTCATGCTTATATAAATATTTTCATAGAATCATAGAATAGTAGAGTTGGAAGGGGCCTATAAGGCCATCAAGTCCAACCCCCTGCTCAATGCAGGAATCCAAATCAAAGCATTCCCAACAGATGGCTGTCCAGCTGCCTCTTGAATGCCTCCAGTGTCGGAGATCCCACTACCTCTCTAGTAATTAGTTCCATTGTTGTATAGCTCTAACAGTTAGGAAGCTTCTCCTGATGTCCAGTCGAAATCTGGCTTCTTGCAACTTGAGCCCATTATTCTGTATCCTGCACTCTGGGATCACTGAGAAGAGATCCCGGCCCTCCTCTGTGTGGCAACCTTTCAAATACTTGAAGAGTGCTATCATATCTCCCCTCAGTCTTCTCTTCTCCAGGTTAAATATGCCCAGTTCCTTCAGTCTCTCCTCATAGGGTGTTGTTTCCAGTCCCCTGATCATCCTTGTTGCCCTCTTTTGAACCTGTTCCAGTTTGTCTGCATCCTTCTTGAAGTGCAGAGACCAGAACTGGACACAGCACTCAAGATGAGGCCTAACCAGTGCTGAATAGAGGGGAACTAATACTTCACATGATTTGGAAACTATACTTCTGTTAATGCAGCCTGATATAGCATTTGCCTTTTTTGCAGCCACATCACACTCTTGGCTCATATTCAGCTTGTGATCAACAACAATTCCAAGATCCTTCTTGCATGTCGTACTGCTGAGCCAAGTATCCCCCATCTTATAACTGTGCATTTGGTTTCTTTTTCCTAAGTGTAGAACTTTTACTTCCACCCAGTTTTGTCATGCTGTGTCCCTATAAGTATCCAATTGCATACTATGGTTGTACAATACTTCCTTTACATTTTAAGTATGCCTTGGGGTAGTCATGGTTCTCCATTGTTTTCATCCTGAGGGGCAGATAGGCTGAGAAATGGTGAGTAGCCCATGGTCACTCACTACACTTTATAGCTTATTTTCATTTTGAAAAATTAATTAAAACAATTTACATGCAGGCAAAATTTATTAAGCGGATTCACACAATATGTGTAAAGCACATCCAACTCGCATTTAAAGCGCATGACTTCCCCTAAAGAATTCTGGGAAGTGTCATTTCCCCCTCACAGTTATAGTTCTCACCACTCTTAACAAACTGCAGTTCCCATGATTCTGTGGTGGGATTCATGTGCTTCAAATGGGTGTTGAATGTGCTTTAAAGGAATGGTGTGGATCTGCCCTAGGTATGATGTTCATTCAAGAGTGAATTGAAAAGAACAATTTTAAAAGATACTTCTTACTCTTACTCATTTTTCAGACCTCTTTCTGAAGTAAAGGGTCAAATCTGTAAAAACATTTGGAGCAGCCACATTAAAAGATAAAGGCAGGGTATTCCAGGCAGGGGGTTGCCAACCCTGCTTGGATATGGATGTCTTTGCAGAAGAACCCTAGTCAAGGTTTACCAACAGCACAGTCCAAACTATATCTACTTAGAAGTCAGTCCTGTTGAGTTCTATGGGGCTTAATCCCTTAGTAAGTGTGTTTAGAATTGCAGCCTTCAGGAGCCTCCATCTTTACTCCCCAAAGCTCCCATCTAACATCTCCACAACACTAGGCTCCTTTGTCTCTGCTGTGGCCTTCTGGTGACTGCCCTAGCCTGAAGGCACTTAACCCTTCTTGCTGAAAGCAAGTAGGCTAGATTAAATGTTCCCTACCCAGGCTCATATATATAAAATATAAACGGCATTTTGTCAAAAGTAGTTTTGTCTACATTTTATACCTCATCCTTGGTTTTCCAAGCTTGGCATGGAATGCTTCTCATACAGAATTAATTTGAAATGCTGCATATTTATTATCATAATCATCATATTCAAAATAAAAAATATATGTACCGCCTTCAAGTTGATTCCAACTTATGGTGACTCTATGAATAGGGTTTTCATGAGGCTGAGAGGCAGTGACTGGCCCAAGGACACTCAGTGAGCTTCATGGCTATGTGGGGATTTGAACCCTAGTCTCATTTTGTTCTCACAACAACCCTGTGAGATAGTAGGTTAGACTGGCCCAGGCAGGGTTATTCAGCGAGCAAATAGGATCTCTTTTAATTGTGCTATCGACCTGCTTACTTCCACTCTGACTGGGGGATCTTGCAGCATGGGGAAGAGATGGGGGCACATCACAGCTGAAGTTCACCCATATAGGAGCATTATCTCTTGTTTATTACAGAGACGCCTGTTGCAGGTTTTGCTGCTGAGAGCAGCAGTCAGTTAGTGAGGCCACTTGAGTCACAGCTTGTTGATCCTGTGGAGGCAAAACTAGAAAGTGAGGTTCAGAAAGGAGGCCCTGTGCACAAGGAGGAGGAGGGCATGAAGCAGTGCCAGTTGCCCACAGCCACATCTGCAGAACAGCAAGTACCATGGTTTGGCTTTGAGAAAGCTTGTACATTTGTGAGCCAGAGTGGGAAAAATGTTGTTGTACGATGCAATTACTGCCTTCCAAGGATCAAAAATCTGAGATCAGCTGTTTCCCCCTCATCCAATGTGAAGAAACATTTTGAGGTAAGCCTTTGTCATGCTGGTCCTCAAAGAGTGTCCATTGTCTATTTATGTTTAAATTGTGAAGTTCCTCTTCCATTTTTTCTTGGATTCATGCTTTGTTCTTCTTCCTCAGAGGGCACACCCTGAGAAGCTGAGAGCAATTGAAGAAGCAATAAAGGCAAGGAGACGTGGCCTTCCTGAACCAATGCATGACACCCCTCCTCCCAAAATGCTGAAGCAGCAGCAGACAACCCTTGAGAGGTGGGGATCTGGCAGGGATCTGCTTCTTCTGGCAGCCTGCGTACACCCTCGCTTCAAACTAGATCGGCTGGAATTGTGTCAGGCCACCACCCATACCAACAAGTAAGAACATTAGGGAAGCCCTTTGGGTGGATTACTCCAAGGGAAATGTTGTCTCAAGGGAGGCATCAGAGGGCTTAAGGTGGTAGGCAGGGGCTGGGCCTTTTCTTCCTGGGGCTCCTCATCACAACCTTGGGTTGCTGCAGGTAATCCTTAAGGGTCTGCTGTGCTGCCCCATGAGTGGGGTGACTTGGTCACCTTCCTACCTTCCATGTCATCATCCACAGGCTCAGGCTGGACCCTGAACCAGGGGACATGACAAGCATCAGGAAATGAAGAGCAGATGATGGTTTCCTAACATATATGTGTTAACATATCCTCTCTCTTTCTTAGATACACAATGGAAGCCTTGTTGAAAGCCGAAATAAAGATGGGTGTACTTAATGAGGACAGTGATCAGTCTTCAGATAAAGACCAGGAAGGAGATGACTTAGAAGATGACTTCTTTAACTTTCTGCCCCAGGGCCAGAAGTCAGCAGTGGACACTGCTGAGGAGGAACTGGTGAGGTACCTGAGGTCTCCCAGCAGGGAAGTGTCATCACTCCATGGCTTTCCACGTGTGCTGCGGTGTTTTTTGCAGCACAACACAGGCATGCCTTCAAGCGCCGCAGTAGAACGCCTGTTCAGTACTGGTGGCAACGTAATGACTGTAAAAAGACATTCCTTGTCTGACATGCTCTTTGAGCATCTTGTTCTTTTGAGCCATAACAGAAACATATTATAAAAGCATTTCAAGTGTAAAATTTGATTTCAAGAGTTGGGGTATCTTCATTGCTTGGGGGAATGTGAGATTCTGTTATGCCATTATGTTAATCTTATGGATAAAATTTTTTATTCTACTACCCCCTGTGTGTGTGTGTTTATTTTTAATATTGTTTTAGGCTTCTTAGATGTGCAGCACCTTGTAGGAGTTTTTTTAAAAAGTAACTGAAATGTAATTGTAGTGATTACTTTTGAGAAAAAGTAAAGTAATCAGTTACTTTCAGAGCAATTGTAATTGTAACAGTAATTACTACTTTTTGGGCCAAGTAATTGTAACCGTAATTTATTACTTTTTAAAAGTAATCTTCCAAGCTCTGGTTGCCAGGCTCAGGGCCTGAGAATGATTCTGTATCTTTAAGAGAATTCAGCCAAGTGCAGGTGTTCTTGCAACACCGTAATGGGAAAAACCACAAGGTGAAATCCTCCCTTCCCCCTGCACAACTTTTAAAGATACAGAAGACCTCTTGGCTGCCAGGGCCAGCCTCCAAGAGGTCTTCCGTATCTTTAAAAGTTGTGCAGGTGGAAGGGAGGATTTCACCTTGTAGTTTTTCCCATTACAGTGTTGCAAGGAAACCTGCACTTGGCTGAATTTTCTCTTCTCTTAAAGATACAGAATCATTCTCAGGCCCTGAGCCTGGCAACCCTAGTTCTTGGATAATTATTATTATTTATTAAATTTATTAGTCGCCCATCTGGCTGGTTGTCCAGCCACTCTGGGCGACGTACAAGATAAAAACAATACATTAAAACGTTAACATTTAAAACCATAACAATAAAAACCTAACCCACCCCAAAAGCCTGCCTGAAGAGCCAGGTCTTCAAGGCCCGGCGGAAGCTCATCATAGAAGGGGCATGGTGGAGATCATTTGGGAGAGAGTTCCACAGGGTGGGGGCCACTATTGAAAAAGCCCTCTCTCTAGTCCTCACCAGTCTAGCTGTTTTAACCGGTGGGATCGAGAGAAGGTCTTCTGAGGCTGATCTTGTTGAGCGGCATCCCTGACGATGCTGGAGGCGCTCCTTCAGATAGACTGGGCTAAAACCGTATAGCGTTTTAAAGGTCAAAACCAACACCTTGAATTGGGCCCGGTAAACAACCGGTAGCCAGTGCAACTCCTTCAGCACTGGAGTGATGGGATCTTGCCGGTGGCTGCCTTTAATCAGACGAGCCGCCGCATTCTGTACCAGTTGCAGCTTCCAGACCGTTTTCAAGGGTAACCCCACGTAGAGCGCATTACAGTAATCTAGGCGAGAGGTGACCAGGGCATGTACTACCGGTGGGAGCAGATGGTTGGGAAGGTAGGGGCACAGCCTCCGTATCAGATGGAGTTGATACAGCGCCGCCCGGCTCACAGCCAAGACTTGAGCCTCCATGGTCAGCTGGGAGTCAAGAATGACCCCCAGGCTGCGGACCTGGTCTTTCAGGGGCAATCGTACCCCATTGAGCACCAGGTCCACATCCCCCAGCCTTCCCTTGTCTCCCACAAACAGTACCTCGGTTTTGTCAGGGTTCAGCTTCAGCTTATTCCTTCCCATCCAGCCACTCACCGACTCCAGGCACTTGGACAGGGTTTCTACAGCCAACCTCGGTGAAGATTTAAATGAGAGATAGAGCTGCGTGTCATCCGCATACTGATGACATTGCAGCCCAAATCTCCTGATGATTGCCCCCAGCGGCTTTATATAGATGTTGAACAGCATCGGGGAGAGGATGGAACCCTGTGGCACCCCACAAGTGAGAGCCCAAGGATCCGAAACCTCATCCTCCAATGCCACTCTTTGGTACCTACCAGAGAGGAAGGAATGGAACCACTGTAATACAGTGCCCCCCATGCGTAACCTCTCCAGGCGGTCCAGGAGGATAACGTGGTCAACGGTATCGAAAGCCGCTGAGAGATCCAGGAGGACAAGGAAGGTGCATTCACCCCTATCCCACGCCCTCCTCATATCATCTACCAAGGCGACCAGGGCTGTTTCAGTCCCATGTCCAGGCCTGAAGCCCGACTGAAATGGATCCAGATAATCCGCTTCCTCCAAGTGCGCTTGCAACTGTTTTGCAACCACCCGCTCAATCGCCTTGCCTAAGAATGGCAAATTTGAGACTGGGCGAAAGTTGTTCAGATCTTGGGGATCCAAGGGGGGCTTCTTTAAGATTGGTTTTATTACTGCCTCCTTGAGCAGTGATGGCATTACTCCCTCTTCGAGGGATGCATTTACCACCATCTTGATCCCCTCACCCAGTCTATCTTTGCAGCTCATAATGAGCCACGATGGGCAAGGATCGAGTAAGCAAGTGGTTGGCTTTAAGGTTGAAAGCACCTTGTCCACTTCATCAGATGGAAGAAGTTGGAACTGATCCCACGCCACCAGAGCACCACTGGTCATTCTGGCTCGCTCACTGTGTCCACAGTGCACGGAATAACACTCTTAATATGATCGATTTTCTCCGCAAAGTGTTTAGCAAACTCGTCACAGGAGACCTTAGCATGTTCCATTGGTTCCGGAGCAACTGGACCGACCAGGCTCCGGACCACTTGGAACAGTCTCCTGGGACAGCACTCTGCAGATGCAATAGAGGCAGCATAAAAATCTTTTTTTGCTGCCCTTATTGCCACATGATAGGCTGCCGCAGCCGCTCTAACATGTGTCCGATCGTCATCAGAGCAAGATTTCCGCCACCGGCGCTCTAGCCGTCTCACCTCCCACCGCAGAGTTCGCAACCGTGGGGTGAACCACGGTGCCGTCTGAGCTCTATTCAGGGGGAGAGGGCATTTCGGAGCCACCCGGTCTAATGCCCTGGCGATTGCGGCATTCCACCCCTCCACCAGGGTCTCAGCCGAGTCGCTGTGTGCATGCTCCAAAGAGTCCCCAAGCGCATTCAGGAATCCATCAGGATCCATCAGATGCCTGGGGCGGACCATTTTAATAGGTCCTCCACCCCCACGGAGGGTTTGTGGCACCAAAAAGTCCATCCTCACCAAGTAGTGGTCTGACCATGACAAGGGGGTGATGGATGTACCCCCAATTTTCAGATCACTCCCCTCCTCTCCCGAGACAAATACAAGGTCAAGTGCATGACCGGCTACATGGGTGGGCCCAATATTACTAAGGTGCAGTTCCCAGGAAGCCATGGTTTCCAGGAAATCCCGAGGGGCTCCAGTGAGAGTGGTCTCGGCATGCACATTGAAGTCACCCAGCACTAATAATTCTGGGGACAACGCCCGTACAGCCGAGACCACCTCCAGCACCTCGGCCAGGGAGTCCGTCGTGCAGCGGGGTGGGCGGTACACGAGCAGAATCCCTAGACTGCCCTTTGGGCCCAACCTCCAGTACATGCAGTCTGCCACCTTGGTCTCACAGAGAGGAGGTCTGGTGAGAACCAGGGACCTTTGGTAAATAACCGCCACTCCCCCTCCCCGACTACCGACCCTCGGCTGCTGTGCATACGAGAACCCAGCCGGACACATGGCCGCAAGAATAGGAGCAGCAGCCTCATCCAGCCAGGTTTCCGTAATGCATGCCAGGTCCGCGCCCTCATCCAATATCATATCATGGATGAGGGATGTTTTTTGGGCAACAGACCTGGCATTGCACAGCAGCAGTCGAAGGCCAGAGTATGGAGTCAAGCATCCCCCAGCTGTCTGTTGGCTCTGGACAGGCCCGGAACAGGGGACAGATATTATGCATCTCTCCCTAGTTCCTCTTACCTGACGTGACCTGCCCCTAGCTTTCCCCCAGCATCTGCCGCCCAGCCTCGGTATACATTGGCCTCCCACCCTTCCCCCATCACTTCCCTGTGATTGACACATGCCCCAATGTAAGCTTCCACCACTCAGGCAGGCACCCAACCTTAAAACAACCCCCCCAAAAGAAAAAAGAGAAAGAGGGGGGGGAAAAACAGTCACAGTACACAAAAAACCCAGGCCACCTCAGCCAGCCGGCTTATGTATCCCTCCAAAGAGGGACAGGTGGTAGAAATCAGTCACAGCTGGCTGGGTACCTGGGGCCTGGTCCTGCAAGATGCAGGTCTGCCTGGCAGAACTCCCACAGGGAAGGGTGGTGGAGGTGGAGATCTGACAGCAGCAGCAGCAGGCTCTCCTTCCCTGGGCAACGATGTTCTTCCTGCAGGCACTGGGTCTTGCTTGCCTCTGTGGAGGATAGAGAGGAGTCTCTGAGCATGTGTTAAAACCAGCCAATTGTACAAAGGTAAAGTATATATTCAGTGATCAGCCCTTAGCCCCACGCACCACTGGCATGTGGCCCCCAGAAAGTTGCCCTGAATGTGGCCTTCAAGCTGAAAAAGAGTACCCACTGTGCCATAGGTCATCCAGTGAGTCCCTCTTGTCACTGCCATAAATCCTTGAAGTTTATTTCATGATGACCTGGGACAGAGCTTTTAGTGTGGTGGCACCCTTACTTTGGAATACATTCCCTTGGATATCAGGATGGCTCCAACATTTTGTTATTTCAGATGCCACCATAAGACTTTTTTTTTATTCAAACAGTTTTTTTCAGGGAGGCATTGTCAGATATTGTTTGTGTTGGTTTTATAGATAGATTTAATGTATTCTTATTGTTTTAGCTTTGTCTTTTTTGTTTGTTTTGTACACCACCATGGTATTTTTAAATGGTAGGCGGTTTATAAATTCTTCAAATCAATAAATAAAGAACAAGAAAATGAATTCTCAAAACAAAGACCTTATGATAATATCTTTCAAAGGTGCTCAAACCTCTGGACTTCGGGGAGGTAACTTCACCACATGAAGAATGCCCTCCCATGTCTTTCAGTGTCATACCAAACACAACCCATTCACTTTCCACATCTGCAAAAAATATGAATTCATGTAAATCATGAGGGTGGAGAACCTAAGGCCTGGGGAACAAATGCAGCCCACTACACAGTGGAGCCTGGCGGCCCCGATATCAGTGGGGCAGTGGATCCACTCCTGGTTTTCTTTGAAAATTCAGACTAAAACCCAGATCAGATTCACTGCCCCGCTGACATCAGAGCCACCAGCCTCCACTGCCACCAGGCCTCCCACTCTGGCCCTCGGGATTCTGTTCAGAGCATGCCCCCTCACCAGCCCTGTGCCATGACCTCCTTGAGTGCTTTTGCCAGGCTGGAATGCATCCTTGAACTGTGGAAATGTCTCAAGTTTGCCTGGATGGAGGTGTGAGTGTAGATGTGTAGAAATCTCTAACTACTGTGTGGCTTGAATGTAGCCTACTGTACAGTGGAAGCCAGTCCATTAGGGCAAATGAGGCACTACCCTGCCAACCTCCGTCTGGCCTGAGCCAGCCCCTGCCTGCCTGCCTTCTTACTTACAACCAGTCAGGAAGTGATTCTGCCTGTCATTGGCTTTGTCTCCTCCTACTGTTGGCCTCTCTGCCTTCCACCCTACCAATCCCATTGGCTCTGGCTGTGTCTGTCACTGCCTCTGGCTTCATGTACTGCTGGTCTCCCTGCCTTCTGCCCTACCAGTCCCAATGGGCACTAGTCACCACTGCTACCATATAAGGTAAGAATCACATCCATTGCTCCACCCACTTTTGCTTCTGTCTCTGTGAACATTTGCATCGGTCCCCACCCACTACCAGTACACAATCCCCAAAAGGTTGCTCATGAGGGAATGCGGCCTGAAATAGGCCCCCCAAACCTGATGTAAATTATTGCAATGCTGAACAAAAATCAGATCCTGATGCCAATATTTCTGGAGGCTGTTTCCAAAATCTGCAATGCGTGCCCCTCCATCATGGTCCAGAATGTTCTCATTTTTGTAACACTTACTTCAGTGTATCCTTACAATATGGGCTTTCATGAAACCATCTGCATTCCCATAATGTTCTCCCCATTTCACAACGAGCCCTCATTTTATGGGATTGGCTTGTATTACACAGCCACAAGAGTGGCTGTATAATATAGCCAGTGTGGATTTTTCACATTCTGCAGTGTTAAATTGAAAATACCTCCATGCCATTCTGATGCTTCCCATAAGCTAATTTCAAAACAATACCTTACAAAACATATAGTCAGGAACTCAGAAATGCTTGCTTAACAATCCTCTCAATTTTCATGGCGATACACGAAACAGTCAGAGAAAATAGAGAGTTCAAAGTCTAAAAAGAGAGAAAAAAACCCCAAAGCCCTTTTGGATTTTTTCTATCAGAGTCCTCGTAATCTGTTGAAATTCATTAAAAACCAGCCATATTCATAGAATACCTGTAATCCTATTACTGACCTTGCCCCATACTCTGACCTTCATCTTCTGCGGTTTAAAAGTTAAAAATAAATAAATGCCTGGCTGGTTTTTAATTAATTTAAGAAAATTTGGCTTGAACCCAATGATAGTGTCAGGCATGCTCAGTAAGAACCAACTGTCAGTGTTCTAAAAGCAAGACTCACAGCTGCTGGGCTGGGCTAATCAGGGGGCCACACTCACACCAGACTTTGATTTCATGTGAGACAGTCATGGCTTCCCTCAGAGAATCCTGGGAAATGTAGTTTGTGAAGGGTGCTGAGAGGAGACTCGTGTTCCACTGACAGAGCTCCAGTGGCCAGACTGGTTTAACAGTCAGCTACACTGATTGAAGGTCTGTGAGGGGAACAGGGCATCTCCTAGCAACTCTCAGCACCTTTCACTAACTACACTTCCCAGAATTCTTTGAGAGAAGCCATGACTCTCCAAAGTGAAATAAAGGCCTGGTGTGGATGTGGCCAGAGACAGCTTTGGTTTAAATTTGAGCGGCTTAAACATGTGCCTGCTGTAGAATAAAAAGATGGAGGAAATGCTGAAAAACAATGATACTGTTCACAATGTTTTCCTTTTGGAAAAGCAAGGGGCTTCCCCTCTGCCCAGTCCCCACCCACCCAATCTCCTCCCCTCCCCCTCCTCCTCCCCTCCCTGCTCCTCCCCTTCCTGCCCCTTCCCTGGGTCAGTGTTGGACTACAACCTGGGAGACCAGACTTTGAATCCCCACACAGCCATAAAGCTCACTGAGTGACCTTGGGCCAGTCCCTGCCTCTCAGCCTCAGAGGAAGGCAATGGTAAAAACACCTCTGAATACCGTTTACCATGAAAACCCTATTCATAGAGTAGCCATAAGTCGGGATCAAATTGAGGGCAGTCCATTTCCATTTTCAAACAAGATTCCACAGAAATCCCATAGAACTCAAAAAGTATGCAAATGATCAAACCCACCCTCCCTTCTCCTCCTATCCCCTCCCTCTTGCCTCTTCCCCTTCCTTTGCCCCTCCATCCCCATCCCCATCCAATCCCCTCCTTCCCCCTCCTCCACCTCCCCTTCCTCCTCCCCATGGTTAGTTTTACCTATCTTAAGCATGATTGCACGGGAGTAAATACCATTGAACTCTATCAGCATGCAAATGATCAAACCTGCCCTCCCTGCCCTCCCTCCTCCTCCTCTTCCCCATCCCCTGTAGTCAGTTTCACCTATCCTAAGCATGATTGCAGGGGAGTAAATGCCACTGAACTCAATAAGCATGCAAATGATCAATCCATTCTCAGCAAGCTTGGACAGGATCCCATTTCTTACCTCCGGGATTAAAAAGCAGAGAAATTCACTAATAGGCAAAAAACCTTGCGGTTTAAGAATGTACCTATAGCCCACAGATATTTCTATTCAACTTTAAAAAGCAGGGAAATTGGGCAGCTATAGTGAATGCACCAGGGGAGCAGAAGACCTGACCTCCTCTCTGAGATATTGTACTGCCCTACAGATTGGTCAAAATGCCAACACCATTTGGGTTGGTCTTTCACAGTCCAATCCACTTCCTGTGGAGCTTGGAAGAATTTGGTAACATGTGCCTCTGAGCATATGGTGAGTGGTGGCAACACCTGCAATCAGCCCAAATACTGTAATAGAAAGAAGACATGTGCTGTGCTGATCTTGTTTTAGCAGGGAGGAAGCAACATTATTAAGACAGTTGATATAGTTCAGATAGTCACTTTAAATGTGTCTGATTTACTTTGCAATTTTAGTGAAGTTTCCTATAGGAAATCATTTTCTTTTGTTTCTATTCCTGTGAATATGTGTACAGCAACACTTTGCAACATTTACCCTAAAAAAACTCCAAAAATAATTGTGGAATAATGGCACTGACTGTTCTGCAGAATAGTCTCCAGTGGACATCAGGAGTGTCTCAGTTTGCACAAGATAAAACAGTGGGAGGTGAAATATATTCTAGCAAAATTCTAGGTGTGCTCTATGTTTTTAATTGACCATGCCCACCTTGCTTTAAATGAAGTGATTTAAACATAGCAGGCTGAAAACATGCATCCTCTTTTTTCCATCAGCTAGAGTCATTCCTGAAGTAGCAACACATTGTAATCAGTCTGATTTTACATCAAACTACAGTTTCAGATTCAACTGTTAATGCACCCAAAATAGAAATAGAACATAACCTGCAGTTTGAAACACAAAAGGCTGTCTTCACCATCATATGACATTGACCAACAAAAAGGCTTTGAAATTAATAAAAATAAATTTGACACAGATTTCTAGGATGAAAAATGAGAAATTTTTTTCTAGATTAGATTCTCTGTAGAAACATTAGTAACACAGGAAAGAAGCAAAGTAAGAACACCATCAACAAACATAAAAAAATATAATTCTCCATCTTTGGAGATGGCAGGGGTTGTCACCACTCACCATATGCTCAGAGGCACATCTTACCAAATTCTTCCAAGCTACACAGCAAGTGGATTGGACTGTGAAAGACCAACCCAATTGGTGTTTGCATTTTGAGAAATCTGTAGGGCAGTACAATATCTCAGAGATGAGGTCAGGTCTCCTGCTCCCCTGGTGCATTCACTATAGCTGCCCAATTTCCCTGCTTTTCAAAGTTGGATAGAAATATCTGTGGGCTATAGGTACATTTTTAAACCGCAAGGGTTTTTTGCCTATTAGTGAATCTTAATATGGCTGTCTGTATAACTGAACTGATGAGTCGAGCCTCACAGCCAAGGTTTATAGGAAGCTCCAGTTCTGTGCTATTGTTGTTGTTGTTATTTAACCAAGTTCTGGTCCAAATCTATTGGTAGTAACTAAATAAACCAAACTGGAATGACAAATTCAAATGAAAAGGCAACAGATGTCAGCCAAAACTGGGCAGGGCATCCAGTTATGGAAATAAGCCTTTTAGAAAAGGGAGGCAACACACACACACACACACACGTATATTCTGTTTGTAGAATGAATGCCCGGGAGGGACTTAAGATTAAGATAAAGCCTAATTTGTTTAATGCCTTTTATACCCAGAAGAATAGGGATGTGGTCTGCCCACAAATCAGCAGCTGGATGTCTGAAAACCTCTTAACGGGAGGGGGTGTTTTAAAAAGGGATAAGCATCTTTTTGTTCAAAAAAAAACACCCTCCCTCTTCTTCTTCCTTTCCCCCTTTCTAGTCTTTATTTAACCCATCCTACAGCCCTGCTGCTGAGCTCTGTGGCTAGTAAATCTGTTTGGCAGGTAATCTACCAACCATCTACCAGCTGCTTCTTTGGCAAAGCTAGCATCCCTGTTGCCATGGTGAAGATCAGGCAGGCAAGGGACATGTAGGCCTTGGCCCTTGGCCAAGGTAATCTGATGGCGCAGGCCTCTGTTAATAAAAAGAAGGGAATGGGCTGAGGCAGCCTGCCTTTCTTTGCCAATGAAAGCTGTACTCTGAGGCTCTGAGTGAAGCAGAGGCCTAATTAGTTGCCTCCACCAGCTGTTGCCTGGAGCGTGCCAGATCTGACAAGTGGCAAGAGCTGGCCTTAACTCTTAACTTTTGTCATGTTCCAGAGAATGAGCAAACGGCCCCTTCCTGGTGATGTCATTGGCACATTTGTCGAATTTTCTCTTCTGGGAAGAACACAAAAAAGTAGAGAAAGAGGTCTCTCTCTCTCTCTCTCTCCCGCCATTTCAACTGGCAATTTGTAACCCTTTGCTGGGCTGCCAAGTGCAATTGGGATAGCTGTGACTAGGGATATAAAGATCTGTTAGTTTCAGTTCTCTCCTGTTTCTCATTTTTCCAATCTTAAATTCAGTTTTCCATATTTCTGCAGCAATTTGTGTGTGTGTTTTAAAAACAAATCCCTAAGAAAATTCTTCAGCATTTTAATGTGATTTTTTTTTACTTATACACACATTTTCCCAAGCAATTTCTCCTAATAGAATGCATTTTTGTATGTTGTTTTCATGAATGAACAGTGCTATGAGCCAACAGTGTGATGTAGCTGCAAAAAGGGCAAATGCTATATTAGGCTGCATTAACAGAAGTATGGTTTCCAAATCGCATGAAGTACTAGTTGCCCTTGAATACTGCGTCCAGTTCTGGTCTCCGCACTTCAAGAAGATGCAGACAAACTGGAACAGGTTCAGAGGAGGGCAACAAGGATGTCCAGGGGACTGGAAACAAAGCCCTGTGAGGAGAGACTGAAAGAACTGGGCAAGTTTAGCCTGGAGAAGAGAAGACTGAGGGGAGATATGATAGCACTCTTCAAGTACATGAAAGGTTGTCACATAGAGGAGGGCCGGGATCTCTTCTCCATCGTCCCAGAGTGCAGGACACGGAATAATGGGCTCAAGTTGCAGGAAGCCAGATTTCAACTGGACATCAGGAAAAACTCCCTAACTGTTAGGCTGCTTTCACACATGGGGCTGATTGCATTAGTTTAACTGATTAAAAAGGAAGCGCTTCTGTCCCGATTTCTAAAACCCCTTTCACACTGCAGTACCTGTTATACCGGCATTTCGTACAACTGTCTTTCA
This sequence comes from Rhineura floridana, assembly GCF_030035675.1. Classification (NCBI taxonomy): domain Eukaryota; kingdom Metazoa; phylum Chordata; class Lepidosauria; order Squamata; family Rhineuridae; genus Rhineura; species Rhineura floridana. Next base: position 305,927,634 of record NC_084480.1, on the reverse strand, counting down.
CACACAGAGAGAGCTACAATAAACAGAGCAGAGTTTTTCTTTCCCCCCCCCGTCGTTTTAGGGGGTTTGGTGTATTTCCCCCCCCCAACCTGGTTTTCGAGGCTCATGGAGATGGCCCTGGAGGTTGAGGGGGCGGGGGCACCTGCTATTGCGGTCACCGGGAGCTCATGGAGGTGGCTCTCCTTATTTTTAATTTTTATTTTGGGGGCTGTGGGCAGCAGCGCCTGCTTCAGCGGCCGTTGGGAGTTTGCGGAGGCAGCTCCTTTTACCCTTGCTCTCCCCGTCTTGGCTGGACTATACCGGAGCTTGCAGCGGCAGTGGCTCCGGTCGACTGATAACGCACCTCCCTTCACCCTTCTTTGGCCCCAGTCCTCATTTTCCCCCTCTGTTTAAGGTGGCTCCTGCTAATTTCCCCCCTCTGTTTTAAGTCAGCTCCTGCTCATTTCCCCCCTCTGTTTTAAGTCAGCTCCTGCTCATTTCCCCCCTCTGTTCCACACTTCATGTTGGGATGCCTGCCATGTGAGTGGCTGTAACTAGCAGAAAACTCCCGCGATGTTCCGTATTCCCAGCCTTGCTAACGGATTATTGCGGTATCATTTATCACTGAAATTAGCGCTAAACTTCCACTACATTCCACCAGAATTCCGAAGCTAGCTTGTGCATCGTGTGAAAGGTCAAATATAATGCGAAAATTAACAGGTAAGAAACTGTCAAGAGTAATGGAATAAACTGCAGTGTGAAAGCACCTTTAGAGCCATACGACAATGGAACCAATGACCTAGAGAGGTAGTGGACTCTCCAACACTGGAGGCATTCAAGAGGCAGCTGGACAGCCATCTGTCAGGAATGCTTTGACTTGGATTCCTGCATTGAACAGGGGGTTGGACTTGATGGCCTTATAGGCCCCTTCCAACTCTACTATTCTATGATTCTATGATTCTATGAATGAATGCATTTTAATGCACATTCTTCCCTAATATATGGATTTTTGTGAACATTATTTGGAGAACTGCAATAAGTGTAAATTTTGAAGGATGACTGTGTTTCAGTTCTCATATTGTTTCGGAACGCATGAGTTTGATAGAATCAACTTTAAATGCGAATGGAATTGAATTCCCCCCCCCCATCCTTAGCTTTAACAGAGACAGGATTATGTGTCCTCTGGACTGAAATGCTGCAGTGAGGTAATCCAAATCCTGCAGCATGAGAAAGATGACTTCTGGAACCTTTATGCGTTTCAGAAATGAAGCCCATCTAATGTAGCAGAACCCTCGCAGATCAGACCAGCAGTCTATCTTTTCCATTGGTCATTTGCCAACAGCAGCTGACCTGATGCCTCTGGAAGTTCATCAGCAAGGCATGACAGCAACTGCACTTACGGTCTAATGGGACATTTGCTTACTTCCATACTATGCAAGTACACCTCTTGTTTTTCCTTAAATAATTACAGGTGGGAGCAGGGCCAGCTCCAGGAATGCTGGGGCCCTTGGGCATCAGCTTGCCCTGGGCCCCGGCATGTGTGTGCATGCGTGTGTGTGCACGCACCTGCGCACGCACGCAGCCCCCCATGCCCCCCACCTGCCTGTCTGCTGTCTTTTACCATTGCCCTTAACGAAGATGGTGGCCGTGGTTTCCCTAAGGGGATGACTCCTCCGCCACCATCTTTGTTGATGGCACGCATGCGTGCTACGTGCGCGTATCTCTGCCATCAACTAAGATGGTGGCAGGGGCTTCAGTACCTTAGGGAAACCGCAGCCACCATCTTAGTTAAGGGCAATGGTAAAAGACAGCAGGCAGGTAAGTGGGGGTGTGGGGGCATGGGGGCCCACGGATCGTGGAAGGGGAGTGGAGGGGTGGCCAAGGGGCTCCCTGTAGCTCCAGGGGCCGTCAAGCCAGTGCCCCACCTGGCCACCCTTTAGAACTGGCCCTGGGTAGGAGGCTTACTTCTCATCGGGGAGCCAATGCATGGAAATGGGAGGTTTATCACTTCGCTCCCCACCCTCAGCAATCATAACGGAGATCACATACCCCACCCCGGTGCAGGTAGGGGCTTTAGGAAACATGTGATGTCCCATAGGGAAAAATATGGCTTCTCCCTGGGTCCATAGGGGTAGCCAACTAGACATGTTATTTTTCCCATACAATATCCCTGGCTGGGACAGCATATCATCATGTGCCATTGATTCCAGGTGCATTTATAGCCCCATTACCATTTTTCACAGCAGGAGCCACACTTTCTAGCAGCAGGAGCCACACTTTTCACATGCAGGAGCCACACTTTTCCAGGTGGCTAGTCCCTGTTAAAAACAAAGGAAGGAAGGAATGTGAAAGTCAGCCCTTATACCCCCTCATGGAATTCAGTAGTACTGCAAATTTTGAAGCTGACCACATTTCAGTCCACACAGGTGTGGATCAGGTGCATCTTCTTTGGAATTTGGATGCACCAAATTTCTCAAGCATCCCAAGCTCTGAGGCCTCTTTTTTAAAAAAAAAAGGTGTCTGTGTCTGGGAGCAATTTTCCACAATGCCCCAGAGTGATGGTACATCAGGGGCATTGTAGGAAATAAAAAATGGCATTTCCCAGCTGCCCGGGGCTGTTTCAGAGCATTGCTGCTGCTGCACGCTGCTGCAATGGAGCAAACTGCCCTGGAGCAGGCCCTGAGCAAAGTATCGTAATGCTCTTAGTTGCAGACAGGCTTACCTGCACAAGCCCTTCAGGAAACTCATGGGACAGCTCTATCATTAGGATGAGTGAGGTAGCTGGTTTTAAGTGTCTTTAAAGGGCTTCAAGTTGTTAGTTGTTTAATGTCATGAAGGACTGACTTTGTCTTAGTCACGGTTTAAAGTCATGGGCCGCCGGTGTCTGGAGTTAGTCTGGCTCTGAACGTGGAGTCTTCATATAAAACAGCAGCCATCAGCAGATACTCTTAACATCAATGCTAGAGTGAAAAAAAAGCTGTTTTCATATGCTTTTGTATTGGAATGTTATGTTATTAATATTGAAATGTCATGTTATTAATTTGATATATTTAATTGATTGATAGCTTGTTTTATGATGACTTTAAATGTAATAATGTTTAGGTAATCAACTGGAGTTATTGTTGGATTGTTATGTTTTGAAATAATTTGAAACTATTGTTATGTTTTTGAATTGATTGCTATTGATGTCATTATTTTAATTTTTGTAAGCCGCTTTGAGCATATATATGGAAAAGTGGCATATAAATTCAAGTAATAATAAATAATAATGTATCAGTGTATTTTTACTACCAGAGAACGGGAAGGGCACTTCAGGTGCCAAAATGACTTGCCTGGTGTTGGGTACTATGCATCCTCACATTTGCCTCAGGCAGCAAAATGTCTTGAACAGGTCCTATGCACAATTCGACATTCCTAAGAGCAAAAGAGAACTTTCTTGTGTTTTAGATAAGCATACCTTTTTTACTTTTATCCGGGCAAGCTGGATGTGTTTGGCATTTCAATTCCTTTCACCCAGTGCCTATTTACACAATCTCTCTCTCTCCTTACCCGGATGTATTCTCTGCTGAGATCCACCAGGAAAGCTTCTCATGCTGTCTATGAATTATTATTGGTTCCCTCCCTGCCCCAGTAACCTGCTTCCTTGTGGGGCTGTCTGTGGCATCCTGGGTCCTGGGCCTACAACTCTCCTGTCCCTCACAGGTGAAGCAGGAGACCCCAAGGACGCTTGCCTCCTCTTTGGCCAGTTGCCTACTGTACCATAAACCTCAGCAATCCCACCTCCTACCAGAATGTGCCTACTGGGTTATACATAGGTTGTATGTGGGAGGAGGTAACTGTGGATATTAGGTTTAACTTCTTTTTTTGGTAGTGATATAAATACCAAGTACACACGTGGGATTTTACAGAATTCAACATACCAAGTTTTCTTATGAGCGCAGTATAAATTATAAATGTTATATCTGAAATAATCCTAAACCTAACCTGTCTGCCTGAAACTGAGATAGACTGCCTTTAAGTCGATTCTGATTTATGGGTGACCCTATGAATAGGGTTTTCATGGTAAACGGTATTCAGAGGTGGTTTGCCATTGCCTTCCTCTGAGGCTGAGAGGCAGTGACTGGCCGAAGGTCACCCAGTGAGCTTCCTGGCAGTGTGGGGATTCGAACCCTGGTCTCCCGGGTCATAGTCCAACACCTTAAGCCACACTGGCTCTCATACCTGCCTGCCTACCCACACTGAACCAATCCACAATATGACCCCAAATCCCACTCCCTAGAGAACGGACAAACAAGCCCCAAAACCCAACTCCTCCCTTTCGAAAAACCTTTTCCTTCCCTTTTCCCTCGCAAACGCTCCAGCCAATCACACTCAACATTCAGTTTACTCTATCATACCTGAATGTAAGGTAACAGCAAAATCTTTCCTGTTAAATACAAACATGTGATGGCATCACACTGCCTTCTTCTGCTGCTACTTTTTCTTCTTCTTCTTCTTGCAGCCTGAGGGGCCCCCTCCCTCAACTTTCTGGGGACTACTGACCCAAAGTATGCAGGACCAGAAGCAAAAGTGAGTCACAGACCAAATAGATCTTTGTACTTCCAGTCCACACCCCCTATCCCAAGGCTGAACCCCTCACTGGCCCTCCTCTGGAATGCCTTGCTGGATTGTATATTTGAACTCTGATGGTGGCTTTTGCTTGCCTGAATGGAGGATGGAGGGATGGATGTGGTGTGTAGAAATCTCTGACTTTTATTCTACAAAGGTAAGAGTTACCCCTGTGGCTCCACCCACTTTTGCCTCTAACCCCACCCACCACTAGAATGTGACCCCCGGAAGATTACCTGATATACTAAGTGGAAATGCATCTCACCGTACAAGTGAAGACTACAGTTCAGAGGTGCTAATGATGGGCAACTGTAATTTAAGAAACGTTATGTAGCGAATGCAAGTGCTAGCTGCGCATTATTTATTATGATTACATTTATATCCCCCCCTTTCTGTCCAAGGAGCTCAAGGAGGAGTATGTGATTCTTCTGCCTCTCCATTTTATCCTCACAACAACCCTGTGAGATAGCTTAGGTGGAGAGACTGTGACTGGTCCAGGGTCATCCAGCAAGCTTTGTGGCTGAGTGGGGATTTGAATCCTGGTCTCCCTGGTCCCAGACCTTGTAACCACTGCATCACACCGGCTCTCAGGATTCAAACCTACACAGGGAATCACCACTGGATTTCAAGCCCAATGCTTTAACCACTCGGCCATCACAGTGCATTGAGTATTTGACCCTGAAGTCCTTTAGCTGTAGGTGCCAGGAATCAAACCAAGAAACTTGCAGCATCAGTGTTGGAGAACTTATGGGCCTCCATACGTTGTTGGACTCCAACTCCAAGCAGCTGCAGCCATCACAGCCAATGTTCAGGGATGATGGGAGTTGTAGTGCAGAGACATCTGGAGGCCCAGAGTTTCCCCAACCCTTTTTTGTACACAAAATTATCTACTTTCCTTTCAGGTGCTGCCTCCAGGTTTGCATGGTTCTCTCTCACACACCCTAGAGTCTCCTTCGTGCCCTCCATATATTTTGGACTCTCAAGTTCCATCAAACCCAGATCAAGGATCATGGGAATTATAGCTCATCAAACTGGGGAAAGCTGGTTTATAAATGTCCAAATAATGAAAACTTTGATTCTCAAATGTGTCAACATCAGCACCAGACAGCAGATTCCATGCTTGAGCAATAAACTTGCAGAACGCACCAATCATCTAGCACTGCAGTTTTTGTTTGAGCCTGAAAATAACCATCTGGTCTATCATTCAGGCAGAACAGCAAGGATGTGATAAGGCAGGCACGTCAGCATCACCACGACTGTGAGGAAAAGGAGGAAGAGGCATCCAGAAGCAATATAAGAGAAAAGGGAGGGTTGTACATGTTAATAGATTTGCCTTCCACCTCGAATGGGCGATGTGTATTGTATACACAACACCACTGGCGCATGGGCTGCTGCACGTATTTAGCAGGGACTGCTGTCGTATCTGCTAGATAACCAGCAGATTTATGGGAAGGATCATTCACACAGAGGGCTGTTTGGGCCCCTCCTACACAATGAAGTCTCGGTGCCTAATAGCTGCAACTCACTTTTGCTCGCTGTCCATGTCACTGGCGGCTGCTTTGCCCTGTGGATGCTACAGGATGGATGGCTTTATTTGGAATTAGATGGGCATGAACAAGCCGTGTCATTAATAATGCTCAGGGTCCTGTGCACACAACAACACTGACTGTAAATTCTTGAGTTCTCATTAGTACTACCACAGAGATTTGTGGCCAGTAAGAGTTAGTTTGGAGGAGGAGTGAAATGAGCGGGTGAGTCTTTGATAAGGAAACTAATATAGATTTTTTAAAAAATAATTTAAAAAACCTAATTCTAAGAGTTTTTTCATTTTTCCAATCTTAAATTTAGCTCTCCACATTTCTGCAGCACTTTGTGATTTTTTTAAAGTGAAAATTCTCCAGCATTTTAGTGTGAATTTCTCCTAATAAACACATTTTTGTAAGCAGTTTTGACTAATGTACACATTTTGGCAAGCAATTTCTCATCATATAATGCATTTCTGTGTGTCATTTTCACTCATGTATTCATTTTTATGCTCACTTCCCCCTTACATATGCATTTTTGTAAACATTGTAATCCCCGATGCAGTCCTCTCATAGTCTTCCGGCACATCTACCAGCTGACCCACAGGAAAGGAATAATATCACACAAGTTCCTGTTAAATCTTCAGGAGTAATATTTGCAGATCCAACAGGTTCTCTGAACCGAATAGAAGAAATTCATTGACTCCCTTCAAATGCATCACTTACTTCAAACAGACTAACAACTCCCCCCATCATCCCAGCTATAACCAGTACTAGAGAAGAGTCTTTGTCTGATTTACAGCTAAAGCTCATATCATGGAATATTGCGGGTTGGTCTACCAAACTCAATAACCCCGACTTGACCAGTTATCTACAACAATTTGATATTATTTTTCTCCAGGAGACATGGAGTACAACAGCTATAACTCTGGATGGTTATTCCTCTATTGATCTTCCAGCACAACATACGTCAATGGAAGGCAAAGGCAGAGCAAAAGGAGGCCTAGTAATTCTACTCTCTACCTCACTGTCTGTTCAATTGGTCAATATTACCCCTTGTAGTAATATTGCTATAACGGCACTACTTAATATGCAGTCTTTATCTCTGTTACTGATCAATGTTTATATTCCTCCAACCAAAACAAGGGCAGTAATGGATCAAATCTGGGAAGATCTTGACAATTACCTATTAAAACTGGAGACCACCTACCTGAAGTCTTTGCCAATTATCATGGGCGACCTTAATGCCAGAATTGGCCCCAACAATGACACTCTACTAGCATCAAAACTGTGGGGGGTGGAGGACACTGAATGTTTTGCTCATCAATTGGACAGAATTTCCAAAGACAGTAAAGTAAATTATTCTGGTATCTGTCTAACTCGAATGGTCGGGAACCGCGGTCTTGTCATTCTAAATGGCCTAAATATATGGGAATCATCTACCAAATTCACATTCATCTCAAACAGAGGAAGCAGCGTTATTGACTACGTAATAATACCCTTTAGACTGCTTAATGCGGTAGCTAATTTTACCATAGGAACTAGACAAGACAGCGACCACCTGCCATTAATTTTCTCAATTCGAACAAATGAGAAAATAAGATTAGAAGTGAAACACAAGTTGGCTATTAACTCAGACCAACATTTTTATAAAAGATCTAAATGGTCCCCTAAGGTAGCCTCCGGGGTAGCAGAATATTTGGTCTCCCCCTCGGCCCTGGCACTTCATGCCTAACTAAGTAATGCTTCAAACAATTTAAAGACCCTAGATTCATACAACACTCTCACTGAGGCTTTAAATTCCATTATTTCTACAAACTCATGCCAGAAAAAAATAAGTTTAAAATCTCATACACCTCATTGGTTTGACCAAGAATGTAAATTAGCCAAAATACACTTAAAACAAATATATTTACAATATCGTTATTGTAATGATAAAAATCTCCCTTCCGAATATTACAAGGCCAAAAATAAATATAAGTCAATAATAGTTAATAAAAAGAGACAATTACAACAAGAAGGATGGAATTCCTTAATACAAGCAGCAAAAACTAAAAACACAAAAAAATTCTGGTTTATAGTGTCTGGGGCCCTACGTCCCATGAACTATACTCCCTGCAATATTCTACCCCACATATGGGAACAACACTACACAGCTATGCAACAAATTCTACACCACACAGAACAATCTAATCCTTTTACTTTTGATTTTGCATCATTGCCACATTGGCCCCCTGTCTCCCAGTCAGAAATAATACAATTAATTTTTCAACTTAAAGCTGCAAAGGCTCCGGTGGAGATAACTTACCACCAGAGATACTAAAAAACCATCAAGATTGGTGGGCCCCTGTTCTGGCTAATTTATTGACACTAATCAATAAAACTGGCCTTATCCCTGAAGCTTGGTGCGACGCAATAATTATTCCAATTTATAAGAAAGGCCCTAGAACAGATCCCAACAACTATAGACCAATCAGTCTGCTTTCAATTATAGGGAAACTATATGCCTCTTACCTAAAAGGCAAACTGACGACATGGATAGAGGAAGAAAATATTTTAGGTCCTGAACAGGCAGGATTTAGGAAGGGTCGTTCGGTCATCGACCATTGTATCTTACTCTACCATCTCGCAGAAAAATATAGGAATCGAGTGGGAAGTGGTTTATTTACCGCGTTTGTAGACCTAAGAGCGGCCTTTGACTCGATTTCTAGGGGAATTCTTTGGAACAAACTGGCAAATACAACGATTGAGAAAAGACTCCTCTTTCTCATCTATAAGCTTCATAAGAACACCTCCCTCAGAGTCCGCTGTGGAACAGACGGGGGGTTGTCTAACACCATACCTACAGTGAAAGGAGTAAGACAAGGTTGCGTTTTGGCTCCCCTACTTTTTAATCTTTTTTTGAACGATATGAGAGCAAACTGCCTTTCCCCTCTCTTTCATTCACCTAAGATCAATGAGCACAGATGTCTAATTCTGCTTTATGCAGATGACGCTGTCCTATTAGCCTTTTCTAGAATAGGCCTAAAATGATTGCTTCGCGCTTTTATGGAATACTGTGCAGAAAACCAACTAGATATTAATTACAACAAAACTAAAATCGTAGCCTTTTCCAAGTCACCTACGATTTCTAATTGGTTAATAAATGGGCAATCGATCGCTCAGGTATCTTCCTACAAATATCTAGGCATCACGTTCCATTCTAATCTCTCTTGGGCTACACATATTCGAGGGGCGGTGATGACCGCTCGGACCACAGTAAAGAATATTATTCGATATTTCTACACAAAAGGGGGACAATATATTCCCGCGGCCATACAAGTCTTTAACACAAAGATTATACCCCAACTATTGTATGGTGTTCCCCTTTGGATTTCAGCATATAAACCTCCCATAGAATCTGTTCTCTCGACTTTCTTGCGCCAAATTCTAAGACTACCAAAATGTGTTCCGAGCGCAGCCCTGAGACTGGAAGTTTGCTCACCTTCGACCAAATGTAAGGCTTGGATACTAGCCTTCAATTATTGGTGCAAACTTTCATATAATCAAATTCCGGGTTATCTAGCAGACATCTGGGATGACACGTTTAGATCCAGTTGGATGAACTTCTTTCAAGATAAACTTCTTCAAATAGGTCTCTCTATATAACACCTAGCTTCCCTAGATATAGACACCACTAGAAGTACTATTTGCAATAGAATATCAGACATAAACCGACAAAGTGATATGGCAGCTGCTTCTAAAACTTGTACACCTCTTTATCACAATCTTTCTTTTGATCCTAGCAAATGCGCAAGATACCTTGAATATCTAATAATACCTAAATACTGCCAGATTTAATTGTCTATATTCTTCAATAATGGAAGGTAGATACCAGAGGATCCCTTTCGATCAGTGTTGCTGTTTATGTAATGAGGGAGTACCGGAAACTCTTTCCCATGTCCTTTTAGATTGCCCACTATACATACAGGATCGACAAAATTTCATTTCTCCGATTATAGCAAAGTATTCCAACAATTCTCCTGGTGAGCTTATTACCTATCTCTTAAGAGGTAAAAATGAACAACACACGAGAGCAGTAGCAAAATATGTGTATGTAGCTCAGCTTAAACGATCAAAATTACTTCTATGATACTATGTCTATAAAGCTTTTGGAATATTGCCTTTTCCCATGATGAATTTTATTTGCTGTAATATTAAATACTCATTCCGTTGTGTATAATCTAAAAACAAGAGAATTTAACCTCACTGCTATTTTGTTTCTATGTGATGATCCATTTCCAAGCAATGCATAGTATCTTAACCCACTTTACTTTTTCCTTGTATATATAAATGTAGTTTATTTTAGCCATTTTATGGGTCTCTGACCGCAAATAAACTTTGAACTTTTGAACTTTTGAACTTTTGTAAACATTGTTTGGTTGGTGAACAGTGTCACAAAATTCAAATAGGTGCGAATTTCATACAATGGCTGTGTTTTAGTTCCCATATTGTTTTGGCAACTGCAGGTTTGATAGATTCTGCTTGAAAAGCAAATCAAATTCAATTTCTCACCCATCCCTATCTCAAGCCCACTCTTCCCTACCCATGGAGTGCCCCAACACTTCTGCTCAACCCTAACCCCTCCCCCACACATAGCATGGCGTAAGGAGGGTTTGGATTGTTCTTTTATTTGTTTATTTGTTTGTTTGTTTATATTCCACCCTTCCTCCCAGCAGGAGCCCAGAGCGGCAAACAAAAGCACTAAAAACACTTTAAATCACTATAAAAACAGGCCTTAAAATTAAAACAAAACAACTTTAAAAAACATGTTTTTAAAAAGCTTTAAAGACATCTTTATAGACATTAAAAAGGGTTAAAAACATATTGTTTTTAAAAAAACATATTAACAAGCAATTCCAACACAAACACAGACTAGGATAGGTCTCAACTTAAAAGGCTTGTTGAAAGAAGAAAGTATTCAAAAGGCGCCGAAGAGACAACAGAGATGGCACCTGTCTAATATTCAAAGGGAGGGAATTCCACAGGGTAGGTGCTGGCACACTAAAGGTCCATTTCCTATGTTGTGCAGAATAGACCTCCTGATAAGATGGTATCTGCAGGAGGCTTCACCTGCAGAGCGCAGTGATGGACTGGGATAAGGGATAAGATGGTCTTTCAGGTATCCTGGTCCCAATCTGTATAGGGCTTTGTACACAAAAACTAGAACCTTGAACTTGGTCGGGTAGCAAATGGGCAGCCAGTGCAATTCTTTCAGCAGCGGGGTGACATGTTGGTGATACCCTGCTCCAATGAGCAGTCTTGCTGCCGCATTTGCACCAGCTGCAGCTTCTGGACCAACCTCAAGGGCAGCCCCACATAGAGCTCATTATAGTAATCCAGCCTGGAGTTCATGGACAACAGTGGTCAGGCTATCCCAGTCCAGAAATGGCTGCAGCTGTCTTATCAGCCGAAGCTGGTAAGAGGCACTCCTAGCCACGGAGGTCACCTGGGTCTCTAGCAACAAAGATGGATCCAGGAGCACCCCCAGACTACGAACCTGCTCTTTCAGTGGGAGTATGACCCCATCCAAAGCAGGCAACTGACCAATTATCCGAATTTGGGAACCACCAACCCACAGTGCCTCCATCTTGCTAGGATTCAGACTCAACCAGCCCACCACCGAGTCCAGGCAGCGGTCAAGGGCTTACACGGCCTCTCCCGATTCAGATGTTACGGAGAAATAGAGCTAGGTATCATCAGCATACTGCTGACACCTCACCACAAATCTCCTGATGACCACTCCCAAGGGCTTCATATAGATGTTAAACAGCATGGGGGACAAGATGGTACTCTGTGGCACCCCACAGCACAACTGCCAGGGGGCCGAAAGACAGTCACCCATGCTATTCTCTGAGAGTGACCTTGGAGATAGAATCGAAACCACTGTAAAACAACGCCTCCAATACCCAGCTCACCAAGTCGGCCCAGAAGGATACCATGGTCAACGGTAGCAAAAGCCACTGAGAGATCAAGTAAGAATAACAGGGTCACACTCCCCCTGTCCTTCTCCCGATAAAAGTTATCCATCAGGGCAACCAAGGCTGATTCAGTCCCATAACCAGGCCTGAACCCAGACTGGAATGGGTCAAGATAATCTGTTTCATCCAAGACTACTTGCAATTGCTGCACCACAACCTTCTCAATCACCTACCCTAAGAAGGGGGTATTTGCAACTGGTTGGTAGTTGTCACAAACCAATGGGTCCAGGGTGGGCTTTTTCAGGAGTGGTCGGAACACCATCTCTTTCAAGGCAACTGGAACCACTCCCTTCTGCAATGATGCATAAACCACACCCTGGATCCACTCAGTCAAACCCCACACACCCCGGCAAGCTTTAATAAGCCAAGAAGGGCAAGGGTCGAGAGGACACATTGCTGGCCACATCATCACAAGCACCTTGTCTAAGTCATCAGGCCGCATCAACTGAAACCATTCCCAAGACGTTGCAGCAGACATTACACTGGACACCTCATTGGGGACTACAGTAGATGTGGATGGGACATCAAGACTGCTACAGAGGTGAGCAACTTTATCCTCAAAGTGCCTTGCAAACAATTCACAGTGGGCCTCCAAAGGGTCTAAAACTCCATTTCCTGGAGCCGATGTCAACAGACCCCTGACAATACAGAAAAGCTCCACTGGACGGCTACTTGAAGATGTGATGGAGGCAGAGAAGTGGGCCTTCTTCGTCACCCTCACTGCCACGCAGTAAGCATAGTTATGATGTTTTACTCATGCCCAATCAGCCTCACAGCACGTCTTTCGCCACTTGCCCTCTAGCTGCCATCCAGTCTGTTTCACTGTCCTTAGCTCACTGGGCAAATCAGGCTCCACAATGCCTGAGAGGGAGCTCGGGGGTAACTGTGTCAAGAGCCCAACACGCCTTGCTGTTCCACAGCGTGACAAGGACCTCAACAGGGTCACCTGCCCTATCTACCGGGAACTCCCCATGGGCATTCAGGAATCCTGTGGATTCCATTAGGCTCTGGGGGCAGACCATCTTAATTTGTCCACCACCCCTGAAGGGAAGGATCATAGCTATAAGTCTAAACTTCGCCAGGAAGTGATCTGACTATGACATCCACCCCTCCTATCTCCAGACTACCCCTTCCTCCATCTGGAGCAAACACCAAGTCGAGGATGTGCCCTGCCCTATGTGTTGGGTATTAGTATTACCAGATGATAGATAAATTGTTATACATCTGTTGACTGCTGCCTTTTATAAATGGGGGGAGGGCAGGGAATAAGCAGGGCTATGCACTTCCCTCCATCTCCCCTGTGGCTCCACAGGGAGAGATGGAGGGAGGGCATCAGGCTGCCCTGCCCTGGGTAAACCCAGGGACCACCTGCCCCACCTCAGAACTGGTCCCAAATGAGTTGGGATGGGCTAATGTTAATTAGAGTAAAATCCCCTAATTAAACATCTGGCCGGGAAGGGACATTGCATCTCCTGACCCAAGAGGATCAATGGATCCACTAAATTGCTGTTGAGTGGAGGCATTGATCCTGTGGGGTATCAGGCAGGCAAGAAAGCTATGACATTGGGCCTACCTTCTCCCAGGAAGATTCAGCAGGTTGGTCTCAGCCTTTTTGTGGGGTTTTCCCACCTGATGCCTGCCTCTCCTTCCTGCCTGATGCCTCACACCCAGACATCCCCAGATCACTCTGGACCATTCAACCCAACTTATAGTGGTCTGTAGCTGTCTCAGTCCTACTTTGATGAGGCCCAGATCCCTCTAAATAGGCCTGATTTGGCTTGAGCCTCAGCCAAATATGATGCACTGCCCTAGGAATAAGGACTCTGGCATTAGAACATAAAAACATGAGAAGAGGCTTGCTGGATCAGGCCAAAGGCCCAATTAGTCCAGCGTCCTGTCCTCACAGTGGCCAGCCAGATGTGCATGCGAAGCCCACAAGGAGAACCTGAACACAACAGCTCTCTTCCTTCCTGTGATTTCCAGGCACTTACTTTACAGGATTGTTGGAAGGATGAAATGAGTGGGCAGGCGGGGGGAGAGAAAGAGAGATAAGTAGTGGTGGACAAGCTCCACTGATCTAGCTTAGCAACCTATGTGTCCCCTAGGGCACCAGAGCATTCTTAGTTTATGAAGAATAGGCCTGGCCAGCACTGTGGTCCATTGACCAGGTACCCTTAAAAGTACTCCAAAAATCCTTTTTCAACATTCAGGAATCCCATAGCAGACACAATGGGATCTTCAGCAGACTGGTTGATGTGGAACAGTTTTGTGGAGGTAGAAAGTTTGGAAAACAGTAAGTTGCAGGATTCACAGGAATCTGCCATATTGATAGCTGGTCAGACTGTCCATCTAACTACTTACCTCAGCGGTTCTCCACAATCTGAAGCAGTCTTGCACATTCCCTACTACTTATAACCGGAAATGCCAGCACTGGACCCTGGTACCTTCTGCACGCAAATCTAACTCCCTGTAATAGGGAACTCGGGTGGGTGAGTGTCAACAGAAATGGAGCCAAAATGAAACCACAGAGGAGCAAGAGGGTGGTATCAGCAGGGAAACCTTGAAGTTTGCAGAATTATATTTTTAAAAAAGCTTCGCTTGCCAACCCCACCTACTGTCACCAGTGCTCCCCTGCCCCCATGGGTCACCAACCCTTCGTCCCCCCCAAAGAGCACCAGTACACCCCCTCTCCCTCCTCCATGTATCACCAGCACTCCCTCCCTCCCTCCACAGGTCACCAATGCACCCCCTCCCCCTCCCCCTGGGTCACCAGCCCTCCCTCCCCTCCATGGGGAACTGAATTTGACAGATCCTTCCATCCCTAGGCTGAACACACACTGCAGCATTTTAATATTGGTCCCACTTGTATGCTCTGCTACTGAACTATGGCCCCTCCCTCCTGCAATGTATCCCATTCTAAGTATTGATTTGCCAGTGCAGCAGATCTTAGCACAGAGGAGCAAAGGGCAGTTAACGTTTCCTTCAACAGTTGTAAAACGTATGATTCTAATACAAACATAATCCCCTCCTTCTACCTCAGCTGCAAACCCCTTTCTCCTAATCTCTTTAGATGGAAGGCATGCACTTCATTCTTCACTTGCTCAAAGTCAATAGGAGCTGGGAGTAGATCCAGGTGTCTGAAAATTAAGACCTAACTAGACTGACAAGGACAACGTGCATCTTTTTCTAAATTGCCCAGCCTCAACGTTGGCCAAACAAATCTAGATTGTTTGACAAATGCTAATGTGAAGCTACATGCGTTTTCACAACCTCGGATTATGGACTGGCCGGAAGAAAGTCTGAATCAAGTCAATAATAAAATGGAAACTTCCCTTTGTCTTAAAGGAAATTCCTGGTGTTGAGCTTGAGGATTAATAGGGTTGCCTGCCCAAAGAGCTGTGAATAAACCCCAAGTGGAACTGCATCGGAAATCCCACGCACAGCCTAATGAATTGCTGATGGAGGATAATGAGTCTTGCCAATGACTGTGTCAGATCCATCTTTGAGCTCCTTTGTCTGCAAGGGGGGGGGACAAACTGAACAACAAAAATGCATTTCCTGACGAATTTCGGAGATACTCTGGAAACAAAGCTCATTGTTACAGTTAGAACAGGCCTGCAAAATGTGTTAGAACAGGCCTACTTTCACCAAATGATCCCAGACTGGCTGGGGTCACCCGGCACACAAAACCAAGAATGAGAAAGCAGAAGCAGCCAGGGTCTGAACAGGATTTGAAAAGGTGAATATTCATACAACAGCACTCTTTTTTGGGGGAAATTCTGCCTTGCCAAAATAGATATTTGGTCTGGTCTTATCGAGCCTGATATACATCATTGCAAAATGGGGACAGATGAGGGCCCATAGACCATATGCTTTGCTTGCAAAATGTCCCAGGTTCAGTCTCCACCACCTGAAATCCTGGAGAGCTACTGCCAAGATATAAGAATGTAAGAAGAGTCCTGCTGGATCTATCTAGTCCAACATTTTGTCCTTAAGTAGACAAGCAGATGCCCATGAGAAGCCCACAAGCAGGGGCACAACAGCCCTCTCCAGTTTGTTTGTCATTCTCAGCAGCTGGTATTCTAGAGAATATATATAGCTGGAGAAAATATATAGTAGGCATGTTGAACACCACTAAGAAATGTTTACATTAACTGTTTTGAAATACTTTTAAATATATAAATATTCACTTTCTCCATGCCAATTTAATTCACAATTTAATACCCCTCTGCCATATTCTGTCGCCTCCCCCACACCATTCCCCCTCGCCAGTCACCATTTTCTCTAACTATAAAGCTCCACACACTGTAACGTTGTTCCAGCCCCCTGATCATTTTGGCTGTTCTTTTTCTGCACCTTGTTCCAACTCTGCAATATTGATGTTACAGTGCAGTTACTAGAACTGTATGCATATGTGGTGGGGCTGTGCCACAGATTTGTATGAAGGTGTTAGGATATTGGCAGATTATATTATGATAGCTGCATTTCAACACTGAGCTAGATGTACCAAAGTATGACTAGTATAAGACACAGCTTCCTATGAGGGGAGGAGGCACAGCATAGTGGTAGGGGAATTTTTTTTACATGCAGAAGTGTAGCAGTAAACTTTGAAGTGCAGGGACTCATTGTGACACACCCTATAGTCACACCCCCAAAGGAACTCCAAAAATCCAGGCAGCTGTGTTCATCTATTATCATCCTCCACCCCCACATGTATACCAAAGATTAGCAGTACATAGCATAATGCCTAATTTATTAGGGTCAGGATGTAATCCTGTGTATAGTTTCCAGGCAAAAAGCTGCATTGGACTGAGTGGTGCTTGAGGTTCAACTTGTGAAACACATGGAGTTTTAATCAAAGATTTGCAGCTATATGAAATGCAGCCTTCAGCTTTTAGTTGGAGATTCAAGCAATCACACAAAGAAGTTTTATAATGTAAACTGCTAGTGCGAAGTTGGAATCCCATCAAAGAAAAGGAAAAAAGTATCCGGCCTCTGCTTCATTATTTTTCCTCATTCTCTGATTTTCTCTGTGCTAAGCTAGCACAGAGAGCCAGTGTGGCATAGTGGTTAGAGTGTTGGACTATGACTTGGGAGACCAGGGTTCAAATCCCCACACAGCTATGAAGCTCAGTGGGCGACCTTGAGCCAGTCACTGCCTCTCAGCCTCAGAGGAAGGCAATGGTAAACCACCTCTGAATACTGCTTACCATGAAAACCCTATTCATAGGGTCGCGATAAGTCAGAATCAACTTGAAGGTAGTCTATTTCCATTTCAAGCTATCACAAACAAACTTGAAAGCCTCATTATCACTTAATTCATTTGCGAGAGCAAGGAAGGTCATCTTGGACTCCCAGCTGTCTATGGAGGCTCAGGTTTCTGCAGTGAGCCGGGCAGCTTGGTACCAACTTCATCTAGTACAGAGGCTGCGACCCTATCTTCCCATACATCTGCTCCCATGAGTGATACATGCCCTGGTCTCCTCTCGATTAGACTACTGTAATGCGCTCTACGTGGGGTTACCCTTGAAGACGGTCCGGAAACTCCAGCTGGTACAAAATGCGGCGGCACACTTAATAAATAAATAAATAAAATAAATAAAATTTTATTATTATTATTATTATCAGTTATTCTGGCTGGTGACAGCAATGCTGCTGCTCTGGAAAAAAGTCCCAGAATTGCATGTGCACACACACACAAGCACACACATACACATTCTCCCTCTACTACACCACTGATCCCAGGTTAAGTCTCTGTCATTTCTAGTCCAAATGATCTCAGGTAGCAGAGCTGGGAAAGATCATTCTACCTGAGATCCTGGACAGCCAGTGCCAGATACCCAATATGAGTCAATGCTTACACAGGACTAGTTAGATGAACCACTAAGGCAGCTTCATATGTTTATATGAGTCTGATGCCAGAAGAACCTAGAGGAAGCGAAACCAGAATAGAGGCATGTTTGTAACTGCTGGTTATAATGTCAAAGGAATCCAGTCCATGTTTTATGTGTTCCAGTTCACCAGTCTGTAGTAGTTCTAATCCATGTTTTACATAAAGCTCAGGGCCCTAGAGCAGACGAGGGGATCCTCTGGCCCTCCAGATGTTGCTGAACTACAACTCTCATCATCCCTGGCCATTGGCCATGCTTGCTTGGGCTGACGGAACTTGTAGTTCAGCAACATCTGGCGGTCAAGAGGTTCTCCACACCTGCTCTAGAGTATAGACCCTGGGGCAGTTGAAGAGACAGATATTGGGTGGCCTTTTCTCATGCCTAATATATATTTGATTTTTTTTCTAGCATAAAGTGATTTGATCACTGTTCTTCATGTAAACAGTACACCTTACACTAGTGTTGTACTATTGTGGTGGAAGTGGGGAACCTCAGTCCTAAGGATTGAATGTAGCTCTCCAGGCTTCTCTAGCTGGCCCTCGGGAGGCCACACTCCCTCCCTGGCCACATTCCCTAAATCCAGACCACAGCCCTCACCATCACTGCTTCACACCCACCTCGTGTGTTTTTGCCTAGCTGGAACATGTCCTTCAACTCTGATCATGCCTCTTGCATGCTTGGATGGAGGATAAAGAGGACTGTGTGAGTGTGCGCGTAGAAAATACCCTACTGTTCAAAGGTAATATTTACATTTGTGGCTCCACCCACTATGCTCACTTCTGCCTTTGGCCCACCCACCACTGACATGTGGCTCCCCGGAAGGAGTGCAACCCTCAGATTGAAAAATGTTCCCCATCCCTGCCTTATGATATCTCTGCATAACGTGAGACTGCTCAGTGCTAGCTAGTGGCACCCCAATCTTCAAAGTATTTACCTGGAGGTCATATGGGCTTTACCTGAATGCAAATGTGTTTGGAAGTAGGGTGTTGAGCATAAAACTGAGGCTTTGAAGCTGTTTCCTCTGAGGATGCTACATAATAGATGAACGTGTAAGATGTTTGCTGACAATTTGTAGGCGAGGAGGTAGCTTTCAGAGAAGGCAGGAAACAGTGGTTTTGCAACAGTAAAAAGATTATATTGAGAGAAAAAAATCTATTTATAGCTTCCAAAGAAAAGCCATACTGAAGTAGTTCTGCATCCAAAGCCCAGGGGGTGTTGTTTAAAATGTTCAGGAGATATTTTAGTGATGGGTGGGCAGACATTTGCTGGGAGGGGGCTTTAACAATGTCCAGAGCCCTGCACGTGGAATATACAAGGAGTACATATGAAAAGTTTCATATGTTGTGAGTTTGTTTGTTGTAATGGAGAAATAGATAGATACAGTGCTTTTTTGGTAACAAAAAATGAGCTGCTGGTACTCTTCCCTTGCTAAACGTGCTACTGATGCCAGGATAAAATGGCTGCATCCCCTCAAAAGAGGTGCTGGTAATAGAGTAGCAGAGCCGCCTCCACATCCATGGCCCTGATGAACACAATGGCTGGGGCAAGGCAGACATATTGCTGGCGATGGTACAGCGGTTGAGACTGATGCCGTCATGTGATGGCAGCAGGGCCAGTTTCAGAGTCAATTGTTTCCGGGAGGGCTCAGCCCTTCCCCATCCTCAGGAAGCCTCATTCTGGGGCTTTTTGCTGGCTGCCACTGGTGGCGATGCAGGCACCATAACCATTTGACATAGGGTTGCCAGGTTCAATCCCTAAGACTGATCCGGTATCTTTAGGAGAAGAGAAAGTCAGCCAAGTGCAGGTGTTCCTGCAACCCAGTAATGGGAAAAAACACAAGGTGGAATTCTCCCTTCCCCCTGTAGAACTTTTAAAGATACAGAAGACTACTGAAAGGCTGGGCCTAGCAACCAAGAGGTCTTCTGTATCTTTAAAAGTTGTGCAGGGGGAAGGGAGAATTCCACCTTGTGGTTTTTCCCATTACAGTGTTGCAAGAACACCTGCACTTGGCTGAATTCTCTTAAAGATACAGAATCATTCTCAGGGATTGAACCTGGCAACCCTAATTTGACAGGTGGAAGGAGGAGCTTTGTGCCAGTGGAGGAAAGCTAGCATCGCTCCGCAGGCAGTGGCCAATTGGAGGCCAGCGGAGGCCAGCAGTGCTGGGTGGAGAAACACCTCCGCCCAGTCCAAACCACTCCTCCAGCCCAGCGCAAAGGAGATTTGCCCTTTGCCAGACTGTCATTCTATGGAATGAAAGCTGACATGTGTTATTCACCACCTTGTTGAAAGTTGGTTTGTATTTTGAACATTTTAGTGTAGGTGTTCTTTTTCATATATTGTTACATGCTCATGTAAAGTATTTTACATAGCTCCCCACCCCTGCCCCAAACACTATTTTATCTTTAAGACTGCAATCTGGGGGAATAAGTTCAATTGAACTCATGGGGAACTGAGTAAACATGCTCAAGATTTCACTGCTTGTGTTTCTTTTGCTCAGAGATCATTTCCCCTTTTCTGTATCTGAATACCAACAATAATAAAAAGGTTGCCATACAGAGGTTGCAACAGAACTGTAGAGTTGGAAGGGGCCTGTAAGGCCATCAAGTCCAACCCCCTGCTCAATGCAGGAATCCAAATTAAAGCAAATTAAAGCTTACATCACATCGGTGTCTGCAGTAAATAACCACATATATATACAGTATATGGGGCTTACTCAGACAGGGAAGCATGCACAGCTCTGCAATTCAGTGATTAAGAGCTTCATTCACCCAATCCAAAATTCAGAATCATGCCACGTTAAGCTGTTTTCCAATTGTTTTACACTTGTTTTATTGTTATTGGATTTTAAATGGCTTTACTTCTTCTTGTGAGCTGCCTTGATTTCCAACCACCTCACAGAGTTGTTGGAAATATTACATATATATACACACACTGGAGATGTAACAATACATACATCACATATAATAGTTTATTGTTAAACCAGTTGGCCATTGTAGAACATTTTTTTTAAAAAAAGTATTAGTTTCCTGTGAAATAAAAGCAGCGATACCTAAGTAAGCCCTGCCTAACTGCTTTAAAAAAAAGGATTGGAGGGGAAGAGAAAGATTTACAACACAATCCTTTTCTATGTTCACTCCAAGGTCCCATTGATTTTCAGCACAATCCTAACCATGTCTACTCGAAAGTAAGTCCTACTGAATTCAATGGGGTTACCTCCCAGGTATGTGGAATTAGCATTGCAGCTTTACTCCCCAAAATGCTTCATATTGGGAAGGTTTTCAAAACAGATTATGAATAAGACAAATAAAATGCCCTCTTCAACAGTCCAGTAAAATTTAAAGTTGTTTGACTCCTTAATTAGAAAAGCATAACACTGCAGCATGTACACTTTTTAAAACTTCTGTTCAAATATTATTTGAAAGATAAAATGTATAATATGCCAGTTTTGCAAGTAATTAAATATCTCTGCATGTACACTTCTATGCATACCAAGATCCTGCTGTGATTTTCTGTTGTAGTGCAATCTTTATGCATGTTTACTCAGAAGCAAGTACCAATCCTGTACAGAGAAAGTACTCTTTATGCTGCTATATATTTACTGAATTCCTCATGTGAGACAAGCAGGAAAAGGGGATGGTGGGTTTAGGTACTTCCTGGGGGTCAACAAATCATGTCAATCACAACCCTGACTTCACTTATTGGCTAAAAACCTGAAAGGGCAGGGATTAGAGCAGCCAGTACTAACAGAAGGGAGGGGGCTGACATTTTAGGTTATGTCTTTTGAACCAGACTACCTAGAAATTTTATATATATATATATATATATAGACACACACACACACACACCTCTACCGGGTCACCATTTCATATTTCCGTAGGCTCTAGAATAAAAAAGGGGTTTCAGTGTACTGGGCAGGGGAAGATTCCTAGCAAGGTTTAAAGGCTTATCTTTGGACACGTTTAGGATTAAACTGAAGCAGTAAAAATGACTTGTTCTGGTTACCTTTTTACACTTGATAATAAGTTTGACAATGTTATCAATGCATAACAGATACCCCTTTTTTCAGCAAAGGAAGTTGTACCTAACATTGGGGGTAGAGCCAGAAACCAATCACTTGAAGGTTCATCTCTGAAGTAGGATTGGGCGAATCTCTCATTTTCACTTTCTCATCAGTTTGCAAGGGTTTTTTTTAAAGCTCTTGTGGAAATTCATCAGCCATCTTCTCCTAATGCGCATATTTTTGTATGCAATTTTGTGTAATATACAGATTTTTGCAAAGCGATTTTCCCTAATACAATCCATTTTTGCAAGTTAGTTTCATGAATATATGCATTTTATGCACACAAATCCCTACTATATGCCTTTTTTTTTACACCTTACTTGGCAGATACACTGCATTGCAAAATTCAGAGAAGTGCACCTTTCCGAGGATGGCTGTGTTTCGGTTTGTGTATTGTTTTGGGAATTACGAATTTGGTAGGTTCACCTTTAAATGCAAACAGAACCAAACTTCTCCCACATCCCTACTCTCTTATAATAAGGCAGCTATTGTTAAACCACAAGTGAACTGGAGGCCTGCTGCAAAAGATTTTGCTGATTATTTCAAATTAATTAAATTAAAATGATAAAAAAACCCACAAGAAGGCAACTCACATGATCTGAAACACAGGAGGGCAGGAGCAGTTGCACCACTTCCTCTCTACATACCTGCACAGTAGAGACATGTTCAAGTCATCATTTGACTTGAGGAAGAGAGACTTTTAATAAATAACCAGAGGAACTTGTGGAATTGAACAACCCACATCCATCTCTATTTTTCTCCCCTACTTTTTGTGAATGAATTGAGGAAGGCCTACTGTTGATGCAACAGTGGTGTTCACCCTGACAGACACTTATAAAATAATTATTCAGCCACAGGAGTGGCTATATACTAAAGTCAGCATGGATTTTTCACATTCCGCAATGTTAAATTGAAAAACCCATGCCATTCTGATGCTTCCCATAAGTTCATTTCAAAACAAAACCTTACAAAACTATAGTCTTGAACTCAGAAATGCCTGCTTAACAACCCTCTCAATTTTCATGGCAATTCACAAAACAGTCAAAGAGAATTGAGTGTTCAAAGTGTAAAAAGAGAGAAAAAAGACAGACCCCTGTTGGACTTTTTTCTGTCAGAGTTCTCATAATTATCTGTTGAAATTAATTAAAAATCACCCATGTTCACAGAGTACCTGTACTATTACTAACATTGCCCCATACACTGACCTTCATCTTCTGCAGTTTAAAAGTTAAAAAAATGCCTGGCTGATTTTTAATAAATTTAAGAAATGTAGCAATGAACTCAATGATAATGTTGGGCATGCTCAGTAAGAACCAACTGCCAGACTCGACTTCCGGGAAGGGTGACTTAGCCTGTGCCTGCTTTTGAGACGGGCTCCTGCCTCAAAAGAAGCTTATTCAGATATATCAGTCAGTTTTTTCTTTTTTTTTTGACTGATTAAACTTCTCCCGGGCAGGGAGAAACGAAGAGATTAACCTCAAAGCCTATTTTTGTTGGGACGACCAGATCTCATTAATTTATGGGACGAGGTCCAGCCGACGAAGGTGGGACGGATTTTCAACAGCAAGCTCTATCTGTTAAAGCGAACGTTCATCTTATCTTCTAAGAGAGAACGCACTAACAGGCAAGCACCCTTCTTTCTATATTTTTCTTTTACTTGACTTAAATTGTTGCTGTTTAAAAGAGATTTGCCAGATTGATCAGTTTTTGACATCTCACTGGGGAGCCATAACTTCTCTCTGCTACGCACTAATTAATAGCTTATCTCTGTTTTTGTTGCAAAAAGCTGTCCTGGATTTGCATTCTAAAGATATACACAGAAGAGGGATTTCTATTCCAGATTTTTATTTTGAAAAATATTATACTGTTTTGAGACTACTCTCTTTTTGGTCTATTTTATTTTGACGAATCTGTTTCTTGACGATTGCCATTAATTGTTTCGATCCTGGGAACTGCATTTTGTTTACTTAACTATTGGAGAGATAAGGCTGTCTGCTCTGTTTATACTGTGATGTCACCAAGTTTGGAGTATTAACCCAATTGTTGCTGAAATAAGAAGTGGTTTTCCTATATTTTTCTTTTAAAATGGCAATTAAGAAAGTGGCTGAAAATCTGGAAATAACTATGTTTCAGAAAATAATGGATGAGATTGAGATAATGAAAATTGAATTGAGTAAAATGAAGCAGGAGATTAAAGATATAAGGGTCCCTGTGAGAGAGGTGACCCTGGAAGGGGTCCCTGTGAGAGAGGAGACCCCGGAGATTGGAACAGGGGTCCCTGTGAGAGAGGTGACCCTGGAGACTGGAATAGGGGTCCCTGTGAGAGAGGAGATCCCGGAGATTGGAACCAACGTGGAACAGGAACAAGATTTGGAGTCTATGGACTTTAGAAATAAAATCTATTGTTTGGAACTCAATGTTATCTCTGAAGAAATGAATGAAGATTCTAGAGATAAAGTTATCAATGGCATGGATAATCTTCTGGACTGGAATGATGTGATGGAGCCCAATATAGAGAAAATCTATGGAATTAACTGCAGCCATGTGACAATGGAAAAACTTTTAAGAGATGACCCAGTGTATTTTGAAAAAAAGAACAGAGATATGATTTTACAGCAGTATTTCAGCAACCTATTCAGAATGGATGGCAAGAAAATATTTGGGATAGAGGTAATCCCCATCAGACTCTTACTATATGACTATGGCTTTGACAGCAAGATTATTATGGAATACTGATAATGGAAGATTGGATATTGAAATTACTGGACTTAACAAGACTACTGAAGATGGAAGATGGAAAATGGAACTAATAGAGATAATAGAACAATGGCTACTGAAATTATTGAACCTAACAGATTCTGATGTGATGGATTAATTGAAATGTTTATTTTGACTATGGTTATGACAATAAGATTATCATAATTAGTAATGAGATGGATTAATCGATATGCTTATCTGGAAAAAAAAATTGATAGATATATTTCTTAAAGAATTGAAACCTCTCTTTGACTTTTTGTGGAAAGAATAAAGTAATGTTTATGAGATTTGATGATTAAGTAAGATAACTACTGGAGGAAAGTGATTTTATAATATGACTTAAGAGACAGGATTGTTATATATTATAGACTTATAACTGATTTGATCTTTGACAAATGGGAAGTCAATATTTTACTCTTTATTTTTTATTTTTGTTTTTTTTTTCTTTTTTTCTTTTTGTTTAACTATTTTTGATTTTGTTTTTTGTCTTTGAATGTTTTATGATTTTGTCTTGTATGTTTTATGAAAATCTGAATAAAAATTATTGAAAAAAAAAAAAGAGAACCAACTGCCAGACTCACAGCTGCTGGGCTTGGCTAATCAGGGGGCCACACCCACACCATACTTTGATTTCACGTGAGACAGTCCTGGGAAGTGTAATTTGTGAAGGGTGCTGAGAGGAGACTCCTATTCCACTGACAGAGTTCCAGCGGCCAGAGTGATTTAACAGTCAGCCACTCTGACTGAAGCTCTGTGAGGGGAACAGAGCATCTCCTAGCAACTCTCAGCTAGCAACCCTTCACTAATTACACTTCCCAGGATTCTTTGAGAGAAGCCATGACTGTCTAAAGGGAAATAAAGGTCTGGTGTGGATGTGGCCAGGAACAGCTTTGGTTTAAATTTGGGTGGGAGGCTACATGTGCCTGCTGTAGAATAAAAAGTTGGGGAAACCCTGAAAAAAAATGATACTGTTCACAATGTTTTCCTTTCAGAAAGGAAAGGGGCTTCCCTTCTCCCCAGTGCCCACCCACCTAATCACCTCCCCCTCCTCCTCCCCCTTCCCCTCTCCCAGGTCAGTTTCACCTATCCTAAGCATGATTGCACAGGAGTAAATCCCACTGAACTCAAAAAGCATGCAAATTATCAAACCTGCCCTCCCCTCCGCATCTCTCCTATCCCCTCCCTCTTGCCCTTTTCCTCTCCCTTCCTTCACCCCTTCCCCTCCCCATCACCTTCCCATCCCCTCCTTCCCCCTCCTCCTCCTCCTTCCCCTCCCTTCTGCCCTTCACCCTCCCCCTCCTCCCCTTGCTTGTTTTACCTATCCTAAGCATGATTGCATGGGAGTAAATCCCAATGAACTCAATAAGCATGCAAATGATCAAACCAGCCCTCCCCTCCTCCTCCTTCCTATCACCTCCCTTTTGCCTCTTCCTTCCACCTCCACCCCTCCCCCTTCCCTTCCAATTCTCTCCTTTCCCTCCCCCTCCTTCTGCTCCCCTCTCCTTCCTTCCTCCTTCCCTCTATTCTCCCCTCCCCTCCCCTCCTCCACCCCCATGGTCAGTTTTACCTATCCTAGCCATGATTGCTAGTAAACCCCACTGAACTCAATAAGCATGCAAATGATCAGGCCTGCCTTTCCTCTCCTTCCCCTCTCATCTCCGTTCCTCCTCCCTTCTTTCTCTCCTCCCCTCTTCCTTCTTCCTCCTCCCCTGCCCACTCCAGGCCTCCCTCCCCATGGTCAGTTTTAGCTATCCTAAGCATGATTGCACAGGAGTAAATCCCACTGAACTCAATAAACATGCAAATGATTAAACCTCCCCCTCCTGCCTCCTTCCCTTACCCTCCTCCCCTCCCCATCCCCTGTGGTTGGTTTCACCTATCCTAAGCATGATTGCAAGGGAGTAAATGCCACTGAACTCAATAAGTATGCAAATGATCAAT
Source organism: Rhineura floridana (assembly GCF_030035675.1). NCBI lineage: Eukaryota > Metazoa > Chordata > Lepidosauria > Squamata > Rhineuridae > Rhineura > Rhineura floridana. The sequence continues at coordinate 305,900,852 of NC_084480.1, read as the reverse complement.
CCATTCTCAGCAAACTTGCATAGGATCCCATTTCTTACCTCCCAGATTAAAAAGCAGAGAAATTCACTAACAGGCAAAAAAAACCCTTGTGGTTTAAGAACATACCTATCGCCCACAGATATTTCTATCAAACTTTAAAAAGCAGGGAAATTGGGCAGCTATAGTGAATGCACCAGGGGAGCAGGAGACCTGACCTCCTCTCTGAGTTATTGGACTGCCCTACAAATTTGTGAAAATGCAAACACAATTTGTGTTGGTCTTTCACAGTCCAATCCACTTCCTGTGGAGCTTGGAAGAATTTGGTAACATGTGCCTCTGGGCATATGGTGAGTGGTGACAACACCTGCAATCAGCCCAAATAACAGAAACAAGACATGTACTGTGCTGATCTTATTTTAGCTGAGGAAGCGACAATATAAGAACAGTTGATATAGTTCAGATAGTCACTTTAAATATGTTTGATTTACTTTGCAGTTTTAGTGAATTTCCTATAGTAAATCATTTTCTTTTACTTCTGTTTCTGTGAATATGTGAACTAAAGCAACAGTTTGCAACACTAAAAAAAAAGCTTCAAAAACAATTGTGGAATAATGGCACATAGTTTCCAATGGACATCAGGAGTGTCTCAGTTTGCACAAGATAAAACAGTGGGAGGTGAAATATATTCTAGCAAAATTCTAAGTGTGCTCTATGTTTTAATTGACCATGCCCACCTTTCCTTAATTGAAGTGGTTTAAACATAGCAGGCTGAAAATATGTATCTTGGGCAGGCCAGGTTTGTTTCTTCCAGCAGTTAGAGCCATTGCTTAAGTAGCAACATATTGTAATCAGTCTGATTTTACATCAAATTGCAATTGCAGATTCAACTGTTAATGCGCTCAAAATAGACATAGAGCATAACCTGCAGTTTGAAACACAAAAGGCTGTCTTCACCATCATATGACATTGAACAATAAAAAGGCTTTGACATTAATAAAAATAAATTTGACACAGATTTCTAAGATGAATAATGAGAGAAATATAATTTTCTAGATTAGATTCTCTGTAGAAACAGTAGTAACACAGAAAAGAAGCAAAGTAAGAAGAACACCAACAAACATCCAAAAATGTAATTCTCTGTCTTTGGAGATGGCAGGTGTTGCCACTGCTCACCATACGCTCAGTGGCACATGCTACCAAATTCTTCCAAGCTACACAGGAAGTGGATTGGACTGTGAAAGACCAACCCAAATTTTTGCTTATTAGTTAATAGTTTTAGCTTTAGTCCAGAGAGTTGAGAAAACTGCTCAGTCTTTTAAATAATTTTGGACAGGATTCAATTGACAAAACCACTCTTCTCACTACAGATATTTAAACACACATCAAATATTTTCAAAATGTAGTCCATCAGCTTTGTATTATTTTACTGACTTGATTTCTAACCGTTGTAGATCTTCAACTTTCAGTAAGCACAAATGGGCACTGCAAAGATATAAATACAAATGAACTGGCCATTGTTAACCATGTAGGCCAGATATTTTACAGTTTTATCTCTAAGTAATTGCATTAAATATATTACGTTTTCATGCAGCCCTGAAGTATCAACAGGGCCTTGATCTAAAGCATATGTTGGTTCTTCCCTCCCTCTCAGAGTTAGGATGCTTTGAGGTGCCAGGTGGGCAAAATCTTTGATTTTGGGTTTCCATTTAGACTTGCTGCTTCATCTGCTCATGGAGTGCCAAAGATGATCCTGCCTCCCCATGAAGTACACTCTCCTGGCTCATGGTCCAGGTTAGCATCCCATGTCTCAAGGAGTGTTAGGGCTGGTGATAGGATCCTCCACCATCTCTTCCAGTTTCAGGTAGTTCCTGACATGAAGGTGGCAGGGCATGGCAATTAAACAATCACTTTTTCAGAAACCTATTTGGGCATTAAGCAGTATATAAATGAACATTAATTAATTAACTAATTAACAAATTAACTAACTAGCTAACTATTACCTTTTCTTTAATAATAATAATAATAATAATAATAATAATAATAATAATAATAACCTTTCTCACCAAACCTTAAAAATTGTTGTATCAACCCTGCTTCTGCTGGGTAGGTGTAACCCCAGACTATTTATTTATGGAAGAACTTAGGACCAATCAAAGGTTTTCCATGGAGGAGACGGACTGAGAGAGAATACTATAGGGCCGCACATGGATCATTGAATGAGCTTTGGAGGGTATTATATCTGCAGCAATATAAGTTTTGCTGAAACAGCACCTGAGGATCAGATTCTCCAAATTAGAAAAAAAGGGCCTAGTGCCTTTCAGATACCAAGTGAAGCCGATATCCTCACCTTATTTGTCCCTCCTACAAAACTCACTCCCTTTCTTCTTCTGCAGTGACATTCTTGCCTGTGACAGTATGAAAGACCAGTGGAGGGCAGCCAGGCTCTGGCATGGGAAATAGGTGCACTGAGAAAGAGGGGGAGGGAGGGAAGGAGTGGCTGGAGAATGAAACAGCAGTGGTCTCTTGGGTGGATTTCATGGAAAATGTATAACATACCAATCTATGCAACTGCGATTTGCCTTTTATTTCCATTTTGTTCAAGAGCTAATATATTAAAAGGAAACTGCACTGTTTGACAAATGGTGTTGTACGTTCACTTTATTGCCCTTTTTAAAAAAAAAAGGAAAAAAGAAATATATCTATAAAAATAAGACTAAGTAGGGACAGACAAATCTATTAATTTCAGGTCTCCCCATTTCTCATTTTTCCAATCTTAAATTTAGTTCTCCACATTTCTGCAGCAATTTGATATTTAAAAAGAAAAAAAAGTTTCATGAAAATTCACCAGCATTTTAGTGTGAATTTCTCCTAATACACACTTTTTGCAAGCAATTGTCCCTAATATAATGCATTTATGTGTGATATGTTCACTAATATATGCATTTTTATATACACTTTCCCTCGTTATACCAGGGGGGTTATACACATTTGGGGTTGTTTTTTTTTTTGAGAAATCACAAAAATCACAAAATTTGGAGACATTTGAATTTTGAATCACAAAATTTGGAGACGTTTGAATTTTGAATCACAAAATTTGGAGACGTTTGAATTTTGAATCACAAAATTTGAAGAAGTGCAAATTTCAAAGGATAGCTGTGTTCCAGTTTGCACATTGGTTCAAGAAGTATGTATTAGGCAGTTTCTCATTAAAAGGAAACAGAACTGAATTTCTCCTCCATCCCTAAGCCACCTAGGTGAAACAAAGAGGAATCACTAGTAAAGTGGACGTGGGAGGCAAGACTGGCTGGACTCTTGTCAGGAAAATGAAAGTAGGCCAGCAGAACCCCTGATGCCCACAGCAAGCGACACAGACATCTCTCTGTCCCCCCTGGTGATATCATAACAGTTGAAACACTGCAGGGGAGAGGGAATGGATATGTGTCCAAGAACCGCAAGCCTTTGTCTTTCTCAAGAGGAATTCTCTAACTTTCCCAGAGTGAACAGCTATGCTTTGAGGCTTAGCAAAACCTACTCACCAAGGGCGCTTCCAGACTGCTACTATTTTTCGGATGAGATTTACTCACATGCTGGCAAATTGAGATTACATCATTACAATTGATTGGGAGGCCTCATGCAACCCATCTGCTTCCCCAAAAGATCAGACTTGTTGAAGTAAGGAAATTGGCAGAGAAATGTACTGGGAATTCAGGGTGACATTATTTTAATGTGACATTGTCTAACCTCTCTCCAAACAAATCAGAATGAATGTTCATTAAATAGCCATGGTCATCTAATCTTCCTGTAAACAAGACAGGATGAATGCTCAATGAGGAGGTCATCTGGAAGCACCCTCAATGTCTGAAGGAAATGAATTAAACCTGGAAAGGTCTATGAGTCTTTGTGGTACAAAAGCTAGGTGGGCTGTACCTAGGGCTGAAGTGAAGTACTGGACAACAGAAAATTCAAGGGGAAAATAGGGGACTTTCGGGGGTGCAAATCCCATCCTGTCATGAGCCCTGTAGAGAACTCCTGGCAAAGTGGGCAGAAGGAGGAAGAGGAGGATTGGGACCCAGAGGAGAGGCCCAGTGGTCTGCAAAGGGAGTGGGCTGAAACCAGAGGAGACTTGCTTGACCAGTGACAGCCAAGCCCCGGGGGTGCCAGCTGCTGTAGATAAGACAGTGACATTGAATCTCCCATCCCCACTCTTCCCACTCTGCCTTGCCTCCAGAACAGCCTCCCACTCTCTCCTCAGGGAAGGAGTCAGGTTGTGACTATAGGAGGAGACAGGGAAGAACTGATTGAGACATCTTCTTCCCCATTACCAAGGATGCATCCCTGGCTACACAGGCATGAACAGATTGAGCCCGCTCACCAGCCTGTTTGTAGGAGTGCCCATTTGCTGGCCCAATCACAATCCAGGAGACAGTGCCTGCTCCACGAGCTAGAGGGAGCCCCAGCTGACGAAGTGTCAAGGCCCCAGCTGACAAAGCGTCAAGGCGAGTTAAGCAGCAGAGCGAGTTCGGCAGCAGGGCAAGGAGGCCAGGGCCCCCCACTCTGCCCATCTGTTCCCTAACCTCAACTAAACCGCAGTCTCCAACCCATTGACATAATAAACCATAAACAAAACTATGCAGGTAAGAAGCCAGCAGGGGTGTGGGGGCTTTCCAGTGTTTTGCACCACCTGCAGCATGTACGACTATCTGCCTGTTGGACAGAAGTCGTGGGTGTGCTCTCGGTGCAATGAGCTCCTGGCTGTCTGGGAACGACTTCTTTTCCTTGAGGCCAAGGTGGCGGACCTGGAAAAGCTGAGAGAGGCAGAGAGGTGTGTGGAGGAGGCCTTCAGGGACGTTATAGCTGTGTCCCACTCCAACGATGATAGCTCTCCTGCTATCATGGAGAACGATGGTCTCGGGCAGAGCTTGGAAAAGTTACTTTTTTGAACTACAACTCCCATTAGCCCAATCCAGTGACCATGCTAGCTGGGGCTGATGGGAGTTGTAGTTCAAAAAAGTAACTTTTCCAAGCTCTGGTCTCAGGGAAGGAGAGCATCCAGCTGAGGAAGAGGGAAACGATCCCTTAGAAGGGACCCATTCCTTGGGGGATGAGCAGCTATCCTCTCGTGCCGAGGATATATCTCCAAGGGGTGGAGGGATCCTTGTAGTGGGTGATTCGATCATTAGGAACATAGACAGTGGGGTGTGTGATGGGCGTGTAGACCGCAAGGTGTTTTGCCTGCCTGGGGCGAAGGTTGCGGATATCGCCCGTCGTTTAGATAGTTTGGTAGACAGTGCTGGGAGGAGTCAGTGGTCGTGGTGCACGTTGGCACCAACGACATGGGGAAATGCAGCCGTGAGGTCCTGGAAGCAAAATTTAGGTTGCTAGGTAGGATGCTGAAAGCCAGGACCTCCAAGGTGGATTTCTCTGAAATGCTACCGGTTCCACACGCAGGACCAGCCAGACAGGCCAGCTTTGCAGTCTCAATGCGTGGATGAGACAATGGTGTCGGGTGGAAGGGTTTGGATTTGTTAGGCACTGGGGAACATTTTGGGACAAGCCGGGCCTGTACAAAAGGGACGGGCTCCACTTGAACCAGAATGGAACCAGACTGCTGGCACTTAACATTAAAAGGGTAGCAGAGCAGCTTTTAAACTGACTGAGGGGGGAAACCCAACAGGAGCTGAGAAAGGTCCGGTTCGGAATAAACCTCCCCCCTGGGATAAAAACCAAAGAAATGATGAAATTTTAAAAGGGGTAGGCCTAGAAGTAGGCATTGTGAGAGCAGGGGCACAGGATATAAATTCAGAAGAGCAAAATTACCACAGGCCTAACCACAAGTGCCAAAGACACTTGAAGAGAGACACTGCTTACAAGTGCCTGTACGCTAATGCTAGGAGCCTGCGAACCAAGATGGGAGAACTGGAGTGCTTGGTCTTAGAGGAGAGCATTGATATAGTGAGCATAACCGAGAACTGGTGGAATGGAGAAAACCAGTGGGATACGGTTATCCCTGGATATAAACTATATCGGAAGGACAGGGAAGGACGTATTGGTGGCGGAGTTGCTCTATACGTGAAAGAAGGCATTGAATCCAGCAAGCTCGAAACCCCCAAAGAGGCAGACTCCTCCACAGAATCGTTGTGGGTGGTGATACCATGCCCCAGGAGGGACTTAATACTGGGAACGATCGATCGTCCCCCTGATCAAAATGCTCAGGGAGACCTGGAGATGAGATATGAAATTGTGTTCCAGTCATGACAAAGAAGCAAAGTTTCTAGATATTCTAAATGACTATTCCCTAGACCAGTTGGTCATGGAACTGACCAGAGGGACAGCAACCCTGGACTTAATCCTCAGTGGGGACCGGGACCTGGTGCGAGATGTAAGTGTTGTTGAACCGATTGGGAGCAGTGACCACAGTGCTATTAAATTAAACATACATGTAACTGGCCAATTGCCAAGAAAATCCAACACGGTCACATTTGACTTCAAAAGAGGAAACTTCACAAAAATGAGGGGATTGGTAAAAAGAAAGCTGAAAAACAAAGTCCAGAGGGTCACATCACTTGAAAATGCTTGGAAGTTGTTTAAAAACACTATATTAGAAGCTCAACTGGAGTGCATACCGCAGATCAGAAAAGGTACCGCCAGGGCCAAGAAGATGTCAGCATGGTTAACGAGCAAAGTCAAGGAAGCTCTTAGAGGCAAAAAGTCTTCCTTCAGAAAATGGAAGTCTTGTCCGAATGAAGAAAATAAAAAAGAACACAAACTCTGGCAAAAGAAATGCAAGAAGACAATAAGGGATGCTAAAAAAGAATTTGAGGAGCACATTGCTAAGAACATAAAAACCAACAACAAAAAATTCTATAAATACATTCAAAGCAGGAGACCATCTAGGGAGGCGATTGGACCCTTGCATGATAAGGGAGTCAAAGGTGTACTAAAGAACGATAAGGAGATTGCAGAGAAGCTAAATGAATTCTTTGCATCTGTCTTCACAGTGGAAGATATAGGGCAGATCCCTGAACCTGAACTAACATTTGCAGGAAGGGATTCTGAGGAACTGAGACAAATAGTGGTAACGAGAGAGGAAGTTCTAGGCTTAATGGACAATATAAAAACTGACAAATCACCGGGCCCGGATGGCATCCACCCGAGAGTTCTCAAAGAACTCAAAGGTGAAATTGCTGATCTGCTAACTAAAATATGTAACTTGTCCCTCGGGTCCTCCTCCGTGCCTGAGGACTGGAAAGTGGCAAATGTAACGCCAATCTTCAAAAAGGGATCCAGAGGGGATCCTGGAAATTACAGGCCAGTTAGCTTAACTTCTGTCCCTGGAAAACTGGTAGAAAGTATTATTAAAGCTAGATTAACTAAGCACATAGAAGAACAAGCCTTGCTGAAGCAGAGCCAGCATGGCTTCTGCAAGGGAAAGTCCTGTCTCAGTAACCTATTAGAATTCTTTGAGAGTGTCAACAAGCATATAGACAGAGGTGATCCAGTGGACATAGTGTACTTAGACTTTCAAAAAGCCTTTGACAAGGTACTTCACCAAAGACTTCTGAGGAAGCTTAGCAGTCATGGAATAAGAGGAGAGGTCCTCTTGTGGATAAGGAATTGGTTAAGAAGCAGAAAGCAGAGAGTAGGAATAAACGGACAGTTCTCCCAATGGAGGGCTGTAGAAAGTGGAGTCCCTCAAGGATTGGTATTGGGACCTGTACTTTTCAACTTGTTCATTAATGACCTAGAATTAGGAGTGAGCAGTGAAGTGGCCAGGTTTGCTGACAACACTAAATTGTTCAGGGTTGTTAAAACAAAAAGGGATTGCGAAGAGCTCCAAAAAGACCTCTCCAAACTGAGTGAATGGGCGGAAAAATGGCAAATGCAATTCAATATAAACAAGTGTAAAATTATGCATATTGGAGCAAAAAATCTGAATTTCACATATACGCTCATGGGGTCTGAACTGGCGGTGACCGACCAGGAGAGAGACCTCGGGGTTGTAGTGGACAGCATGATGAAAATGTCGACCCAGTGTGCGGCAGCTGTGAAAAAGGCAAATTCCATGCTAGTGATAATTAGGAAAGGTATTGAAAATAAAACAGCCGATATCTTAATGCCGTTGTATAAATCTGTGGTGCGGCCACATTTGGAATACTGTGTACAGTTCTGGTCGCCTCATCTCAAAAAGGATATTATAGAGTTGGGAAAGGTTGAGAAGAGGGCAACCAGAATGATCAAGGGGATGGAGCGACTCCCTTACGAGGAAAGGTTGCAGCATTTGGGGCTTTTTAGTTTAGAGAAAAGGCAGGTCAGAGGAGACATGATAGAAGTGTATAAAATTATGCATGGCATTGAGAAAGTGGATAGAGAAAAGTTCTTCTCCCTCTCTCATAATACTAGAACTCGTGGACATTCAAAGAAGCTGAATGTTGGAAGATTCAGGACAGACAAAAGGAAGTACTCCTTTACTCAGAGCATAGTTAAACTATGGAATTTGCTCCCACAAGATGCAGTAATGGCCACCAGCTTAGATGGCTTTGAAAGAAGATTAGACAAATTCATGGAGGACAGGGCTATCAATGGCTACTAGCCGTGATGGCTGTGCTCTGCCACCCTAGTCAAAGGCAGCATGCTTCTGAAAACCAGTTGCCGGAAGCCTCAGGAGGGGAGAGTGTTCTTGCACTCGGGTCCTGCTTGCGGACTTCCCCCAGGCACCTGGTTGGCCATTGTGAGAACAGGATGCTGGACTAGATGGGCCACTGGCCTGATCCAGCAGGCTCTTCTTATGTTCTTATGTTCTTATGCACAAATAGTGAGCCTGCCCCGAGTCTACTTAAGCAGCCTCAGGGGGCATGCTAAGTTGAGCAGTCATGCCTAGCAATGTCTTGTAGAGTCTCAGAGACATGTGTAACCTGTAGTGTGATCTATGTACCACTCTAAAGTTAAATTTCACATTAAAAATAATGGAGAAAAGCCTTTCAGTGATCCTGAGTCTGATTCCAGTGGAGATGGCTAGGACACCCTTTGAAAAACAAGTAAAATGTATCTTCAGTATAATTTTATCTGTGGCTCTTCCCAGACATGATTTCTGCATGTCTTTGTGTGTGTCTATGCATAATGGGCATTATGAAGCTGTTCTTCTCAGGACAGTTTGCACTGAAAAGAGAAACCAACCATAAAGCAAACAATTAAATATGAATAAAAAATTGAATGTTCCAGGCGATCCTTTCTAGGGAGAGCATTCCACAACTCAGGTGTCACAACTGAGAAAACCATCTCCCTTATAGCCAGCCCCAATATCATGTGAGTTGAGTGGATACTAGGGAGGGCATCTTTTCAGTGTTGGCACCTCAGTTATGGAATCCTCTCCCCAGGGAAGATTTCTTGGCACATCTTGTCAGATAGTGAGAGAGCTTCCCTACAAAGAGCCCTACTGAAGATGCTAATTGTAGATATGTGTGTATGAAGATAGGTGGTCCTTCAGGTACCCTGGTCCAAAGCTGTGAAAGACTATACAACTACTCCTTTGAACTGGACTTGGAGATGGGGTGGTTACCAGCTTGCTCTGCTGATTATATGTTGCAGCACAGGACCAGAAGAGTTGTCCAGCTATCTAAGCATCGCATGGACACTTTCCCATCTTGTGCATCACCCTATTGAGAAAGGTATGCACATGCAATTGGGGTTGCAACTTTGCAGCCCTTTGAAAGTTAACAGGTCAGTTTTCAGTTCAGCTCCAGCTGTCAGTGGCTCACACATCCAATTTTCAGGTTTTGAAAAAATATGCATATTTGCTTTAAGTTTATTTGATTAATCAGTCTATCATCTTAAAAGCAGGTGATTTATCAACAACATTTCTGCATCTAGCAAGAGGGATCATATCCATCATCACACAAATACCCTCATGAGTCACAGCAATCTTGGAGAGAGGCGAAAGTAGGTTTTACACACACCCTGCTATGTATTGCAGTACCATGTGTTTGTTCGGGGGAAATACTCTTGTGATGACATTATTTTCAGCTGCTTTTCAGGCTCATTTTTGCTGCTCTTGACAACGTCCTACAGTGATTTATGTATTTACTCCATATTGATTGTCTGTATGAGGTAGCAGTGAGACAGTCTGTGATCAATGCAATAAACAGGACTTGCCACAGAGCAGCTGAGTGATTTGCCAGATTTCAAGGCAGACATGGGCTTTTAGGGAAGAAGAGGAGGACTGGCAGTGTGATAGTCTTGGACAGCTTTTTCCAGACAGCCTCGTCCAGGCATTGGAGGGTGGGAGAGGGGGGTGAATAAGTAAAGGAGGAAAGGAGCTTGTGTGGAAACGTTGAACTAGGAGAAAGGATGCAGAACCTGATCATGCCTCTTTGAGGAATATGGTGTAGGCGTCTTCTTTTCGGTCAGAATTTTTTATTCATATGAACTTTTGTTCTGGAAAAATCCTTGATAACTGTGGGTGTTCACACGCATTTAAATTATATTCCCATGATGCAGGGACTAAGAGATGGACCACAAAAGTGGACCCCGTGAGCTCTTTTAGTTGCAAATAAACTTATACTTCAAGGCTGGAAGGATAAACACCCACCATCTATTACTCTGTTGTGTGAAGATCTCACTGCCTTTCTATGTTTGATAAGAAGAGCCCTGCTGGGTCAGGCCAAAGGCCCATCTAGTCCAGAGTCCTGTTACCCTAGTGGACAATCAGCTGCATATGAGAAGAAGCAGGACCTGAACACAACAGCCGTCTCCCCACCTGCAATTCCCATTAAGTGGTATTCAGACGCATGCTGCCTCTGACAGTGGACGTTGAACATAGTCATTGTGGCTAGTAGCCACAGATTTGTCTAATCTTCTTATAAAGCCATCCATCACTGTCTCTTGTGGGAGCAAATTCCATAGTTTAACTTGGCAAAAAAGTACTTTCACACATTATGAAAAAGTACTTTCTTTTGCCTTATAATTGTCATCAGTCTCATTGGAATATCTGTTTGGACTTATGGACTGCTTATATTGACATATATGTTTAAATCAGGATTATTCTTATCATTAATCTGAGCTGAGCTGATAATGTTTCTATTTTTTCCCCTCTGTTACATTTGACACAAATATTTTCTATTTTTGAAATTCTTTGCATTTTTTTTAAAAAAGAAACCAAAACAAAGAACTGGACACACATATCAAAGCAGAATAGGAGCCACTTCCCCTTGGTGCAATGTGGCTTTGTGTGTGCATGAACTAAACCACCACTGGGAGACAGGATGTTGATCTAGTTGGGAGGCCTACATGATAGGAGAAACATCCAGACGTGGTAGAAACAAATGGAACTACATTTCCCATAGTTCTGAGTATCCTTAGACACCATGGCCAGTACAGGCTGCAGCATTCGTGGCCTCAGTACTTGCCACAGTTTTTCCTGGAATCCTACAAACCGAACAAAATGGAGAACTCAGTGTGGGAGGGGGCTGCAGAGAATGCCACAGCAGGGACCAAAGCTATTAGAGATTCATCATGGAATGGATCAAGGAGAGTGGTGCCTGAAGAGCCCCCCTCCCAAATTTCACTGTTATATCATTAATAAATAACGAAAAAGATAGGGGCTTGCTTGCTTAACACACACACACACACACAAGTAAACAGGGCAAGCAAAGCCCATTCTCTGGGGTCAGTTCCCTTCCCTATGATCCTTTAAATGGCAAGTGGTCCACCACCTTTTAAAACTTTTTCTTTAACATGTTTTTAGGATCCAGTGGGGAAATTGGATGTTGGGCCTTCAAGTCCAATCTCCTCAGACACCAGGTAGAAGCTTAGCCCAACTCCTATCTCCAGTCAGTGACCGTACACTGCTCACTCCTTTCAGTATGTCCTGGCATCATAAGGAGAGTCCACTTGCACAGCCCTTAGCTGCTGCCGGTTTGGGGATTTGGCAGAGATAGAAAATCATTCCTTCAAGGCTTGAGGGAGGGTCTCTGCTTTCACGGTAAATCCTTCCTGAGTTACTCCCTCCTGTTTGGGATCAAGATACATCCATGCACCCAATCCTTACTTGACTGATTATGACAGGAGACAGCAGTGATAGTTCGTTAAGGGTGCAGGGAACTGTAGCTGTGAGAGATAAACTACAGTTCCCAGGATTCTTTGGGTAAAGTCATGTGCTTTCAATGTATGGCATGTACACAGTCTTTGGTGTGTGTGTGTGGAAAAAGCAATTACGTGATTGGAATTAGGAATGGCAAATAATTCCAATGGCAATGAGAAGAGAAATCTGCAGCGTTCACTTATCTGTCCCACGTCTAGAACGGAAATCAATCCAGCAAATATGAAAAGTATTCCTTGTTGTTGCATTCCATCTGCAAATGATATGTAATCGATTACATCCCCCCCCAAAAAAATTGTATTGTGTTTGCATTGAAATGAATGGGACTGAATAATGTAACGACAACATAATTTATGTAGTATATGCAATTATTTTTATTTTTATTTATTTATTATTACATGTTTATCCCACAGTTTCCTCCAATGAACTCAAGGTGGCATACAAACACATTCTCCTCCCTCTCCATTATATTCTCATAACAACCCTGTGAGGTAGGTTAGGCTGAGATACTGTGACTGGCCCAAGGTTACCCAATGACCTTCATGGCTGAGCAGTGATTTGACCCCTGGTCTCCCAGGTCTTGGTCCAACTCTCTAACCACTGCATACACCACACTGGCTCTTCATAAATTATGTAAGCTACGTAATTTTGCCACAGCGGACAGCAAGGTGAATAACATAGTTTTCAGCAGAAGATGAACTACAGCCAAACGGAAACAGTGCTGCATGTGACAATTAGAAGGTGGAACAGAGAATGATGTCTTCTTTCATCGCTAGCTGGAATGTACAAAGGTAAAAGAAACATTTATTACTTTGCCCACACTCACTTTTTTCCTCTGGACACATTCACCACTGGCATGCGACACCCCCACCCCCAGAAGGCTACCCACAAGAGAATGCAGGTCCCCCCCCCCAGAGTACAGCATCAGCATGCCAGCAGTTACCAATTTTGAAAGCTGTCATCACTTAAGAATTGATGGTCCATGGAGCAAATTGCTGCTGCTTCTTATTATTTTGCATAAATGAAAGATTAGCAGCATTCAGCTACTATTTGAGTCCCTGAAAATTGCTTTGGCAGAGAAAGATGACATGAAGTTCATTATTACATTGCTGTTAACGAGCCTTTCCTCCTCCCTCCCTCCCTTCCCCCCAACATTTTCAGGAAAATCTAAAATGTGGGAGACATTCATATTTTACCTGTAGCTTAATTCATTACAGCCAGCTGTTTTTCTTCCTAATGGGCGATCCTGTCTCATTAAAACAATACAAAGGGGCACTTCAGATTGCTGTGCACACGACACACAAACAGCTTATTACAATCTCGCTCCTAGTTAGCTGTTGAATGTACATATGTAGCCGTAGTCCTCTCAAGATCTTGGCTTTTCAATAGAAAAAGTTTCAGAACAGGCTATCTCAATGATAACTGGTTTGCAATGGCGAAATGGTGAAATTGATCGTGTGTTTCCATTGTTTGGTATCAGCTGAACTCAAAACAGAATTTACCAAGCACTAAGGTTCAGTGGAGTTCAGCAGGTGGAGATCATAAGTGGAGCATCAATCAGCAAGTAGAGACCATGAGGTTGGAGACGTGGCCTACAAATAAAACAGATGAATTGAGATGAGCATCCAAATGCTTAGGGCCACTGCAAATGCAAGTTTGCCCCCTTCCCTGCCTTGAATTCACAGATATTTCCATAGCACTAGTGAAGCTTTTCATGGAAACAAGTGATACACCTATCTAATAGCTGTCTTGCTAATCTTTCCAGCAGAGTTAACTTTCACTCAAACTTGATCCAAGTCTGCATTTTCCCAAACATCTGTTTTCCATTTTGCACAACATGGTGAGACTGGATTTTCCAACCACATTAATGCATCACATTTGAACATTAAGGACTGAGCTGAAACGACTCACCCATGCTAGTAATTTTTTCTTCACCAATTGCAAAACCTAAGCCTGCTTTCTTTGGCCCCTTCTCAAAATGTCTATGTTCATTTGAAATTAGTTGGGTAACCCAATACTGAACTAATGTGACAGATCATAACTGCATATAATGTATGTAGTTCTATAGGAGAAAGGGGGGGTCCAATTATTAGAGATGCCCCTACCATTATTAGGTAGTTTTGCATTAAAATTTGAAAACTGAACCAAATTCCTCCCCTGTCCAGCTCATGAGGGGCCCCTACATGCATGGAGGTAGAATCAGCATAGGATGCAACAGCAGGAGAGAGGCTATCCCATGTAGCCCCCCTTTCTCTCTGTGATGTAAATCACATGGAAATAACACCTGCATAGGTGTCGTGAGTTTGCTATTTGTTGTCGGCCTATCTAACATTGCTCTCCAGGTTTCAGTGATGCACAATCGATCACATGTAACCTTATTGGCTGTGTAATATCACATGATGTTATCCATAGAAGTCATTCCCAGCCATGACTGAGAGTGCCAATGTAGTGGTAAGTTGCTGGATTTAATATGAAGAGCTAATCCATGCATGCTAGTTTACAAGCACACAGTAAACATATGACAAGGAGAACAATATATGTGTATAACTGTAAACAGAGTGCATCTTTGGGGAGTAGTCTGTGCTGATAAAGTATCTCAAGTACAATGGGAACAGTTTGCAAAGAGAGAGAGTACCTACCATTAAAACAATATCAGCTGTTTTGAGCATGAAAAGGAGCACTGGGCATTTGCTGAAACATTCTGTACTGTCAAAACAGTAACTAAAAATTGAACATAGCAAAATATATATATATATTTTAAAAAAATGCAAGACTTGTAAACATACATGTTGCCAGGCTAATATCTAAAAGGAACACTCTTTTGTGCATATCACAAAAAAGGAAACACGTGGGGATGGATATTTTTCTATCTGAAATTTCAAATTCTTTTTTCAGTGAAATGTAGTTGCACTTGCACTGCAGCCAAGAGACTCTCTGGTTTTGTGTTTGCATGTATTTCCCAAGAGAGCAATGTGGCAGCTACTAACTTAATGGATCAGAGTCCATTAAACAAAAGAGCAATCTACTCTGTGTGTGTGTGTGTGTGTGTGTGTGCATGTGCACACGTGCATGTGAGATATATATATATATATATATATATATATATATATATATATATACATACACACACACACACATATATATATATATAAACCCTTCTAAAAACAACATTCTGTCAGGCTTTTTTACAAGTCCAGTTGAAGTCCTGATAACTAAAATTTTAGTCAACTTGTTCTGACTTACATATGTTCTAACCAGACAACCCACATGCAAAACTCTGCATGCACCACAGAAGAAGTTATGCTCCCTGCAATTGGCAAATCATCGGAACCTGCCATTCCCTTAGCTGACAGAAAGAAACAGAAGATTTTGAAAATAAAGATAATTGAAACAATTTAATGATGTGAGGTACCTGAGCAGGTAGCAGACAGCAACAACACCTTACTTTTGTGGGAAATTGGACAGTTTCTTTCTTAGACTTGCAGGCAGAAGAACATAAGGCACTGCCTTATGCAACAGCAGATCAGTGGAGGCTGGTCCACTAGGGTGAGTGGGGCATTGCCCCACCAACCCCCACCTGCCTGCCTCATTTATAATGATTCTAGAAGGTGACCCCTGGCTGTCAGCCTCCTCTTTCTCTTCAGTCTCAGTGTTGCCTTTGTAAAAGTCAGGAGGGAGGAAGATAGGGACAAAACCAGAATGAGTTGACTCTTCCAGTCACTAGGTCTGCCTCTGCCTGCCAATGGCTCTGGCTCTACCTAATGTTGGCCTCCTTGTTTTCCAACCCACCAGTCCCAATGGGCACTAGCCTCCACTGAAGCACATCATCTGTTTATCTATCTCAGTATTGTCTGTGCTGACTAGCAGCAGTTCTCCAGGGTTTAAGAATGTAAGAAAAAGTCCTGCTAGGTTTTCATGTTCTTTTTGCATTTTTGCAAACCCACCCCCTCTGTTAGGAGTACTGGTAAATATCTGTATGTACGGTGAAAAACCCACTGAATGTGTGTGTGTGTGTGTGTGTGTGAGTGAGTGATGTGGTTAGAATATATTATTTTTAATAATAAAAGGAAGAGGGAGAAAAGCCTTGCTAGATCAGGCCAAAGATCTATCTAATCCAGCGTCCTGTTCTTGTAGTGGTCAGTGGGGTGCCAATGGGAAGTCTGTAAGCAGGACCTGAGCGCAACAGTGTCTTCCCCGCTTGTGATTCTCAGAAACAGGTATTCAGAGGAATACTGCCTCTGAGAGTGGAGGGAGAACATAGCCATCATGGCTAGTAGCCACTGAAAGCCTAATGTGCCATGAATTTGTCTAATCCTCTTTTAAGTGAGTGGCTTTTAAGTTAGTGGCCATTGCTGTATCCTGTGGGAGCAAATTCCACAGTTCAGCTGTGCACAGTATGAAGAATTACTTTTTTCCCCTGTCCTGAATCTTCCAGCATTCAGATTCATTGGATAGTTTCAGACAGGATTCTATCCTAGCCCTTTTGCATGCAAAGTACATGCTCTACCACTGAGCTCTGCCCCCTAATTGACTTACAATAGTGCTCGGAATTTAGTTCCTGTGATATCAGTGAAATGTCCTTTCAAATTTATCTAAGGACTGGAGCCTTACATTGTTTATCAGAAGTTTAGAGATCAGCCAGGATCAGACTGCAGGATTTTTAAATCATCATATTTTCATTTCTATGTGTTTGGTAACAGTTCTAACTGTTACCAAATAGATAGAAATGAGGCTACAGTCTTCAGACCCTGGCAAGGAAGCAAGTCAGCTCTCAACGCACCTTCATTTGCTTCCATTAGTGCTAATGGGAACAATGTTACTTGCCCATGGAAGGGAGAATATAAAGCCCTCTCTTGATATATATTTATGAATGTAGACATGTTGATTCCTTTAGCTAATTTAAAACCCTACCATCTGTAGTTTAAATTTATTCATTAATGCCTGCAAATTGAAAGAGGCAGCATGGAGCCAACATTAATTTAGAGGGCACGATCTGATTATGCAGTGAAATATGTCAGTCATAAGCCACAAAATGAAGGTTGCAATTTCACTTCTATTGCCAAGATTACAAAGACACCAGTCAGAGCTGTTATTGCACTGAGATCAATTGTTTTTTGGGAGGGTTAAAATGCACAGGTTAAAAATTTATGGCACAATTATCAATAGTGTCATTAGTGTCAGAAACAGTCCCTATTACTCTCTATAACCACTTGATCAGCCTAAATGCTTTTATTAAAAATGTAAATTTTTAGAACAATAACTTCATTTGGAGCATGATGAACCTCCTGGCCTGCATATAGCGAAGGGGTGATCCAGGGGTGCCAAGAGGCTTTCCTGCAACCACTGTAAAGAATCCTACTGCACCATAAAAGACACAAAATGTAACATGGCAAAACCTTTAGAGCCCATTTCATTAGAAGTGTGAAGGACACCCAACAAATTGGGCTACAGCCTGTGAAAGCTTATGCCAGTGCCACAATAAAATTGCTAGCTTTTTTGGGGGGGGGCTGGTCCAATTGGGAAAATGGTTCTGGGCTCACACAGATGACCAACCTAACCTCAGACTTGAAGTTACCTTGCTGCCCATGTCATCCTGACAACAGGGATGGAAGAGAAACTTAGTTCAGTTCACATTTTGTTGCAAATGTACCTAATTCACAGAATATGTGAACTGAAATGTAGCTTTCCTTCAAAATTTGTGTATGTATACACAAAAGGCATACCTTAAGGGAAATGTTTATTAGGGGAAATGACATTTTAAAATGCATTATATTACAAGGAAAGGAAGGCATGGCTCCCCTGACACACAGCACTATCCATCAACAGAAATGGGCTGGTGTATGGTTGTCTGTGGACTCCTCCAGACTTCGGTTTTATTGCAGGTGCATTCTGCAACATGTTCTTGACACAATAATAGTGCATTAGTGGTGGATTTATTCTGCTTTAGTTTGCTCTGAGATGATACTTTAGGATATGACGAAGCAAGGACATGTATACATTTTATTATTTCATCTATATTATTTTCCCTCTTGGTAGTCATCGAGCAATAGGCATAATGAAGACAGCAGCATATTTATTTATTATTTCAAATTGGAAAGGTATTGCACAATAAGAAGTGACTTTTCCCTCCTCCAGCACATATATTTAAGTTACTAGATGGTACTAATTATAATAGCTGCTAATTACTCCATCTTACATTTATACTGAGTCTAGACCCTGTAACTTTTTATCTCAATATTCAATGGCCACAGATCTAACCAAACCTGAATCCTGCCTCTAGCATTTTCTTCTCACCACTCAACTCTAAATATATCACATTTCTCCTCCCCCCACCCTCTCAGCCAATCACCATCCATATGCAAATACCCCATCATTCATTTTTAGTCACTCTCAAGCACTATGTACCATGAATAATATACGTATAAACAGAGGACATCACAGCTGCCATATTATTGCTGTCTGGAAGGGGATATAGCACAACAAAAGTGGGACAAAAATAAACCAGAACATTTGTGGTACAAAAAATTATGGGATTTCAGAAGGAACTTACAGGATATGGACTGACTGGAAACATAGCAGTGTGACCACCACAACATTTTTGCTGGTGCAAAGAGTATTGAAAACAGGATCTCAATACTCATTAGTAGGTACCATCACATGCTCTATTTAATACAAAATACTACATTATATAAAGTTGGACAGTGAAAAAAGGTGGTAAGAGAAAAATCAACTCATTTGACATGTGGTGTTGGAGGAGAGCTTTGTGCATACCATGGACTGCAAAAAAGACAAATAATTGGGTGTTAGAACAAATTAAACCAAAACTGTCACTAGAAGTTAAAATGATGAAACTTTGGACATATAATGAGAAGACATGATTCACTAGAAAAGACAATAATAAATAAAAACAGAAGGGAGTAGAAAAAGAGGAAGGCCAAACAAGAGATGGGTTGATTCCATAAAGGAAGCCACAGACTTGAACTTACAAGATCTGAACAGGGTGGTTCACAACAGATGCTATTGTACGTCACTGATTCATAGGGTCGCCATAAGTCGTAGTCGACTTGAAGGCACATATCCACAACAAACTATATTATGCTGAATATATGATAGTGACCAAGCATAGGTCAGCTGTCCTTGTCTTCCTGAAAGTGTGAGTGTTGTGAGTGCTAACAGCTGTACAAATAAAGAGTTTGGGAGTACCTAACTGCAGCCGTCTGACCACTTACATGGAGAACTGTGCATCTCCCAAGGCACAATATCCTGTGGTTTTCCTTTCCATGCCAGCAGGGTCTGCAATCTCTCAGACTATGATTGCAAGGCTTGTTGATTCAAGGCACCAGGCCTCCAACTTACGGCACAGTGACCTCTGCAGCATGTATGTAATTAATTGTATGGATCCCGGTTGGGGTGCAAGCATTCTTGGGACCAGTTCTTACATCCAAAGAGGAGTGCTGACTAGGGTTGCCAGGTCCATGGCCTGAGACTGAACCTGTATCTTTAGGGGAAGAGAAGGTCAGCCAAGTGCAGGTGTTCTTGCAACTCTGTAATGGGAAAAAACACAAGGTGGAATTCTCCCTCCTCCCTCCACAACTTTTAAAGATACAGAAGACCTCTTGGAGGCTGGGCCTGGCAACCAAGAGGTCTTCTGTATCTTTAAAAGTTGTGGAGGGCGAAGAGAGAATTCCACCTTGTGGTTTTTCTCATTACAGAGTTGCAAGATCACCAGCACTTGGCTGACTTTCTCTTCTCCTAAAGATACAGGATCAGTCTCAGGCCAAGAACCTGGCAACCCTAGTGCTGACAGGGGGGCTTGAGTATATTCATGCTGAGTTTAGCATGTGGGAAAGTGGATATAGATCCCCTCCCTGAGATCTTCTGAGGAGGCTGTCATGACTCACACCCAGGCAGCAACAGCAAAATCTCGGATGCCAACCCAGGGCCCCATCTACACTCTACGTTTAAAGTTGTTGCATACCCCTTTAAACAGTCATAGCTTCCCCCAAAGAATCCTGGGGACTGTAGTTTGTAATGGGCACTGAGAATTGTTAAGAAACCCCTAATCCCCTCACAGAGCTACCATTCCCAGAGTGGTCTAACAATCAATTCTTCTTCTCCAGGGAACTCTAGGAATTGTCATTTTGTAAAGGGAATAGGGGTCTCTCAGCACCCTTAACAAACTACAAGGTTCTTTGGGGAAATGTTTAAAGTAGTATGATATTCCTTTAAATGTATAGTGCAGATGGAGCCCAGATATGGAGGTCCAGCTACATCAGAACATCCAGCAGGGAAGGCTAGATCCACACCCAGGCCCCTAAAAGTGAGCCAGAGCTTGCCTGCAAAGAGATCCCTGAACATGGACCTCAAGAGAGTGACCTGGCATGCCCCATTGGCTCCTGTTCAAGCAGAGGACCAAACAGAGCCTCTTGTTGAGGTGGAAAGCCAGTGTGGTATAGTGGTTAGAGGGTTGGGTTAGGATGGGGGGAGACCCAGCTTCAAATCCTCCCTTGGCCATGAAGCTCATTGCAGTGACCTTTGGCCAGTCATCATCTGTCAGCCTCACCTACCTCACAGAGATGTTGTAAGAATAAAAGGTGGAGGAAGAACCATGTATGCTGCCTTGCGCTCATTGAAGGAAAGGCTGAATAAATATATAGATAGAATTATTGGCCTTTTGAAGTCAGGGGAAGATGAGTTTATTTCAGAGGAAGTGTTTCTGACTATCGGCTGATATTTTAATGCTTTTAAAAAAAGAGGTTGTTTATAACTGATGGCTAAACTGACCCCCTGCTGACTGTGACTCAGACACGGTTTTACAAATCAAACTGAAAGAAAGGCTCCCCTTTACTCTAAGCATTTGCGTCACACCCTGCTGGGTTCTTGTCACTGTTTTTAGTATATTTTCGATGGTGCACTTGGGGAATGTAGTGTGTCCTGGGCATTGCCAAGGTGCCATGGGACATTCTCTTTTCCACCCCTCCCCTGACACCTGACCCTTCACATTAAAGTAAGCAACCCCTTAGCGTGCACAGAGAGAGAGGAGATACAGCTGTCTCTGGCTGCTTAGGCCAGCCTTGCAAAATGAGCCAATGAGAAGAAGAAGAAGAAGAGAAGAGAGTGATTATCTCATAATCTTCTTTTTAATTACAAACATATTATGAATTACAATGCATCAGAGTCAGGGCTCAGAAATTACAAACAAGCGAGATTTGTAGCTAAGTACAAGTTTCACTAGCATCAATAATAGCTGTTACAGGGATGATCTTGTTCATTTTGGTGTTATTGTTATTTTAATTACAAATCACTCAGAGAGCACTATTTTAAACTCATAATAGCAATAAATATTTCAAGGCTGAGCCCTGGCTCATATTTTTATATGTATGTAATTTCCCCCCAAATATGATAAAAAGAAAAGAACGTCATCTCGCATTAACAAGAAACAATACAATTAAAAATAAAATCAAAACATGTTTAAAATCTTAAAAACAATAAAGAACAAAAAACTTATAAAGCAGGGTCGCCAATGACACACCTCCAGGCACTGCTGTGGCTGGCTGCACTCTTAAGGCACCCAGAAAAGGTCTTGGTAAATATCCCCTCAAAAATCCACAATGCATGGATTTGTTTGTTCTTCCTGCTTAGTTTCTCTTTGCACTGAAACTCGGCCTCACCTATCCAGAGCGGCCATTTTGTCACTGGTGTTTACGGCACTTTCTCAGAATAAAAATGTTGGTTGGTGATCCCTGATTCAAAAACATTAAGAACATCTAAAAACATTTAAAGGCAGTCACATATCCTCACAGTAAACAATTTTAAGGTTGCTGGGAGGAGTATCTTTCAGCCATCAGAAACCTGGGTGAACAGGAAACGTTTCAAAATCCCTCTTGAATGTTGATAATGAAAGAGACAGATGCACCTCACCAGGGAGGGCATTCCACAAATGAGGAACCTCTACTAAGACCCTGTCAAAGGTCAGCCCTAAGCCACACCACCAACAGGGTAAACTCACAGTCAGAGAACCTGGACCGCCCACCACTTTACTTCCTGCTACTCTGTCGCTTCAGTTATTTTTCTGCCGGCTCAGCTCACTTCCCATATTGGAACTGGCCAGATAAAAGTGCCTGTACTTTATATAGTCAGCATTGGCTCTGAACCTCCATGTAAAATAAGGAAGGAACTACTCTTTACATTCGTGATGGGAATAGCATCCTGTTGCTGAATTTCCCCCTCTCTCCCCTCCATCACTTACTCTGTCCTAATTAGGGATGGGTGAATTTATCAATTTCTCATTTTTTCAGTCTTAAATTTCATTCACTACATGTCCACATCAGTTTGTGATTTCTTAAAAATAAACTCTGCATGCAAATATATCAGCATTTTAGTGTACATTTATCCTAATATACCTATATTTATATGCAATTTGCCTAATACACACATTTTTGCAAAGCAATTTCCCCTAATAGAATGCATTTTGTCTGTTATTTTTACTAATATGTGCATTTGTATGCGCACTTTACCCAGGCATATGATTTTTTTTTTGTACACTTTATTTGCTGGAGAAGTGCATTGCAAAATTCAGAGCAGTTTCAAAGGATTGGCCATGTTTTGATTCTCATTTTGTTTCAGAATGGCGAATTAAGGAGGTTCACCTTTAAATGTGAATAGAATCAGATTTCTCCCCCATACCTTGTCCTAATGTCATCACATTATCATATGAATATTTAATGTCGACATGTCACAGACCATGTGAATGGAGCTCATAGTTTAGGAACCCCTGACTCAGAACACTGTGTCAAAACAAGCCTCATTCATTTTACTGGCAGGATTTGGGATGATTTTATTCACATCTTACTGATTCTGAACAGGGTGAAATGATGAGTCATGTGCCCCACATTTAAGATGAAAGAGAAAACCGTATCATTCATTCCCACAAAGTGATTTCGGTAAGAGTATTAGAAATTACTCCCATCGTGAAACTGCAGGTAGTAATTTCCATATTGTGGTCCATTTATGACCATCTGCATAACGAAGGAGCAACATCTGCAGTAAATGATACTCCTCTTTCTGGGGGAGGTTGCATAAGTCTCAAATTCCATGCTGCCTGAAATGTATGTCACCTTTGCTGAAAGAAAGAAAAAAGCAATTGCAGGAGAAGCCTGTGCGTTGTTCAGAGAGCAGGAAACCAGACTTGGTTTCCAGTCATGACTTTTCTTAATCCCACCAGCGGTTTGCTGTGAACACATCATAATGCAAGCAACTGCAGTACATTTTTAAAGCCTATCCAGTTAATGCAGAAGGTTTTAAGGGTTGAAGTTGGGTCCCAATTGCCTTTGCATCCACTTTCATAACTAGATTCGCTAAAGATGGAGAAGGCAAAGGAAATTTCCCAAAGTTGCAGAGGAAACTGGAAGCTCAGACAGGATTAGAAAATCCCACAATCCACTTGGCTGTTCTAATTTTGCTTATCCCAGATCAAGCAGAATTATTTTTTGCATTCTGCCATGTTAAATTGAAAATAACCCCCATGCCATTCTGCTGCTTCCCATAAGATCATTTCAAAATAAAATCTTACAAAACTTGTAGTTCTGAACTCAGAAACACTTGTTTAACAACCCTATAAGTTTTCATGGTGATACACAAAACAATCAGAGAGAATCCAGACATTAAAGTCTGAAACAGAAGTAAAAGAATCCAGCCCCCTGTTGGACTTTTGTCTGTCAGTGGTCTCATAATTTGTGGAGATTAATTAAAAATAGCCATGTTCACAGAGTACCGGCAATCCTGTTACTGACCTTGCCCCATACTCTGACCTTCAACTTCTGCAGTTTAAAAGTTTTTTAAAAAATGCATGGCTGTTTTTCAATTATTAATTTAAGAAAATTAACATTGGTGTCTCTGATAGCGCAGGCATGCTCAGTAAGAACCAACTGTCACTGTCCTAAAAGCCAGACTAACAACTGTTTGACTTGGCTAATCAGGGAGCCACACCCACGCCAGATATTTATTACATTTTAAACAGTCATGGGTTCCCTCCAAAGAATCCTGAGAAGTGCAGTTTGTGAAAAGTGCTAAGAGTTGGTAGGAGACTTGTTTTCCCCGGACAGAGCTCCAGTGGCTAGAGTGGTTTAACAGTCAGCACATGTTCTGGGGATTGTAGCTCTATGAGGGGAATAGGGTGTAGCTCTGTAGGAGAATAGGATTCTTTATGGGAAGCCATGACTGTTTAAAGTGAAATAAATGTCTGGTGAGGATATGGTCAGGGACAGCTTTGGTTTAAATTTGGATGGGAGACTACATGTGTCTGCTGTAGAACAAAAAGGTGGGGGAAACCCTGAAAAATAATGATACTGTTTACAAGGTTTTCCTTTTGGAAAGGAAAGGGGCTTTCCCTTTGCCCAGTGCCCACCCACCAAATTTCTCCCCTCCCTCCTCCTACTCCTCCCCCAGGCTGTTCACCTATCCTAAGCATGATTGCATGGGAGTAAATCTCATTGAATTCAATAAGCATGCAAATTACCAATCCTGTCCTCCCCCTCTGGTTAGTGTAAATTATGCAAAGTGTTGCTGTACTTCACATGTTCATAGAAACAGAAGCAAAAGAAAATAATTTACCATAGGAAACCACTAAAATTGCAAAGTAAATCAAACATTTAAAATGGGTTTCTGAACTACATTAACTGTATTAATATTGTTGCTTCATCCCTGCTAAGACAAGAACAGTACAGCATAGCACATGTCTTGTTTCTATTATTTGAGCTGACTGCAGATGTTGCCACCACTCACCATATGCTCAGAGGCACGTTGCCAAATTCTCCCAAGCTAGTGGATTGGACTGTGAAAGACCAGCCCAAATTGTGTTTGCATTTTTACATTTTGTAGGGCAGTGCAATATCTCAGACAGGAGGTCAGGTCTCCTGCTCCCCTGGTGCATTCACTATAGCTGCCCAGTTTCCCTGCTTTTTAACGATTGATAGAAATATTTGTTGGCTATAGGTATGTTCTTAAATGGCAAGGGTTTTTTTGCCTATTAGTGAATATCTATTAGGCTGTAAACCTCTGCAAGTGTTCACTACACAGGTTCGTGCCATCCACATTTGAACCTCTATAGTGCTAATGGCTGTTGTGCTCAAGCTCTGTTTTTGAGCTTCCTATAGGCATCTGGTTGGCCACTGTGAGAACAGGATTCTGGACTAGATGGGCCATTGGCCTAATCCAGCAGAGCTCATTTTATGTTCTTATATTCTCAGTGTCTCTCGAGGAGAGCATAGACATCTGCTATGTGATGACATTTGTCATGGTTGCAATGGAGAAATGGCTTGCGGTGACATTCCTTATTTCACCCTTCCTTCAAAGAGTCCTGGGGAGCCTACATGGTCCTTGAACCTCACAACCACCCTGTGAGGTAGGTTAGCCTGACTGGCCCAAGGTCAGTGAGCTTCATGGGGGAGCAGGGATTAGTATCTGGATCTCTGTAGTCTAAGACTCTTGTCTGCTACTCTACACTGGATATAATACAGACTGTGGTTGTACCTCTGGCAGATGCTGAGGATGTGCATCAGGGGTGAACATAATACATTTGGTGCTGCTTGTGAACTTTCCAGGGGCATCTGGCTGAACATTGTTGGACAACAGAATGCTAAGATCAACAGATCATTGATCCAAATCAGCACGACTCAGGTAGTTTTGAAGATGAAAAACCAAACAAACTATATGAGACTGGGTTGAACACCTTCAGTGGATTCTTTCCTGGCTCCCATTATAACGGTGATACATAAATATAGTGGCAGCATAGTCATATGGCTAGAGAGCAATGGAGGCAGAAAGTCAGACTCCCAAATGAAAGGCCCTCCACGAATGAACATCCTAGAGCAGATGTGGGGGACCTCCAGTCTTCCGATGTTGCCGAACTACAACTCCCATCATCCCTGACCATTGATTATGCTGGCTGGGGGGTTGATAAGAGCTGGAGTTGAGCAGCATCTGGAGGACAACAGGCTCCCCATCCCTGCCCTATTGATTAACCCATAACTCTGAATCTCATCTTTCAATCCCCCTCTGTTTTGAAGCTGCTTCTATCCATTGTGAAAGGCAACAGACAGCAATTTCACTACCTCCCCATCTGTATTACTTCCTTCCTTCCTTCCTCCCCCTTAGAGGAAACATACCAGGTGTACATTTAGCAAATCAATTTCTGTGATAAAGTCAAGGATATTAAAAAACAGAAAAGATTATATAGAGAACCAGTCTCCTAGCAGCAGACAGAATGGCAGCCAGCCATTGTTCCCACAGATCGGATCAGTACTGAGAATCAGATGACTAAGCTGCTTGGTCATGAATGAAATATTTGTTTTTACTACTGTGGAAAAAAAATTCTGGCACCAGTAGAAGGAGCTCGGAATAAAATAAATATGGAGGATACACTTTTGAAGGGCATCAAAGATGACTTTCTCCAAACCAGAAGCTCCAGGACTCAGAAAGGAAATGCAGGGCATGCAAAGCTGGGTTTAATAACAGACTTGATGAAATTATGAACAAGGATGATGGTTACTTTCATACAATGTAGTTATGATCACTTGCCAGTTCCTTGACTTATGAATGGAGTGGGAACCAAGTACTCAGAGGTTAGTGGAAAACTGGTAAATAAGTCCAAATAAGTCCTGGTCACAAGTCCAAAGATGCCAATAGGATTTTCTGGGCAGAGGACACTCCACGTGGATTGGGGCCTCTTAAAAACATGTGCGCACACACATGCACAAATGCACACAAATTTGCATGGAATTTGCATATACTTTGTGTTATATGCAACATTTGTATTCTCTTTTGCAGGTGAGGTGGTGGATCAGAAGTAAATCAGGGGCCACAGGAAAGTAATATGATGCCTGTCAGACAGAATATCAATAAGTGAAGCATTTCTCATTATTGTGTATCCATAGTAGAAAATGTATTTTATTTATTGAACAAGATTTAAAGACCACAATCAAAAATTAATTGATGCAGTTTAACTAAATAGTAAAATACGTAAGCAGTTCACCTAAATAGTAAAATTGGTAAGATAGTAAAAGGTTTAACCTGTTGAATTTCTTCCAGCCATCTAGCTGTTAAAAGTTGTTGTAAACCATTTATGAAACTGAAGGTCTTTCATCAATTGATCTTAGGCTGATCAGTTGATCTTAGGCTGGCTATACTACATTCAGTGGAAGACCACACATGTTATTTCCAATGGCTGGTGTGTGCGTGAAAAGAGATTTAAGATTTGTGGTCCATGCTTGGATAAACTCAAGATGAATTTGTTAAAAGGAAGCAGTGTATTCTAAAAGCATTTGTTGCCATCGTTCGTTATTTATACCTTATAATAACTTTAGCAATGTTATCAGAACAGGTCAATCACACTTCTCTGTTTATGTTATATTCTCTTTTTTAGCACAAAGAGTTGAAGCCTTTGACATAAATATACCATTTCAGTGTTTGAAATTAACAACAACAACAACAATAATAAATACACCCCTGGAATATGTATAGTTTTAGGGGAATATAAATTGAGTGGTTAATGTGCATAATAAACTACCATTGTGCACATTCACAAGGCCTCATGGAAAATGTGCATATTAACCTTTCATGAAGAGGGAACTCTGCACATTTCCCAATTAACAGACCTTGGATAATATGCATATATTGCCTGAATTTTGTACATTCTGCAGTTATTATGCATAATCCCCAACAGGCCTTGGGGAATGTGCATATCTTGACTGCATTTTGTACATTCTCAAGGCAATATGCACTTTCTCCGGTCAGTATGCATAGACTCCAAGAAACAGTTACTGTAAACCGGCCAGAGAGCTTCAGCTATGGGGCAGTATATAAATAAATAAATAAATAAACAAACATGCCTTTTACAAATGTCTTTGTAGAAGTAGACAATCTGCACATACACCCGGCTGCCTCTGGCCTACTGCCTAATCTTACATTCCCACAACATACCCTCCCCAGTTGTGGCACATGAGGTGGGGTGCGGTTTGCCACACTGCCTTCCTGGCCTCAGCAGTGCTGCCACTCACCAGGACCCAGGAGGGGGTCAGAGTGGCGACGAGGGTGGGGGAAGTGCCATGCTGGTGGTGGCAGCAGGTGCAGAGGCATATGAATCTGCACCTGCCACCAACCCATTGCTCTGCCATCCTGCCCCACCCCATCCCAATCCTGGCAAGCAGCAGTGCCCCCACCTGATGACGCATGACTGGAAGGAGTAGAGCATGTTATTTTGGTAAAAATCAGAGATGGAGGTGTGCTGTGTAAACTGGAATAGCAGGCTGCAAGACATGCAGAGTCTTTCTTTCTTTCTTTCTTTTTTTCCTCACACTTCTATTTCTAATAAATGTTTAGATCCTGTGGTGGGACAAAGGGATTATGTAACTAGGTTTTACAAACATGCACACACACCCCAATATGACCAGACTCCATTATGGCAGAGATCATGCAAATTAGAAAGCCTCCTTTTGCTTAATGGGAGGCATGGTGAACACGCAAGACAGAGATGCTCTCTTGAGGAAAGCAATACCTGATTGGTTAAGGATGATAACTCAGTGGTAGATCATCTGCTTTGCACACAGAAGATCTCCAGATAGGATGGGGAAGAGCCCTATTTGAAACCCTGGAGACATTGCTGCCGGTCAGTATAGGCAATACTGAGCTAGGATAGATCGAGGGCCTGACTCAATATCAAGCAGCTACCTATATCTCTGAAGAAGGGCCATAGCTCAGTGGTATAGCTTCGGTCCTGCATGCAGAAGGTCCCAGGTTCAATCCCCAACATCTTCAGGTAGGGCTGAGAGACAAACCTGCCTGAAACCCTGGAGAGCCACTGCCAGTCAGTGTAGACAACACTGAGCTAGATGGACCAATTATCTGACTCAGTATAAGATGGCTTCCTATGTTCCTAAAAATCATTTGGGATTTATTTCAGTCAATGTAGCCAACATCAGAATCAAACCCATGCTCATAACTCCAGCTTTCTGCTCCATCTGTATGACAGCACTTTGTAAACAAGTGACTGAATTCAAAGTCCAAGGTTTACAGTGGAGAGGTGGCTTCTACAAAAGAAAAAAAATCCCTGTGTTAGTTCTGCCGTAGACTTTGAAGTGCCAGTGTGCAATGATTAGCTGATCTTGTTTAACAAACAGCAGCTTGGTCCCATCCTATCCTTTTGTGACTAACCAGGTGACAATTTTCCCTCCACAGCCAAGGACTTCAGGCTTTGAGCCAAAGGTTCTCCAGCGGGATGCTGGCACAAGAGGTCAGAGCACAAGTGTTCTGGGTGAGAAAAATGGCAACCGTTTCTCTCGTGGCTTCTGGATCAAAGAGAGTTTTCTTTCCCAATGAAACATCAGTACTACCAGGGTCTTGCTACCAGGCTGATAATACAATTTGTTTTAGCTTCGCTGTATTCCATGGCCAGTTGTATCAGAGTCATTTTTATGCTTAAAACTACTGGGGTACATAAAAAGGATTTATAAAAAAAAAAAAAGTTCTGAGTAGGGATTTTTGAGCCTCCTGAGCAGGAATGGATGGATCTGTCACTTCTGGTTTCTCATTTTTTGTCAGCCTAAGTTCACTTCTCCACATGCATGTATCAGTTGTAGCTTGTTTACTCTTTAAATCCTCACAAAAATTCTTCAGCATTTTCGCACTCATTTCTCCTAATCTATAATTTTGTATGCAATTTCTGCAATATACACACATTTTTGAAAGCAATAGATTTTTGTATGTGATTTTACGCATTTTGTGCCCACATTCCTCTAACATACACAGTTATGCACACATTTTTGAGTTGGAGAACTGTGTCTCAAAATTCAGAGACATGTGCATTCTGAAGGAGAGTTGAGTTTCAGTCTGCGTATGGTAAATGCAAACACTGGAATGTAGGAAGCTGCCTTATGTCAAGTCAGACTGTTGGGGCCATCTAGCTCAGTACTGTCCATGCTGACTGCAAGTGGCTCTCCAGGGTTTCAGACAGGGGTATCTCCCAGCATGGCAAATTAGGTTTGCATTAACATGTGAACCAAACCAAATTTCTTCCCCATCCTGACTCCTGAGTAGGAATTCTAATCCCTAGTATGGACAGTATCCATACCAGCACATAGTATCTAACATTGAGTACCATGTTTAAGGATGAAAGGACCAGTCAATGTTGGTTCTCTCAGTTTCTCATTTTTCCAATCTTAGTTCAGTTCTCTGCCTTTCTGTAGAAATTTGTGGATTTTCTTTTTTAAAATCCTCATGAAAATTCTGTTGCATTATAGTGCGAATCTCTCCTAACATACACATTTTTGTATGCAGCTTTGACTAATGTACACATTTTTGCAAGCATATTCTCCTAATATAATGGATTTTGTATGTTATTTTATTTATTTATTTATTTAAAATATTTCTGTCCAACCTTTCTACCCTATAATGGGGCACTCAGGGCGGCTTACAAAAATAAAATCAAACATGTACATAATAAAATTGTAAACAGTAAAATCACAAAACATTAAAGTAAATTAAAATACATAAACTATACACACACACACACACACACACATATACATATATAAAGGGATTGGTACTAAAGGGACTACAAAGGTAAAATTTAATGCAGAAAGCATAAAATCAGTGTCAGGCTCTACCTTCAGTCCAAAGGCTCTCCGGAACAAGATCATTTTCAGAAGTCTCTGGAAAACCAACAGGGAGGGAGCAGAGCAAACTTCTTTGGGTAGGGTATTCCAGAGCTTGGGGACCACAGCTGAAAAAGCTCTCTCCCGCGTGCCT
The DNA here is from genome assembly GCF_030035675.1 of Rhineura floridana. Classification (NCBI taxonomy): domain Eukaryota; kingdom Metazoa; phylum Chordata; class Lepidosauria; order Squamata; family Rhineuridae; genus Rhineura; species Rhineura floridana. Next base: position 305,869,978 of record NC_084480.1, on the reverse strand, counting down.
GTCAATCTAACATCTGTCACTCCAGGCACGCAGAGGAGACCAGAGGCAGATGATCTTAAATCCTGGGCAGGTACATATGGGTGTAAGCGGTCCCTCAGGTACATTGGTCCAAGGCCGTTTAGGGCTTTAAAGGTCAGAACGAGCACTTTGAATTGGGCCCGGAAACAAATTGGGAGCCAGTGGAGTCACTAAAGCACAGGGGTATATGCTCCCTGCGTCATGTTCCAGTTAACATTTTGGCTGCTGCATTTTTAACCAACTGCAATTTCCAAACCATTTTCAAAGGCAGCCCCACATAGAGTGTGTTACAGTAATCAAGCCTTGATGTCACCAATGCATGTGTCACTGTGGCCAAGTCAACTGCCTCCAGGAATGGACGCAGCTAGTAGACCAGTTTGAATTGGCCAAAAGCACCCCTAGCTACTGCAGCCACCTGATATTCAAGCAGCAGGGCAGGATCCAGGGGGACTCCCAAACTGCGGACCTGCTCCTTCAAGGGGAGTGCAACCCCATCCAGAACAAGGGGAGTGCAACCCTATCCCTGATTGATTTTCACCAATATGGCCATTTTATGCACACTTCCCCCTAATATATGCATTTCCGTAAACTTTCTTTGGTTGAAGAGTTGCATTGCAAAATTTGGACAAGTGAGCATTTTGAAGGATGGCTGTGTTTTGGTCTCATATTTGGCTTTCATAGTTTGGAGTCATAAAGTGCAAATTTGATAGATTCAGCTTTAAATGTAAACTGAATCAAATTTCTTCCCCATCACTACCTGTGAAGGAGGGTGGAAGTATGAATACACTTCTTTTGTGTGTTGTCCAAAGTGAGAAGCGATGTGTTGTCCAAGATGAGGTCAGATGCAAAAATCACACCTACATAGAGTGCTTTCTACCTTGGATGTTTGACAGGAAGCACAATTAAGGGGCACAGATGCTTCCTCTTCCTATGCTATCCCAATATATTACATACAACTAGAGAACAGAATTGTGGTGTAGTGTGTAGAGTTTTTTACCTTCAAACTGGAGAAATCCATTTTCAAATCTTCACTCAGTCACGGAGCTTGCTTGGATGGCCTTTTGTCAGGTCATTATTTCTTGGCCTAACCTACTCACAGGGCTGTTGTGGTGCTAAAGCAATGCTCTGAGCCCTTTGAATGAAAGACAGGCTCTGCAGTCACTGCGCAGGGTGTGGTCTGTGGCATAGGCTGGGGCTACAAGCTGAAAGACTACTGACATTCAGGAGATACAGACAAAGTACAGAAGAGATGATAGGTGACAGAGCAAAGTTTAAATCCAATTTCCTGACTCACCTCAGGAAGCTCCAGACAGCTAGGAACCTTGATAGACCCCAATCAATCAGCAGCACAGATTGTGAGCCAATCCGGGCATCAGATAATCTTAAAAGATGGTTCTGCTGCTTCCCGTATTGGATTAGGCTTCTGACTTTGGCCGTGAAGATTCTCAGGTTTAGTATGCCAGGAACTGACCTGCAACACCTTCGGCCATATTTTCAACACCATTTCTACTTATGTCACCTTCCTCTTCTGTTGTATGTCAAAACTCAGGTCAACCTACCCTTCTGTGCCACATCTCCAGGCTCCCGTCAGTCTGGGCTGGGGGCGGAGCAGGGACAGGGAGAAGCCATCTGCTAAATCATTTAATTTGGACTAACGCCTGTCCCTTGAAATAAAGTTACATGGCTAGCAGCAAGAGTCGGCGCTGCAATTTGAGTCGAGTCCCATCAGGAACAGCTTTGGGCCATCATGTTCCACTCGAGAATGCACCGTGGCTTGGGACATCTGCCAGGGAAATCCAATAACATGCAGGAAATAATGTGCATTAATGGAATACTAGGGCTGGACCCATATGTTCTGGGTTGTTCTCTCCCCCCCCTTTCTTTATGTTCTTCCATTCTCAGCTATTTAACATTTCTGCAGTTGCAACCAATATTAAACCAAAGAGCAGCATGGGAATATGGGCATTTCAAAGTTTTTCTTTAAAAAGTTAAGATAAGCCCTGAAACTGTATCTTATTTTCCACATGATCATGATTTTGTCAGAACTGACTTGGCATTGTTTTTCCTGCTATTAGCTTTCCTATTTCAAGTGCTACTTCAGCTGTAGAAAGTCAGTATGGAATAGTGGATAGAGTGTCTACTCAGCACATCTTAGAGTGTTCAAGGGGTTTCATCTCCTTTTCCTCTGTAATCCTTACAACAGCCCTGTAAAGTAGGACAAAACACCTAGGGATGGGATCCATTGGCTACTGTTGGTTCAAAAGCATTCCATCGAACTAACAGCCCTGTACATAATCAGGTTCGTTCTTTGCCTACCAACCACTGCTTTTGCCAATCCATTTTTGTCTTGCAAAAAGTACTGATATTAATACTGACATTTTTAAAGAAAATATCTATATTTTTTAAAGGAAATGTTGATATTTTGAAAGGAAATATCGATAAATGAAAGCAAAAATAGATAAAATTATAATTCTTAATATATATCTTTTAGAGGTGGATTTTCTTTTTAAAAATCCATTTTCAAAAATAGCTTCGGAAAATCACTACATAAAAATCTGATCCACAACCATAAAGAATAAGCGAATTAATGGAAAATTCTGTACCAAATGCAAATGGGGTAGAATTCTAGCACATCCCTAAGAACACCCCAAACCTACATTTTCTGAGATAACACAGATGCAATGGAGGGCATTTGTAGAAGGCAGTTGCTGGAAGGCAGTTATGCTTAACTTCTTCTGCAGCCTCTAGTTCTCCTCTGGAAATGATTCCCCTGGCCACAGTTTCCCACAGCTTGGCTTACATCAAGTGTCAGGCCCCAGCTGAGAGGAGAAAATAATTTAAACAGTCAGGGGGAGGCATTTGCATGGAGAATTGGGTGGCGAGGGAAGAATTAAGCACCACCAGCTGTTATTAACATTTGAGCATACGTACATCTTGGGCTCAGTATGATATCATCATGCAGATGCAGGATACGGCAATCCCAGTTTAGAGGTTTGTAACAGCATGCTTTGAGAACTGAGTGGGTTTTCAGCAGACCACCACCCTTTGAGATAGTAGGCTGGAGCAACCCTTGCTCTTACCCAATAAGGCTATTTGTAGGATTCTAATTGTTTATCCTTCAAAGAGAAATAAAGCTTCTCTCCTACATAAAAGGACACAGAGTTAAAAGTATGTAAACATGACTTCTGATTTCTTATCATAGTTCTGGGGAGAAAACTTTTGAGAGTTTTCAAAACTAATATCCCTATATAAGGAAGTCTGTAAAACCACTTCCTTTGTCATAGGACAGGATATACCGAAGGAATGAGACAGCTTTGGCATGAGCAGCCAAAATGATTTCAACTCTATTACAGTGCTCTAAGAACATTTAAAGTCATCTTGGGATGTAAATCCCACTTTGATTACAATTTTCAACTCTAATTTAAAGTGTGTTTTTGTTTCATTCATTCATATTTTTTAGGGGGTGAAGAGTAAAAAGACAGGGATATGATGGTTATGAGTACAGAAACGGAAATGTTAGATTTCTCTCAGAAGCGGACCCAGAGCCATGAGCTGCTACTATGAGCCTTCTTTGTGCTTCATAAAAAGACACTTACTTGCTCAAGGTTAACTAGATGACAAGAAGCAATTTGAACTGCCATTGTCTCAGAGCAGCTGATCTGACCGAGAAAATGCGAACATATTAAAAATGAGAGGAGATTCACACAATCCCCATCACAAGTTGAAATAAGGGGGATCATGGAGTTGTGTGGGCTTGACCTGTCCCCAAGGAAGAAAGGACATAGAAAGAAGCGGCCTTATTCTGAGTCAGACCATCAGTCTATCTAACTCAGTATTGTCTACACTAACTGGCAGCAGCTCTCCGAGGGTTCAGACAGGGGGCATGCCCAGCCTCACCTGGAGATGCCGTGGATTGAACTTGGGACCTTCTGCATGCAAAGCATTTGCTCTACCACTGACCTATGGCCCTTCCCCAGCACAGCGACTCCTGACAGTGATTCATGCTGGGCCATGCCTCCTGTCACCAGGGTGCGTGGTGGAAACACATCCCTGCCATCTCTGCATTTCAGCAGCATGGGAAAGCGCTCTGCACATGCATGGATGTACACCTGTAGAGTTCTTCCACATAGAGAAGGAGGCTCCCACTGTCCCTCCACACCTGGAGGAGCTCCGCCCACATATATCACCATGCATAGTATGACGAACCTTTTCCCATACCATCTGAATGTGCAGGGATGCAACACAGGGATGGAAGGATCTGTCGGTTTCAGTTCTCTCCGTTGCTCATTTTTTTCAGTCATAAATTCAGTTTTCCACGTTTCTGCAGCAATTTGTGATTTTTTTTTTAAATCCTCATGAAAATTCTGCTTTCTAGTGCAAATTTCTCCTAATAAACACATTTTTGTATGCCGTTGTGACTAATGTACACATTTCTGCAAGCAATTTCTGCTAAGATAATGCATGTTTGTTATTTTCATTAATATTTTCAGGTTTATGTGCACTTTCCCCTAATGTATCCGTTTTTCTAAACAATGTTTCGTTGAAGAATGTACTGGAAAATTTGGATAAGTGCAAATTTCAAAGGATGGCTGTGTTTTGGTTCTCATATTGATTTGGAAAGTGTGGATTGACAGTTTTGGCTTTGAATATGACCTGAATCAAATTTCTCTATCTAGCAGATAGCAGAGAAGCATTTCTGGTACATGTGCTGGTGGCACCAGGCATGACCATCACATGTATCATTTGCAGAGGATAGGGCTAGCCTGTACAGCTTTGCATCCCTCCTATTTGGAGAGTTTCATATGAACTTCCCTAAACAGTCATGCCCCATCCTTGACCCTCTTGCAGGCACGCTACCAAATCCAGTCAAGTCTGCCAAATTATGGCGATGCTAGAGCTTCAATACCAAACCTGTTTTCCCATCACAGAGCATGTCAGCGCCAGGGTTTGGTCTCATCAACCTTGCTGATGCTAATCAGGTCTGGGTCTGATGAGTGCCTAGATGGACTATTGCCTATGTATGACATCTTGAGTTCTGTCATAGGGGAATCTGGGATATAAATGTAATAAATACATCTCCATGGGAAATGCTTTCATCTTTCAGATTCTAGTTCCAATTGCTTTGCCATATGTTAGAAATCATTAATGGCTCGTTTTGACTGCTATGATGCTTTTGCAGATTTTGCTCACATTTGCACTGCATTATAGGTGTTGTAGTCATATAGCTATATAACCACTAAGTCAGTCCTATTCCTGTGCATCTGTATTTCAACTAAATTCACTCTGTACCATGGACTGTATAGTTCTGAAGCAAAGAAGGGTCACCTGTGGCCTTTGAAGATTCCATCTCCCTTCAGCATGGCTAATGATCACAGGTGATGGGAGTTTGTAGTTCTCCTACATGATACATGTATGTAGTTCTCTTACATAAGTGTATAAAATTATGCATGGCATTGAGAAAGTGGATAGAGAAAAGTTCTTCTCCCTCTCTCATAATACTAGAACTCGTGGACATTCAAAGAAGCTGAATGTTGGAAGATTCAGGACAGACAAAAGGAAGTACTTCTTTACTCAGTGCATAGTTAAACTATGGAATTTGCTCCCACAAGATGCAGTAATGGCCACCAGCTTGGATGGCTTTAAAAGAAGATTAGACAAATTCATGGAGGACAGGGCTATCAATGGCTACTAGCCGTGATGGCTGTGCTCTGCCACCCTAGTCAGAGGCAGCATGCTTCTGAAAACCAGTTGCTGGAAGCCTCAGGAGGGGAGAGTGTTCTTGCACTTGGGTCCTGCTTGCGGGCTTCCCCCAGGCACCTGGTTGGCCACTGTGAGAACAGGATGCTGGACTAGATGGGCCACTGGCCTGATCCAGCAGGCTCTTCTTATGTTCTTATGTTCTTACATGAGGGTGCTCATTGTCCTGGTGCTAAAAACGATCAATTACCAGAAGAACAATGAGTAGATCCAACAAAAGCAATTCATATTTTAACACCTGCTATTTCAGTACATGAGCATTGATAGAATCCAGTATTTGGCAGTAATTATAACATACACAGACACACATTATTAAGGTATCATAGGAATGGCTGCCTAAGAAAATGTATGCTTCTTTTCTGCTACAGGGTCAGCAAGTTGATGAATATTTACAGGTGCAGTCAACAAAAAAACTGGGCTGAGACAAATAGCCACAATACTCTCTAGCAAATTCATAACATACATTGCTAGATGGTCACAATCTTCCCTTCTGTTTTCTAGCAGGATATATGGAGAGAGAGAGAGAGAGAGAGAGAGAGAGCTTTTTCATTCATTTTCATTCCACATTTTCCTCAATTTCTTAGGTCATTGCAGGTCACAAAAATGGTGCTGCCCCCTTTGTGCTTTTCCACCAAGCAAGGCTTAAAATCATGTTGAGTTGTATATAATTCATCAGTTGTCAATTAGAAAAGGAACATGAGAAAGATGCTGTGAATGCCCTTCAAGCGCAGAAAGCCATGGACGTGAAGGGAGAGGTTTTACTGCAGGATCACAGAGAGCATCACTACAGTGCCAGACTTAATGGTATTTACTGCCAAAAATAAAGATCCTAGAAGCTCTCTTATGACATTTTATTAGCTATGAACCTTTCCATCAGAAAGCAAGGGAGGGAATGGAGAAAGGGGTTCTGGTAGAGAAAAAGAAGAATGGAAGTGACAGAGACATTGCAATCTTCTCAGGGCCATGTGCCAGTGGCGGGCTGAGCCAAAAACCAAAGCTGGTGGTGCAACATGTGTTAATTTATTCACACATCCCTCTCTAACTAGGCAAGCAGGAAGCATTATCAGAATTCAAGGATGTGTTCTAGCCAGGCAAAAACTAAGCAGGTTGCAAAGCCAGGCTGGTAAGGGGCTGTGGCTTGTAGAAAACGGGTGTGGATGAGGAGAGGGTGTGGTCTGTGGAAAGTCCTGAGGCCAGAGAGAGAGGGCTGGATTCAGCCCCCCGGCCTGAGGTTTCCCATCTCTAGTGTAGACAATCCTGACTTATGGTCTGACTTGGCTGCATACACACCATATATTTAAAAAACATTATTTTCCCCAAAGAATCCTGGGGGAGCTGTAGTTTGTTTATTGTAGCCCTGTGAGGGGGTAAACTACAGTTCCAGGGATTCTTTGGAGGAAATAATGTGCTTTAAATATGGTAGTGCTAAAGTAATGACAACAGAAGATTTGTGTAGCTTTAAAGTTGACAATGAGGACATTAAACTTGTCCTATCAATACCTCGGCACAGTCATTAACCAAAATTGAGACAATAGTCAAGAAATCAGAAGAAGGCTAGGACTGGGAAGGGTAGCTATGAGAGAACTAGAAAAGGTCCTCAAATGCAAAGATGTATCACTGAACACTAAAGTCAGGATCATTCAGACCATGGTATTCCCAATCTCTAAGTATGGATGTGAAAGTTGGACAGTGGAAAAAGCGGATAAGAGAAAAATCAACTCATTTGAAATGTGGTGTTGGAGGAGAGCTTTGCGGATACCATGGACTGCAAAAAAGACAAATAATGGGTGTTAGAACAAATTAAACTGGAACTGTCACTAGAAGCTAAAATGATGAAACTGAGGTTATCATACTTTGGACACATAATGAGAAAACATGGTTCATTAGAAAAGATAATAATGCTGGGAAAAACAGAAGGAAGTAGAAAAAGAGGAAGGCCAACCAAGAGATGGATTGATTCCATAAATGAAGCCACAGACCTGAATTTGCAAGATCTGAACAGGGTGGTTCATGACAGATGCTCTTGGAGGTCACTGATTCATAGGGTCGCCATAAGTTGTAATTGACTTGAAGGCACATAACAACAACAACAACATATGCTGCAACCTTGATATAAAGCTGCTTCATGTATGCCTAAAAGCTGGCAACTTTATATCACACTTTTCACCCAAAGGTCAGCTGAGGATAACAGTGTTAACCAAGGTATTTAAACTTTAAATGTTTTTCGCACTTCAGATTGTCCCAGCACAGGATGTGGGTTGGGTTGAGCTTTACATGGGAGGCAGGCAGGAAATAAACAGACCCACCTTCTCAATAATGTTCTTGTGGTTTCCTAAAACTCTGATGTTCTGTGACTTCTTAGAGCTGTTTCCACTACTGTGTTGGTAAACATGAAATCTGTCCCACTACTTGGCCTTTGAATGGGTAGCACCTAGGCCAAAGCAGAAGTTAGAGCAGAGGATTCTTGCGTTAGAATCAGATTGCGAATGAATTCCTAAAAACTGAGAGTGGGGAGGGCAATTGGAAACCGGAAGTATCATAAATGGGCAGCAACAGTTTTCTTTTTCTTCTCGCAGATCTTGAGAAAGCTAATCCCTTTTAAAAGCCTCTTGTGGACCCATAGGAGTCCAAGTGACATTTAATCCCCTTTTAATCACCTCTAGTTGTGCTCTACTGCTTTCTGCCATAGCTGAGTCATCTGGGCAGAGTAAACAGCTTTGCTATTACAATAAGCTAGCAAGTTTCACAAAAGGGTACATCAGAAGATCAACAGAAACTGGCATAGCAAAAAAAAAAAAAGATACTGCCTTGCTGATGACATAATACTTATTCTCTGGGATCTGCACCAGATAACGAACCAAATGGAATCTGCTATGTTGTGCACACAGAACATGTGTTATCAAATATTGGCCCAGTTCTTTGATCAACAACGAGCCCCTTGTAAGATCCAGAGTGCTGCTTGCATCACAAAGATCAGAGAAAGCAGTCACCTTGTGTGCTTTAAGAAGTGAGCCATTTTATCCATGAGAAATCTTGGTTATGTATGTGAGTGTATGCTTCCTCTTCAAAGCTCATCCCTGGATTTTACTCTAGCTTTCCATAGCTAAATATCATATCAGCTAGCAAAATAAATGTCTTCCATGGCATGTCGGGATTCGTGTGGCTCCCAGGATGTCCGTATGCAGAGGGGAAGGGGGTGCTTGCCCCCCTGGAATTCTAAATGTAATGATGGGTGAAGTGGGGTCTGTGGCTCTCCAGATGTGGTTGGACTCCCAAATCCCATATGTCCCAGCCAGTGTGGTCAATGATCAGGGAGGAACACAGGAAACTGCCTTATACTGAGTCAGACAAATGGTTCATCTAGCTCAATATTGTCTACACTGACTGCTAACGGCTCTCCAGGGTTCCAGACTGGGTTCTCTTCCAGCCCTACCTGGAGATGCCGGGGATTGAACCTGGGACCTCCTGCATGCAAAGCAGATGCTCTACTACTGAGCTGAGGCCCTTCCTAGATAACCCCACACCCAAGAGAGTAAGTAGGCAGGAAGGCCAAGGCAGACGTCAACACTCGTGGGCTCTGTCAGGAGTGCATGGGCCCTAGCAGCTGTCTAAGACTACTGGATGCAGGTGGCAGCCCTGACTATTGGCCACAGATCATACTCATTACTAGAATGTAGAAGAGAGACCTGCAAAGGGTTCCTGTTCAGGTTTCCAGGCAACCATGCCCTCCTCTATGACAAGGGGTTTGCAAACTGTGGTCCGTGGTCCGCCAGTGCTCCACAAGCTTCATTCAGGTAGTCCACGGTGTGTCAGCGTTAAATATTCATATTGTTTTTTAATTGTTATTTTATTGCCTCTTATTTTTATCTTGTATTTTATTGTATTACCATGTTATGGAATTCAATAAAAATACCATATCAGAACTAAAAGAGGCAATAAGAAGACAATTCAAAATAATACAGCATCTGGAGCAGCAGATTACAATTGCTGCACCTGGCAGAAAAAATCATTAAGTGGTCCACCAAGGCCCTCAGCAATTTTCAAGTGGTCCGTGTGAAAAAAAAAGTTTGGGAACCACTGAGCTAGGTTAATATTATAAGGGGCTTAAGCAAATTCAGTTCACTTTCTGTCTCTCGGGTCTTCCACTGTTATTTTCCAACTGACATTCAGCAACAAAGCCAGCACCACCCTGCCCTGGGCCTGCAGTGCCACAGCCTAACAACCCCAATACAGATGGCATGGGGCTAATAAGCCTGCCTGAGTGCCCCAAATACATCTCATGTCATGTGAATGATGTGCATGCTATGTGCACATGTTGGCCATCAACCAAGATGGTGGCAGGGGAGTTAGCTCCTTAGGAAAACCCTCCGCCATCTTGAGTGATAGTAGTCATGCTCACGCAGCATGCATGGCATTCACACTGACGGGAGAGATAGGTGAGGCTTATTGAAGCCCACGCTATCTGTATTTGGGACGGGTGCCTGGGAGCGCCCTCTCTGCAATTTGTGACACTGCCATGGATTACGGAACAGGAACACCACCCTCCCACCCTAAGGATGGCCTTTTAAGGGGCCCTTTGTGCTACAAGGGCCCTTGGCCAGGGCCCAATCTGGTCACCTTCTGGTGCCAGCCATGCTCAATCCTCATTGAGCTGTTCTGGCTCCCACAAGAGAGTGATGGCTGCCAACCTGAATGGCTTTTAAAAAGGGTTAGACAAATTCATGGAGGATAAGGCTATCAAAGGCTACTAACCACAACGTCTATGCTCTGCTTCCACCTCCACAGTCAGAGGCAGCATGTTTCTGAATACCAGCTGCTGGAAACCACAGGAGGGGAGAGTGCTCTTGCACTGAAGTCCTGCTTGTGAGCTTCCCACATGCATCTGGCTGCACACTGTGAGAACAGGATGCTGGACTAGATGGGCCACTGGCCTGATCCAGGAGGCTGTTCTTACATATTCTCTCCCACTCTCTGTCTCTTTCTCTACCTCTTGTGGTTTTGGATTTCTGCACACCTCAGAGCATGTTGATACCTCTCTCTTGTTTTTCAGTGGCCCCATATTTTACAAAATGTATATACTGCTTAAAAGAATAAAATACTCCTAAGCAGTTTACAAGACAGTCTAAAATATTCATTTAAAATACCAATCAAAAACAAACACTAAAATCAAAGTTACATTGAAAAATAAAAAATACAATGTGTAATTCTAAAACATGTATACCTACTGAAATGTATCAAAATTCTATGCCTAGGTAGGCTTGCTGGAACAAAGGTTTTTAGCAGGCGCCAAAAACAATGACGGTGCCTGCCTAGTATCAATAGACACTGGCAGGGAGATCCAAAGCAAAAGTGTAGGTGCTGCCACATGAAAAGATTGATTTCTTGAAAGTGCAGAACAAGTAAAAGTGCTCATTCCACAGATCTAAGTGAGCACATATTTTGGCTCCAATCCTGTCAGCAGTCAGCCACCTGAGTTTGATGTTAGAGGGAATAATACTCCTCTTTTCTCTCATCTTCAAAGTGGCTAAACAGCAGCCTATAGCCCTGTCAGCTGCCCAAGGATCTCAGAGACTGATACAAGGCCTGCAGATCATCGTCCATGGCTGGATCATTAGCTAGTGCTAAGCTTCTTCTAAAAACTGCTGGAGCCTGCACTAGGAGGAACTTGATCTAATCCTGCAAGGCACTGATGAATATTTCTTAAGGAAGAATGCATGCTCGGGATCACTCATACCAATATTTGTTATGCCTTAATTATTTGCTTTCCTGCTTCTCTCTTTCTCTCTCTCTCTCTCTCTATCTAATGGAGGTGGTTTAAGCAACAATAAAAAACCAAAATACAAATTAATAATTAATATTAACAATAACAACTACTACTGCTACTGTTTACAAGACTACAAGCGACTGCAGCAGTAGTAAAATGCTCAAGGAAAGCAATATCCTAGACAAGGCTTGAGATTCTCTGATCTCTTACGCCTTTAATAAAGGTAAAAAACCAGCACTTTGAATTCAGTCTTGCAACCGATGGTGCAGGTAAAACACCTTGCATGTGTTTAGAATTGGAACAGGATGATACAGTTGTTAAGCTACTGGTTCAGAAACTACAGTTAGTGCAGAATGCTGCACCACAATTGCTGACAGGAATAAGAATAGTAGAATTGCTGATGGGAATAAGGGTTAATAATAGAACAAGAGATCTGCACTGGCTGATGATTTGTCACTGAGCTAAAATAATTTTAAATATGTTTTTAAAATACGTATTTAAATGGGAGTCTTTGTGGATTCGAACGCAAAGACATACAACAGATTAAAAAGCAGATTAGTGAGGAAATAGGACATATAACAGACGCAAGGGTGAACGCACGCAGAAGTGGCACAGACTGGAATCAGACCGATTCATCCATCCCTAAGGGTAAGCCTGTCAGTGAGGAAAGACTGCGGCATTTGGGCCTTTTTAGTTTAGAAAAAAGGCGAGTAAGAGGTGACATGATAGAAATGTTACAAAATCATGCATGGCATAGAGAAAGTTGATAAGTGAACAGCCAATGAAACTGAATGTTGGAAGATTGAGGACAGACAAAATAAAGTTCTTCTTGACACAGTGCACAGTTAAACTACAAAATTCACTCACACAAGAGGCAGTGATGGCCACCAACTTAGATGGCTTTAAAAGAGGATTAGACAAATTCACGGAGGATAAGGCTACCAATGGCTGTTAGCCATGATGGCTATGCTCTGCCTCTACAGTCAGAGGCGGTATGCTTCCGAATACCAGTTGCTGGAAATGGCAGGAGGAGAGAATGCTCTTGTGCACAGATCCTGTTTGTGGGCTTCCCATAGACATCTGGTTGGCCACTGTGAGAACAGGATGCTGGACTACATGAGCCACTGGCCTGATCCAGCAGGCTCTTCTTATGTTCTTAATGGCTCCTAGTAATGGTAGGTTACATGTAATCTCCAGATTCGGAGAAAATATCCTGCTAAATACCAGCTTCTGAGAGCAACAACATGATGGTATTATTGCCCTCTCATCTTGCTTTCAGGCTTCCCATAAGCATCTGGTTAGTCACTGTGGGAAACAGGGTTCTAGACTAGATGGTGGATTGGCCTGACCCAGCAGGGGACTTCTTAGGTTCAATGTGGCAAAATAAGTAAATAGTTAAAGAAATAAAACAATGCCTGAAATCCACTTTGTTTGCCTGTTTAATCCAGAGTGGCTAACTTTATTTTAATCCCAAGGGTTGCATTCTCCCGTGGTCAACCCTCTGGAAGTCACAAGCCTGCAAACTCTTGCACATAGACTCTCACATACAAAAGGGAAGAGAATGATTATACATGCACAGCCACAGAGAGACGGGGCACACTGACCATATTCTCAGCTCATCTGTGCAGATCAGCCGAGGAGGAGGATTATTGATCCCCACCCTGCTCATTAATCTGATGATTAGTGAGGGGGCAATTTGCATCACCATCAGGTAAAGATGGGGGAGAAATTCAATTCAGTTCACATTTAAAGGCAAACCTACCTAATCCACACTTTCTGAAACAATAACAAACTGAAGCACAGCCATCTTTCAAAATTCACACATCTCTGAATTTTGCAATGCAGTTTCCCAGCCAAGTAACGTGTTAAAACAAATGCATATGCTAGGCAAAAGTGGGCATAAAAAATGATATATTAGTGAAAATAACATACAAAAATACATTATGTTACAGGAAAGCGCTTTTCAAAAATGTGCATAACAGGCAAAATTGCATGCAAATATAAATTTGATGTATTTAGTTTAGGTATTTATATACCGCTTAATTTTCAGAATTACTAAGTGGTATACATACAATACAAAGAATAAAAAACAATTCAAATTCATCCCCAAAACAGAAAACTAAATGTTGCCATATTTTAATCTCTTTTTAAGTTTAGTATTAATTTTAATTATCTTTTAAACGTTTTAATAACTTGTTTTTATTGATAATTTTAATATTTCTTGTAAACCAATTAGGAGTTTTATTACAATCAAGCGATATATAAATTTGGTTAACTAACTAACTAAAACTACCTTGAAGTGCTGGCAGAAAAAGGAGATAGCTTTGTCAAGCACCTGAAGTTCAGATGGCAGGGGTCTGTCTAATCTCAATCAGAAGGGAATTCCACCCATAACATAATATGTGTACACTAAGGGCTTTGCCCCTGCACACTTTCTGCACCAACCCTCCGCTCACATACAGAGAGACTCTCAACTCCCTGCCCCGGGACTCCCAAACACACACACACACACACACAAACAAACAAACAGAGCCAGGGACTCACAACTTTGTACCCCAGGGATTCCCAAACATCCCCTCCCATGTACACCAAACACTCCCAAACTCACAGAGAGGGGGGCAACTCCCAAAACATCCCCCACCCCCACCAACTCTCCAAAGCCCCCCTACCCTCCAATGGCTCCCAAAATGCTCCCCACCCCAGGTAACTCGCTGCCACCCAATTTAAATGCCGATGAAGTTGTCATGAGGACTTTTCTTTTTTTTTCTTTTTTTTAAATTGCAAATGTGTGAAAATGTGGAGAACTCAACTTAAAGTTGGAAAAAATGAGAAACTGAGAGAAATCAAAACTGACAGATCCACTCATCCCTACAATCAGGGCACTGGGCTAGGCAGAGACTTTCAAAGCTATTGTCCCACCCCATCGCTGTGTCCATTTTTCTGCTTTCTTTTGTTACTGCCAAAATTGGTGGGGTATTGGGGTGCCCAGGAAAAAACTTGCTCGGGGCTAGATCAAGCTTCTGGACTGGGGGTTAGCCATCCTGGCTTCATTCCAAGTACAGAATACAGTTGTCCTCGGTGAGATTGTGTGGGGAGAGAAGTACTTGATCTCCGGATGCACACTCATGAAAATAATTAGCTGTCTCTAAACAAAACATTCAGTAAAAAGAAAAAGAAAAAAAGAATTGCACCTTTCTGTTATTGATTTTGCTTGGGGATTCCACTTGTGGCAAAGAAAAGCTTTTCGCATGCGGCTTCTTTATTTTTAGTTTTATAGCAAGTGGTGCATTTATTTAATAGCAAGCACTCTTCACACTTGTCTGTTTAAATAGCTCTCAATACGCAAATATTTTCCCAGAGCGTCGGTGTAATTAATGTATAAATAAACCACATTTCTTCTAAGTGGCTGGCATATGTTTATGAAATATTTGCCAGCACGCTGCTGCTGAGCTTGACTTCAGTGCAATCCAGCAATGCCACTGTTTTGGAATTTCTCTATGACAAAATGCCACTAAGAAGAGTGGGAAGGGGAGAAAAAAGGATTTCCGGATGTGTGCCATATGGCATTTGCGCAAAGCTTAATTTATGGAGACATGCCTTGTGCACTAGTTAAACTGAATGGATGCAGAAGAATTCTTGCCAACTACAAAATCTTTTCCAACTGCTCAAAAATTTGGAAACACAAATTCTATTTTTTTTTAACTGAGCCGACTCTGTTTTTAACTGCATGATGGGCAGAAATTCAGCTCTAGAGAAAAGCTTGACCTGTTCAATATCTGCCTGTTGTGCAGTATTTAAAACAGACCCAGAGCCTGGCAACCCAGTATCCTTCAAAATGGGCATTGCTTCGAAATTAGCAATGCAGCTCTCCAGCCAAGGAATGTGTACAAAAAAGCATATACTAGGGTAATATGTGAATTAAATGTATTTATTTATCTACTTATATCCCACCCTTCCTCCCAGTAGGAGCCCAGGGTGGCAAAATGCATATATTAGTGGAAGTAACATTACAAATGCATTATATCTCATTGCTTGCAAAAATGTGTTTCTAAGTCAAAATTGCATACAATGATGTATATATTTAGGAAGGCTTTGCGCTAAAATGATGATCAATTTTCATGACAATATTTTCCCTCCCCCCCCCAAAAAAAATCACAAACTGATGTGGAAATGTGAAGAACTGAATTTAGGATTAGAAAAACATGAAACAGTAACCAACACTGATCGATTTGCTTATCTCTACCTCTGGCTACCCCTAGTTGGGGCTGTTCAGATTCGGCAAAGGGGTAAGGTAGCAGAAGGATTTATGGAACAAAAAGTAGACGAATCATGGGACTATCAAAGGAAAGGAGCAGGAAAGAAATGAAGGGAAGTGTTGTGCTAGGAGAGGAAGGTTGGAAAAGGGATAGGTATAGAGGGCAAAAAGACAGAGGAGACCAGGGGAACATTCATTTCCTAGAGGAAATACAAACTCCAGTGTAATTCATTCCCTATAAAGCGATAAAATCTCCCAAGAAACTGAACCAGTTGTACTTTTTTTTTTTCATTTTGAAGGTCACCACTTTTGTCACTGGAGTATTATGCTGCAAACGCTTCTTATGAGCTCAGCTTGGAAAGTCCTGAGAGAGAAGCCCCAGTCAATAGCTTGAGCGTCATGTCACCTATCAGCATTTCAGTGGCAATAACCTGTGGCATCCATCGTTCTCTTTTTTAGCCATGCTCCATGAAAGAAAAGAGAGAAAATCCCAGGCAGGAGGTTTAGCCCAATAAGCAGCATGAAAAAAAATATTTTCTTTTGTGGAATGAACAAAATGGCACTACGGCAAACATGCAGAGCACATCTACCAAGTAGTACCGGTTTTCATCTGAAACAAAATTCAGAGTTTTTGCTTATAACAGAAAGTTGGGATTCTGCTATTGCACAACTGTGTTCCGAAATTGAATCAAAATCTACATTACTTGCATCAGATCTGCTAGATGCATGAACTCTGCAGTCAGCTGCTATATAAGCATCTCTGGTACTTCACATTCATGGCTATATTGTTCAGTTGCACTGCATCCCATATTTTGTAAGTCTTAAGGCGACACTCATACAGCAACTACATACAGTATTCAGTTGTAGGACTATGGAATCTGCGATACAGTGTGACTGCAAGGAAATACGGACATGTAACTGCACCTGCTTATGCAACAACTAGAGATTTTCTAACCTCTGAAATGAATGAGCAATATCAAAATGCACATGGCTTGAAAATGAGCAAACTATGGCCTGTAACTAAAATGAGCTTTTATAAATAGAAGCAATCTGGGAGCCCAAATGAAACTCACAGAAATCTGGATTGGGCAGAGAGATTTTCTGCAGAAAATATCTGATTCTGACCAGGGGGGTGGACTTCAAACAGTGGAATTTTTCTGTTTTGCATTTCTCTGCTACCAAGTTGGTACCACTATAGTATTTACTTGTAAAAGAGAATCATGGATCCTCAACAAAACACCGGCCACAGAAATGAGAGAATGTCTAAGATAGATCCAACTGCAGTTATGCACACATGCCCTCATGCAGGGAAACATCTGCTACTTTGGCAGGCATACAAGTCCACTGCCATCTTTGTCATTCCCAATAGTGTTGATTTTTTAAGTCCAAGTTTATTTATTTTATTTATTAAAATATTTCTATACTGCCTTTCATACATAATAACAAGGCAATGTACAAAAACAAAGTTACAATGTCTTGTGTATTTATTATCACATTTATATCCCACCCTTCCTCCAAGGAGCTCAAGGTGGTGTACAAACAGGGTTCTCCCCCTCCTGGTTTTATCCTCACAACAACCCTGTGAGGTAGGTTAGGCTGAGAAATAATGGCCCAAGTGAGCTTCTCATGGCCAAGTGGGAATTTGAACCCTGGTCTCCCAGGCCCTAGTCAATGACAGATAGTTTAAAAAAGAAGATGTGGATATTCTGCTCAAACCAGAGTTAAAAAATCATTCAGTTTGTGTCAAATTCTTCACCCTGAAAGCCCAAATTTGGCAACTGGAATCAAGGATGTACATGGAGTAAATCCTCAATGGGATGGATCAAGGTACAGAACACAGAAAGGCACATTCCCCTAGTAATGGGAAGTCTTACTCAACCCACCCTAGATAGATGTATTGTCTGATCTCACAATTTGGGAGTAATTTAGAAATAACTCACCTGATTGATTATCCCCAGTTCACCTCTCTCTCTCTCTCTCTCTCTCTCTCTCTCTCTCTCTCTCCATAAACCAGCAATAATCCATCCTTTGACAGCTCATATGGAAATACCAACAAGACAAGAAAGGAACAGATATGATAAGGTGTATTTGCAGTGTGAACCTTAGCATGTTTACACAGAAGTAAATCCCACTGAGTTTCATAGTACATCCTAGTAAGTATTCTCAAGCCTGCAGGCTTGTTTACCTGTGAATAGGGATGGATGAATCTCTCCGTTTCAGTTTCTCTCAGTTTCTTATTTTCCCAACCTTCAGTTCTACAAATTTTTGCAGCAATCTGTATTTTTCTTTTAGAAAAAAAATCCTCATGAAAACGTGCCTGCTTTTTAGTGTGTATTTCTGCTACTAAGCACATTTTTGTACATAGTTCTAATATACCCATTTTCCACTAATGTAATGCATTTTTGTTAAGTTATTTTAACTAATGCAGACATTTTACGTAGCATTTTCCAAATGTATATATATTTTCATACACATTGGTTGGAGAACTGAATCATAAAACCAGAGAATTGTGAAATTTAAAGAATAGGTGTGCTTTGGTTCACACATCGGTTTGACAAAGCGGATTAGATAGTTTCTCATTAAAATGAAAACAAAATCAAATTTCTCCTCCATCCCTACCAATCTCTTTGCCATTTCCAATCCTGTCCTCCTTTGTCCTTTCCCCCATCCTTCCTCCTTGCCCCGTAGTTCTGAAGATGTGTCAAACTTTGCTGGACTCAGGATTGGGAAACGTTTGGGGGAGTTGGTAATGCTTCCCTCAAAAGAGAGAGGTATATTGGTAGCAGGGCTGGCTCAAACTAGTGTGCCACCCCTTCTACCATTGCAGCCCGCAGTGCTGGCAGTCGTTACTCAAGGCAGGCACCACAAGCCAGCCCAAGTCTTGTGAGGCTCTGCCAAAGTGCTTGACCAAATGGCTGCCAGCGTGTGGTCATTCTGGCAGCCTGGCAGGGCAGGAGGTGGAAGGAAGCATCTGTTCTGATCAAACCTGCCCTTCCCTCCCCCTTCCTTTGCCCTCCTCCAATACGCTCCTTCCCCTTCCCACTTCCCCTCCTCCTCCCCCTATCCTATCCTATTCCTATTCTAACCAAGACTGCATAGGAGTAAATCCCACTGAACTCAATAAGCACGCAAATGATCAGACCTGCCTTTCCTCTCCTTCCCCTCTCCTCTCCCTTCCTCCTCCCTTCTTTCTCTCCTCCCCTCTTCCTTCTTCCTCCTCCCCTGCCCACTCCAGGCCTCCCTCCCCATGGTCAGTTTTGCCTATCCTAAGCATGATTGCATGGGAGCAAATCCCACTGAACTCAATACACATGCAAATGATCAAACCTGCCCTCCTCCTCCCCCTCCTCCCCTCCCCATCCCCTGTGGTCAGTTTCACCTATCCTAAGCATGTTTGCAGGGGAGTAAATCCCATTGAACATAATAAGCATGCAAATGATCAATCCATTCTCAGCAAACTTGCACCGGATCCCATTTCTTACCTCCTGAATTAAAAAAACAGAGAAATTCACTAATAGGCAAAAAACCTTGCAGTTTAACAATGCCAACAGATATTTCTATCAAACTTTAAAAAGCAGGGAAATTGGGCAGCTATAGTGAATGTACCAGGGGAGCAGGAGACCTGACCTCCTCTCTGAGATATTGTACTGCCCTACAAATTTGTAAAAATGCAAACACAATTTGGATTGGTCTTTCACAGACCAATCCACTTCCTGTGTAGCTTGGAAGAATTTGGTAAAGTGCCTCTGAGCATAAGGTGAGTGCTGACAAGGTTTTTGCCTATTAGTGGATAAGATATAAGTGCCAGTCTGGTTGGCTTCTGTGCATGGGATAAGGAGGGCAGGTGCTCTCTTGTGCTCCAAGCAGGAAAATGTCTTGAGCTGGCCTTGCTGGGAGGTTCGGAGGATCTCTTAGGCCTTGATGCCCTTAAGAGACAGAGAAACTAAGCATGACAGAAGCAGGATCCAGAAGCACTGGTATGTATCTGTCTTCCACTGAAGCTCACATTCTCCCCTCTGTTACAGAGGCCCAACTGGTCTCAGTCAGAAGTTGTGCATTTAGTGTTGCCAGTCCCATACTGTGGAACACTCTTCCAGCAGCGATTTGGCAGGCATCCTTGCTTTTGACTTTCTGACATCTCAAGAAGACTTGTATGTGCATGTGTGGGCTGACAGGCCTACACAGCTATTTTTTTAAAAAAAATTAGTAGCCAGTCCTTTTAATTAGTGGAACAGCCTACCTGTGGAGATACGCCTGGCGCCTTCGGTTCTTTCTTTTAGGCGCCAGGTTAAGACCTGGCTATACTCCCAGGCATTTTAATGTTCAATGTGTTTCATTTTTTTTTTTTTTCGTTTAACTTGTTGCTGATTTTATTGTGATTTTATTGTAATATTGTATTTTAATCTTGTTTTGTTCACCGCCCAGAGAGCTATTCGCTATGAGCGGTTTAAAAATGAAATAAATAAATAAAATAAAATAAATTATTGTTTGTATTGCTTTTAAATGTTTTTATGTTGCTGTACACCACCCTGATGTTTTGCGAGAGGACACAAATAAATTCTCACTTCCATTGCATGTGAGATGGGGTGACAATAGCTCAAGCAGCCACTTCCTTCCATAACATTCAGAGTACAAAGGAAGAGTTAAATCAGTGGTAAAAACAAGGAAAATTATATTGTAGAAGCTGAATAGATACAGTCTAACTCAAAGAGCGCATGTTCTTAGCTGCTGGGAACATATAGCTCAGTGAACAAGGGAACGACCTTCCCTGGGTCTCAAATCCATTTGCAAATATTATTAAATAGAAACTGCTGAGGTAAGGAATCTCAGGTACTGCTGCAGACTATTCCGAGTATGAAAGATACAAGGGCATACACACATGATGATGTGATGCAGCTTTAGCCTGGGCTGGAGAGAAGCTGGCATTGTGAACAACCGAGTTGTCTCATATCAGAGCTTGGAAAAGTTACTTTTTTGAACAACAACTCCCATCAGCCCCAGCCATCATGGCCACTGGATTGGGCTGGTGGGAGTTGTAGTTCAAAAAAGTAACTTTTCCAAGCTCTGCTCATTGTGCGATAATGACTAAAAACTGTCTGAGGGCCGCATCCCATGTGGGGAACCTCCTGGAGGCCACATGCCAGTGTTGGGCAGGGCCAGAGGCAAAAGTGGGCTTAGTAACAAATATAAATTTGACCTTTGTACATCAGGCCGGTGTCTACACACACTCGCACGCCCCTCTCGACCCTCCATTCAGGTAAGCAGGAGGCATAATCAGAGTTCAAGGACACGTTCTAGCCAGGCAAAAGGATGTGAAGGGGGGACAGTGAGGGGTGTGGCCTGGGAAGAGGGGTTGTGGCCTAAGGAGATTTTGGAAGGCCAGACACAGAGGCCTGGGGGGACACATTTGGCCCCCAGGCCTGAGGTTCCCCATGCCTGATTTAAAGCATCAATGCAGCTTATGATCATCATCATCTAGAGGACATACAATCCAGATCTAGAGTTGGACTAATCTGTAGCCTGATGGGCTTCATGCATTGAGGGAGTTAGGGCATCATGCCTGGTGACCATGTCCCTCACTATTGATGCACACCAGCCACCGTCCCCACTGGCCAAGCATCCACGGAATGTGAGAAGAGTGGCTATGTATGCACTGACTTATGGCATGGAGAGTTCCTCTGAAGGGGAGGGGATCCTGGGCTAGTTACGATCTCCTGTCATATGAAAGTGCTCTACTTGTGCATGGCAGTATATGCAGAGCTTGGAAAAGTTACTTTTTTGAACTACAGCTCCCATCAGCCTAATCCAGTGGCCATGTTGCCTAGGGCTGATGGGAGTTGTAGTTCAAAAAAGTAACTTTTCCAAGCTCTGATATATGCGTAGGACCCCTTGTCATTCTTGCCATATATGAAACTGGTGAGAGAACATAGCTGGTACACGCATCAGCAATGGGGTGTGTGGCCAGAAAACATGTGGCTATCAATGGGTGGCACAGTCCCGCAGCCTCTTCACATGATCTTTTACTATGCGAATGGGTTAATCTGACACCCATGGTCTTTTTTTTTTTTTTTTACAATAATTTTTATTCAAATTTCCATAAAACAAACAAAACAAAATCATAAAACATTCAAAGACAAAAAACAAAACAAAAATGATTAAACAAAAAAATAAAATGTTGACTTCCCATTTGTCGCAGATCAGTTATAGGTCTACAATATATAACAATCCTGTCTCTTAAATTATATTATAAAATCACTTTCCTCCAGTAGTTATCTTAATTAATCATCAAATCTCATAGACATTACTTTATTCTTTCCACAAAAAGTCAAAGAGAGGTTTCAATTCTTTAAGAAATATATCTATCAATTTTTCTCCAAATAAACATGTCGATTAATCCATCTCGTTAATAATAATAATAATCTTATTGTCATAACCATAGTCCAAATAAACATATCGATTAATCCATCTCATCAAATCTGTTAAGTCCAATAATTTCAATAGCCATTATTCCATTATCCATATTAATTCCATCTTCCATCTTCAGTAGTCCTGTTAAGTCCAGTAATTTCAGTGTCCAATCTTCCATTATCAGTATTCCATAATAATCTTGCTGTCATAGCCATAGTCATATAATAAGAGTCTGATGGGAATTTCCTCTATCCCAAATATTTTCTTGCCATCGATTCTGAATAAGTTGCTGAAATATTGTTGTAAAGTCATATCTCTGTTCTTCTTTTTTACAAAATGCACTGGCTCATCTCTTGAGAGTTTTTCCATTGTCACATGGCTGCAGTTAATTCCATAGATTTTCTCTATATCAAGCTCCATCACGTCATTCCAGTCCAGAAAATTATCCAAGCCATTGATAACTTTATCTCTAATATCTTCATTAATTTCTTCAGAGATAACGTTAAATTCCAAACAGTAGATTTTATTTCTAATATCCATAAACTCCAGATCTTTTTCCAATTCCACATTTGTTCCAATCTCCAGGGCTTGTATCTTCCCTTTATTTTTTCTTTTCTCATCTCTGATCTCATTCTCCTCTCTCACAGGATCCCCTATTGCTTTAAGCTCCTGCGTCATTTTGCTCAGTTCAATTTTCAGCTCCTTACTGCCCTGTCGCAGGGTTTGTTTCGTTATCTCAATCTCATCCATTATTTTCTGAAACATAATTACTTCCAGATTCTCAGCCACTTTCTTGATTGCCATTTTTAAAACCACGAAAACAAAACAAAACAAAAATAAAGAAGAACCACTTCTTATTTCAGCAACAATTGGGTTAATATTCCAGGCTTGATGACATCACAGTATAAACAGAGCAGCCTGCCTTATCTCCCTATGTTCAAGAATACAAAACAAATTTAGTTCCCAGCATCAAAACAGTTAATGGCGTCGTGAAGAAGCAGATTCATCAAAATAAAATAGACCAAAAAGAGAATAGTCCCAGACAATATAATGTTCCAAAGTTCATATTTTTTATTTTTTTCTCCTCGGAATAGAAATCCCTCTTCTGTTTATATCTTTAGAATGCACTTCCAGGACAGCTTTTTGCAATAGAAACAGAGATAAGCTGTTAATTTCGTGAATAACAGAGAAGAGTTATAGCTCACCCAGAAGTTCTTTAAAGCTGATTCATTTGACAAATCTCTTTTTGCTGCAACAATTTAAACCAAGTAAAAAAAAAAATAGAAAGAAGGGTGCTTGCCTGTTAGTCCGTTTTCTCTTTGAAGAAAAGATAAACGTATCACATTAATCAGATAGAGCTTGTTCGGAAGTCCGTCCGGCATTGCTGGCTGGACCTTTTCTCATAAATTAATGAAATCCAGTCCTCCCAACAAAAACAGGCTTTTGAGGTTGATCTCTACGTTTCTCCCTGCCCGGGAGAAATTTCATCAGTCAAAAAAAAAATGTTCTGACTGATTTATATCTGAATAAGCTTCTTCTGAGGCGGGAGCCCGTCTCAAAAGCAGGCACAAGCGAAGTCGCCCTTCCCGGAAGTGTCGACACCCATGGTCTTGTGAGGATTAATACACTGTGGAGGAATACAATATATATTAGACTTCATGGATTTGTCAGCAATATTTATTTATTTATTTATTTATTTATTTATTTATTACATTTATATACCTCCCCATAGCCAAAGCTCTCTGGGCGGTTTACAGCAATTAAAAACAATAAAAACAAATATACAAATTTTAAAACGGAAAAAACAATTAAAAACAATACAGAGTTCAGGCCTATGATCGTGGCCATTTGCTTGGGTGGGGAGGAGACCAGAGAGGTGCCCACCCCTCACCTCCTGAAGGCAACAAGGGAACCAGCAGCTGACGCACTTCAGAGGGCGGACCATGCACAATAGATTATTATTTATGTGTAATATATATATATATAATTATATTAATTGGCCTGTTATTTATTACTCAAAGTGGGCCCTTCATTAATCTGACCTATATAGTTTTGGGTATATTAGGTTTTTCCTCCCATATTTTTTTCCCTACTTAAACATACACACACACACATGTGATGATATGATCTCTCAATTTCAGTTCTCTCAGTTTCTCATTTTTTTAATCTTAAATTTGGTTCTCCACATTTCTGCAGCAATTTGCGATTTGGGGGGGGGAACCCATGAACATTTTTCAGCATTTTAATGTGAATTTCTCCTAATACTTTTCTGTATGCAATTTTAAGTACACATTTTTGCAAGCAATTTATCCTAATATAACACAGTTTTGAATGTTATTTTTACCAATATATTCATTTTGTTCACACCTCTAATGGAATCATTTTTGTAAACAGTGCTTGGTTGGAGAACTACATCGCAAAATTTGGATATGTGCGAATGTCCAAGGATGGCTGTGTTTCAGTTCTCTTGGAAAGGGCAAATTCTGCTTTAAATGTGAACTGAATCAAATTTCTTCTCCATCCTTAGTGTGTGTGTATGTTTGTGTGTGCTGATAGCAGTATTTCTTTTGATGAAGCAGAAGAAGCCTCTTGTCCTCCACTGGACCCTTTTTAACCTCCAAAACCCAATGCCAGGGATGAATATGCTTTCTCTGCAGGGAGATGTTTCCAACTCCTGCTCTCACGTTTCCAGTGTAAAATATTGCCTCCATTACAGCTCAAACAGCTCAGCTGCGATTTGGAATCCAGCAGGGAACAGCGGTTCTGCTGTGCACAGCAATAAACCTGCCGCCTCTTCCACTCTGTCTGCTTTTTCCTGGGATTTGCTGGGTTGGCTTTGGCTCCCTGAGCAAACACCTGATGTTTTACAAATCACTGGCACAGTCTCCAGTCCTTAGCTGAAGGGCAGTGACGCTTGCCTGGCTACTCCTGTTGTATCTCAGTTCTCATCTCTTTCCTAATGGAGATGCATTTATATGCAAGTGTAGTTAAACTCCTTTTTTTAATGTTTTTATTGAATTTTTCAATAACAAATATCAGTATATAACAAATAACCCCCTGCATGAGAAGGACATTAAAATAAGCAACATTAAACAATAGCACCAACCCAAAGTTATTCATGCATCAGCAGTAGCGATAGGGTCCATTTCTGCAATAATCGGATTTGCCATTGGATTAATTATTTCTGATCTTCTCTATCTTTGCTGAGAAAATTTTGAAGTAGCAACTCTCCATGCCTGGTTTCTGATTCATTTGTCTTCTTTTTTCTAAATTGTTTTTTTTTTTTAAATCACTTTGAAATCATTGATAGTGTGAGTGATACTGTTATCAATCTACTTTCTATGCGAGCTCTTCAAATGTGTATTCCCTTTCACTGATGTCAATGAAATGTTGATTGCAACTGACAGACAGCAGTAGGAAGGAATGAGGTGTTGATTGTAAGCAGCAGGGGGGAAGTCACCAACTTGATCGTCTACCTTAATCTGCTCTGCAATGCACTTGAAAAGGAATGTAAACAGGCAATAATTACAGAGTTTAGAATAAAGATCTATACCAGTGGAAACTCGTCAATAAATAGTGATTATAGTATTGATAATTCTGTGCAAAGGGGGGAAATCAGAGGAGATCAGAAAAATGAAAAGATATCGGAGGAAAAAGGAACCAGGTTGTTAACAACCACTAGGGGGCCACAATAAAAAATGAAATGTGAAAAAGGATTCCATCCCTAGTCAGCATTGGGGGCCAGTTTTGTCTATTTTCAGATGCAAAGTTGAGGAATGGATAGCATATCTCTCTTGTTAAGAATACAGGTGGAGGGGATTGCCCTGGGGAGTTTGATTCTAGATGTTTTCTGCACCATTTAAGAATTGCAAAATATTTGCAAAGGATGGTATTGAATGAAATAGTTGTGCTAGAGCAAGGATTGGTGCTAGCATAATGGGATTCTCCCCTTCCCCTCTCCCTCCCCCCCCTCCGCTGTGGCACTCCATGCCGTCCCCAAATCTGCTCTGGAGGGTTGGGGGGAAACAGAACAGTTTTAGGGGGCAAATGACAGGAGGAAGAAAGAGAACATTCTGTTTTGCAAGAAGAAATCCTTGTGCTAATGCAACATTCACCTTAGCATTATGCTGAATACAACCTATAATAATTAGGATTTTCATTTTATGTCCACATTAGGCATTGCAGCCAAAGCTAGTCCTACTGAGAGTAGACCAACTGAAATTAATGAAGATAACTTACTTAGGTCTATTAATTGTATTGGGTCTACTCTGAGTAAAACTTAGTTGGATACAACCTATTATTGTTATTTATTTTATGAGTTGTTTCCTATGAATCACCTCAAAGAGATTTCAGGACACAATAAAAACATACATAAAACAATTGGATATAGAAAAACAGTTTTAAAAATTAAATATATAAAAACTGTTTCAAATCCAATACAGATATTGACAGGGGGGGGAATGCTCCACTTAGAAGCCTTGTTGATCATAGAATCACAGAATAGTGGAGCTGGAAGGAGCCTATAAGGCCATCAAGTCCAACCCCTGCTCAGTGCAGGAATCCAAGTTAAAGTATATCTGACTGGTGGCTGTCCAGCTGCCTCTTGAATGCCTCCAGTATAGGAGAACCCACCACCTCCCTAGGTCATTGGTTCCATTGTCATACCGCTCCAATGGCTAGGAAGTTTTTCCTGATGTTCAGTCGAAATCTCCAGGACGATCAAGAAGAGGAAAGTCTTCAACACACGCCAGAAAGAAAACAGAGACAACTTCACATATTTTGTGTTGGACAGGACTTGTTGGATGGTGTGCAAAAGTACTTAGCATTTGACAGGGTTTGATAAGTAAAAGGCAGATTATATTGGGTGACAACATTTGATAACTGACATGCAATGGTATTTGGCGTCTGACAGTACTAATACTTGATGTATCTGGCTGCGTTGACAGTTGACATTAATGGTTTTAGCATTTGGTACCTGAAGTACAACAAGATTTATTATCTGACTGTATTAATAATTGATATGAATGGTATGCAGTATTTAATAGAGGGTGTGCAATAATATTTACCTACTGACAGCTTATGAGATGTCACATTTGACGTCTGGCCTGCCAAAATCCAAATCACCAAAAGATGCCAATAAGGTTTTAAGAATTTGGCAAATATTTGTTCCTACTTTGGTGAAGAATATATTTCCATAAGCACCCTGTATATTGCTTGTGTCTTCCCAGCTGTTTCTGCCTCTAGGCTAGCCTTTCCCAGGCAGTGTGCCTCCAGATGTTGTTGGACCACAACTCCCATCAGCCTCAGCCACCTTTCCAAAGACTTCTCAGGAAGCTTAGCAGTCATGGAATAAGAGGAGAGGTCCTCTTGTGGATAAGGAATTGGTTAAGAAGCAGAAAACAGGGAGTAGGAATAAACGGACAGTTTCTCCCAATGGAGGGCTGTAGAAAGTGGAGTCCCTCAAGGATCGGTATTGGGACCTGTACTTTTCAACTTGTTCATTAATGACCTAGAATTAGGAGTGAGCAGTGAAGTGGCCAAGTTTGCTGACGACACTAAATTGTTCAGGGTTGTTAAAACAAAAAGGGATTGCCAAGAGCTCCAAAAAGACCTCTCCAAACTGAGTGAATGGGTGGAAAAATGGCAAATGCAATTCAATATAAACAAGTGTAAAATTATGTATATTGGAGCAAAAAATCTGAATTTTACATATACGCTCATGGGGTCTGAACTGGCAGTGACCGACCAGGAGAGAGACCTCGGGGTTGTAGTGGACAGCACGATGAAAATGTCGACCCAGTGTGCGGCAGCTGTGAAAAAGGCAAATCCCATGCTAGGGATAATTAGGAAAGGTATTGAAAATAAAACAGCCAATATCATAATGCCGTTGTATAAATCTGTGGTGCGGCCGCATTTGGAATACTGTGAACAGTTCTGGTCGCCTCATCTCAAAAAGCATATTATAGAGTTGGAAAAGGTTCAGAAGAGGGCAACCAGAATGATCAAGGGGATGGAGCGACTCCTTTATGAGGAAAGGTTGCAGCATTTGGGGCTTTTTAGTTTAGAGAAAAGGCGGGTCAGAGGAGACATGATAGAAGTGTATAAAATTATGCATGGCATTGAGAAAGTGGATAGAGAAAAGTTTTTCTCCCTCTCTCATAATACTAGAACTCATGGACATTCAAAGAAGCTGAATGTTGGAAGATTCAGGACAGACAAAAGGAAGTACCTCTTTACTCAGCGCATAGTTAAACTATGGAATTTGCTCCCACAAGATGCAGTAACGGCCACCAGCTTGGATGGCTTTAAAAGAAGATTAGACAAATTCATGGAGGACAGGGCTATCAATGGCTACTAGCCATGATGGCTGTGCTTTGCCACCCTAGTCAGAGGCAGCATGCTTCTGAAAACCAGTTGCTGGAAGCCTCAGGAGGGGAGAGTGTTCTTGCACTCGGGTCCTGCTCGCGGGCTTCCCCCAGGCACCTGGTTGGCCACTGTGAGAACAGGATGCTGGACTAGATGGGCCACTGGCCTGATCCAGCAGGCTCTTCTTATGTTCTTATGTTCTTATGATGGGAGTTGTGGTCCAACAATATCTGGAGGCACACCGGTTGGGAAAGGCTGCTCTAGGCCTTTGAATGAGTCGCCTTTGCTTTTCAGGCCTCTGCCTGGCTTAGAAAGGTCTTAAGGCCTCTGTGCCCAGAAGGAGCCTCTTGGATTAGAATATGTTTGAAGGATGCAGAATGTGAGCATTTGAACCTATTATGGTTGGTTAGATGTGTGGCAAGTTGCTGTCTTGTTGGCTGAAAACAAAAGTAGGAGGACAACAGCATGAATACATCACATCTGGGGAAACGGAACATGAGTGAGGCATGGAAGTAGACAATCTAAGACCAACAGTGCAAGGCAAATTATAGGAAGCGGGCATAATTTAGGGCAGCAAAACTGGCATAAGTGACCCCTTTTCCAAACTTAGTTCAGGAGCCTCTAGTAGGGGCTACTGCCAGCTGAACCAGAAAGTGAGTGTGGGCCCGAATTTTAAGGATTGGGCCCTGAGTCAAATGACTGAGCTGGAAAAAGTTTGGAACAGGTATAAGTCTCTCCTTACCCTGTCCTAACCCCCCCACTCCCCCAAATTGCCCCTTTTGGGGGGACTTTGCCATCTTAAGTTCTTCCAGCTTGAGTTCCACTGGCTGACCCGGCTCAGAAAGAAAAGGCCAAGATCCACTGAATCTAAACTCTCTCTTCCTGACAGATCTTGGGCTTGGATTGCGCTGCAAAACTCTGTGACCAGACAGCCCAAATTCATAGGCTGGACCCAATTAGACAAAAATAAATTTGACTTGTATAGTTTTATTGTGACACTTATTGCTATGTTGCTTATTTATGATGTATTAGATTTTATTATTAACTGCCCTGGGCATTTTTAATGGCAAGGTAGGGTACAGAATGTAACGAATAGATCACTTTTCTCTGTGCTGGGGATCTTTGTCCTTTCCACATGTGTGTGAGAAGACAGAACAGCATTATGATAGAATTCCGGTGGTGCGGTGCACAGAATTGGCATTAACTGAGAACCATGCTCAGTGTTTAACTAGATTCATGGCAGTGATCAAAAATGTAATCTGTGCCAATGGCTTCTTCACCACCACCACCACCCCAATAAAACATCATTTGGATCATAGCTTGTGCTGCATTTCCCTTCCATCCACTAATTTGGCTTGTGATGGAACTGGGTGGGGAAATATGAAATTCCGTGTCATTTCTAATGCAGTGATAATATGTGTGTTGTAATAGATATTACTGAAAAGGAAGGGGCAAATAACACAGATGGGTGCCATTTTCAGCTGTGGCCATGCCCTTATCGTAAACTCCCTTATTAGGGACCTTATCCTAAACTCCAGTTTGGCCCTGGAAACCTTTTCATGGGAACTGACCATATGACCCTCACTTTATACATCAGGTATAGGGAACCTTTGGCCCTCCAGATGTTGCTGACCTACACCTCTCATCATCCCAGTCTTTTGGCCATGCCTGCTGTGGCTGATGGGAGCTGTAGTTCAGCAAACACTGAAGAGCCAAAGGTTCCTTAGTGCGCCCCATCAGACTGGATGTAAATGAGAAGGCAAGGAGGTAAGGGCTGAAAGCTGACTGAGATAGGAGAGGCAGTGCCCCGTGTGTCTTAATGCAGCAGCCTCCACTGGGCCAGATGCTTTTCAAGATGGCAAGACATTCCCCAGGATGGGTGACACCAAAGAGAATGCCTAGCCCTGGCTACCATTAGCCATGCCTTGTGAAGTTACAGGATCTAGAGCAGGTCTCCCAGTGATGATCAGAAGGAGGCAGTCCTGAATGTAATCAAGTCCCAAGCTGTCTAGGGCTTTACAGCAGAAATGAGGCCTTCCACATGTTGTTGTTGTTGGACTACAACTCCCATCATCCCTGACTATTGGCCATGCTGGCTAAGGCTGATGGGAGCTGGAACCCAACTAGGGTTGCCAGGCTCAGGGCCTGAGACTGATCCTGTATCTTTAGGAGAAGAGAAAGTCAGCCAAGTGCAGGTGTTCTTGCAAGCCTGTAATAGGAAAAACCACAAGGTGGAATTCTCCCTTCCACTTCCACAACTTTTAAAGATACAGAAGACCTCTTGGTTGCCAGGCCCGGCCTCCAAGAGGTCTTCTGTATCTTTAAAAGTTGTGCACGGAGAAGAGAGTATCCCACCTTGTGGTTTTTCCCATGACAGTGTTGCAAGAACACCTGCAGTTGGCTGACTTTCTCTTCTCCTAAAGTTACAGGATCAGTCTCAGGCCCTGAACCTGGTAACCCTAAACCCAGCAACATCTGGAGGGCCACAGGTTCCCACCCCTGCTTTAAAGGCTGACACCAGCACCTTGAATTGACCCCAGAACATATTGACAGGTTTATTCCTGTGCGCATGCTTCTCATCTTGCAAATCCTTCCTGCAGCTCAAACAGAACTAAGCAACCTGAGTTCCCTCCTGCACAGTCCTCTGTCATCTTGCACCAAAGACCTTTTCTAATGAGGCTAGAGGCTCGAGCTGTGTGAGAGACATAGGCAAAAAGGCCTTTACCCCCAGGGTCCCATATATTAAAGATCTGCTATTTTCCATGTGACAAGAGGCAACCAGAGTGTTGACTGTTTCCCTTTATAGTAACCTTTGCTGATTAATCAATGCTGTGACTCTGAAGCTAGTTCCAGAGGGGAAATCATTGCTGTCCTTTTACAGATTCAGTATGGAAATAAGATACCAGGATGACAGGCACGATTTTGAAGGGCTGGCAAGAAATCCCAGATCAAAGATCAGCGTGTGACAGACCATGAGTCAATTAAAAGAAAAGAAAGGATCTAAACATGGAGGCTAGGAAGGGAGGGAGGAAAACTTCTGGAACTTCTGTTGTTTAAATTAAGTGTTGAAAGGAGAATGTTTATAAAGACATTACAGAGCCAAAGCTAAGCATTTTTAACTCTGATTTCATATGGAAAGTTGAAGCATGTGCTTATATTGTCCTGTTGTGTTTGACAAAAACAGCTATCCTTTTATTTATTGTTAAGATTTATACCCTGCCCATCAGGCATGTTATCAGGACAGCTCACAATAAAATATTTAAAGCACCATCAAAAAACAAGAAGATAAAATAAGCTAAATCAAGCCAATCTATAAAAGCAGCATAAAAATACTATCAGAATAGTTGCAGCAAAAACAGATCGAGAAAGGCTTAACATAAAAATCACTGGGGAAATAAAAGGTGTTTGCCTGGTGCTGGAAAGAAAACAAGAGTGGGTACCAAGCAAGGTATCCATCTGCTGTGCCTCAGATGGTAGGCAAATTAGAGAAGAACCTCTGATGATGACCTCAAATACCAAAGAAAGGGTTTACAAGATCAAAGCCATGGACAAATCAGATCTTATTATTGGGCTCTCAAACTATAATCACACAATTATTCCTGTAATGACTCTGTGTCATTCTCCATGATGCAATCAACCGAAGGCTTCCAGGAATTAAGGGTGTGCACTGACCACAAGATTTGGTTAGGACTCCAATTTAGTGCTTTGGAAAACAATCAACCTCAGTCTGAGGTGCTTTGTAGGCTGCCCAAGTTAGCTTCATTTTCTCTCAGTTGGGGGTGGGGGGAGACCCGCTGTAACTGTGTTTTTTTCTTTGGGACAGAAGTGGATGAAATTTGCAGGCATAGTAGGTTCTCCAGAGTGGATAAAGCCTTCTAAATTAGTGGCAAGTAGGTCCAGGGACATTTGAGCTGGGCACCTTTAATTTTGATTTTATTTTTAAAAAAATTAAAAGAAACATCTACATTTTTTATTTCATAGAATCATAGAGTTGGAAGGGGCCTATAAGACCATTAACTCCAACCCCTGCTCAATGCAGGAATCCAAATTAAAGTATATCGAACAGGAGGCTGTCCAACTGCCTCTTGAATGCCTCCAATGTGGAAGAGCCCACCACCTCCCTAGGTCTTTGGTTCCATTGCCGTACTGCCCTAACAGTTAGGAAGTTTTTCCTGATGTTCAGTTGAAATCTGGCTTCCTGTAACTTGAGCCCATTATTCTGTGTCCTTCATCCTGGGACGATCGAGAAGAGATCCTGGCCCTCCTCTATGTGACAACCTCTCAAGGACGTGAAGAGTGCTATCATATCTCCCCTCAGTCTTCTCTTCTCAAGGCTAAACATGCCCAGTTCTTTCAGTCGCTCCTCACAGGGCTTGGTTTCCAGTGCCCTGATCATCCTCGTTGCCCTCCTCTGAACAATGAGTTAAAAACAAATAAAAAAACAATAGCTTCTAAAATGGTTTTAGCAGATGCCAAAAAGAATACAGTGAAGGTGCCTATCTGACGTCAATAAGTAGGGAGTTCCAAAGCATAGGTGCTGCCACAGTAAAGGATTGATTTCTTATAAGAGAAGGACAAGTACTATGTGGAACCCATAACAATTAAAGCACACCTTGAACTTGGCCTGGTAGCAAATCGGTAACCAGTGCAGATTTCAGAGGAGAGGTATTATGCACTGATAGGGTCTCACTCATGTCAGCAATTGTGCAATATGTTTAGCCCGCCAGAGACAATTCAGAAGCCACCTCAAGAGCTGTTGTATGGAGGACATTTGTTCTCTGTTGCTCAAAAGAGTAGAAATCAAGCCAACAGATTCAAATTAGAAGAAAGGGGACTTAGTACATTAAGAAAGACTTTCTCATGGTCCAAGTTATTCAGTGTGAAAGATTTCACAGAAGGTGGTGGACACTTCTTCTTATTTAGGTGTTTTTAAACAGAGTCTAGGGCAGCCTTTCCCAACTAGTGGGCCACCAGATGTTGTTGGACCACAATTCCCATTTTTCCTGACCATTGGCAATGCTAGCTGAGGCTGATGGGAGTTGTGGTCCAACAACATCTGGTGGCCCACCATCTGGGAAAGGCTGGTCTAGGGGGTCTTCAGGGACACTGCAGCAGTACATTTCTTGCATTTGCAGGGGTTTGGATTAGAATAGGGCCCAATTTATTTACTTTTTTAGTGCCTGGGGGCACTTTTGGAAATTGAGGAAATTGTTGCAAGCACCACACAATGCTCATTTCACAGAAGCACTACAAAAATACCCATTTCACAGAAGAAAAAGTGCTGCTGCTCAGAAACACCTCCCCAAAACAGGCAAAGCCGGGACTTAGACTCCAATATTATGGCAGTTGAACCTAATGAGGTATCCGGAGCACAGTCTTGTCCTTATTTATTGGATGAGTTTCAGTTGGTTCAGCTCGAGGACGTTGACAAGGTGCTTGGACTGGTGCGTGCAACCACTTCTGTACTGGATCCTTGCCCCTCTTGGCTAGTGAAAGCTGGCAGGACTGGAACAGCCGGCTGGGCCAGGGAAGTGATAAATGCCTCCTTGAGAGAGGGAGTGGTCCCTAGTTGTTTGAAAGAGGCGGTAGTGAGACCACTCCTGAAGAAACCTTCCCTGGATCCAGATAATTTGAACAAATTAGCGAATGTTCCATTCCTGGGCAAGGTCTTAGAACGGGTGGTTGCCAGCCAGCTCCAGGTGCTGTTGGATG
This sequence comes from Rhineura floridana, assembly GCF_030035675.1. Lineage (NCBI taxonomy): Eukaryota > Metazoa > Chordata > Lepidosauria > Squamata > Rhineuridae > Rhineura > Rhineura floridana. The sequence goes on along the minus strand of NC_084480.1, from coordinate 305,835,698 downwards.
AAACCGATTATCTAGATCCGTTTCAATCCGGTTTTAGGCCCGGTTTTGGCACTGAAACAGCCTTGGTTGCCCTGTATGATGACCTATGTCAGGAGAGGGACAGGGGGAGTGTAACTCTGTTGATTCTCCTTGATCTCTCAGCTGCTTTTGATACCATCGACCATGGTATCCTTCTGGGGAGACTCACGCAGTTGGGAGTTGGAGGTACTGCTTGGCAGTGGCTCCGCTCCTACTTGGTGGACCGCCTCCAGAAGGTAGGGCTTGGGGAGCATTGTTCGATACCCTGGACTCTCCATTGTGGAGTCCCGCAGGAATCGGTTCTGTCCCCTATGCTTTTTAACATCTACATGAAGCCGCTGGGTGCAGTCATCAGGAGTTTTGGAGTGCGTTGTCACCAGTATGCTGATGACACGCAACTCTATTTCTCCTTTTCATCTTCATCAGGTGAGGCTGTTAATGTGCTGAACCGTTGCCTGGCCACGATAATGGACTGGATGAGAGCTAATAAACTGAGGCTCAATCCTGACAAGACTGAGACGCTGTTGGTGAGTGCCTTCTCCTCCCAGATGGTGGATGTTCAACCTGTTCTGGATGGGGTTACACTCCCCCTGAAGGAACAGGTTCGTAGCTTGGGGGTTCTTTTCGATCCATTCCTGTCTCTCGAGGCTCAGGTGGCCTCGGTGGCACGGAATGCATTCTACCACCTTCGTTTGGTAGCCCAGCTACGCCCCTATCTGGAAAGCGATGACCTCACTTCAGTTGTGCGTGCTCTGGTAACCTTTAGATTGGATTACTGCAATGCGCTCTACGTGGGGCTGCCTTTGAAGACAGTTCGGAAACTACAGCTAGTGCAAATCGCAGCTGCTAGAATGTTGACGAGGACCAGGCGGTCCGCACATATAACACCTGTCCTGGCTCATTTGCACTGGCTACCTATTTGTTTCCGGGCTAAATTCAAAGTGCTAGTTTTGACTTATAAAGCCTTACATGGCGCGGGACCACAATACCTAGTGGAACGCCTCTCCCGATATGAACCTACCCGCTCACTACGTTCAACATCAAAGGCCCTCCTCCAAGTCCCGACCCACAGAGAGGCTCGGAGGGTTGTAACAAGATCTAGGGCCTTTTCAGTAGTGGCCCCCGAACAGTCTCCCCGATGAGGTACACCTGGCGCCTACACTTTTATCTTTTCGGCGCCAGGTTAAAACCTTTTTATTCTCCCAGGCATTTTAACTTAATTTATTTTTTAGCTTTCAGTCTATACCAGGCTGTTTTACTGTTTAATATGTATGCTTTTTACTGACCTTTGTAATTTTATTGTATTTTACTCTATGTTGTGCACCGCCCTGAGAGCCTTTTGGCTGTGGGCGGTATAGAAATCGAAATAAATAAATAAAAATAAATAAAAGCACCACCACATGCTCCCACAAACAAAATAACATAAAAGCCAAATCAACAGGCAACACTCCCCCCCCATAAAAGCAGCACACACACACCAAAACAGGCAAAACAACCCAATCACTTTGACCCTTCCCAAACCAGGCAGTAGCCTGGTCTCTTTCCTGTCCCTTTTCACAAGAGTTTCAACAGGCGTCTGGAAGGCAAACGACTAGACTCCAGCTGTTCTTCTCTTTTCCTTTCTTATGGAGAATGTCTCTAAGCCCATGTGTTCTGAAGGAATTCTGGGTATTCTGGGGGAAGGGAGAGAAGGGGATGGGGAGGGATCAAGACCTATACTTCTCTTTCCAGCCAGCCCAGCACTGCCCAAGGTTTTAAAAAAGGCAAAAACACACCCCATCTCAATGAATACAATGAATCAGGAGGGATAGAGGCCCTGGGTGGATGCTAAGAGGGGCCATCTGCTGTGGGGCTTGCAGGTGACCTTTGTGGTCCTTTCCAACTCTGTGATCCTATGCAGTGCCACAAGACTTGTGCTATTAACCTGGTCACCAAGATGGCATCCAAGATATCTGTGCTGGGAGCAAAGAACGTCCCAGGATCCTACAGGCAGCAGCATAGTAAAGAGGAGCTTAGAGCATTGCAGAGGGATATGCTGCAGCTTCACTAGAATGTGACCAAGGCTGCATTCTGTTTTTCATCTCTTTATTCAGAAATGCCTGTTCTTTCAGGACAATGTCTGAGGGATGGGCTATGAATATAGGAATGGGATTGTGGATAGGGTTGCCAGGTCAGAAGCATTCCAAACCCTAAGATTTCAGGGGAGGATCATAGTGAGGTCATAGGGGCAGGCCCTGGCGGTGTCATTAAACATGATACATTAAGCATCAACCACAGCTGCTTGGAGCATACCACTCAAACAAAAAAATTTTCTCTGATTGGAAATTAAGATAGAAATCTTAGCTAAATGAGGGTGTTCTCAGGTCCAGCTGAACTGACAAGATCATTGCTTCTCACCAGCTTAGAGATCCTGGGTAGGTAACATTTAATCTAGCTTACTTTCTTCTGGCAAGAAGGGTTTAAGTGCCCTCAGGCCAGGCCCGTCACCAGAAGGCCATTGTAGGAAAAAGGGACCCTACCCTAGTGTTGTGGAGATGTTAGATGGGAGCACTCAGGAGTAAAGATGGATGCCCCTGAAGGCTGCAACTCTAAGCACGCTTATTAAGGGACTAAGCCACATAAAACACTACAGGACTTCCTTCTGGGTAGATATGATTAGGATTGGGCTGTTGGTAAGGCTTGACTAGGAATCCTCTGCAAAGATATCCATATGCAAGCAGGATTGGCAAACCCCTGCCTAGAATGCTCTACCTGCCTTTTAATGTGGCTTCTCTAAACTTCCTTACAAACTTCCTTTCTGACTTGACCCTTCACTTCAGAAAGAGGTTTGAAAAATAAGTAAGAGTTAAAAAGATTATCTACCCTTTCCTGCCTGTCCTCTGGGCTGCTATAAACTCATTTTGACAGCCAGCCCAATTCCAGTGAGTAATAATTGACAGAGAGAAAACACACATGGTTTGGTCTACCTTCACAGTCAGTAGATTGGGAACAATAGCAATTGAAGCCACACTTCCCAGTATGTGAATTTTGTTTTACCACTTTTGGGCTAGAAACAAACCATTATGCAACCAACAAAGTGCATCATCAGTGAGTTTAAGGGAGTTGAGCTGAGCACATAGAATCACTATTGTTGTTTCTAAGGATGTAAGGGAGTGGGGCCAGAGGTACATGAAATGCAAATAGAAAAAGAAAAAACAGTGATGATTTCCTAAATGCAATACCATAGCAACCACAACAAGATTCCTATGAGTAAGGCAGAAAACTCAGCATCCCACAACTAGTCAGGATTTCTAACCAAAACTAAAATATTCTGGCAGCCAGTCAGCCAAAGTCACAGCAATCCCCATGCAGTACAACCTGACCAGGGGCTGCAGTTAGTGCAGAATGCTGTGGCACAATTGCTGACATGAGTGAGACCCTATCAACACATAATACCTCTCCTCTGAAATCTGCACTGGTTGCCGATTTGCTACCAGGCCAAATTCAAGGTATGCTTTCCATGTTATGGGTTCTACATAGTACTTGTTCTACTCTTGTAAGAAATCGATCCTTTAGTTTGGCAGCACCTATGCTTTGGAACTCCCGGCCTATTGCCCTCAGCCTGGCGCCTTCATAGTACACTTTTTGGCACCTGCTAAAAACATTTTTGTAGGCAAGCCTACCCAGGCATGTAGAAGCTATTACGGTTTTCATCTGTTTTTAATTCATTGATGGTTATATTATTTTGAATATTTTTAAATACCTGTCTTTAACTGTTTTTGCCAATAATTTCATGGTTTTAATTTCTTCTGTAAACCACTTTGAGGGGTTTTTTTTTACAATAAAGCGGTGTATAAATGTTATAAATAAAATACATAAATAAGTTTTGGAGTCACTGTGGTCCACGGGTCTCTTTTCTCTTTAGGAACAAAGGAATCTGCCTTATACCGACTCAGGGCATTTGGTACCATCTAGCTCAGTACTGATGACATGGACTAGCATTGGCTGTCCAGGATTCCAGGCAACAGTCTATTCCAGAGATTGGATTTTGGACCTTTGCATGCAAAGCATGTGCCCTACCACTGAGCTACAGCCCTTCCCCTGTTTAAAAAAGTATTTTTAAAAATTATTCTTTTCAATTCACTAATGAATGCACACCACACCTAGGGCAGATCCACACCATTCATTTAAAGGTCATTCAACACACATTTGAAGCACATGAATCCCATAGGAACTCATAGGAGCTGTAGTTTGTTAAGGGTGGTGGGAACTATAACTGTGAGGGGGAAACTACACTTCCCAAGATTCTTTGAGGGAAGTCATACATTTTAAATGCAAGTTGAATGGGCTTCAAAATTAAGTGTGGCTCTACTTAATAAACTTTGCCTGCATGTAAATCAATTTAATTAATTTTTTTTAATGGTACACAGCTGCAAGGTTTACTGGGTAACCATGGGCTATGCATCATCTCTCAGCCTAATCTGCCCCACAGAGTGAAAACAACAGAGGGGAACCATGACCACCCCAAGGATGAAGGGCACAATGTACCTGTACAACTATAGTGTGAAATCAGATACTTATTGGGACTTCGTATGAAGAAATATTTATATAAGCATGACTGTCAAAGATGTTTATTATTTACAAAACCTATAATATATATATAGTGCAATCCTATGCATGTTTGTGTCTGTTATGTGCCTTCAAGTTGATTACGACTTATAGCGACCCTGTGAATCAATGACCTCCAATGGCATCTGTTATAAACCATCCTGTTCAGATCTTGTAAGTTCAGGTCTGTGGCTTCCTTTATGGAATCAATCCATCCCTTGTTTGGCCTTCTTCTTTTTCTACTCCCTTCTGTTTTTCCCAGCATTATTGTCTTTTCTAGTGAATCATGTCTTCTCATAATGTGTCCAAAGTATGATAACCTCAGTTTCATCCTTTTAGCTTCTAGTGGCAGTTCTGGTTTAATTTGTTCTAAAACCCAATTATTGGTCTTTTTCGCAGTCCATGGTATCTGCAAAGCTCTCCTCCAACACCACATTTCAAAGGAGTTGATTTTTCTCTTATCAGCTTTTTTCACTGTCCAACTTTCACATCCATACCTAGGTATTGGGAATACCATGGTCTGAATGATCCTGTCTTTGGTGGTTAAGGTGTTGGACTATGACCTGGGAGACTAGGGTTCGAATCCCCACACAGCCATGAAGCTCACTGGGTGACCTTGGGCCAGTCATTGCCTCTCAGCCTCATGAAAACCTTATTCATAGGGTCGCCATAAGTCAGAATCGACTTGAAGGCAGCACATTTACATTTTGATACATCTTTGCATTTGAGGACCTTTTCTAGTTCTCTCATAGCTACCCTCCCCAGTCTTAGTCTCCTTATGATTTTTTGACTATTGTCTCCATTTTGGTTAATGACTGTGCCAAGGTATTAATAATCCTTGACAAGTTCAATGTCCTCATTGTTGACTTCAAAGTTACATAGATCGTCTGTTGTCATCACTTTAGTCTTTTTGATGTTCAGCTGTAGTCCTGCTTTTGGGCTTCCTCAAACAGGGAAGTGTGCACAGCTACAACCTCAAGTGCTAAAGAATTTCACTCACCCATCCCAAAATTCAGAATCATGCCACTTTAAGTTGTTTTGCAACTGCTTCATACTTGTTTTATGGTTATTGGATTTTAAATGGATTTAGTTCTTGTTGTGAGCTTCCTTGGTTTCCTTTCCTACTACACAGGGTTGTTGAAAATATTCCATATACACACACACTGGAGATGTAAAACTACATACACCCTGTATAGTAGTTTATTGTCAAAACCAGTTGGTCATTGCAGAACATTTTTTCAAAAATCACTATTCGTTTCCCACAAAATAAAAGCAGTGACACATAGTTAAGCACTGCCTAATTGCTTTTAAAAATAAGATTGGAGGGGGAGAGAAAGGTTTATAACACAAGCACAATCCTTTGCTGTGTTCACTCAAAAGTACCATTGATTCACAGCACAATTCTAACCATGTCTACTCAAAAGTAAGTCCTATTGAATTCAATGGGGTTTATGCCCAGTATGTGGGATTGGCATTGCAAGTTTACTCCCAGAAAAGCAAGTATAGGATTAAAGCTTTATATTGGGAAGGTTTTCAAAACAGGCCATGAATTAGACAAATAAACTGCCCTCTTCAACAGCTCAGGAAAATTTAAACAAGTTCCATGTACAGTTCTTTTATATTTCTCTATAAAAATTATTTGAAAGATAAAATTTATAATATGCTATTTTTGCAAGTAATTTAAAAAACCCTGCATGTACACTTTTCTTATAACTGAAATTGCCTACCAAGATCCTACTGATTATTTTTGTTCTGCATCTCCTGACCTGCACACAGAGAAAGCTATAAACCAGGAAGGGACAACAGTTTTCTGGCCTTGTAATGTGTTCTAGCTATTGGCTGGAGGTCAGCAGATCCCTTGTTAATCACGACCCTGACATCACTTATTGGCTACAAACCTGAAAGGGTGGGGATAGAGCAGCCAGCTACAAGCTCATTTAACAGAAGTTGCGGGGGTGGGTGATGTTTTGGTGTATATCCCTTAAGTTAGACCACCTAGAAACTTATTTTTTTAAAAAAATGAAAGCTGAGAATCCAGAGATTGGGGTAACTCACCTAGAGAGGACCCCAAAACTCCAGAGTCTCCAGGTGAAAACCGGAGACCTAGCATCCCTAATTGTGGACAACTGGTGTTGTTTCTTATCAGCCCATGATTAAGGAGGGACCAAAATCGGTATTTGGATCAGCCTCCTGTTGAATCCATTCATTATTTTGCACACAATTCAGCAACAGCTGTTTCTATCATAGAGCATTCATTTGTCTGTCAGCCACAGCTGGCTTAGAATTGCTTTGGAGCCTTGGATTAGCCTTCTGTGTGCTGTTTTTAAAATGGTAAATATGGATCCAGAACCTTGCCAGGAGTATGTAACGTTGGAGGGTAATTTCGAATAATCATAATTAAAACAGCCTGCTAGGAAAGGGTTTAGCAATTCTTCCTCACTTTCCCCCACCCCTGCCATTCCTCCACTCAAGACTGCAGCCTCCTAAGACTGCTTTGAATTTTTAAAAGGAGGGAGTGTGTGTTGTGTTTTCCTTAATATGCATAGCCAGGGCTTTTGTGTGTGTGTGGTGACAATACTGGTACAGGGTATGGGCATCTCTTTTTTGCTGCCTATAGCAGCCATTTTGTTCTGGCACCCACAGCACTTTTATCAAGGTATAAGTACATTACTCATTTTTTTAACCAAAAAAGGACTCTGTATAGCTGCATAATATTTAGGTTGTCGTTAAGGCTGAAATCCTGTGCACACTTACTTGAGAGTAAGAGCTCCTCCAGACATCATTTTTTATTGTGCATTCATGATGATTTGTGCTCATGCTGGTATCACGGCAGCTATACACAATCCTTCTTTCAGTCCAGTTTGCCCCTGCAAAAGTTTTGGGGCAGACATGCTACTTTGCTTCCAATTGGTGCGTGTCCCATCCCTTTCTGTTGAACTCCTGGAACTTTTCACAGAACAAATTTTCTGGGAGGGTTTTTACCTCCCACTTTTGTTGTGCTACAGGACAAGTGTGTCCCTCCAGACAGCAATAATGTGGGAACATTCGGGAAGCACAGCAGAACTGATAAAGTAAAATCCACCCTAATGTATTATTATTGCATCAATGACATGTTGCAAAATATACCCACAAAAAAAAAATCAGTCTGAAAGGGCCTAAATCTCATTGACTTCAGTGAGATCATAGAATCGGTATACAGTCACAAGAGTGGCTGTATACTATCACCAGCATGGTTTTTTCGCATTCTACCATGTTAAATTAAAAATACCCCCATATCATTCTGCTGCTTCCCATAAGGTCAGTTCAAAACAAAATCATACAAAACGTATAGTCCCGAACTCAGAAAAGCTTGCTTAACAACCTTCTAGGTTTTCATGGCAATACACAAAACACACAGAGAGAATACACAGTTTAAATTCTAAATCAGGAATAAAAAAAATCCAGAACCCTGGTGGATTTTTTTGTCAGTGGTCTCATAATTTGTTGAAATTAGTGAAAAATCAGACATGTTCACAGAGTACCTGTAATCTTGTTACTGACCTTGCCCCATACTGTGAACTTCATCTTCCACAGTTTAAAAGTTTAAAAATGCATGGCTGATTTTTAATTAATTTAAGAAAATTAACATTGGAGTCTATGATAGCACAGGCATGCTTAGTAGGAACCAACTGTCAGTGGTTGCTAACAGCTGTTTGGCTTGGCCAATCAGGGTCAAATTTTGTTTACATTTGGATTGGAGACTACTTGTATCTGCTGTAGAATAAAAAGGGGGGGCAGAAAAATGATATTGTTAACAATGTTTTCCTTTTGGAAAGGAAAGGAGCTTTCCTTCTGCCCAGTGCCCACCAACCCAATCTCCTCCCCTCTCTCTCCCAATCCTTCCCATCCCTCTTCCTCGCTTCACCTCCTTCTCCCTCCCTCTCCCCTCCCTGCCCATCTCCCTGGTCAGTTTCATCTATCCTAAGCATGATTGCTTGGGGGTAAATCCCACTGAACTCAATAAGCATGCAAATGATCAAACCAGCCCTATCCCTTCCTCCCCTCCCTCCTCTCCCCCTCCCCTGTTACAAATTCTTCCAAGCTACACTTTTTTTACAAATGTGTAGGGCAGTACAATGTCTCAGAGAGGAGGTCAGGTCTCCTGCTCCCCTGGTGCATTCACTATAGCCGCCCAATTTCCCTGCTTTTTAAAGTTTGATATAAATATCTGTTGGATATAGATACATTATCATATGGAAAGTGGGATTGGACCAAGATGAAGGAGGTGTGAAAATTGGAGGGAGAACTATCAATAGTTTAAGATATGCAGACAATACCATACTACTAGCAGAAACCAGTAATGATTTGAAACAAATGCTGATGAAAGTGAAAGAGGAAAGCACAAAAGCAGGACTACAGCTGAATGTCAAGAAGACTAAAGTGATGACAACAGAAAATGTATGTAACTTTAAAGTTGACAATGAGGACATTGAACTAGTCAAGGATTATCAACAGCACAGTCATTAACCAAAATGGAGACAATAGTCAAGAATTCAGAAGAAGGCTAGGACTGGGGAGGACAGCTATGAGAGAACTAGAAAAGGTCCTCAAATGCAAAGATGTATCACTGAACACTAAAGTCAGGATCATTCAGACCATAGTATTCCCAATCTCTATGTATGGATGTGAGAGTTGGACAGTGAAAAAACGGATAAGAGAAAAATCAACTCATTTGAAATGTGGTGTTGGAGGAGAGGTTTGTGCATACCATGGACTGTGGAAATGACAAATAATTCGGTGTTAGAACAAATTAAACCAGAACTATCACTGGAAGCTAAAATGATAAAACTGAGGTTATCATACTTTGGACACATCATGAGAAGACATGATTCACTGGAAAAGTCAATAATGCTGGGAAAAACAGAAGGGACTAGAAAAAGAGGAAGGCCAAACAAGGGATGGATTGATTCCATAAAGGAAGCCACAGACCTGAACTTATAAGATCTGAACAGGGTGGTTCATGACAGATGCTCTTGGAGGTAACTGATTCATATGGTCGCCATAAGTCGTAATCGACTTGAAGGCACATAACAAATAAATACATTCTTAAACCACAAGGGGTTTTACCTATTAGTGAATAGAATCATAGAATAGTAGAGTTGGAAGGAGCCTATAAGGCCATCAAGTCCAACCCCCTGCTCAATGCAGGAATCCAAGTTAAAGCATGTCTGAAAGGAAGCTGCCCAACTGCCTCTTGAATGTCTCCAGTGTTGGACAGCCAGGTCATTGGTTCCATTGCCGTACTGCCCTAACAGTTAGAAAGTTTTTCCTGGTGAAATCTGGCTTCCTGTAACTTGAGCCCATTATCCTGTGTCCTGCATCCTGGGATGATCAAGAAGAGATCCTGGCCCTCCTCTGTGACAACCTCTCAAGGACGTGAAGAGTGCTGTCCTGTCTCCCCTCAGTCTTCTCTTCTTAAGGTTAAATGTGCCCAGTTCTTTCAGTCTTTCCTCATAGGGGGTTGTTTCCAGTCCCCTGATCATCCTCATTGCCCTCCTCTGAACAGGTTCCGGTTTGTCTACATCCTTCTTAAAGTGAGGTGTCCAGAACTGTCTTATACCAGCTCAGACTATTAGTCCATATAGTTCAGTATTGTTCATTCAGATTGGCAGTGGCTCTCTAGGATTTCAGGCAGGTGTCTCCTCCAGCCCTACCTGGGGATGATGGGAATCAAACCAGGGACCTTCTGCATATCAGACAGATGCTCTACCACTGAGGTATGACCCTTTCCTTATAAAGAGAGCAAGCAAGCTTTATGCTGGCACTTGGACACTCAGTCTTCTCTTCTCAAGGCTAATCAAGCCCAGTTCTTACGTCTCTTCTCATAGGGCTTTGTTTTCACTCCCCTGATCATCCTCATTGCCCTCCTCTGAACCTGTTCCAGTTTGTCTGCATCCTTCTGAAAGTGCAGTGTCCAGAACTGGATGCAGTACTCAAGATGAGCCCTAAACAGTGCCAAATAGAGGGGAACTAGTACTTCACGTGATCTGGAAAGTATACTTCTGTTAATGCAGCCTAAAATAGCATTTGCCTGTTTTGCAGCCACATCACATTGTTGGCTCATATTCAGTTCATGATTAACAACAATTCCAAGATCTTTCTTGCATGTAGTATTGAGCCAAGTATCCCCCATCTTATAACTGTGCATTTGGTTGTTTTTTTCTCAGTGGAGAACTTTTCACTTATCCCTGTTTCATTCTGTTGCTTTCAGTCGAACGCTCTAGCCTATAAAAATGTATATCTGAGAAGGGATGGAATTATGTCAATTTGAGTTCTCTTTGTTTTTCATTTTTTCCAGTCTTAAAATTCATTTCACCACATTTCTGCAGCAATTTGCATTTGGAAAAAAAACAATGAAAATTCTTCAGCGTTTCAGTGAGAGTTTCTCCTAATATTTTGTATGCAGTTTTGACTCATGTACACATTCCTGCAAGCAATTTCTCCTATTATAATGCATTTGTCTTTTTAAAAATCATCAATATATTCATATTTAGGCACACTTATATGTATTTTTGTAAACATCATTTGTTGGAGAATTGCATTGCAAAATTCAGATAAATCTGAATTTTGAAGGATGGCTGTGTTTCAGTTCTGATATTGTTTCAGAAAATGTGAATTTGATAGATTTTTTAAATGTGAACTGAATGATCCCTCATCCCTACCTATAGGGATAAAGATGACCCAGAGACTTCCTGCACTAACCAGCCAGAGGACTGGGCTATGAGTCCTACTGAGTTCAGTGGAAGTGCTGGATATTCATTTCAAACCCATTAGCATAATTGACTTGCGTATGTGGCTGTCAGAGTGAACTGTCTTTGCCTTTTATCATAATTCTTCAGATATCTTGACAAGCTATTTTTATTTTGCTTCCTTGGAGCTTTTGATTTTGGGTGAGATTGATTTGAATCCCCCACCCGCAGCCCCTACAATGACCAATATTGTGGGCAAGAAGGGGGTGAAGGAGGGAGGGGGGCTGTAAATGGAAAATATGGGGGGAACGTCATTATGATTCCAAGAATCATCAGGAAAGACGTCACAAGCCAATGAGTCAGTAAGACAGATGATGTGAGATGCGTCAGGAGTCAAGGAAACTAATGCAATGAATTTCTGATGAGGTATATTCAGGATGGCAAATTATTTTCTCTGATATGATGTTTATCACTGGTGTAACCCTTTAGGAACCATGGCAAATATGTATTTTTTAATCATAGTTCCACATTTCCAAATATGCACCTGAAGAGGGTTCCGATGCCCAAGGATGCACACTTCTGAGTAGCTTATTAGGTTGTATCCCAATCTCAGACCTGAGGTTCTAGGATCAGCCCTGGAGTTCCCTAATAAGTGGATATATGCAGAATATCAACAAAACAAGTCACTATTCTTTTAAAAAAAGAATATGCACATGATATATTAAGGGGAGACTTCAGTCTGAAATCACTAGACTATAATTTATTAGTAAATTTGGTTCTATTCATTTAGGACTTAGCTGGAATCAGGGATTGTTCTTCCTCTCCAGGGTTTAAAATAGCACAGCAGTTAGGAAGATTGTGCTACGATCATCAATCAACCTCACCAAAGCATTGTTTCAATTGGTTTCAACAGTTTATTTCTATTGACTAGATTGTTTTCTTTCTTGTAAGTCATTTTGGATTTTTTTAAAAATAACACATTTATTTTACATAAGTTAAAAGCATTAAAATAAAATTACTGTCTTGAGCACTCATTTTTTCACACAGCTTGTGTTGTGTCTGATGCAGAAATATTCAAGTATTTGTAACAAGCTGCTCAACATTTCACAATTTGATATGGAGGATTATGTAAGCTGGCCCCAGTCATTCATGCTCTGTTCTTCCATTTTAGATTACTGTAATGTGTTGCACATGGGGCTGCCCTTGAAGACAGTGTGGAAACATCAATTGGTTCATAATATGGCCACCTGGGTTTTAACTGGAGACCACGCACTACAACATACTGCACCCATTTTTGTAAATAAGATACATGGGTGGACATCAGCATCAGCATTGATCACCTTTGGGCAGCTGCTAACATCCATTCTCACCTGACAGGAACCAGAAATATTGACAGCTGCCTTGGCCCTCCCACCCACCTGCTCTCCTGGCTGTGGGATTCTTTGGCAACAAGGAACTCAGTTGAGTTTCCCAGAGTGCCCTGAAGCACCCAATGTAGAATTGCTCTGGCTCATTATGCCAAATGTTAATGGTGAGCAGCTTACCAGACTCAGAACTTGTACCAAGTAAGCCTATGGCTGGGGGCCCCACCAGGAGGTGTTTTGAAGGACACCCTCTCAAACCTGGAGCTGTCCATTCCAAACTTAGCTGTTCATTTGCACACTGGGGGGGGGGGGAAGAAAGCATATTTAATATTTATTATCAGACTTCCTGACCTATCTCCAAATAGGTCCCAGTTTTCCCATCAGTTGACTTCCGAAAAGTGCATGACTGACTGAAGAAGGAACGTTCAACCTTCTATCATAGCCAATGCTCCTTAACTTCAGGGAGATGGGTTTCTCCTATAGTTTTTATGGGGCATTTGAGCTTCATGCTTCCACTTCAGAAATGGCCGCAACTTTCTTACCAGCTGAAGCTGGTGAAAGGCACTCCTGGCCACTGAGGTCACCTGGGCCTCTAGTGACAAAGATGGATTCAGGAGCACCCCCAGACTACAGACCTGCTCTTTCAGAGGGAGTATGACCCCATCCAAAGCAGGCAACTGACCAATTATCCGAATTCGGGAACCACCAACCCACAGTGCCTCCATCTTGCTAGGATTCAGACTCAACCAGCCCACCACCGAGTCCAGGCAGCGGTCAAGGGCTTACACGGCCTCTCACGATTCAGATGTTATGGAGAAATAGAGCTGGGTATCATCAGCATACTGCTGACACCTCACCACAAATCTCCTGATGACCACTCCCAAGGGCTTCATGTAGATGTTAAAGAGCATGGGGGACAAGATGGTACCCTGTGGCACCCCACAGCACAACTGCTAGGGGGCCGAAAGACAGTCACCCATGCTATTCTCTGAGAGCGACCTTGGAGATGGACTGGGATAAGGGATAAGATGGTCTTTCAGGTATCCTGGTCCCAATCTGTATAGGGCTTTGTACACAAAAACTAGAACCTTGAACTTGGTCGGGTAGCAAATGGGCAGCCAGTGCAATTCTTTCAGCAGCGGGGTGACATGTTGGTGATACCCTGCTCCAATGAGCAGTTTTGCTGCCGCATTTGCACCAGCTGCAGCTTCTGGACCAACCTCAAGGGCAGCCCCACATAGAGCTCATTATAGTAATCCAGCCTGGAGTTCATGGACAACAGTGGTCAGGCTATCCCAGTCCAGAAATGGCTGCAGCTGTCTTATCAGCTGAAGCTGGTAAAAGGCACTCCTAGCCACGGAGGTCACCTGGGCCTCTAGCAACAAAGATGGATCCAGGAGCACCCCCAGACTACGAACCTGCTCTTTCAGTGGGAGTATGACCCCATCCAAAGCAGGCAACTGACCAATTATCCGAATTCGGGAACCACCAACCCACAGTGCCTCCGTCTTGCTAGGATTCAGACTCAGCCAACCCACCACCGAGTCCAGGCAGCAGTCAAGGGCTTACATGGCCTCTCACGATTCAGATGTTATGGAGAAATAGAGCTGGGTATCATCAGCATACTGCTGACACCTCACCACAAATCTCCTGATGACCACTCCCAAGGGCTTCATGTAGATGTTAAACAGCATGGGGGACAAGATGGTACCCTGTGGCACCCCACAGCACAACTGCCAGGGGGCCGAAAGACAGTCACCCATGCTGTTCTCTGAGAGCGACCTTGGAGATAGAATTGGAACCACTGTAAAACAACGCCTCCAATACCCAGCTCACCAAATCGGCCCAGGAGGATACCATGGTCAATGGTATCAAAAGCCGCTGAGAGATCAAGTAAGAATAACAGGGTCACACTCCCCCTGTCCTTCTCCCGATAAAGGTTATCAGGGCGACCAAGGCCAATTCAGTCCCATAACTAGGCCTGAACCCAGACAGGAATACGTCAAGATAATCTGTTTCATCAAAGAGTACTTGCAATTGCTGCACCACAACCTTCTCAATCACCTTCCCTAAGAAGGGGATGTTTGTGACTGGTCAGTAATTGTCGCAAACTAAAGGGTCCAGGGTGGGCTTTTTCAGGAGCGGTCGAATCACCGCCTCTTTCAGGGTGGCTGGAACCACTCCCTCCTGCAACAATGTGTTGACCACACCCTGGACCCACTCAGTCAAACCCCCTCAGCAAGCTTTAATAAGCCAAGAAGAGCAAGGGTTGAGAGGACATGTTGCTGGCCACATCATCACAAGAACCTTGTCCACATCATCAGGCCGCATCAACTGAAACTGTTCCCAAGAAGTTGCAGCAGACGTTGCACTGGACACACCACTGGGGACTACAGTATATGTGGATGGGGCATCAAGACTGCTATGGAGGCGAGCAACTTTACCCTCAAAGTGCCTTGCAAACAATTCACAGTGGGCCTCCGAAGGGTCTAAAACTTCATTTCCTGGAGTTGATGTCAACAGACCCCTGACAATATGGAAAAGCTCCATTGGATGGCTACTTGAGGCTTGGAGGCAGAGAAGTGGGCCTTCTTTGCTGCCCTCATCCTCCAACCTATTTCATTGCCTTTAGCTCACAGGTGTACCAAGGTGCACACTGGGCTCCACAATGCCAGAGAGGGCGCTCAGCAGCAATTACCCAGAGCCCAAGGTCAGACAAATCTCCCCAAAGTCTCATAAGAAAGTAGGTTCCCAGGGGATCCCAAAGATGGCATTTAGGACCCACATTTTTCTATTTTCTTCTCTTGTATTTTCTTAGTTTACAGTTTGCATCCCATAGAATTCAAACTGGAATATAATCAAATATAATATAAGAAATAAAAGTAGCAATAAAATAAAATTAAAAATCAATATGAATATTTAATGCAGATATGCCAGGGACCACCTGCATAACGCTCGCAGGCTACTGTTGGTCCACAGACTACAGTTCGGGAACCCCTGATGTAAACAATAATAAGCTGGATGGACCACAGCCTGACTCAGGGAGCTTCCTACGTTCCTATGTGGTACAAGAAGATTCCAAGATACCCCTCCTAAGGGGGAAAAAAACAAAGAGATTTGTTCATATTGGCCATTTGTTGCCATTTTATTGGTTCTTTTTATGATTCTCCGAAAGCTAGGAACAGGGCTCACCCAAGGTACGCAAACTCCAAAACACAAAACCAAATGCCCTTCAAGCTTATCTCCTTGCACTTGGATCAATATCATTCTTCTTCACTCTCTTTGTAGTTTGGGTGATAAGACACAACAGCTGGCGTTTAGATTTCAAAGGCACATGGATGTTGTTCACATAACTTTTGACACAGTTGGATCCGCCTCAATGCAAAATCTACCATTGTTCCTGCCAAGCTGATAACAGAGCTGATAAATTAATTACTTGCTACTCAGTAATAACTAAAACAAACAATGGTCTTGTGACACTTTCTTTGATGCTGTATGTTCTGCAACGATGGCAGCGTTCCTGAACACTTTGGCACTTTTCTCAGGCATGCAGAAGTTCCGATCCACCAACCGAAAGGCAGAGCACCTACAGTGTATTGAAGATGGTCAGTAGGTTGCTGGTGCTCAGGCTTTGGGCTTTATGATCGCCCTGTTGTTTAGTCTGAGACGCAGAGCTTGGAAAAGTTACTTTTTTGAACTACAACTCCCATCAGCCCAATCAGTGGTCATGCTGGCTGGGGCTGATGGGAGTTGTAGTTCAAAAAAGTAACTTTTCCAAGCTCTGGCAAGTAGCCAGACCAGAAAGGTGTATTGAACTTCTCTCAGCTTGGTGAGAGTGGGTTGTATTGCCCTACCTTTCCTACCTCATCTTTTTGTAGAACCAGTTCATGTGCACCAGGATTTTGGCAGGGTCCAAAGGCAATTGTGTCCTCTTTCCTGATTGTGTCTGTTTTGCTTGGTAGAAGCTAGCAATGAGGGAGAAATTTGATTCAATTCTCATTTAGAGGTGAATTTATCACATTTGCACTTCTCCAAACAATATGAGAAGTGAAACACAGCCATCCTTTGAAATTCGCACTTATCCGAATTTTGCAATGCAGTTCTCCAACCAAATAATATTTACAATGTTTTTGAAGATTTTTTTAAAAGGTATTTTAGATGTTTTGTTTTTGAGATGTTTTAAAGATGTTTTTGGTGTTTTATCACTTGTTTGCTGCCCTGGACTCCTTCTGGGAGGGAAGATGGGATATAAATTTTAGAAGATGATGATGATGTAGTAAATAAATCCTACCAGGGGTTATATTCAACTAAATCCTACTCAGAGTACACCCATTGGAATTAATGGGTCTATGTTAGTCATGTTCATTAATTTCAGTGGGACTACTCCGAGTAAAACTTCATTGAATACAGTCCCATAGATCCAGCTTTTGACACATACTTATTTCAAAAACAAAGCCACCATTTGTTTTGAGCAAGTCATTCACTTTTACATCATTGTTGTTAATAGTAAACCCACGGAGGGTTCGTATCATGAGGCCCTCACTTTCTTCCATTCGTGTCTCCTGCCTTGTCATGTCACTTATTAAAACAAACCAGCTGTACTTTGCTTGAGTGGCCCATTACCTCACAGTGAGCTCAGGCTGAATCACTGCCGAACTGAAGGATCAGATGAGTTCTCTTACAACTCAAATACCAAAAGGCTTTAGGTCACTGATGACTGCTGCCCAGCTGAAGCCAATGTGCATTCCTGGTTATCACCTACCAGAAGCAGAACCCTCACAAGCAGCTCTAGGTTGCTGGGCAGATTCTCATGTTAGTCACATCCATTTAATCAAAGGCATCCTAAGTTCATTTCCAGGAGGAAATAAAAAGTAAAGAGTGGCCAAAGGTCTCTGAAAGCATGCCAGGTTTGGAAAGGTTAATCGCTCGCTGCTGCTGTCCGCCTAACTCACAATGGGGAAACCATTAATGTTGCGGATGTTTTATATGCATAAAGTGAAGAGCGGTTGGAGGGGAGCAGCCCGACAGTCAAACCACAAATTAAACAGATAGAGCAGCTGTCAACAGCATCATCGATGAGGCAAAGGCCCAAAGTATGTGAACACACAGAACTGCCTTATACTGAGTCACACACCATTGGTCCATCTAGCCCAATACTGTTTACTCTGACTGGCATGGCTCCCCAAGCTCTCTGATCATCATCCCCCACCTGGCTTCACCTATCCTTTAACCGAGAGGTGATATCGTTTAGATGAAAAAGTCATCTTTCAGATTAGAAAGCTCTTTGACAGTTCAGACTAGAACCCCCAGCAGATTCCATTGGCCCACTGGCATGCAGCCAGCAGCCACCACTGAACGTAGATAGAGAGAGAGAGCAGCCAATTTCCAGTCCATGCTTACTGCACATGTGTTAATTCCAGAAGCGGCTTCCTGGGGCAGGGGGCACAGCTGCTAAACTAGCATCCTGATAGGTGGGTAGCTGTTGCTTAATGGGTGGGAGAGGGGGGTTCATTGCCAATGAAGCAGTAGGAGCACTGGATTGGCTCCTCCTGTGCATTCACACTGTGCCAAATACCCTGCCACCTTGCCCCTCTCCCTCCCAGTAAGTGACAGCCCCCCACCTGCCAGGAAGCTGGCATAGTGGCTCTGCCCCACCCAGTGAGCTGTTTCTAGTTAATTGATAAGCCTGATTCATCCAGTCTCTGCATTAATCTACGTTAAACAAACAAACAAAAGATTTGCACACAATTTTTATTTTAACACAGATTTCATATATGCTATTGCCTCAAAACTATTGCATTGGCATCAAAACCACATAAAGTCGTGTAACAGACATACACCAGCATTTTTTGGATGCTCTATGCACGTAGAAAGAACACACAGAGAAAGAGCAGCAGCTGTGGTTCTCCATACAATGTACATCCGTACTTCCTCTGTGCATCTGGAGGGTTCTAGCCATGTAATCAGATAGAAAGCCTTGCCTTTGGTGGGGTCTCTGTTGTATCGGAGGAGCATTTACAGCAATATGCGCAGGGGCTCATTTCAGTATTCCAATGCATACATGTAAGAGCCTTCCACTGCTATGTTGTCCTCCCCATGTGTCCATTGCAAGTGAGCATTAGTGCTGTGCCATGAATTTATCCTGCCTCTTCCCCAATCATTCTGCATCAATTAATGAGAAAATAAATTGCATTTGAGAAAATCGTCAAGGGACAGAGCAAATGTCAGTGTAATTCTCATGAGCCAGACATGGTTTTGTTTTCTTCCTGCACTGACCTTACTTTCAAGGTAGCCAAGAGGATGTTTGTAAGTGTCTTTCCTTTATTCTGCTAATTATCTGTCCCATGGCCTGCACATCTGCAGCCTTCTGAGGTGCTCATATTTCCTGGAAACCCCAAGACATTATGAGTTGTGCTTTCCTGCAAGTATGGGAAGGTGGGGAGGCTGTCTACAATGCACATGACCACTGTTCATTGTTCTCTTTTTTTAAGTGAAGTATTTTTACTTGTATAAAGAAATTATACATAAGTTTGAAGGACGGACTTCTCTTTAACACAAAATCAGTGAGTGTACTGAGGTGGTCAGTAGCCAGCCTCTCTGGCTTCCCTTGTATCAATGAAAGCTCAGGGGCAGATGTCAGGGGTTAATGCATGGAACTCCCATGGAACTTTTTCACATCAGGAAGGGCAGGCAGCCAGGAAGGCTACAGAGCGCTGGAAGAAAATGTTCAGTGGACGGAAGAACACATAGCCCAGCCATGGCTACCCCATGACAATACAGAAAACTTATTATTTATTTCCTTTAAATCATTTATGGACAACTTCCCATCCAAGGATCCCAAAGGGGTTTATAGAGTAAAATCGCAACACTGAAATGTTGGATCAAAAATCAAATAATGTGTAATTCCAGAGATATAGAATGTCTAAACTGGGCCAAGGACCTAGTTTGGGATGTGTTTTTAATAATCTTTGGAAGCACCCTTCTGTGGTTGCCTCGTGTATAGTACGGGGATAGCATTCCAAAGCATCACAGTAAGGTATGTTTAGCTCCATGCCTACTGAAATTATAAATTCTGAAGAAAATCTAAAGCACCCTGAGAAAGAAGCAAAATGGAAGCCTCTTTTGCAGGGGAGAAAACACGCAAGGAATTGGAGGTCTGAGCACAACACTATCCATATTGACTTATGGTAACATGGAGGTGGGCTTTTTCACTGGTGGCACTGGCAACGCGGAATGCACTCCCTCCTGAAATAAGAGAGGGCCCACCTGGATTGGCATCCCATCAATGTTTGAAGATACACCTGTTTACATAGGCATTTTCTTGCTCTCATAACCCGTTTCTTGTTTTAATGGGATTGTTCTATTGAATTTGTTTTATTATATGTGTTTATATTTTAATGTTTTAATCGGATTGTTTTACTGCATACTTTAATTATGGATGCTTATAGTTTAATGCTTATGCAACTGATTTTAATACCTTCCAAATTGTGTAGAAGCCTATTTTGGCATTAAGGGGCATATTAATTAATTGTATAAGATCTGAAGAGGGCTGAAGACTCAGGCCGCTGGCTCACCTTGCCCAATGCAAACAACTGGCATCTAGAATCATAGAATAGTAGAGTTGGAAGGGGCCTATAAGGCCATCAGGTCCAACTGCTCCTCTAAATCTTTTCCCTGGCTGTTTTAACCAGAGGTGCCTGGGGTTGAACCTTGCCCTTTCCACCCATGTGCTCTCTCACTGAGCTACAATGTGAGGATGAAGCCTTCTCTCTGAGCACTCCCTTGATGCATGCTTGCCTGCTACTCATTTCCATGCAAAGAGTTGCACGATCATGGGAGGACTCTGCCCAGACCTCTGATTCTTATTCACACTGGAGAACATGTGGATCAGGTTTTGAAAAGACCCCTTGGCTTGTGTCTTGAATCTGGGTGCATCAGAGGTCTTCCTCAATTCAAAAGATGGTCCAAGTAAAACATCAGCTGCCAATAAGGTTGATGGGGGATGAAAGGAAAGGGAGAGAAAAGGATCAAATCCCCAGGTTTATAATTTAGTTCAGGAATAGAGTATTTGTCTTGGATTGTGGCCAGAAGCAAGGAGACCCAAGATATACATCTCTGGGGAGATGTAAAATGATGGGATCAATTTGCCTCTCTTCCTATGTCTGTAAGTATTAGATGTTATTTTAGCTTGTGACTTGAACTCTCTGTATTGGATATTATCCCTAACCTTCTGGGTGTTTGGTTTGCTATGTTTTTGCACTTTTTTTTTTTAAATAAAGCTACCCCTTATGTCTTCAGTGTGTGTTCATTGTGAAGGGAATTTTGGCTCTGAATCCAGCACCTTGGCCAGGAAGTCACAAGCTACTGTGTAACTGGGATTCTGGCATAAGGCTCCAGGACCAGTTTGGCTCTTCTCCTGTGCAATCTCTGTTGTCTGGCACTTTGGGTTTCCCCTTGATCTGGAGTGAGAGACCCGGTTAGATGAGTGGCGGCAGTCTACCTACCTTGTAGGATTGGTGTTCGGCTTAAGGTCAGCCCTAGCAAGGATGGCACGGGGGTATGCCTGGCTGGCACCAGTTATTCTGGGTTGTGTGGCTGGGCCCAGGTTATTCCCCTGAAGCAGCATTTCTCCCCAGTGTGCCTCCATGGTGGTCCACTCCCTCCCTCCTGCACTGCCCCTCTGTCAAGACTATGAGAAAGTTTTGTATTTTCCCAGTAATGGCCCGTCTGGTGGGGCCAAATTGTGGAGCCACCCTCCTCACACCAGCATCATTGCAGCTTATCTGAGTGGGGCTGGAACAGGGAAGGGCAGCCTTCAGGTCAGGGCTCTTCAGGTGCATCAGCAGGAATGGCAGATTGACCTGTGCTTTGCCCAAACTCGAGCAAACCACCCAGGTGAGCTCAGTGATGCTGGTATCAAGAAGTATCAGGAGGCTGGCTCCATCCCACCACATGGGATGCTACTGCACTTTGCACCTGTAGTTTCTTCCTCTTATTTTCCTGCCATTGCCCAGGAGAGAAGACGGTGGCCACAGGAGCCATCTGGGCTGGTGCTTTTCTTTTAGCAGTGGGTTTAAAATGTGAGCCCTCCAAGGCCCATGGGCCCCAGCATTTGTCCTACCAGGCTTAGTGATGACGCCAGGTCTGTCTGGGGTTCATTCCACCCCCTGAGCTGACTCCTATACATGCCTGAACTTGCCCTATTCTGGCCACTACATGATCCCAACAGCCTCGTGACGGAGCCGCAGTTTGAAAAGTATGCTTGCCATCTATCTTTGCTGTCCCAGCTCCTTCTAACAAAGACTGCAGTTAAATACAGTGTATCATTTGAGGCAGGCCCAGCACCAGTAGTCGGGCAGGTTGGACACTGGACAAGGGCCCCAGTTGTTCAAAAGGGCCCCTGGCTGTGCTGCCATTTACCACCCTTTTCACCAGGCCCGCAGATGGTTGTTTTATTGGTGAATGTGTGGCAGCAGGAAGCAGGCTTGGCTCCATCCACGGTGGCCACCCACTATTTTAATTTGCCCAAAAGGTAATGCCCAGGTCCAGACATCTATGAAAGTGGCACTGCTGCCTGCCAAGTGCTCAAACATCACATGGCTGCCTGATGAGGAGGGTGGCAAGTGGTGTTGGTGCTGTTGTCATGGCAATGGTAGCAGAAGAAAAAAATTGTACAGCCACATTAGGGGGAAAGGTTGTGTGTTGGGTGGGTGGGGGTCCATCAGTGGCCACGTGCCAAGGGACCCCTAAAGTCTGGCACCAGCCCTGCTTTGAGGGGATTTCTTTAAAAAAATTGTCTCTAAACATGCCAGTGCCAATAAAAAGAGGGAGAATAAAGTACAGAGGATGTTGCGAAGGACGGGAAAAAAGGAGAAAAGCCTCTTTGAATGAGGGCTGGTGCCTGCAAAGGCACATTAAGATTTTGCTGATTCAGATATATTGCTTTTCATTTGCATTCCTGTACCATCCCCCATTAGAGAAGGGATCTGCAGCAAATGCATATTAATGATGCTGCACATTTGCATATTATGAATCCATAGTACCAAGACTGTAGTGTGTATGTGTGGTAAAAGTGGCAAGGGTTAGCAATGCATTTTCTCACCATGTTGCACTTTTAAACCCCTTTTTTTAAAAAAGCCAAGGACATAATATCAGCCTCCAGAAAGAGATCCCGCATTAAGGAACAAATGGCCTTTTCAAAAATTATGAAATGCAATATTTGCATAGGCAAAAAACTGCCAAATTTTGGGATGGCTTTTAGCTCTTCATTGTGCTGATTTTTATATTTTAAATATGTACTCATCTCAAATTTTATTATGATTTTTACTTTTTTTAGTAACCCCATAAATATACATGCTGCTTCATAGGGCAACTTAAGCGAAGCAAGCCAGATTCCTGCTGTGGGGAGCTCAATGTCAACAATGGAAGAAAGGAAAGAAGAGGAAAGCATCGCAATGACAGAGAGAGTGATGGGCTGTAGCTCAGTGGTATAGGTGACGCTTTGCATGCAGGAGGTCCCTGTGCAGAGCATGGTATGGGAGGAACTGTGAGTGGCACATCACCAAGCAACTGTCTCTGCCACTCAAGATGATGCATGTCTTGATTGCTGCAGCAACCACAGCCAAGGGAGTTGCGTCTTATAGTGAGATTCTACTGTACATCCTACAAGCTGTGGCCATGATTGGCTCTGGCATTATAGGTGGTTCTCAAGTTAGGTTCAGCTTAGATCCCAGATGGATGAAAAATACCAAGATAGTTTCAATGTTCACATAATTTACATACCTGTCCAATAAAAAAATTCTGGCATCGAAAACTCATAATTTTGATAAGCAAATTGAAATTACAGGCCAGCCCTTAGAACAATTTGCTTTGCCTTTTTGTTTGCGTGCCTGTTCCCTAAGTCCAGTTCAGCTGTCAGTTAATGGGGCTAAAAATCCAACTTTTGGAACTGGCGACCAAAATACAAACAAAATTCTGTCTGTGATGGAATTGTTCTGGAACTGCACAGGCTGAGCTGTCTGCATACACACACACACACACACACACACACACACACACACACACACACACACACACACACACACACACACATATATATATACAAAAAGAGGATGTGGGAAGCGGAAGAATATGTGAGCCATGAGAATGTTGTCCAATGAGATAATATACTTTCCTACTGACAAGGGCCCTTTTGTGTTTTATGGGCTTGCCTCCAAATTTCAGATGTCTATCTACAGATAAATATTCAAGGCTAATCTTGGGTTTAATGTGTTGGACTTGGAAGTACCAGTCCTTTGCTGTCACTTGATGGGCACGTATGTGGTTTAACTCCCATTCATTAACTGAAATTGCATTTGGATAGGGAATGTTTGGGGAGGATTGAAAGGGGAGGGTAGTATAGTATAATGGACAGTGTAGTGGATACAGTGTTGGATTTAGACTGGAAAAGCCTGCTCACTTATAAAGCTTAAGAACATAAGAGCCCTGCAGAAACAGGGCAGTGGCCCATCTAGTCAGGCATCCTGTTGACTAAAGTTGACTAAACCAGCCATTGAATATTATTGTAAAGTTGGCAGTGGAAGACCCAGTAAGCATACTTAAGGAACGCAGAGTGGGCTGCTTGGCATACAAACAGCTCTATCCTCTCAAACTTGCTGCTTCTCTCCCCCACCCCCCAAGCCCCAGAATCTGCTGCCTCATTATTCTTAGTGGTACATGGGATGGCCAGTTACATGTAGCAAAACAGAGAGAGAGAAAGAGAGAGAGAGAGAGCATCACCCCCAAAAGAAAGCACTATTTTACTTAACATTTGCATGTGCTCTGAACATATAGATCCACATTTAGAAAATATTGTTGCTATTGCAATAGAAATACAGTACATCTCACTATACTGGGAAAGATGGTGACCAGGTGATTTCTTGTACAGGGATGTCAGACGATTCGGACAAAAATGGAAACTGGAGTGGAAATTGCCAATGTTCGCTTATTCATCCCATGTCTGGAGAGGAAATCAATCCAGTGAATATGATTGGTTTTTGCTGTTGTTGTTTTCAGTCTGCAAATGAGACATGACACATAACGATATGTAATTGATGACGTCCCCCCATTTGCATTGTATTTCCTTTGCACTGAAGTGAATGGTGTGGAATAACATAATGTTAATGTAATTAATTACATAATAATGTAAAATTTTGCCACAGTGGACGAGACAAATAACATAGTTTTGGTCCAAAGTTGAACTGCAGCAGAACAGAAACAGCACTGCATGTGAGAAATATGGAACAGAATGGAAATCAATCCCTTCTTCCATCCCTATATGTGTCTGCTCCATCTGCTGTCCAGAACTTTGTTGAGGAACTTCAAGTTCCCCCAGTTGTTATGTTTCTTTATCCTTAAACATGAATTGGAATGGACAGACTTTCAAAAAGAGGGCCCCTCAAACAGAGGGCTGTCAAGTAGGATACATACCCACCCTAATGGTAGGGCCGGCCATGAAACGTACAAATAGGGCTTTTGTAGATGCTTTAAGAGGGTCTTGCCATGCATCATATTCTGTGTGCAAAGTGAGCATTCTTAGCCACACCCTTTCACTGTGGCATGATGGGGGGTGACTAGGAGAAGCCAAGATCCAAAACTTGCCCCAGGAGTTGCCTCCACAAAGGACACCTTTGTAAGACATCTTAGGCTTGATCTGAAGATGTTGCAACTGGCTCTCTTTTGTTCTTTAACTTGGCAGATAAAACAGAAACCTGACAGGTTAATTGTTCCAGAAAAGCAATGACAATTCCACCCTGGAAGAAAAAGAACGAGGCATTCAGGTGCGTTAATTGTGCTGCAAAGGCATTCACTGCTCCAGCTACTTATTCTCGGGGCTGCCGATTGCAGCATGTTCAGCTGGGCCAGCTGATCTTGGGGGAAATTAAGCTGCGATAAGATTCTGAAGACATTCGGGTCTAGACTGTGATATTGATCAGGGGACAAACTGCAGGAGGGAAGGGAAAGTGGCCTCGACATATACAAGTGCAGCTACTCAATATAAATGTGACCTTTTGCAAATGGGGCGGGGACCAGGGTGTCAGCAAGGCCCACCCAGCAGTGGCATTCTCTGTCCAAGGGGAAAGGGTTCTGCTAGCCCCATTTTATCCTCTTCTTCCCAGCCCTCCCTTGGCCTAGGGCAGAGTCTTCTTACTAGTGGTGAGGAAGTATCTGAAAACTGCGGGGGGGGGGTGAGACTAGATTTCTGGAGTCTATTTTGGGTCAGACACAGACCCCTCCAGAGTCAGATTTGATCCAAAATTGATCTATTCAGAGTCAATTCAGGATATAAATGTAAAAATGAATGAGTAATTAATAGACATCAATGCTCAAAGAGCTGCATTAGGAACATAGAAAGCAGCTTTAAATTGAGTTAGAAATTGGGTCCATCTAGCTCAGTACTGTCCACACTGACTGGCAGCAGCTCTCCAGGATTTCAGACAAGGGGCGCTCCCAGCCCAACCTGGAGATTCCAGGGATTGAACCCTGGAACCTTCTGCATGTAAGACAGATGCTTTGCCACTGAGCTACAGTCCTTTCCCAAACTAACTAGGTACCAGTTAGTTTATAGGCTCCATTCAATGTGATGGCTTTGGTGTCTGCAGCCCTAAATGGTCTGGGTCCAAGTAGCCAAAGGAGTGGCTCCTTCCATAAGTGCCCCTTGTGCCTTGACATTTCTAGCAACACTCAGGGTGCCCTTATGGACTTACATACACCCGTATGTGGCATTCACAGGCAGCTGCTGGGGACCACCACTGATGCCTTCCCCCTTGGAACTCTGATCAGCCACAGGTGGTGAACCATCATTTAAACATCCCACAATGCCCCTGATGTAGCACCGCTCTGCAACAGGAGTGGGGAACCAAAGACTCAAGGGCCAAAAGTAGCCCTCGAGGGCTTTCTGTCTGGCCTTTGGAACTCTCCCCAGGCCACACCTCTCACCGGCTCTGCTTTACATCCTCTTTAAGTATTTTTGCCTGGCTTGAACTCTGATCATGCCTCTTGCTTCCCTGGAGGGAGGATAGAAGGGAGGGAGGGAGGATAGAAGGGAGGGAGGGAGGGAGGTGTGTGTGTGTGTGTGTGTGGAAACTAGTCCACTATATAAAAGTCAAATTTACATTTGTTGTTCCACCCACCTTTGTCTCTGAGCATGCTCACTTTTGCCTTTGACTCTGCCCACTACTGTCACGTGACCTTTTTTCGAGTTCAAGGACACATTCCAGCCTGGCAAAAACACTCAGGGTAAGAAGCAAAGCCAGTGAGGGATGTGGCTTGGGGACAATGGGTGTGGCCTCAGAGAGTTCCAGGTAGGTATGGGTGAGAATTTTGTTTCTGTTTGCATTTCAAGCAGAATGTATCAAATTCACAATTTCTGAAACAATATGAGAACCGAAACACAGCCATCCTTCGAAATTTGCATTTATTAGAATTTTGGGATGCGGTTTGCCAACTAAACAACATTTACAAAAATGCATATATTAGGGGAAAGCGTGCATAAAAATGAATATATGAGTGAAAATAACATGCAAAAAGGCATGATGTGATGAGAAATAGCTTGCAAAAATGTGTACCGTTATCAAAACTGCCTACAAAAATGTGTTTATTTGGAGAAATTTGCACTAAAATGGTGGAGAATTTTCATGAGGATTTTAAAAAAAAATGTGCAGATCGCTGTAGAAATGTAGAGAACTGAATCTAACACCGGAAAAATGGTGAATAAGGCTACAGGCAAAAGTGGATGCGGCCAGAAGGAAAAGTGGGAGGAGCAATACCTGTGATTCATTCTTTTGTACAGCAGGCTACATTTCAGCCAAGGCAAAACCTCAGGTTTCTACACCACCACACTCATACACACAACTCCATCCTTGGTGCAGGTAAGCAAGAGGCATTATCACCATTCAAGAGACACAGGGGTGTAGTTGTCTGGAGTCTTGGGGCATCTTAGACCCCTTATGTTTTGGGTAGCCAGGTCCCAGCAGGGTCCCTACGTCTCCAGCATCCTACATACCAATCAGCATGAAAGGGGAGTGTGTTAGCCACTGAGAAGAGTCTTCTAACATGCTTCCTTGTCCTTTCTAGCTGATTGGAGCCAATCAGAGAGAAAGGGGGTGCATCAGCAACTAAGAAGATTCTTCTCAGTAGCTAATATGCTCCCCTTTCATGCTGATTGGCTCCTAGGGACATCTGTTGTTGTGGAAGAAGGCATTAGCAAGGATCTCATTCTCAACCCCACAGCAAAAATGTGGGAGGGGGAGATATGTGGTTTTGTTCCAGTCCAAAGCCAGGAGTAGAGGAGGAGGAGGAAAAGAGAGAGGAAAAAAATACATTCAAGGGGGGAAGGGAAGAAAAAGTGTGTGTGTGCATATGTGTGATGGCGTGTGATGGTGCTTCAGTTTTTAATAATGTTGTATATATATGGACCATGCATGGTAAGGTAAAGTTAAATATGCCTAAGAATGGGTATGTGGTGCAGCCAACACCAGAGGTTAGGATTCAGAATTTGCATGCTTAAATTTCCCCCTAAAACTTGCAAAATCTTCCCAAATGCAGTTAATCTTAGTATGGCAGTCAAGAAGGGAAACTCAGCAAAGGAAGCTCCTTACCTCACAGCATGATGATGATGATGAAGAAGAACAAGAAGAAGAGGAGGAGGAGGAACCTGAATGGGCTAAAACCTTTCTCTAATGTTCTAGGTATGTGTGAAAAGAGGAGGAGGTGACACAGGGAGATAGGAAAAGAGGGTGAAAAAATCCCTCCCTACCTTCTAGAAGGTGGCAAACTTCAAAAGGTTACAAACTCCTGTGCAAAATGAGTGCCTCGCCTGCTAAGAGAGTATGAATTCCTTCGTTTAGGAAAAACAGACTTTGTCTTAATCCAGCAGCAAAAAAGACCCCAGAGGACAAAAGGAGGAGGTGGGGAAGCCTATGCATGCAGCAGTTTAAAAACAGTTTATGTTTTTCTTTATTGTTGTAGGGCTTTCTGAGTGAGTTATGCAGGCCTCAGTTGTCAATTGCAAACAAGCTTTTATTAGTTCCTATTTCACAAAGCCAAGACAAGTTGTGGAGAGTGAGAATTCTGTAATTACAGGAGAGACAGTGAATCCCGATGATAGCATCCCATCTACATTATCAAGCTGTTTAGTAGTGCCAGGAGACAAATGTGTAGCCACTTAACTCAGTAATTCAAGCAGTATCTCTGACAGCGAGAAAGGAGAGCCAAATGGTGACAGTGACAGAGAAGCAGAAAGCCTGGCCAGATTATTCTATAATCTTAGAAGGGGGCGTGGCTGTGAGATGGCGTGGCTGTGACTATCCTGAAGGGATCCTGATTTTGCTACTTCACTACTGTTTAGAGTCATAACATTCCAGTCAGGCAAAAGCACTCGAGGCGGGTATGGAGGAGGACTGATGAGGGCCCTAGGGACTGGCTAGAGACCTGGACGGTCACGTTTGTCCCGAGGCCAGAGGATCACCACCCGTGTTCAAGACTAACTTCCTAATCCCTACACGCCACTGCCTTTCTGTAATATATTGTTGTACTACACTGCAAAGACTCATTGTGTTACCTGGTGAGGTATCAAGTTTTATAAAGCAAACAAAGAAAAAAAAATCAAGGAAAGTATTTCTGAGAGTGATATGAGAGACACTGCCATGCCCGAGGGCACCTATGAATTTCTGGCAGAGCATTTAGCAGCATGCTCAACAGGAACACCATAGCTTATTTTACAAAAGACTAGAGAGGTGAAAAAGTTGCCTGGTCATCTTTTCCACTGTGTGCTGCCCATTCACTTGCATTCCAGAATACTCAGATACCAAAAGAGGACAAGGAGCATCACCGCCAAACTATGCTGCTTACTCGGAGCCGGAAAAGAGAGCATCCTCCTATAGCAGCTGATGTTAGCCATCATCAGTGACATGCCGCACATCTGCGGAGGGGAACCAGATATTAGTCAGTCATAGTAATCTGGTGCAGAAAGATATATTCTGCTGCTTCATTTTTTCGCCAGTGAAAGTAGGGAGTTTTCTCTCTTTCTTTCTCCAGTATTGTTGTGTTTCCTGCCCCCCCCCCACAGTGGAGGCTGACAGCTCTGTTGTCAGTGGGGCAATTAATCCGCTCCAGGTTTTAGTCCCAACTTTCAAGGAGCTGTCCAAAGTGCACTGTAAATTGCAAAGATCAGGTACACATCAAGTGTGTTTGCTGTGGTTGTTTATTTATATTGCATAACTACTAGAGACAGGGACAGGGAGAAAATTTGCTCCCTCTCTCGTTATACCAGAACTCATTGACATCCAGTGAAGCTGAATGTTGCAAGATTTGGGTCAGATAAAAGAAAGGACCTCCACACAGTGCAGTTAGATAATGGGATTCACTCTCACAAAATGTCGTGGTGGCCACCAACTTGAATGGCTTTAAAAGAGGATTACAGGGGGATAAAGCTATTAATGACAACTAGCCATCATGTTTATGCTCTGCCTTCATAGGCTGGAGGCAGTATGCTTTTGAATGCCAGTTGCTGGGAGCGACAAGTGGGGAGGGTGCTGTTGCACTGAGGTTTTGCTTGTGGGCTTCCCTTGGGCATCTGCTTGGCCACTGTTAGAACAGGATGCTGGACTAGATGGGCCTTTGGACTGATCCAGTAAACTCGTCCAATGTTCTTATGAGCTATAAAGCTGGGGCATAACTTAAGGATGGGCTACATGTCCTGCATCCATGTCCTCATAGTCTGGCATCTCTGGTATAAATAAGATCTCATATTTCAGGAAACTGGGAAAACCCTCTGCCTGAGGAAAAGCACCAGTAGCACCCAGAGTAAATAAGACTGAGCTAAACAGATCAGTTGTCTGCTTTAGGGTTATGCAGTTTCATAGATAGTTTTGCTCGCTCTCTCTTTTTGTATTTAAAATACATTTACATTTTTGTATTTATAAAGCATTTCAACTTTAAACAGAGCCTCTAAGATGGTCTATCAAACATCAATAATTCCAAGCCACAATAAAACAGATAAACAAAACCACAGATTACATTAAAACACATTAAAATCCATGAACTACCTGCCTAAGGGACAACAGAGAAGGGGCCAGACTAAGCCGTCTGGGGAAGTCAGGTGCTGGCATCTTTCTGGGTGCTGACACCAAAAAGATCCTGTGCTATGTCCCCATCAGTCACATCTACCTTGGTGGGCCTCCAAAGATTATCACAACTGATGGTCAGGTTCATATTTATTTATTTATTTATTTATTTATTTATTTATTAAATTTATTAGTCGCCCATCTGGCTGGTTGTCCAGCCACTCTGGGCGACGTACAAGATAAAAAACAATACATTAAAACGTTAAAATTTAAAACCATAACAGTAAAAACCTAACCCACCCCAAAAGCCTGCCTGAAGAGCCAGGTCTTCAAGGCCCGGCGGAAGCTCATCATAGAAGGGGCATACAGAAGATGGCAGTCCATCAAATATGCTGGTCCCAAGATATTGGTAGCTTTATAGGTATTTAGCAGCCTTGTACCTGGCATTGCTCAGGAATTCTGAGGAACCAAACAAATCAGTGCAGTTTTGAAAGGTTCTGTCCACCATCTTGATTCCAAATAGTGTCCAATTATATCCAAACACAGATGAAAACCTGCTCCTTGAGTGGTGTACCATTTTTATTGTACTATTTTTTGAGTTGACAGTGGCCCTTGGCCAACCAATACAAATTTGTTTTGATTGAGTAGGTCAGTCTTAACAGGTCAGGGGTCATCAGCATGGCACCCATGGGCATGATGGCACTCTTGAGGGCTTTTCTTGGTGCCCACAAATCCACTGAGCCCCTCCCTTTACTCATTCCCTCTTTGGTCATGAGATGATAAAGGTGCTTGCCTTGTTCTCCCCTGAAAAGTACACAGAGCTGAAGGAAGAATTTGGAAGAGTGACCCTGTTTCCTACTTTCTCTTTCAGCTTGTATATGTTTTTCAAGGCTCAGATTCATTCTGCTGGATCCAATTTTTATCCAGGTCCCTTGGAAAAGCAAAGTGTGTGTGTGAATGCGCACACCCACCCACCCACCCACCCACATGCGCATGCACACTCTCTCCTTTTCTGTATCTTTTGTTTAGGGGGAGCTTATCCAAGGAATGGGGAAGAAAGTGGCCATGGGGGATGGTGCCCACAGCACTCACTCAAAAATTCAAATGTGCCCATGAGCCTGAAAAGATTAGAGATCGCTTTAGTAGGTTATGTCTCTCTGCTGTCTCAGACAAACCTGCAGAAAGAGAGTTAGAAGGTGCCCAACTCGCCCAGCCTTTTAATTGACTGCAAGATTTTCAGTTGATTCATTTACAATGCACTCCTATGTATCTCTGCTCAGAAGTAAGGTCCATCGAGTTCAGTGAGATTTAATCTCAGGTATGTATGTTTAGGAGTGCAGACTCAATGAACTAAATATTGTAGCCCTCATTTTAAGAAAGATAAACATATTGCTTGAGTGTGAGTTTCATGTCTGTTCTTTGCACCTTTTCCAGCTTGAAGTCATATGTCTTGACTACATGGGGGGGGGCAAAGCCGAACAACGATAGCCTCACCAGGACTTTGTACATAGGCAATACATTCTTCTCTGTACAAGAAATACCTTTTAGGGCCATGGGCCCAAGAATGGAATTTGCCCTCTTTGCAGCAATGTCACTGTGGTGGCTCACCATTCTGTTGCAATCAGCCAGAACCCCACCTCCTTCCACTTCATTTGTTTCCAGCCCCAAGCAAGAACATTTCCTTGTTGCCCACAAAGTTTTGACCTTGTACTTGATACTATTGAATTTCATTCTATTTCTATGACTCAGGTCCATGAGATCACCAAATTCCTTCTGCATCATGAAATAATTGGCAATGACTCTCATCTCTTTATTTTTTCACCACATTGCCTTCAATCAGTGGCTCGGCACTTTGTGTGAGTCATCTCAAGCTGTTTGCTGTGTCTCTATGTGTTTGTGGCACACTCTGGTCAGCACTGCATAGGCTGAACCGTGAGAGGATGATATTTGCAAGAGGGAGGTCCTTGGACAGAATGACCCTTTGATTTCCTCCCACTCTTAAGATGCCACCTAAACATCCAGGACCTTGGAGAGATGCCCTGCCCTGTCATGTCATCTCTCCCTCTACATCTGTCCATGCTTCCTGTCCCCCTTTCCCCCAGAAGATCAGAAGTACATTGGCCTTTGGGTAAACAGATGCAAACGAAGATAAGTCTCCCGTGCTTTCAATATACTGTGTGTGTGGAAGAGCAAATTTTGGCAGTTTCACCTTATATGGAAAAGTTGCACCAGCTGAAATTCCTTCTTCAACCCAATTATAATAAAGTGGACTTTGTATGTGGCCAGCCTAAGGATGAATGGATAGATGGACCTCCCCCACCCCCACCAAATCAGTGGTGCTTGAGGGTCCATCTCAAGCTCTGCCTCATATCCTGTTCCCTTTGACAAACTGGAACAGATTCAGAGGAGGGCAATAACATTGATCAGGGGACTGGAAACAAAGCCCTATGAGGACTGAAAGAACTGGGTATGTCTAGCCTTGAGAAAAGAAGACTGCAGGGAAATATGATAGCACTGTTCAGGTATTTGAAAGGTTGCCACACAGAAGACGGCTAGGATTTCTTCCCAATCATTCTAGAGTGCAGGACATGGAATAATGGGTTCAAGTTACAGGAAGCTAGATTTCTGCTGAACATCAGGAAAAACTCCCTAACTATTTGAGCATATACAATGGAACCAATTATCTAGGAAGGTGGTGGGTTCTCTAACACTGGAGGTATTCAAGAGGCAGCTGGACAGCCACCTGTCGGGGATGTTTTAAGTTGGATTCCTGCATCAAATGGGGGTTGGACTCAATGGGCTTATAGGCCCCTTCCAACTTTACTATTTTATGATTCTGTGAATGGTTGCCTGGCTAGGGATGCAACCTAGAGATTATATTGTGCAGAATGGACCTCCTGATGAGATAGTGTCCACAGGAAGTATTCACCTGCAGGATGCAGTGATCAACTTGGTATATAAGGGGTGAGATGATATTTCAAGTATCTTGGTCTCAAGGTATATAGGGCTTAATACACCAGAACTGGCACCTTGAACTTATATTACTAGTTAAGTATAAGATGCCTAAACCTTGGCTTCTCTCATAGATTCCTTCCCTGGGTCTTTAATCTGTTTCCCCACCCCACTCCTGTAAGGGCCAGGACAACAGGTGTGTTGCATGGCAGGTAAGAAATGAAGGTAAACTAAAGGCAAATGAAAGGAACAGAAATCATGGCTAACAGAGCAGTCCTAACTGTAGAAAGCTAATGTGAGTTACGCCAACATAATTTACCTCTATTCAAAATTCTGTTTGGGAGGAATTTAAAGGAATTTGAGCCTTTCGGCCAGTCTTCTTTGGTCAGGTTGCTAGATCATGCTGAAAGGGTTTTGGAAAATGTGTAAGTTTTTCCTTGTCTCTGCCATGCCCCCAGAATCCCCCCTTTTGGGATCTTTTGCCTGCAAAAGTTCTGCCAGCTTACATTCTGCCAGCTGAACCTTGGCTCAGCCAGGATGAGGGACTTATGCCGACTCAGCCAGGAAAACCCAAGCTCTGCTGAATCCAAACTCTGTCATCCCAGTGGATCTTGGGTCTGGACTGCATTCTTAAACAGTCATTTTAATTGTTAGCTACTTATTAGCTACTGGTCTAAGTTCAAGGTTTTAGCTTTGGTGTACAAAGCCCTATTACAGTTTGGGACCACGATACCTGAAAGATCATCTTATCCCTTATATACCCAGTCAATCACTGTGCTCTGCAGGTGAGGGCCTCCTGCAGATACCATCTTATCAGGAGGTCCGTTCTGCACAATATAGGAAACAAACCTTTAGTGTGGTAGCACCTACCCTGTGGAATTTCCTCCCCTTGAATATTAGGCAGGCGCCATCTCTGCTGTCTTTTCGGTGCCTACTAAAACCTTCCTCTTTCAACAAGCTTTTTAAGTTGAGACCTTATCCCAGTGTGCGTCTGTGTTGGAATTGTTTTTAAAGCTTTTTTAAAAGACGTTTTTTAAAAGAAATGTTTTTAAAGATGTTTTGTTTTAACATATTTTAAATGATGTTTTAAAGTGTTCTTAGTGCTTTTGTTTGCCGCCCTGGGCTCCTACTGGGAGGAAGGGCAGGATATCTGTCAATCAATCAATCAATTAATTTGAGAGGATCAGTGTGAAGGTCCAGGTTGCAAACTGACAAAAGCTATCTGTGTGCCAAATTTGGGCCATCAGCTGTGAATTGTTTTCTCCAGGCAATGCTGTGTTCGTACTGCAGGTTGTTTACCGCACTGTGGATATGCCAATGTTAGGATGAGTCCTGATTCAGCACTGCTGGTAGTGCATATTATGTACCTAGACAGCAAGAATCCCTTTTCCCTTGGGATATTGCAAGAAAATATCTCACACAGTACATGCTTAGTCTCATTATCACCCCCTGTTGCCATATGGACAGGCACTACTGTACACATCTCCCTGTTAAAAATTGGTAAATAACCTCCCCACCACCATCCCTTCAAGGCTAGTTCCTGCTATGCAAGATGATAGGGCCGGCTCTACTGTTAGGCAGAGTCAAGCAACTGCCTCAGACAGGAGATACTGAAGACCAGTAGACAGCCCCCAACTGTTGCTCCTGAGCCCCCCAGCCATTCTCCTCTGTTGCTACATGGCCTCTTCTAGACCTCTTAATCTGCCAGCAGTTTCAGGTGCGATGGAAGAGCTACCTTGTCACCAGTGCTGACGTAAGGTTCAGCTGCCCATCAAGTCAGCTTTGGTACATAGAACTGATGTGAGAATCCATCTTGTCCTTCATGTTCGGCAGCACCATAAGATCATAAGGACATAAGAAGAGCCCTGCTGGATCAGGCTGAAGGCCCATCTAGTCCAGTATCCTGTTCCCACAGTGGTCAACCAGAAGACCAGGGGAAGCCCACAAGGAGAACTTGAGCGCAAAAGCATTCTCCCCACTTTTGATTCATGCCTTGAGCCAGTCTTGCAACATGAACGTATGGCTGTTCCAAGATTAGAGCTAATGGCGTCAGAGCTCTTTTCCATTCACCACCACCACCCCATCCAGTGGGTAAGAAATAGAAAATATTATGGGCTCTGGGGAGGATCTGTTGTGGCTTCTGCCCACAAACAAAAGACAGCATTTATTCCTAACTTGCTGGGTTGTTTCTGTCACCTCCATGCATGTCATCTTAAGGTCAGGAGCTGTTGGCTCCTCCATAACAGCAGCCCCTGAAATTAACATGAATGGGTTTTGGGTTCCTTTTAAATGTCACAAAGGGAGCGACAGACCTCCTGAGCAAGATAGATAACATCTGTCGCAAAGACAAGGAGGGGAGAAATTAAAGCCAAAGAGAAAATCCAGACCAAAGGAGAAGTTGCCTAAAGCATGCAAACCATACTGCTGCATAAGGAGACATCGGTTGTTGGAGAAGCCACCTAATGTCACAAGGAATGGCCACCAGCTTGGATGGCTTTAAAAGAAGATTAGACAAATTCATGGAGGACAGGGCTATCAATGGCTACTAGCCATGATGGCTGTGCTGTGCCACCTTAGTCAGAGGCAGCATGCTTCTGAAAACCAGTTGCCGGAAGCCTCAGGAGGGGAGAGTGTTCTTGCACTCGGGTCCTGCTTGCGGGCTTCCCCCAGGCACCTGGTTGGCCACTGTGAGAACAGGATGCTGGACTAGATGGGCCACTGGCCTGATCCAGCAGGCTCTTCTTATGTTCTTATGTTCTTAAGGAAGCACAATCTCTGCTGGGGAGGCGTGGCAGGCTGGGATGTGCTGTACTGATATTTCCATACTGCGGAGAATCTGCATAAAAAAATATAGCTGTCTGGTCAGCATGGTAAAGATCATAGTTTTATAGGAGTCAGCTGTAAAGACAGCAAAATGAGGTCACACATCCAACCAGATGAATTTAGTAACATGCCCAGTGGTGGATTATGTTAATTTGGATAGTAATTGTTTTTCATGCTTGTCATGCAAGCCTGTCGGCTGGATGGGACAAGGGGTGGGTGGGTGGCTAAGCTGTCCTGCATCTTTGGAAGACTTCCTTTGAACATGCAAGTGTCAGCTATATCAAGGGCTGGGCATTAGTTCCAGGATAGAGCTAAGTACTTGAAAACAAACAAACAAAACTCCTAAATGCAGTGATGAGGAGCCAAACCATTCTGCAGGTAGGCTGGCATGTGCAAACTGGCACACCCTGCATTTGCAAAGTCAAAGCCAGTTTGGCTAATCTTTGAGAACAATTACAGTGGTCATAAGGAGACAAATTAGGTATCAAATTAAGGCAGAGTACATGTAGAGATATGAAGAAATATAGTGGTTTTGCTAATGAACCTCCCTATCAGATAAATTTGAGAAAAAGAGGGGAAAGGCAGTGGTAAATAAAGTCTGCAGCCTTCGAAATGTCTTTAGCTGTCGGCAGTGAGATTTGCTCCTGACACACAGACTGCTGACTTACGAGTTGCAAAACAAAAATAAAAACTGGAACCTCTTTGTAATACAGTGTTTCCCAAATGTTTGGTTTTGAAAGCATTCAAACTCAAGGTGCACTTCATTCTTACACTGAAAAAGGATGGGTTTTGGTTATTTCTTTACATTTTATCTCCTGAATTTCCTCCAAGGAGCTCAAGGTGGTATACATCGTCTCCCTCTGGTATGCTTAACAACATCCCTGTGAGGTCAGTTAGACTGGTGAGAAAGAGTAGCTGACCCAAGGTCACCTGATAAGCTTGATAGCTGAGTAGGGATTTGAATGAGAAGGAATATCTCCACTCTGTTTTACACTGGCCAGACTGCTTCTGAAGGACTGTGTCTGCTAAAGGGCACCCCATTTGAAGGACATTGACAAATTAGATGGTGTCTAGGGGAGGTGTCTAGGGGAGGTGTTGACCATGGTGTTGTGGAGTCCGGAAACTGGTTGAAAGTGTTGGGTATGTTTAGCCTGAAGAAAACAAGGGTAACAGCATCCTTTAAACATGTGAAGGGCTGTCACATAGAAGATGGAGCAAATTTGTTCTCAGTTTTACTCCAGACACCAAGACTGCAACCAATAGGTGGAAATTAGGGATGGGAAGAAATTCAATTTTCATTTAATGGGGAACCAACCTGATTTTTTTTCTGAAACAATGTGAGAGCCAAAACACAGCCATCCTTCAAAATTCACACTAATCTGAATTTCCCAGTGCAGTTCTCCAGCAAAGTAATGTGTACAAAATGCACACGCTTTAATAAAGTCTGCAAAAAAATGTTTATATTACTGAAAAGAGCATACACGAATTCATTATACTAGGGGAAAACTGCTTTGCAAAAATGCGTATATTGGTTAAAACTGGATACAAAGATGTGTATATTGTGAGAAATTCGTACTCAAATACTGATGAATATTCATGAGGACTTTTTAAAAACACACACGCACAAACTGATGTGGAAATGTGAAGAATGGAACTTAAGATTGGAAAAATGAGAAATTGAGAGAAACCAAAATTTGCCCATCCCTAGCAGATGGCAACCAGATGCTGCCCATGGGAAGCCCACAAGCAGGACCTGAGTGTCACAGTGCCCTCCCCACTTGAGCTTCCCAGCAACTGTCTCTGACACGGAAGGAACCGGAAGCTTCTACATGCGTTCCAATTCCAGAATTAATATTAGAAATGCCCCTAATTAACATGAGATCTGAAGATCATAGAATCACCGAATCGTAGAGTTGCAAGGGGCCTCTAAGGCCAGCGAGTCCAATCTCCTGGTCAATGCAGGAATCCAGATTAAAGCACATCTGACAGGTGCCTGTCCAGCTGCTTCTTGAAGGCCTCCTGTGTTGGAAATGTGGCATGCAGGGCAGAGAGGGCGAGAGAAACAATAATGGAACGGAACAAAAGAAATCCTCTCATCCCTCACCCTCCACACTCTCACCTGGGAGGACATCCCATTATATTCAGTAGGATTTGCTCACAAGTAAGTATATACAGGATTGCAGCTATTTCATTGGATTGCACCTCACATTGTAACCTCTTCAGGGCAGGGTCTTGTTCTTTCGCACTCTCTAAAGTGTCATGCACATGACAGTGCTATATAAATAATAAGGCAACATGCTCAGGGTTATGTTGACACTGGCTGACCCTGAAATAAGCTAGGGTGATCATATGGCTTTGGAGAAAGGTGGTGGTGGGGCAGTAATAATATGTTGCACCATGGGGCCTCCAGCCTGACTTAAAGTGCCACCTTTTTAATGGGTGTCTGAAAGTGCCACTAAAATCTATGAGCAGCAATAAAAGACCAATGAACAAGTTCAAAGCAATTGCTTCTCCAGCCCATATGTTGGTCATATCCAATGTCCTCACAAGGCTCCTTGCTGGCAAAAGGCAGGCCCACATGCAGATGAGCTCGCACAGCAGTAGCACACCAAGAGACAGATGTTGTAAGCAACTGTGGCCGAGGAAGACCCAACAGCTGCTGCTGCTGCAATGAAAGGTGTAACCAGTTGCAATAATAAATGGCTTCAAAGGAAAGGAAGTCATTGGCGCAAGAGATGATGAGCTTGCAACCAAAGGACAGAGAGCAGTTGGAGAGGCTAGTGACAGAGGCTGCGTACACACTACACATTTAAAGCACACACACCCCACCAAGAATCCTGAGAACTGTTGTTTGCCTCTCACAGAGCTACAATTCCTAGTGCCCTTAACAAACTACCATTCTTTGGAGGGAAAACCATGTGCCTTAAATCTATGCTATGTATGCTGCCAGAGTTCTTGTAGCAAAGGCAACTAAATGCCCCAATAGTTAGACAATGGTTGTTCAATTAATAATCTGATGACAGGATGAGAAATAATTTGATGAGCTTGTTTGAACCTACTATGCACTTCTGCAATCACAGAATTTGCACAGGTGTGGCAAGGTTAACTATTCTATAACCTAAGAACTGGGCTTATACAACTAGGTTTTGAATGGCTCTGCCAAACATTCTCTAGTATTTTAATTATTATTTTTTAAAGGTATTTCAGTGGGGTTTTCTGAAAAATGTTTGATTGCACAAATATTCCCCCCTCACTTATGTGAGTCACATGGATGACCCCAGCCAATCAGAGATCACATATTGAACCATGATAATGACATGACACTCTGTAGCCAGTCCAGCTTGGCAGCTGACAACGTCACTGAGGGCAAACCAAAGCAATGGAGCAGCCTTTCCCAACTAGTGTGCCTCCAGATGTTGTTGGACCACAATTCCCATCTTTCCTGACCATTGGCAATGTTGGCTGAGGCTGATGGGAGTTGTGGTCCAACAGCATCTGGAGGCACACTGGTTGGGAAAGGCTGCAATGGAGGAAGGCAATGCTTTCTGGATCAGTCAAAATGGTCATCCAAGCCATCCAGCAATCACATAATAAACTGGATGATGTCACAATGCTACTTAGCCCCTCAAGTGGTGCTGCTTAGGGAAGGTGTAGTAACTGATTGTGTGGGCCAGTCAGTGCAAACGAATGAACAAGTGAACATTTCTCCACGAGGGTTAAAAAGAAGTGTCATTTCTCAAGAGCATCAAAACTTTTCATAAACATAGTAATAATAATCACAGGTAGCTTTGGCTCAGCCCCAGCCTTTCCATTCAAGAAAGATCCACTATTTGATCTGACAGTGGTTAGAGAAGTGTATTCATTTGGATCCATATTTAAGTTGTATCCTGTGTCCTCCAAACAGATCAATCATTCCATGGCTGGAGAAAGCAGACAGGACAAGTAATGGACACCGGGCTGCTGGTGACAAGGACATGTCACAGACTGTCTCTCCTGTTCCTCTCTGCCCTTTGTACTGAAAGATTCTGATGACCTTTGGTGGCATTTGCAAGGAGCCACTTTCTCTGGGTGCTCCCCAGTTCTATTGATCTCTGCAAAGGATTAATCTTAGACAAACAGGCCATATAATTTATGTAATCTGTGCAGGTAATTAAATCCCCCTTCCACCAAAGGTCAAGAATAGAATATTTAAGATTTCATTTTCGCCCAAGAGAAGGAGAGCCAAACTGAGAAAGTTTGGGCTTGTCATATCAATTAAAATGGTGTGCTCTTACATTTGTTCCGCCATGGCTTAAAAAGCTGTACAGAAGTCCTGAATAGATGGCTCTGAAGGCCAAGGTCACAATTCAAGATGGGCATCGCATGGGCGGGCAAGATGTACATGCACAGCCAGAGAAATTTTGGACATTTTTATTTCACTAGCTGGTCACCAGTAGAATAGATTAACAACTTTTCCATTCAAAACCTATTCTGCCGAGTGATCGGCCGCAGTAAAAACTTTAAAAACATTTTTACGTGATGTGCTTCTCCTCTGCCCACCCTCTGAGTGACTATCATTGCAGCCCAAAAGTCCTAAGGTAAATCTGCGTAGAGCTCTTGCAGAAACTGGCTGCATTATATTGTAAATGTTGCCCATCCTCACAAGTCACAAGGGCCCTGGGCTAGATATGTGTGAAACGCACAGGAGGAATTAGATCTTCAAACTCTTTTTTCCTTGCCTCAAAGAGCAGATATCCATAGAAAATCCATTTGCCTGTTCAAATTCAGGCTGCTCAATTTGCAATGCGGCTCTCAGCATCCTTGCCTCAGTTGAAGCACTTGGTGGAACTTTCCTCATTTGTGTAGTTTTGCTCACAATCATGCTACATAATGGATTTTGTAGTTTTCAGGTTGCGGGTTAAAACGGACCATCCTCACAGAAATTTTAAAACACACTACAGTGCAGGCAGCAGCAACCAGAATCAGTGGCATGATTTCACTGTGTACGTGAACACAGAAGTGTGTTCACTTAGGTCAGAGATGGGGCGCCTGCGGCCTGAGGACTACATGTGGCCCTCAGTCTAATTTTATGCTCTGGTGTTCTGGTCGGATCTTGATCCCATGAGGCAAGGCATGTCAGGAGCTGCAGGACCATGGATAGCTCCAAATGAGTCACTTGCTCACAGCAAGTTTAAAGCAGTTACAGTCTTCTTAAGCCTCTCCCTACTACCACCCGCTTTCCCAGGCTCCGCCCCTATGTGCTGAATTTAGGAACACTGGAAGCTACCTTATACTGAACAAGAGCCATCGGTCCATCTAGCTCAGTATTGTCTCTGGCAGCAGCTCTCCAGGGTTTCAGGCAAGAGTCTTTCCTAGCCCTACCTGAGATGTCGGGGACTGAACTTGGGAGTTTCTGCATGAGGGGCAGATGCTCTACTTCTGAGCTGTGGCCCTTCCCTAACTAAGATCCTGAAAGGGTCGGCTCCCTGGCCTGAAGATGGGCCCTCCTCCTCCATCCCATAGCCACCTGCCTACTGTGTTCCCTGTGCTGCTGGTCCGGTGAGGTACTGTGGGAGGCATTGGGTTCTTCAGGCTCAGGGGAAGATGCCCAGGAGGGTCCTGCCTCTGACTCTACAAGCCCTGGTCCCAGAGCTTGGAAAAGTTACTTTTTTGAACTACAATGCCCATCAGCCCAATCCAGTGGCCATGCTGGCTGGGGCTGATGGGAGTTGTAGTTCAAAAAATTAACTTTTCCAAGCTCTGCCTGGTCCTATGGGAGGTTGCTTTTTTCTATGGGAAGCCATCTGTCAGCTGTGGGTCCAGTGGTCTCTCAATCACCAGCATCAGGTCCGGAGCCCTGAACCTCAGTCCAGCTCCTCAGCTGATGCCTCTGCAGCCTCCAGCTATGTCTAGATTGCTGCTGGATTCAGGCATCATGACACATGCAGCCCTAGTTCTAGTTTCAAATTTCCAAACATCATGTACCCTAGCACTGGCTAAGAGCTTTATCTTTAGCTCCACGAAAGTCTGGTTCTGACCCCACCCACTTTTTTCTCTGGTCCCACCTACAACTGGGCATGCCCCCTGCCCCCAAAGGGTGGGGTCCCATCCCTGACTTGTGGAACATTGCCCATTCAACAGGATTAGCTGGTGTTCTGTAGCAGAATTTGGAATCGCCCGATGAAATGGATGGGCTGTAGATTCAGCACAGACAAAGGAAAATACTCTTTTTTTTCATGAAATGCATAATTAATTCTGGGAATACCGTGCC
The DNA here is from genome assembly GCF_030035675.1 of Rhineura floridana. Taxonomy (NCBI): domain Eukaryota; kingdom Metazoa; phylum Chordata; class Lepidosauria; order Squamata; family Rhineuridae; genus Rhineura; species Rhineura floridana. The sequence continues at coordinate 305,792,872 of NC_084480.1, read as the reverse complement.
ACGAGAGGTGGTGAGGGCCACTAGCTCAGATGGCTTTAAAAGGGGGGATCAAACATTTCATGGAAAAAATAAATCTATTAATGATAGCTAAATGGAACTTCCATATTCAGAGGCAGTTTACCCAGCCAGTAACTGGAGGGCAACTACAGGGAAGGGCTGTAGCCTTTATGTCCTTCCTGTGAGCTTTCTGGAAACGCATGGTTGGTCTCTGTGGGAAGTAATCCCTGAGCTCTTATTTATTGTGTTAAAAGTTTTCTAGACTGCCTTCCAGAACACAATAGCCCTCACAAGGGGGTGTAGAAATATTTTTTTGGGGGGGGGGAACCTAATAACATATCAGATCATCAAATACCAAAAAAGAAAAGCCCTTAAAAAGAAACATTACACATCAATCCAATTAATTCCCTCACCTTCCCTGTTTTTCGCATATGCTAGAACTAAGGACAGTGGCAACTTCATGAATCACTTATCAGCCTGGGACTAATTCAGTGCCTAAGCTCTGCTGCTTTCCCAGGGAGAAGACATCCTTTCAAAATAGTATTACTGGAACTTCCATCAGAACACCTTGCAAGTGCTGCTGTTCTTCAAGTCCCTAAAAGTGATGCCACTGCTGAAGTTCACCACTGGAGAGTATGAACGGTGAACTTAAAAACACAAGAAGACCCATGCTGGATCAGGCCACTGGCCCAGCTCAGAAGCAGGGATGTTGAACCTCCGGCCTGCAGACTTAATGTGCGGCATCGGGGGTGGGGCAGGTACAATCCTGGCTCTACCAAAAAGGGGTTTGCAGGCACTGCCAATCAGCTGATAGAATGTGCCTGCAGGGCCCTAAACAAAGTGTTGTGCAAGGTAGTGCTTTGAAAGGAGCTTCTAAAAACCTGTGTGGGCAAAACAAAAAAGCAGGACAACAAAATAGATGTCATTGTGACATCGGATGATTGACAGGTAGGTGGCTCTGCCCACCTGTCAAATTTGACCCATGAGGGGTGGGACACGAAACAATCCAACCCCCCAGCTAGATCCAGTTCCCCACTCCTGCCCTGGAGAGCCAGTCAGCGCAGGCACAACACAGAGTGAGCTGGGCCTTATACTAAGGCAGCTTCCTAATGACTGGAAGGGCTGCTGCTACATTCTTACCCACAGCAGCATTGTGGGCGCCAAGGAGAACTGTGTGCAAATGGCCTTTTGCTAGGTTCTGCCCAGGTGCCTGTTTGGGCAGGGAATTCTGCACATGCTCCAAGTGTGTGGCCTTGGATTCATCATTGGAATGGAATCACCCTTGAGGACAGGAACGTCAGAAGCTGCCTTACACCAAGTCAGACCATTCGTTCATCTTGCCCAGAGGTGTCCACACTGACTGGCACCAGCTTGTCAAACGTGTCAGACAGGGGACATTCCTGGAGATCCCAGGGACTGACCTGGGGCCTTCTGCATGCAAAGCAGATGGTCAGCCACTGAGCTACAGGCTTTGACTGAAACAGGCTTGGAACTAGAGATTTTATAGGGGGGGGGATGGACAGACTAAGAGCATTCTGGACATGGATGGGGGGAATCAGTGCAGAGCCCCCAGAATCTAAGTTTGACAAGCATAATATTTTCAAATCTGTTTAATTCTATTGTGCATTCATAAAATAGAGATTAAAATATAAGAGCCCTGAGCTTGAGCCTTTGCACTCATTGGACAGAGTACTGGAAGCCGGGTGTAACTTTACATCTTACTAAGCAGTTGTGGAAAATACTGCATGAGTGGTGTCTCGCCCTCCTCTCTTTATGGCTACCTTTCCATCTCACTTTTCCTCCAAGAAGCTCAGGACAACATACATGGTGCCCTTCATGTCATACTCAGAACAACCCTGTGAGGTAGGTGAGGCTGACGGAGGTAAATTTGCCCATGGCCATCTTGTTACATGGCTGTGCAGGAACTTCTTGAGTCTCTCCAGCTGAAGTCCAGCCCTTTAACTGCAATGCCACGATGGCTTTCCTTTTCTTATATATCCACAGGTTAAAGGGACCAGAAACTTACTTCAATAAAAAAACATTAGAAGCTAAACATTTCAGGAGGGAGCCTGGAAAATCCCTGAGCAGACTAACAGCACAGCCTGAACCATGTCTACTCAGAAGTAGGTCCTGTTAAATTAAATGGGGTTAACTCCCCAGCCAAAGTGTAGGGGCAAATTCAGAAGTGCAGAGTCCCTTTACGTTAGTCACATCTACACCCCTCCCCCCACATATTTTTTTTTGCTGTGTGGTTGAATGAGATCCCCGTTAATGCCTTCTCCCACAACAACAGACATCCCTAGGAGCCAATAAGCATAAAAAAGTAGAGTGTTAGCTACTGATAAGAGTCCTCTCAGTGGCTAACTCACCTCCTTTCACTCTGATTGGCTCCAGTCTGCAGGAAAGAATAAGGAAACATGTTAGAAGACTCTTCTCAATGGCCACCATACTCCCCTTTCATGCTGATTGGCTTGTAGGATGATGGAGCCATAAGGACCCTGCTGGGACCCTACTCCCAAAAGAGTAAGAGGTCTAAGACTCCCCCAAGACCCTGTACGACTACAGTCCTGCTCCCAAGTAAGTGGGGTTGGGCTTTCAGCTTTAGATCCCACAACTACAACCACCCCGAGGCCACTGGCCTGGAACAAAGCCACTCTATGTGCCCTTTAGAGACCTACAGTTTAAATTTCTTATTCGTACAGACTTTGTGGCTTAGCTCCATCTGTTTCACACCAGCCTGAAATGCAATACAAGCACAGTTTTCATACAAAAAAAAAAAAGAAGTCCAGATTTGAAGGGGTCAACGTTCTACTTTCCAGCCTAGAATCTGCTTGTTGTGATGAATGAGAAAAAGGGGGCTCCTTTTTCTTGCAAATCACCGTTGAAAACCCCAACAGGGAAAAGAGGAGGAGGAAGAGAAGCCCGTCTTCCTGCAGTTTCAAGAGAGCATATTCCCTGCCATCAATAATTAAGCAAGGTCAATATTGATGGCACATGGAAGCATTTTAGCATGTATTATTTATGCAGTGATTCGTAATGATCGTTTCATGCTTGGGCAGAGAGTGCATGTCGTGGTGTAATTTTTAATCAGGGTGCCGCCTGGTGCAGGCAGCAGGTTCTGTCTTCCTGGGAAATGGCCTCTGTCTTCCTCTCCGCCCTCTCTTCTTGTCTTCATCTCTCTGCTTAACGCAACATGCTACATAGCAGGGCAAGGTGAATACAGCACGATTCGGAACACACAAAGCTGCCTTATACTGAGTCAGACCATTGGTCCATCTAGCTCAGTATTGTCTGCACTGACTGGCAACACCCAGCAGCAGTTTGCAGGGGTGGCAGAGGTAGGGTGGTGTCATGTGCCTGACTTCCCAACTCAGTGTCACTGCTGCTTATGGAGGGAGACGAGGCATGGGGAGCTCAGCACCATGAGAGATGGCATTGGTTCCAATGCCAAACTGCACTGTGCCAAGCACCCGGCAACTCACCCCTCTCACTCGGCCTCTCAGTAAGCCCCAGCTGATGTCAGGACACCAGGCATGCAAGGCCAATCCCCGCTGGCATGGCCAGCACCAAAGGGCAGCCAGGTCAGGCCCTGGCTGAGGGCCCCTGTGGCCCAGAGGGGCCCCTGAAGCCCTTCCTTAGGGTGTGGGGGTAGCGCTTCCCTTCTGCGATCCTAGGCAGGGTTGACTCCCGGCCCAGCCCCCCTCCACAGACCATACGGGACCACTCCACCTACCTCTCTCCCCTTTCTGTGAATGCCCTGAGCACTGTGCCCGCAGCTGCCATCAACCAAGATGGCAGCAGAGGCTTCTTTAAGGGGCTGATTGCAGGCATGTGCACGCATGCAGCCTAGAGCACATGCATGCTATCAATGAAGATGGTGACAGGGGTATCAGCCCCTTAGAGAAGCCCCCACCATCATCTTAGTTGATGGCAGCGACCTGCGCACCAAGCGTGTAGGGCATTCACAGAAAGAAAGAAAGAAGAGGTAGGTGAAGCGGTCCCACATGGTCTGTAGGGGGGCTGGGAGCAGGGGGCCGAGGCAAGATGGCGCCCAAGGGCCCAGTCATGCCAGGTCCTGCCCACTGGCCCCACCTCTCCAGGGTTTATTATTTATTTATTATTTATTTATTACATAATAGAAACTCTTTTCATAATAGAAACTCAAGGCAGCTTACATATCTCGTGCTTTTTGACCCATATGTATGCCCCTCACCAATGAACTCACAAATACCGAAACAACAATACCTTATGGTGTCAGACGTTATCCTGTTTCTCCTGTGAACTAACAGCAGTCACTACTGAAAGTCTGAACTGCAGGCCCTATTGAGTGCAGTGTAAAATCTTTCAGGGCAGCATGCACTTATTAAGCCTTGCCATCCCTTCACATTCTAAGAACAGCTGACCCCATGGAAAGTGGTGGAGGCTTCTCAAACTTTGTAACATTTTTGTCATAAAATGAGTTCATTTTAAGCCACCTGAGTGGTGCTTATCAGGCCACCTTGGTGAAAACAGGAGAAGCCCAATGTCTGAGAGGTACCAGTTTTGGCAGCACAAGTTTGATGAGGCAGCAGGAATAGATAGAAAGCTTTCAGGATGATCCAGTGGTCCTTGCACTGGTGTACGTACCACCGAATTGGGTTTTACATTGGCGCAAGAGCCACTGGATTGTCCTGTTAGTTCATGACCTAAGGCAGATTCATAAATGAATCATTGCTATATAGTAGATAAGAACTATGACTGACTTTTATAGAGAACCTGCCACTGTTACAGGGTGTAAGCAAGAAGCAAAGCATGCTATGTGCTTGTTTGGCTTCGTTTTTTAATCGTGTGGGGTGTCTGATGGGGAATTTGTGCAGCTGGAAAATCAGCTTTAAAAACCCTGTGTCATTCATAGCATGAGGAGCCACAAGCAGCAAATATCAGGTTACCTGATTGCTGTCTCTTGGCTTGTGGTGCCTTCCTCTTAAATTGTAGTGCAGGTGGTTGGGTGTTTTATGGTTTTCTGGCCCCATTGTCCTCACCTTTCTTATCAATTTGTGGAGTTCAGGCTGTAAACTGGACTAGATTGGTCGTTGGCCTGATCTAGCAGGCTTTTATGTTCTTATGTTCACTGCTCACTCAATCCCAATCCAACACTATCCATCTCCCATCCATCTCCAGGCAGAAGAACCATGTGGATGTTGCGGAATCATTAAAAGCAAATAGAGATTCCTCACTGGTGAGGAAGGTACACTTTGCACATGCTCTTCCCATTTATTTCAGAGGCTGATAATTCCTAAAAATACCTGCATGTTTTCCTTCTCAGTAAGCCAATTGGCAAAAACATTGTTTTTTCATTTTTTAAAAAAAGCCAACCCTCCAGAAGATCTGGCGGTCTAATTTAAAATTCATTCTCTCTTCCACAGGCTCATTGCATGGTACTGGGTATATATTATTCTGGTTCACTTTCAAATAAAGAGGTAGCCAACTAGCCATGGCTTACAGCAGAAACAAAACAATAGTTCAGTAGCACTTCAAAGGCTAGCAAATGTACTATTACCTAAGCTCTCGTGTATTACAAAGAATTATAAAGCAGGCTGTATTATTATCCTTGTTTGTTAAACTTGCAGTGTGATCTACTTTACCAGGATTTTATGAAGCTAAAAGAGCATTTAAAACACTTTGCCAGCTTTAAAATGATATTTCAAAATGTAGGATGGTGCTGGGTGTAGTGCAGATGACAACTCAGTGTGCAAATCCTATATGTAATACAGAAGCATGGATTGCGCCCTGCTTGCACACCCGACCAAGGCAGTCCTTCCTAGTCAACAGCCACACATTGGATTTGCTGAGGGCCTACATGTAAAGTCCAATATTTGTAGGCCTTAATATCCTGGTTGTGTCCTAGACAGATTCTTTTTTCTTTGATTTTTAGGATGGGTCATTTCTTGATTCTAAACTTGGCCACACACAAACACTTTCCCCGATTCAAAGTCAGGGCAGGCAGGCTGGAGATAGCCTTGTTATCAGCATTGAATTTGTATCCATTCCATGTTTCCTCCAAATGAACTTCATGACCAAATAGTGATTTTACCCCTGGTCTCTCGGGTCCTAGGCTACTTAATATCCCTCTACCACATTCCACATTCTGGGGAAAACAGAATAAGAAGTGAATGAGCTAGGGGAAGGGGAATAATCTTTTTTCCATAGGTCTGGAAATTTATGGGGTCCCTTCTTAACACTCCTGTGTGACACCTTTAAGACTAACCAGTTCAGGCTGCAATCCTGTACACACTTATCAGGGAGCATTCCCCATGGAATTCAGAGGGCTCACTTCTAAGAAATGTATAGTTATTGTGGCATAAACCCAGACTAGAAATTGTGACAGCAAGGTAAGACACTTATGTGTTAAATCAATAAAAACTGCAGTGTTTAAGTGTCCACTGCTTCTTTGCAAAGGAAGAAGACAGGGAGAGAACTAGAACGGGAGTAGGGGCACACGCCTTTCTCCCAGCAGAGAACTATGGTAGCAGGGACCTCTTCTAAACCGAGTTTCCTTAGTAAGACATTTTTCAGGTTACTTAGCTGGTCAGTATTTTTACTGCTGCAGTCCCTAAGTGTCCATCTTTGCACGTGAGGAAGTTGGGGAGAAAACTAAGACACCTGGCTACGCCCCTGTGACCTCATTGCCCATACCTCTATGACTTCCTAGCAGCCCCACCAGGTCCAATGACACTCTATCACTATTGAGGAAGGGGCACAAGAAGAGGGGAGAGATGGGAGAGACATCTTATCATTTATCAAGATATGAGTTCTAACACCTCATTTTTTACAACAAAAAAAGCACTGCACATTACCATCTAAAGACCCCAACCACCTCCCCATAAAAACATTAAGCCCAGAGTCTAAAATGACCACTGATGGTAATCTTTATCTTGTTTTGACTATCTTATCAGAAGATTTTGTTTTTCAGTTACAAAAGATCAATATACTATCAACCATTTCATAAACTTCTCATTTCAAATGTAACTACTTATTTTCACTTACGTATCCTTTCTTCAGTTACCAGAGATCAAATTCATTGAAAGCTTACATTGTATTACATCTTCCCCCAAGATCTTTGAAACTTATTTTATTTTATTTGCAGGTATCTTTGTTGTGTGTGAGAGAGAGGGGAGCGGGTGTGAGCATTATACCCACCAACTTCCTTGCCCAGTACTGGATCCTTGGGCATGACCATCAAATAATATTTTGTCACACCATTTCCAATATTGTGGAAATTAAACATGAAGGGGATCTCTCACAGCAAACTTCATCACTCTATAAATGTAAGAGAATCTTCATCCAGACAGAACTTTTTGGAGCTTGAGGGACCCAATATAGTAGGTGTGAGGAAACTTTTTCATCCCAAGGGCCACATTTCTTCTGGACAATCTTCTAGGGGCCACATGCCAGGGATGGACAGGTCCAGAGGCAGGAGTGGCCCGATCTCATCTGATCTCAGAAGCTAAGCAGGGTCAGGCCTGGTTAGTACTAGGATGGGAGACTGCCTGGGAATACTGGGTGCTGTAGACTTAGAGGAAGGCAATGGTAAACCACCTCTGAATACCTCTTACCATGAAAACCCTATGAATATACCCAGAAAAGATCCATAGGGTCGCCATAAGTCGTAATTGACTTGAAGGCATATAACAACAACAATAGGCTATGTTCTTCACACACGTCACACACCCTCTCTGTCTTCCATCCAGACAAGGAAGAAGCATTATCAGAGTTGGAGAACACATCCCTGCCAGGCAAAAACATTCAAGGAGGGTGTAAGATAGAGCTGGTACAGGATGTGGCTAGGAAGGGAGAGTCTAGAGGGCCAGATAGAAAGGCCAGGAGGGCCACATATGGCCCCCGGGATTGAGGCTCCCCATCCCTGCAATATTGGAAGCAAGGGACAAGCAACAACCTGGTTCTACAAAAGGATTGTTCTGCTGGATACATGGGTTATAAATGTGTGGCTTTGAGGAGATTAGAGTTCCAGTAACGTTTCACTAAGGCCATGCCAAAATTCTCCCAGTAACCCTTTCAACGGCTTTCTCCTTCATTACTACTTTTCAACAAACAGTTGTATTCACAACGCACCATCACCTTTGGGCATTCATTCATGTGCCTCCGTTTCTGCTAGGTTCCTGCATTTCAATATATACTTTATTCAATTAGCTTTAGAGTAAATACAAAAGTAAAACAAGGATGTGCTCTGTCCTTATTCCTGTTTATTCTGGCAGTTGATTGCAAGGTTTTGGGACATTAAGTTACAAAGCAAAAAAATCTTTTTGTTTAAACTGAAGAGGCATTTAGAAGAAGCGAACTATGCAGGTGACCCCTCTCTTATCATCTAGCATTTTTTCTATCAAAAATAGTAATAAACATAACCACTTCATTCTTGTTTATAGTACTTTTTAAAAATATATAAAAAACACTTTTCCAAATGTAAAAAGTGCCTTACAACTCATATCGTATTAATAGTGCAAGCCTATGTATTTCTCTTCTGATGTTAAGTCACACTGAGTTGAATGGGACTTGCTCCCAGGTAACTGAGTGTAGGACTGCAGCCTTTTCCTTACATTTTTCAGCTAATGCTCATGCTTTGTCCTTGCAGCAGGGCAGCAGGTTCTCTTGATGAGGATAGGATTTTGCTTTGATTTTAAACAATGATGTTGTGTTTTATTTTATTTTATTTGTTACTGAATAACTCAGCCTCCCCCCTGACCCAGCACACGCATTTGGTAGTTGCCTTGAACGTTCTTGAATTTTTAGCCAGTGGCGACTGGTGGCTCCATGTCAGTGGGGCAGCGGAATCCACTCCGGGTTTTAGTCCAAAATGTCAAGGAGTTGTTCAAGATGGCAGGTCCTCAGCAGGTCCTCAGCAAATGCCCTGCTCTGCTGTCACTATCACCTAGCTCACCAACAGAGGGCGAGGAGGAGGGATGTGGCAGGATAGCAGGACACTTGCTAAGGAGCTGCCCTGGCCTGTCCTTTCTATATGGCTGGCCTCTGCTGTCCGCTTCCCTCCTCGTGGGAGAAAGTCTGGGGAAAAGGTACCTTTGGTGGCCTGAGGAAGGGGGGGAGGTGCCTTGGTGACCTGAGTGGGGGAGGGGGTGCTTTGGCGAGCTGAAGAAGGGGTTTGGGTGAGCTTTAAGGGGTGGGGGTGGTTTGGGTGAGGGGGTTAGGTGGTGGGATGGGTGACTGAATGAAGTGAAGTGAGCAGGAATGGCAGCCCCTAGTATACACATTGTTGCATAGCAATATTCCCTAATATAATGTATTTTCATGCTATTTTCACTAATGTATGCATCTTTATGCACACTTTACTCTAGTATTTGAATTTCTGTGCAGTTTACTTGGCTGGAGAACTGCCTTGCAAAATGTGGAGATGTGGGGATTTCAATGGATGGCAGTTAGTGACTTGCCTGAGGCCAACCAGTGAGCTTCATGGCTGAGGAGGTATGTTGAAACCAAGATCCTTTGGTCCCCAGCCAGCACTCCACCCACTGCAGCACACAGCTTCTCTCCCAGCCTTGTCCCTTCTCCGTCTGAGCCAGACAAAGCCTCTGTTTGCATGTACAACTGGTGGAACAGGGTCCACTTCTCTGTGAAAAGATCCCCTACTGATGTGTCATGGTGTCTGAATACTGGAACAGTTATGTGAATCTTCCTCCATGAACTGAACTCTTCTTCCTGACATAGGAGGGCCACATACACATTGCCAAAAAGAGGAAGAAGTGCAGTCCATGAAATCTGCATATGGTAATTCAGAGCTTGGAAAAGTTACTTTTTTTAAACTACAACTCCCATAAACCCCAGCCAGCATGGCCACTGGATTGGGCTGATGGGAGTTGTAGTTCAAAAAAGTAACTTTTCCAAGCTCTGTGCTAATTCAGCAATAATTCAAATGCATCTCACCATAGTTGAGAACAAGACCGTGACCAGGTGAGATGTGTATCTGCTCATTCTTCTGCCCAGGTGCTCATGATGGGCATCTTCCAGCCCCTCCCCCACTCTTCCTGCTTTATCTTTAAACTGGACTTGGACCAGACACCCCTTCAAACAGAGGACTGTCCTCTGTAAAGTAGGTCACATGACCACTCTACCGGAATTGGCCTCCACAGTCACTTACGGATCCACTGTTAAAGACCTTATCTTGGAAAACAATCTTACTCTGCCACGAGTGATCGCCAGTGAATGACCCTGACATGCTAGTTTTCCAACTGAAAGGAGCTTTGTTTTCCCTTCTCTAGGCTAAAATTACAAAGTCATATTCGCCTACCTTTTACTCAGAGTTGACCTGTTAAATTAATGGACCCAAGTTAGTCATGGTCATTAATTTCAATAGGATTATTCTGAGTAAAAGGTAGTTGAATACAACCTACAGAGTCCAAGAAATGGATTTGGTTCTGCCAGATTTATAAACTGACCTTCGTTCTAAAGAGTTGTAGATTAGGAACAGTCATTGCTCAGTGGCAGAGCATCTGCCAAGCATGCAGAAGAGCTTGGAAAAGTTACTTTTTTGAACTACAACTCCCATCAGCCCAATCCAGTGGGCATGCTGGCTGGGGATGATGGGAGTTGTAGTTCAAAAAAGTAACTTTTCCAAGCTCTGAAACGTCCCAGGTTCAATCTGCAGCATCTCCATGCAGGGCTGGAGGAGACTCCTGCCTGAAACCCTGGAGAGCTGCTGCCAGTCTGTGTCAATAATACTGAGCTGAATGGACCAATGATCTGACTAGTGCACTTGCAGGCTCTTGCTATTTATGCACACTTTACCCTCGTATTTGTATTTTTGTACAGATTACGTACTGTGGGATTCAATCACATGCGGGCAATTTCAGGACACAAAACTGATGGGGGGGTCCTGTGCAACAAACCCACTTCCCCAAAAGACTGGACGTTCGGCAAAACCAGGAAAGTGACAGGAAAAGGCAGTGGACAGTGTGGGTTAATTATACTTAGCTTTGACGCAATGACATCTAACCTCCGCGCAAACAAATCAGGATGAATGCTCAGTATACAGGTCATATGGAAGCGCTCTCCAGATAAGGCAGCTTTCAATGTTCCTAAAAAGAAAGGAAGCAGCAGCTTGTAGTCCAGACTCGGCCGCCTGATACCAGGTGACAGCACTTGCACTGGCTTGCATCAGCCAGACTGGGTGTGATTGTATTACATTGCATTAATCTCCTTACGCCAGACCATCTCAGCTTCCATTTCTGATCTCTGAGCACTCTCTTCTTGGCTGCCACCCCGCCTCTCTCTCTCTCATCTTGGCTGGGGCGTGATCATAAGCTCGTGAGTGTGCATCCTTTCCCAAACAATACCGCAGTGCAGTGCTGGGTATTACAAATCATCTCATTAAAGCCCCGGCAGCCACTCAGTTGGATGCAAATTACTGACCTCCTCAACTGATGAACGTCAACCGCTGCAGGAGGAGTCGTGGGGGGGGTGAGGGGGTGCAGAAAATGTTTTGTTAAATAGTATACATCAACCCAATCACATTTATAAGATTTTTTTAAAAAAGGTTAAAACGAGGTTCGCTAGGAGTGGCTCCTTCCATCAGGACCAGCTGGCTTACATGAAATATTAATAGAAACAAGGCATTTCATTGTGTCGGGCTCCACTGACTAGGGGACAACATGACATCATTGTTGGTAACATCTTGCCCTGCCCATTCTCTAGCGTAGTATTTCCAGCTTCCCAGATGGCCGACTCATGTCAGTAGTCCTCTGCTCACGTTTGACAGGACACTGATGCTCAGCCTTGAAGGGCAGAATTGTTTTAACTGTGGATGGTACGTTTATCCACTTGCAGCCCTGTATGCACAGAGCCTTTCCTTTTTCATTGTTCCAGGGCACCCCAGAAGTTTCCAGAAGTCCTGTAACTAAGCTCAGAGTGTATGCTATAAGCATGGCACAGATTCCCTTGGATATGGTCTCCGTATCAGGTCCAGCGCCAATGGTTGTCTGGTCAGGCACTGGTCAAGAGCCCCAGGGCGTAGAAGGGCCCCTTGCCGACCTGACTTGCCATCTGTTAACCCACCGCCAGGGCTGGCTCCCATCCACCAAGGTAGCCAGCCAGCTGCTTACCTCCACCACTTCCCACCTTGCCTAATGTCTGAGAAAGTGCCAAGGGAGCCTTTTCAGGTATCCTGGGCAAGATGGCTAGAAAGAATGCCTGCCCTGTTGCTGTGGTTTCCCGTGGTAGCTAGAAATGCCTTTTAAACTTAGAATTATTTTATAAAGTTTTTTTTTTTTTAAATCTAATTTAAAAACAATCATGCCAAACCTTGGTGGTGATTGTGGTACACAGTAGCAGACAGCCTGGTCAAGCAGCGGTACTCGCCTCTTGGCAGCAGAGTCGCTGCTGCTTACTGGGAGGGAGACTGGGAATGGGGAGGCAGTGGGGAGGTTGGTGCTGTGCAAACATGCCAGTGGAACCAATACATCACTCCTCCCAGTGTGTTTGCACAGAACCGACATCCCTGCCACCTCACCCCTCCCACTCTCCCTCCTGGTAAGTAGCAGTGACTCAGTTGTCAGGAGGTCAGGTGAGTGTCGTTACCCCCACCACACTGTCCACTACTAGTGGTGCACACTTTCTTCTAGCCACCTCAATCAGACTGCTGGGCTCCAAAGAAAGATCCCTTCTTGGCCTTTTCTCAGAGATCAGGAGGTGGCGAAAAAGCTTCCAGTACTGCAGTTGCTATTGCAGCACAAGGGGAATGGTGCTGGCAGAGGGGAAGAAGAGAATGATTGGGGGGGGGGAAGAGGTGAGTGACAGCAGAGAACATTGGTGAGGAGCATCAGCTAGATCATGTTGAGGGCCTCCTGACATCTGGCGCCAGCCCTCCTCCACATGATTTGAACCTATGAAGCTCCCTTATACTGGGTCAAAATGCGGGTCCATACAGGACTGGCATCGGCATTGCTGGGCATCTGCCTAGGCCTAGATCCTAGCTGGGGGCCCACTATCAATTCCAGGAGTCTCCTGGTCCTGCTGATGATGCTCAGAAAAAAAAGGCCTGCAAATGGACAGCAGCCCAGAAAAAGAGACCGGCAAATGGGCAGTGGCCACAGTAGCTTGGAGGAGGGGCTCACTGAGGTCATCCTACCCAGAGAGCTTCCAAAACCTGGGAGAAGCAGTGGGTCCACCTGACCCAGCATTGATTACTCTGACTGATAGAGACTCTTCAAGTGTTCGGACAAAGGCTGTTCCAGAAGCACCATGCCGAGTGGGGCTGTGGTATCATGCTAGTTTCCCAACAGGTGGCTCGCTGTTGCTTACCAGGAGGGAGAGGTAAAGGAATAAGGGAGTGGGGAGGCTGACATGCTGCAAACACACTGGCAGGAGTTTTTGCACCGTCCCAACCTTCCTGCCGCCTCACCCCTTGTCCTCTCCCTGCCGGCAAGCAACAGCGACCCACCTGCTGAGAAGCTGGCGTAGCAGCCCTCTCCCACCCAGGGAGCCTTTCCCAGCCCTGGTTTGCAATCTGAAATCCCTTTCCAAGACTCTAAGAAGTGGCAACACTGGCATGAAACCTCACTGTGCCAGGTACCGGAATGAAGTGGCAGCCAGCATCACCTGTTCCATCCTCACAGTGCACGTGAAATCATCATTCAGAAGCTGTTTCGAAGTGTTTCTGCTGGATGATGATTGTAATTTATGTTCGGGCTGTAACCCTAAGACTCCTTAGCTCACACTGGTAACAGACAATGGCTGATCCCCTCCCACACACACACACCATCCACACACAGAGAGAAGAGTTGAAAGTGGTATGATAAACTCATGAGCAGATGTCAAGGGGGCAGGGGCATTACTTATTAGCTCCATTCCTAGATATCCCCACATTCATTGAAGGGGGTTGAAGTGCTCACTTGATGCTGATGGTCGTGCATGAGGAAGCAGCCAATTATGGTGATGGAAAGGGACACTCATTTATCATTGTTGCTATTCTTTATTCATATACCTGGGGGATGTTTGAAGGAGTGCCTTTCCTGACATCATCCTGCCCAGCTGTTCAGATATTTAGAGAGGACTTTTCTTGATGTCCCTCCACCAGGAATGGTATATTTAGCAGGAACATAAGAAAGGGTCTTCTCAGTGGTGGTCCCCTGGCATTAGAATACCCTCCCCTTGGAATTATGGTTGATGTCAACAGTACTTTCCTTCTGGCACCAACTTAAAACGTACTTGTTCTCCCAGGCATTTTTATGTGAAAGAAAACTATGGGATTTTTGCAGTATCCTCTGAATTTTAATTGTGTGTTAGGGTTGCCAGGCTCAGGGCCTGAGAGTGACTCTGAATCTTTAAGAGAAGAGACAATTCAGCCAAGTGCAGGTGTTCTTGCAATGCTGCAATGGGAAAAACCACAAGGTGGAATTCTCCCTCCCCCCTGCACAACTTTTAAAGATATAGAAGACCTCTTGGTTACCAGGCCCAGCCTCCAGGAGGTCTTCTGTATCTTTACAAGTTGTGCAGGGGGAAGGGAGAATTCCACCTTGTGGTTTTTCCCATTACAGTGTTGCAAGAAAACCTGCATTTGGCTGAATTGTCTCTTCTTGTAAAGATACAGAATCATTCTCAGGCCCCAAGCCTGGCAACCCTAGGTACGTGAGTGTGTAATGGTTTTTTTTAATTGTTGTATAGTTATCTGTTCTAGTTTTATTGTATGGTTATGGTTTACATGTGATGTTCTAGGATTGCCAATGATGAAGAGGAGAATAAATATTATACAGCTATTAATATGGTATTGCAGCCTGAATTGCAACAAGATTCACTGGAGCTTGCCTCTAGCAACAGATCCTGCCTAGGGCTGCAATCCAAGACATCTGTACTCAGAAGTAAGCTCTATTGGTTCATTAGGACACTCCCAGGTAAGTGTATATTGGATTGCAGCCTAGGATATCAGGATTATTATTTTTTTAAAAAGAGTTGGAACCCTAAGAGAAAGTAATGCCATCACCAGAGGAGTGACCTGGACCCTGAGCAGGGTGGCCTGGGGAAATCCAGCCCCTGCTGTTCCCCCCTCCCATCACAATATCCTGGCCATCTCTGGCTTCACGTATTTAAAAGTTATGCCCCTACAGAAATGCCACTTTAACATTTGAGGAAGACCCTCATTAAGTCAGCTCAGGCTTTTTGAATGTGGCACTGAGTTTCTGACAGCAATTATGCAACATGACATTTGTGCCTCGGAGCCTGTGTGTCTCCAAAAGATGCATCTCTGCCAAGATTCCCTCTGGGTGAGAAGAAAGTTTAAATGTGATTTATATAAACCATCCTCAAACCATTGATTGCTGTCTAGGAGCCACAGTTGTTAAACGCCAGCCTTAAGGCAACTAAATCGCACACCTGTCTCTTTAGAGAGAGAACATATATTAGTTTCCTTTCGCTTGGCCTTTTCTGCAGTTACTGCATCAAACGCCAACCCTTTTTCCAATAGGCCAGTCATGCTTTTAAAACCAGAAATTGACCCATTAAGGCAGAATGTCCAAGTGAAATAAGAAAAGCTGTTTAATTTAGGGTGGCAATGAACTATTACTACCAAGTGTGCTGCTCAAATCGTTACCCGGTTTATTTATTTTTCTTTCAAAATGCATATCCTCAAGCAAAACTTTGCCTCTTTTTCTCATCAACCAGTGCAGTGTAGTGGTGAGAGTCCTAGGAATAAGGAGGCCCAGGTTCAAATCTCCACCCAGGATGATCTTGGGTTCCAGTCATTCTCTCTCAGCTGATGATGACCCCACCCCACCTTTCCTCCAAGGGGCTCAAGCAGTGGAGGCTGGCGCATTAAGGGTGAATGGGACACTGCCCCACCAAGCTCAGACTGCTCCTAGCCAGCCCCCACTTGCCTGCCTTCTTACTTACAACCAGTCCTGCGGGTGGCCCTGGCCGTCAGCTTTCTCCTCTTGTGCTTCAGTGTCGCCCTTTCAGACCTCAGTGGAAAGAAGGGTGGGGACAAATCTAGAATTAGTTGGCTCTGCCTGTCATGGGCTGTAGTTGCACCTATCGTTGGTCTCCTTTCCTTCCAACGAGTCTCAATGGGCACCAGCCACCACTGAGCTCAAGGTGGCATACAAAGTGGCATACATGGCTCTCCCCCTTCCTCATTTTATCATCACAACAACCCTGTGAGGTAGGTTAGGTTGAGAGACAGTGACTGAACCGGTCTCCCAAGGAGCTTCATGGCTGAGTGGGGATTTCAACTCCGGTCGCTCAGGTCCCAGTCCAAGGCTTTAACCACCCCACTGCTAGGGTTGCCAGGTTCATGACCTGAGACTGATCCTGTATCTTTAGGAGAAGAGAGAGTCAGCCAAGTGCAGGTGTTCTTGCAACATTGTAATGAGAAAAACCACAAGGTGGAATTCTCCCTTCCCCCTGCACAACTTTTACAGAGACAAAAGACCTCTTGGTTGCCAGGCCCAGCCTCCAAGAGGTCTTCTGTATCTTTAAAAGTTGTACAGGGAGAAGGGAGGATTTCACCTTGTGGTTTTTCCCATTGCAGTGTTGCAACAAAACCTGCACTTGGCTGAATTTTCTCTTCTTTTAAAGATACAGAATCATTCTCAGGCCCTGAGCCTGGCAACCCTATGCCAGACTTACTCCCTGACCAGTTCTCTGATTAACTGTTTGGGAAGCAAGTTCTCAGAAATATGCACATGAGATAAATGATTACTCTGTTGAATGGGTGATCAGATCCAGCTGTCTTTCTTATTTGCAAACCAATATTTCTCTTGAGAAGAACCAGCGCTTGCAATGTATTAGGGAGTAAAGATGTATTTTTTCTCTCTGTCTGCATAGTGGCTGCTGTTGCAGCTCCCCTCCACCGCCTTATACTGTGATGAGAACCAGACAGACAGCCATACAGCTCAGGGGCAGAGCACATCAGTTGCCTTGACATGGTTCTAGGTCCAGCTCCTGCCAATTCCAGTTAAAAGGAGCTCAGGTAGCTGCACTGGGAGAGCCCTCTGCTTTAGAGTGGCTGACATCAGAGGGGGCTGGTGGGTCCATGACAGTGGGGCAGCAGAATCCACTCTGGGTTTTAGTCCAAACTTTAAAGCTCCTTGAAAGTTTGGACTAAACCCTGGAGCAGATTCCACTGCTCCACTGACATGGAGCCACTAGCCCCCACTGGCTGCCATTCAGGACACAATTTGTGGGATTTTGAGTGAGGTGGCCAAAGATGGTGTATGTGTTTAACCTTTCCGGTAAGACTTTCTTCAGTGCTCTGCAGCCTCCCCAGCTGCCCACACATCCTCATGAGTTACCTTATGCCATCTTCCTCTGGCCTTTAACTGAAGTGCAGGCACCTGGAAAAGCTGCAAAGTGGAGACTACTGGCGAGATGAAAGACACTCACAAACTGCTCTCAGTCACCTCAAATGTAAGGTAAGGGCATCAAAAAACCTGGTCATGAAAATGTCAGCAAAATTTTCTCCTTTGATGATTTTTGCATGCAATTTCATTTTTCATTCATTGATGGAGAATGGTTTTATTTTTAAGGAGAGTTTTTGGGCACTACTTCAGTATCATTTTATCACTTTCCTGCTTACTTCTTTCCCCTTCCTGGATTAGCGGGTATAGGAGATCCCACCCAGGGCCGGCCCCAGGCTTGCTGGGGGCCCTGAGCACCAGCCTGCCCTGGGGCCCAGCACTCTCCTTCCGCAATTCATGGCAGGATCGCTACTGCAGATTGCCCACCGTTCCCTCGCTCAACCAACCTTTCTCGGCTGTGTTTTGTGAATGCACGCACAGGGCTGCCCTTAACCAAGATGGCGTCTGAGGTTTCCCTAAGGGGCTGAAGCCTCTGCCGCCATCTTGGTTGATGGCAGGGATGCGTGCACGTAGCATGCATGCGTACCATCAACCAAGATGGCAGCTGAGGCTTCAGCCCCTTAGGGAAACCTCAGACGCCATCTTGGTTAAGGGCAGCCCTGCATGCACAGCGTGTGCAGCTGCAAAACACAGCCAAGAAATGTAAGTTGAGCGAGGGAATGGTGGGTGATCTGAGATAGTGATCCTGCCACAGCTCACGGAAGGGGTGTGGAGGGGCCCTTCAGGGGCCGTCAGCCAGAGCCCCACCTGGCCGCCCTTTGGAGCCAGCCCTGATCCCACCAACTCAGGGATGCCATTGTGAATGGGGTGACATCACCACATGACATAGCCAATGTGTAATGGGAGGGAATTCCAAAGGGTAGGTGCCACCACACTAAAGATCTCATTCCTATAGTGTACAGAATGAACCTCCTGATAAGATGGTATCTGTAGGAAGCCCTCTCCTGCAGTGATAATCTGGGTAGATAAGGGATGAGACAATTATTTAGGTATCCTGCTCCCAAGCTACATAGGGGTTTTCACACTAGTACCAACACCTTGAACTTAGCTCAGTAGCTAATGGGCAACCAGTACATTTCTTTCAGCAGCGGCACAACATGGTGGTGATAGTCTGCCCCAGTGTGCAGTCAAGCCACCGCATTTTGCAAAGGCTCATTACATTACTCATTACAAAATGCAAACTCACAAATAAACTCTGAATAGGCACAATTGTAAACAAAAGAGAAAGAAAAGGATCTACAGATCCACTTGCCTGCTGATGACTCAGTGATAGAGATCTACCTGCCCTGCCCCCCCATTTTGAGCTATCTTGGGCATAAAATATTGATCCATTAAGGAAGGATAGAGATGGCTGTTACACACTCATCACTTGCAAGTGGAACTTGAGCCTAATCTGGATTGGAGCCCAGCTCTGGGCACCTGGCCAAATGCATTTCATCTATGAATTGCCAGTACTAGTGTTCACCTGGCTGGGGCAGTCTAGTTTTGTGCCTGCCATTGCTTAGCAGTACAGCAGGTGCTTGGCTGATGAAACATCCTGTAAACTGCATCCCAGATTAAAGAAGTCATTGTTTCCATAGAACAGGCACTTCTTTATTGCCTTGTTCCAGCCTTGCAGCCTTCTATATTTTCCTTCCCACCCCCCACCCCTGGCTTGACTATCACCGAGTTGTGTCTTTGTTTTCACACACACACCCCGCAACAGCTCATCTCCTTTCAGGCTGGAGGCATCCTGGCCTGCCTCTGTGTGAATGCACAGGCAGCCTGCTTCCTCAGAGAAGGACCACACACACACACACACACCATCTGCTAAAAAACAGTTGCAAAAGGAGCAAGTGCTTGCTAAAAGGTGACTCAGCAAAAAAATCCCCTCTCGCCTGTCACAGAAGTCAGAAATACGGGAGAGAGAGAGGAGGGGGCTGCTGTTGAAGCTGGCTAAATCGCTGAAGCAGGGTTTTGGTTTTTTAAAGCAGATTTTCCAACTGCACAAATTCCCCATCAGACACCCACACTTAAAAAAAAAAAGCCAAAGGTGTAAGCAAGGGGATATGCAACATATGAACAAAAAAGGAAGGGAAATGTAGCACAAGACATTGGCTTCCTTCTGGTCATATCAAATTGCCAAATTTCACCAAGGTCATTAAATTTGGAGAAAATGACAAGTCATTGCTCATAACATTCATCACGCACCCCTCTGTCCCGTTGAATCCCTCCACAATAGTCCATGGTGTAGACAGTGGATGCCAGTCATATTCCTTAACAGCGATATGTGCAGTACCCAGTGAAAGCTGGTGGCTGTAATGTCAGTGGGGCAGTGAATCTGCTCTGGGTTTTAGTCGAAACTTTCAGCACTTTGGGGAGCTCCTTGAAAGTTCAGACTAAAACCCAGAGTGGATTCACTGCCCCACTGACATCAGAGCCAGCAGCCTCCACTGGCTGTACCAAATAATGTAAAAAAAATGTCCTTAGTCTTTAGATAGTCTTAGTCTTTAGATTTAATCGCCATACTTGTTTTGTTATTTTTTTTCCTTCCATTAAAGCAATATTCCAAATTTGCTGGGACCAAAATTCCATCATCTTCTTCTTGTCCAAGGGTTTCCCATGTCTTGCAACAGTCATTATAGCTGTTGCACACAAAAATCCCAGAAAGCCTTTATGGATGATGTCCTCTGCTGGGCCATCAAATATCGATAGAAGTGCCATCACTGAACTGAATGTTAAAGTTTGAGATGTTAAACAGTGAGATGGGGAAGGGGCATAGGACAGTGGTGGAGCATCCGCCTAGCATACAGAAGGTCCCAGGTTCAATTCCTGGCATCTCTAGCTAAGAACATAAGAAGAGCCCTACTGGACCATGCCAGTGGCCCATCTAGTCCAGCATCCTGTTCTCATAGGGGCCACCAGATGTCTATGGGAAGCCAGCATGGAGGACAAGAGGACTCTCCCCTTCTGAAGTTTCCAGCCACTGGTATTTGAAAGCATACCTCCTCTGCCTAATGAAGGCAGAGCATATCACTATCATGGCTAGTAGCCATTGACAGCCTTATTCTCCATGAATCAATCTAATTCTCTTTTAGTGCCATCCAAGGTGGTGGCCATCAATGCCTCGTGTGGGAGTGAATTCCATAGTTTAACTATGCACCGCGTAAAGAAGTATTTTCTTTTCTCTGTCCTGAATCTTCCAACATTCAACTTCATAGGATGTCCACGAGTTTGGGTGTTATGGGAGAGTGAGAAAAACGTTTCTTGTCCACTTTCTCCATGCCATGCATAATTTTATACACTTTTATCATGTCACCACTTGCTTGCCTTTTCTCTAAACTAAAAAGCCCCAAATGCTATAACTTTTCCTCATAGGGGAGTTACTCCCTTCCCCCAGTCATTTTAGTTGTCTTTTTCCGAACCTTTTCCAGCTCTACAATATCCTTTTTGTGGTGAGGCAACCAGAACTGTACACAGCCACACCAAGATTTGTATTATGGCATTATGATATCGGCAGTTTCATTTTCAGTTCCTTTCCTAATGATCACTAGCATGGAATTTGCCTTTAATTTAGTTCAGGTAGGGTTAGCAGAGAATCCTGTCTGAAATCCTGAGCAGCTGTTGCCAGTCAGTGTAGACAATACTAAGCTAGACGGACCCATGGTTTGATTCGGTATAAGGCAGCTTCCTATGTTCCCTTCCCTTTTAAAGCTTTTTTTTTCTTTCAAAAAGCTTTGCTCACAGGATGCTGCAAAATGGAGTGCCAGTGAGCCCTTAGCCACACCATCATTTGCTCAGGGGCAAATTTGTATTGGAACCTATGCCTTGTTTATTTTCAGTACCTAGCAATGCCGTGGACTTCTACCTTAGAGCCTTTCCCTTTGGTGCCATGACGGAGCTCATTGCCATTTCTGATCTTTTTGTGCATATCGGTGACAGAATTTGGACCTGGCAGGCACTGGCTAAGAGTTCAGGAGCTCAGAAGGGCCCTGCACCAGCCTGAGTCTGACCCTGCCACACTGGCCACCATATGCCACCACTCACTTACCTGGCCACCAACTGTGCCAGCTGCTGCACCAAGAGTCATCACTGGCTCACCCGGCCACAGGATCAGATGTGTTGGGCGGGCGGGAAACTGACCTTTTGAATGGCAGCCCTACCATCAAATTATCCAACATGCAACACCCCAACTGGGTATTGCATGTTGGGTAATGTGACGGTGGGCATGACTAGCCAGGGTGCACAGGACCTGAGCTTGCCTCCTGCTTGCCACTTCCATTCAAAAGAGGCAACAATGTGCCTTCCTGCACATCAGAAACCCAGGAAGGTGGAGCTGTAGCACTAACTTCTCATCACAGAAGTCACTGCTGCTTACTGGGAGAGAGAAGGGGAGAGGCAAGGTAAAGTAGGGGAGAGGTCGGTGTGATGTGGATGCACCAGTGGGAGTAACAGATTGGCTCTGCTGGCAGGACTGCCCAGCACCGACCTCCCCACCACCTCAGCTCTCTCCTTCTCCTTCCCAGGGAGCAGTCATGACTCCATTGATGAGAGGCCAGGTGTGTCCCCACTCACCGTGACTGCTCCCTGCCCACAACTGAATATGTCCATCTGTCCCAAGCAAGGATGAGCGAGGAATTTGATTCAGTTCACATTTCAAGCCAAATCTATCACATGCACTCGTGTTGTTTCACTTTCTGAGAACCGAAATACAGCCATCCTTCGAAATTTACACATATTCAAATTTTGTGATGCAGTCTGCCAACCGAAAAAAAAAAAATCCCAAATTGCTGCAGAAATGGGGAGAACCCAATTTAAGATTGGAAAAATGAGAAATTGAGAGAACCGAAATTGATAGATCTTTCCATCCCTCGTCCTAGGTCATGTGAAAGTTAGTTTTTCCTACTCGTTGACAGTTGAACTGTTGCTACACCGTTCTGTTTTGCACCAATGGTGCGCCATTCCAGAAGCATTCAGAAATGACGCGCCGCGTTTCTTCTCCCCTCAGCCACAAGCAAGCTCCCTCCCTAATGATTCCTAAAACTTTGCAGCTTTACTGACTCTGGGCACAATCCAACTTGAATTTCTGCCAGGCTAAGAAACTCCTTCTACAGGGCTGGGTGGGTTTTGCCTAGCAGACCGCCTGCTGAGCCAGCAGGGTCCCAGCTCACCAGGCTCTGCCAGGCCCCACCAGCAGAAGCCCCTCACCCCAGCTCAGCTGCGATCGAGCCAGGATCCTGCCAGCTCAGCCAGGGATATGCAAGGAAAGCCCAGCCCGGTGAAAGGGGTGCCTGTGGAAGCCGGTGTAAGGTCCAAAAAAGGGGTGTTCCAAGGGTGTGTCAGAGGAAAGGCCAGCGGGGGGACTTAGGCAACATCCAACTCATGTTCAGAGTGCTCCTGCAGGCCTCAATCCGGGCCAAAGTTACACCAGGAAAAAGGTCAGTCTAAGAAAATTAATACAATAGAAGTCTATGGAGAGTCCTTACTCTCCGCTAGGGGTATTTGTGAGAGCCAGCTTTTGTTTTGTTTCTCTGCACGCAGCTCCCGGCTGACCCTGCGTTCACCCAGCCCAGCGGCTCCCGAACTTGAAATTGATGCTGCAGGCCTTTCTGCCAGCCCCACTTCTCCAGCCCCTCCACCAGCCCCACTTCTGCTGGCTTCCCATGAGTTGGATTGCTCTGTTCTGTTCTGTTCCTTCATATCTATTTTCTTATCAAATGGAGTCTTCCCCTTTAATCTTTGTGCCTTTTTTTGTCTTTAGTTGTACGTTGCAAGGTCTTAATCTTGAGAGGGCTCCTGTACCTTTCAAGAAGTGTTGCACAGACAAGAAAATTCCACCAGCCGTGGCTTGACAGAGTCCTGTAATGGAAAAAAGGTACACAGGCTGAAGATTTCCCTTTCATGCAGCCCTTAAAGGTAAAGGATACATAGCAACTTTATTTCTCTCCAGCTTATTAAAAAGGCATGTGCGAGTTCAATATTCCACAACTATGGCATCTAACTGTTAGAGCGGTATGACAACGGAACCAATTCTCTAGGGAGGTGGTGGGCTCTCCCACACTGGAGGCATTCAAGAGGCGGCGGGACAGCCACCTGTCGGGGATGCTTTAAATTGGATTCCTGCATTGAGCAGGGGTTGGACTAGATGGCCTTTACAGACCCCTTCCAACTCTACAATTCCATGATTCTACGAATAATGATAATTAGCCCAGATCAAACACTGCAAGAAAAATTCTGCTTTAAGCACTCGTACATTCAGTTTCTAGAATTCTAATCCTGAGCAAACAAGTGATGAAATCTCAAGTAATGCAATGGTGGGGAACTTTTTTCAGCCCAAGAGCTGCATTCCCTTCTGAGCATGCTTGGGGTGGGGCGCACATGCCACTGGTGGGCAAAGCCAGAGGCAAAAGCAGGCAGAACAATATATGTAAACTTTACCTTTGTACAGTAGACCAGTTTCTTCTCTCTCTCTCTCTCTCTCTCTCTCTCTCTCCTCCATCCAGGCAATAATGAGGCATTATTGGAGTTCCAGGACACAGTCCAGCAAGGCAGAAACACCCAAGGAGGGCCTGAAGCAGAGAGGGGAAATGATGTGGAGGAGTCCCAAGAGCCAGACAGAGAGGCCTGCAGGGCCACACTTGGCCCCGAGGCCTAAGGTTCCCCACCCCTGAAGTAATGTATGGCTAGTTCATGCAGTCAGTTTTGTATCTCTTCAATGCCTCCAAAGGATGCATCCACCTGGAGCATGTCTCACATCATTCATTCTCATGGGTGATTCACTTGGGGGGGGGGGATGCCACTACAGGAATGGAAATCACTGCAGAGAAGTGCTAACTGCATCTCTCAACATCCACATTTCAATGAAATATTCTTTTCATGAATTGATTCCATGGCAATATTTGGGAGAGAGTAGCAGTGGCATAAAAGTGACCCCAGGCACAAGCCAGTAACTGACCTTTAGAAGGCCTGCATCCACCAAGGTACAACTTTAGTAGCCAGGGGACAGCTTAAATGTTATGCTCTGATACTAGACATCAGCCGAGTTCTTGGGTGTGGCATTTCATAAGGCATACAGAGAAGGAAATACTTCCTGCTTGTCCTACTTCACAGCTGAGTGTTTTAGCCCAGCTGGTATGTGTCCTTGCACCCTTCACAGTGCCTCTTGCTTGTCTGGAAGAAGGACAAAGAGGGGTGTGTGAGTGTCTTTAGAAACTAACCTACTGTATAAAGGTAACATTTAAATTCATTGCTCTGCCCACATCTGCCACTGGCCCCACCACCACTGACATGTGGTCCTCAGAGGGTTGCCCCGAAAGGAATGTGGCCCTTGGGCTGAAAAAATCTTCACCCCTGCTCTAGAATTAGAACTGGTTGGAGTCTCTTTTTCATGTGGGTGCATTGTCCGTATCATCCAGGACCAACATGAGGGAACAGGCAATTTTAGCCCATTTGTAGTATGATCAGTATTATCCTGAAAACATCAACCAAGAACAAACATTAATTTCGATGATTATTTTGTTAGTTCCCATTTGCTACAGCATTGCAGATTGTCTTCCAGCATCGTCTTGAGAGCTATTGAATGCACAAGAACAAGGCTAGTTCCCAAAACAAAGGATAATAAATACCAGCAATCGAGTTTTAAATGTGTCCTTCCTTGATTTACATTCACTGAAATGTCACACACAAATAAGGCGTGTCATTTTATTTTTATTTTTTACCATTGTGGTCCCTTAAATTATTTATTCATTAAATTTCTATCCTGCCTTTTCTCCCAAAGGGAAGAATTCTTCTGGTTATTCTTAACCAGATACATTCAATTTTGTTTTGACTGATTGATTGTTTTTTAGTAATAATAATAATAATAATAATAATGGATGATAGGATTCCAAAGGCAAGCCAGAGTTCTTCCAGCCTCATGCAGCAAATCCTGTTTCGACCCTTGTATTGCTATCCTCTGCCCATCTCTTTTTGTTGCTTTTCTTTATTGTGTACCACTGAATTGTATTAATGGGGAAGACGATAGTTATTTAATATCCCCTTCTGAAAAAGGCACTCAACCAAAGCACATGAGGCCTTGAAATAATTAGGAAGATATAATTGGGACCATTATGAAGGGCATGAAATTAACTGTAGCTAAATTAACTCCTTTCCCTCAAACAAGCATAAAGGAGAAGTCACAAAGAGCACATCTTTTTCATACTAATTGGAAATTGAGGCAGCCTCTTTGGTCTCCCAGGATTCTCTTTTGAGCCATAAGAACCTTTGCACTGTCCCCCACATAGCACATGTGAGGCTGGGGTGACTCCAGTTCAGCTGCAGAGCAAAGCAACTGGCTGTTTTCCTCGCTCTGCACAAGTATATAGTATTCTTAACATTTGTACACTGCTTTCAAATGATCGAAGAACTTCACATGCATTACCTAGATTATCACCATCCTGCATGTAGTATAGGGGTGGTGGGGAGAAATATGATTCAGTTTACATTTAAAGGCAATCTTAACTAATTTGCACTTTCCAAAACAATACACAAACCAAAACACAGCCATCCTTTGAAATTTGCACTTCTCTGAATTTTGCAATGAAGTTCTCCAGTCAAATAATGGGTTTTTTAAAAGAGTGTATGCTAAGGTCAAGTGTGCATAAAAAGTGTGCATGTATTAGTGAAAATAACATGTAAAAATGTGTATAGTAGGCAAAAGTACATATATAAATGTGTATACTAGGAGAAATATGCACTAAAATGCTGATAGACTAAAGAAAAAAGGAGCCCAAGAAGCGTGGGAGTTCATGAAGAACGTATTACAAAAAGCGCAATCGCAAACAATTCCAAAGAGGAAGAAAAATGGAAGACATTGGAAAAAGCCAATGTGGCTACACGGAAGACTGGTGGAGGAGGTAAAAGTAAAAAAGAGCATGTATAAAGAATGGAAGGAAGGATGCATCACCAAGGAAGAGTACCGACGAGCGGCTCGGGCTTGCAGGAATAGCATAAGGAAAGCTAAAACCCAGAATGAGCTGAGGCTGGCGAGGGAAGCGAGGAACAACAAAAAGGGGTTTTTCAGATATGTTCGAAGCAAGAGAAAGACCAAGGGAACGGTGGGTCTGCTGCTCAATGAGGATGGCAAAATGTTGACAGATAACGAGGAAAAAGCAGAACTGCTCAACACCTATTTTGCCTCCGTTTTCTCCCAAAAAGGGAACAGTGTGCAACCTTGCACCGGTAGCAATCTCAGTAAGGGGTCGGGACTGCAGTTCGAGATTGATAAGGAGATAGTCAGGAAATACCTAGTTAACCTAAATGAGTTCAAATCTCCAGGATTTGATGAATCTGATGAACTGCATCCCAGAGTATTGAAGGAACTTGCGGATGTACTCTCGGAACCTCTTGCCATCATCTTTGAGAAATCCTGGAGAACGGGAGAGGTGCCGGAGGATTGGAGACGGGCAAACGTCGTCCCGCTCTTTAAAAAGGGTAAAAAAGAAGATCCAGGGAATTACAGGCTGGTCAGTCTGACTTCAATACCGGGAAATATATTAGAACGGATAATAAAAGAGTCCATTGGCAACTATCTAGATGACAATGCTGTGGTTAGAAGGAGCCAGCATGGGTTTGTCAAGAAAAAATCCTGTCAAACTAATCTCATCTCTTTTTTTGATCGGATCACTAGCTTAGTAGATGGTGGAAATGCTGTAGATGTCATCTATCTAGATATCAGCAAGGCGTTTGACAAAGTCCCCCACGACCTTTTGATTAGCAAACTAGTCAAATGCGGACTACATGGAAATACTGTCAGGTGGATTCACAACTGGTTGGAAAACCGTACTCAAAGAGTGGTCGTCGGTGGCTCTGCTTCAGACTGGAAGGAGGTTTCGAGTGGAGTGCCACAGGGTTCTGTCCTGGGGCCGATACTCTTCAACATTTTTATCAATGACTTAGATGACGGGGTGGAGGGAAGCCTTATGAAGTTTGCGGATGATACGAAACTGGGAGGGATAGCTAACACAATGGAAGACAGGAATAAAATCCAAAGGGACCTGGATAGACTAGAAAATTGGGCTGAAATTAATAAAATGAAATTCAATAAAGACAAATGCAGGATTCTGCATTTAGGCCACAAAACCAAAATGCACGGGTACAGGATGGGAAATACCTGGCTTAGCAGTAGTGCGTGTGAGAAGGACCTTGGAATTGTAGTGGATCGCAAGTTGAACATGACCCAGCAGTGTGATGCTGCGGCAAAAAAGGCAAACGCGGTTTTAGGCTGCATAAACAGAGCTATAGTTTCCAGGTTGAGGGAAGTAATAGTCCCACTATATTCTGCATTGGTCAGCCCTCATCTGGAATACTGCGTTCAGTTCTGGGCGCCTCATTTTAAGAAAGATATAGACAAGTTAGAGCGGGTTCAGAAGAGGGCGACGAGGATGATAGCCGGTATGGAGAACAAGTCTTATGAGGAAAGGTTGAAGGAACTTGGCATGTTCAGTCTGGTGAACAGAAGGCTGAGGGGTGATATGATTGCACTCTTTAAGTACCTGAAGGGCTGTCACATAGAGGACGGTACAGATTTGTTCTCTGCTGCCCCAGAGGGTAGGACTAGGTCTAATGGTTTTAAGTTGCAGGAGCGTAGATTCAGATTGGATATTAGAAGGAACTTCTTGACAGTAAGGGCGGTTCGGCAATGGAACCGACTGCCTAGGGAGGTGGTGGGATCTGTTGACCATTGAACCACACTGTCACTGAGTGTTTTTCCATCAAGTCTGAAAGTGTGAAAAACTGTAGCTAGGGGGAGTTATGTCTTTGCCCAGTCTGGGAACGGACAGCCAAGGCCGTTGCTATGGTAACCATCGCGATAGACTGGGAAAAGTTCTAGCAGCTATCTGTGTTAAGCTGTGTCTTCTGTGGTCTTTGAACTGAGAACTTCTCTCCTAGAGGGGGGGATCTTAAAGCCTTAAGCCATAATGTGTTAATAAAAGACTCTTAACCTGATCTAATGCATCTGAGAAGTTTCTTGAGCAACTTAACTCCAACATAATGCATGCTGTTTCACGCAACAACGCACACAGGTCAACAGGATCCCCTTCACTGGATGTCTTCAAGCAGAGGCTGGACAGCTATCTGCGGGAGATGCTCTAGCTGTGGATTTCCTGCTGTGAGCAGGGGGTTGGACTCAATGGCCTACAAGGCCCCTTCCAACTCTATGATTCTATGAATTTTCATGAGGATGTCAGCCTGCTTTTGTGAGAAGTTTAATCCCAACCAAACTGACAGTTTCCCTTGTGCTCACAGGAACTGGAATACAAGTTCCATGAGCAACTGCAGCTAATTATTGTCAGAGGCTTCAATGCCATGAATGCAATATGATTATTGAGGGTCAGGGTATATATAGCTCAGGGTTTGAAAAGGGAAGGAAATCCAGTAATCTCTTAAGCGGGCAGCCTGGACAGATTGTGTTGGTGGATCTGAACGACCATTTCAATGCTCATCAACTCTTAAAGGTATTGCAATCACGACAGCATGCCTGGCGGATGAGAGGGCTGCCTGAGCAATTCTGGAGAGAGAAATAAAATTCCCTGATGTATGGCCAGAGAGAATAGATTAAATGGCACCCTGGCCCAATCTTTGTATTGATTTCCTAGTAGCTCCATTAACATGATACTTCAGATAAACACTCTATAATTCAGAACAGCTTGGGAATGTAAATAATTACGCTACTATTTTCCTCACTGACACATCTTACATCTCTGTCTCTGTGGCTGGAAGTCAGGGCCAATCAGTCAAACCTGAGATAGGCCTGGAGAGGGATGGTACCTACATACCCAGAGCATCTTCCTGATATTTAGGGTCATGTTGGGTAGCCATAAATGAAAGGCCTTTCAGGACATAGCAGAGTTTGCAATTCACTAATTATGGCCTGACAAGTGACTGGCGACATGTCTGTCTGGGCAGCCTTAGATTGTCCTGGTCAACAGCTAAAGGTGGCTAGGCCTGGGGTGGTAAACCTCAAGTCCAGAGGGCCAAATTTGCTCCTCCATATCTCCCTGTCTGGCCCTTGGGACTTCCCCTAAAGCAGAGGTTCCCAAACTATGGTCTGTTGACCACCAGTGGTCCACAAGTTTCATCCAGGTGGTCTGCGGTATGTCCACATTAAATGTCCACATTGATTTTTAACTGTATTTCATTGCTGCTTTTATTTCTTCTGTCATGTTTTATTGTATTACAATCTGAATTGTATGGAATGCAGATTGTAATACTATGAAATACAATACAAGAAATAAATGATGCAATAAAAATACAATGGAAGATTGTACAGGGCCTAGCACAGTGCATTACAATGGCTACAACAAGCAGAAAAATCATGAAGTGGTCCACCGAGACTATCAGCAATTTCCAAGTCCTCAGGGGGGAAAAGTCTGGGAATCACTGCCCTGCAGCCTCCAGGACTCTTTGGAGAAAAAAATGTATTGTAAATGGATGGTTTACTTTTACTTGTGGTCTTCTCATAAGCATCTGGTTGGTCACTGTGAGAGCAGGATGCTGGACTAGATGGCCATCGGCCTGATCCAGCCAGCTCTTCTTATGTACTTATGGTATGTACAGAGCCTTAACATCTGCCATTGCTGTTTTGATCACCCTCCATGAGTTGGAGGATGATCTTCTGAAGCAGGGAGCCTCCTGTAACCTGAAGAATCAGGGTAATGAAATGTTCAGGCAGCCGTCACAAAGTACAGGAAGCTCTCCGCTTCAGAAGGTCATCCTCCAACTCATGGAGAGCAATCAAAATGGGAGCGGGGGCAGAGCTAGCTCATTCCTCCTCACAACAACCCCTCCACACATGTTTAGTTAACTCGTAGAGAGAATGCCTGAAGAGGACTTCTATGTAATAGTAAGACTGGACCCACTAGCTAGAGTATTACATTGTCAATTAAATAAGATGTAGCGTTGCACTGTGGAATCTCTCTCACATGCATATTTTTTTCAAAACAAGGAGAAAAGGGGGAAGGACTGTAGTTTAGTGGCAGAGCATCTACTTTGCATGCAGAAGGTCCCAGGTTCAATCCCTGGCATCTCAGGATGGTTGGACTGGGCATACCCCCTGTCTGAAACCCTGGAGAGCCACTGCCAGTCAGAGTAGACAATACTGAACTAGATGAAGCAATGGTCTGACTCAGTATGAGTATTTTCTTTGCCTTTTGAATGAAAGTGTAGGCACAAGCTTACCACACCTATGTTAACATTTGGTAGGGGCACCACATCGACCAAGCTTTGTAGGCTGGATCTATTCCATGGGAAGGAATAGTAAGCCATCCCTGCACGAGATTGTCTCAGTTGCCATCATACTGTTTCCTACTGTCAAATGACATTACAAATGACATTACATTTGACTTCAAAAGAGGAAACTTCACAAAAATGAGGGGATTGGTAAAAAGAAAGCTGAAAAACAAAGTCCAGAGGGTCACATCACTCGAAAATGCTTGGAAGTTGTTTAAAAACACTATATTAGAAGCTCAACTGGAGTGCATACCGCAGATCAGAAAAGGTACCGCCAGGGCCAAGAAGATGCCAGCATGGTTAACAAGCAAAGTCAAGGAAGCTCTTAGAGGCAAAAAGTCTTCCTTCAGAACATGGAAGTCTTGTCCGAATGAAGAAAATAAAAAAGAACACAAACTCTGGCAAAAGAAATGCAAGAAGACAATAAGGGATGCTAAAAAAGAATTTGAGGAGCACATTGCTAAGAACATAAAAACCAACAACAAAAAATTCTATAAATACATTCAAAGCAGGAGACCATCTAGGGAGACAATTGGACCCTTGGATGATAAGGGAGTCAAAGGTGTACTAAAGAACGATAAGGAGATTGCAGAGAAGCTAAATGAATTCTTTGCATCTGTCTTCACAGTGGAAGATATAGGGCAGATCCCTGAACCTGAACTAACATTTGCAGGAAGGGATTCTGAGGAACTAAGACAAATAGTGGTAACAAGAGAGGAAGTTCTAAGCTTAATGGACAATATAAAAACTGACAAATCACCGGGCCTGGATGGCATCCACCCAAGAGTTCTCAAAGAACTCAAAGGTGAAATTGCTGATCTGCTAACTAAAATATGTAACTTGTCCCTCGGGTCCTCCTCCGTGCCTGAGGACTGGAAAGTGGCGAATGTAACACCAATCTTCAAAAAGGGATCCAGAGGGGATCCCGGAAATTACAGGCCAGTTAGCTTAACTTCTGTCCCTGGAAAACTGGTAGAAAGTATTATTAAAGCTAGATTAACCAAGCACATAGAAGAACAAGCCTTGCTGAAGCAGAGCCAGCATGGCTTCTGCAAGGGAAAGTCCTGTCTCAGTAACCTATTAGAATTCTTTGAGAGTGTCAACAAGCATATAGATAGAGGTGATCCAGTGGACATAGTGTACTTAGACTTTCAAAAAGCCTTTGACAAGATACCTCACCAAAGGCTTCTGAGGAAGCTTAGCAGTCATGGAATAAGAGGAGAGGTCCTCTTGTGGATAAGGAATTGGTTAAGAAGCAGAAAGCAGAGAGTAGGAATAAACGGACAGTTCTCCCAATGGAGGGCTGTAGAAAGTGGAGTCCCTCAAGGATCGGTATTGGGACCTGTACTTTTCAACTTGTTCATTAATGACCTAGAATTAGGAGTGAGCAGTTAAGTGGCCAAGTTTGCTGACAACACTAAATTGTTCAGGGTTGTTAAAACAAAAAGGGATTGCGAAGAGCTCCAAAACGACCTCTCCAAACTGAGTGAATGGGCGGAAAAATGGCAAATGCAATTCAATATAAACAAGTGTAAAATGATGCATATTGGAGCAAAAAATCTGAATTTCACATATACGCTCATGGGGTCTGAACTGGCGGTGACCGACCAGGAGAGAGACCTCGGGGCTGTAGTGGACAGCACGATGAAAATGTCGACCCAGTGTGCGGCAGCTGTGAAAAAGGCAAATTCCATGCTAGCAATAATTAGGAAAGGTATTGAAAATAAAACAGCCGATATCATAATGCCGTTGTATAAATCTATGGTGCGGCCGCATTTGGAATACTGTGTATAGTTCTGGTCGCCTCATCTCAAAAAGGATATTCTAGAGTTGGAAAAGGTTCAGAAGAGGGCAACCAGAATGATCAAGGGGATGGAGCGACTCCCTTACGAGGAAAGGTTGCAGCATTTGGGGCTTTTTAGTTTAGAGAAAAGGCGGGTCAGAGGAGACATGATAGAAGTGTATAAAATTATGCATGGCATTGAGAAAGTGGATAGAGAAAAGTTCTTCTCCCTCTCTCATAATACTAGAACTCGTGGACATTCAAAGAAGCTGAATGTTGGAAGATTCAGGACAGACAAAAGGAAGTACTTCTTTACTCAGCGCATAGTTAAACTATGGAATTTGCTCCCACAAGATGCAGTAATGGCCACCAGCTTGGATGGCTTTAAAAGAAGATTAGACAAATTCATGGAGGACAGGGCTATCAATGGCTACTAGCCATGATGGCTGTGCTCTGCCACCCTAGACAGAGGCAGCATGCTTCTGAAAACCAGTTGCCGGAAGCCTCAGGAGGGGAGAGTGTTCTTGCACTCGGGTCCTGCTTGCGGGCTTCCCCCAGGCACCTGGTTGGCCACTGTGAGAACAGGATGCTGGACTAGATGGGCCACTGGCTTGATCCAGCAGGCTCTTCTTATGTTCTTATGTTCTTAGTTTTTGGTTTGTCTGGAGTGAGACAAACAGTTTCAGATGACACACTGAGCCAAACCATGGCTTGACTCACAGCAGCGCATAAGGACAAGAAGAGGAGCAAAGTGGCCACAATCTCTTATCTGGGAGCCCACATGCATAGTTTGGCTTAGCATTACATGCACCACCAGCTCACTGTTTCACACTTCTTAATCAGCCTAATTCCTTCAGTTCTAAGCAGGATGCTACTTACATTATTAGAAATCAACACACATTGATACAGCCCCTCTTCCATCCCTTTGTGGTCTTTGTCACAGACCTGTTGCACCACATTCCCGCATTTAACACTCTGGATGAGTCAGAGTAGAAGTTTCTGGTGTCTGTGTGCAAAACTGACTAATTTGCACAATGTCCCCATTAACTGTTAAGTGCTGGAATATCTAAATGTTGTAGATTCTGTATAGCTATTAAATGTTTTAAGATACTATTAAGGGCTTAATAGCTGGCCGAGAATTTAAAATGTTTAAAGTAAATCCTAGTGCTCAGTTTAATAATGGGAGATGGAGTCTTCTCTCAGTTGATGATTGACTTAGTCCAGGGGTTTCTCAGTAAGAAGACCCGTCAACCTTCTCTGAAAGGCAGATTATCTATCATCACTGCTCTTCTCCTGAAAAATATAATTTGAAGTGGAGCATTGGCTGTGTTCTAAGTAGGGATGGGCAAAACTGTCCATTTCATTTTCTCACTTGCCCAGTCTTAACTTCCATTCACCCATTTCTGTATCAGTTTGTGATTTTTTTAAAAAAAAGCCTGCACAAAAATTCATATGCATTTATGCTATATACATGCATTTTGTCTGCAGTTTTGCCCAATATATGAATCTCTTGGTTTAGAACTGCATCCTGAATTTTGACGGATGGTTGCATTGCAATTCCCACATTGGCCTGGGAATTAGGTAGATTTGCATTTAACTGTGAACTAAATGAATAGGGGACCTTTTGGAGCCCAAAGGCCGCATTCTCTTACAGACAACCTTTGTAACAGGCTTACATTACAGCAACACAAATGCCAGAAGCTTCTATACTCACCCACCCCATGTGCAAATACAAGTCTCTCCAGACAAGCAAGAGGCATTTTCACAGTTCATGTACACATTCCAGCCAGGCAAAAGAACTCAAGCAATGTTTAATCCAGTGGTGGCTGGTGGCTCCCATGTCAGTGGGGCAGTGGAATCCACTCCCAGTGTTTTAGTCAGAACTTTCAAGGAGCTGTCCAAGGTGCTGAGACCGGGTTTAATCCATTCACCATGAGCAGGAATTTGTGCTGGCCATAACTCAGTAGTAGAGCACATGACTTTGGATGTGGAATATCCCAACTTAAATCCCTGGTATCTCAGTGTGGTGTAGTGGTTAAGGAGTTGGACTATGACCTGGGAGACCAGGGTTCGAATCCCCACACAGCCTGAAGCTCATTGGGTGACCTTGGGCCAGTCACTGCCTCTCAGCTTCATGAAAACCCTATTTATACGGTCTCCATAAGTCGGAATCAACTTGAAGGCAGTACATTTACATTTTGTCTCCTGTTAACTCGGGTAACTTGTGATGGGAAATGTCTCTGACTGAGACCTGGGAGAGCTGCTGCTAATCAAAGTAGAAAATACTGGGTTAGTGTAATTTAACAGCCAAGCAGTGACCAGTGTGGTGCCATCCAATTGTTGTTGTACTACAATTCCCATCAGCCCTAGCCAGGATGGCCAATGGTCAAGAATAAGGGAAGGTGTAGTCCAACCTCTAGAGGGCACCATGCTGACTACTTTTTCAACAGGCCTGTTGACTATGAAGAGTGAATGCATGTGCAGGGAAGGAACTACTCACATTCCGCTGAATGTAGCATGAAGCCTGCAACTCTGTGTGTATGCGTGCATGTGTGTGCGTGCAAGTGTGCACAGCTGTAGGATAGCGATGTGCAAGGGGGGGAAATCATTTTGCTATTCCATTCATTTTTGTTATTAAAAGTTCCAATCATTTTGTAACCTGTTTGTTAGAACTGCATTTATTTTGCTACTGATTTGGGACTAATTCATTCACTCCTGTAACACCCATGCATTTTCTTTTGCCACTAGTTTCACATCACTATAACACCACTTTGGTATTTTCCATCTAAATGGTATGACACCCTGTGATGCCCTTCCCTGGCTCTCCCTGTCAGGTTCCGACCTGCTCGTGGCTACTGCCTGTCACTAGGCACCACCAGGGACTCCACCAGTCCGGACTGTCCTTTTTTATGGTTTCTCTCTTCGCTCTAGCATAGACCTCACCAGATCCCCCTGCTAGGCAGCACCACCAGTCATGTTCTATAACCAGTATCCCCAGAGACTCTGCCTGAGTCTCTCTCAATCAGGTTACCTCTGTGACTGCGTGCTTAAGCTGTCCCACTCCCTTTGTATCAATGCAGATAATTCTGGTTTGCTCTGAATACTTGTGGTGTTATATTCTCCCCTTCACCGCTGCCACCATTTGTTACAGTTTCCCTTCAGCCTTGGTATTTACCTCACCCTCCCTTCTGGTCTGTGAAATCCCAGCCAAGGATCAGGCCTTTGGTAAACCAAATATATTTATTAAATAACAGAGATAACAAGATTACTTTATAAAGGCACTTAAGCATATGGTTTCATCTATTCCTGAGGTACTGGTCTTAGTATTAATCCGAACTCCACACTCTCCTCACATCCACCAACTCTCCACCCAATCTCCTCTCAAAAACCCACCAAAACAACCCACTCACGTTCACCCAGATTCAACTGTCATCCTTCCATTTATACTCTCCGCCATTCTCAACCCTCAGCCAATCATCCAGCATTCTACTGCCCATTCACTCCCCCCTCCTCTTTCATTCTACTTACCATGTATCTCCTATACAAACAGCACTTACCATATATACACTAATACAGGAACATCACATTCCCCCCCCCTTAAAATAACGGCAGAGTATTATTCCTGTTCCAGGATTCATACGCCGTGTTAACAAATAAAACAAGTCTCTCTGGGGAAAATGTCTTTCTTTGTTCCTCCGGCTGGTCACGTCACTGCAGTCCCAGCCACCTGCCTTGACAGTCCATTGGCCAATACATTGTCCTTGCCTTTGATGAACTGGAAGTCCACTTGATAGTCTTGTAGGGCCCAGGACCACCTCTGCAGCATAGTATTATGGTTTTTCATAGTCTGTAACCATAACAAGGCCCGATGATCCGTTGTTACCATGAATCTTCGTCCCCACACGTATGGGCGCAACTTATTCAGTCCCCACACGACCGCTAGGCACTCCTTTTGGACCAACGAATAGTTTTTCTCCCTCGGCGTCAGCTTGCGACTCAGATACGCCACTGGATGTCTAGTGCCTTCTCTCTCCTGCAGCAAGACGACTCCCAGCGCGAGGTCTGACGCATCTGTAGCCACGATGAATGGTTGCTCTGGTGCTATTAATATGGGTCCTTGGCACAAGACTTGCTTCAGCAGATCAAAAGCCTTCTGACATTCATCCGTCCATACCACATGCTCAGAACACTTTTTCTTTGTCAATTCATGCAAGGGGGTTGCGATTTCCCCAAAATTTTTCACAAACTTCCTATAAAAACCAGCCACACCTAGAAATGCCCTAACTTGCTTTTTGGTTAAGGGGATAGGCCACGCTTGTATTGCCTCCACCTTGCTCCATAAGGGGGTGATTTTCCCACTCCCCACCTTATGTCCTAAATAGAATACTTCCTTTAGCCCAAACTGGCATTTCTTAGCTTTTATTGTGAGGCCTGCTTTTCTTAATGCCTCTAATACTGTGGTGATTACATATGTCACTGTGTCAAGCCTTTCTCTTATGGTATATGGTGCTTCCCAGTTAGCCTGTAATTTGTCATGTATGAATGCCATAACCATAACTCCCACATCATACACATGTTCCCTGGCTGTTCTGTCATACCAGTAACTTTGCTTCTCCTGTGCTTGACTCAAATTCTCTTTCACTACTTCCATCACTGATGTTAATTTATTGCGGAATTCCAATACAAAATCTACTACAGATGTTTTGTACTCTCCCAGGGTTCCTTCCCATGAATTTTTTAATAGTTCCAAAGGTCCCCTCACTTTTCTAGTGAACATCAGTTCAAAGGGTGAGAAGCCTGTTGACTCTTGAGGGACTTCTCGGTACACAGATAAGAAGCATCCCAAATGTTCATCCCAGTCTTGTGGGTGATCTTGAACATAGCTTCTTATCATGCCCTTCAAAACCCCATTGAATCTCTCAGTTAGCCCATTAGTGGCGGGATGGTAAGTAGTGGTCTTTAGATGTTTTAGACCACAACATTTCCACATACATTGCATCACTTCTCCCATGAATACACTGCCTTGATCCGTCAGCACTTCATGAGGGAAACCCAGCCTCATAAAGATTTTTAATAAAGCCTCTGCCACTACAGGGGCTTCTACAGATCTTAGTGCTTCTGCGTCTGGGTACCTGGTGGCAAAATCCACCACCACCAATAGATATTTCTTGCCATGCCTTGTGGGTTTGGAAAAAGGGCCCACCAAATCTATTCCCACTCTATAAAAGGGTTGTCCAATTATAGGAAGGGGCTTTAAGGGTGCCTTAGTCTTTACTCCACTTTTTCTCACCTTTTGGCATATACCACAAGATAGACAATGTTGTTTTACATCTTTGGAGATGTTTGGCCAATAATAGTGTGCAGCCGATCTCCTCTTGGTCTTTTTTATTCCCAGATGTCCTGCACATGGGACATCGTGGGCTACCTCTAGCAATCTGGTTCTGTATTTGCTAGGTACTATCAATTGCTTCACTGGTTCACATTCATCCTTTCTCTCAGCAGGCATCCACAGTCTATATAAAATCCCATTCTCACACACAACTTGATTCCTCAGTTTGTCAGTGAAAGGAATCTGTTGGGTCAGGGCTTGCTCCCTTATTTGCTTCAAACTGGTATCCTTATTCAGTTCTTCTCTGAAATGCTCTGTCTCTTCCCCAGAGACCATTTGATACAGTTTGTCTCCTTCAGCAGGCCTGCTAGGGGTTGCTATGGTGACCCTAGGCTCAAAAACAGATTCCACCCTGTTTTCTTCAGCCTGTGTTAACATGGCTTCTGTTTCTTTGCCAAGTTGCTGTCTGGTCACCACATATATTTTCCCTTGTGCCCCCATAACATCTCTTCCCAGTATCACTGGTTCTTGTTGTTGGGCATTAATACCTACTTTATATTTGCCCTCTCGGCCTCTCCACTCCATTTTCACTAGGGCCATAGGCATGCTTTCTGGTCTACCCCTCACTCCTTGAATAGTCACCGTTTCCTGAGGTAATATTTCCTCAGATTTTATTAAATCTGACCTCAGTAATGTCTGAGCAGCACCAGTATCAAGCAATGCCCAGTAATTTGCCCCTTGTACACTCACTTCCTCTCTCAGACTTGAATCAAGGTCTGTTACTTCTGTCCAGTTTATCTGGCAGAACTGAACCTTTTTCGTGGTTAGATCTTTTGGTTCTATTTTTACTGCCCTTGCCTGAGCAGGATTACTAATGGGGTTGGCAACCTCACATTGAAAACGTAGGTGCCCCGGTCTACCACATTTATAGCATAATTTCTCCTCTGTTTTAGGGTACACAGATCCACTCTGGGGTGTCCTGTGCCCTTCAGATTTTACTGGAGGACTCACTCGCTGTGGTACCACATCCTTTCTGCCACCATTATATGGTCTGGGTTTAAACTCTCTTGATGTTTTCCCCACCCAGCCAGTTCTGTTGGAGGCAAAGTGATCCGCCATCTCTGCGGCCTCCTGCACCGATGTAGGGGAACGGTCTTTGACAAGGAGCCTTATTTCTGGTGGTAACTGATGGAATAATTGATCCAGTATCATGAGGCTTTTCACCTCTTCCACTGACTGAGCTTTGGCACTACTCATCCACTTTCCAAATATATCCATCAACTTAGCTCCCAGTTCAACAAAAGACCTCCCTGCTTGGATCTGACAGTTTCGGAACAACTTTCTAAAATAGTCAGGTCCCAGTCTGAATCTTTTGTATACTGCCTCTTTAAACTCAGCATAGGTGACGGGCTTGTCTGAGGGGAAATATTGGTATACCTCAGCCAATTCCCCTTTAATCAGGTTTGATAAATATTGCATATATTTATCCTCTGGTAGCCCTCTGGTAGCTGCCTTTTCAAAAGTGCTGCGGTAAATTTGTGGATCTTGTCCAGGCTCAAACACTGCAAAATCTTTCGGTGTAACTTTTATTTTTGTTTCATTTCTGTCCTTTCTTGTTTCATCAGAATGAAACTTCTCTCTTTCAAATTTTAACTTTTCTACCTGTAATTCAGCATCCACTCTCATTCTCTCAAATTCCAACTCCCTCTGCTTTTCTTTCTCATCTGCCTCAATCCTCAATCTCTCAGTTTCCATCCTCAACTTCTGTTTCTAACTCTCGCTGCTTTTCTTTCTCATCCATTTCAAAGACCCTCTGCTTGTCTTTTTCCTCAGCCTCCCTCCTCAATCTCTCAGTTTCCAACTCCCTCTGCTTTTCTTTCTTGTCCGCCTCCCTCCCCAATCTCTCAGTTTCCAACTCATGCTCCCATCTTAACTTCTCTCTCAAATACTCTATATAAGCGGGATTGCTTGAGTATCCTTCTGAGGTCTCTTCCTTGACAGGTTGTTTTTGCTGGGCAGTTGCAAATCCTATAAGTGCTACCCTTAATTCATCTACCCCTTTACCCTCGTGAGGTAAATTGAATGTTATGCACTTCTCCACCAGCTCCTCTCTTTTCATTTTTATATATTCAGCCATGGTGTTTGAGTTCACTCACTCTTTGCCACACACTCTTTGCCAGTCACTCTCACAAGTAATCTTGTTTTGTTATTTCTGTTTGCCACACCACTGTTAGGGATTCTCTAGTATTCGTACCACCGCTACAGCCAACACCTGTGACGTAGTCTCCTTTGTTCGCATCCCACCGCTACTGCCACCACATGTGACGCCCTTCCCTGGCTCTCCCTGTCAGGTTCCGACCTGCTCGTGGCTACTGCCTGTCACTAGGCACCACCAGGGACTCCACCAGTCCGGACTGTCCTTTTTTATGGTTTCTCTCTTCGCTCTAGCATAGACCTCACCAGATCCCCCTGCTAGGCAGCACCACCAGTCACGTTCTATAACCAGTGTCCCCAGAGACTCTGCTTGAGTCTCTCTCAATCAGGTTACCTCTGTGACTGCGTGCTTAAGCTGTCCCACTCCCTTTGTATCAATGCAGATAATTCTGGTTTGCTCTGAATACTTGTGGTGTTATATTCTCCCCTTCACCGCTGCCACCATTTGTTACAGTTTCCCTTCAGCCTTGGTATTTACCTCACCCTCCCTTCTGGTCTGTGAAACCCCAGCCAAGAATCAGGCCTTTGGTAAACCAAATATATTTATTAAATAACAGAGATAACAAGATTACTTTATAAAGGCACTTAAGCATATGGTTTCATCTATTCCTGAGGTACTGGTCTTAGTATTAATCTGAACTCCACACTCTCCTCACATCCACCAACTCTCCACCCAATCTCCTCTCAAAAACCCACCAAAACAACCCACTCACGTTCACCCAGATTCAACTGTCATCCTTCCATTTATACTCTCCGCCATTCTCAACCCTCAGCCAATCATCCAGGATTCTACTGCCCATTCACTCCCCCTCCTCTTTCATTCCACTTACCATGTATCTCCTATACAAACAGCACTTACCATATCAGGCTGTTTACTACCCCTCCAAAGGATATCAACTGCCAAATTTCAGATGGATAGATCAAAATGGACTGCCTTCAAGTCGATTCCGACTTATGGGCAACACTATGAATAGGGTTTTTCATGGTAAGCGGTATTCAGAGGGGGTTTACCATTGCCTTCCTCTGAAGCTGAGAGGCAGTGACTGGCCCAAGATCACTCAGTGAGCTTCATGGCTATGTGGGGATTTGAACCTTGTAGGCTGGGCCTGGCAACCAAGAGGTCTTCTGTATCTTTAAAAGTTGTGCAGGGGGGAGGGAGAATTCCACCTTGTGGTTTTTCCCATTACAGAGTTGTAAGAACACCTGCACTTGGCTGACTTTCTCTTCTCCTAAAGATACAGAATCATTCTCAGGCCCTGAGCCTGGCAACCCTATATGGTCTCCCAGGTCATAGTCCAACACATAGACAATTTTAAAAGGTAAAACAGCCTAACTACTCTCTACCCGCCTCCTTATAACCTTAAAATATACCATGTAGATTATTCAAAAGGGACTGCAATTGAAATGAATGCGAAACAAATGAAACTAATAAGGAACTAAATGATTTTCATTCAAAACACTTTGCTTGAATTCCCCCCAAAACAAACTGAATGAGATGTATTTGTTTTGTTTTTCATTTGCTTTTTAAACGAATGCATTGCACACCCTTCGTATATGACTCTCTGAGATTGTCTGAAAACTAACTTTGGAAAAGTAGGATTCCGGATTGCACATAGGAAAATAGGAAGCTGCCTTAGAATCATAGAATCATAGAGCTGGAAGGGGCCTATAAGGCCATGGAGTCCAACCGCCTGCTCAATGCAGGAATCCAAGTTAAAGCATGTCTTACAGGAGGCTGTCCAACCGCCTCTTGAATGTCTCCAGTGTTGGAGAGCCCACCACCTCCCTAGGTCATTGGTTCCATTGCCGTACTGCCTAACAGTTAGAAAGTTTTTCCTGATGTTCAGTTGAAATCTGACTTCCTGTAACTTGAGCCCATTATTCTGTGTCCTGCATCCTGCATCCTGGGACGATGGAGAAGAGATCCTGGCCCTCCTCTGTCACAACCTCTCAAAGACATATCTCCCCTCAGTCTTCTCTTCTCCAGGCTAAACATGCCCAGTTCTCTCAGTCGCTCCTCATAAGGTTTCGTTTCCAGTCCCCTGATCATCCTCGTTGCCCTTCTCTGAACCCATTCCAGTTTGTCTGCATCCTTCTTAAAGTGAGGTGTCCAAAACTGTCTTATACCAGCTCAGACTATTAGTCCATATAGTTCAGTATTGTTCATTCAGATTGGCAGTGGCTCTCTAGGATTTCAGGCAGGAGTCTCCTCCAGCCCTACCTGGAGATGATGGGGATCAAGACAGGGACCTTCTGCATACCAGACAGATGCTCTACCACTGAGGTATGACCCTTTCCCTATAAAGAGAGCGAGCAAGCTTTATGCTTGCACTAGGGCACATGCTTTATCTACAAAATGTTCCAAGCTCAACCCCCAAAGTAGGGCTGGGAAAGAGCCCTGTCTGAAACCCTGGAAAGTCACTGTCAGGGCAGATAGCACTGAGCTAGACAGACCAATGGTCTGACAGAGCATAAAGCAGCTTCCTATGCACCACATAGTACAATTGTTTGCACATATGCTTCATGCAAACATTCAGCTCAATGCACATACCTCTCTCCCCCCACATGCATATTTACTTACTGCAGGGATGTCATCTGAAACGATAAGGGAGCTTTACATCTTCGTACAAAAAGTGGCCACCATGAGAGCAGTAGCTATGCGCAGCGGACGTCATGGATTACCTTCATGGGCTGTTCTGAAAACATGGTGATCAGGGTTTTTAAGCCATTTCCCTGATGTCAAAAGGCATACAATGGTAACGGCACCTGTTCTTTCTTTTGATGAATCTACTACCACGCCGCAAAGGTACCATAAACCCCTGGCCTCTTATTACTTTGACTATAAGCCATCACTAAAACACCAGGTCTACGCAAAGAGCCTTTGCTCTCAGGATTCTTATTTTCAGTTGTCAGGAAATCTTTACATAAAATACAGTGGCACACACTTCAATCAATATCTGTTAGAGAAGTGCACCTATTAAAAGGCAAAGGTAACTTGCAGGAATAATTCAATGTGTGAAAAAGAATAAAACTGCTGTAGGAATACATTTCTGCACTTCAAATCAATAATAAATAAGAGCAATACAATCATCTCTGCCTGTCCTGAGCCAATAATTCTCGAAACGGAAAACTCAGGATGGATTTTCTGTGTACAAAGGTCAAGAATTTGAGCAAATTTTCTAATGTGCACATGGTGGCTGCAAATCACCAATGGAGGCTGGCCCATTAATAGGGTGCTGACCCACCACCCTCCGCCTGCCTCCACCTGCCTGCATTATTACTAACAGCCAACCAGGAGCCACCTCTGCCTGTCATTGGCTCTGGCTCCACCGAATGTTGTTCTCTCTGCCTTCTGCCCTGCCAGCCCCAATGGGCACCAAACACCACTGCCATTCGCTGTGCACCCTAGAGATAATCATGTATTAAAGCATGCATGAAGGCTCTTCCCTTGATCCAGCGAGGGAGGAAGATCCATGTTCAGAAATGGACCTTTGTGTGTGCAGTTGCTATGGGTGCAAATGCATCAGGCTCCACTGAATTGGAACTGCCTTCTGATGCACAGGGAGATTCTGTACATGCCTTGCTAAAGAAGGCGCTTCCAAGGAAGGTCGTTGTTGTTTTAATGAAGCATGCTGCTGACTCAGTTGCACATATGCAGACAAGAAATGTCCATTCTCCATCACTGGAAATCAGTAATGTAGTGGCAAATTCGGAAGTGAAGGGTCCCTTCATGGCAGTCGCAGCCACATCCCCTCCCATCCTTTTTTTTCTGCTGGGTTGAGAATGAGATCCTTGTTAATGCCTTCTCCATCAACAACAGATGTCCCTAGGAGCCAATAAGCATCAAAAGGGAGAGTATATATCTGGGTTTAATATATAAATATTGACCATCTTGAGCACAAGGCTGCAGACCGCACGTTTTACTTGGGAGCTAATTCCCACTGAATCCAGAGGGACAATCTTCCAAGTAAACAAAGATTAGGCTGCGGAATTTGCACACACCGGGAAAGGGAGGGGGCAGAGAAAGAAGCATATTACAAGACGGTTCCCAGTGGCTAACATACTCCCCTTTCATTGTATGGCTCATAGGATGCTGGAGACATAGGGATCCTGCTGGGACTCTGCTCCCAAAAAAGTAAGGAGTCTAAGACTCTCCCCCCAAGACCGTGAATGACTGCACCCCTGCTGGAAATACAGCCAACAGGAGTTGCCTCAGATCAGATGAGACCATGAATCCATCATTCCCTCTGTTTCCAAAGTCCAGGCTGTGAGTGCCACTCTTCTGTAGCTAAATAGCACCATCCATGCTGGTATCAGCAGGAAAGCACCAGCAAGCTTGGAGGGAACCCCAAGGTTTGCAGAAATGCAAATACTGTAGCTAGACTGTTGATGGGGACGGCCATGTTGGCTGGCCAAGATTCAGAGGGAATCGTCTCCTGGGGTTTGCCACGGCTGTGAGCTGGGAGAAAAGTAAACTGTTTGCACAGCACTGGCAAGCCAGAACTGAAGGAAAGGAAAAGTTGCAGTTAATCAGGATTGGTCCAGGTCACCCAGCAGTGATTAATAGGAGGTGGGATTACAAATACAATTGTGCACCTGCTTGACACAGCCCAAAAGATGGATTGCTAAACGGTCTGTGTGAAATTAAAGGCGGGGGCGGGGGAGGAAAAGGGAAAGGATGTCG
Source organism: Rhineura floridana (assembly GCF_030035675.1). NCBI lineage: Eukaryota > Metazoa > Chordata > Lepidosauria > Squamata > Rhineuridae > Rhineura > Rhineura floridana. Next base: position 305,748,263 of record NC_084480.1, on the reverse strand, counting down.
AGGGGGGAGGAAACCACATACATATATATTTCAATGTGACATTTCCATTCCTCCAAAGAAAGAGAAACTGATTCCTGAATGTCACCTAGTTTGAGAGGGGTGGTGCGTTGATAGCGGGCAAATGATAGCCTTTTCGCGGGAAGGAGAAGAGACTTCCTTGTAACTTAATAACTTGCATTTGTAGCTGTTTTATACAGCAGGGAGTTCTGTTTGGTCTCCTTTCTGAGCCTTCCTTCGGAGTCCCTTTTGTTTGCATGCCACGCCAGTGATGAAAAACCCTGGATTTCAAACTGAATTTACTAAGGAGAACGGCGTGAAACTTGACTTGATGATGAAGTTAGTGGTTGCTTAGGCAGCTGGTAGGTTAGGAAAATATCATTTTTCAAGTGCTTTGCCGGCACAGAGGCCTATGAATAGCTTTACCCTTATCTACAAGCTGACAAAACATAGCCTAATAAGCCCTGGACTTAATTAGAATGGTGCTGTGATGAGTCTGACATTTCAGATGGTCTTGCTACTAAATGGAATACAGTATTTCTTTTTTTAAAAAAGGTTGAGGATAGAGATATGTCTATAAATAATACTTCTGCTTGCTATTTTGGATTTTCAAGTAAAACTGGGGCAAGTAGGAGCACAATGAATATCAGAAAACTAGAAACAGTTAGTGATCCAGCGCATACTTTAGCCCTTTTCAGGCATGAACATTTAACTAAAAGAGTGATAAAATGTGCCAGGGTGCAGTCGTCCAGGGGGCTTAGACACCTTACTTTTTTGGGAGCCAGGTCCCAGCAGGGACCCTACGTCTCCAGTGTCCTACAAGTCAATCAGCATGGAAGAGGAGTGTGTTAACTGCTGAGAAGAGTCTCCTAATTTGTTTCCTGCTGATCAGAGCCAATCGGAATGAAAGGAGTTCCCATTAGGAGAGGGAGAATTCTGTAACTGCAGAAGAAGAGACAATGAATCCTGATGATAGCATCCCAGCTACATCATCAAGCAGTTTGGTAGCAGCAGGAGATGAACATGAAGACACTGAACTCAGTAAATCAAGGAATATCTCTGACAGTGAGAAAGGATAATCAAATGGTGACAGTGATGGAGAAGCAGAAAGCCCAGCCAGATTATTGTATAATCTTAGAAGATTGCATAATCTTAGAAGGGGCATAGCTGTGAGGGAGCATGGCTATGACTATTATGATGGGATCCTGCACTTCTGAATTTGCTACTGCACTATTGTGTGCATGCCTGAAAAGGGCTAATGTAAAAGAACTCTTTGAGAGAATTGATGAGCATGTGGATAGAGCAGCACTTACCTGACCTCCCATGACCAACGTCACAGAAGCTTGCCAGGAGGAAGAAGGGAGAGGCAAGGCAGCAGTGAGGTATTGGCTCTGCTGTAGTGGCTCTGCACCGTACAGCACTGCTGCTGGTGTGTTTGCACAGCACTGACCTTGCCACTGCCTCCCCTCTCCCTCTTCCCCTCCCTGTAATCCGCAGTAACGTTGGTGATGGGAGGTCAGGTAAGGCCCACCGCCCCACCAACCGCTACTGGAACAAGGGTTCTAGAAGAAGTTGTGTACTTGAATTTGTGATAGAGTCCGTCACCAAAGACTCCTGAGTCAGCTTAGTATTCATGGGATAAGAGGACAGGTTCTCTTATGGAACAGTAATTGGTTAAAAGCAGAGAGCAGGAGTAAATTGACAGCTCTCACAATGGAGAGATGTAAGAAGTCAGGTCCTCTGAGAATCAGTGTCAGGACCGGTGGTTTTTAACTTGCTCATCAATGACCTGGAGTTAAGGATGAACAGAGAGGTGGCTATGTTTGCTGATGACACCAAATTCTTCAGGGTGGTAAGAACAAAAAGCGATCCCAAAGAGATCCAAAATGATCTCTCCAAACCAGATGCATTGGCATTAAAATGACAAAGGTGGTTCAGTGTCAGCGAGTGCACAGAAGACTGAAAATAAAGTTGCTTGATAATAATGCTTGATAATATAATATAATACAAACATATGGCAGGGCCACACTTGGCATATGCAGTAGATGTCTGGGTGCTGCACTTCAAAAAAGATATTGCAAAGGGGGAGGAAGTGCGGAAAAGAACAACCAAAATGATCAATGGAGTGGAGCAACTCCCCTACGAGCAATTGCTTTGTAGTTTAGGGGGGGAAATGTGAGTAAGGCTGAGATGACAGAAGTGTATAAAATTATGCAAGGGGCTGATAGAGAGCCGTCACTGCTGTCTAAAGACTAAAGGGGGGGATCCAGTGGATCTCCACAGGGAGGTGATTCCACAGTCTTGGTGCCACCACTGAAAATCCAATCTCAGATTTCTACCCATCTGATTTACATAGGGACGGAACTGAGATCAGAGCATCCAGTACTGATTTTAACTGAAGGGCAGGTGCATACGGAAGCAAATAGAGGTAACCTGGACCCATCCTGTTTAGGACATAAAAGGCTCAAAAAGAGCACTTTGCCCAGAGTCTGGAAATAAAGTAGCATCCAATTTGAATGTTGCAGGGCTGGAGTAATATGTTCCCATCTAGGATCCCCAAATATCTCTCTTTTTGAATTTGGCTGCCGTATTCTAGTTGCAAATTAGGGAGCCCAGGGTCAAACCTTCACTCCTCCATGAAGCTCAGTATGTCACCTAACTCATTCACTATCTTTCAGCCTAACCCACTCACAGAGTTACTGTGAGCTTAAAATGGGGAGGGGGTAGAGAAAACTGTGTACATTCCCCAGAGCTCCATGGAGGGAGAGAGGGAGAGATAAACATGTAATACGTAACAAATAAGTTAAGTATGCTGCTCTGAGGTATTTGGATGAGGGATATCTCATGTAATTAAATAAAATGCAGAAAGAGCTAGATAACGCCCAGATCATTTAAAAGAAGGATTCCCTTATCACACGTAAGGATGAGGGAGAAATTCAATTCAGTTTGCATTTAAAGGCACGCTTATCTAATTCACACTTCCCGAACCAATTTGTTGTTATGTGCCTTCAGGTCGATTACAAATTATGGCAACCTTATGAATCAGCGACCTCCACCCTGTTCATATCTTGTAGGTTCAGGTCTGTGGCTTCCTTTATAGAATCAATCCATCTCTTGTTTGGCCTTCCTCTTTTTCTACTCCTTCTGTTTTTCCCAGCATTATTGTCTTTTCTAGTGAATCATGTCTTCTCATGATGTGTCCAAAGTATGATAATCTCAGTTTCATCATTTTAGCTTCCAGTGATAGTTCTGGTTTAATCTGTTCTAACACCCAATTATTTGTCTTTTTCATAGTCCATGATATGCACAAAGCTCTCCTCCAACATCACATTTCAAATGAGTTCATTTTTCTCTTATCCGCTTTTTTCACTGTCCAACTTTCGCATCCATAATTCAGGAATACCATGGTCTGAATGATCCTGACTTTAGTGTTCAGTGATACATCTTTGCATTTGAGGACCTTTTCTAGTTCTCTCATAGCTGCCCTCCCCAGTCCTAGCTTTCTTCTGATTTCTTGACTATTGTCTCCATTTTGGTTAATGACTGGTCCAAGGTATTGATAATCCTTGACAAGTTCAATGTCCTCATTGTCAACTTTAAAGTTATATCAATCTTCTGTTGTCATTACTTTAGTCTTCTTGGCGTTCAGCTGTATTCCTGCTTTTGTGCTTTCCTCTTTAACTTTCATCAGCATTCATTTCAAATCATTACTGGTTTCTGCTAGTAGTATGATATCATCTGCATATCTTAAATTATTGATATTTCTCCCTCCAATTTTCACACCTCTTTCATCTTGGTCCAATCCTGCTTCCCGTATGATATGTTCTGCGTACAGATTAAACAAATAGGGTGATAAAATACACCCCTGTCTCACACTCTTGAATTGGTTTCTCCATATTCTGTCCTTACAGTAGCCTCTTGTGCAGAGTATAGGTTGCATATCAGGACAATCAGATGCTGTGGCACCCCCATTTCTTTTAAAGCATTCCATAGTTTTTCATGATCTACACAATCAAAGGCTTTGCTGTACTCTTTCCTTCTGAAATTCCTTGGTCCATTCCATTATCCAACTTAAGTTTGCAATATGAACTCTGGTGCCTCTTCCCTTTCTAAGCTTGGATGTTCGGCATTTCTGACTCCATATATGGCAAGAGCCTTTGTTGTAGAATCTTGAGCATTACTTTACTTGCATGAGCATTACGGCAATAGTTCGATAATTACTGCATTCACTGGGATCTTTCTTCTTTGGAATCAGGATGTATATTGAATGCTTCCAGTCTGTGAACCATTGTTTAGTTTTCCATATTTCTTGACAAATTTTTGTCATTTGGACTGATTCAGTCTCAGTAGCTTGTAGCAACTGTATTGGTATACCATCTATTTCTGGTGATTTGTTTCTTCCAAGTATTTTAAGAGCAGCTTTCACCTCACATTCTAAAATTTCTACTTCTTCGTCATATGGTTCCTCCATGAATGAATCTGTCATCCTGGCATCTCTTTTATAGAGTTCTTCAGTGTATTGCTTCCATCTTCCTTTTATTTCATCTCAATCAGTCAGTGTGTTCCCCTGTTGATTATTCAACAACCCTACTCTTGGTTTAAATTTCCCTTTCATTTCTCTAATCTTTTGGAACAGGGCTCTTGTTCTATCTTTTCTGTTGTCCTCTTCTATTTCTATACAATAACTATTATAATAGTTCTCTTTGTCCCTATGTACTAGTCACTGTATTGTTGCATTTAGGGTTCTAACCGTGGTTCTGTCTCGTTTTCCTTTTCCTTTCCTTCTCTCTTTAACCATTTTAAGAGTTTCTTCAGTCATCCATTGAGGTCTTTCTTTCTTTACAACTAGAGGTATTGTCTTTTTGCATTCTTCCCTGATAATCTGACTTCACTCCATAGTTCTTCTGGTTCTATGTCAACTACGTTTAAAGCCTCAAATCTGTTCCTTATTTGATCTTTATATTCTTCTGGGATGTTATTTAAATTGTATTTTGGCATTATGATTGCTTTGTTGTTCTTCTTTAGCTTTACTCTGATTTTTTATATTACCAGTTCATGATCTGTACCGCAGTCTGCTCCTGGTCTTGTTTTCACAGAAAGTATGGCAATTCTTCATCTTCTGCTACCAGTTATATAATCAATTTGATTCCTATATTGGCCATTTGGTGATGTGCACGTGTACAGTCATCTTTTCAGTTACTCAAAAAACATGTTTGCAAGAAACAAATTATTGGCTTCACAGAATTCAATAAGTCTTTCTCCTGCTTCATTTCTATCTCCTAAACCCCATTTTTCCACAATTTCTAGTTCTTCTCTGTTCCCTGCTTTTGCATTCCAGTCCCTCATGATTATCAGCACATCTTGTTTTGGTGTGTGATTAATTTCTTTCTGTACTGCATAAAATCTCTCCAATTCCTCTTCTTCTGTGTTTGCCATTGGAGCATAGACTTGGATGATGGTTATGTTAATAGTTTTCCCATTAAATCTCATTGCTATCACTCGCTCAGACCTTGCATTATAGCTCCTAATTGCTTTTGCTACATCACCTCACTATTAAAGCAACCCCATTTCTTCTTAGTTTCTCATTTCCTTCTCTCTATCCCACCACTTAAAACAGTTAGACTGGTGCGGACTAGGGAGAGGGCTTTTTCAATTGTGGCCCCCACTTTGTGGAATTTCCTCCCAAATGATCTCCACCATGCCCCCTCTATGATGAGCTTCCGCTGGGCCTTGAAGACCTGGCTCTTCAGGCAGGCTTTTGGGGTGGGGTGGGTTTTATTATTGTTGTTGAGATTTTTAATGTTTTAATGTATTTGTATGATTTTATTTTGTACGTCGCCCAGAATGGCTGGACGGCCAGCCAGATGGGCGACTAATAAATTTAATAAATAAATAAATAAATAAAATATTTTGTAGTTGCCTGATCGAAAGTGTCCCATTCCCATCCATTTTAATTCACTCATGCCAAGTATTATAATGTTGATATGTTCAATTATCAGTGCATCTTGTTTTGGTGTGTGATCAATTTCTTCCTGTACTTCTGCGTCAAATCTCTCCAATTCCTCTTCTGCATTTGCTGTTGGAGTGTAGACTTGGATGATGGTGTAGCCTTCTCAGTCTTAAAGCAACCCCATTTCTTTTTAATGTCTCATTTTCTGCATAAAATATTTTGTAGTTGCCTGACTGAAAATGGCCCATTCCTGTCCATTTTAATTCACTTACACCAACTATTGTAATGTTGATACATTCCATTTCTTGCTTGACAATTTCTACCTTTCCCTCATTCATGCTTCTCACATTCCATGTTCTTATTGTGTGCGTTGTACAACTCCAGACTCTCCTTTCACATCTGTGTTCATCAGCCTCTGGGCTTCCATTCGGCTTTGACCCAGTGGTGTCACAGCGCTACTCGTATTTGTCCTTTGTTCTTCCCCAGTAGGTCGGTGAGTGTCATCTGACCTGTGGGGTCTCATCTTCCAGCACTATCTCGTGTTGCATTTTGGATACTCTGTTCATAGGGTTTTCATAATAAGAGGTATTCAGAGGTGGTTTCCCATTGCCTTCCCCTGAGTTTGGATGCATCTTTGACTGCTGTCTCAGCTTTGACCATTCCACCTTGGGTGCCCCTGCTAGGAGTCTAACCTCTTCATCTAGACTCCTGACAGCATTGCTCTCAGCTTCTTCAACACTCTCAAACCCCCTCACCACATTAAGGTCTGAATCCTAGAGGGGTGAAACAATATGTGAACCAAATAGAGCCAAAATTTGCACTTCTCTGAATGTTGCAGTGCAATTCTCCAGCCACGGAATGTGTTCAGAGGTGTATATACATATACATGACGGTAAAGTGTGCATAAAGATACATACTTAAGTGAAAATAACATACAAAAATGCATTGTGTTGAAGGAAATTGTTTTGCAAAAATGTGCATACTAGGAAAAAATGCATATAAAAATGTGTATAAATTGCTTTAAAATGCTGCTGAATTTTCATGAGGTTTTTTTAAAAAAATGCAAAGTGATATGGAAATGTGGAGAACTGAACTTAAAATTGGAAAAATGAGAAACTGAGAGAATCCAAAATTGACAGATTCGGCCATCCCTAATCACACACCCACACAGTTTTTGCTTGGCAATAATTCCCATTCCTTCCATGAATATTTTATTGAAACCCTGTATTCATCTCACAAAGCTACCTTGCCCATGGTTCTCATTATCTGTCACAGAAGCACTTTCTCTCAGCCTTAAATATCTCTAATTAAAATACTCCTCCCTGAAGCTGGCCGATACCTGCATGATTAATAGGGTCTGGCTTGTGGGGGAAATGTGCATTGTGACTTTAAGACTGTCGCCCCATAAAAAGGCACAAAAGATGCCCCATCAGTTTGAAAGACGTTCATTAAAGCAGCAAAGCAAAGGTCCTCCGTATCTGAAAGAGCTCTGCATCATTAATAACTAGATAAGATGTCCACGGAAGAACCTACAGCAGACTATTTCATTATTTAAAATGAGCCTGGGCTATGTAAACAGGAAAGAGGAGTGTCTCTCAGTGAATACCAATTGACCATTTACCAAGTGGTGATAACTCGCCACAGTGGGGGGAGGATGCTTGCAACCACTTAGAAAGCTGGGCATCTGTGACAGACTGTAACACAGCAACAAAGGCATGGGGAAGAAACTGGATTCTGTTTGCATTTAAAGGCGAATTTCCCAAATTCGATCCGAAATGCAGCCAGCCTTCCAAATTCATACTTTATCCGAATTTTGCAGTGCAGCTCTCCAGCCAAGTAACGTGTACAAAAATGCATATTCAGGGGTAAGGTGTGCATACAAATGCATTGTATTTGTGAAAAATAACACACAAACATGCATTATATTAAAGGAGATTGCTTTCCAAAAATCTGTATATATTAGGAAAAGTTGCATACACCCATGTGAATACTGAGAGAAATTGGCACTAAAATGTTGATTAATTTCTGGTGAGGATATATACCCTGCAAACTGATGTGGAAATGTGGAGAACTGAGTTTAAGATTGGTAAAATGAGAAACTGAAACTGACCAATTCCCCCCGCCCTAGAATCATACCACACATCCATGCCCAGTCAGAGAACTGGGAAAGCGAGGGACTGTTAGGCAGGAGGCGGTTGGCTTGTGATTTTAAAAATTCTGGATAAGTAGATGGAGCTAGGGTGAGGTTTGCCTGATGAAGGTTTGGCCTGCTGGGTGTTAGTGTTCTGGCTGCCAACCAGAGAAGCATACTCAGGACTCAGAGACTGTGTTTTTCTGCATAAAGCTTTATTCCAAAAATCAGAACAGGGATCTAGGATCTCACTGTAGGCCTGAACCAGAATTCAAACAGGAACAGGCATACCAGACGTTGGAAGTAACAGCAGATGAGTTGTTGCAACAGCAAGTACCAGCAATGCTAGTTCTTACATACAGAAATAGGGAGGACACTTAACACTATTAATTCAGGCTCTTTTCAGCATGAGCTGCAAGGTGGAGGATACTATGGGGCATGGGACAATCTGATGGGGGGTGGACAAAATTGGGTTACTTGTAACCATCTCTTCTATATCCTCCATGACCTTGGAGACATGCCAGTTTCGGACTCTGCTGAGTCGCTTTCATTTTCTTCTTCCTTTTTGTTAGCCACCTTGTTTGCCACTACAGTTGGCCTTGGAGTCCTCACCAGCCAGCTGAGACAAGGAAAGGCTGTCTGAGCCTTCCCAGTACCTCTAGCAGCTGGCTGGCTTTGAGGCTTCTGGAGATACATCCTCTGTAACCCCTCATTCCCTTCATCAGTGCTGGCAATGTCCTCCCCAAAGTCAGTAACCCTTTCTCTACTCTCTCAACCTTGCCAGAGATTCTCCTTGGAGTCCATGACAGTTAGCACCTGGCAGATCACATTGTGTGGGTCAATAGTAATAAATTAAACACACACACAGCTCAAATGAATTTATTTGTTCAACAAAAAGAAATCTGAGATTCAACCAGGGATGGGCAGGTAGAATGACTTATGGTCATCAACCGTGCTTGGCAGGACAGAGAGTGGAAGCACACCATCATTTCCCTCTGTAGATGTGGAGGGAGGGGTAATCACATGTTTGAAGTATTTGTGATTCTTCCATCTCTATCCATGTGTAGGGATAGTTCACATGTTACATTCAACAAGTGTACAATATGTGTACTCAAATAGTTGAGCTGTACACTCATGCATTATTCACATCCAATGTCCAACAAGTGAACAGTCTATGTACACAATCTCAGAGCTGCTGGCTGAGGGCAGACTGAGGTTAGTGGGGCACAGCACCCTCATGGACCAAGCTCCCCGGTGGTTAAAATCATGGCGGTCTTGAACGGTTCCGCCTGCCATCTCTCCCCAGGTCTCACCCTCTCCACAGCCACACCATCTCTCTTGAGTCAACACTGCTTGTTCCACACCCTCCTTGAGTGCTTCTGCCTGCCTGAAATGTGTCCTTGGACTCTGATCATGCCTCTTGCCTGCCTGGATGGAAGACGGAGATAACGTAGGTAGGAACTAACCTACTGTTTGGGATGGAGAGATCTGTCGATTTCGGTTCTTTCCATTTCTTGTTTTTCCAATCCTGAATTCAGTTCTCCCCATTTCTGCAACGACTTGTGAATCTTTACAAGAAAAATCCGCATGAAAATTCTCCAGCAAAGAATGTGTACATCAGTCAAAACTGGTGCATACATAATCTTTAAATTATTTAGGCAATATTTACTGGATTATTAACATCGAAGCTGATTATTATTTCATTCACTTCTAACGAAACAAATTGGCACCTGCTGTTTTTAGAGGAGAATAATCACAGTGGATAATCTACATGTGATTACAAATGTAGACTTGATTATTAATGCATTTTTTTCCAGACACTAGAAATGGTTCATCAGGAACACAACCCTCTACTCTTTAAAGGGCATATTTTGCATGGATGGGCTAATCCCAATTTACTAAATTAGCCAAAGTCTGGATGGCCAAATGAGAGATCTAAGCTGCCTAGTGAGAACCCCAGGTTAATCTCCAGAGCTAATGCCAACCACCTAGAAACGCCCAGCTCACTCAGTTGGGGCCATTCCAGAGTGGTGTGTTTCGGGGACGGATATATTCTGCAACATGTCACTGAAGCAATAATAACGCATGAGGGTGAATTTATACTGGACCTATCCACATATCATTCCCCTTTATTCGTGGTTCTGCAGTGCTTCCCCAATATTACTGCATTATTGTCACCTGGAACGGCACTCTTGCACCACAGCGCAACAAAAGCAGGACAAAACAAAAACCTTGGAACATTTGTTGTATAAAAAGTTACAGGATTTCAGAAGGAAGTTATGAAAGATGCACTGATTGGAAACTTTTGAAGGTACAAACGGTATTGGAAGTGGGCTTGCATATAACTGCCATGATACCATCATGAGCACAAATCATCATGAATGCACAATAAAAAAGGCTGTCTGGAAGCTATCTCTCTCAAATTCAAACTGCAAAACTGGCTCCACCGGTTCACTGTCCCTCTTTCTGTCTCTCAGAGGGATTGCCTTCACAAAAATCAATGAATATTGCACTCCATGGCTGGGGTTTCCTAGCAATCAAAGAACCTTAGCACTCTTTTGCTGAAATCCTTCCTACCAACTGATAGGCGCTTTTACAGTTATCTAGATGGTCACTACACTAGTATTGTTCTCGCACACAGCAGACAGGTGGACAATGCAGCCCGAAATTAGAACTGATATTGACAATAAGTTACCTATTTGAAATTCACACCATGCAGGGCAGCTGGATTAGTTACATTCATCAGCCACATCTAATAATTAATTGTAGATGTAGCAGCACAAATTGCCTATTCAGATGTAATACTGACAGCTCAAGTGATGTGCATACCAAGACATTCTCCCTGAAGAAACTCGCAAATTGTTTTAAATAATGAATACATCAGATAACTTGACATGTCACTCTCACACTTTCTTGTTGTTTTTTGTAGAAAACTGGTGGGATTTTCTCAAATCAAAGGATTTTGGCAGATATTTATGTATCATAATTTATAATTTATGTATTATGTATGGGCAAAGGTAAGGAGGGGGGAAGAGGAGGGCTAGTTACATCAAAGGGGCTGACTGGGTCGGTCCAGAGAGTGATTAATGCTTTGCTGGAGGAGAGGGAGGTACCATCTGCCTTGAAGGAGGCGGTGGTGCATCCCCTCCTTAAGAAGACCTTCCTGGACCCTGAAGTTTTAAACAACTATCGCCCAGTGGCAAATATCCCCTTCTTGGGCAAGGTGCTTGAGAAGATTATGGCAGTCCAGCTTCAAGCATGCTTTGAGGAAACTGATTACTTGGATCCATTCCAGTCTGTCTTCAGGCCTGGCTGTGGCACTGAAACTGCCTTTGTTGAGTTGATGACATTTGTCAGGAGAGAGATACGAGGAATATGAGCCTGCTCATTCTCCTTGATCTCTCAGCGGCTTTGCATACTGTTGACCACATGGTAGCCTTCTCGAATGTCTTGAGGAGGTGAGGGTTGATGGCACTGTGCTTCAGTGGTTCTGCTCATATCTCCAGAGCCACTTCCAAAAGTAGTTATAGGAGGCTACCGTTCAGCACCATGGGAATTATCCTGTGATGTTCTGCAGGGTTCCATCTTGCCCCCCATGCTATTTAACGTCTATATGAAGCCACTGGGAGCTATCATCGGGAGATTTGGAGTGGGGTGCCATCAATATGCAGACGACACCCAGCTCTACCTCTCTACTCCATCTGAATCAGGAGAGGCAGTTGAGGCATTGAACCAGTGCTTGGAGGCAGTGATGGACTGGATATGGCGAATAAATAGAGGCTGAATCCTGAAAAGACAGAGGTGTTATGTGTCCAGAATTCTCACATCCAGAAAGTGGGATGATGGCCTGTTGTGGATGGGGTTGCTCTTTCCTTGAAGGAGCAGGTCTGCAGTCTGGGAGTACTCCTTGATTCAACAGTGTCACTGGAGGTTCAGAATTTATCAAATTTGCACTTTCTGAGATAATATGAGAACCAAAACACACCATCCTTCGAAATTAACATTTATTAGAATTTTGGGATGCAGTTTGCCAACTAAACAATATTTATAAAAATGCATCTATTCGGGGGAAGTGTGCATAAAAATGAATATATGCATGAAAATAACATGCAAAAAGGCATGAAATTATGAGAAAAGGTTTGCAAAAATGTGTACCTTTGTCAAAACTGCCTACAAAAATGTGTTTATTTGGAGAAAATCACACTCAAATGGTGGAGAATTTTCAAGAGGATTTTTTTAAATCCGCAGATTGCTGCAGAAATGTAGAGAACTGAATTTGACATTAGAAAAGTGAGAAACTGAGACAACCAAAATTGACAGATCTTTCCATCCCTACCATGGGGAACAGAGCACACTACAAGAAAGAAAGAAAGAAAGAAAGAAAGAAAGAAAGAAAGAAAGAAAGAAAGAAAGAAAGAAAGAAAGAAAGAAAGAAAGAAAGAAAGAAAGAAAAAGAAATTCTATATATTTGAGGGACTACCTAGGTATGCAGGAACTTCAAATGTAAATTAAAAGATAAAAAGCATACAAACAGCCTAAGAGGGACCTGTGAGCTTCCAGGTGGGTTAGAAAGGGATAGAAGAACTCAAAGAAGTGTGAGCTTTGTTCTTCACACACAGCTTCCTGAATGCTTATCATTAAGAACAACACAATACCCAGCTATGGTTTTAATGTTACCAAGTACATCTTTCCAGTATTTTTATGGACTTGCATCGGACTCTTATGCAGCACCATTCATTTTTAGAAATTAAAAAGTGTGTCCAGGAATTACACTTCCTAGAATATTGACGGACAAAATGAATCCCTGAAGAATCTGCATTCTCCTTCCTTCAGACATTTGCTTCATTCATCATTTATTTTACAGACTAGGATCTTGTGAGGTGGGTACGTTTGCACAGCTCAAAAGCTGCCAGTAAAATTAGGGTTGTTCTACTTGGTCTGTCTCTCCTTGACCTCTCCCCACCAAAAACAGAAACAAAAAACCCACGCCATCCTACCTCTTTGCCTTGTCTCTTTCACATTTCACTAAAAGCCCAATAAAGATTTTACTTTTGTAAACAGTTCCATTTTGAGCAGGCCACTCGGGAGAGATAAGCTGCTCCTTCCTCAAAAGGTCACAGACTCTTCAACCAACTTCCTCAATATATAAATTTTATTTTGTTGTTTATTTAGAAAAATGTATAAACTGCTTAACCAAACAAAAATCTCTGAGCATGGACATAAAATAATATTTGTTACCAGGCCATGTTTGTTTATTTTTTTATTTATTAGTACATTTATATCGCACCTTTCCTCTAGTGTCTCTCCCCATTATATCCTCCCACCAGCCCTGTGAGGTCGGCCACCCAGCCAGCTTCATGGCTGAGTGAGGATTTGAACTTTGGTCTCCCACTGCACTATGCTGGCTCTCAAGGTATTACTACTGGTGTATAAAGCCCTTAACAACTTGGAACCAATTTACTTGAAGATCGACATGCCACATATGTACCCATTCAACCGCTTCGATCTCTGGAACTGGCATTGTTACAGTTGCCATGTAATACATATTCCATACTTGTAAGAAATCATTCTTTTAGTGTCACAACACCTACACTTTGGAACTCCCTGCCTATTGATATCCAGCTGGCACCTTCTTTGTATTCTTTTTGGCACCTGCTTAAAACATTTCTATTTAGGCAAGCCTATCCAGACATGTAGATGTTGATGTGTTTTAATCTGTTTTTAGTTGACTGCTGGTTTTAATTGTCCAATAATTGTTTTTATTTACTTGTTTTAAATTATTTTACTGATAATTTTAATATTTTTCATAAACTACTTACAGATTTTGTAACAATCAAGCAGTATATAAATGTTGTTGAATAAAAATGAATATAATAGAACATAATTATCAACAATATACATATAACATCAGTCCATTTTTTAAAAAGTGACATTGAGACATTCCTGGAGTATAATAAACTGACTACTCCAGGGCAGGCATGAACAAACTGACCAGCAAACTATATTATTATACAATTTTACATAGTACAACAAATTGAATTATTCATTTATTTGCTTGCTTTCTTGCTTGATTTATATCCCACTCTTCCTCCCATAGGAGCCCAGGGCTATTGACTCAAGGCAATCCAATACTAAATTTAAAATTGCATCTAAAAAGTATCCAACAACATGAAAAAGACAGTTATGGAATATTATGGAAAGGCAGAACTAATGACTAGTCCTGCCATTAGAGAGCCAGTGTGGTGTAGTGGTCCGAGTTTCAGACTGGGACGTGGGAGACCAGGGTTTAAATCCCACACTTGGCCATGAAGCTCTCCAGGTGATCATGGGCCACTCACTGTCTCTCAGCCTAACTAACCTCACACGGTTGTTGTCAGCATAAAATCTGGGGGGGGGGGACACACCATATTTGTTGCTTTGAGGAAAGGTGGAATATAAATGTAATAAATAAATAAAATAGGCAAAGTGAGGCACTCAAATGCTGGGGGGCACAGTGACAGCAGCCCCTTCACCGTTCCTCCTAAGCTCTGGGGTCATTCCCCTCTGCTGGAGGACACAGCTATATATGGAAGGAACCTGTCCTGACCCCCCTCAACTAGCCTGCTATTCTCAGGCGCAGTGGAGGACACTATTCCATCACCAGTGTTGAGGTAAGAGTCAGCTGCCAGTCCTGTCAGATTCTGTACATGTAATAGGGGAAAATGCCTTCGGCTGGCCCTGAAAAACGAGAGAAGAACTAGAAGCCCACTATTTAGCAGAGCTTGGAAAAGTTACTTTTTTGAACTACAACTCCCATCAGCCCAATCCAGTGGCCGTGCTGGCTGAGGCTGATGGGAGTTGTAGTTCAAAAAAGTAACTTTTCCAAGGGCCTGGTCTCTTTGCTCTTAACCTCAGCTCTCTCTCCCTCTTTCTCTCTCCCCACACTTTAGCTCTCAGATCAACTCGGCTCAGTGCCTCTTTCCACAGCAAAGCCCTGCTTCCAAGGCTCAGTGAGCAGAACAGCACAGTTGGTTGCTGGATCCCAGAAAATGGCCTGCACGTCTCCCTCTTTCTTTATCAATTAGCCTTGACTACTGCCGCAATCCCTTGGGAGGCTCAGCTCCCCTGGTCCATCTTAACAGGAGGCTACCCGCCTTCCCTTTTTCAGGGGTCCTTGATCCTGGCCATCAAGCACAACACACTCCTCCAGTGTCTGGAGCCACACCCACCCCATGCATTTAAAGCACATGGCTTTCCCCAAAGAATCCTGGGAACTGTCATTTGTTAAGGGTGCTTGGAATTCTCGCTCCGTGGGGGTAAACTACATTTCCCAGGATTCGTTGGGGGAAGCCATGTGCTTTAAATGCATGGGGTGCAGGTGACCTTACTGTGGCATCCTGGATGTGTTTGGCAATTCCTGTTTGTGTCAGTCAAGTTATATTGGCACCTGAGTCTGAAAATCCCACAAGCTTCTCTCCCACTCTGGGGCCATGAATCTATCATAGTAATAATTGAAGTAACTATTTGCTGCCTTTTCATGGCACCCCAAATCAGCTGCCTGTGGCACCAGACTTCCTCTGCCTAATGGTAGGGCCAGCCCTGAAAATACAGCGTAATATGATCCAGACGCCTAGCTCTCACACAACGTAAGTCTGTTAGCTGCTACATTACACTAATAACAAGGGTTATTATGGGCTACTTGTTCTGTAGCAGGAATTGGAGAGAAATTTGAGTTTGCATTTAAAGATGAACTGACCCAATTCACATTTTCCAAAACAACGTGCAAACCGAAACAAAGCTATTTTTTAAAATGTGCATTTCTCTGAATTTTGCAGTGCAGTTCTCCAGTCAAGCAATGTGTTCAAATATGCATATACTGGGGTAAAGTGTGCATAAAAATGCATACAAGTGAAAATAACATACAAAAAAGCATTATAATAGAGCGAAATAATTTGCAGAAATGTATATATTCTGTAAAATTGCATACAAAAATGTGTATAGAAGGAGAAATTCACACAAAAATGCTGATGAATTTTCATGAGTTTTTAAAAAAAATGCAAACTGATGGGGAAATGTGGAGAACTGAACTTAGGATTGGAAAAATGAGAAACTGAGAGAAATCAAAACTAATATCCACCCATCTCTACTCTCTGTAGGCACCTTTTTAGTAGTGGACCTGTTCTGTGATTGGGGCACATTCTGTTCTAGACTGGACAGGTTGATCTATGCCGGCTTGACAAGTGGATGGTGCTGGAGAATGGGGATGGATGTTTTTTACCTGTCATACTACTAGACCTCAGGGTCATCCAATGAAATTGATGGACAGGAGATTCAAGACAGACCCAAGAACGTTCTTCTTACCGCAGTGCAGAATTAAGTCATGGAAGTTTCTACCAGGAGAGGTAAGACTAGCTAAGGTTATTTTAAAAGAGGAATAAACAAGTCAATTGAGGATAGCTCGATCAATATATAGTGATAGCTTAGAGGCAGCCTACCACTGAACACTAGTTGCGGGGAGTAACAGGCAATAGGTGGCTGGTGCCTATTGAGACTGGTAGGGCAGAAGGCAGAAAGGCCAGCAATGGGAGGAGTTGGAGTCAATGACAGAGAGTCAATGATATTTATTATTTATTTATTTATTACATTATACCCCACCTTTCTTTTCATGATTGAAACCCAAGGTGGCTTACATATGGTTCCTAGGAGGTCTCCCATCCAGGCACTGACAAAACTTAACCCTGCTTAGCTTCAGCAGGGAGCTGGCCTGATGTGCCTTCAGACCATAGCCTGGGACCTTTGCCTACTGATAGGCAAAGCCAATGACAGATGGAGCTAACTAATTCTAGTTTCGTCCCCTTCCTCCTTTTTGCTGAGTTCTACAGTGGCCCAACTAGTTGACAGAAGTTAGTTGGGAAGTGCCCCATTCTCCCTAATGGACCAGACTTCACTGGCAGGCAGAGAGGACTATTGCCTTCAAGCCCTACTTGTGAATGTCCTAGAGATATCTGTTTGGCCATTAGAGGAAGCACGATGATCGACTAGATGGACCTTTGGTTTGATCCAGCAGGGCTCTTCCTTTATATCTCCAATTTTACTTCATGGGATTGGACTACATGGCTTCCCAACGTTTCATTTCTATGAAAGGGGGCACCAAAAGCTGTCTTGCCATCTCTGTGCAGGCATCAGGGTTTGAAATGCATAACCATTGAAGTGTCATGTTCTGAATGTTGAATCTTGCAAATGGCACCCTGAATGTGTTAAAGATAGCCCATCAAGTTCTGAATATCAAATACTAATGCTCTGCATCAAAGCTGTGTATCGAGTGTCAACCGGTCAACACTGAATGTTCAATGATTTCCATATATTTCCTGCCAGACTTTGCAGTAATGGATCATTCTGGAGCAATGAGGTGGATGGGGATAGATTCGTTTCATCACTTAGTGATCCCAAAACATAGCTAATGCTGAAAGTAGGCATTTAAAAAAATAAATAAATCTAGGGGCATTATGTTCTGTACTCCAGTCCCTTGTGGTATGTTTGACTGCAAGAAAGGCTTAGCATCTAGCTTTACAAGTTGAGGTCTAATAAAATAGCACTTTGTGCTCTGCAAAAATGGCTGAAATGTTTATTTCCAGGCAGCACATACAGGTCACATTGCTGGATGATGGGGCATAGTGTGAATGTAGAGTCTGTTCCGAACTGAACCTCTCCATCCCTGAATAAAGCAGTCCTGTCAAACTCCTCAAAAACCTAAAACTTCTATCTCGCTATCTCACATTCCATTCCTGTTTTAATGGCGGAGGTGGATCTCTGTCTTCCAGCTCTGGCACAGCCTGCCTTCAGCTGGGAGCCGTGCTGATGAGATCGTGTTACTCTGTGTTCTCACCAGTGGGATCATATTCCCTTTTCAGATTGCAGCTAGATTGTTCAAAGGCAAAAAAAGCACTCCAAACTGCCTGCATCCCTTTGAATGTCACAGAGTGCAAAGCACTAAACTGCCAATTTATGTCTTTGAGCAACAAAAAAGACTCTCCCATAAAGCTGGTCAGTTACGATGCTGTTATGTAAGGAGGAGCTCTTGGCTGATATAAATTTGGTGAAATTTTAGCTCATCTTTTAAGCTGTCTCTGGTAGAGGAAAAGAGGAGGCAGCTGCTGCAGGGACTGGTAACTTGCCTCTGCTCCACCTTAATAGCCGAATTTGTTGATATTTTTGATTGCAACATGTGACAATAGAGCCCCCTTTGTTTGTTTGTTTCCATATATGAATCACTATGAAACATCTTGAAGTGATTTAACAAGAAAAACATCAACAATGAAAACAACTATACATTTTCATAGGCAAAAAATCCAAAACAATGTCATCTGTGAAACAATTAAAACAGTTCCTGACATAAAAAACAACTTCAAATCCAATACAGATACAGATGGGGATTAAAAAGAAATTTCCACTAGAAAGGCTTGTTGGAAAAGGAAGGTTTTCCAGGAAAAGGAAGGAAGGAAAGACAATAAAGATTGTGTCTGTCTGAGATGTAATGGGACGGAGTTCCAAAGGGTAGCTGCTGCCACACCAGAAGCTTGATTCCTTCATCGTATGGAAGGGACCTCCTGGTGCGATGGTATCTGCAGAAGGTCCTCTTCTGCAGAAAGCAATGATTGGTTGGGTATGTAAGGGGGGAAATAATCTTTTAGGTAACCTGTATAGAGCTGCAGACATCTATATCAGCATAGCCCAGTAGCTAATTGGCAGCCAGCCCTTAGAACCACGGCAACAGTGGAAGAACGAAGGAGGCCGTGTGCAGGATCAGCTTTTTGCTTTCCTCTCTCACAGAGGAAAAAATGCCAGTGTTAATTTTGAGATTTTTCAACATCCCATATTTTTCCATTTCTTCTTTTGCAGACATTTCTGGTCATGAGAGCCAGAAACACCCTCATTATTTTTTACAAAATAAGTTGATGTGCTGCTCCCAAAGAGGGAACACTGAGTTATTTTTGATGTATGCAAAACATCAGACAAATGCTACCCTTTGGGGACTTTGTGGGTTGTTTTTTTAATTCTGCCAGGTAATGGTGGGGGGGGGGAATTCAGTTCAGTTCACATTTAAAGCCAAATCTATCAAATTTTCACTCTCAGAAACAATATGAGAACTGAAAGGCAGGTATTCTTCCAAATTTGTACTAATACAAATTTTGATGTCATTCTCCAACCAATGTTTACCAAAATGCCTATATTAGGGGGAAATGTGCATGAAACTGGATATATCAATAAAAATAACATACAAAATGCATTATATTAGGTAAGGGTTGCAAAAATGTGTGCATTAGTCAAAACTGCCTACAAAAATATTTTTATTAAGAGAAATTTGCACTAAAATGCTGGAGAATTTTCATGAGGATTTTTTTTTTAAAAAAATGCAAATTGCTATAGAAATGTGGAAAATTGAATTTAGGATTGGGAAACTGAGAAAACCTAAATGGACAGATCCTTCCATCCATACCACTAGGTCATCCCAGAAATATAAACTTGGCCTTGTCACTGTTAAGTTTGGAATAGTACAGTGTTATTTTAATAGGTTTTTAACTGATTACTACTGTATTATATTGTACTAGTTTTTGTTTGGTACATCACATTGTGGTTCTATTGAATATAAAGTAATTAAGAATTTTTCTAAATAAAATAAATAAATGACACTTCCCCCTCCCCTTTTAAAAACAAAAAAGCAAGACAACCAATCAGTTCTTAATTCTGTATTGGGTGTCTGATTCCATCTTTCCTTGTACAGAAATGTACAATAATGATCCACATCTTACCTCCAGCAAGCTTAGGCAGCAATCCTAAAGCCACTTTCTGGGGTTGGGGGGAAGTGCATTCTGAGTAGCCATGCATACTAGTGGAAGTTGCTGAACTACACCTCCCATCATCCCTGGTCATTGGCCATGCTTGCTAGGGCTGATGGGAGCTATAGTTCAACAACATCCAGAGGGCCAAAGGTTCCCCACCGCCTGATGTATAGGACTGCAGTGTTAGATGCTTTAGGAAATTACCAGAGGGACTGGTGGCCGGATCAGGCTGAGCAGCTTAAAGCAATTTTTTGCAATAACTAAACAAATCTGCCTCTTACATGTATAACCACATTACGGGCTCCATTTTCTCAGCTGCGCTGAAGTGTAATAGCATGTTGGGAATAGTAGCAAAGAATGTTGGGAAATGTATTTTATGCCCATAAAGTGCTTTTCTAACATGATTTCATAATTTCCAGAAACTTCCCATTTCTGGATATTTATTGCATAAATCTTTTCCCCTTCAGTCTTCCTTTAAGGGCTGCATGAGTCATACCTTCCAAGGGGTGGACACTTTCTAATAGCTTGAGTTATCATGCATTACTCAGACATGGTCAAGAAAGGACACCTTCTGTTGCTTTATAAAAGCCCCTTCTTCCCTGTGCTTGTGTGGAAACAGAAGCCAAAGGGGCATTTTGAAGAGCTCTTTCAGTGCAGTTGTGCCAGTTGGCATAACTCTAGCGAGACACAGCTCCAGCTTGGAAATTACCTTCCTTTCCCACTGTCTGAATGGGCATTCAAGCTAGTCATCTCCAAATAGCATTAACAACTGGCTTTCATATGAATAAAGGGTTTTGCTCTTGTTTAAGCCCTGGTTTTCACAAATGAAGAAATGATGAGAAAAGAAGAGAAACCAAAATGGACAGATTCACCCAACCCTGGTCACATATCCAAGCTGGAGGAGCTAGCCCAGTTATGGCAAAAGAAAGATTGGCCATTGGTTAATAAGGGCAAGTGTGTAACAGGGAAAAGTGTTTAAAAAACATCTTTAAAAATGGAAGTGAAAAAAGTACACATAATCTCCTTGGTCTGAGCATAAAGGGAGGACATTGTTGGGAGAAAGACGAGGGCACCTACGAGGTTCAGAGTGGCTCTTGCTTCAGCTAGCTTTGAAATGTGGGTGTAAAACCAATGCTTGATCAGAATGTTCATTTGCATTACAAATGTCTCATTTCTGCTTTTGAACCATGATCAGCCCTTAAGATAAAAGGCTCAGGAGATAGTCAAAAGGCAATTTAAGCTTCATTTTTTTTAGAATGCTTTTAGAATTCTATTCCTACAAATCTGTCCTATGGTGATCCTATTGATATCCTCTGTAATTATGGTAGGACGAGTATACCATTGACCCCAACTCAAGAATATGTGATATCAATTATAACTAAGACAATATACTACAGTCTTGGAAACTGGTTTTTTTAAAAACAACAACAACTGGGTGACCATTGAATAAACAGTAGAGAGAAGTTTGTACCATGAGAGTCATTCTATGATTGTGATCCAGTGCACATGTACTAGGACAGGGATCACCAATGTTTCTGGGCCCATGGGGACATTTACGAACCAGATAAACTGTTGTAGATACCACACACACCACAACCAACCACATACTGCAACCTATTCTATTAGCTTCTTTCAAGCTTTATTTCAGCACAAGGAGGAGCGAGGGGAGGGGACCCTGCAGACACTCTGTGGGCACATATGTGCCCACAGGTGCCACACTGACAACCCCTGCACTAGGGAGTGAGCTTCATTAAACACAGTGGGACTCATCTCTAGGCCAGCATACATCTCAGAGTATGGTCTGAAAGCCACCACCTTGCTGAAGCTCAGTGGCAGAGCATCTGCTTTGAATGCAGAAGGTCCCAAGGTCAGTCCCCAGCAATCCTCCAGTTAGGGCTGGGAGAGACCTCTGCCTGAAACCCTGAGGAGCCACTGCCGGTCAGTGTGAACATTACTGAGTTAGATGGACAAATGGTCTGACTGCAGTCAGTCTCCAGTGGAGGCTTCAAGGCTGCCATTTTGATTTCCCAAAATGCCCCAGTGCACTGAGGAGGGGCATTGTGGGAAATTTTAATGGTGGGATGCTGCTTGGTGCCAAAGTGCTGCTACAGCCGCCTTCGACCGACACCCGCTAGTATGTGTTTTAATGGCTTTTAATATTGCATTTTAAATTTCTGTAACCCGCTCTGGGACTTAATGGTGAAGGGCGGGCAAGAACAATAACAATAACAATAATAATATAGCAGGGGAGCCCCTCAAACCTGCAGCCTGCCTTGCTTGCTGTCAGGAACTCAGCCACCTCCTTCCCCCACAACACCAGCCTCCTCCCCATCTTTGCTCTGCTCAGTTCCTAGAAGGCAGTCAGAGCAGCTCCCTTGCTATTTTCAGACAGGCATCCATGAACCACCCACCCCCTCTTGCCATAAAAATCCACAGCAAGACACAGACAGGCATGCTGAAGCCTCATATATAATTAAATCATGGGCCGGTACAGCTAGTGAAAGCTAAAAAAGACAGGCTCAAGCTATGCACAATCTGGTTACGCTTTCCAGCCCTGTCATTAAACTCTCCACGGGTTAATCTGTCTTCCAAATGGCCAAGTAAACTGTGCATCTCGAAGGGTGCTTTGCTGAGTTACAGCGTGCATCTGTCTTTCACTCCTGGCTGGCAGAATGGCAGTATTTTGAAGTGGTCCAGAGTTCTGTAGAATACAATAGGAGAAAAGCCACCCTAAATTATTCCCCATACCTGATGTACAGTGGATGCAGGGCTGACCCAAGGCATTTCACAGCCTGAAATGGAACAGATAATGGCACCACCATTCCGGCAAAGTGCATGCTAGTATCCAAGGCTGCCCAAGATTTTTTGGCAACTGAGTCAGAAAATCCCACAGACATCTCTCCCTGGGACAGATGAATATCGGTTTTTCTGTTCCTAATTTTTCCAGGCTTAAGTTCAGATCTCATCATTTCAACATCAGTTTCCATTTTAAAAAAAAGCTCTCAACATTTTAGTGCAAATTTCTCCTTATATACACATTTTTGTGTGCAATCTTCCCTAATACAATGCATTTTTGCAAAGCAAGTTTCCTTAATATAATGCATTTTTATATTATTTTTGCTAATATATGCATTTATATGCACATTTTAATGTGGTATGTGCATTTTTGTATGCATCACTTGGCTGGAGACCTGCACTGCAAAATTCAGAGAAGGGCAAATTTTGAAGAATGGTTGTGTTTTGGTTCGCATATTGTTTCAGAATGTGTGAATAACATCATGTAGCACATAGTTAAACTGTGAAATTCACTCCCACAGGAGGCATTAATGGCCTCCAACTTGGATGGCTTTAAAAGATGATTTAACAAATTCATGGAGGATCGGTCTATCAATGGGTGCTAGCCATGATGGCTATACTCTGCCTCCATAGTCAGAGGCAGTATACTTCAGTACCAGTTGCTGGAAACAGCAGGAGGGGAGAGTGCTCTTGCACTAAGGTCCTGCTTATGAGCTTCCCATAGACATCTAACTGGCCACTGTAAGAACAGAATGCTGGACTAGATGGGCCACTGGCCAGATCCAACAGGCTCTTGTTCTGTTCCAGGCAAGTTCATCTTTAAATGAGAAACTGAATCAAGTTTCTTCCTCATCTCTAACTGGGAGTACAAATATTATTATAATGCATTTGAAAAGTAACAGTTTGCTGCTCTTTCATGATACCCAGGGCCCGTTCACACGGAGACTTACTGTGAGATTGATGCTACTTGCACCCCTGTTTAATTTGCATGGTTCACATGATGTTGCAGGCAAAGAGAAGCTAGGATGCAGTTTTTCCCTTTAAATCCACATTAAACCAATCCAGGGACAATGTGAAAAGTGAAGGAAAAACTATCTCCACTTCGCAGCATTACTCCATGTAGGTGCTTTGCTTCGACTTTTTTTGCTAGCCAGGTGGATCCTTGCTTTCAAATACTCCCCTTTCTCTACCCACTAAACTCTCCATGAATTCCATTTTGTTTCCAGTGGCTTAACCAGCCACTTCCGAATCCCTCTCTGTCCTCCTGCCTTCCTTCCTGCCCCTGTTCTAATCCGCTTCGTGTCAATTGCAGCCGGATGCTCTGGGCTTCAGCAGGGAGAGGTGTGCAATTGACAAGAAACACTAACCAAAAAAAACCTTCGCCTTCTTCCTTAGCAATAGCGATACACAGGAGGGAGTAAACATGTAAATTTGGGGGCAGGGGCACAAAACAGAGACACCAATCCTTCCCAGAGAAACGCCGACTAGTGTAAACGGAAACAGTGGATTTGAAGGTAGGAAGTGTGAACCTTGCAAATCTATCGTGATGGCAAAAGCTGGCTGTGTCTTTACTACATCTTTCAGCTCCCATGTGAATCAGCCCCCAGTCTTAGCTGCCTGGGCTGCAGAAGTGTTTCAGCTTTCACAGCAAGGCCTAGATCCCTTCCCATACCTCATTGCTATCTTAGCTCGCATAGAGCTGCCGAGCAGGTGAAAACATGGCACCAGCTGTGGAAAGCCAAGTTGTCAAAATAGGAGGCATTATTACATTTAAATTCAAAAACATTGCTTGTGTGCTACCTCCCCCTATATAGGGGGCCTTCATTGACTCCATGCAGGGATGCCGGCAAAGAAAGGAAAGAGACTCAGACATGATTTGGAGCTTTCATTTGTATCCTATTTCAACAGTAAATCTCTGCAGGGGATGTGACCTTCGCTAATTGGAAATTGCATCCTGTGGCGTATTTATTTCTTTGCTGTTATTCAAACATTTTGTTAATTATTGACAAATGACGCTGATAATGGCACAGCAGGAAGAGCTGGCGGGATGGAAGATGCACCCAGATTTGTTCTGATGCTCCAGCTTGCTCAGATGTCCTGGCTGATGACCAGAGGGTCTAAATCAGGAATAGGCAGACTGTTGCATGATGGCTGTATATGGTCCTTGGCCTAATTTCATGGAGCTCTCAGCCTAATTTCATGTGGGTGGCTAAAAGGGGTAAAGCAGAGGAAAGGGGGTGGAAGAAATTGAAAATGAAAGAGGGGGAAGGGAGAGAGAGAGAGAGAGAGAGAGAGAGAGAGGAGGGTGACACACTCACCTTTAGCTCTGCCACTAGGGATTAGAGATGGTGGAAGAATTTGATTTAGTTCGCATTTCAAGCCAAATCTATCAAACTTGCACTTTCCAAAACCATATGACAACAGAATCATAGCCATCCTTTGAAATCTGCACTTTTCCGAATTTTACAAAGCAGTTTGCCAATCAAACAGTGTTTTACAAAAATGCATATATTAGGGGAAAGTGTGCATGAAATGAACACGAGTGAAAATAACATACAAGAATGCATTATGTGACGAGTAATTGCTTGCTTGCAGAAGCTTCGTCAAAACTGTCTACAAAAATGTGTTTTCTTAGGAGAAATTCACACTAAAATACTGGAAGATATTCATGAGGATTTTTTAAAAGAAGAATTCACAAATTGCTGCAGAATTGTGGAGAACCAAATATGCCAATTTCAGGTTCCTGCAGTTTCTCATTTGTCCAGTCTGCTCTCCACATTTCCATCTCAGTTTGTACATTTTCTTTAAAAAAAATTAAAAGTCATTATGAAATTTCATCAGCTTCCCCCAAAGAAGTCTGGCAACAGTAGTTGTTAAAGGTGTTAAGATGGGGGTTGGACTCAATGGTCTTATAAGCCCCTTCCAACTCTACTATTCTATGAATTGTCCCCTATCCCCCTCACAGAACTATGATTCCAAGAGTTCCCTGGGAAGAGAGATTGGTTGTTAAACCACTCTGAGAATTATAGTTCTGTGAGGGGAATAAGGATCCCCTAAAAACTTTCCTCACCCTTAAATACAGTTCTCAGGAACCTTTGGAGGAAGCCATGGCTATTTAAAGTGATATGATACTGCTTTAAATATATAGTATAGATGGGGCCAGGGCTATCTTTTGTAAAGTAGGGCACATGGCCACCATATCTCTTCAGGGTCTCAAGCAGAGATCTTTCATATCACCACCTGCTTCATGATCTTTGTAACTGGAGATGTTGAGAACTGACCATGCAAAGCAAATGCTCTACCAGTGAGCTATGGGCCCTTCTCTCTGTTTCAAAACCAACCACTCTTTTATGGCATTATAGGTAATGGCTGTTCAGGAAATGGAAGCCCCAAGCTCCCTTAGACATGCCTGATCTGCATTATGTAGTTCTCTGGATCCAGATTAGGGTTGCCAGCTCTCCAGTTTTAGCCCAGAGACTCCAGTTTTTGGGGGTCCTCTCCGGGTCTCCGGGTGAGTCACCATGATCTCCGGACTCTTAGCTTTCATTTTTTTTTAAAATTAATTTTCTAGGTAGTCTGGTTCAAAAGATATAAACCAAAATGTCAGCCGCCACTGCCCCCCGCAACTTCTGTTACTACTGGCTGCTCTAATCCCTGCCCTTTCAGGTTTTTAGCCAATAAGTGAAGTCAGGGTTGTGATTGACAAAATTTGTTGACACTGCCCCCAGGCAATACCTAAACTCCATTTCCAGTTCTGAGAACAGTTTCCTTTTCCTGCTTGTCTCATATCAGGAATTCAGTAAATATATAATTTTCAGTAGCATAAAGAGTCCTTTCCCTGTACAGGATTGGGACTTGCTACTGAGTAAACATGCATAGGATTGAATTACAACAGAAGATCACAGCAGAATCTTGGTGGGCATCAGGGCTGGCTCTAAAGGGCAGCTAGGTGGGGCCCTGGCCAAGGGACCCTGGGGCTACAGGGGGCCCTGGGGGGCCCTGCGCTCCCCTTCTGCAATCCATGGCAGGATTCCTGCCACAGATCACAGGGCGAGAGCTTCCGAGCCGCCCGCTATTCCCCCGTTCTACCTACCTTTCTCTGTGCTGTTTTTTTGCAGGGTTGCCATCAATCAAGATGGCGGCTGAGGTTTTCCTAAGGGGCTGAAGCCTCTGCCGCCATCTTGGTTGATGGCAGCAATGCACGCATGTAGTCTCTTGGCCACTGAGAAGAGTCTTCCTTATCCTTTCCTGCATGACTGGAGCTCATCAGAGTGAACGGAGGTGAGTCAGCCACTGAGAAGACTCTTTTCAGTAGCTAACACTCTTGCCTTTCATGCTGATCAGCTCCTAGGGATGTCTGTTGTTGTAGGAGAAGGCATGAACAAGGATCTCATTCTCAAGCCAGCAGCAAAAGAGAAAAAGGAGGGAGGGGTATGACTATGCCTGTCATGAAGGGACCCTGTTCTTCTGAATTTGCCACTACATTACTGGCTCTACCTCCACTGTCGGAGGCAGCGTGTTTCTGAATTCCAGGTGCTGCAAACTGCAGGAGGGGGAAGTGCTGCTGTTGCGCTCAGGACTTGCTTGTGGGCTCCCATTGGGACATCTGGTTGGCCACTCTGAGAACGGAGCGTTGACCTGGATGGGCCACTGGCCTGATCCAGCAGGGCTCTTCTTATGTTTGTCTCCATTTTGGAGTTGCGTCAAGTGTAATTAATTCATATTGTGTGCAATCTTCAGTTAGCAAAAACCAGGACTGTTCCCCCCCCCCGCCTCTCTCCAGATGCACACGTGCCTAAGCGCAGCCTCAGCCATTCGTCAGGCAAGGTTTCCCTGAAGTCTGAAGGCAGTGTTCTTAAATGTAAAACTGGGCCAGCTTTAACAAGGCTTTGTGATAAATTACTTATGAAAGGCACCAGTGGCTAATTTGTCAGGATCGGAATTGGCTTAGCCGAGCTTAGGCGGCTGGTATGAATCATTAATTCAAATAACACTGAACCGTCTCGCAAGACACCTTGGCACAAAGCCTTGCTAGCAGTTCTTGCATTATGGCAGAGGTTGTTGGGGGGGGGGGAGCTGGGAGAGAGGGACTGCACTGGTGCAGACCTGGACTATTCAAAACTTTTAGAATGAGATCAAAGGAAGGTCCTGCCCAGACATATAATTTAGGTACATTTTATGTAATCATTCAGATCTGTTTTAAAACCTTTCATGATTTTATCTATGTTGTTAATTGTTATTCTTTTATGTGCATTTGGTGTGATATATATTTGTCTCTGCGACTTTGGGTTGTAGCCAACTATGTTCTACTCAGAATGGACCCACTGAAATTTATAGACTTTGATCAGTCATGTCCATTAATTATCATGGGTCTACTCTGAGTAAAACTTAGGTTGGATGCCACCCTCTCTCAATTTTGTTTTTGAATGTGGACTGTGGGTTTTAACTGTGTTTTATCTCTAATTTTAATTCACACTGCTTGGAGAACTATAGGCTATAAATTTTATAAATACATAAATAAATCTTGAATGGGTCTCCAACCGGCTGGGCTCTGAGAATCGTGGGCAAGATTCAATCAGTCAGCTCCCCGTCCCTAAGTGAGCCAACCTCCTCCTCCCCCTTGCTACCATTGCTGCTGCCTTTTCACTCATCCCTGCGGATCTAATCAGCACTGCCTCCAGTCAAGACAGAGGTCAACTATATATGGAGGCTCTCTTTGCTCCTCTGACTGCTCACTCGCTCAGAGATTGCAGGTGAACAGATAGACGCAGTAAGGCAGGGCTAGGAGGCTCTTGGAATTAGCAGAGGGTCCCAACTAGAGTATGCACCTTGGCACATACTTAACAATGCCAACTTCTGACGCCAGCCCTGCTTTCCCGCAAGCTTATAATCTAAAGCAATAATAAGAGTGGATTTTCACTGTCTGTGGACCGGCAGCGGAGCTTGACAGACTTCACAGGACTTGATGGCCTTATAGGCCCCCTTCCAGCTCTACTATTCTGTTATTCTATTATTATTCACCAGCAAGTGCACCTTAAAACATGCCCCACAATCCTCTCCAATGCGCAGGGGGTTCCACAGCAGATAAATTGTTGTGGGATGGATTTCCTGAAGCTAAGAGGATCAAAAACCACAGGAGGACAAGAAACCGCATGAGGGGAAAGTGCTCTTGCACTCAGGTCCTGCTTGTGGGCTTCCCACAGGCATCTGGTTGGCCATTGTGAGAACAGGGATGTTGAACAAGATGGGCCACTGGCCTGATCCAGCAGGCTCTTCTTATGTCATTATTTTCTTAAGTCAGAAAGTCACTTCTCTAAAGTAACAAAACAAAGGAAACAAAAGGAAAAGATTCAAAAGGAAGGAATTCATGTGGTGGCTCTGAATATTTCTTGCTGCTAAAACAACATAAAATTGTCTAGTGCCTTAAAAGCGAAGGCTGCAACCCTATAGCCATTTACCTGGGAGTAAAACTGATTAAATTATTATTATTATTATTATTATTTATTAAATTTATATACCGCCCGACTAGCGATAGCTCTCTGGGCGGTGAACATAAAATAGTATAAAAATACAATGAATAACAGAATAATATTAAAATACAATCAACAATACAATAAACATTATTAAAATTAGATCAATGTAACTTAAAATGCTTCAGAGAATAGGAAGGTTTTGACCTGGCGCCGGAAGGAAAGCAGAGTCGGCGCCAGGCGTACTTCCTCAGGGAGACTGATCCATAGTTCGGGGGCCACCACTGAGAAGGCCCTAGATCTTGTCATCACCCTCCGGGCCTCCCTGTGAGTTGGAACCCGGAGGAGGGCCTTCGTAGCAGAACGTAGTGCACGGGCCGGTTCATATCGGAAGAGGCATTCCGCAAGGTATCATGGTCCCGCACCGTATAAGGCTTTATAGGTTAATACCAACACTTTGAATCTAGCCCGGAAACATATTGGCAACCAGTGCAAGCTGGCCAGAACAGGTGTTATATGCTCGGACCGCTTGGTCCTTGTCAGCAATCTGGCCGCCGCATTTTGCACTAGTTGTAGCTTCCGAACTGTCTTCAAAGGTAGCCCTACGTAAAGCGCATTACAGTAATCCAAACGTGAGGTTACCAGAGCATGTACCACTGATGTAAGGTCCTCTTTACTCAAATAGGGACGTAGCTGGGCTACCAACCGAAGTTGGTAAAACGCATTCCTAACCACCGAGGCTACTTGAGCCTCAAGTGAGAGGGAAGAGTCTAAAAAGACTCCCAGACTACGAACCCGGTCCTTTAGGGGGAGTGTAACCCCGTCCAGGACAGGGTATATATCCACCATCTGATCAGAGAACCCGTCCACCAACAGCATCTCAGTCTTGTCTGGATTGAGCTTCAGTTTGTTAACTCTCATCCAGTCCATTGTCGAGGCCAGGCAACGGTTCAGCAAATCGACAGCCTCACCTGAAGAAGATGAAAAGGAGAAGTAGAGCTGCGTGTCATCAGCATACTGATGACAACGCACTCCAAAACTCCTGATGACCTCTCCCAACGGCTTCATGTAGATATTAAAAAGCAGGGGGGACAAAACTGACCCCTGCGGGACCCCATATTGGAGAGCCCGCGGTGTCGAGCAATGTTCCCCAAGCACTACCTTCTGGATTACTTCTGAGTAGACATGCATAGACTTGCAATACATTTTCTTGTGGCAATGACCTTTCATAAATAAAAGCCTGGTTCATCAGAAGCATTGAAGCAGACAGTAAAGATGACAGAGAGATATTTATGTGAGTCATAGGAACGTAAGACACTGCCTTAATCCAGATCAGACCATTGGCCCATCTAGTTCAATGTTGTCGTCACTAACTGTCGACAGCTCTCCAGGGTTTCAGGCTGGAGTCTTCCCAGCCCCAGGCTGTAGATACCAGGGAATGAAACTGGGACCTCCTGCATGCAAAGCTTTACCATTCAGCTATGGCTCTTCCCAAAAATGAATTATGAACTCCAGGAACCTAAGTTCAAGGTTCTGGTTTTGGTGTACAAAGCCCTATACAGCTTGAGACTAGGATACTTGAAAGATTGTCTTACCCCTTATATACCCAGTCGATCTCTGTGCTCTGCAGGTGAGGGCCTCCTGCAGATACCATCTTATCAGGAGGTCCGTTCCACACAACACAGGAAGCAGACCTTCAGTGTTGTGGCATCTACCCTTTGGAATTCCCTCCCCTCGAATATTAGACAGGTGCCATCTCTGTTATCTTTTCAGCGCCAACTGAAGACCTTCAACAAGCCTTTTAAGCAGAGACCTTATCCCAGTCTGCATCTGGGTTGGAATTGCTTTCTAAGATGTTTTCAAAGGTTTTTTTAAAGGTGTTTTTAAAGATGTTTTGTTTTAAAATGTTTTAAAGTCTTTTTTTATGATGTTTTAGAGTGTTTTTGTTTGCTACCCTGTGCTCCTACTGGGAGGAAGGGTGGGATATAAATAAATAATAGGAATGTAAGATGTTGCCTTACACCAAACCAAACCATTGGTTCATCTAGTTCAGTATTGTCTGCAGGGCCGGTTCCAAAGGGTGGCCAGGTTGGGCACTGGCCTGAGGGCCCCGCAGCTCTAGGAGCCCCTGGGGGGCCCGAGGGCCCCTCTGCTCCCCTTCTGCGATCCCGTGGATCGCAAGACGAGCTTCCGAGCCACCCACCATCCCCAGCGCTTCACCTACCTTTCTCTGCTGTTCACGCAGGGTTGCCATCAATAAAGATGGTGGCCGAGGTTTCTGTAAGGGACTGAAGCCTCTGCCGCCATCTTGGTTGATGGCAGCAATGTGCGCGCTGCATGCCATCAACCAAGATGGCGGCAAAGGCCTCAGTCCCTTGCGGAAACCTCGGCTGCCATCTTTATTGATGGCAACCCTGTGCGAACAGCAGAGAAAGGTAGGTAAAGCGCTGGGGATGGCAGAGGATGGCAGGCGGTTCAGAAGCTCGTCTTGCGATCCACAGGATCACGGAAGGGAAGCAGAGGGGCCCGGGGCAGGCTAATGCCCAAGGGCCCCCGCATTCCTGGAGCTGGCCCTGATTGTCTGCATTATTTTCAGTAGCTCTCCATGGTTTCAGGCACAGAGTCTTTCCAGCTCCACCTGGAGACATCACAAACTGAAGCAGGAACCTTCTGCATGCAGAAGATGTGCTGAGGTACAGCCCTTCCCCTAAATGTCAGAAAGGGCTGTGGAAGTGGACTGAGACTCAAAGATGATGAAGATATCCTGACAGCAAAGTTTGAATCACTCAACAGACATGAGTGAGATTCAACCCCAAGGACTCCTCAAGCCCAATAGCTGGATCCAGGCATGCTGAGCTGTACAAGTCCGGAGCTTGATTTGCGTAAGATCACATGTGAGATGTTCTCTACTCAAGCCCAAAGAAAATCAGTTCTGTGAATAAACTCCTGTTCAGCATACTCACACTCTGTGCACTCCTAAGCATCTTTTGCTTCAGTACAGTGACCTTGTGGTCAAAAATAGCATGCCCTGGGAGGCCAGAATATTCATCCTCATGTTTCTATTATGGGGCTTTTAAAAATATCTGATTTGCACTCGCTTATTTTTTATTTTATTTTAGCAAAGCAAATGAACAATGCAACACGCAATGCCATCAGCGTTTAAAGAAATGTCATGTCATATCTATCCAGTAATTAGGAACTTCCTCTTTCAACAAGCCTTTTAAGTAGAGACCTTATCCCAGTCTGTGTCTGTGTTGGAATTGTTTTTTAAGATGTTTTTAAAGCTCTTTTTAAAAAGATGTTTTTAAATATGTTTTGTTGTAATATGTTTTAAAGTCTGTTTTTATGATGTTTTAGAGTGTTTTTAGTGCTTTTGTTTGCTGCTCTGGGCTCCTACTGGGAGGAAGGGTGGGACATAAATCTAATAAATAATAAAAATAAAATATTCTAATACTCATAAGAGGCATCATTGTGTGTAATTTAATTTAGTCTTTCCACAGTGTTCCATGTGTGGCTGGTGGTCTCAGACGCATTAATGTCTTTAGTAAAATGGTATCATATTTCAAATAAGTTGTCCAACTCTTTTCCCATTAACTTTATGTAATTGCTTGGTCAGTTCCTCAGAAAGCACAATATTCCCAAAGCTGTAGGTATCAAGAAAAGATCTGTTGCATTATTCCATTGTTTCACAACTACCAGTCTAACTGCCACCAGCTTAAAGGTGGATGTTACTCATATTTGGTCCGAAGTTGTTGTCTATATTAATTTTGTATTGGCAAAATCTGTGAATTTTGTGGACGTCCCTGTGCTTTTAAATTATATTCCTGTTATATGGAGATTAACAGCAGAACAACAAGAATAGACTTTATGTGCCTTAATGGTTGCTAAGAAACTTATACTTCGACCCTGGAAGAACAAGTACTTGCCAACTATTATGCAATGGCTTGATGACCTAAAAATGCTTGCTACCTTTGGGAATACTTTCTGCAAACACCAACTTCATCTGGATGCATATTTGGACATTTGGGCAGCATCTGTTGATCTATGGCTGCTTTCACACTGCACTTTATTCTGTTATTCTGACAATTTCATATCTGGTAATTTGCTCGTTATATTTGATCTTTCACATGGCATACAAGCTAGTTCTGGCATTCTAGTGGAATATAGTGCAAATTTAGCACTAATTTTTGGGATAAATGACACAAGAAATAATCCATTTGCAAGCTTGCGAACCCAGAAAATCATGGGTTATTTTTCCTAGCTGCAGCCGCTCATGTGACAGGCATCCCAGCATGCAGTGAGTTCCCGTCCCTTAGGTGTGTGGGGTATTTTTGCTTGGAAAAAAATGTACTGGAATTCCTGCATTTCCCACAATACACCCCCTGCAATGGGACAAGATCTTCACCCTCCTGCACAGTGGGGAAATACATCGTACATGTCTATAATGGGTGAGGGACGAAAACAAGACATTGTTCGTTGCAGCCGTGCGAAAGATATTTGCACAAAAGGCCAGTATATCAGCTGAAAAAGCTACTGTTCTTTAATGCAACAGGTACTTTAGTGTGAAAGGAAGCGCTACCATTTTAATTCACTAAACTAATGCAATAATCCCTATGTCTGAGAGTAGTCCTATATGTCTAAACTAAAATGGATGCATAAAAGTTTAAATGTTTTGTAAAAGTGAGCTGGCAGGGATTTTCTTCCTCTCTCCCACTCTAGTTATTTTCTTTTCTTTTCTCTTCTCTTCTTAAGGGAATTGAAAAACTAATTTTAAAAAATTAAAAAGGTACCGTATATTCCGGCGTATAAGACGACTTTTTAACCCAGGAAAATCTTCTCAAAAGTCGGGGGTCGTCTTATATGCCGGGTGTCGTCTTATAGGGCGGGTGCTGAAACTTCTGAGCCGGACTGGAGAATCTGCGGTCGCCGCATATGGTGGGGTTGTAGCTCCACCTATCGTGCAAAGGCAAGAATGTTTTTTGAAGTCAAGACTAGGGGCGTCAGGCCCCTCCCACTCTCCAGTTCATTCTTGCCTTCGTACGAACAAGATTGGAATTTCTATAGCGTAGCATTTAGCTAAGTTTTTTTCGTGTTTGTTTGTATATTTGTTCTGACTGGGTACGGACCTAGTGTTACTTGTGTGTCTCCCAAGTCCTTCCTTCCCTGGTCTTGTGTTTAACTACTCATTTGTTTAACCACTCCTTTGAGTTTATTTCCTTTCGGATGTCTGCTCCCTGTTGTTTGTCTTACGGCCCCTACAAAGACGGCGGCTGCGGTTCTCTACGTTTTTGGCCATTTTCGAGCCTTTCCCCCTGGGATCTGTCGCATCCATCGGGAGCTCCCGGCTCTGACTCTCCCACAGCGGTTTTCCTGCGCTGGGCTGCCTCGAGCCCTTGGAGCCCTTGGAGAGACCGCAGCTGCGGTTCTCTCCCAGGCGGGAGCTTGCGGCTGCGGCTCCCTGCCTTTCCCCCGCCATCTAATTTTAGCCTGCCTGGGTACTGCCTCACGGGAGCCTGCTACTGCGGCTCTCTCTCTCTCCCATTAACGAGTTTTTCTCCGTGACTTTAATCTCACCACGGAGAGCTCTGTACCCGACGGCGGCAGCGGCTTGCCTCCTGCTGACTTTCCTGTCATAGTTTTCTCCTGGCCGTCCCTTGTTTAGGCTTTTTACAGCCGCCAGTGCGACTATCGGCCCCGCAGCTCCCACTGCGAGACTGCGCTGGGCAGCCCTTCCCCCAGTTTGCTAACATACGGCCACCATTTTACAGCAAAATCTGTAAAAATACCATAGCTTGCAGTTATGATGGGCGTTGCTAACTCGCCAGGGACTTGCCCGGCACTTGCTCTCTCTCTATTGTTTGTTATCTTCCTCCTATCATCATCAGTTCCAGTTTGGTTGTCAGCTTAGAAAACAAACAGCATGGCAGCTCCCATGGGTTTATTGTCTTATCCTTCCTTTCAGCTTTAGAGTGAATTAGGAAAAGTTTAATCCACTTGCACTGTTTTATGTTTACACGTTTGATGACAAACAACCTTATGTTTATAAGTGACAGTTTTCCTGCTAAGTACCTGCATGTCATAAGCAGGGGTAGTCTTATACGGCGAGTATATCCCAAACTCTATATTTTAACTGGAAAAGTTGGGGGGTCGTCTTATACGCCCAGTCGTCTTATACGCCGGAATATACAGTAAGTAGTTTCTTATGTAATAGACTCTTGCTGCCTCTGTCAACATGGTTAATAGTGCCAATTTTGGATTTAGATGGATGACTTGCCAGCTTATTTTCAGATGGGGGGACTTTTTCAGAATAACAGTCACATTCCTTCATGGGGCAACATTCTGGGGCTTACATGCCAGTGGTGGGCAGTGGACAGAGGCAAAAGTGGGTGTAGCAGGGGTGTAGTCATCCAGGGTCTTGGGGAATCTTAGACCCCTTACTTTTTTGGGAGCAGGGTCCCAGCAGGGTCCCTATGTCTCCAGCATATAATGAGCCAATAAGCATGAAAGGGGAGTGTGTGAGCCACTATGATGAGTCTTTTAGCATGCCTCTATGTCCCCTCTTTTGCTGATTGGAGCCAATCAGTGAAAGGTTGTGAGTCAGCCACTGAGAAAACTCTTCTCAGTAGCTAGCACTCTCTTCTTTCATGCTGATTGGCTGCTAGAGATGTCTGTTGTTCTGGGAGAAGAGAAGGTGTTAACAAAGACCTCATACTCAACGCAGCAGTGAAAAAAGAGGGGAGGGGTGTGGCTGTGACTATCGTGAAGGGACCCTGCACTTCTGAATTTGACACTAGGCTATTGGAGTGTAGCAATGGATGTTACTCTTACCTTGGTAGTTTTATTCCAGCCATGCAGAAGCCAGAGATGCATCTCTCCATCCTGTATCCAGGCAAGTAATAGTCATTATCACAGCTCAAGGACACATTCCAGCCAGGCAGAAGCATATGAGGAGGTTTCAGAATAGGGTCAGTGAAAGGTGTGGCCTGGGGAGAGGGGGTGTGGCCTAGGGGAGGAGCCATGGCCTGGGAAGAGTCCCGAGGGCTGGATGGAGCCTCTTTAGGGCCACATTCTGAGGTCCTGCAACACTCTCTCAGATATATCCATGAATTCTCTTTTCCCAGAAGTCCTGTAGCACTTCCCATGAACACCACATATGAAAGGAGGAGTCCATCGTCCTAGATTCCTGCCAACACATTAGATTCATTGCATGGCTAACACATCTTTAGGAAAATGGAATGAGATGCCATTGATTTCCATTCCTTGCGTTTTGTTTTGTTTTTACCAAGAGAGGTTGCATGGTCACAGACAGGGACGGTGCCAGACATGCTGGGGCCCTTGGGCTCCAGCTTGCCCCAGGCCCCGGTGCGCATGTGCATACACACACACACATGCGCATGCACACACGTCTACCTGTCTCTCGCAGGGAGGGAGTTTCTTCCGCCCGCCCATTCGCTGGTTCTGTCTCTCCTGTTTTTTGCAGCTGTGCGGGCTCCTATGCATGCACATCGCTGCCATCAACCAAGATGGCAGCAAAGGCATCAGCCGCTTAGGGAAACCTCGACCGCCATCTTGGTTAATGGCCGTCCTGCACATGGAGAGACGGGTAGGTGGAGCCAGAGAATGGGCGGGTGGAAGAAGCTCTCTCCCTGTGATCCATGGCAGAGTGTTACTCCTCCCCCACCCTACCAAAAGGCCCTCCAGGGGCCTCTGTGGCTCGAGGGGCCCTCGGCCAGGGCCCAACCTGGCCACCCTTTGGGACCGGCCCTTGTCACAGAATGGGCAGTCTGAAAAGGAGTAAAGCAATATGGAAATTCGGAAATGCCTGGTGAATGTAAGAAGCAACCACTCTGAAGCTCTTGTAGAGATCCATTTGCATTCTGCATCATACGTGTTACTCTTCTTAGATTCACATAGGGGGTGTGCTTTATGTGTTGCCAGGAAAAAAAAGAGAGCAAAAATAGATCACCAAGAAAAGGATCTGATTTTACATAACATTTGCATATGCTAATCACTATGTACATGGTCAGTCTACTGCTTAGTTGCTGCAAGCTGTGAATGGGCAATACAAGGCCCCTTCTTAGAGCCATTTATTTAAAACCATTTATAAACCACTTCATGCTTTTAAATGAGAGCCAGTGTGGCGTAGTGGTTAGAGTGTTGGACTACGACCTGGAAGACCAGGGTTCGAATCCCCACAGGCATGAAGCTCAGTGGATGACCTTGGGCCAGTCACTGCCTCTCAGCCTCAGAGGGAGGCAATGGTAAACTCCCTCTGAATACCGCTTACCATGAAAACTCTATTATAGACTCGCCATAAGTCAGAACTGACTTGAAGGCAGTCCATTTCCATTTTTATACTTTAAAAAATCTCTAAGCAATGTACAGCATTTTAAACATAGGCCCCTTATCAGGAGGTCCATTCTGCACAACACAGGAAGCAAACCTTTTGTGTTGTGGCACCTACCCTTTGGAATTCCCTCCTCTTAAATATTAGGCAGGCGACATCCCTGTTGTGTTTTTGGCGCTGATGGAAGACCTTCCTCTTCCAAGTAGATACCTTCATCCCAATCTGCATCTGCGTTGGAATTGTTTTTAAGATGTTTTTATTGTTTCACTGTTTGTTGTTCGCCACCCTGGGCTCCTTTGGAAGGAAGGATGGGAGTATAAATGCTATTAATATATAAATAAACTGTATCATTAAAAATGTGGCCTAACAGTAGTAACAAAACAACAACATAAAAGCATATAAAAGCAAGTAAAATAAGGAGTCAGGGGATTCAAACCCATGAAACAGGGTCTGATTTAGGGTTGCCAGGCCCATGGCCTAAGACTGATCTTGTATCTTTAGGAGAAGAGAAAGTCAGCCAAGCGCAGGTGTTCTTGCAACCCTTTAATGGGAAAAACCACAAGGTGGAATTCTCCCTTCTCCCTGTACAACTTTTAAAGATACAGAAGACCTCTTGGAGGCTGGGCCTGACAACCAAGAGGTCTTCTGTGTCTTTAAAAGTTGTGCAGGGGGAATTTCACCTTGTGGTTTTTCCCATTACAGAGTTGCAAGAACACCTGCACTTGGCTGACTTTCTCTTCTCCTAAAGATACAGGATCAGTCTCAGGCCATGGACCTGGCAACCCTAGTCTGCTTGTATATGTCAGGGAAAACCTGGGGGGAAAAGGACATCTTTACAGGCTGTCTGAAGCCACTGACAGTTGCTGCTTCACGTATGGCAGAGGGAAAGGGCATTGTGTAAAGTAGGAGCAACTGCAGAAAATGCCCATTTTCGACTCACCACCCTATCATATTCGATAGGGTGCAGTCCCACAAGTAGCCCTTAATGTCTA
The DNA here is from genome assembly GCF_030035675.1 of Rhineura floridana. Taxonomy (NCBI): domain Eukaryota; kingdom Metazoa; phylum Chordata; class Lepidosauria; order Squamata; family Rhineuridae; genus Rhineura; species Rhineura floridana. The sequence continues at coordinate 305,709,761 of NC_084480.1, read as the reverse complement.
AGTGATCCTACAGGTCTACACCTCATTTTTCCTTAAACCTGATCTGGACCTGCCAACTGTCCTCTGACAGCTCTACAAACAGAGGACCATCCTTTGTAAAGTAGCACATATGGCTACCCTAGAGTCACAAAATATCTGCAGGACAGGTCCAGGCCTGGATTTCTGGAAAAGGCTGAGTTTTATTACAGCAATGATAAAAAGGGAGAAATAGCCCCCATCATACGATACAAATGCCAAAGCCTGCACTTGTCTAGACTGTGCTTAGAATAACTGAACTTTTCAACTCCTCCTTGAGTGGCTTGTCTCATTATGCTTATTCTACCTGAACTAATTCCACTCTTCTCCCCCCCACACACATCTATCTCTGAAGATATCATAACATCTTCCTGAAGAATCTTTAAGGAGGACAAACGTAACCTTCACAATGCTGAATCAACAGGAAAGTTGAAAAGAGACCAGCTGGCTGAGAACTGGTGATGAAGCCAGGACTAGTGATGAAGCCAGGACTGGTGATAGTCCTTATCAATCTCTAATGTCATGTCCATACCATACATTTAAAGCACATTCATACCATTTTAACAGTCATGGCTTCCCCAAACAATCCCGGGAACTGTAGTTTACCACTCATTAGGGATGGGATCTGTTGACTCAAAAGTTGAACGCATTCTGTCAACCTAACAGGCAGTTATCAGTTTGGGTTTGTTCCCTGTCTGCTAGCCGCTGCTTTTCCCAGTCTGGGTTTTTTTTCTCTCCCCAAAAATATTATTAATTTTAAAGGAAATGTTTCTGTTTTATCTGATAATTGAAAGGAAATATTAAAAAAATCATTCTTAATATTGATATTTTAGAAGCAGTTTTCTTTTTTAAAAAAAAGCAATTTTCAAAAATAGCTGTGTAAAATCACTACATAAAAATCTGATCTTCAACATAGAGAATCAGCAAATTAATTGAAAATTTGTTACCAAAACTGAATTGGGAAGAATTCTAGCACATCCCTGCTACTCATAGAGCTATAATTCCTAGCACCTTTAACAAACTATGGTTCCCACAAATGTTTGGGAGATGACATGTGATTTAAATGTATGGTGTGGATGGGACCTAAGTTTTGGCATTCTGCTGCTGCAAGCTGTCTATTTCTCCGAGTGGTGAGAAGTTCAGTATCAAAGTCTGGTTTCCTTTGGCTCTGAGAGCACTGGAGACATACAGCATTTTTGTTTGACTTACATCTGCTTGACATACATCTATAGAACTAGAGCATAGGTCAGGGTCAGAGATGGGGATTTTTGGACTCCATCTCTCATAAAGTCCCAGCCAATGTGGGCAATGGTCAGGCATGATGGGAGTTCTACCCCGCCACAGCTGGAGGTCCAGAGGTTTCCTACCCATCGCATAAGTGGAGGTAAACAAGATGCACCCATTACAAGGCAGCAGATCCACTGCAAGGGAGCAAATTGTCCAAGAGTGCCCCTGTAAAGTCAAGGTGCCTTCAGCTAATTCAGTGCTTGCTTATATTTAGTGGTTTTTAGGAATAGATTGTGTTTACCTCCCTGTTCTACCAGGTTGCTGCTAAGCAAATAGAACCAGGGTAACTAATAAATGAAAGTTGATGTATAGGCCAGAGTTTGGTAGTGTATGTATGGTCCTTGATTAGAGCCACTCATTTAGAATTTAGAACCTAATTTTCACCTCCCCCATTCCATTCCCTTTCCTTCCCCAACCCCCTCCACGGTACAATTTGACACTCACATTTCCCAGCATCAAGGTAAAATTCCCTGTCTGGGATCAAAATGACGCAGGGTTGACGGCCCCGCAGACCGCACTACATCAAGGGAAGACGAATAGCTTAATTCACTCTCTGTCGCCGCAGCAAATACATCATCTGTATAATTTGGCAATCATGTGAAATTTACTGTGGCCCACTGGGATTTTATGAGAAAACATGGAAATCGTGCTATGGCTTCTGAGAGAGGCACAATCCATAATAATTATGCACAGTTGGCAACTCTGTTAGTGTGAAGAGAGGCAGGGGTGGTTTGGGAGAGAGCATTTGCTGGATTCCACGTCTTGGCAAAAGGAATACACGCCGACCTTCCACACTTCCTAGCCTGTGAATTAAGGTTCAGTTCTCTCCTCCTCCCCCCCCCCATTGTCTCCCACTCCATCTCCTAATTGGCTCAGTCCTGCTAGCAGTCTATTTTGCAGTAGCTAACAGCTTTCCCAGCAGACAAGAGAGAATTTCCTGCAGGTCTGGTGCAATGCCAGCCCTCCCTTTGCACAAAAAGCTTAACTATGGCTGTGTACACACACCATATTTTGAAAGCACATGACTTCCCCCCCCAAATCCTAGAAACTGTCGCTTGCTAAAGCTGCTGGGAATTGTAGCTCTGTGACGGGTAAGCTACAGTTCCCTGACTTCTTTGTGGGAAGCCATGTACTTTAAATGCATGGTGTGTACGCAGCCTTCAAATGAGGGACTATGGTTTAGTGGCAGAGCACCAGCCTTGCACGAACACGGTCCCAGATTCAATCCTCGGCATCTCTGATTAAAAGGCTACAGTAATCAGTGTACTTCTAGGAGGTACGGTGCCTGGTTCATCCCAGCAAATTAGATCTGTACCTGCATCTGTAACCTGCTCAGGTAATGATGCTTTCCCTCATTTCTGACTGATAGGCGGTAGGTGACAGGAAAGACCCTTCTCTGCCTGATACTCTGCCTAAGACCCGGAGTCGCTGCCAGTCAGTTTAGACAACACTGGGCCAGTCTCGGTTTAAAGAAGCTTCCGGAGTTTCTAGTTCATTCATTCATTGGCAATCACTCGTGGCTGAGTAAGATTGTCTTCCAAGATAAGGTCTTTCACAGTCTTGCCCCCGTTGCCATTTGCCGATCACCATGGGACTTTTGGTTTGGTTGGAAGACGCCTGTGCGTGAATTTGTTTTATGTGGGGAGATCGGCGCACAATGATCAACACACAATCTTGACAGAAAAAGGCTTGGATCCAATGGCATGGATACCATGTTGATTGGAAGTCTTTTATCTGCTGCAGCCTTCATAGCCGTTGTAACATACACGTTGTTATCCTCCGCCTGTTCTGCCGTTGAGGACTTTCTTGGATCGTTCTTTGTCTGGTTCCTCTCCCTTGACCTTACTGCCGTGGGTGACCCTGCTGGGAGTACATGACTCTCAACAGCATCGCTCACAGGGTTCATTGGAACACGCAAGCCCACTCACCACTACAAGGTGACGATCCAGCGAGGGGAGGGCCTCTAGTGGGGAAGGGCCATAGCTCAGGGGTAGAGCACACACGACTCCCATGGAAAAGGTTCCAGGTCTCAAGGTATGCCTGAAACCCTGCCAGTCACTAGAAGGGAACGCATCCTTACATTCACCTGAGCAGATAACAGCTGCAGGTACAGATTTTCTTCTCCAGGGATGGAGAACCTCAGGTCTGGTTACCAAACGCAGCCCTCTGGGTAGGGATGGGTGAGGATTTCGATTTAGTTCGCATGTCAAGCGGAATGTATCAAATTCGCACTTTCCAAATCAATATGAGAACCGAAACACAGCCATCCTTCGAAATGCGCAATTATTAGGATTTTGGGATGCAGTTCGCCAACTAAACAATATTTACAAAAATGCATATATTAGGGAAAGTGTGCATAAAAATGAATATATGAGTGAAAATTACATGATATGATGAGGAATGGCTTGCAAAAATGTGTACCTTTGTCAAAACTACCTACAAAAATGTGTGTGTTTGGAGAAATTCGCACTAATACGGTGAAGAATTTTTTGAGGTTTTTTTTTTTAAAAAATCTGCAGATTGCTGCAGAAATGTAGAGGACTGAATTTAACATTAGAAAGTGAGAAACGGAGAGGACCGAAACGGACAGATTTTTCCATCCCTATCTCTTGGTCTCTCTGTCTGGCTTTTGGGAGCCTCCCCCCCTCACTAGTCTGGTGTCTGTAGCTTGCCCCGGCTAGAGGACAGAGAGGGGTGTGTAGATATGGATAGAAGCTAACCCATTGGACGAAGGTAAAATTTCACATTTGTCGCTTTGCCCCCTTTGACTTCTGGCACGTGGCCCCTGGGAGAGTTCCCGGGAGGGGAATGCTGAGAGAGAATGCCCCGAAGAGAATGCCCAGGCTGAAAAAAAAGGTTCCCCGTCCCTGGTGTAGGCAATCCTGAGTGAAATGGACTGTTGGTCTGGTTTGATATTGGGCAGCTTCCTCTGCCCCATTCCCCTTGGGCGCAGCTCCCTCAACAGGTAGGGGTGGCACTACCAATATTGGGGTCAGGAGGGGCATGGATGGCTGGCTCAGCCTTGACGCAGATGAGGACTAGGAAGGGTGAAGAAGAGGGAATGCCGTGCTCTAGCCATAGTGTCCCGTGTGCTGGGTCAAAGGTGCATAACCGCCCTCCCCTCCCCTTGTTGCTGCAGCTTACCTGGATAGACCTGGCAGAGGGCAGGTGGGTGTGGATGTACCAACAGAGCCAATCTGGGGCATCGACACAGCCCTGAAGTCACTGCTACCCTGTCCCACCCCAGACCCATCCAAGCAAGCTGCAGCAACACTGGTCTGGTGACAATTCTGCACCTCTGCCCCATCACCACGATAGGCCGCTACTGGGGGTGGTCCCTCCCCTAATCTTGGCCCGTTCATTTAAAGGTCCAAAAAGAGCCTTATGCATACAATTATCAAGCCAAAGCCTCTCTCCTGGCCGTGAAGGACGCTGGAAAAGTAGGGAAGCCACACTGTAGGCAGGGCGGTGGTGTTCCAGGCATGGAGAAGTGGAACTCAGTAAGAAAATGGAATTACCTGGCAATACTTGAGACAATTTGTTTTAATTGTTTTTAATAGTGAATTTTAAGCTGCTGCAACCCATCCTGGGACCTGCTGGTGAAGGGCAGGTGGTGGTGGTGGTGGTGGTGGTGGTGATGATGATGATGATGTGATCCCAGGCTGCTTGGAGCTTTAAAAACATAACAAGAGCCCTGCTGCATCGGAACATAGAAGGCGCGTCTAGTCCAGCGTCCTGTTCTTACAGGTGCCAATGGAATGCCTCAAACAGGGCGTAAGTGCAATCCTATGCATGGAATTTATACCAGAGATTACAATCCTTTTACATTAGAGCTGCATGCGCACCATACGTTCAAAGCACATGGCTTTCCCTAAGGAATCCTTGGAGCTGTAGTTGACCTCTCAGCACCCTTAACAAACTACAGTTCCCATGATTCCTTGGTACAGAGGAATGTGCTTTAAATGTGTTATAAATGTATGGTGTGTGCACAACGAAAAAGACCCCGCATAAAATGTAAGGGAAGGACTCGTGGGGAAATCTAGCCTAAGCCCTTCAGGTGGAACCAGCCTCTTTTTAAAAAAAAAAATTAATTGCCTGAAAAAAGAATATGTAGAATACATACATTTCCAGCACATACACAAAAAGCATAAAAGATAAAAAAGATATAAAGATACATAGAGCTCTCTCTCTCTCTCTCTCTCTCTCTCTCTCTCTCTCTCTGTGTGTGTGTGTGTGTGTGTGTGTGTGTCAAAAAAAGAGAAGGAAGAGAGGGAGTTTATATAGAAATTAATGATTTACCATTTATATAAACCAAGAAAAAGAGAAGACAAAAAGCCTTCTCAAGAATCAAAAGCATATAGGAGATTCATTACATAACATTAATTAGAGCTAATCATTCTCCACTTCCTGATATCATAACATACTAGATATATGGTGTGTTAAAAATAAATTACTGAAACAAAAACATCTCGAGCCTATAATTTCCATATCTGCATCCCAGTTTTGGATTAACCTTGCCCACCTTTCCATGAATTCCGTGCCTCTTAATGCCCCTTCTCTCCTATGCACTAAATAAGTTATCTTGTACATTTCAGCAAGTTGTAAACATTTAATCACCCATTCATTTTCATTAGGAGGTTGTTCCATCTTCCACTTTCTGGCCCATATGACTTTTGCTGCTACAATCATTATACCTACCAATGATTTAAGATTATCCGGAATGACGTATGGAATAACCTGAAAGTTTATCAGCATCAAAATTGGTCTTAAGGGGAAACCTATTATATCTGAGATCACATGGACTATGTGGGACCAGTAAGTTGAAACAATGGGGCAATCCCACCACATATGTTTGAGATTGCCATTAAGAGCATGGCATTTCCAGCACCTGAAAAAGTTAACAGGCTGAATTTTGTTCAAACGTTCTGCTATTACATACCATCTTAGCATCAACTTATACTGGGATTCACGTACTGAGAGACAGAGAGCCCATCCATACCTAACCACAAAATCCACGTTTTCCACATTCGGTTGGTGGCCTCAAGATCCATACATGTCCTGTTTGTGGTCAGATTATTGTAAAAACCCAATTATCAAGCATCCATACATGTGGGCTTTTATTTTTTTTTCTAAATTGCTTTATCATTGGCCTCTCCCCTAAGTCCACCCCTTTTCAGTGATTGGTCCATAACAGTTGTTTGCTTTTCGTGCACTTTTTCAGAAGAGTGCAGAAAAGCATATCTTTTTTTTTTAATTCCCACAGATGTGCAGGTTTGTGGAAGTGCTATTGGGTTGGAAGGAGACAAGGGGCTTGGCATATGACGAAGGAACGCCCATGAACCGCCTATTGCAAGCATGTCCGTGGCATTGCATCTCAACACAATTGAATGGCAAATGCAATTCAATATAAACAAGTGTAAAATTATGCATATTGGAGCAAAAAATCTGAATTTCACATATACGCTCATGGGGTCTGAACTGGTGGTGACCGACCAGGAGAGAGACCTCGGGGTTGTAGTGGACAGCACGATGAAAATGTCGACCCAGTGTGCGGCAGCTGTGAAAAAGGCAAATTCCATGCTAGCTATAATTAGGAAAGGTATTGAAAATAAAACAGCCGATATCATAATGCCATTGTATAAATCTATGGTGCGGCCACATTTGGAGTGCTGTGTACAGTTCTGGTCGCCTCATCTCAAAAAGGATATTCTAGAGTTGGAAAAGGTTCAGAAGAGGGCAACCAGAATGATCAAGGGGATGGAGCGACTCCCTTACGAGGAAAGGTTGCAGCATTTGGGGCTTTTTAGTTTAGAGAAAAGGCAGGTCAGAGGAGACATGATAGAAGTGTATAAAATTATGCATGGCATTGAGAAAGTGGATAGAGAAAAGTTTTTCTCCCTCTCTCATAATACTAGAACTCATGGACATTCAAAGAAGCTGAATGTTGGAAGATTCAGGACAGACAAAAGGAAGTACTTCTTTACTCAGCGCATAGTTAAACTATGGAATTTGCTCCCACAAGAAGCAGTAATGGCCACCAGCTTGAATGGCTTTAAAAGAAGATTAGACAAATTCATGGAGGACAGGGCTATCAATGGCTACTAGCCGTGATGGCTGTGCTCTGCCACCCTAGTCAGAGGCAGCATGCTTCTGAAAACCAGTTGCCGGAAGCCTCAGGAGGGGAGAGTGTTCTTGCACTCGGGTCCTGCTTGCGGGCTTCCCCCGGGCACCTGGTTGGCCACTGTGAGAACAGGATGCTGGACTAGATGGGCCACTGGCCTGATCCAGCAGGCTCTTCTTATGTTCTTATGTTCTTAACACATGGATGTCAATGCGATTGATTATAGGAAAGCATATCAGTTTTCCAGTGGTATTTCTAATATGAATTTGTGAACGCGAAAATCCATACTAGCTTGCAACGTGATATGGACAACGGTGAATTAATGAGGACACAAAGCAATAATAACATTGCAGATTAAACAGTCGTATGGATGGGCCCTTTGTCTAGCAGGGCAGACTTAAGTTGCTGCTGGAGAATCCCTCTGTGTGTGTGTGTGTGTGTAACGTTAATGCGATTGATTATCAGTTTAGGAAAGCATATCGGGCTTTCGGTGGTATTTCTAATGTGGATTTGTGAACATGAAAATCTGTACTAACTTGCAATGTCGTATGGACGATGGTGAATTAATGAGGACACAAAGCTATAACATTGCAGATTATACAATCATATGGACGGGCCCAGAGTGAGCTCTTATCAATCAGTTCCCAAATTTTAATCCACATATCTACCAGAAATGGCCTCCCTATGTCTCTCTCCCACCTTTTCCTCAAAGACAGATTCTTTAGCTTTCAAATCCAACAACCAGCCTAATTCTTGCAGCCAGCTGCATCAAAACAAATGTTATCATTGCAGAGCCCAGCAAGCACTTATTCTGCAAAAGTGTGTAAGATAAATCCTGATAGATTTCAAGATGTGTTTTGATTCAGACACAAAAATAGCCCAGGAATCCACATCAGGTCACTTGGGAAATTTGGGAGGCTTCCATTTATTGTCTTCCGCTTTACAGGGTCAGCAGATTGTGTCCCTGGAATCAGCCTCCAACAGAGATGTCAAGCAACTGGTTGATCGATGGAGCAAAGGAAGAGAATTAAAGGATCTTCCTTTGCTGTTGGGGGTGCGGGGGGAGCTACAGTGTTTGGAAATGGATTATAACAAGCATCAGTTTAAGAGAAATTATGAATGAATAAAAATACAGAAAAAGACCAAAAGGGGGGGGGACCCAAAATGTGTTCCAGCAGTTTGAAGAACCCTGAATACTTGGATGAGAGGAAGATTAAATCATTTGGCAATTTAAAAAAAAAATCAGATTATTTTTATATAAATTTATGAGAACTACAGCCAATACATAATACATTGTTTATAATCAGGCATCCAGGATGTGAAGAACAGCCCTGCTGGATCTGACTAAAGTCCAGCTCACCCTGCATTGAATGTTTCCAACAATGGCCAGCCAGATGTCCAAGGGAAACTCTCCAGCTGGACCTGAATGTGATGCCCATAATAATAAATAATATGAGAAAAGCCCTGCTGGATCAGACCACAGGCCCAACATAATCCAGCATCCTATTCTCACAGTGACCACCCGATGCCCATGGGAAGCCCACAAGCAGAAGCTGAACACCACATCCCTCTCACACTGTTGTTATCCAGGAATTGGTGTTCAGAGGTATACTGCTTCCAACAGTCGAGACAGAGATTAGCCATCGTGGCTAGTAGCCACTGATAACATTATCCTCCATGAACTGGTCTAATCCTCTTTTGAAGTCATCCAGGTTGCTGGCCATCACTGCCATGTGGAAGCAAATTCCATAGTTTAACTATGTACTGTGTGAAGAAGTCCTTTCTTTTCTCTGTCCAGTTGTTGGTTCCTTATATCTGGTGTTCAGAGGCTTACTGAACACTGTTGATAGACCTCTCCTCCATTAATATTAAATGCTTGTTGCTGTTAAGTGCCTTCAAGTCGATTTCGACTTATGGCGACCCTATGAATCAGCAACCTCCAACAGCATCTGTCGTGAACCACCCTGTTCAGATCTTGTAAGTTCAGGTCTGTGGCTTCCTGTATGGAATCAATCCATCTCTTGTTTGGCCTTCCTCTTTTTCTACTCCCTGCTGTTTTTCCCAGCATTATTGTCTTCTCTAGTAAATCATGTCTTCTCATGATATGTCCAAAGTATAATAACCTCACTTTCATCATTTTAGCTTCTAATGATAGTTCTAGTTTAATTTGTTCTAACACCCAATTATTTGTCTTTTTTGCAGTCCATGGTATCCGCAAAGCTCTCCTCCAACACCACATTTCAAATTAGTTGATTTTTCTCTTATCCACTTCCATTGTCCAACTTTCACATCCATACATAGAGATCGGGAATACCATGGTCTGAATGATCCTGACTGTAGTGTTCAGTGATATATCTTTGCATTTGGGGACCTTTTCTAGTTCTCTCATAGCTGCCCTCCCCAGTCCTAGCCTTCTGATTTCTTAACTATTGTCTCAATTTTAGTTAAGGACTGTGCCAAGGTATTGATGATCCTTGATGTTCAATGTCCTCATTGTCAACTTTAAAGTTACATAAATCTTCTGTTGTCATTACTTTAGTCTTCTTGACATTTAGCTGTAGTCCTGATTTTCTGCTTTCCTCTTTAACTTTCATCAGCATTCATTTCAAATCATTACTGGCTACTGGTAGTAGTATGGTATCATCTGCATATCTTAAATTATTGATATTTGTCCCTCCAGTTTTTATACCTCCTTCATTTTGGTTCAATCCCGCTTTTCGTATGATTTTATTTATTTATTTATTTATTTATTTATTTATTTATTTATTTATTTATTTATTTATTTATTTATTTATTTATTTATTTATTTATTTATTACATTTATATACCGCCCGACTAGCATAGCTCTCTGGGCGGTGAACAACAAATTAATACAAAATACAATAAAATCCAATAAAACGAACCACAAAGTACAGAGAATGGTAGATCTAAAAACAATTACAATACAATTTAAAACAGAATTAAGTTAGATTAAAAGCCCTGGAAAAGAGGAAGGTTCTGCATATAGATTAAACACATAGGGTGATAAAATACACCAGTCTCACACCCTCTTTAATGGGGAACCAATCGGTTTCTCCATATTCTGTCCTTACAGTAGCCTCTTGTCCAGAGTATAGGTGGCGCATCAGGACAATCAGATGCTGTGGCACCCCCATTTCTTTTTAAAGCATTCCATAGTTTTTCATGATCCCCACAATCAAAGGCTTTGGTGTAATCTATACAGCACAGGCTGATTTTCTTCTGAAATTCCTTGGTCCATTCCATTGTCCAACATATGTTTGCAATACCTCTGGTACCTCTTCCCCTTCTAGCTTGGACGTCTGGCATTTCTCGCTCCATATATGGTAGAGCCTTTGTTGTAGAATCTTTAGCGTTACTTTACTTGCATGAGATATTAAGGCAACAGTTCGATAATTACTGCATTCCCTGGGATGCCCTTTCTTTGGAATTGGAATTTATATTGAACCCTTCCAGTCTGTGGGCCATTGTTTCGTTTTCCATATTTCTTGAGAAATTTTTCTCAAAATTTGGACAGATACAGGGCTCATCCAGACGACTATATAATGTGTGACATGACCGCTTTGTGTTCTCATTATTTTTCGGTCGTCCTGATGACGTCGCACGCAAAAATGCGTTTTCGCACGGTTAAATCCGCTTTGGCAGAACTGTGGAAAATGCGATTATCTTTTTTAAAGCGTGAATCATCCGCTGTGCCTTCAGCCGCTCGGATGCAATACCGCGGATTTTAGAGATGTCGCTGGTGCACGGCCAGTCCTTGGGCTGTTCCCCATTCCTCTTTTCCAGCCAATCCTGTGTTTTCATGTTTGTGCATGTGCGCAAACGCCTGTGGGAAAAGCCCGTGAAAACGTAACCAATCCAACCAATTGGATGATAGTGGGTTGTGTCAGGGGCGGGGCTTGGAAAAAAGCGAGAAGAATGCCGCATCTTCCGGCTGCGTGTGCAGCTGGAAAAAAAGCGTGCTTCGCATATCGGAAAACAGTGGGATAGGAGCAGGAAAAGGGGCAAGTGAGGACTCTCGGATAACAGAGCGGATATGGAAAACCTGGATTATCCTGCTCCGTTTGGATGAGCTCTCAGTCTGAGTAACTTGTAGCAACTCTATTGGTATACCATCTGTACCTAGTGATTTGTTTCTTCCAAGTATTTTAAGAGCAGCGTTCACCTCACATTCGAAAATTTCTGGTTCTTCATCATACGGTTCCTCCATGAATGAATCTGTCGTCCTTGAATCTCTTTTATGTAGTTCTTCAGTGTATTGCTTCCATCTTCCTTTTATTTTATCTTGGTCAGTCAGTGTGTTCCCCTGTTGATGTATTATTGCATTTAGGGTTCTGACTGTGTTTCTGTCTCCTTTTGGTTTTGGTTTCCTTCTGTCTAACCATTTTAAGAGTTTCATCAGTCATCCATTGAGGCCTTTCTCTCTTTTAATTAGAGGTATTGTCTTTTTGCATTCTTCCCTGATAATGTCTCTGACTTCACTCCATAGTTCTTCTAGTTCTCTATCAACTAAGTTTAAAGCCTCAAATCTGTTCCTTATTTGATCTTTATATTCTTCTGGGATGTTATCTAAATTGTATTTTGGCATTATGATTGCTTTGTTGTTCTTCTTTAGCTTTACTCTGATTTTCGATACGATCAGTTCATGATCTGTACCGCAGTCTGCTCCCGGTCTTGTTTTTGCAGAAAGTATGGAACTTCTCCATCTTCTGTTACCAATTTTATAATCGATTTGATTCCTAAATTGACCATTTGATGATGTCCATGTGTACAGTCGTCTTTTCGGTTGCTCAAAAAACATGTTTGCAAGAAACAAATTATTGGCTTCACAGAATTCAATAAGTCTTTCTCCTGCTTCATTTCTATCTCCTAAGCCCCATTTTCCCACAATTTCTAGTTCTTCTCTGTTCCCTGCTTTTGCATTCCAGTCCCTCATGATTATCAGCACATCTTGTTTTGGTGTGTGATTAATTTCTTTCTGTACTTCTGCATAAAATCTCTCCAATTCCTCTTCTTCTGTGTTTGCCATTGGAGTATAGACTTGGATGATGGTTATGTTAATAGTTTTCCCATTAAATCTCATTGCTATCACTCGCTCAGACCTTGCATTATAGCTCCTAATTGCTTTTGCTACATCACCTCACTATTAAAGCAACCCCATTTCTTCTTAGTTTCTCATTTCCTTCTCTCTATCCCACCACTTAAAACAGTTAGACTGGTGCGGACTAGGGAGAGGGCTTTTTCAATTGTGGCCCCCACTTTGTGGAATTCCCTCCCAAATGATCTCCGCCATGCCCCCTCTATGATGAGCTTCCGCTGGGCCTTGAAGACCTGGCTCTTCAGGCAGGCTTTTGGGGTGGGGTGGGTTTTATTATTGTTGTTGAGATTTTTAATGTTTTAATGTATTTGTATGATTTTATTTTGTACGTCGCCCAGAATGGCTGGACAGCCAGCCAGATGGGCGACTAATAAATTTAATAAATAAATAAATAAAATATTTTGTAGTTGCCTGATCGAAAGTGTCCCATTCCCATCCATTTTAATTCACTCACGCCAAGTATTATAATGTTGATACGTTCAATTTCTTGCTTGACAATTTCTAACTTTCCCTGGTTCATGCTTCTCACATTCCATGTTCCTATTGTGTACATCGTACAACTCCAGACTCTCCTTTCTCATCTGTGTGCATCAGCCTCTGGTCTTCCTTTCAGCTTTGACCCAGTGGCATCATTAGTCACAGCGCGGTGAGTGCCATCTGACCTGGGGGTCTCATCCTCCAGGACTATCTTGCGTTGCATTTTGGATACTCTGTTCATAGGGCTTTCATGGTAAGAGGTATTCAGAGGTGGTTTGCCATTGCCTTCCTCTGAATCTGGATGCATCTTAGTCTGGTGTCTTAGCTTTGACCATTCTGCCTTGGGTGATCCCGCCAGGAGTCTAGCCTCTTGGTCTAGATTCCTGACAGCATTGCTCTCAGCTTCTTCGACACTCTTAGACCCCCCTCACCACGTTAAGGTGTGCATCCTAGAGGAGGATATTAAAGGCTATGGTTTATTATTTTAAAATACTCCATAAAGCATGCCTCTAATTATCAGTTGCTGGTGAACAACTCTGGGAGAGGACCATTATGCTCTTATGCTGCTTGTGGGCTTTCCATAAGCACCTGATTGTTTGGAATGTATGGGGGTACTGAAAGCTGGGTTGTACCTCCTCCACTTAGTTAGTGCTATTCAGAGGCTCTCTTTAGTCACTGAGAAAACATTTAAAAGTAACTAGCTGTCTGAAGATCCTGAAGAGGATTAAAGTCTCTGATCCTAGGAAGCTGCCTTATACCAGGTCAGATCACTTATTTACTTATACGTAAATAAATTTATTTATATTTAAACTTTCTTTAGATTTTTTTCCAATTGTGTAGATCTAAATCTATAAAAATTATTGTAATTTGTTTATTTTATTATTTATTTATTATTTGATTTATATCCCACCCTTCCTCCCAGCAGGAGCCCAGGGCGGCATTTGCCGATTACTTTAGCATATGGCTTTAGTGACTCCTTATTCATACACTAACCATCTTGAGAATAATGTTTCCTCTGTGTTGTATTTGCTTTCTAATATACCTTCAAGTGGCGTTGGAAGCCGTATTAGCAAATATACCTCCAGGGCTACCAATGTGAGCAGCCTTCCAAATAATATTGGCTGGAAACAGATTTTTGTATAAGTGGCTTGGACAATTGTTCTGTTTCCTAATTACTTTTAGGATTAATAATTAAACAGGAAGACCATTCTCCCCCGGACAGCAATTTTATTGAATCACATAAGGAACAGGCAATAAATTAATAAATAATATATTGTTGGCTTGTACAGCTCAAATCATGGCTGAGTGCTAGAGTCAATCTTTTTTTTTTAAGTTTGCTTTCACAAATGGCATTTCAAAATTTCCCTATTTCATTTCAATATTTTAAGTGTATGAAAGTGCATGCATGATGTCTGTGCAACTGCAATCAAATGTTATTTGTAATTTTAAAACTACTTGTAGGAATAATCCTACAAAAGTTGTTTGTAGAGCAAAGCCCCAGCATGGAATCAGAGTCCTATTTAATAGAAAATGCTAATGGTACCATCATTAGTAGAATCCTATGCATATTTAGAAGCAAGTCCCACTGTGTTCAGTTATGCTTACTCTCTACTAAGTGTGTTTAGGATTGCAGCCCAAGGCTGCAATCCAAAACCCCTTATGCTGGGCTGTTGGGGTTGGGGGGTGAATTGAGCGGAGGCAACCTTCTGCTCACTTCTGCCGGCTCATCCACTGACATTGCTCCACTGGCACAGACCTCCCCTGAACATATGGGCAAGCTGGAGACCTGCTGGTGGTATCCCCACCAGCATAGCCCTCAAAATGGGGTGTTCTGAGGGCGGGTTGGGAGCAGGATAGAGCTGACTTGGATGCCGCTGGATCCCAACCTGCTCTCACAGCCAAGGCAAGCTGGCAACGGGCCTGCTCCAGGTCTGATCACTGCACCAGTCTAAACCTGGTGCAGGGATCAGGCCCAACATGTCACCTTCTGCTGCTGCCACCATGAGTAGCTGGGCTGCGGATGCAGAGATAGCTCCACCAATCCACAGAGCCTCAGAGCTGTCAGCAAGCAGTTTGGATTGCTCTGTAAGTTATGGAAAGATTTGGGATTCTCTATGTACCCATAACTCGAAGGCACAAGGCATAATTAGCTGGCATGTGAAGATCTGGGGGTGGAGGGGAGACTCTGTTCTCTTTTTAATGAAAAGAGCTAGCTTCTTATCCTCATGCCCTGAGAGCCAGTTCCCATCCCCAAACTATAGCATGGCTGGTGAGATTTGCACTGTCCACAAACCTAAGCTGGATTTCACTCATTATTAAAGTGGGTGCAAAATTGCTTGACCAGAAGCACACTTTTTAAATTCAGTACTAGAACTGAGTGTGGTCACCCAGTGAAGCAGAATGATGGAAGACTCAAGGCTGGCAAAAGGAAGTACATAAAAGTATGGAATGTATTCCCATCGTATCACGTGCATGCCAAAATGGCTTGTAAGTGGTTTAGAAGTATAAAATAAACGGTAAAATCAATGCATAAGTAAAATACACAATAAAACAATTCCATCAACACATTAAAAACATCCATAACTGAAATGTGTAATAAAGCAATAGGGGTGAAAAGTGTAACAATTAAAACAGTTAAAAAAAAAATACAAGTAGATCAGGAAGTTCAAGTTCAGAGGAATGCTTGCCAAAACAGGTGTGTCTTCAAGAGCTGGCAGAATGCCAACACTGATGGAGACCCTCATATTTCAGAAGGGAGGGCATTCTATAACACGGTGCCACCAGTGAAAAAGCCCGTCTCTGTGTTACCACAAGCCGACAATCATCAGGCTGTTAACCTGGGTTAACATTTGCTGGTCTTAATGCCCTTACCAGGCAGTGGAGGGGAAGACGGCTTTTCAGGTCATCTGGTCCAGAGTTATTTAGGGCTTTATATGTAAATAGCAGGATCTTAAAACTGGCTTGGTGGCTAATAGGCAGCCATTACAGATCTCTCTGTGCTAGCATATGTGCCCAATAAGAAGCACCACTCACCACCAGGGCTGCGGCGTTCTGCACCAGCTGGAGCCTCCAGATCAGCTGTAAGGGAAGCCCCACGTACAGCACAGTACAATAGTCCAAACATGAGGTTACCCTCTTGGATCAATCTGAAGGTCCATCTAATCCAGCATTCTGTTTGACCAGCCAAATGCTCTTTAGTTGTTGTTTTTTTTAAAGTGAGTAAGGGAAGGACATGCTAGACTTGTGCAAAATTATGCATGGTGTGAAGAAAATGGATAGGGAGAACACTCTCTCACATAATCAATCAATCAATCAATTTATTCAGTTTATTCAATTTATATCCCACCCTCCAGAAGGAATGTAGGGCAGCAAGCATAATAATAATAAAAAATAGCTAAAGAGCATTCTAAAAACTGTTTAAAACATTCTCCCAATCAGTGGTTTCAGGGTTGCCAGGAACTTTATAATGCCTGGATAAACAGGAATGTTTTTAACATCTCCTAAAAGTCAGTTACAAGGGGGGCAGATGCACCTCACCAGGGAGGACATTTCACAAATGGGGAACCATCACTAAAAAGGCCCTGTCATGGGTCAATACCAGCCAGGCAGCCCCCAGTATTTCTTTCTTTCTTGTATTACATAGCTTTATTTATTGAAGTGATTATTTATTTATTTATTATTTGATTTATATTCCACCCTTCCTCCCGCTAGCAGCCCAGGGCAGCAATTTGTTACCAGCCCTTCACCATAAGATCTCAGGCTGGGTTACACTTATAATCATATAATCACGCAATATTTAACCCCAATAAAACAATTTAAAACAAAACAAAGAATGTACATAAAACAATGGGGGGGGGGGTCCCACAGAAATCACACACATCTTAACTGTGAAAAGGCCCGGGTGACGAGGTGCATCTTCAGCAAACACTGGAAACTATATAATCAGGATGCTTGGCATGCCCTTACGGGGAGGACGTTCCACATTTTAGGAGCCACCACAGAGAATGCCCTCTCCTGGGCCTTCCATCCCCCATAATTCCAAGGGTGGCGGAGCTACCAAGAGGGCTCCCTTTGCCAATTTTAACACCCGAGAGGGTCTGTAGGGAAGGAGGTGGTCCTTCAGATATTTATATATACATAGTTGGGAGGGGGGGTCGGGAGATGCCTTGGGCCCCATGTAGAAGGAAAGGCAGTGTATAAGCCTAAATAATAATTGCACAAATAAACTTCTTGAATGCACCATGTTAGCCATCACTGTCTTTGGCAGTAGGCACATTTAGAGGGAGAAGGTGGCTCTGGTCCCAAACAGTGAAAGATTTTGTATGTCAGAAACAACAAACTGAAGTGTGTCAAGAAGCAAAACCAACACAAAAAGGTCTTTCAATACTGGTGAGCTACACTTCAATCAGCAAACTCCAGACAATAGTCTGGCTGCCATTTTGTGTACCAGCTGAAGTTTCTGAATAATCTTCAAGGATTGTCCCATGCACAACAGAATGTAATAATCAAGTCTGGTTGTTACTACAGCACGGATAATGGTGGCCAGGCTATTTTGGTCCAGGAAGGTATTTAGCTGTGCCCTAACATCATGCCACCAATGTCCCTTGGTCCAACAACATACACATGCACAAACACACACACTCCTAGCTACAAAGTTGGTTCTTAAGGGTATGGTTGGGCAACCTGTGGCCCTAGGGCTAATTTCATGAGGGGGGCAAGGAGAGGGGAAAAAGGGGGAAAGGGGTTGGCAAACTCACATTCACATCATAAATTTAAAGCACTCTTAACTGTAGTTTTCTAATAGTGTTGATCACACAGACCTACAATTCCCAGCACCCTTAACAAACTACAGTCTCCAGGATTCTCCATGACCATTAATGTGGTATAAGAGTGCTTTAAATTTGTGGTGTGGATATATTCAGAGAGAGAGGAAGGATGCGGAGAGAGAGGAAGGAATACCCCACTATTTTGGGGTCCAGTCCTGATCACCACTAGTTTGCATTCTTTGAGAGATTACCCCTGAGGGAACACAATCCTTGACATCAAAAAACTTGAACATCCCCTGCTTAAAAGGATATGCAGCTACATTCAGAATTTTGCCTAGCAGGTTTTTATATTGCTATAAGAAAGACAGACATGGCGATAAGGTTTAAACTGGATCTTTACTTAACAGCATCAGCTGTGACAGGTTGCAGGAAAAGCAATGAGGAGAGGAGAAAGAGAAACTAAACTCACAACTCAGGAAGGCCACTCAATTTCCTGGGCCTTTAGTGTTTTTTCTCTCTCAATACAGTAGGTATTAATTAAAGACTGTTGCTTATTCCAATACAAAATATATAGCTAGGCTGTTATTTCTTTGCAAATTATATCAGGCTCACCCTCCCTCCACTGTTGGATCTCTTGTTGGATCTCTCCTTAGAATCACCGGATTCTCCCACTCAAAAGCCTCCTTGTAAACAGCATCGCCTATAACTCTCCCATTACTCCATGCCCATATGCACAGAACAATTTCATCCACTTTAATTTTACTCTCTCTTCCGATCTCGCCCTTTCCTGGGTTATTGTCATCGCTCTGCTTTTATTTGCCTTTTAAAAGTGGCTGCACCATCTGCCAGGCTGGGTCTAAATCCTTTGGTATCTATAAATGGGATTACACTCATGGATTTAGTGTGAAATCGCCCACATGCACAATAGAAAGTTTGGCTCCAGAGGAATCACAAAAGTCAGTTTCAAAAACAATATTAAAACATTCAAAGTGGGATAGAGTGGAAGGATAGGGGGAGGAATGATGCGATAGATCAGGGGATTTTGTTAAATGGTTAACAATAACAATAATTTTGTTGTTGTTGCATGCCTTCAAGTCGATTACGACTTATGGTGACCCTATGAATCTTTTTTTGATATATTCATAGGGTTTTCTTGGTAAGAGGTATTCAGAGGTGCTTTACCATTGCCTTCCTCTAAGACTACGGCACCCGGTATTCCCAGGTGGTCTCCCATCCAAGTACTAACCAGGTCTGACCCTGCTTAGCTTCCAAGAACAAACAACATTGGGCATGTGCAGGGTAGTATGGCTGTAGGCAATAATAATAATAATAATAATAATAATAATAATGATGATGAAGAATAGCTATGATGATGTGATAAAATGAAATAATCAGCATACAATCAAAGAATACAGACTCTGAGCAAACGTTTGGGGACTCCTCCAATGAAGCTTTTGTTGTGCACTGCCTTATTCACTTAATTTTTCAGAGGGTCCTGTTCTTAGATTGCTCCTCTTCTTTAAAAAAAAAGCTGTCATTCTTTAAATTAAGGCTGCCATTGACGGTCATGTCACAAATAAAGATTTTTTTAAAAAAATATATATCCTGGGGCAAAGCACAGCTCAAGGAGGGGCGTTGCACCTATTTGCCCCACCTTGGCTACAGGGTTGCCACTGGGGTAAGACTTTAGGACAGACGTCCAGGGCCCTGTTCAGCAGAATAAGCAGGACAGTCCCCAAATGGAGCTTGCCAGATTTTGAAGTAATGGACATTACCATCCTAAACAGCCTTCTCCAACCCGATGCCTTCCAGATGTTTTGGCCTGCAATTACTATCAGCCCTCGTCGGCATAGACATGAATTAGGAACCTAGGAAGTTTATGCCAAATCAGACCATTGGTCCAGCTAGCTCAGAGTTGTCTCTCCAGGGTTTCAGATAGAAGACGTTTCCAGCCCTACCTGGAGATGCTGGGGATTGAACCTGTGGCCTGCCCCATGCAAAGCAGATGCTCCACCACTGAGATATGCCCCTTCCCCATTTTAGTCCCAATCATCTGGAGGCCACCAGGTTGCGGAAGGCAGATCTTTAAAAAGGGCCCTCCTTAAGACCATTAAGTTCAGAGGTTAAATTACCCTAAGTTAGGGTTGCCATATTGCCCGGATAGCCGGGTTTTACCCGCATTCTATGCATGCCACCCAGCGCCCGGCTAGCCCGTTACGTGGCCCGGATTCTCAGCTTTAATTTAAAAAAAAAATTAAGTTTCTAGGTGGTCTGGGTCTCGAGATATACATAAAAACGTCAGCCACCCCCCTCGACTGTTAAATCTTTCTTTAAACAGTACTGTACTATAGCACTTTGTAGCTTTAACCCCGCCCGTTCAGCATTGCAGCCAATCAGGGATTGTGTTTCGGTTTCATTGACCTCAGGCAGTGTCTAGAAAACAAAATGGTGGTTTCAACCCCCCCCCCCCCGTTTATCTGAAAATCTCATAAATTGGATATATACATTTCAGTTTTTTTTCCTCTTGTGTGCAGGAGTCAGAGCTTGGGCAGTGTTTTGAAAACCTTCCCAATACTTGCTTTTTGTAAAAGCAATGCTAATCCCATATGCCCAAAGTAAATCCCATTTAATTCAATAGGACTTACTTTGAGTAGACGTGGTTATGAATGTGCTGAAAATCAATGGGACTTTGGAGTGAATGTAAAAAAGAATTATGTTTGTGTTCTAACTCTTTCTGTCTCCAGTCCAATTTTAAAGCAGGGCTTTAAAATAGTAGGCAGGGCTTACTTAGGTATTACAGTTTTTATTCTGTAGGAAAGTAATACTGATTTTTTTAAAACTAATACTGATTTTTCTGCAATGACCAACTGGTTTGACAATAAACTATTATATGGGCTGTATGTATTTATAGATCTGCTGTGTGTGCGTGTGCGTGTATGGAGTCTTTCCAACACCCCTGTGAGGTAGGGTTGGAAACCAATGCAGCTCACAACAAGAAATAAAGCCATTTAAAATCCAATGACCATAAAACAAGTATAAACAGTTGCAAAACAGCGTAAAGTGGCATGATTCGGAATTTTGGGTTGTGTGAATGAAGTTGCTTATCACTTGAGGTTGTAGTTCTGTCCCTGTTTGAGTAAGCCCCACTGAATACGCTGGGACTTGCTTCTGAATAAATAAACTTAGGATTGCACTATAAATATCTTTACAGTTTGTGTAAATAATAAATATATTTGATAGTCATGCTTATATACATATTTCTTCATTTATCATATTTTTGGTTTTTGGTTAGGAATCCTGACTGGTTGTGAGATGCTTAGTTTTCTGCCTTACTCATAGGAATCTTGTTGTGGTTGGTATGGTATTACATTTAGGAAAGTGTTACTGCCTTCTGTGTTTTTTTTTCCTATTTGCATTTCACTTATCTTTAACCTCACTCCGTTACAGCCATAGAAGCAACAGCAGCATATGCAAGATAATTAACTCCCATTAGTGATAAGAACAAGAATTTATAATTATTATTTCAATTAAAACAAGAGGCTTCTCAATACTTTGAAGAGGACCAGATATTTATTTTCTTTCTGAGCCCAGGACTGGGTCTTTCATGATGCCCAGGGAGCAGGAGAGTAGTCAATAAGACAGACATCCTGGCATTGGTAATCTAATTAGCAAGGTATGTGTGGGGTTGTTGCACACTTCCAGGCCCAGTTTCATTTTGAGTATGGAGGTGGAACCTGTGTAGATGTGGTTGAGAAATTTTGAGTTAAGCAAAGCTCTGCTTTTATAAAACCTAAGAAACATACAGATACTTTGAATGTCTGAGTGCCTGCACCAGTGGAATACTGGAGGAACTTGTAAAACTTGCTGCAACAGTATTTAGAACTGAGCATGTGGTGTGAAAGACTCCTTTTCCTAACATTTTGGCTTGTTTTTCTCCACCCACCACATCTCTGAAATATATTGTATATGTTATGGTTAACCGTACTGCTGCCCTGACTTACTTTATGTTTGTTGCTATTTTGTGTTTTTATTATGTTTTTATATTGATTGTGTATTTTTTTTGTTTTTACTATATTTGTAAGCTGTGCTGAGCTCTGTTTTTAACAGCAAAAGGGCAGGATATAAATTTTCTTAATCAATCAATAAATACTCCATAGTGTTGGAAACTAGAGTCTAGGCATTTAAGGCTGAAAATGTTGCTTAAAAAAAAAAGATTTCTCACATCTTTCCCCAGTTTTTGGTGGTAATTCCTAGGCACAAAAACAAAACAACTGGACAATCCAAATATTAATATGCAAATATTTGCATAATATGCAAATTAACCTGCCCGGATTTGTGGAACTGGAATATGGCAACCCTACCCTAACTGCACCGGTTAGTGGAGTGTTGGGGAGGGGGGCAGTGTCCTAGGATGCTCTCAGTTCACTCTGTGTGTGTGGGACAGATATATTAAACACCAAATGGCTACTACTTCACATGCTGACTGTGCACCCTAGAAAATGCTCCAGGATCTTCCACAATGCCCAGCAGTCCTGGGACAGACAGTCAGGGGTTCCTTAGTAACCAAAGGTTGCTGCTGATTTTTGAAGTCATGTGACTCTCACTGCTGTGCAGTCTCTTTCTCCCCCTCCCCATGCTTCTAGCTGAATTCGACAAGTATTTATTTATTGCGTTTATATCCCACTTTGACTCCAAAGGGCTCAAGGTGACGTACATGGTTCTCCCCCTCCTCATTTAATCCCAACAACAACCCTGTGAGGCAGGTTAGGCTGAGAAGCAGTGAGCGGCCCAAGGTCACCCACTGAGCTTCATGGCTGAGTGGGGATTCAAAAAAAAAAATCAAGTAAGTTTATTGCTTAGTCCCATGACCATTGCAGAAAATCACTGTATACAAAATATCCAATCGTTATACCGTTTTTTAAAAACATTAATAAAATTAACCACAATACTCAGATACAATAGACAACGCCTATTATATGGCCGGTCAGCATTTCGATAACAGAATGAGAGACTATTATTTCTACCATTACTGAGATGACTGGGAGTACGTTTTACAGTTGACTGTTGGAATTGGCCAGAATATGCTCCAGAAACTTTCCTCTGCATCTGGCGGCCTTCACTGCAAATGTGGCAACCCTTCGGATCACATATTGATTTGATGATGAGTGGGGATTCAAAGTGGCCTTCCAAGCCCCAGTCCAGCACTCTAACTATTACACCATACTGTCATTTGTTCCTGGGCTTTGACTTCTGGCTTGTCGAATCAACCCCGAGTGTCCCCGCTGCCGTTACGGTGCCTACACTGCAACCTCTTTGTCTCCCATGGCAGCTATATCCTCAAAGGATTCCAGTGAGTTAATGAGCCGTGCTCTTCCCTTCCCTGCAACCATATTAGATATCCTTAATTAAGGCATGCTTTCCCAAGTGTCACTCCTGTGGTTTCTTTCAAGAAGGCTTAGTCTTCTCCCATCCCTGACTTCCCCCCCTCCACCTCCCACCCCGCAGCGTCTTGCTTCCGTGCCTAGATCACTATTTTAAGAAAGAAAGAGAAGAAATGCCACACAAAGAGGCATTGTCTTCTTTTCTCGCTCGGCTTCAGAGGGGGCTTCTTTGAGAAACAAAGAGTACATCCAGGCAGCGGGAGCCCGAGGCGCATGGCTTGCACGCATGGAACAGCTTTGACGTGTGGACAAACCTGCAAGGAATCCCGATGCATGACAGAAGACAGTGTTGGGATGGAGAATCAGGGCCAGCCCAACCATCAGGTGAATTCTGACAATCGTCTCAAGCAGGGGGCTCATGAGGGTCAGTCATCTGGCACCCCACTGGGCCCCTCACTCAGAGCCAGCTGGCCCTGCAGGCCCAAAAGAAGCCTGTACTCTTTTTTTTACCTAGTTTTAAACAATGTCCAGCCTCTATGGCGAAGCAGAAGCGTTTGGGCTCTTCTGGCCACTGTACCCAGACCCACTTGGCCCTTTCTCACAGTCATCAGGGTGGGAGTGAAGGCCAGGAGCTAGCCAACAAGGAGTGGGGAGGTGAGGAGGCAGGAGGGGGAAAGTAGGGCTGGCAGAAGCTCAGACTCTTGCACCAACCCTGGCTCCCATCAGTCCCAGCCAGCTCAGGCATTAGCCAGGGATGATGGGAGCTGTAATCCAACAACATCTGGAAGGCCACAGGTTTCCCCAGCACTGTGCTAGTGGAGCCAGAGGTCTCCCTTCCATAGCCTTGGCCAGCCTTGGCCAACAGCAAAGCCACCATCATGTCTTCTGGAGGTTCTTGGCAAAGTGCCCTCTCCTGGACCCCTGTCCTCCATCAGAGGTGCTGACAGGCTTTCCTTTGCACCAGGGGGCAGCTGATGCAGCAGCAGTACCCTAAAGAGTGCTGAATGGCTAGACGTAGTGGGCATTTTAATTTCCCATAATGCCCTAGGGCAATGCAGGGTGACCATCTGTCCCACGTTACAGATGTCTCTTTGAAGGGCGCTCCAGGCCAAGTCTGGGTTAAAGATACAGAATCCTAAGAAGGGGAAACAGGATCCTTGAAGATGTTCATCAACAATTAGTGGGGAAGGGCCATAGCTCAGTGGCACAGGCACATGCTTTGCGTGCAGAAGGTCCCATGTTCAATCCCCAGCATCTCCAGATAGAACTGAGAATCTCCCTGGCCTGAAACCCTGGAGAGCTGCTGCTAGTCAGTGTAGACAATAGTGAGCTAGATGGACCAATGGTCTGACTCCTTATAAGGCAGCTTCCTATATTACCAAGTTGTTTCTAAGAGGCACCTGGACAGAAGGCCTGTCTTCCCCACCATGGTAAGACGTTGTGGGTTTCTATTTAAATTGCAATTTTTTTTTTTAAAAAAAGTGGGTCTACCCTTAAAAATCGGCATATGCAACATCAACGAGAGCGGTGTCTTCTTTTGTCCCCTTTCTTGGCGATGCATAGGTGGCCACCCTAGGACAAAGGCATGGAAAGAGGCTGTTCCTTCTCCTTCCTCCTCTCACTGCTCACTTGCTCAGTGAAGGCAGGTGAACAGGCAGCGACAGCAAGGAGGAGAAGCTCCAGCAATACAGCATGGAGTCTCCAAAGACTGGCAGACAGGTTATGATGCCTTGGAAGGTGCCCGACAGTGCTGACGCATGGCACCACCCCAGGCAAGAAGATGCTCCAAGCCTCAGACAGAGTGTCAGGAAGGGTCACGTCTCAGTGGTAGAACATGTACCATGCATATAGAAGATCCCAGATTCAATCCCTGGCATCTCCAGGTAGGGCTGAGAAAAATCCTGGAGAGGCACTGCCATTCAGTGTTGACAATATTTATTTATTATTTATTGTATTTATATACCGCCCCATAGCCGAAGCTCTCTGGGCGATTTACAATAACTAAATACTGAGCTAGATGAACTGACGTGCCCTAAGACAGCTTCCTATGTCCCATAGTTCTGGTGGGTCGCCAAAGAAAGCAGCTGTACACAATGCACAAAGCTGCACATGATGCTCAGGATTCCTGGTTCTAGACCCAGTGGCTTCTGTGAGCTTGTGCTGTTGTGCATTTCCCATTAATTCCCAGAGGGGTTTTTAGCAGGAGAAATGCTGGCGGATTGCACCCATTTTGAGCAGATCATCTCGAGAAACTTTGACCCCAGTATTTGCTTGCAAGGAAGAGGGCCCTGCTGTTGCTTATTAATCAATGGTTGCTTGGCTGGGCATAGCTACCTATATATTCCACACTGTACCAACCTTCTTTCCCTTTATTGGAAATGTAGCCATGCACAGGTGGGGTTTCTGGACAGGAGCTGAACTCTGTTTACTGATACAAATGTCCAGCCTTTATAGCAGGCGCAGGGGACCTTTTCTGGCAGGAGGAGGGGCCAGATCTTCATCTCCCCAACCCCTGGCGAGACAAAGTTGACTGGTGGGCGGGACCACCCACCTGTCATTACCTGACATTGTAGGGATGTCAGATGATGCTTCCCTTTGAATCCCTGACTGAAGGGGCACTCCGGTCAGCCCATCAGCTGAAGGGTAGATAGGAGCAAGCCCACAAAAAAAAACCCCATGCACTTATCTGTCTGACCATTTTGGTCTGAAGGAGCACAGAGGGGATTGAAGGCATGCTTTGATATGCCCATCAATAAAACTCTAGAAATGCTTTGCATTGTTTAGCTTTGGGGGGGATCCACAGGTATGTTTTCCTCCCACTGACTTATTGAATTTTCATTTATTTTATTTTTTGGATTTATAACTGGCTCCTTCCTGATGGTTCAGTGGAGACCAGCGTGGATCCCCCCCCCACAAGTCTTGTAACCATGTGGAGTGTGGGAGTGGATTTTTTTTTCCAGTTGTGACTGGGGAGGGAAGGAGATAAGTCTCCTTTCCCCATGCAGCAGATGAGGCAGAGGGTTAACCCAATAGTGCCAATAAGGCCTGGTTTTGATATTTGTATTTGCTGTGTGGGGTGACTTGATGCGCAGGAGGTGGAATGGTTGCAACTCTCCACACAGTGTGGTCCTGTCCTGATCTCTCTCTCTCTCTCTCTCTGTGCATGTGTACACTTACTTTTAATTCTTAAATTAAAAAAAAGAAACAGAAACTCCTAACAGCATTCCAAGTGGTGCAATTAAAGTAATATGTTGTTAGGCCTAAACCTGTTTCATGCAGACTCTGTTCTTGAGAGGGCTGGGGGAGAAATTTGGTTTGGTTCACATTTTAATACAAAACTACCAAACTGGCACTTTTGAAAATAATACAGGAACTAAAATGCAGCCATCCTTCAAAATTTGCACTTCTTCAAATTTTGCAGCGCAGCTCTCCAGCCAAAAAGGCATAAGAGCATAAGAATGCAGATATTTGTGAAAATACCATACAGAAATGGTATTGGGAGAAACCGCATGCCAAAAATGTA
Source organism: Rhineura floridana (assembly GCF_030035675.1). NCBI lineage: Eukaryota > Metazoa > Chordata > Lepidosauria > Squamata > Rhineuridae > Rhineura > Rhineura floridana. Next base: position 305,683,075 of record NC_084480.1, on the reverse strand, counting down.
TATATTAGGGGGGAAAGTGCACTAAAATGCTGATAAATTTTCATTATTTTTTTTAAAAAAGCAAACTGATGCAGAAATATAAAGAACTGAAAAGCTTGGAAACATGAGAAACTGACACTGACAGGTTCAACCATCCCTAGTCCTGGAGACCACAGTTAAGCTGCTAAATGCTTTCTCCGGTATGTTTTACTTCTTTGTTGTCATTCTTTTAAACTGGCTGTTGCCCACCCCCAATCATGGGGATGGGTGTTGGCCAATTAAATAAATGAAACAAAGTCACCAGCAACTCTAATGGGCAAACACAAGCAAAGCAGTAACGTATCTGTCTGCAATTAACATTTTATTTTTATCTCCAAGCAAACTTTCCTGCACCTTCCAACAAAGTGAGGCAAAGAGGCAAAGGAACGTTTTAGCTCCTAGGCAGGCCTAATAAAGTCTAGGAACATAATCCCTTTCCTCCCCTCTACATGTGTGCTCAAAGGATGGATCATATCACTAGAGAACAAGGTTGTGTAGAGGGAGGTGTTTGCTCAAATGGGTGATAAAAATTTATCACCTCCAAGAGGAATGCCGGTCCAGGCTGGGGGGAGGGATTCTATCTTAGCCTTCCAGATGTTGCTTTCCTTTGCCCTGATGTAAGTGGAATATAAATAAAGCAGCCAACATGTGGATGTCACATTATGTACATGGGGGACAGGAGGCCTTGAAATATACATCCTCAAGTGAGCTTTCCGCTGAGATCTGAATTAATCAGCAACATTTCATGGGGGAGCCGTTCCACCTACCATCTAGCACAGAATGGTCTACTCTGGGAGCGGCTCTCCAGGATTTCAGATGGGTGTCTTTTTTCCAGAGATTCAGTCCGGGACTATTTGCATCCAAAGCATGTGCTCATTCACTGAGCTACAGCCCCTCCTCAAATTAGGAATATAGGATGTTGCCAATGGTCAAAGATGATGGGAGTTGTAGCTTGAAACATCTGTAGGGCACCACGTTGACTACCTCTGCCATGTGCGTAGCAGTTACCTGATTCCACTCCATTCCAAAAACGAATGTGAACATGAAAACTCTTTGTGTTTAGGGATCCAGTTGAAGAAGGGTGAATTCACACATGCACAATCATCTCTTCATTACTGCAGCATCAAGGGATGACTTTGTCTATGTGAATTAGCTTAATTACAACAGACTGGATTGCCTTACATGCAATGCTTTTCAATATTGTCAGTTTACACCTTTTGTCTGTAACACTAAGTCTTGAATAACTGAATGATTTACATGCATGTGTGAACTAGCTGTTTTTTTGCAATGCCTGGGAAGGCTCAATACATCACTGCTCTGGATGCCCCAGACTATAAGGCTTTATCTGGCCGCTAAACACACCAGCTACTTTGTAGGAGGGGAGGATCAGCTTGCAAGGGCCCTGTGCTCTGATCCTGCAGGCATAAGGGCTGATTCACACATGCATGTATACCAGTGGATTTCTCATCACTTCATCATTTGAGAACTCACAGCTGAATGTGTGAATTGACTCCACGTAACACATACTGCACTTGAGGCAACAGAAAAGTGTGTTTGTGTATGATGTTTGATCTGCTATGGGTCTTTCTCACATGTAAGCCATTTCTGAAGGCAGCAGGCATTGAGCATCATGCATGTGGAAAACGAGCCATGTGTCAGGAGTGGGGAACCTGTGTCCCTGCAGATGTTGTTGGATTACAGTTCCCATCATCGCTGACCATTGGCCATGCTGGCTGGGGCTGACGGCAGTTAGTCAAAGAACATCTGCAGGATACAAGTAGGTATGGACAGATCAGTCAAATGCAGCTATCTTAGGCCCCTGTCTTCACTAGACTATTAAAGCAGTATCATGCTACTTTAATCAGTCATAGCTTCGTCCAAGATTTCTGGGACCTGTAGTTTGTTATGGGTGCTGAGAGGCAATCCCTGTTTCCTTCACAGAGCTACAATTCCCAAACTTCCCTGGGAAAAGGGATTGACTGTTAAATCACTGTGGGAATTGTAGCTCTGTGAGAATAATAGGGTCTCTCCTAACTAGGGTTGCCAGCTTCAGGGCCTGAGACTGTTCCTGTATCTTTAGGAGAAGAGAAAGTCAGCCAAGTGCAGGTGTTCTGGCAACACTGTAATGGGAAAAACCACAAGGTGGAATTCTTCCTTCCCCCTGCACAACCTTTAAAGATACAGAAGACCTCTGGGAGGCTGAGCATGGCAACCAAGAGGTTGTCTGTATCTTTAAAAGTTGTGCAGGGGGAAGGAAGAATTCTACCTTGTGGTTTTTCCCATTGTAGTGTTGCAAGAACACCTGCACTTGGCTGACTTTCTCTTCTCCTAAAGATACAGGATCAGTCTCAGGCCCTGAACCTGGCAACCCTACTCCTAAAAACTCTTACCACCCTAAACAAGCTATAGTTCCCAGGATGCTTTGGGGGAAGCCACAACTATTTAAAGTGGTATGATACTGCTTTAAATATATTGGGCAGATGTGGGCTCAGTGTCTCATTTTTCCAGTCTGAAACTCAGTTCTCCACATTTCTGCAACAATTTGCTTTTTTTTAAAAAAATCCTCATTTATTTATTTAAAATATTTCTATCCTGCCCTTCTACCCTATAATAGGGCACTCAGGGCAGCTTACAAAAATAAAATCAAACACATACATAATAAAATTGTAAACAATAAAATCACAAAAACATTAAAATAATTTAAAATACATAAAATACAATTAAAATAGATAAAATACTATATATATATATATATATATATAGTATATAGGCTCTACCTTCAGTCCCTCATGAAAATTAGTTAGCAGTTTAGTGCAAATTTGTCATAATAAACACATTTTGTGCAGTTTTGACTAATGTAAACATTTTTGCAAGCAATTTCTCCTAATTTTCAGTAATATAGTTATTATTGAGCACACTTTCCCCTAATATATGCAATTTAGTAAACATTTTTTGGTTGCAGAACTGCATCACAAAATTCAGATAAGTGCAAATTTCGAAGGACGGCTATGTTTTGGTTCTCATATTGTTTCAGAAAGTACAGTTTGGATAGATTTGGGTTTAAATGCAAACTGAATTTAATTTCTCCCCCATCCATAGCTACAAGCTCCTTATCCCTACATTAGATACTAAGCAAAGAGATCAGCATCTCTCTCCCCCCCCCCTGTTTTCCTTTCTGGCACAAAACTACACTCCGATGAACCACATTTTTTGAACCGGCTACTGTTGAAGATAGTTTCCTTTTCTCTTGACTGAAGAATGAAAAATGAGCTGTGAGACTGGCTGTTTCCTCTGTCACAAACGAGTGCTTTATTCAATAGATTTTCTTTTCTTAATGATTAAACTTTTTCCACCCTGAAGAACAACTTTCATTGTTAAAAATATCCATGAAATGGTCTTAAAGTAGCGTAACACGTTTTAAAAGCTGCAAACATTAGTTGCTGAAGGGAGGGGGCAAATGGACAGAACAAGTTGAGCAATATTACTTGCATACACAAATCACACTACTATTACTACTAATATTGCTACTACTGTTATTATTAGTCTGTATCTACTGATTTTATTAAGGTTAAGCAAAGAGGCCTGCCATGAGTTGGTAAATTAGTATTTCTTCAAACCAAAGAAACGTTCAGGTTTTATCACAAGTTTGCATCTACTCATAGAGGGAATGAGAACTTCAGTTCCCATAAGTGGCTTCATTAGGCTCCACCAGGCTGTGGTTTATTGCAGGTGTATTCTGCAACATATTCTTGACAGGTAAGCAGACCTCCGGCTTACCTGGCACACTCCCAGCACTGCCAGGCTTTGCCAGCAGAAGCCCCCTGCCCTGGCTGAGCCACAGCAACATCGAGAGCCTGCAGGCACTGCCAGGAGTCCACCGGGGATGGCCAGCCCAGCAGACAGATACCTGGCAGAAGCTGGTGGTAGCCCCAAAAATGGGGCATTCCAGGGCCGTGGCAAAGGAGAAGCCATGGGGGGGAATTCTCTTCTGAGACCTTAAGACAGGGATGGAGAACCTGTGTCCCTCCTAGGGTTGCCAGATTCAGGGACTGAGACTGATCCTGTATGTTTAGGGGAAGAGAAAGTCAGTCAAGTGCAGGTGTTCTTGCAACACTGTAATGGGAAAAACCACAAGGTGGAATTCTCCCTTTCCCCTGCACAACTTGTAAAGATACAGAAGACTTCTTGGAGGCTGGGCCTGGCAACCAAGAGGTCTTCTGTATCTTTAAAAGTTGTGCAGGGGGAAGGGAGAATTCCACCATGTGGTTTTCCCCATTACAGGGTTGCAAGAACACCTGCACTTGGCTGACTTTCTCTTCTCCTAAAGATACAGGATCAGTCTCAGGCCCTGAACCTGGCAACCCTAGTCCCTCCCAATGTTAAACTCCAACTCCTGTCCTCCCAGTCAGCATGATGAAAGGTCAGGAATGATAGAAGTTGTAGTTCAGCAACATCCAGAAGGCCACAGGTTCCCTATCACTGCCTTAGAGAATTACTGCCAGTCAGAGTAGATGGCATTGGGCTGGATCAGCCTTTACAAACCCAGTGCCCTCCAGGTGTTGCTGGACTACAACCATCCCACAGTGGTAAGTGTTACTGCCCATTCTCATGAGTTGCCAGCTGTGTTTGAAAATAAGATGCTGACAGTGATGTGTCTTCCCATAGATAAATGTAAACAGAAAAAAGAGTGGCAAGATAGGATCTTCTGAGCTGCTCATATTTCATTGGAACATAGTAAACTGGCTTCCATATACCGAGTCAGACCATTGGTCCATATATCTCAGTGTTGTCTACCCTAGGGGTAACGAACATGGTGCTCTCCAGATGTCTCACATCATCCTTGACCATTGGCCATGCTGGCTAGGGACTTGTAGTCCCCCAACATCTGGAGGGCACCACATTGTCTACCCCTGGTCTACGCTGATTGTCAGAAACTCACCAGGATTTCAGACAGGGGTTTCTCCCAGCCTTACCTAAGGATATCAGGAATTGAATTAGGGACCTCCTGCATGCTAAACAAATGCTCTACTGCTGTGTTAATTCCTTCCTCATTTATTCACAGTCTCCCTTTCGTTCATCTCCTTCTCCTTGGTTGGCCGACTCTCCTCTTTAAGCCCTTTGGCTGACCTCAACTTTATTCTTTTATCCACTAACCTAATCTTTTTCCTGCAAGCTACTGGGTCCTGCATGTGCTTCCCCTCCTTTCCTCACTTCAAACAGCCATTCTTTATTACATATGCTTGTGGTTTCTTTCCCCCTTGCACCAGGTCAGCGAGTAGATTCCCTGTGATGTCATCCTGGCTACATCTTGTTCCTTGCATTTTTCATCTGTTGACAGGGAAACATAGGTCCACACTTCCTTTTGTTGGGGAAGATAAGGGCCCCAGGGCTAAGGGAGCACTTCTCCCTGTGCAAATATTTGACTACCCTTTCTTTGGGGCTGACTGAATAAATAGGTCACTTTAGAAAGCCAACCAAAACTATATATATATATATATATATATAGCTACCAATTTGCAGGTTAGATGCATTCATTCATTTCAAGGCCTACCGTGATTTGGATAAGGGCCGGTCCTTTGGCAATAGGGGAGCCTGATAGCGTTGCTAGGTCGGAAGCATCCCAAACCCTGAGATTTCAGGGACAGGCCCTATTGATGACACAGGGCAGGCCTTAGTGATGTCATTAAGCATGATACATTAAGCATCAGTTGCTTGGAGCATACAATTAAAACAATTTGTACACCGCCCAGAGAGCCTTCGAGCTTAGGGCGGTATATAAATTAAACTAAATAAATAATAAAATAAAAACATTTCTCTGATTGGTAATTCAGATAGAAATTTTAGCTAAAAGATGGAGCCTGGGTAGGGGACATTTAATCTAGACTACTTGCTTCTGACAAGAGAGGTTTAAGTGCCCTCAGTCACCAGGCCACTCACCAGAAGACCATTATAGGAAGAAAGGAGCCTCGTGTTGTGGAGATGTTAGATGGGAGCACTCAGGAACACTCAGATGGGAGCACTCAGTAAAGATGAATGCCCCCGAAGGCTGCAATTCTAAACACACTTACTAAGGGTCTAAGGCCCATAGAACTCAATAGGACACTTCTGAGTAGATATGGTTTGGATTGTGCTGTTGGTAAAAGTTGGCAAGGGAATCCCTGCAAAGATATCCATATCCAAGCAGGGTTGACAACCCCCTACCTGTAATGCCCGGCCCCTATCTTTTAACATGGCTGCTCCAAACTTCTTCTTCAGAAGGAGGTCTGAGAAATGAGTAAGAATAAGAAGATTCGCTATCCTTTTCTGTCTACCCTGTGGGCTGCTATAAACTCACTTTGACAGCCAACTCAATTCCAGTGAATAATAATTGACAGAGAGAAAACATGCATGGTTTGGTTTAGCTTCACAGGCAGCAGCTTGGGAACAACAATTGCAGCCACACTTCCAAATATGTGAATTCTCTTTTACCACTAGTGGGCAAAAAACAAACCATCATGCAACCGACAAGGTGCATCATCAGTGGGTTTAAGGGGGTTGAGCTGAGCGTATGGAATCACTGTTGTTGCTTCTATGGATGTAAGGGAGTGAGGTAAAAGGTAAATGAAATGCCAATAGAAAAACATGAACAAAAGACAGTGATGATTCACTAATAGGTAAAAAGCCTTGCAGTTTACGAACGTACCTATAGCTCACAGATAGACCTAGGGGCTGCAGAATAGTGTGGCATGATTGCTGACATGAGTGAGACCCTATCAGCACACAATACCTCTCCTCTGAAATCTGCACTGGTTGCTGATTTGTTACCAGGCCAAGTTCAAGATGTGCTTTCCATGTTACAGGTGCCACACAGTACTTGTTCTGCTCTTGTAAAAAATCAGTCCTTTAGTGTGTGGCAGCATGTACACTTTGGAACTCCTTGCCTTCAGCACCTGGTAAAAACATTTTTGTTTGGGCAAGCCTACATGTAGAAGCTATTGTGTTTTTATCTGTTTTTAACTCATTGGTTTTATTATTTTGAATGTTTTTAAATACCTGTCTTTAACTGTTTTTGCCAATAATTTTAATTCCTTCTGTAAACCACTTTGAGATTTTTTACAATAAAGCAGTATATAAATGTTGTAAATAAAATACATTAATAAATTTTGGAGTCGCTGTGGCCCTTGGATCTCTTTCCTCTTATGTACTGAGTCAGGCCATTTGATATCATCTAGCTCAGTGCTGATCACATGGACTAGCATTGGCTCTCCAGGATTTAAACTTGGCAAAAACTAGAGACCTGACAACCCTGTTTCACAATAGAGAGAGGGTAGAGAGATATTATTTATTTCATTTATGACTTGCTTCCAATGAAATATCTCAAAGTGATTGTACAATACAATAAAAACTATATGCAAAACAATTACATATATAAAAACAGTTAATTGCATATATAAAAACAATTGCATGTTTAAACCAATAGCAAATAAAACAGACAGACAGACAGACAGACAGACAGATAGATAGATAGATAGATAGATAGATAGATAGATAGATAGATAGATAGATAGATAGATAGATAGATAGATAGATAGATAGATAGATAGATAGATAGATTCACACACCCCTGCAACATATTTTAACATTTTGGATGTGTCTTAAATTTGTACTCATATCACTCTATGCAAATGATCTTTCTTAGAAATGAAAAATTAAGAAATCCCTAGCAAAATGCGTGATCAAGGAAAGCAGACAGCATTTTTCAGACTGAATAAGATGTTGTTGGTTGATATGTTTTAGTTAGCATGGTCTTCATCTCTTGTTCACAGGGTGGCCATATGTCATAGAGAGCAGTCCTCTATTTGAAGGAGTCCTCTGTTGGAAGGACTGTCCAGTCCTACCACAAAGAAGAAGAGGAGAGGCCTTGAAGCTGCCCATCGACAGATAGCACCTGGACAGCAGAGTGAGCAAGCATACAGGACACCTGGCCACAGACTTGTTTCCCACTATGATGAGCTGTATTGCATTTCATTTTAAATCATAGCACGTATTTCTAGTGTTGCTTCTATACAGGTACATATGCAAAACCCAATATGGATGTTCTATGACACCCTCCTAAGAGCACATATAACTTTATTTTGTCCTTATTTTGCCCTCTGTTTTGGTGATGCATTCCCTTTTTCGTGGCCACCTCCTTGGCTCTCCTGACCCCCCTCAGTCCTCTCCATTAACTGAACATCCAAGCACTTCTCAGATGTGACATTTAAGACAGAAATCAGAATGACACATTTCCACATCTATGCTGCTGTTGTTGTTCCTCCAACTGTTCAGAAACCTCTAGGCAGTAGGGTGAAACGTTACTAGTGCTCCTACTAATGAGCTTGTGGTTTAATACTTGCCAGTGTGAAAACTATTTAATCAGACAACGCTACATAAGACTGAAGACACATCTGCACCCTACATTTAAAGCACTCTTATGCCACCTTAACAGTCATGGAGAATGCTGGAAACTATTATCCGTATTCAAGTGATTAATGTGTTGCCCTAACGGAAGCCAGTGCAAGGCTTCCTGCTAGCACAATGGGCCTTGCCCCATCTCCTCCCCACTGCCTCCTGTGCCCTCCCCAGATCTGCTCTGGAGGGTTGGAAGCACCACCAGAACATTGCACAAAGGGAGGACAGTGCCAATCATTCCATTGGGCAAGCAGAAGTGCTTGCACAGATGAAACTGTCTCCTTAGCGCTATGCTGAATACAACCTGATAGTTTGTTAAGGGTGCTGGGAATTGTAGCTCTGTGAAATCAGCACTCTTACCAAACCACAGTTTACCACTGTTAAAGTGGTATTTGAGTGCTTTAAATGTACGGTGCGGATGTGACCTGACATAACCTCACCGTTCTGACTGGAATAAATCAGTCGTTCCTCTAGAAATCTGGAGCAGAGCGGGCCATCTGCCCTATTTTATAAAGGCCAGTCCAGTTTAAAAGTCCGCCAGAAGACAGTCCTCTGAAGGAGTCAAAGGGAAATGACTCAATGGCTCAATAATAGAGCATCTGCTTTGCATACGGAAGGTCCCAAGTTTAATCCCCAGCATCTCCAAGTAGGGCTGGGAGAGATCCCAGGCTGAAACCCTGAAGAGCCGCTGCCAGTCAGTGTAGACAGTACTAAGCTAGATGGACCAATAGTTTGACTTGGGGAGGGGAGGAGACTTATGCTGAATTCTAACTCTGTTCAGTTCAGTCACATGACCTGGCAACCTGACTGAACTTAAACTGGCAAAAAGGGTGGTGTAAGTTAAACTCTATTTTACAAGCTTATTTTTCCTCTCTCAGGCCCAAGCTGGCTCAACCAGCAGTAGCCTCACTCCTAAATGGGGTTTGGATCTGGTGTGTTTTATGCCAGCTTTAAATTAAGCCAGAAAAAATTATGCCAGCTTCCATGACTCAGGATTCCTCCTTTAAATGAGTAACAATTTAAAAAATGTCAAATGCTTCTGAATATTACAGAAAGATGAAGTACAACTTTATTATTTCGTTATTATTTATTTATTCTATTTCTATGTCGCTTTTTGGCCAAAAGGCCCTCAAGGCAGCTCACAAAAAATATTAAAATACTTTTTCAATTTAAAAGAAAAAACTCTTCCCTTTAATCTTTAATCCAATGCGAAAATATAAAAATGTAGTCAGAATGAATAAAATTGAAAAGATTATACAATAGCTAATAGTCTTTTCTGTTAAGGTCAAAGCCTGATCAAAATCCTTAAATAACCAATAAATAACATTGAAACGTATCAAAGAGCAGTAGTCAAAATGGATTAAATTACAAAGATGATAGCATAACAAATTGACTTTTCTATTCAGGTCAAGGCTTGATCAAAATCTTTATATGACCAATAAATGACAACAAAATTTGTTAAACACCAGATGCATTTTGACCCAATTGCTCTTCACTGGTCAGAGGAAAATTTTTATATACAATTTGGTCACAGAGAATTGATCCATCTATCAACTGAATCTTTTTCATCATCTCTTGTGCCCTTTTTATATTTCAAGATAAAGATACATATTTTAAATCTTATATATTTCTATGATTCTATGATAAAAGCCGCAAGTATAAGAAATCTTTTTTGTTCTCATAAAAGTTGAGATTTTCAGTGATCAATTCCAAATTCTTTGCTCCTGCAAAGTTTCCATATTAATTGGGCTGTGCCAGACGCTGTGAATTCTGCAGCCATTCAGACCTCATAAAGCAGAGAGGAAGCACAGGTTACTCCATTTCAGTCACTATCCCATCTCTGTGTTCCAGCCCCTATGATACATAGCTGGATGCTCATTCTGGTTTTAAATAACCTTTTCTCGTGTTCTATCTTCCACAAACAGCCTATACCTGCCGACTGTAGAAATATAATCAGTCATTTAAAACCCCTCCTCCTGAGCAAAGTATCTGCCAAGGGCATTAGAGTTCATTGAAGAACATTAAAGTGTATTGAGTTGCTACTGTCTTAATAGATGAAACAACTATATTATTTGATTCTGCTGTAAGGAATGCCCAAGTTGAAGGAATGCATTTTGGGAAAGGGAATGCATAGAAAAGGGCAGTTGCTTTACACAGGGACAGCCCAAGACATTTTGTTGCCTGAGGCAAGGGACAATATGGTGCCCTACTCAGAGCTTGGAAAAGTTATTTTTTGAACTACAACTCCCATCAACCCAATCCAGTGGCCATGCTGGCTGGGGCTGATGGGAGTTGTAGTTTAAAAAAGTAACTTTTCCAAGCTCTGGCCCTATTCCTTTCCATGTACAGAAATTGACTGGAGTAGAAACTGATTCTTAGACACTAGATATTGGACAGTGGGAATGGGTGATAATTTTGCTGAATTCAGTTTTAGCACCAGACTTTTCAAGGGTCCGCATATTCTCCATCTTTGTGAAGTGATCCTGTTTGCTCCAAACTTCAGTGGCTTTCCCCTACACCAGATTTTTTCTCCTATTCCCTCAAATACATTGTTCTTTTATTGAATTTACTCACAGCACAGCTGTGGTTTCTCTCTCTCTCTCTCTCTCTCTCTCTCTGCCACCCCCCCTCAAATAATCCAAGCTCAAAGTGGGAGGAAGCCAAGTCTCACCCATGTTAAGGACTCTAAGCTTGCCAAGAAGGAGGTGGGATTGGGGGTACTGAAAGCTGTTTTCCTCCTTTCCAAAAGAAAAACATCTGGTCTCTCTGCTTGCTGACATGAAAAGTGACCAGCTTTGGTCACAGCAGAGGAGGAGGAGGTGGCAAATCTGCTTTTCTTTTCTTTATCAATATTTTCTTTCAAATTATCAATATGTTCTCCTCCTCCTCAGCAAGCCTAGAGTCCTTAACACGGGCCAGAACTTGCTTCCTTCTGACTGGAATTTTTTTCTTTCAAAATATTGATACTTTGCAGAAAATATAGATAATTTGAAATAAAATATCAACATATCAATATTTTTCTGAGAGGAAAAATGGATCAATAAAAGCAGAAGCTAGTGGACAAAGAATGAGCTCAAATGGATATAGCCTTTTAGGTTGACAGAATGCTTTCAAAGCAGCACCAGCCAACAGAACCCATTCCTATGGGACAGTGCCCACCACTGCTCCTGAGGGCAGCAGGGCCACTTAGGGGGTGCAGAACAAGCTGTGTGGCATACACAGCTCTGTTCTCCAACAGAAGAAAATGGCCAGAGGGCTCAGGAAGAAAAGCTGGGGTTCTCCCATTATTTCCACCACACACACACATCAACTGCTGCCTGAGACAGCTGCCTCACTCAGCCTAATGGTACAGCCGGCCCTTATATCCATTATGGTCAATTGAGCTCTGGACAAGGGAAATGGACTAGCCACACATATTGCTTGCTTCCAGAGGAAGAGTATGTGAAATGAGAGCGTTGTTGTGGACAGATGTCTAGTGTGGCTGAGACATGCATTTGTTTCAAGAGATCTGCCCTTTGAGATGGAATCTTTTCTAATCCCTTTCCAACCAGAGTTTTGGCATTTCTGTTCCTCTTCCATCACGCAAAGGGACCCTCCCAGTCAGCGCCCCGAGTTTGCTCAGCAGGCTGTGCGCAAGTGTTCCCCTCTCCATCTGCTTGCGTTCGCATTAACTTTGGAGGGAGTTCCATGAACAGGGAGGAGAGCGCGATGGAGAGTTTCGGAGGTGCTGCAGAATGAAGTCAAATGCTACCTGATAAGATAAACAGAAAGTGCAACTCTCCTTGTGGTTGAGATTTGAGTCACTTCAGTAGTATCGCCTTTACACAAGTGTTAACACAATGTGGAAACGTGATTTTGGTCACTAGCCTGACTGATCCTTGAGTGAATGTATAAATGAATGAAAGAATGAAAGTTTCCAAAGAGATACTGGCAACATCAGTCATTCAGCCCAAAGTGCTGATAAGAGCCCTTGATTCTCATTTGAGCCTCCTGGCAGGGCATTGTTAGGGGGTGGCTGATGAGGCTTAAGAGCTCTTTGCCCTGGGCTGCAGATCTCCTGCGCCCTTCCTCCCCCTTACTTATTTATTACATGGTTGTAGGGGATGCTGCAAAGTGCAAAGGCAGTGAGGCCCTAGCCTCTGCAGTCTGAACTTGTCCAGAGACCTAACTCTGCATCTGTACATAATCAACATTAGCAAATGTGATGCAAACCCTCGTCATGGAACACATGCCTGGAGTCTTTGATGTACTTAGTGATGTTCCTGCCTCCTGCTCCTCCAGAGCTGTACCATGACAGCCAGTGGCGGCACCTTGGACAGCTCCTTGAAAGTTCAGACTAAAACCCAAAGCAGATTCCACTGCCCCACTGTCGTGGAGCCACCAGTCGTCACTTGCTCATTCTGCCTGCAGTGGAAGCCCTGTGCCTGCTGGAATGGATGACATATTGGAGGTTCATTTCAGAACCAAACTTATTGAGGGGCGCAGCTAGACCTTCGGAAGGAGGTTAGGGTAAGGGATGTCAGTATAACCATAGAACCACAACAGTGGATGAATATAGGGGAAGGGGCTATAGCTTCATGGCACATCATCTTGCTTTGCATGCAAAAGGTCCCAGCCTGGCATCTCCAGGTACGGGTGGGAGAGAATCCTGTCTGAAACCCTGGAGAGCCTCTGCCAGTCAGTGTAGAGAATGCTGAGCTAGATGGGCCAATGGCTTGACTCAATGTAAGGCAGCTTGCTATGTTCTTAAGGCATCCTCAGTCACTTTTCATTGACTTCCTTCCATCTTCCCTTGAGCAGTCATAGGGAATCAACGTTGTTCAAGGTCTGGAGCAAGCGGCAAAGCTAACGCTGCTTCCAGTATCTGGAATTTTTAAAACTATTGCAATGAACTGGAGCATGAGTCATCTCTGTTTCAGTTTCATGTGCAATGCTTCTGGAGCTTGTCCTGTATCCGGAGCCAGTATGGTGAACTGCAGGGGTGGGGAACCTTATTTGGCCTAAGGACTACAGTCCTTTGAGGTCTGCTTGCCAGGGGCTGCGGGCCAATGATGGGTGGGCTTGAAACAACAGTGGGCAGGAGTGGATGCACAAGTGGGTGGGGCCAGAAACAAAAAATGGGTGGAGCCACCAATGGGATTCTTGCCTTTGCTCGGGGAGCCACGGAAAAGCCAGATGTTTCTACACACCTCTCTCCATTGAGGCAAGTGGTAGGCATTTTCACAATTCCAAGCCATGCAAAAGCACTCAGAGGCTGCTGAGAGGTGTGGCCTATTGAGAGTCCCCAGGGCCAGATGTAGATACCTGGAGGAATGCATTTGGTCCACATGCCAGAGGTTCCCCACCCTCGTATAATGGTTAGAGCAGCGTTTCCCAACCTTTGGGTCCCCAGATGTTGCTGGACTACAACTCCTATCAGCCCCAGCCAGCATGGCCAATGGTGAGGAATGATGGGAATCATAGTCCAGCAACATCTGGGGACTCAAAGGTTGGGAAAGGCTGGGTTAGAGTATTGAGACCCAGGTCCAAATCTTCACTCTGGCTACATCTGCACTTTACATTTAAAAGCAGGATTGTATCACTTTAATCAGTCATGGCTCCCCCCCCAAAAAATCCTGGGAACTGTAGTTTGTTAAGGATGCTGATAGTAGTTAAGAGACCTCCTATTCCTCTCACAGAGCTACAATTTCCAGAGTTCCCTAGGATGAGGGATTTGCTGTTAAACCACTGTGGGAATTAGGGTTACCAGACCTCAGGCTTCCAGCTGGAGACTCCGGCTTCTAGGGGTGCTCACTGGACCTCCAGTCAGATCACCCCCAAGTTGTTAGATCTCCAGTTTTTCTGGGCTCCTGCCCAGCCATACATGCGTGTTCTACCTTCTCAGACACGCATATGCCATCTCCCCAGGCTTCCACCTTCATGGCCCCTTCGGTGCCTCCTTCCTTTGCCTCAGCGAGGACAGGCGGGGGAGGGGTGCCAATGGTCTCCATCTCTCTGTTTTGTATGTGCGCCGCTTCAGTACATGCAGCATGTTGTGCTACCTGCCCTGGCCTGCACAGACAACGGGCCGGCCAGCTCTCTGGATCTTGGGGGTCCTCCCCAAGTCTCCTCCAGGTCTCCAGGGATTCACCCCAATCTCTGAGCAAGCAAGGATCATGAGAGGTTGCATGCAAATTTGTACGCCCCCTAACCTGCATGGAGGAACAGCAGCAGCAGTGAGCAAGCAAGCCCAGGCCTCCCCAAACATTGAGCAGGAGGGAGGCATGTGTACCCAATGTGGGGCACTGACGAAAGAAGGTGATAAGGGGGGGGTAGGAAGGAAAGTGCCTGGGGGAGTGAGAGGGTGGGAGAGGGGGGAATGAGTGGGGGGAGGGGAGTGAGTGAGAGGGTAGGAAGGCACAAGAGAAAATGAGTGGGGTTGGGGTAGGAAGGAAAGTGCCTGGGGGAGTAAGTGGGGTGAGTGTGTGGGGAAGTGAGTAAGAAGGATGAGTGAGTGGGATGGTTAGGTGAGCGAGGGGCAGTGGGAGTGAGTAGTGTTGGTGGGTGAGTGGAAGGGTAGGAAGGCACAAGATAAAATGAGTGGGGTAGGGGTAGGTAGGAAAGTGCCTGGGGGAGTGAGTGGGGTAGGTAGGGTAGGAAGGTGAATGAGTGGGGAGGTAGATAGGAAGGTGCCAGGAAGAATGAACTGGTGGGTGGGGGTATGAATGTGGCAGGGAGACTGCCATCACTAGGACCCCACTATGAGATATGTTACGGGGGCTTCACCTTATGATGTCACTAAGACCTGCCCCATGATTACACTAAGACCTGCCCTGTGATGTCACTAGGGCACACCCTCATGACATCATTAGGGCCCACCCCTGAAATCTCAGGGTTTGGGATGCTTTGGACCTGGCAACCATACTGGGAATTGTAGCTGTGTGAGGGGGTCTCCTAACAATACTTGGCACCTTTCACGAACTACAGTTCCCAGGATTCTTTGAGGGAAGCCATGACTGTCTCAAGGGGCATCATTCCACTTTAAATGTATGGTGTGGATGTGGCCGCAGGCATGATGCTTTCTGTGTGATATTAGGCCTCTCTCACTTTCTCTTCTTTTCAGTCCAACCTACTTGACAGGATCATTATGAGGGCAAAATGGAGGTGGAAAGATCCCTTTATGCTGCCTTGAAGTCCTTGAAGGAAGGATGAGTTATGAATAAAAGCTATGTCTTCTCATCTCAAATGAAAATAATTTCCTCCAGCAGTTTCCTTCCTTTTTTCCGGGGGGGGGGCAGCAGTGGAAGGGAGGTGCTTCTTTAATGCCATTATGGGCAAACTGATTACCTCTGTCAATCTCATTAAATATGCTTGTCATTATCCATAATTAAAAGGAAGTCCATTTTCCTCCTTCTTCCCGGCTGGGCTCCTTAGGAGCCCTGCAGCAGAGGCTGGAAATTAGAGAGCAACACTTTTCCTCAGGGTAAAGGCGAGCCAAGGAGATTGATGGCTTCCCATTTGCTCTTCCTCAGCAATTTGCTCTTACAAGGGCTTGAAAGGGAAAAGGACTCGCTTTCTGTCCTGGTAACCAGATGCGTCCTTGGTGGGCGTGACTGTTTCCAAGTCCAAGTAGCAGATGGGATGCCAGAAGCTTCTTTTTTCTTGTCTGAAGTTTGCTCCTTTCTCTCCCACTTCCTGGCCCCTGCTCCTGCTCTTTTCTCTGGCTCTCCCATTGCTACGTTCAGATCAGAGCTTGGAAAAGTTACTTTTTTGAACTACAACTCCCATCAGCCCCAGCCAGCATGGCCACTGGATTGGGCTGATGGGAGTTGTAGTTCAAAAAAGTAACTTTTCCAAGCTCTGGTTCAGATGCCGATTGACCTCAGTGCTTGCAAATTTAAATCTCTCCCTTGCGTAGCCTGGGAGGGAGTGCAAAAGAAAAATCCTGATAGGCTGGTTCAAACACTGGTTACGTTGCAAGAGAAGGGCCTTTCTACATGTTAGAAAAATTCCTGGGCAGAAGGCACTTTCATGTAGGAATGAATGTACAAATGGTGTGTGCGTGGCACACATGGCAGTAGCTTAGGACAGGCACTTTCCACTCTCTGAAAGCCATCGCTAGTGCGGAAAAGTCTTCCTTTGTACTTATTTATTTATTTATCACATTTACATTGTTATTAATAGTAACAATTATTTATATTCACTAACAAGCAAAAAAAACCACCTTGCAGTTTAAGAATCTACCTATAGCTAACAGATATTTCTATCAAACTTTAAAAAGCAGGAAAATTGGGCAGCTATAGTCAGTGCACCAGGGGAGCAGGAGACCTGACCTCCTCTCTGAGATATTGGACTGCCCTACAAATTTGTCAAAATGCAAACACAATTTGAGTTGGTCTTTTGCAGTCCATCCACTTCCTGTGTAGCTTGGAAGAATTTGGTAACATGTGCAAATTGTGAGACCACTGACAGAAAAAAGTCCAACAGGGGTCTGGTTATTTTTTCTCTTGTTTTACACTTTAAACTCTCAATTCTGAGTGTTTTGTGTATCACCATGAAAACTTAGAAACTTATGCTTTGTTAAGCAAGCATTTCTGAGCTCAGTTTTGTAAGGTTTTGTTTTGAAATGAGCTTATGGGAAGCCTCAGAATGGCATGGGGAGGTATTTTCAATTTAACATTGTGGAATGTGAAAAATCCATGCTGGCTATAGTATATACAACAGCCACTCTTGCGGCGGTGTAATCCCACCTTTCCTCCAAGGAGCTCGAAGTGGTGTATGTGGCTCTCAACTCCCCATTTTATCCTCACAACAACCCTGTGAGGCAGGTATATCTCACCTTTCCCCCAAGGAGCTTAAGGTGGCATACAAACATGGTTCTCCCCTCCTGATTTTATTTTCACAACAACTCTGTGATGTAGGTTAGGCTGAGAAACAGTGGATGGCTCAAGATCATCCAATGACCTTCATGTCCAAGCAGGGATTTGAACCTTGGTGTCCCAGCTCCCAATCTGATACTCTAACCACTACACCACACTTTCTCATTGATAAAGCCAAAGCCTTTGTCTTTATGGACAGTTCTTCCTTCTTCCCATATTTTTCAAACAGCTTCCTCATCTCTGCCTCTGTGGTATCAGGGGTCCCCACAAATCAGTAGATAGGGTAGCCAATGTGGTGCCCTCTGGATGTTGTTGGACTACAACTTCCATCGTTCTTGATCACTGGCTATGTTGGCTTGGACTGGTGGACGATAAGAGTCCAACAACATCTGGAGGATTGATTACCACTGGGGTAGAGAGTGAGCCCAAACCACTGGCAGATCCACACCATACATTCAATGCACATTTAAAGCACATGGCCTCCCTCAAAGAATCCTGGAAACTGTAGGTTTTCCCCTCACAGAGTTCAGTTCCCAGCTCCTTTAACAAACTACAGTTCCCAGGATTCTTTGGGAGAAGCCATGTACTTTAAATGTGCATTGGCATCCTGTTTCTAGGAGTGACACTCTTGGCTGAGGCAGGTGGTCACTTCCTGAACACAGAGGGCCAGAAAACAGCAGCAGTTAGGGGGATCAAATTGTTTCTGGACTATACCACTTCTGGGAGCAGTAGCATAATTGAGTGCTCCCTTATGCCTTTTTTTTGAAAAGGTCGTTTTCAGGGGAATGAACAGAATCAAAAGAATATTCATTTTTTTATTCCTGACACTGTTAGTCCCAACGAAGCCCAAAGGGAGGTGGCTTTGTGGAACATCCTGGAGAGATTGTAGCTGTCGGAACTCCAGGAACCCAATCCGTCCCTTCCTGAGAATTCCCCTTGGTGAGTTTTTAATCTCCTACAGGAGCATCATACTGCAGCTTTACTAAGATGGCATCCAGTGGATCTGAGAGAAAGCAATGGGACATGATTGCCACGTTGCTGAGTGGCTCTAAGGGTGTTTTCACACAATGGTTTTATTTTCCTTGTCTTGGGCAAGTTCACTCAGAGGTCTCAAGACCACAAACTGCACCTGAGCACAGCCCACAATGATCCTCAGCCAGCCCATACAGAACATGTAGGAAATAACATGAGCTGCCTATTACTTACTAGGCTAAATTCAAGGTGCTGGTTTTGGTGTACAAAGCCCTATGCAGCTTGGGACCAGGATACGTGAAAGACTGTCTTATCCCTTATATACCCAGTTGATCACTGTGCTCTGCAGGTGAGGGCCTCCTGCAGATACCATCTTTTCAGGAGGTCCATTCTGCACAACACAGGAAACAGACCTTTAGTGTAGTAGCACTGACACTTTGGAATTCCCTCCCCTTAAATATTAGACAGGCACCATCTCTATTGTCTTTTCTCCACCTGCTGAAGACCTTTCTCCTTCAGCAAGCCTTTTAAGTGGGGATCTTTCTGGGTCTGCATCTGTGTTGGAGTTGTTTTTAAGATGGATGTTTTAAGATGTTTTTATTGTTTGCCGCCTTTTGCACTTCAGAATTAAGATGTTGGACCAAGGTAACCCAAATTCTGTGCCAAAGAAACAGAGAAAGCGACCTTATATAGAGTCATCTTCTAGCTCAAGGTATGGAACTTTTTTCAGCTTGAGGACCACATTCCCTAGTGAGCAGTCTTCCAGAGGGTGCATAACAGTGGTGGGTGGGATAACGAATGCGACTCTTACCTTTGAACAGCAGGCTGCAGTCCAGCCATTCAAAAGCCAGAGGTTTCTACTTGTAGACAGGGACGTAGTCATCCAGGGCCTCAGGGGATCTTAGAACCCCTAAGTTTTTGGAAGGCAGGTCCCAGCAAGGTCCCTATATCTCCAATGTGCTACCAGCCAATCAGCTACTGAGAAGAGTCTTCTAACTTGTGTCCTGGTCATTTCCTGATGATTGGAGCCAATCAGAGTGCAAGGAGTTCCTATCAGTTCCTACTTTAAAAAGCCAAGCTGCAGAGAGGGAGAATTCTGTAACTGCAGAAGAAGAGACAGTGAATCCTAATGATAGCACTCCATCTACATCATCAAGAGTTTGGTAGCAGCAAGAGATGAACGTGTAGACAGTGAACTCAGTACTTCAAGCAATATCTCTGATACTGAGAAAGGACAGTCAAATGGTGACAGTGATAGAGAAGCAGAAAGCTTAGATGAGGCTTGGCTGTGACTATTATGAAGGGACCCTGCACTTCTGGTGTTGCCACAGCACTAGTGTACGCACATCTCTCCATGCAGGCAAGCAACAGGACAAAACATTAGAGCAGAGCCAGTGAGGGATGTGGCCTGGGAAAGTCCCAAGGGCAAATACAGGCTTGGAGGCAGGGGCATCCCTACTGGGGTGCGGAGGGTGCGACCCGCACCCGGGTGTCACCATGAGGGGGGTGACACCCAGAGCCACCCCACCCCACGCCGTTGCCCGGCAAGGCTGCGCTGACTCCTCCTCGGAGGCGGGCGGGCGGACGAGAGTGGGAGCAGGAGCAGCGTTGTCGGGGCGAGGGAGGCGCGCCGGCGTTCCCAGGCCTTCTGCGGCTGGGTGCCCCTCCGGCGCGCGTCCTCCCAGGGACATAGACAGGGTGGCTGGCCTCGAGCCCAGCCACCTCGTCCATGCCCCTGGGAGGGTGCGCACCGGAGGTCCGCATCCCCCCCCCGCACTCCCGCTAGTGACGCCACTGCTTGGAGGGCCTCATATGCCTCCGGGCCTGAGGTTTCCCATCCCTGTTCTAGCTCAATATCATCTACACTGGCTGGCAGCAGCTCTCCGCGGTTTCAGGAAGGGAATTGTTTACATTTATCAGTCACTTTTTACAAGTGAAAAAGTCTCGGAGTAACTTAAGGTACAACATAATGCTTAAAAATGCCAGTGTGGTGTAGTGGTTAGAGTGTTGGACTAGGACCTGGACTACCAGGGTTCAAATCCCCACTCGGCCATGAAGTGGGTGACCTTGAGCAAGTCACAGTCTCTCAGCCTAGCCCACCTATTGATTGATTGATTGATTGATCGAAAGCTCTCTGGGCAGTTTACAACAATTAAAAACATTAAAAACAAATATACACATTTAAAAACACATTTTTAAAAAGCAATTTTTAAGGTTGTTGTGAGGATACAATGGAGAGGGAAGGGAACCATGTATACCACCCTGAGCTCCTTGGAGTAAAGGTGGGATATAAGTGTAATAATAAGTAAATAAGTAAGTAAAAACAATTTTAAACTAGAATAATTTAAAACAATGAACTATACAAATACATAAAATGGAAACCTTTCCCTGCACTACCTGGAGATGCTGGGGTTTGAACCTTGGAGCTTCTGCATGGACAACATCTGCCCCACCACCACTGAGGCACCTAGTTGGCCACTGTGAGAACAGGATATTGGACTAGATGGGCCACTGGCCTGATCCAATAGGGCTCTTCTTATGTTCTCTGGCATGTCACGGTATCATTGATACCCCATCTCGGTTGTCTCTTTGAAAATGCAGCTTGCAGAGAGTGGGCAAGGAACAAGCCCAGGAGAAAGGGTTAAGCCTTTCTCCCTTCCTGCACCCTTCCCACATGCAGACTAACAGCCTGCACAAGTTGTATCCTTGCCTCCCTCTCCAAGTGGGTTCACAAGAAGCTTGGAGAGGGTGATGTTGAATTGGACAACAACCAGAAGAGATCCAACAACCGCCTCAGACTCACAGCCGTATCCCCCCCATCGGTGAAAAAGCCACTGCAGGGGAAGTTTGAATTAAAAAATAACCTGAGGGGAAAGGATTAAGCAGCCCCTCCCCCTTCTCTACACACACACACACACACACACACACACACACACACACACACACACACACATGTTGTTGTTGTTATATGCCTTCAAGTCGATTACAAATTATGGTGACCCTATGAATCGGCAACCTCCAACAGAATCTGTCATGATCAGATCTTGTTCAGATCTTCTAAGTTCAGGTCTGTGTCTTCCTTTATGAAATCAATCCATCTCTTGTTTGGTCTTCCTCTTTTTCTACTCCCTGCTGTTTTTCCCAGCATTATTGCCTTCTCTAGTGAATCATGTCTTCTCATTATGTGTCCAAACTATGATAGTCTCAGTTTCATCATTTTAGCTTCTAGTGATAGTTCTGGTTTAATTTGTTCTAACACCCAATTATTTGTCTTTTTCGCAGTCCATGGTATCCACAAAGCTTTCCTCCAACACCACATTTCAAATGAGTTGATTTTTCTCTTGTCCACTTTTTTAACTGTCCAACTTTCACATCCATACACAGAGATCGGGAATATCATGGTCAGTATGATCCTGACTTTAGTGTTCAGTGATACATCTTTGCATCTGAGGACATTTTCTAGTTCTCTCACAGCTACCCTCCCGAGTCCTAGCCTTCTTCTGATTTCTTGACTATGGTCTCCATTTTGGTTAATGACTGTGCCAAGGTATTGATAATCCCCGACAGGTTCAATGTCCTCAATGTCAACTTTAAAGTTGCATAAATCTTCTGTTGTCATTACTTTAGTCTTTTTGACGTTCGGCTGTAGTCCTGCTTTTGTGCTTTCCTCTTTAACTTTCATCAGCATTCATTTCAAATCATTACTGGTTTCTGCTAGTAGTATGGTATCGTGATAGATCTGGTTTAATTTGTTCTCACACCCATCCCAGATTCAATCCCTGGCATCTCCAGGTAGAGGTAGGAATGTCCTCTGTATGAAACCCTGGACAGCTGCTGCCAGTCAGTGTAGACAATACTGAGCTAGGTAGACCGATAGTCTGACTCGATATAGGGAAGCTTCCTAGGTTTCTCCACTCAGCCTCTCAGCCTGCCCAGGCTGCTTTGGGTCATGGAACTCCAAATAACGTGTAGTGCAGTGGCAGGGGGGCAGAGATTAAGCAGTGAGCTGTCAGCTCAACCTGCAGTCACTCAAGGTTTCAACAGCCCTTGACATTATGGGTTATGCCAAGAAAAAGAAACTGGAGGGTGGGGGGAAAACAGCCTTGGGTTTGTGGTTACTGTAAAATGTTCATTTCTTGTCAGGGGGGGAAATGCATTAAATTTACCTCTTTTTCTTACTTTGCACAAACCTCCTTTTTCTCCTTGCAAAAAAATCATGTCCTTTTTACCAGGAAACTACCCGCCTCTCGTTTCAAAAGCAACATGAGAAGAAATGAGTTATCTGTACATTTTCAATATGAATTTTGCCTGACTTGCATGCCTCGCTCCATTTGGTTGAGATTCATAATGGGTGCTGTCCCCTTTTAAAGGCTTTACCATTATCAGTCAATCGGCCATGCTTTTCACGCAAACAGCATTGAGCATACACTCCCCAGAACATGTCTTTATTGCTCAATGTCAAAATGCACACTGTTCCATCCTCTCACTTTTGAGAAAGTGTAGGAAAGACAAACAAAGTTTGGTTAGAACCCTCCATCTGCAATTTAGCCATGAGAGAGTCCCAACCAATCCCCCTCCTTCTTCGTGACAAGTAATGGCAATGTTTAGCATCCCCCAGCCTCTGGATTTGTTGGTTGTTAGTCCTGGGAGCCTGAGCTGGTATAGCACAGTGGGGAGGAGAGCCTGGCTGGGAGTCCAGAGTCTGTGAGTTTAAATCCCCGCTCGTGTCTCCTGGGTGTCAAGGGCCAGCTAAAGATCACCCCCACAGTGAGTGGCTCAGGGGTTACGTGTCCTGCCACCTGTGCAGCCGTGGGCAAGCTGCATAGTCCCAAGGAGCCCAGTTGCCCCCCAACTGCCAGTTGTGGACAAGGAAGGGGCTGGCTTGTGCAGCTGTGGCAAGCTGAGCAGGCCCTAGCCAGCTGGGGAAGACTAGCCTCAGAGGGGGGCAACGGTAAACCCCCTCTGAATACCACTTACCATGAAAACCCTATTCATGGGGTAGCCATAAGTCGGGGTCGACTTGAAGGCAGTCCATTTCCATTTCAGTCCTGGGAGCCAATGAGTTAATACCTATGCACCATGGGCATTTGGCAGGGGGAGGACAATGGGAGCAGAAGAATGCCCATAGCTGTCTTGATAGCAGTTCAGCAAATGAATCAGGGTGCACAACTTGCGCAACCTGAAGAACTCTCGGAACCACTGTCTATTATCCTTGCAAAATCATGGAGGATGGGTGAAGTGCCAGATGACTGGAGGAGGGCTAATGTTGTCCCCATCTTCAGAAAGGGCAAAAAGGAGGAACCTGGGAACTACACACCAGTAAGCCTGACATTGATCCCTGGGGAAATTCTGGAACATATTATAAAGTGGTCATTCTGTAAACACCTTGAAAACAATACAGTGATTACTAGAAGTCAACATGGATTTATTGATAACGAATCCTACCAGACTAATTTATCTCATTTTTGACTGGGTAACTGCCCTAGTAGATTGTGGGAATGCTGTGGTCATAATATATCTTGACTTTAGCAAAGCTTTTGACAAAGCGCCCCATGATATTCTGATTAGCAAGCTAGCTGAATGTGGGATGGGTAGAACAACTATCAGGTGGATCCACAATTGGCTACAGAATCATACCCAAAGAGTGCTTATCAATGGTTCCTTCTCAAACTGGGGGGAAGTAACGAGCGGGTACCGCAGGGCTCGGTCCTGGGTCCAGTGCTCTTCAACATTTTTATTAATAACTTGGATGAGGAGGTGCAGGGAATGCTTATCAAATCTGCAGATGATACAAAATTGGGAGGGATAGCTAATACCTTGGAAGACAGAAACAAAATTCAAAGGGATCTTGTTAGGCTGGAGCATTGGGCTGAAAACAACAAAATGAAATGAACAGGGATAAGTGCAAAGTTCTACCCCTAGGAAAAAGAAACCAAATGCTCAATTATAAGATGGGGTATACTTGGTTCATCAATAATACATGCAAGAAGGATATTAGGGTTGTTGTTAATCACAAGCAGAATATGAGCCAACGATGTGATGTGGCTGCAAAAAAGGCAAATGCTATTTTAGGCTATTTTAGCTGTATCAACAGAAGTATAGTTTCCAAATTGTATGAAGTATTGGTTCCCCTCTGTTCAGCACTGGTTAGGCCTCATCTTGAGTACTGCGTCCAGTTCTGGACACCACATTTTAAGAAGCATGCAGACAAACTGGAACAAGTTCAGAGGAGGTCAATGGGGATGATCAGGGGACTGGAACAAAGTCCTATGAGGAGAGACTGAAAGAACTGGGCATGTTTAGCTTTGAGAAGAGAATACTGAGGAGAGATATGATAGCACTCTTCAAGTACTTGAAAGGTTGTCCTACAGAGAAGGGCCAGGATCTCTTCTTGATTGTCCCAGAGTGCAGGACACGGAATAATGGCCTCCAGTTACAGGAAGTCAGATTTCAAGTAAACATCAGGAAAAACTTCCAGAGCAGTATGACAATGGAGGCAGTGACCTAGGGAGCTGGTGGCTCTCTAATACTGGAGGCCTTCAAGAGGCAGCTGGACAGCCACCTGTCAGGTATGCCTTAATTTGGTTTCCTGCATTGAGCAGTGGGTTGGACTCGATGGCCTTCTAGGCCCCTTCCAACTCTATGATTCTATGAACTTGTTCCACACACTCATTCAGGGCTTTACAGACTTTTGTTTCTCTAACACAACCTCTCCATCCTGTATGACAAATGCCTTTTGAAACTCTGCAATAGCAGTTTTTGATGCATGACCATGACAGCCCACTCTTCAAAGAAAAATAGTTTTCAGCTGGGACTATCAAAGCCCTGTTGATGGGAAAACCCCACCTTCCCAACCAGTTCTCTCTTTACTTCAATCTTCTATGACAAATAAAGTTAAATTTCCATATAGACACCACAGATTATTTGTTTGTCTATATGCTAACTACTAGAGGCATGCAGTGACCACAAGATTTGCCTTGCCTTTGCATCTGTAGCATTTAGGAGCAGTCTTATCTGTTTTGGATTCAATCTATGTTATTCCACCTCAATTGGTTATTTTGAGTCTAAATCTGCTCTGTTAAATCTGAAGCTCTGTTTCACCTCTGCTGACTATAATGCAGAATCTAAAGATGGCTATAAGCGTTTCACATAAATGGATGAAATTTGCAGGCAAAGGAGATCCTCCGGTATGGATTAATCTTGCCAAATTTCAGGCACATGACGCTATTCAAATCCTGCCCCTTGTTTCTGTAAAACTTGGTGGGATCAGCTCAAGTGCAGGGTTGTTTTTAAATCAGCATCCAACACATTTTGCAACTGATTGGCAGATCAACCCATGGCCACTCCAGTTGCGGCCGATGGAAACATTTTGCTGTAGGCAGCTAGTGTGCTCACAGTCTCAGACAGATCCATCTAGTGGTTTTCATGAAGAGAACCTTTAATTTACATTTTTAGTTTTTGAAAGAAAGGAAGGATATCTAACTTTTAAAAATTTTCTGTCAGAAGTGGATACAACTTTCAGGCATGTTGCCATTTCTGAGGGGATGTTGTCTGCCAAATTTCAAAACAATAGGTGCAGCAGTTCTCTCCCAAGGGCAAACTTTACCATTTGGGGGTGGGAAAATAGAAATCGTGTTCCCTCTCCTATTTTTTGTGAACAAACAGTTTGAAAACTGGGGACATGAAGGAGGTAAGAAATCTGTCAAAGTTCAGACAAATAACACACACGCATGTGCATGTACACACACATGCATACATACACACGTACCGGTGTTTTTTAAAAAAAGAAAAACTGTCAGACTCTTTTTAAAGTCACCTATGCTACTGCCCATCACCACATCTCATGACAATGACTTCCCTAAGACCTTATGTAGCATAAGCATAGAGTCCTCAGTTCGAATCTAATTTCTGCCGGAAATTCATACGATGGTCTTGAGCAAGCCACTTTATCTCAGCTTCATTTTACCATCTTGAACAAGGAGATTTCATTTTTAATTTAATTTATGAAACTTTTATCCTGCCCTTTCTCCCAGAAGGAGCTCAGAACGATTAATCTCCCAAAATATCTCCTAGATGGAGATAATGACATACACCTACTCTATAAGGTTGTTGTGAGGATCATGCCAATAATAGATGCAAAATGCTTTCAGTACTCAAAATGCACCAAGATGCAGAGTAGCTGCTGTTTCTATTATGGTTATTGTGCTATTGTTTTGCAGCTTTTTCTTATGCTGTTTTGTGCAGCCTCATTTTATGATTTTCCTAATTTTAAAAAATGGTTTTAAATTAATTTGTAAGGCACCTTGCAGGTGTTGGTTTCTTTTCAAAAAGGGAGGATATGCATTTGATAGGTAAATAAATAATTATGAAGCATTTCCCCTTGTCCATCCTGAATCTATTGACAAGTCAAAGAAATCGTATTTGAGACTTAGTGCTCTGTTTTGGTAAAAAATGAGGTGCCAGTGCTCATACCTTGATAAAAGTGCTGTAGGTGCCCAGCACCAAGTGGATGTAATGGGCAACAAACAAAGAGGTGCCAGTATTCTGTGCCAGTGAGTACCATCACAAAATACCCCTTATAGGAGGGCTGGCTAGTGACCCATACTGGTGACCCATGGGGAGGGAGGGCTGGTGACCTGTGGGGGGAGGGCTGGTGACTCATACAAGGGGAGCACTGCTGACCCATGGGGGAGAGGAGAACTGGTGGCCCACATGTCGGGGGATCGCTGGCGAGAATAGGGCTGGTGAGCGAAGCGAGCAGGGGCATGAGCCGTGTGTGTGTGTGTGTGTGTGTGTGTGCGTGCGTGCGTGCGTGTGTGTGTGTGTGTGTGTGAGAGAGAGAGAGAGAGAGAGAGAGAGAGAGAGAGAGAGAGAGAGGAGTTTCTTTATATAAAGTTACTGGCCCAAATTACATTCTTTTTTGTTGCAAGTGGCCAAAAGAAAGATGTCTTGCCTATACACTTTCACTGATTAAAACACAATCAGTCACGTAAAAAGAGGAAAGTGAGAAACAAACAGCTCATCAAAAAGTCCCAATAAATGATAATACCACCAACACAAATTCAGTGGTTGCCAAAACAAAATTTTAAATAAATCAGTGTAGGCAGTTGATGAATGTGCCAGGGAAAGGCATTCCAGAATCTGGGTGCCAATGTTGAAAGGCCCTGCTTCTCATCACCACCCACAACACTTCTGAAGCTGTGGCCTCTCCTGATCTTAATACAAGGGCAGGTTCATATCTACGTTATTACAGAGCCAGAGGGCGTCTTGTCCAACCCCCAGCTCATGCAGGAAATTCAGGGTTAGAATGTCCCCAACAGATGGTTGTCCAGCCTTTGCTTGAAGACCTCCAGATAGGATGCCCAACATCAACCTCAGCTAAAGGTAGCGATGTTAAAGTGGAGGGTGAGACTGGTGGAAATGGCATGTGGAGATCTGGATGCCCATAAAGAGGCAAGCTATGGTCACATTTCCAAGGATAGACAAGAATCTGCCTACAATTTCATTTTGCAATGCAAGGGAAGAATGCATATCCCCATTCTCTGCCATATTTGAATGCAGCAACAGAGAACTCCAGGCTAACTTAAGCCCTTTATGGCTGCAATTGCAGAGGTAACACCAAAGAAGAAAGTTGTCAATGGTTATCTGGAATCCGCAAAGGAAGAGAAGGACAGGGGTCAAGGACTCTGACATGCACAATCAGAATGCTCCCACACCCTCAGTGATCTGTCTCAGGAAGACTGATGTCTTTGTCAAATGTACTTCATTCCCCAGATAATTGGGAGGAATGTTTGTTTGGGGAGTAGGTGTGTTGGATTCATGACCTGTTTGCTGAAGCAACAAAGGCTTTTTAAAAAAAAAAAAAAAAAGTCAAATGAAAAGCTTAAGTTAACATCTCTGATGGGTCCTGGCTTTCAGCAAACACTGTGTTTGAAATTAGCAAATAAAAGGGAGGGGGGAATCTGTAGACAAGTTCCTCACTTTGAACAGTTTATGGTGCTTGCCTGAATTTGCTTGTTCTAGGCCATGGTTTAATCTCCCTAGTTTTTATTTCTTAAAGCTCTTTCTCTGATTGACTGAGTTAAATTGAAGGACATGGATTTAATGCGGCAATTTAGGTGGCTATCCTATACACGCTGGGTGGGTGGACAGGGGTGGGTCGGAGGGGAGACTGAAAACAAGAAGACTTACTTCTGGCCAGAAATGAGGAGATGTGGCACCAAAACAAAAGGACAGAACAATGCATGTGCGAACTCACCTGTATAGATTCAGGCGGTGTCCACACCATACATTTAAAGCACATTTTCCTCCCCAAGAATCCTAGGAACTGTAGTTTGTTAAGGATAAAGGGAATTGTAGCTATTTGAGGGATAAACTACAGCTCCCAGGATTTGGGGGGGGCAATGTGCTTTAAATGCATGCTGCACAAGCAGCCCTACATGTACAAATAAATACTATAATTTAAATAGAAATGCAAAACCAGTTACCATAGTGGGCAAGACTGTAACCAGATTGTCTGCCTGCTCAGTCTGCTGTCCAGGTGTGAACTCTTGAAAGACAAATGTAGGGATGTAGGAAACTGCCTTATACTGACCATTGGTCCATCTGCTCAGTATTGTCTACTACACTGACTGGCAGCAGCTCACCAGGGTTTCAAGCAGTGGACACTCCTGGCCCTACCTGGAGATGCTGGGAATTGAACCTGGGACCTTCTAATGCAAGGCTGTTATTCATTTTGCTGCTGATGTCGATAGATTTCTAAAGTCACAGTACTGTTACATTGTGTTTTTAAGTTTCAGATTAATAATTTTTAATTGTTTTGTTTTTCTGGGGAAAAAAGGTTAACTGTTTTGGAACTTCATGTAGAAAGGAAGAATAAAAACTACTTTTTACAAAAAGATCAAATAGTAAGAATAGTTTAAAGGATTAATCTAAAATATCAATCAACTGATTAATTGCTTACATTAAAATAAATAGGCTCAACATCTAAACCTCAACTGAAGCTTTAAGCCTGTTAGAGGTACTGAAGCAAAAGCACTATGGTAAAAGTAAAAACTGCCACTCACCATTAGAAGAAAACCCCATTTGATTGTATTTTTATTAATTGGGACACATATATCTTGCTGTTCATTTGGAAAGCTCAAAGAGGTTTGCACAGGGAGTCTCCAGTCCAGGCACTGATTAGGTTTGTGCCTCTTTGCTCCACTGAGGCTATACAAGATGAAAGATTCCCAGTTCCAAGGCAGTTCCTGGGACCACTGAAGGTGGACTCAGACTTAGTCATAGAGTAGAGCCACTGAAACTGATGCCTATGACTATTTTGGATCTAACCCAAGATTTTTAGGATGGGGGTAAGTTGCACTGAACACAGTGGTGCTTACTTCTGAGTGTACACTCATATCATTGCACTTGTTAATGTTTTCTTATTTATGAGTAGTAGTCCAGGACCAAAATCAAGAATAAGCAAGCGTGCCCTTATGTCTCATCTTCTCCTAGTAAAATTTGCTTTCAATGATAGATCAATCAGCTTGAGACTTAGTTGATTAATCTATTGGTTAAACCCATCCAAGCTTGCAACTGCCACCCAAAATGAAAGACATCTGTGTTTCCAACAATGTTATCATAAATCAAACCAGAGTCACTGATCTAACCATTTCCTGCACAAGTACCAGTGTCACTGTGCTTTGGAGCTGTTCCTCTTCTGAAGCTGGTTGAAGTAACCTCAGAACACCAGCTTCAGGCTAGTGTGGACCAAATCCCACTTGGGGAGAGGGAGAGAGGGAAGCTCTTGTCAAATTTTGGATCCAAGCCCAAACACACAACCAAAGATTTTACGCCAAGGGGATTGTTTGAAGTGATTTCTCTTTTCCTGCACGTTTATTCTGACAAATATCTTCAAAGAAGGCAACTGTCTGCTCAGACACATTGTGCAAACAGCCCCACACTTCAGCCAGTGAGCAAATAGGGAATGCGTCTACATTCGAAGACTATCAGAGCTGCTGGATTTTTTTTCAGTTTCCCACAACTGATGGTGATTGGATAGCCTTGCCTCAAACCTGGAATGAAAACCAGTCTTTGTAATCTTGAAAGCAGCATATCTTTTGTAAGGTGCAATCCCATCAAAGTTACACACTTCAGTCCCATCGATTACATTCTTAATAGGGGCTTAAAATGTTTGTAGGAATACAAGCAGTGTCGAGTGCTTCTGTTCACTATTCCAGCTACACCATTGTCCAGGATACTCCATTCCATTTCCCCAGGTTTCTGCCCACACCTACTGGGCATGCTCAGTCCTCATTGGTCTAACTTTTTCTAAAGATTTTTTGCCCTTCTGCGAATCACCTCTGAACTTTGGAACAGAGGGAATACCATTGTTGGATAACTGGCCCATGTAGTCCAGTGTGTCTACTCTGATTGGCCACAGCTCTCAAGGGACTCAAGCAGGGATCTTTACACTTAGATGCTCTTAACTGTACATGAGACTTTCTGCTTGCAAGTCCCACCTTCAATCCTTACTTTCAGTTAGGATCCCAAGCCATTATGGCCTTTCCTTTTATTGTTTTATCTCCAACATATCAGCGGCTTTATTGCTTTCAGTGATTAAGAGTTTTTGTTAAGGTTTTCAACCACATACAAAGAATAATATCACAAGGATATTATTCTTGTATTTAGCTCAGTCTCTTCCCACTGACCCTCAAAGCCTCAAAGCACCCTCACAATAGATAGCAGTAGGCTGAATTCTCCACAGAAATAACATTAAGAAAATTAACATAACAAACAAGACAAAACTAAATGAGCCAATTAAACAGACCAGTATTGTCTACTCTGACTGGCAGCAGCTCTCCAGATCTCAGGCAGAGGTCTTTCCCATCCCCTGCCGCTAGATCTTTTTTTCCACTGGAGATGCCAGAGATTGAAATGGGATCTTCTGCATGCATAGTATGTATTATATCACTGAACTACCTCCAAGATAACAGTTGCTTGCAATTGTTGGTGCCAAAGGAGAATGTGAAAGTACTTCTTCACACAGTACATAGATGGCCACCATCTTGGAAGGCTTTAAAATAGAATTAGACAAATCCATGGAGGATCAGGTATCAATGGCTAGTAGGCACAATGGCTGCATTCTAACTCCACTGTCAGAGGCTGCATTCACACGATACATTTATTCCACTATTATTCCACTTTAAACAGTCATGGCTTTCCCCAAAGAATCCTGGGAAGTGAAGTTTGTGAAAGGTACTGAAAGTTGTCAGAAGTCCCTAATTCCCCTTGTAGACCTGCAGTTCCCAGAGTTGCCTGGGAAAAGGGATCGATCGTTAAACCACTCAAGGAATTGTAGCTTTCTGAGATGAATGGAGGCCTCCTAACAACTCTCAGTGCCCTTCACAAACTACTTTTCCCAGGTTTCTTTGAGGGAAGCCATGAGTAAAGTGGAATAATAGTGGAATAAATGTATGGGGTGAATGTGGCTAGAGTCAGCATGCCCCCAAATACCAGTTGTTGGGAAGCACAAATGAGGAGAGTTGTGTTGCGCTCCACATCTGATTGCCCACAGTGAGAACAGAGAGCTGGACTAGATGGGCCATTGGCCTGATCCAGCACAGCTCTTCTTATGTCCTTATGTTACTCTGTCTCCTGGGGCAGGCCAGCAGCTCACATCACCCAACTCCACATGTACCCTGTTTTGCCAGTAGGCCAACATTTAGGGCTTTGTGCTCCTATTATCATCTTTTTTTGGATTGTCATCAACTAGGAGTCAGGCTTTCTCTGTGATGGAGTTGTGGGATGCTTTCCCTCAGGGAGCTTCACTCATCCACCTCACTGATTTCTTTACTTTTTAAAATTCCACTGAACCTTTGGGAATTAGGCTATTCCGCTATTAACTGCCGTTGTTTTATTTGTTAGTGCAGAATGGAAGTTTTTATGCACTTCTAATTAACTTCTTTAAAAATGTAAACCACCAGTGTAGAATCATAGCATTGCAAGGGACCTTGGTATATAAAATGTATTTATGTATGGACTGCCCTGAAGTCGATCCTGACTTATGGCGACCCTACGAACAGGGTTTTCGTGGTAAGCGGTATTCAGAGGTGGTTTACCATTGCCTTCCTCTGAGGCTGAGAGGCAGTGACTGGCCCAAGGTCACCCAGTGAGCTTCATGGCTGTGTGGTGATTCAAACCCTGGTCTCCCAGGTCCAGCACCTTAACCACAACACCACACTGGCTCTAGTTACAAATAAAGAAATGTACCCTAATGTCAAAATGCATCAAGAGAGAGGGATGATGCAACTCTAAGAATGGCAACTCAAGCTCACATCTACATGTGAATGAGTGAAGGGAATCTAGTTCACCTAGTACACACGCGCATATGCTAATCTAGTGCATCCAAGTGTGAACGTGCATGTGCAGTAAGACAGGAAGGGAATCAGTGCGATTGTACACACGCTAAGAAAAGGAATCTACTTCCCCTTGCATGTGAGCACAAAGGCTAAGAAAGGAAGCTTGTGGAATGACCTCCCCTCTGAAGTGTGTCTTGTACCATCACTGTATGCTTTTCAACGATTGGTCAACTGTATCCTTTTTTACTTCTATAGTTATTTTTTCCTCCTCCTCCGATTATGATGATGATGATGATTTATTTATTTTATTTATTGGTCGCCTCATACCCAACAGTCTCTAGGCGACTTACAACAGATTTTAAAACATACAATACAAAAGCTTAAAACCCAAATAAAAGAAACTAAGAAAGCATACATTATGAGCCAAAGGCCTGAGTGAATAGGAAGGTCTTTGCCTGGTACCTGAAAATGGATAAGGAAGGTGCCAGGTGTGGCTCCCTTGAAAGAGTTTTCCACAGCTGGGGGAGGGGACCACTGAAAAAGCCCATTCTCATGTTGCCACCCTCCAAGCCTCTCTTGGCGGCGGCACGCAAAGAAGGGCCTCTGATGATAAGTGCAGGGTCTGGGTCTGTTCATACAAGGAGAGGCAGTCCTTGAGGTCCTGATCTGCATTAGGACCTCAAGGCTTAGGACCACAATACTTGACAGAACGCCTCTCCCGACACAAACCCACCACGCTCAACATCCAAGGCCCCCCTCCAGGTGCCTACTCCAAGGGAAGAACGGAGGATGGCAACAAGGGAGAGGGCCTTCTCAGTGGTGCCCCCCAAATTATGGAATAATCTTTTTGACGAGGTGCACCTGGTGCCAACAGTAATCTTTTCGGCGCCAGGTCAAGACTATCCTCTTCTCCCAGGCATCTTAGCATATGTTTTTAAATTGTTTTTTTTAAAAATGTGTTTTTAAATTGGTATATTTGTTTTTAATGTTTTTAATTGTTGTAAACCGCCCAGAGAGCTTTGGCTATGGGGCAGTATACAAATGCAATAAATAAATAAAATAATGCTTTATAGATGAAAACAGGCACTTTGAATTGAGCCTGAAAATTAATTGGTTGCCAGGTCATCCGTGCCAAAATTGGTGTTATATGTACCAACCAACTTACCCTGGTCAGCAGTTTAGCTGCTCGATTCTGAACAGCAATTTCTGAACTGTCTTCAAAGGCAGGCCCACATGTAACACATTGCAGTAGTCTAACCTAGAGGTTACGACACCACAGACAACCAAAGTTAGGCTAGTCCAGATAGGAGCGCAGATTATTAGTTTTCCCTCATTGCTGTCCATTGCTGCACACTGCAGTTCTCCCCTAAGAAACCCTGCAGGATCAGGCCAAAGATACAGCTAGTCCAACATCCTGTTCTCACAGGGGCCAAGTGGATGCCCATAGGAAGCACGCAAGCATGGTTTGTGCTGCTGTTTTGTTATTCTGATTTTGACTGATTTTGTGGCTTTTATTTTATGGTTTTTAATTTTAAAATATACTGATTTTAATTGTTATATTTTTGTAACCCGCCTATTGGATGAAGGGTGAGCTATAAATGCATAATAAATAAATAAGTTAAGAAAGGGCACCCTAGCACACATGTGTGTACACTAAGAAAGGAAAGGGAATAGAGTGTACCTTTGTGCATATGTATATTCACTAATAGGCAAAAAACCTTGCGGTTTAAGAATGTACCTATAGCCCACAGCTATTCTACGAAACTTTAAATTGGGCACCTATAGTGAATGCACCAGGGGAGCAGGAGACCTGAACTCCTCTCTGAGATATTGTACTGCCCTACAAATTGGTCAAAATGCAAACACCATTTGGGTTGGTCTTTCACAGTCCAATCCACTTCCTGTGTAGCTTGGAAGAAGACCTTCAATCAGAGTGGCTGATTGTTAAACCATTCTCTCAGGGGAATAGGAGTCTCTTAGCACCCTTCACAAACTACACTTCCCAGGATTCTCTGAGGGAAGCCATGACTGTCTCACATGAAATCAAAGTCTGGTGTGGGTGTGGCCCCCTGATTAGCTAAGCTCAGCAGCTGTGAGGCTTTTAGAACTCTGACAGTTGGTTCTTACTGAGCATGCTCCGCATTATCATTGGGTTCCAGCCAAAATGTATTAAATTAATTAAAAATCAGCCAGGAATTTTTTCAACTTTTCAACTGCAGAAGATGAAGGTCAGAGTATGGGGCAAGGTCAGTATTAGGATTACAGGTACTCTGTGAATATGGCTGATTTTTAATGAATTTCAACATATGAGAACTCTCAGAGAAAGAAGTCCAAAAGGGCTCTGAGGTTTTTTAAATCTCTTTTTACACTTTGAACTGTCTGTTCTCTGTGACTGTTTTGTGTATCACCATGAAAATTGACAGGGTTGTTAAGCAAGCATTTCTGAGTTCAGGACTATATGGTTTGTAAGGTTTTATTTTGAAATGAGGTTATGGGAAGCCTCAGAATGGCATGGGGGGTATTTTCAATTTAACATTGTGGAATGTGAAAAATCCCCACTGGCTATAGTATACAGCCACTCTCGTGGCTGTGTAATATGTTAAGAAAGAAAAAGAAGTGAATTCTAGTGTACACGTGTGTACGTGAACAAAGTTTTAAATGGGCATCCCCCAAATCTATCAAACAGGCAATACGGGGCAGTGATTTTTCCAAGTACCAGACGAGAGGGACAGTCCTTGGTAAATAAGAACTGCTGAAATGTAAGATATTGTTACCTAAGGGGTGTTCACACTTTACATTCAATGAGTATACAGTCTGTCTACCCACGTTCACAAAGACTTGAGCTGCGTACTCATCCAGTTATTCACATGTAACATTAATGAGCGTGCAGTCTGTGTACTCAGGCGCAACATGTGAACAAGCCTCGCATTACCTTTGTCTCTTCCTGTCCCCAGCTGCTATTTCCACTGTCAATCATTTGATTGTAAGCCCCTTTGGGCAGGGACCTGGGCGGGCCTGCCTTCTCTCCCACTCCCCCAAGGCTACCCTGTAAATCTCAGCATACAAAACAACTAACCAACCAAATATAGAAGGACTTTAGATCTACCCTGCCCACATCAAGAGTCCGCTGCTTCTCTCTCTTTTTCCAGTCTGTTCCCACAGTTTACAAGCTCCATTTGCCAGGGAGGCAGGCAGGTGGAAAGACGCAGTTTCATGCTCAAACTTTTCCTGGGCTTTGAAAGCCGGTACTGAGGTTTTATCGGCTCACAGGCCCGTGAAAAGGAGGAGGGCAGAGGATGGGATTTGGTCAAAGCTTCTCCTGAGAGTTAACCCAGGCCACTGGCGCTAATAAACAAACATTGCCAGACTTCAAAAGGAAGGCAGTCAATCTAGGAACTGTTTCTCCAAACAATGGATGGGCAAACCAAGCGTATGTGGAGTGGGGGAGCAGGCAGTGGTTGCCTGTCTGTCACTTTGAGAAGTTAACCCTTTGCTGTGCAAGAAGAGTTTGTGCTAGGGGTATGTGCAAAGCTGTGTGCATTTTGCAAGCACAACTTAAACATCAGATGCACATACACGCCATATACTTAAAGTACTTGACATCTCCCAAAGAATCCTGGGACCTGTACTTTATTAAGGGTGCTGGGAATTGTAGCTCTGTTGGGGTAAACTGCAGTTCCCAGGATTCTTTGTGGGAAGCCATATGCTTTAAATGCATGATGTGTACACAGCCACAGTTGGGTCTCAGACACAAAATTAAATGTGCTGAAAATCATATTGTATGTATAAAGGCAACTTTCTCGCCTTTAAGGGTTGTAGCCGGTTAATGGCACAAAGTTAGCCATTCCCCTTAATTTTAATGGCTCTACTGTGAGCATGGCATTGAATACAATCCTAAGAATGCAGACTGCAGAGACATGCTGGGAAATGCCTGATGAAACTGTAACAAGCTAAAGGAGTTGGGGGAGTTAATAAGCTTCTGGAAATCTCAGATTCCATTTTGAAAAACAAGATGCTAGTCCTTAACATTGCAAATGTAGGGTTGAAAATGTGCAGCAATACCTCACAAGATGTCAGAAACTGGGGGGGGGAGTGAGTGAGACTACAAAGCTCATTTACCTTAAAGTAAACCCCATTGAAGTAAATATATAAGACTGCACTGTAAATATACTAAAAAAGTCATCAGTCACATTTTTAAACAAGTTTCTAGACCTTAGTGCTATAAGTATAGCCAGGGAAGGGGAGGAAGGAAAAAGCAAGTATGTACAATGATCCCAGTGAGATGTTATACAGGATACTTTGGTGTAGGCGCATCTTGCCCAGTCTATGGTCAGCTTCATTCATTTATGTTCATCACTTGAAGATCGGAGCCTTAGGGGGCAAGTTGTGTGTGTGAATGATCCCCCTCATATCAGTGTCACTTTTAGGGTTGCCAGGTCAGATGCATCCTAAAACTTGAGGTTTCAGGGGCGGGCCCTAGTGATGTCAGGGGGTGGGCCTGAGTGATGTTACAGGGGCATCATTAAGCATGATACATTAAGCATCAATCAGTGAAGTCATTAAGCATGATACATTAAGCATCAATCACAGTTGCTTGGAGCATACAATTTAAAACAAAATTCTCTGACTGGAAATTAAGATAGAAATCTTAGCTAAAAGATGGAGCCTGGGTAGGAACATTAAATCTAGCCCATTTGCTTTTGGCAAGAAGGGTTTAAGTGCCCTCAGGCCAGGCCAGTCAACAGAAGGCCATTGTAGGAAGAAAGGTGCCTAGTGCTATGGAGATGTTAGATGGGAGCACTCATGAGTAAAGTTGGATGCCCCCGAAGGCTGCAATTCTAAACACACTTACTAAAGGACTAAGGCCCATAGAACTCAATAGGACTTACTTCTGAGTAGATATAGTTTGAATTGCGCTGTTGGTAAAGCTTGACTGGGGATCCTCTGCAAAGACATCCAAAGCCAAGCAGGGTTGACAACCCTCTGTCTGGAATGCCCTGCCCTTATCTTTTAACATGGCTGCTCCAAACCTGTGCAGATTTGATCCTTCACTTCAGAAAAGAGGTCTGAGAAATGAGTAAGAGTAAGAAGATTCTCTACCCTTCTGTCTACCCTGTGGGCTGCTATAAACTCACTTTGACAGCCAACTCAGTTCCAGTGAGTAATAATTGACAGAGAGAAAACAACCTTCACAGGCAGCAGCTTGGGAACAACAATTGCAGCCACACTTCCAAATATGTGAATTCTCTTTTACCACTATTGGGCAAGAAACAAACTGCCAAGCAACCAACAAGGTGCATCATCAGTGGGTTTTAGGGGGTTGAGCTGAGCACATTGAACCACTTCTGTTGCTTCTATGGATGTAAGGGAGTGAGGTTAAAGGTAAATAAAATGCAATCAGAAAAAGAAAAACAAAAGACAGTGATGATCTCCTAAATGTAATCCCATACCAACCACAACAAGATTCCTATGAGTTAAGCAGACAACTCAGCATCCCACAACCCGTCAGGATTCCTAACCAAAAACCAAAACTAAAAAAATCCTGGCAGCCAGTCAGTTAATGCAGAATGCTGCGGCACAATTGCTGACATCAGTGAGATCCTATCAGCACATAATACCTCTGCTCTGAAATCTGCATTGGTTGCTGAGTTACTACCAGGACAAGTTGAAGCTGTGCTTTCCATGTTATGGATGCCACATAGGGTTGCCAGGCTCAGGGCCTGAGACTGATCCTGTATCTTTAGGAGAAGAGGAAGTCAGCCAAGTGCAGGTGTTCCTGCAACCCTGTAATGCGAAAAACCACAAGGTGGAATTCTCCCTTCCCCCTGCACAACTTTTAAAGATACAGAAGACCTCAGATTCAGAATCATGCCACTTTAAGCTGTTTTGCAACTGTTTATATTTTTTATGGTTATTGAAAGGGATTTAGTTCTTATTGTGAGCTGCTTTGGTTTCCAGTCACCAACCCTACCTCACAGGGTTGTTGGAAAGACTCCATACATACACACATACACTTGCAGTTGTAGAAATACACCCCATATAATAGTTTATTGTCAAACCAGTTGGTCATTGCAGAACTTTTTTTAAAAAAAAATCAGTATTGGTTTCCTGCATAATAAAAACTGTGATGCCTAAGTAAGGATTGGAGAGGGAGAGAAAGATTTACAACACAAACACAATTCTTTGCTATGTTCATTCAAAAGTCCCATTAATTTACAGCACAATCCTAACCATGTCTACTCAAAAGTAAATCCTATTGAATTCAATGGGGTTTACTCCAGGTACATGGGATTAGCATTGCTTTACTCCCAGAAAAGCAAGTATTAGATTAAATACTTTCATATTGCCAAGGTTTTCAAAGCACTGTCCTCTCCAACATCCCAGGGTCTGACTCTTGCACACAAGAGAAAAAAAAAACTGAAAACCATATACTTACTTACTCAAACTGAAAATCTCATAACCACCATTTTCTGGCAATGAGATCTTGGCACTATCTGGGTCAACAAATCACAACCCTGGCTTCACTTATTGGCTACAATCCTGAAAGGGCAGGGTTAGAGTTACGAGCTGCTATAACAGATCTGTTAAACAGATTTAACAGTCGCAAGGGTGAGGGTGGATGAGATTTTGGTGTATATGTCGGGAACCAGGCCACCTAGAAACTTTTTTTAAAAAATTGAAGCTGAGAGTCTGGAGATTAAGGTGAGTCACCCGGAGATCCAGAGAGGACCCCCCAAAGCCAGAGTATCCTGCTGAAAACCAGACATCTGGTAACCCTAGTCACTTTAGATCCAGTACATTTCAACAGAGTGAGGTCACACTTTCAACTGCCATCTATCAAGTGTGCAGTAAGCAGTGTGGAAATATCTTTAAAAAGGAGGGGCAATCTGCAAAGATGCAACCCTAAGCCTAGTTACAAAAACCCTCTGTAAGTGACTGGTTCAGGCCTCTGGCACAAGCCATCTGTCCTTCCCACTGGGTGGAGAGGGAGAGGGTGTTAGAAGGGGGTGTCAGCAGAGAAAGAGAGAGAGAGTTCCTTGGGAAGAGGGATTGGGAATTGTACCACTGTGAGCGGAATAGGGGTCTCCTCAGCACCTTTAATAAACTACAGTTCCCAGGATTCTTTGGGAGAAGTCATGACTGCTTTAAATGTATGATACAAGACTGGCCTCAGACAGGCCTAACAATGAGGCAGAAAAAATGGAAGCATCATTTGCAGAGGCAGAAAAGGGTCAAGAAAGTGAGCCTAGATTTTGATGCAGCACTATATTTACTGTTCTTATTTGTTTTAAAATGGTATTATTATTATTATTATTATTATTATTATTATTATTATTATTATTATTTATTATTATTATTATCTTTGATACCATTCCATGTTCTGGGAATCATTTTGGTGATGAGTGGGTTGAAAGTGCCCAAAATAAAAAAAAAGTAATATAATCTGGCATAGGCCACATCATATGCGGACTAATGTGAACATGGGAAGGCTGAGACTTTGTGAACTTTTTGGGTAGATGAGTGAGGTTCAACCCCAAGAGCAATACACACACAGAAGCCTGTTTGACTGTATAGATCATTCTTGCTGGGCAGGGCCAGCCCTACCATTAGGCTAGGAGTCACCAACCTTTTTAGGCCTGTGGACACATCTGCAAACTAGAGAAACTGTCGTGGACAACACACACACACCACAGCCAAGCACACAATGCAGCCTAGGCCACATCCACACCATACATTTAAAGCAGGATTATACCACTTTAACAGGCATAGCTTCCCCCAAAGAATCCTGGGAACTGTAGTTTGTTAAAGGTGCTAAGAGTTGTTAGAAGAACCCTATTTCCTTCACGGTACTACAATTCCCAGAGTTCCTTGGGAAGAGGGATTGATTGTTAAATCACGCTGGCAACTGTAGCTCTGTGAGAACAAGGGTCTCCTAGCAACTCTCAGCACCCTTAACAAACTTTTTTGGGCCTGTGGACACATCTGCGGACTGGAGAAACTGTACCCTATTCTATTGGCTACAATAGAAAGTTTATTTCAATCCTAATTTCAGCCGGGAGGGGATCTCTGTGGGTGGCAGAGAAAGCTCCATGTATGCCCACAGATGCCACACTGGCAATCCTTGCATTAGGCAGAATGGGATGGCCCCCTCAGGTGGTACATTCTGGTTGACATGAAATGGCAGCGAATTGCTACTTTTGAAATGTTATTGTTATAATATGTTCATAAGTTTTAAATAATATATTAATAATATTTTTACTGCCAAGGAGAGGTGTCAGTGGGACTGTCTGCTTCAGATGCCACAACGACTTGGTCAGCCTTGGATACCATGCACCTTTACTGGAGGAGGAAGGGATATTTGCTGTTCCGCCTCAGGCAGCAAAATGTCTTCGACCAGCCCTGTTGCTGAATCATGGAGGAAATATCCAGTTATGACTAAATGCCCATTTAAACCATGGAAGATGTAAAGAGAGTTTGTCATTGTAAGAACCACAAGTTCAATGCAGGCCTGTAGCTGGGGAGGGGGGGTTAGGAGGACCACCCCTCTAAAATCCTCCCCCCTCCTTTTTTTAAACAAAAAATAAATAATAGAATCATAGAATAGTAGAGTTGGAAGGGGCCTATAAGGCCATCAAGTCCAACCCCCTGCTCAATGCAGGAATCCAAATCAAAGCATTCCCCAAAGATGGCTGTCCAGCTGCCTCTTGAATGCCTCCAGTGTCAGAGAGCCCACTACCTCTCTAGGTAATTGGTTCCATTGTCGTATGGCTCTAACAGTTAGGAAGTT
Organism: Rhineura floridana; assembly: GCF_030035675.1. Classification (NCBI taxonomy): domain Eukaryota; kingdom Metazoa; phylum Chordata; class Lepidosauria; order Squamata; family Rhineuridae; genus Rhineura; species Rhineura floridana. The sequence continues at coordinate 305,641,667 of NC_084480.1, read as the reverse complement.
TTTCCTGATGTCCAGTCGAAATCTGGCTGCCTGCAACTTGAGCCCATTATTCTGTGTCCTGCACTCTGGGACGATCGAGAAGAGATCCCGGCCCTCCTCTATGTGACAACCTTTCATGTACTTGAAGAGTGCTATCATATCTCCCCTCAGTCTTCTCCAGGTTAAACATGCCCAGTTCTTTCAGTCTCTCCTCATAGGACTTTGTTTCCAATCCCCTGATCATCCTTGTTGCCCTCCTCTGAATCTGTTCCAGTTTGTCTGCATGCTTCTTGAAGTGCAGAGACCAGAACTGGAAGCAGTATTCAAGATGAGGCCTAACCAGTGCTGAATAGAGGGGAACTAGTACTTCACACGATTTGGAAACTATACTTCTGTTAAAGCAGCCTAATATAGCATTTGCCTTTTTTGCAGCCACATCACACTGTTGGCTCATATTCAGCTTGTGATCAACGACAATTCCAAGATCCTTCTCACATGTAGTATTGCTGAGCCAAGTATTCCCCATCTTATAACTGTGCATTTGGTTTCTTTTTCCTAAGTGTAGAACTTTGCATTTATCCCTGTTGAATTTCATTCTGTTGTTTTCAACCCAATGCTGCAGCCTATCAAGGTCCCTTTGAATTTTGTTTCTGTCTTCCATGGTATTAGCTAAATTTATTTCAGAAAAACGTTTTCTCCCTGACTCCTACTTTTTTGGTCCTCCCCCAGCTTTTAGGTTGGCTACAGACATATTCCCATTTCCATGAATTTCAAATACAGAAGATTGATTGATTGATTGATTTTTTTATTTACGGTCATAGACCAAACTGATATATTCGGAAATAAACTGACAGCGATATGTGACTCAAACATTTGTTGGTTTTGTGTTCCTTTGTTCTTGAAAAAGAAGCCCCCCCACCTTAACGGCATACGCACGCACGCACATGCACACACACACACATATACACTTCATGTCTCTTCACATCACACACACTCTGTTCTCAGGTAAGGTAGCATGATCACAGGATGAGGTGGGCTGCGTCGGGATGCGTTTCATCCTAGCTCTGTGCCTGCCTGTCATGTCCGATAAAGACTATCTGCATCAAGTGGCTCTCCGAGAAGCCAAGATGAAAACTCTCAGATTAGAGGCAACTCGTGCAAAAGGAGGAAGACATTTCAAAGTGAGTTTTGAAAAAACTATCCAACATCGATTGCTACTTGCCTGATTTGGCACGTTGATGGACAAAGGCCCTAAACTTAACCATGGCTGTTAGCATCTGAAAAGGGAGGGACCGCATGACACTGAAGGGCTGGCTGTTGGAATGAGATTCCAAGATATGGGTGAATGTCAAAGAGGGGCCTGTCCTCTTATTGACCATATTTGCGTGTTGGGACTGGGGACATATAAAGGAAGGTGGAATGAAGGCAGAAGTGGACTATCCCATGAGGAAAGTTTAGTGGGGCTTTTTAGTTTAGAGCAGACGTAGGGAACCTTTGGCCCTCCAGATGTTTCTGAACGACAACTCCCACCATTCTTGCTGAGCCTGATAGGAGTTGTACTTTTTGCTGCCCTGGGCTCCCTCTGGGAGGACGGGGAGGATATAAATTTAATAAATAATAAATAAATAATATGATTCAGGGCAGACAAAAGGAAACACAATGCATTGTTCAGCTGTGGAATATGCAACTTGGGTGGCTTGAAAAGGGGATTAGACACTGTCATGGAGGATAAGGTTATTAAGGCTACTAGCCACAATGGTTATGTTCTACCTCCAGGTTTGGAGGCGGTACTCTGGGCATCACAGTTGGGGAAGAGGCTGTTGAGCTCATGTCCTCTTTGTGGGCTCCCAGAGACATTTCATCGACCACTGTGAGAACAGGATGCTAGTCTAGATGGGCCTTTGACAGGGTTGGCCCCACAATTAGACAGAACGAGGTGACTGCCTCAGGTGATGAATGTTAGGAGGCAACAGGGGCTACTCTCCCCACCTCTTTGCCAGTATTGAAGTAAGATTCAGCTGCCTCTCTAGGCATCTTCTGTAAATATGGAATGAGAGGGTGCCATCTTGTCCTTTGCCTCGGGCAGCAGAATATCTTGGGCCAGCCTTGGCTTTTGGCTGATCCAGCAGGATTCTTCCTCGTTCTTAACATCAACAACCTCTCCAAACTACATTTCCCAGCATCCTTTGGGAAAAGCCATCACAGTTATAAAAATGAATATTTGTAAATGTAATTGTTGCTTTTTCATAATGATTACCTTGCTATTTAATTGTTGTAAATTGTATTGTTTTTATTGATATGTATTTCTATATTTGTGTTTATTTTTTGTAAGCCACCTTGAGGGCCTTTTGGCCAAAAGGCAGGATAGAAATAAACTATAATATTTAATATTTAATATTGTTGTTATTGTTATTGTTATTTTATTGTTATTATTGTTAATAATAACAATAATAACAATGATAACAACAACAACAATAATAATAATATAAAACCCACATTAAATATATAGCATGTACATTTGGGTTTAGGACATTTTGGTGATGGTCCTGCTTATTTCAGGACGGAAATTCATATGTGAAAATAAGAAAACAAAACAAGCACATCACTCCTCAAAATATCCAGTAATACTTATTTATTATAGATTTTAAAACTGATAACTCTTCCGACAAACAGGTTTTTCCCCTCCAGACCCGCTTACAAATATCATGGTAGAGCATCTGCTTTGCATGCTGAAAAGTGCCAGGTTCAATCCTTCTTTGAACCCCTGGAGAGCTGCTGTCAGTCAGTGCAGACAATACGGAGCTAGATAGTCCAATCGTCTAACTTGGTATAAGAGGGCTTCCTATATTCCTATCAATAAAATACTTAAAAAAAAAAATTCACCAACATTAAATCTACTCAACAAAGAAATCCTACATACAAAGCAGCATAAAATGTAATTTCAGAGAGAGTGAAACAAAACTGAGAGAGTCAGAACAAAAATGTATTGATGGATGAAAGGAGAAAGCACCCTCCTCCAGCTGCCTCTTCTCAAATGCAAACTGTGCTGCCCTGGTCATTCTTTGCAAAGGAGTAGTGGACCCTAAGGGTAGGGGATCATTTTGATTATGGCTTTGCACTTCCTGAAACAATAGACAAACCACACTGCAGGTATCCTTCAAAAAGCGCACTTCCCCAAATGTTGCAATGCAGTTCTCCAACCCACCCAAAAAAACAAAAGTGTACCACCGTACATCTGTTTGTGCATAAAAAGTGTGCACAACATGCATATATTAGTGAAAATAATATTTTTAAAAAGCATTATATTTGGCCAAAATTGCTTGCAAAAATATTAGAAGAAATGCTGGCAAATTTTTGTGAGCAGTTTTTTAAAAAAAATGAATTGCAAACTGATACAAATGTTGGTGAACAGAATTTAAGATTGGAAAAACAAGAAAATGAAATTGACAGATTTGTCTATTCTTAGTGGCAGCTGTATTTTTAAGACCTGTGGCAGGACATGTAATCCCATCAGACATTTGAGCTTCCCCTTTTGGGGCATTTAAAGCTTCAGTCCTTCAATCCACATCCACCCCTTTCAAAATCACACAAGGAAGTGCCCAGGATGTTCTATGCCCTGTCCCAACAGCGCTGAGAATAGCAGAAATGTATGGCTCATTCCAACAAATTGATACTTCTCTTTTTATTGTGCAGTGTAACATTTTCCTTCAATGCATTCACTACCCCAACACTGACTCACATACGACTGGTCAGTCACTAAAAAACCCTTCTCTATATTCATGATATTTTCTTATATCCGGCCCAAACCTTTTCCATTTCCTCTTCTTCTCCTTTTATTTTTTATTTTCATTTTAAATAAAGGCAGACTGGCAAATCTGTTTTTTCAAGGCTCTCAAAAACATACTTTGGCTTCATAACAAATGAACGTTCACAGAATCTCAGAGTCAGACCATTGGTCCATCTAGCTCTGTATTGTCTACACTGACTGGCAGCAGCTCCCCAGGATTCAGGCAGGGTTCTCTCCCTGCCTGGAGATGAGGGGGATTACAGCAGAAAGAACACACTCTACCAATGAGCAATGGCCCATTTGTTGATTGATCAAGCTCCTCTTTGACTTTATTTTGACTTTTTATGATTGATCTTCTATCCTAATACATTTCTATATGTAGCTATTAATCATATGATCTTACTGGTCAATGGGATGCCCTCCTGATGTTGCTGGATTACAACTAGAGTTCTCAGGTCCCAAGAGGGCCCCTATGTCTCCAGTGTCCTATGAGCCAATCAGCCTGAAAGGGGACTGTGTTAGCCACTGAGAAGAGTCTTCTAACTTGCTTCCTGGTCGTTTCCTGCTGATAGGAGCCAATCAGAGTGAAATGAGTTCCTATCAGTTCCTGCTTCAAAAAGCCAAGCTGCAGAGAGGGAGAATTCTGTAACTGCAGAAGAAGAGACAGTGAATCCTAATGATAGCACCCCATCTACATCATCAAGAGTTTGGTAGCAGCAAGAGATGAACGTGTAGACAGTGAACTCAGTAATTCAAGCAATGTCTCTGACACTGAGAAAGGACAGTCAAATGGTGACAGTGACAGAGAAGCAGAAAGCTTAGATGAGGCTTAGCTGTGACTATTATGAAGGGACCCTGCACTTCTGATGTTGCCACTACACTGCTGGTCACAACTCCCAGTACTCCTAAGCATTGGCTATGCTGGCTGGGGCTGCTGAGTACGGAGTCCAACAACATCTGGATGTAGCCAGAATGTTAATGATGGAAGATAGTACCACAACATTCACATGGACTTGTCTCGTCTGAAAGCAGGATTTTCTGTACCTCACGGCACCTTCTCCTAAAACCCTTTAGAATCTGGAGTTTCTACAGTTCCCCTTTGGGAACTTCTTACAGCACCCATCACTCACAGTCAAGAAGCCCCCGAAGCACCCTGGGAAGCACAGTCCTGTGTAGGTCTTTTCTTGTGAGAGCTCTGCACTCATTTTTGAACTCTGTATCATCAGAGTAAGCCTAGAAAATCAGAGTTCCAAATGATAGGGGAAATCTACATTTAATTTATTATTGCATTGATATCCCACCTTTCCTCCAAGGAGCTCAAGGTGGCGTACATAGAATCATAGAATACTAGAGTTGGAAGGGGCCTATAAGGCCATCAATTCCAACCCCCTTTTCAATGCAGGAATCCAAATCAAAGCATTCCCCAAAGATGGCTGTCCAGCTGCCTCTTGAATGCCTCGTGTTGGAGAGCCCACTACCTCTCTAGGTAATTGGTTCCATTGTGGTATGGCTCTAACAGTTAGGAAGTTTTTCCTGATGTTCACTTGAAATCTGGCTTCCTGCAACTTGAGCCCATTATTCTGTATCCTGCATTCTGGAATGATTGAGAAGAGATCCCAGCCCTCATCTGTGTGACAACCTTTCATGTACTTGAAGAGTGCTATCATATCTCCCCTCAGTCTTCTCTTCTCCAGGCTAAACTTGCCCAATTCTTTCAATCTCTCCTCATAGGGCTTTGTTTCCAGTCCCCTGATCATCCTTGTTGCCCTCCTTTGAACCTGTTCCAGTTTGTCTGCATCCTCCTCGAAGTGCGGAGACCAGAACTGGACATGGTTCTTCCCCTCCTCGTTTTATTCTCACAGCAACCTTGTGAGGAAGTAGTCTATCCAAATGACTAGCCCAAGGTCACTCAGTGAGCTTTGTGGCTGAGTGGGGATTTGATCCAGCACTCTAACCACTATGCCACATTAGCAAAGCAAGCTTCCCCACTGCAGAATCATCCAACTCATGGAGGGGCACTAAAGATGGAGACAGTGTGAATAAAGGAAAGCCGGAAGCGAGCTTGTGTTTTCTAGGGCTCTCTGAGAGAGGACTCCACGGCAAGCAAAACAAAAATGCTTTGTGAAGCTATGTGCAGAGCATAGCTTGGCTGCAGAGTTGAATCCACTGCTCCTTAGAAACCATTCCTCCTATATTACTTTTAACCAGTGGTGGGTGGTGGCACCATGTCAGTGGGACAGTGGAATCCACTCCAGCCTTTAGTCTTGAAAGTTCAGACTAAAACCCGGAGCAGATTCCACTGCCCCACTGACATGGAGCCACCACCCACCATTGCTTTTACCGCTCTGGCTTAGCACAATCAAAGGCTATAGCTGCTAGGGGACTCCATGGCTTTAAACAAGAATTGCATGGGATGAGGCTGAGGACTCAGTACGTTCTCTGGCACTATGTACCCATGAGTGTCAGGCACAGAAAAGAACAGGGATGTGTAACAACAGGCCCTGAGATTGGCAGGTAGCACATGGCCTGTGGATTGAATAGCTGATATGAATACAAGGAACCTGGCTTTTTGCTCTTGCCTGGTCAGCCAATAGCAGCAACTTCAAGCACTGCCCCTAGAACTAATCCTGGCTCTAGCTCCAGCTCAAGGCACTAACCTCACAGATCAGGGCTGGGGGACCTGCGGCCCTAGGTGTTGCTCAGCTACAACTCCTATCATCCGTCACCATTGCCCACGCTGGCTGCGGCTGATTGGAGTAGTAGTCCAGCAACATCTGGAGGGTCGCGTTTGCCCAGTCTTCTTATAGGCTGCATGGCAGTGTGTATACACCCCATCTTTAAAGCATGTTCAAAGCACATTCCCCCACATACAAAGAATGTGGGAGCTGTAGTTTGTTAAGGGTCTGGGACTGTAGCTCTGTGAGGAGTAAACTACCGCTCCCAGGATTTTCTGGGAAGGAGAAATAAGCTTTGAATGTGCTTTCAAGGTAGGGTGTGTATACACAGCCACAGACTCTAGACTGGGGAATACTAATTCCAGGTTGGAATTCAGATGTGGCTGCCCAGGCCTTGCTCCAAGTTTGAGAGAGCCCTTGGCAAAGTGGTCCTGGAGGGCTGCTGTCTCCTTCCTGTTGGGCTTATGCAGTGGTACCAACACAGTGGGGAGGATCAGTCCCAGTCAGCTGGGAACCACGATTTAAATTTCCCACAATGCCCCGGCATACTGTTGTTCTGAGGCATTATGGGAAATTTATTTATTTAGAAGAATTTCTAAACTGCTTAATCAAAGATTTCCTAAGTGTTGAATATACAAAGATGTAACCCGATCATCATTAACATGGCAGCTATGAGATCCTGCTGCTTTCTTTAAAAAAAGGAAAGCCAGGGCAGGGTTCAGTGGTGGGCCCTTCCAGGACAATGGAACCCCAACATATGCCTGAAGATGCTGGGTACTCGTGCCGGGCCTCTGGGTTCCCACTGTTCCAGCTTAAACTGGCCCTGATGGCAAAACTACAGTGTGCTGTGGTCAGGCCCTGCCCAAGACATTGTTCTGCCTGTGGCAAACATACAAAATGGCACCCCATTCCCCATACAGAACCTGCTCAGACTGTCAGTTGAATTTTATACCAAACCTGGTCCTGGGTCAACATCTCTCCCTCCACTGTGGGAGGCAATATGCCTCTGAATAGCAATTCCTGGGAATCACAAGTGGGGAGAGTGTTGTTTCACTCAGGTTCTGCTTGGAGACTTCCTATGGGCATCTGGCTGGCCACTGTGATGCTGGACTGGGTTGGCCTTTGGCCTGATCCAGCAAAGCTCTTCTTATGCTATCCTGTTCTTATCTGCTGCAGGCAGCAGTCTCACCGAGGGAAAACAGGGCAGGCCAGCTCGTCCACACACCTCTGTCCTCCAGCAATTTGCCCCCACTTCCTGACACCCTGCTTCCGTCTGCCTGTGGGTCAGTTGCACAACCAGTCTTCAAATGGCCCCAGCACCCTGCACCACAGATGAGCACAATCAGCATATCAGGAGATATGTCAGCATTGGCATGTCCTTTACCACATTGTTTAATCTTTTAAACAACTGCATTTGTTAAAGCTTTCATGGCAACACTGCCAGTGTGGTCACAGGCACAAACTGGCTTTATGGTGTGATGACACAGCAGCTTCCATTGCTGATTGGGCCCTGCAGGCTGGGAGTGCAGGAAACATACTACAAAAGGCTGTTATCTTTTCTCGGGAGACACACTCATAATGGTAGCAGGAAGCCAAACATGCAGATAACACTGTGACAATGCCATGGGCTGTGGGCAAGGGAAGAGGTATTGCTAGCCAACCAGAAGTGTCCCAGACCAGTGCCAGAATGACATGCTGTTCAAAAACACCAAGGACTGGAAGCATGCTTTTTAACATATGAAAATGTAATGAGGAATGATGATGATGGTGATGATGATGATGATGCAACAGCTGAGAATCTCAGGCTCACAAGTTCTATGGTAGATACCAAACTGGAGACATGAGGAATGTACACAGGTCTGGATATAACTTCAGTGTCATTGGCAACAAGGGGATATGCTGGAATAATTTGAGGCCAACAAACATACATTTATCTGTCTGAGTTTTTCTGAAGCAAGAAGAAGCAGTGGATCATGATTTTTGGAGCATCTTAAAGAGTAATGCCCCTTTTGACTTTGATACTGAATTCTGAATTCTTATTCAAGGGAGATAAATCTTCCCTGAAGTTCTTGTTTAATGAATTTCAGATTTTTTTTATTCTAAGAAAGACAGAAGCATGTGTGCACACAGGCATGCACACATATTGGGGGGGGGTTGGACTCCTAGATCCATCCAGTGTAACTATCAATGAAGAAAAACTCTGTCTCTACTGAGTCTCTGTAGCCCTTTGAGACTGTTCATTTCCCTTGGTAGGAAGTGTGGAGATGGGCTAGTAAGCCCCGCCCACTCTGGAGTGTACCTTCCCTGTCTTTACAGCTCTCCATGAGTTAAAAGACACACTTCTGAAGTATGGAGGCTCCCCACCCAATTTTGAACCACGCGTCGTCTGACTTTCAAATATATATATTAAAAATGTGTTTTATTTATGATGAGCTTATATAAACAAATAGCACCACAAGACACACCCGTGATTGTGTATGTCTGGCAGTTTGAAACATGCACAGAATTTGGAACATAATTCAGTTTTGCATAATCCCAGTTCTGAAAACAGACAAGCAAACGAAGTTCTAGCCCGCACGGCTGTGTCACATGTGGCAAAGCTGATCATGTACAGAATCCATTTTTGGCAGCCATCGCCATGGGTCCATTCCTCTGGTAGCAGAGAGTCTAATGACAACTCCAGGGTGACATCATATAGATATGATCTGTCATATCCTAGAATGGTTGCGAGGGAGGGGGAATCTAGTGTCAGCTTGAAAGCTCTATCATTACCATGAGTCCAATGCTGCAGGCAGCTTTTGTCTCCAGTGAAATTGAACTAACGCTGAGAGAGCATTCCCCTTTTGGTCAACCCTGCATCCTGATCTGGCTTTAGCATAGTCTGATTCCTTAAACTGTACAGACTTCTGAAAATCCCACTTGAGAGAAGGCACAGGGAACCTTTTCCAGCCCAAGGGCTGCGTCCCCTTCTGGGCACCCTTCCGAGGATCACATACCAGTTATGTATGGGGCCAGGGCAAAAGGAGATGGAGGAAGGAATGTGAATTTTACCTTGGCACAGCAGGCTACTTCCTATGCCTGGTTATACACTTCTCTCTATCCTGCATTCAGGTAAGCAAGTGGCAATATCAGAGATCAAGGGCACATTTCAGCAGGTAATAACACTCAGGGAGGGGGCAAAGCAAAGTTAGTGAGGAGTGGGGCTGTGGCCTGGCAAGATTGCACCCACTGACTCTCACCCTCCCGATGGTTGCCCAGTTGCACACCTGCCACACCCACTCACCCCTGTGCATTCCAGAGTAGTGTGAAAGAGTCCGCAACTCTGCACATGGGAAAGCTCCTACACAGGACTGAAAATGCTGCAAGCCCTTTCAGAACTACCGCTGAACACACAGAGGCTGGAGCATAGAGGCAGCTTTAGATATGGGGCCAGCGGGTGTCCTGCTGTTCCCCTTCCTATCCCCCCTATGCATTTAATGAATGCACAGAGGCAGGTGAGCAATGCCTGCATATTTCTTCCATATCAATGCAAACTGAAATGTAGCCATTAGGGATTCGATGTTGGCTGGCCCACTGCTTAGGAATGGGACACATCTGCTGCTAACGTGGCTGCCCTGGACGCAGCAGCCCCAGCAAACCGTGACAGGTGAAGCAGAAAAGTGGGCCAGTCAACTGTTTCCCCAGAGCCATTTTACTGTGCCTTACTCTGGCTCCCTGGTCACAATTTGGTCATGAGGGTCACCAAATGAGCAGGGCTGGCGTGGCTTTTCTTTCTGTGCCCTTGGACCAGGTGTCAGGACATTTTGTGCAAAGGCTGGGGTTTTAGTCTGGTTGCCAGAACATTTCAAATACTGTAATTCAGCAGCATTTTTGATGGATTTATTAATCATCTAGGAATACAGGAGGCTACCTTATACTGAGGCAGTATCTAACTCAGTATTGTCTACACCAACTGGCAGCTGCTCTCAAGGTTTTCAGGCAGGGGTCTCTCCCAGTCATACCTGGAGATGCCAGGGATTAGGGATGGGTGAGAAATTCGATTCAGTTCACATTTCAAGCTGCATTTATCAAATCCACTCATTCTGAAACAATATGGGAACCGAACCCCTGCCATCCTTCAAAATTTGCACTTATTTGAATTTTGCAACGCAGTGCACCAACCAATATTTACAAAAATGCCTCTGTTAGGAGAACGTGTGCCTTAAAAAGAGTGAAAATGTCATACGAAAAGCATTATATGATGAGCAATTGCTTGCAAAAATGTGTACGTTAGTCCAAAGTGCCTTCAAAATGTGTTCATTAGGAGAAATTCACACTAAAGCGCTGGAGAATTTTCATGAGGTTTAAAAAACAAACAAACACGAATTGCTTCAGAAATGTAGAGAACTGAATTTAAGACCAGAAAGTTGAAAAATGGAGAGAACCAAAAGTGACAGAACTTTCCAACCCTGCCTTCTGCATGCCAAGCAGATGCTCTGCCACTGAGCTACAATCCTTCTCCTTTTTATAAGGAGTTCAAGATAGGATATGTGTTTCTCTCTTTTTCTCTCTTAACACACACAGAGAGAGAGAGAGAGAGAGAGACTTCATGCTCACAAGAAGTGAGCTAGATTTGAACCTGTGTCTTCCCAGCCCTAGTCCAGTGCTCTGACCATTACACCATACTGGTTCTCATTTTGACTTTGCCCACATGTTTGAACTGTGTAACCAACATGGACACATTATGGAGCTAAATTGTTGCACTCAGCCTCAGCGCACCCTGTTGCACCCTGCTGCGTGAGAAACTCCTCTACAGCTGCTGCCACAGCCTCTGTTAAGTTGAAGCAGGCAGCGGGTGGATGGTGGCAGAGCCATAAGGCAGTGGCAGCGGTGGGGACTGTTCTCATGCTCACTTCCCTGCACATATATGCACAAGAATGGAAGTGCAGACTCAGCCCAACGTATTTACCAGGACCAGATATAAGTGCAAATGGGGAGTATGGTTCTGCTTAATTAGGCTCCACCCTTGAATCGTCTCTGACTCAGGAACCAGAAGTGAAAATGAAATGAATGAAAAGGTGACAACCCGATTGCCTGACAATTTCAGTCCACCATTTTTGTTTTCCCCTTTGTAAACCTTTTCCTCTTGAGCAGAGGTGGGGAACCTCAAGTCCAGGGACTGAATGCGGCCCTTCAGGCCTCTCCATCTGGCCCTCAGAACTCTCTCCAGGCCACACCCATCACTAGCCCTGCTTTGCACCTGAGTGTTTTTGCCTAGTTGCAGTGTCCTTGGACTCTGATTGTACAGCCACAAGAGTGTTAAATTGAAAATACACCCTCATGCCATTCTGATGCTTCCCATAAGCTCATTTCAAAACAAAACCTTACAAAACTTATAGTCCTGAACTCAGAAACGCTTGCTTAACAACATCTCAAAAAGGATATTATAGAGTTGGAAAAGGTTCAGAAGAGGGCAACCAGAATGATCAAGGGAATGGAGCAACTCCCTTATGAGGAAAGGTTGCAGCATTTGGGGCTTTTTAGTTTAGAGAAAAGGCGGGTCAGAGGAGACATGATAGAAGTGTATAAAATTATGCATGGCATTGAGAAAGTGGATAGAGAAAAGTTTTTCTCCCTCTCTCATAATACTAGAACTCGTGGACATTCAAAGAAGCTGAATGTTGGAAGATTCAGACAGACAAAAGGAAGTACTTCTTTACTCAGCACATAGTTAAACTATGGAATTTGCTCCCACAAGAAGCAGTAATGGCCACCAGCTTGAATGGCTTTAAAAGAAGATTAGACAAATTCATGGAGGACAGGGCTATCAGTGGCTACTGGCCATGATGGCTGTGCTCTGCCACCCTAGTCAGAGGCAGCATGCTTCTGGAAACCAGTTGCCGGAAGCCTCAGGAGGGGAGAGTGTTCTTGCACTTGGGTCCTGCTTGCGGGTCTCCCCCAGGCACCTGGTTGGCCACTGTGAGAACAGGATGCTGGACTAGATGGGCCACTGGCCTGATCCAGCAGGCTCTTCTTATGTTCTTATGTTCTCTCAATTTTCATGACAAAACAGTCAGAGAGAATAGAGAGTTCAAAGTGTAAAAAAAGGGGGGGGGGAACCCAGAGCCCTTTTGGACTTTTTTCTCTGAGAGTTCTCATAATCTGCTGAAATTCATTAAAAATCAGCCATGTTCACAGAGTACCTGTAATCCTAATACTGACCTTGCCCCATACTCTGACCTTCATCTTCTGCAGTTTAAAAGTTAAAAAAATACCAGGCTGATTTTTAATTAATTTAGGAAATTTTGGCTGGAAACCAATTATAATGTTGGGCATGCTCAGTAAGAACCAACTGTCAGTGTTCTAAAAGCCTCACAGCTGCTGGGCTTGGCTAATCAGGGAGCCCCACCCATACCAGACTTTGATTTCACATGAGACAGACATGGCTTCTCTCAGAGAATCCTGGGAAGTGTAGTTTGTGAAGGGTGCTGAGAGGAGACTCCTATTCCCCTGACAGAGCTCCAGTGGTCAGAGTGGTTTAACAGTCAGCCACTCTGATTGAAGGTCTGTGAGGGGAACAAGGCAATTCCTAGCAACTCTCAGCACCCTTCACTAACTACACTTCCCAGTATTCTTTGAGAGAAGCCATGACTGTCCAAAGTGAAATAAAGGCCTCGTATAGATATAGCCAGGGGCAGCTTCTGTTTAAATTTGGGTGGGAGGCTACATGTGCCTGCTGTAGAATAAAAAGGTGGGGGAAACCCTGAAAAGCAATGATACTGTTCACAATGTTTTGCTTTTGGAAAGGAAAGGGGCTTCCCCTCTGCCCATTCCCCACCCACCCAATCACCTCCCCTCCCCCTCCTCCTATTCTCCCTGCCCCTCCCCCAGGTCAGTGTTGGAGTACAACCTGGGATACCAGGGTTTGAATCCCCACAAACCCATGAAGCTCACTGGGTGACCTTGGGCCAGTCACTGCCTCTCAGCCTCAGAGGAAGGCAATGGTAAAACCACCTCTGAATACCGTTTACCATGAAAACCCTATTTATAGGGTCACCATAAGTCGGGATTGACTTGGAGGCAGTCCATTTCCATTTTCAAAGATGATTGCACAGAAATAAATCCCATTGAACTCAAAAAGTATGCAAATGATCAAACCCACCCTCCCTTCTCCTCCCTCCTATCCCCTCCCTCTTGCCCCTTCCCTCCCTCTTCCTTTGCCCCTCCCTCCCCATCCCCCCCATCCCCTCCTTACCCTTCCTCCTCCTCCCCCTCCCCTTCCTCCTCCCCACGGTCAGTTTTACCCATCTAAAGCATGATTGCATGGGAGTAAATACCACTGAACTCTATAGGCATGCAAATAATCAAACCAGCTCTCCCCTCTTCCTTTGCCCCCTCCAATCCACTCCTTCCCTTTCCCCCTCCTCCTCCCCCATGGTCAGTTTTACCTATCCTAACCATGATTGCATAGGAGTACATCCCATTGAACTCAATAAGCATGTAAATGATCAGACCTGCCTTTCCCCTACTTCCCCCCTCCTCTCCCTTCCTCCTCCCCTCCCCTCTTCCTTTTTTCTCTTCCCCTGCCCACTCCAGCCCTCCCTCCCTCCCCCCTGGTCAGTTTTACTTATCCTAAGCATGATTGTACAGGAGTAAATCCCACTGAACTCAATAAACATGCAAATGATCAAATCTGTCCTTCTCCTCCCCTCCCCCTTCTGCCTGCTCCCCTCCCCCTCCTCCCCTTTGCCCTTGCTCCCCTCCCCATCCCCTGTGGTCAGTTTCACCTATCCTAAGCATGACTGCAGGGGAGTAAATCCCACTGAACTCAATAAGCATGCAAACGATCAATTCATTCTCAGCAAACTTGGACAGGATCCCATTTCTTACCTCCTGGATTAAAAAGCAGAGAAATTCACCAATAGGCAAAAAAACCTTGTGGTTTAAGAACATATTTATAGGCCACAGATATTTCTATCAAACTTTAAAAAGGGAAATTGGGCAGCTATAGTGAATGCACCAGGGGTGCAAGAGACCTGACCTCCTCTCTGAGATATTAGACTGCCCTACAAATTTGTCAAAATGCAAACAATTTGAGCTGGTCTTTTACAGTCCAATCCACTTCCTGTGTAGCTTGGAAGAATTTGGTAACATGTGCCTCTGAGTTCTTAAACCGCAAGGTTTTTTGCCTATTAGTGAATAATGACTCTTGGTTGCCTGGAAGAAGGATATAGAGGGGTGTGTGAGAGTGTATAGAAATGTGCCTGCTGGTCAAAGGAAACATTTATATTTCTTGCTCCACCCACTTTCATCTGTGGTCCCATCCATCACTGGCATGTGTCCCTCGGAAGGTTGCCCAGAGTGGAATGCGACCCTTGGGCTGAAAAATGTTCCCCACCTCTGCTCTTGAGTGTGTTGCTTACCCAGAATTCCTTTTCATTGATAAACAAGTTTTGCTACCCTAAAGATCTCTGCGCCATGCAACTGAAGACTGTCTTGCACTGAAGGGTCTTGTGGCTTCAACACAGCAAAGGCCCCTTTCTGGACCATCAGGAATGTTACTCACCAGGCAGAACTACCCACCTCTGCTGGGCCTCTGAGACGGATCTCTTTTCGAGCCCTCGTTCCTCTGCCGTCCTCTGCAATGTACTCTTCATCATTCTTGATGAAGCTTGATGGAGACGTTTCCCCGAGAGAGGCGCCAATTAAGGGCTGGTACAGCCTGCAATTTATCATCTGGGAAGTGTTTACGAATTAGCTTCTACATACAACTGGCTTATTTAGAGATATAAATTCAAGCCACCCTAAGCGTGAACAGGCCCTTTCATTTCGAGCCATTTGCCCTGCCAGATGGAGCGAAGGCTTGTGGGGAAAGCGGTGATAAAGTGTCTCACAGAGACAGCACACCGAACAGACTGAGGTATGTAGTAGCAACGGGCAGTCCACTGAAGTTCGGGGGGGGGATGCACCACTGAACGGCACCCACTCTTTGCTGGCCCGAAAGAGAAATTATAGAGTTTTTTTTCCAAAACAACAACAACAACAGCTAAACATGAAAATGTGTCATAGCATGAAGGCATGAAAGAAAAGGCATGAAAGAAAAGTCATATTTCGGCAGCAGGGAACACTGCCTGTCTTTCTATTAACATTTTCCGCCTCGGCTGTGAGCATGATATAAGACCCATTTAAGCCTTCCCTTTACAAGGGAGGAGGGCCACGAGCCTTAGCCAGGTTCCCCAAAACCCCACGTCCACACCGACTCCACCTCTAATATTCATGCATTCAAGTCTGATGAGTGAACCTTCATGCATTCAGCTGAATGCACTGAATCCTTGATGCACATGGAAAAACCTGATTGCCGAGGATTCTTTTTTGTATGGAGGATTCCTAGCATGGATTTTTAAGCAGGTGTTGGCAACACCCCTGGACTGGAGCAAGATGGCTCGGAGAGACCCCTGCCTAAAAACTTGGAGAGCCACTGCCAGTCAGTGTAAACAACACTGAGCTAGATGGACCAATAACTCGGTAAAAAGCAGCTTAGAATCATAGAATAGAATCACAGAATAGTAGAGTTGGAAGGGGCCTATAAGGCCATCCAGTCCAACCCCTGTTCAATGCAGGAATCCAAATCAAAGCATTCCCGACAGAGGGCTGTCCAGCTACCTCTTGAATGCCTCCAGTATCAGAGAGCCCACTACCTCTCTAGGTAATTGGTTCCATTGTCATATGGCTCTAACAGTTAGGAAGTTTTTCCTGATGTTCAGCCGAAATCTGGCTTCCTGTAACTTGAGTCCATAATTCCGTGTCCTGCACTCTGGGATGATCAAAAAGAGCTTCCTAAGTTCCCACTGATCTATCATCATGCTGACATTCTTGTTAGGGTGGCCACATTTCCTACCCTACAGGGGACAGTCCTTTGTTTGTGGCATCCTTGATTTGAAGGGCTGACTTTCCATCTTAAAGATAAAGGGCTCCTCCAGACAACCTGTTTATTCCACATTCACTCTGATTTGCTTGCAAGCCTTCATTCCAACTTTTTCAATGCATTTTCCTGCCACTTTCCTGACTGTAAAACATCCATTTCTTTTTTAAAAGTGAATTTCTGATGCTAGGGAAACAGAGAACGTGAACCCACTCTATTTGCACAAACTTAGTTTTTCAGTATGCTCTTGAATCCCTCAAGCAATATATTGACAGTCTGGGGGCACCCAAAGAACCCGAAGAAGGAAGGTGCCCATCAGCAGTTTGCAGCACCAGGAGAGCACACTATGGAGAGATGTAATGATAGGAATGATCCCTAAATTTGCATCTATGCATATTAATTAGCACATGCAATTTGTATGCAACTCTGTGTCCTCCTTTGCCCTCCTGTTTGGTGATGCGTTTCCTCTTTTTTGCTGGTGCATTAGTGGCCACCCAAACTCCTGAGTGCCTCTTGTGTTGCCATGCTAGTGTTTGCTCCCTGTCTCAGTAGACTACAGGGAAAACAACCCCAAGGCATGGAGGCAGCAGGCTGCATACAACCTGTATTGCACACTAGAATGATGCCACCTCATATTTTAAACTTGTGTCACACTTACCAAAAAAAGTCTGACCACCGCTGATCTGTGGAGACATGAACCCATCCTGTTTATCCTTGTCTGTCAGCAGCCAAGGATTTGGGGGTTGTGGTTTTTGTGTATTTGCATTTTTGGTTTGTTTATTTTTAATGCTGGGTGTGCATAGGAATGAGAATGTATATCCGAGATAGAGCAGGAACCTAGGAGCATGCCTTACACCAGGTCAAAAGACTTGCCCCTGCAGTCCAGTATTGTCTGCTTGGACTGGCAGTGTCTCTCCAGAAGCCTATCCTTCCCTTGCTACCTTCTCACTTTAACTGGAGATGCCATAGATTGAACCTGGGACTTTCCGTATAGAAGGACCTTCTCTAAGCTATGGTCCCTACCCACTTTAGAATTTTGTAAAACAATAGGCTGTACCCAGCTCTGTCTATCTGCCAGCACAAGAACTTGTGTGCTGCTAGCTGGTAGGGGAGTTTCAAGGTTGCATGACAGGGGAATCCAACACAACAGTTGCACTAGTGGAACGCTGTTGTACAACAGATTGTGCACAATAAAGTTATCAACAACCTGCTCATGCATCCTCTTGCGCAACAACATTCTGGAGGAGCTGAGTTGGAAGATGCCTTGTAGTAGGCCATCTAATCCAACTCTCTGCTCCAGCCTTTACCAACCTGATGCCCTCCCTCTGTTTTGGACTATGGCTCCCATGAACCCCAGCCACACACCTATGAGGCTGATTGGAGTTGTACTCCAAAATGGAGGGAGGGCATCAGGTTGGCAAAGGCTGCGCTCCTCATTGCAGGAACTCTAGAGCTTGTACATCCCTTAAGTCAGAGATGGCTCTTCAACCTCTGCTTGAAGGCTTCCAGCGAGGGAGAGTCCACCAACGCTCCAGCTAATTGGTTCCACTGTTGAACTCTTCTTGCCATCAAGATGTTTCTTGTCATTTTCAAATGAAATATGCCCTCTTGGAACTTAAGCCCATTCAATTTAATCGTGCCTTCTGGTTTTTGCCCTCTTCGATGTGGCTGCTCTTCAGATATCTGAAGTGGGCTAGCGCACACATAACACACCCAGTCTCCTCTTCTTCTGACTAAACATAGCCAGTTCCTCCAACAATACATAGTAGAAATATGAAAATGTAGAAAAGGGGACCCAAGCTGAAAGGGGGCATGGGGTTTCTAGGTATAAGGCAGAGGACTCATACGGCCCTCCAGACCTTTCTGTTTGGCCCTCAGGACTATCCCTAGGCCACGCCCCTCACTGCCCATGCTTTGTGATTCCCCCCAAAGTGCTTTTGCCTGGCTGGAATGTGTCCCTGAACTGTGGTCACATTCACATCAGACATTTAAAGCACACACACACACACACACACACACACCCAAAAAGAATCCTGGGAACTGTAGTTTGCTAAGGGTGGTGGAAACTGATGCTCTGTGGAGGGGGTAAACTACAGTTCTCAGGATTCTTTGGGGAAAGCCATATCCTTTAAATGTGCTTCAAATGTATGGTGTGGATGCCACCCATGTCTCCTCTGTACCTGGATAAAGGATAGTGTATGTGTGCATGTACAAAAGAGAAAGAAACCTCTGGTTGTAACCCACTGTACAAAGGTAAAAATCATATCCATTGCTCTGCCAACTTTTTTGCTTCTGGCCCCACCCACTTTTTGCCCCTGGCTCTGCCCACCACTCACATGTGGTCCCAAGAAAGTTGTCTATTAGAGAATGTGGTCCTTGGACTGAAAAGATTTCCCCTCCCCAGGTGTAAGGTCTTGTCTTTGATAAGATAATTTTGCCTGTTGTGGCTTTTCTGGTCATGTTTGCATTATGCTCTTGGAATCCTAAGAGGGTAATGAGGATCAAGAATACCGGATGGTGGTAAGGCTGAATTTCAAACGTTGATTTATTCTGGACTAAACAGTCTGGCCGCAGGCTGGTATTTTTAAGAATTCCGCATTGGGACGAGTTGACAGAAGAGCACACTGTAGTTTCATCCGTTTGAAGGAAGGAAAAGCAAACCACTCCAAGTCTTCATTTGTAAGATAGTGGCCCTCTCTCACACACGCACACACGCTTCCTCATAGAGATGAATATCTTAAAAGTCTTGTTGAACATGTTGCTGGATTGGAAGACAATAAGAAATCAATCACAGTGGAAAGCATTTGAGCCTCCTATTTTAGCCAATGTTGTGCAACTGATCATCCAAATCTATGACTCACAGCTGCAGAGAAGAGTCATTCGCCATGTCTGGACATTTGTGAATCAGCACACCCAGAAGGATGAATGAAGGGATCGCTAAATCATATCCCCTTGGAAATACTGTTAGCAAGAACTGTGGTTGCTCAGCTATGGATTTGTCTCCACTGTCTAGCATTTGAGGTCTTTTCTCAATTCCTTTCTTAACGACCCAGCTGCATGCTTAACAGTGAATGACATGAGGTGGGTACTTAGTGTTTTCAATATATTTTTATGATTATTTATTGTTTTTAAAAGGATCAATAACATTCTGAGGAAAAGTCCCTTTCAAAAAGTACAGTTTAGCAATTGAGAAGATGGAAAAAAGGTAGAACTCTTTTATCCGTGGTGACTTTTTATTCAAAGTGCTCAAACTGTGGGCGTCTTCCCTCCATTCATAAAGAACAAAGTGGTTCCCATCTCAGCCCCGGCAACTCATGTCCAAGAATGATCCTGGCCATTGTTAGGACCAGGGAGAGGCAACATGTTGCCCTCCAGATCTTGTTAAACTATAACTCCCTTTATCCCTAACCATTAGCCATGTTGGCTAGGGCTGTTGGGAGCTGGAGAGCACCGCGTTGGCTTCCCCTGGTAACCTCCAGAATGGCATCTCAGAATCTACCTTATACCAGACCAGGCCAGTATTGTCTACTCTGACTGGTAGCAGTTTTCAGTGTCTCTTCCATCATTTGATCCTCTTAAGTAGAGATGTTGTGGATTGAACCCTGAGACGTTGAGGGTGCAAAGTATGCTGTCCCACTGATCTATGGTGTCTCTCCTTAAATTGTGCTATCATATCACAATGCACTTATTAGACTACTGTAATACACTCTACAAAAGTGTTGTCTTCGCAAATGGTTCTGAATCTTCAGCTGGTTTAGAATATGGCAGCCTGAGGGCTAACAAGTGCCAACAGTATTCATGTTTATACGTTTCCTCTAAGGAGCTCAGGGTGACATAGATGGTAAGGGTCTAGCTCAGGGATGAAGAACCCATGGCCCTCCAGATTTTGCTGGACTACAACTCCCACCATTCCTGACCATTGGCCATGCTGGCTGGGGCTGATGGGAGTAAAGGTCCAACAGCATCTGCGGGGCTAAAAGTTCCCTACCTCTGGTCTAGCTGTTGGGAGTCCTAGTTCAAGACCATCACCACCATGGTGCCTCACAATGAATCAGATGATGTTTTCACTATAGGAGAGCTTCTGAGGGCTGAGCCACAGGCATCTGTCAGAGGATAACCAGAGGTTTTGCCAAGGGGCCAAGCCAGGAGACTATCATGAAGAGACCCTGCACTTCTGAATTTCCCACTATGGTACACACACATAAATGACTGGTTACATAGCCAAGGAGCCCCCAGGAAGAAACTAGAACTATTCACAGTGGGGAGAGCAGCATGGAGGAGAGCCCAGCAGTGGCTCTGGTGTGAAGTTCCAGCTCAGTTACTGGAAGGTCCAGGAGGTATACAAGGGCTAACTTACAGATCAAAGGTGGGTAACATGTAGCCTTCCAGATGTTGTCGGATTACATCTCCCATCATCCCTGACCATTGGCTATGCTGGAGTCCAGCAACATCTGGAGGCCCACAGCTTTCCCCTCCCCATTACAGATCTTAGGATGACCCAGTGGTCTTATTTAACACACTTCCAATGACGCCTGTTTATTTACCAGCTTCCGGTGTACACCAGCGTTGTGCTGGATAAAATGCTGCCTTTTCTGCATCAGAACAAGAGTCCATCTGAGCTCAAGATCCTGCCTACCCACAATGCCCACCTACTTATCTCGGGAAGACATGATGGGAATTTCCACTTTCTGGTCCACTCTCAACATCTGGCACTTGTACTATAACTAAAAATAATGTGGGCTTTCAGTGTGTGGGGATTTCATTCACATTTGCATGCAGAAGTTCACATTAACAAAAATCACCAAAACCCCAAGAATCTCAAATTGGAAATATTTAAATGTGAATATCAAATGTCACATTCTGCTTTCTTCTGTTCTGTTCAGTAGGTGAATTTCAGGGTAATTTTTTTTTTGAGGGAGATTAAATTGCATAAATTAACATGAAAGTGTTGACACCATGTGAGTCTCAACCAAAAAACATGGAACTCTCTGGTAACTCAGATTTATCACATTTATATAGCTGTTCAGGTGATGAATTCCAAAATGGTAGACTAGTGTCACTACCTGAGTCTTTCTTCCTTATGGAAGAGACATGCACATCAATAACTTCTGGTATGGTTGAGCTCCAGTATTAGATACACATCACACATCAGCAAAGGCACTGTGGTTCCTAAATGGGTACACTTTGAGGGTGCAGGACAGCCCAGCTATACACCCACACAAAAGGTGGGAACATTGCACACAGCTTGCATCACCAAACTGGGAAAGACTGCAATTCAGTGGCAGAGCACATCATGCATTGCATGCAGGAGGTCACCAGTTTAATCTGTGCGGCATCTCTCAGAGCAGGAGGATTCATGGGGTGTCACTGCTGCTAGCCACAACGACTATGTTCTACCTCCTCTACTCTGAATATCCATTGCTGGGAATCACACATAGGGAGAGCGCTGTTGCATTCAGGTCCTGCTTGTGGGTTTCCCATAGGCATCTGGTTGGCCACTGTGAGAACAGGATGCTGGACCAAATGGGTCTTTGGCCTGATCCAGCAAGGCTCGACTTATGTTATTTTCAGGACTTCAAGGGCCTGTATTCTCCTCACCTCTGCCACTGTCATACATGTATGTAATCAGTGAACACATAAGGGGAGAGTCAGCTCCCCCAGCAGCTGCCTATTTGGTCATATTGTGAAAGGAAATATATATGCATTCAAATATACATGCATAGGGCTTCTTCATGCTAGTTGGAATCGTAGCCAATCAGGGTTCCTGTTGATGCAGAGGAGCCATAGATGCATAGTTTTCACACTGCCCCAGAACACATGGCTGTCACTGGGGATGGGGCATGCCTTGGGTGTGTGCCGGCATTACGGGGGATGGATGATTCCATTACCATCCCTCTTGTGAGCATAAGGAGAAGGGTTGTCTATAGCCAACATGGTGTCCTCCAGATGATGCTGAACTCCATCTTCCAACAGCCCCAGCCAGTATGGCTAATGGTCAGGAATGATGGGAGTTGTAGTTCGACAACATCTGGAGGGCACCATGTTGTCTATCCATAGCCTATTTTGTGAGCTAATTTCAGCCATGGCTAAGTGTTCGGGAGTTCGCAGCAATTTAAAAATGGGCAGCAGGTGGCCATTTTACACACCTGCCAGCATACTTCTGCAACCAATCAGGGTTTAGATGCATTTAGGCCAGCGGTTGAGAACCTGTAGCCCTCTGGCAGTTGCTGGACTGCATCATCTTTGGCCATTGGCCCTGCTGGCTGGGGCTGATGGGAGTTATAGTCCAAAACATACGCGGCTGCCCCTTCATCGGCATTTAGACCAGGGCTGGTTGAGCGTATGGATCTCCAGAGGTTTTTGGACTACAACTCACATCATCATTGACTATTGGCAGTGCTGAGCGGGGCTCATGGGAGTCAGAATCAAACAACGTTGCAAAAGCTACAGGTTCCCCAACCCTGCATTAAAGGCTCACAGGTAGCATAACTGGGAAAGACCCCTGCCTCGGACCTCAAAGAGGCCATAGCAAGCTGGGGCAGGCTGTGCTGGGCTCAGTGCTCTGACCCGGAGCAAGGCAGCTCCACGTGCCACTTTGCTCAGGAATTCAATCGCCTCCAAGAACGGCCCCTTTGTGACAGGAGAGAGAACAGCCCTCCTTAGAAACCCAACGAAAGGCAAAGGAAAGAAAATGTCAGGTTTTTCTCCATTTTCAGTCAAGTGCTTTTAACTTTGGCAAAGAGAAATAAAGTGTGCCAAAGGTCGGCGTGTTCCTGGGCAGGTTGCCCCAGCTTTGAAGTGCAGAAAATTGCTAGCGGTGTATTGAAAAAGAAAAGAAAGCGGAGATTCGTCGTTTCACCTGACAGGCTCCCCCCTCCCTTGCCCCTGATAAGATCCAGCCGCAGAGCTTGGCTGGGACGGTGAATGGCATGCAATGGCATCTTTTGCACCAGGGCTGCTGTCTTCTCCTTTTGCTGCATTCTGTGACTTTATTCTTTCTTGGCTGTAGCTTGCATGTCAGTTGAAGCAGAAAGTCAGTGGTATGTCACAGGCTTTGCATGCAGACGGTTGCAGATTCAATCCCTGGCACCTCCAAGTGATGTACCAAGTGATGGGGAAAATTCCAGCCTGAGACCCTGAAGAGCCTCTGCCAGTA
This sequence comes from Rhineura floridana, assembly GCF_030035675.1. Lineage (NCBI taxonomy): Eukaryota > Metazoa > Chordata > Lepidosauria > Squamata > Rhineuridae > Rhineura > Rhineura floridana. The sequence goes on along the minus strand of NC_084480.1, from coordinate 305,618,169 downwards.
GTGGCTGGTGACCACCGGGACTGGCAGGGCGGGAGGCAGGGAGGTCAACAGTAGGTGGAGCCAGAGCCAATGGCAGGCAGAGCCAACTAAATCTAGCTTTGTCTCCATCTGTCACCCTGCTAAGTTGTACAAGGGCAACACTGAGACACAGGAAGAGGAAGCAGACAGCCAGGGCCACTCCTTGGACTGGATGCAAGTAAGAAGGTAGGCAGGTGGGAGCTGGCTACAGGCAGACTGAGGTTGGTGGGGCAGTGCTCCATTTGCCTAAATGGACCAAACTCTGCTGGCCTACACTAGTTATAACAGACCAAAAGTGAGGAACCTGCAGCCCTCCAGACATTGCTGAATTATAAAATCCCATCATCCCTCACCATTGACCATTCAGGCTAGGGCTGATGGGAGCTGGAGTCCAACATCATCTGGAGAGGTACAGGTTCCCCACTCCTGGAACAGACAGTTCTAGGCTAGATGGATAGATAGCCTGACCCGTATAAGGCAATCTCTTACAATCACACGGGCACCCTTCTACATGTACCATCACTTAGGCATGAGTAGCCAATGTGGTGCCCTCCAGATATTGTTGGACTACAGCTCCCATCAACACTAGCTAGCATGGCCAAAGGTCAGGTATGATGGGAGTTGTAGTCCAACAACATCTGGAGAGCACCACATTGGCAACTCCTGGTCTACAGGAAGGCAACCAGAAGCTGAACTGAATGTAAGTTGCACTTTAAAAATAGTTTATTGAAATATGTAAAATATTTGATCAGGTAAAGCAAACTCTAGAATATGCTCAGCTACCCTTTCTTCAATACCTTTAAGTCAGAAATACAGTTAATAAATTAATGCAGATTAATTTATTCAGAAATTAAAATTGAATTTATGATTTATTATTATTTTAACGCTAATTATATTGTAATGGAATGTATTAAAAATTCTTCAGGTTTTTTTTAAATTAAAAAATAGTTTATTGAAATGCCTCTGAAATTCATCTAGTCCAGTCCCCATCAGGGTCTACTGTACTAGAAGCCCCCTAAACAAATTAGCCTGCTTAACCCAGATTAAGTGCCACAATCGGAAAAGACAAGGGAGCAAAGTATGCTACATGAAGGGCTGTAGCTCAGCGGTAGAGCATCTGCTTTGCATGCAGAAAGTCCCAGGTTCAATCCCCAGCATCTCCAGGTAAGGTTGGGAGCGACTTCTATCTAAAACCTTGGAGAGCTGCTGCCAGTGTGGGCAATACTGAGCAAGATGGACCAACGGTCTGAATCAGCATATGACAAGTTTCTATGTTCCTATCTGAAGGCCACAATTTATTTATTTATTTTTAAACAGCATTGGGGGGGGGGGTCAGAGAAATGAGCCAAGTCCCGGGCACATGAGACTCAAAACACACAGCAGCTGAACAAAACTAGTAAGATGAGTGTTGCATCCTCCATTTGAACAAATCAGGCATTCATGTGATCTTACCATCCTTTTTCAAATCCCATTCATGAAAACCTGCCTTCATTTTTTGTAGAACGGAACAGGAACTCCCAAGTGACTAATTTGAGCTGGCTGCTAGCTGAAAATATGCATAACGAGACTTTTCAAAAATAACTTTTTTTAAGTGGGGGGAGGGAGAGAGAAAAGAAGAAACAATTGCTATTCTTTGTCCAGATTTTGCAGATGTTTCACTGAAACTCAGTAGGGCAATCAGCCCCCCACGGTGAGTTATACATGGCCTGTGAGTGCCAAGACGGGTGGCATGGGCATTGTGCTGCGGGCTTGGCTCTCTGCTTGTGCCAATCTTAGCTATTATAAATTGCACCGGTTAACTGATCCTTTGAACTGGTTGCTTCCCCCCTCCCTATTAAGTGCTCAGTGCCCTTTTGGTACAAAAGAAGACAGAGCCGCTAATGCAACTACAGTTGGAGAATGCATATTATAAACTCCAGCTGGCTGTTATGTCTAAAGAATCTTGAGATATTCCTCCTTTGGAACATTTCATTACGTGCACCACCAGCCCTTGGCCTTATGTATACACCACATCTTTAACGCACATTATTCCCCCCAAAAGACTCCTGGGAACTGTAGTTTATCCCTCACAGAGCTATAATTCCCAGCTCGCTTAACAAACTACAGTTCTTAGGATTCTTGTGGGATTTGGACTTGATGGCCTTATAGGCCCCTTCCAACTCTACTATTCTATGATTCTATGATTTCAATCACTGCTTCAACCTTGGGTCCCCAGATGTTATTGGACTGTAACTCCCATCATCCACAGACAGCATGGTCAATGGTCAGAGATGGTGAGAGTTGTAGTCCATCAACATCTGGGGACCCAAGGTTGAAGAACAGTGCTTTAAATGGATGGTGTGTACCCAGCACAAGTCAGACCACTGAGGAAGGGCTGTAGCTCTTCAGAGAGCAGCTGCCTTTCATGCAGAAACTCCAGGGTTCAATCCCCAGTTTCTCCAGGTAGGGCTGGGAGAGACTCCTGCTTAAAACCGTGGAGAGCCGCTGCCAGTCAGTGTGGACAATACTGAGCTAGATGGACTCAGTGTAAGGCAGCTTCCTCTGTGCCTATGATTTCCTAGCCAGGTATTGTCTGCTATTCCCAACACTAGCTGTCTTAAGGTCCAGGCAGTGTTAGCTGAGATAAATTAACTGGAGGGCAGGGGTTTAATTTGGGATCTTCTGCATCTGAAGCATCATGTGCTGCCATGCCATTTTGCAATGGCCCCAGATTGCAGGTGGCGAAGGAACCTGTCAATCCCATGAAAAACCAGAGCAAGCAACCAAAGAAGAGTTTTAACTAAGCGATTTTATTATTATTATTATTATTATTAAAGCATTTTTGCCCTCTCTTCAGTAGGAGAAGTGCCCATGATGGGGTAGAATAGTGGGGTCAGCAACCTTTTTAGGCCCATGGGCACATTTGGAAATCTGAGAAACTATCATAGGCAGCACCCATCCCACGCTGCAACCACACACATATCACACTACAGGCTCTCTCATGCACACACAAGTTCACTCTCTTCCTCCATTACAACCGCACACCACAGCAATCAGGCTTGAAAAAAGTGTTTTAGCCCAGGGTTAAGAGCTGCAACTATCACAATCGCCCCTCCCTTTTGCAGTTAGTCTTGAAAAAAGCCTTCTTTTGGAGCCATTAAAAAGGTTTTTATTTTTCAGGCCGAATTGCAGTAGGGGAGGGGCAATTTTGGGAGGGGCAACTGGGGAAAGATTAAAGCTTTCCTCCCTAGCTCAAACCCCTTACAAAAATATCCCCCCCCCCAAAAAAAGTGGTCTCTTCTGAATTGCAATTAGGCATGAAAGAAGTCTATTGTCCCCAATATAAAGCTGCTTTCAAGCCTTATTGCAACAGGGGTGGGATTTTCGGGGGTGGCAGAAATATAGTGTCGCTAGGTCTCCAGGTTTCACCCAAAGACTTTAGTTTTTTGGGGTCCTCGCCGGGTCTCCGTCCGAGGCACCCCAATTTCCTGTTTCTGGTCAACCGTTGGGTGCGACAAGGGGCCTAAATCTCCCTTTCCCAAGGAGAGTTAGGCCCTTGTTGCACACACACCTGGCTTTGGAACTGACTGCATCCCATTGGGGAGAAGGAAGAGGAAGTTCCTCCTCCCTCCCTCCAATGGGATGCAGCCGGCTCCAGGGCCCACCCCATCACATCACCAAGGCCCGCCCCTGAAATCTCAGGGTTTGGGATGCTTCTGACGTGGCAACCCTACGAAATGGGAGAAGAGGGAGTTAACCCTTCCCATCCCATTTACCAATTCCAGTGAAATTGCCCCTCCCCCAATGCAATCAGCCGTCAAAAAAATCTTGAGTCAATACAAGGCATCTTTCAAACTAAATTTCAGGAGGCAGAGGAACATCTTCGGAGGGGAGAGCTGACCTCCCCTTCTGTAACCAACCCTGGCATTGCCTTTCCCATGCCACAATTAGCCGTGGGGGCAGGGGAAATCATTTATTGACTGCAAACCTGCAGGGGTGGGGTAAGGAGGAGTGCCTTCTCAGGGGTGCCAGGCTGAGTTTGTGACGGCCGAGGCTAGTTTGTCATGCACAGGGAGTGAGAGTGGCTTCTCTGTTGTGGTGCTCCAAATGTGGAACTCCCTCCCTGCCACGTTGTGGTTGGGCCACCTCATCTTGCCCCTTGTTGGTGGCATTTTGCTGAAAACACATATCTTCCTTCAGGCCATTGAGAGCTGAACATTTATTTGGAGTCCTAGAGTTGGCATGTTGCTGCTGCTGCTGTACTGATGCCATTTAAGGCTGTGATTTGGTTTATGTGATGTTTTAGTACATGCTCTGTGATGTGTGTATTTTTATTTGATTCTAAACTGCCCTGAAATCCAAAAGGGTGAAAGGGGTTTTCAAAACAACAACAACACAGAATGTATATAGCCCCTGTTTTGAAACAGCTGAATTGGTTGCCAGTTCATTTCCAGGCCCAATTCAAAGTGCTCACTTTAATGCTTAAAGTCCTAAACAACTTAGTTGTTGTTGTTATGTGCCTTCAAGTCAATTACGACTTATGGCGACCCTATGAATCAGCGACCTCCAAGAGCACCTGTCATGAACCACCCTGTTCAGATCTTGTAAGTTCAGGTCTGTGGCTTCCTTTATGGAATCAACCCATCTCTTGTTTGGCCTTCCTCTTTTTCTACTCCCTGCTGTTTTTCCCAGCATCATTGTCTTTTCTAGTGAATCATGTCTTCTCATTATGTGTCCAAAGAATGATAACCTCAGTTTCTTCATTTTAGCTTCTAGTGATAGTTCTGGTTTAATTTGTTCTAACACCCAATTATTTGTCTTTTTCGTAGTCCATGGTATGCACAAAGCTCTCATCCAACACCACATTTCAAATGAGTTGATTATGAAAGACTGCCTCCCATCTTACTGGCCTTCTTGGGTGTTAAGAGCTGCAGAGGGAGTCCTCTTGGAAGTTCCTAGTAGTTCTTGGAAGTGTGGGGAACGGTGGTCCGGGAAAGGGCTGTCTGTGGGGCAGTCCCAGTTGTGGACCTCCCACCCCAAAGAGGTGCACCTGGCACCTTCATTATACAGTTTTCATCATATGCCGAAGACACACCTCTTTGCCCTTGATACTTAAGAGAGAGAGGTTTTAAGACTTACCCTATTCTTGTGATTATAATTTCTTTTAAACTGGTTTTAATGTATTGTACAGGGTTGTAATCAGCCCTGGGACCTTAGGGTGAAGGGTGGTTAATAAATCAAAATAATAATGATATAATAATAATTGTAATACACACACAAACACCAGTATTAACTATTGTGACATGTCAATGAGGAAAACATCACTCGATAACTGTGTAGCTTAGGTTCTGATCTAGAACAGGAAATGCTTCTAAGCACTTGCGTACATTAGAAATTTAATCCTGCTTTCATACTGATTGAATTGTCCTGGCTCCTAACCAAGAAACATAGTTTTTGTGATACTGAAGTAGAAACATTCCAACAACGTTATTCCTTGAGCAGCTGGAATGTTTATGCAGGTTCCATGCCATCATATCAGCTCAGCCAGTTGGTTTGGGAGGCTGCACCACCACAAGCACAACATAACATCAATGGCTGCCATAGTATACAACCCCTAGTTGCACTGTTGGATCATCTTATCCTTCAGATTTCCTGCATTCATCTCTTCCTTTAGTTTCCACTTCCACCTGGGGTCATCTGAAGCCCACACATATGCTCTGTTATTTCTGACTCTTGTTTCAAATAACAAGCAAGAGGGAATGGAGGTATTTTTGAAGCAACGAAACAAGACAAGGCCATGTCAGGCAGGCGGATAAGAGCATCATTTTGTTCTATTCCTGTCATCGACATCCAGCATTAAAATGCAATTCAAGGTCTTCACTTGTTGTGCCACATTAGATAAAAGCACACAAAATATCATCTTGGTTAGAAGCAACAAGATTCTTCCCAAAGAAAAAATATTTGCATGTTGTTCCAAGCAGACCTCAAAAGTGCAACATAGTGTAACAATGATAAACACTCCCAGTCGAGACACAGCAAGGTCAGAACTGTAGCTGATTTTAAACACTATTGACATACATTACATATACTGAAAAGGGGCCTTATTTATAAAGGGCAGCTACATAGGCCTTGGGCAAAGCACTTACCTGTATGTGCATTCCATGTGTGTCCTGTCATGCTCTGATGCATCTACCCTGTGCACTGCCATATTGACGCGTGACCTTACCATGGGCAAAGACATAGTAGGTGAATAGGGCCAAGCAAAATACCACAAAAGTCATGAGCAAGCCCTTGTGGGAGAAGAGAGTACATGAAAAGGCAGATGGGCGTCACAGCAAAAGTGTCCCCCCATTCTGATGGGTCTTCTTTCCACACAGCATCCTCCAATCACAATGACAAGGGGTGGGACTTGTGAAACTATAAAAGAGAGTGGCAGAGGCTTGTGGGCTTTTGTCTGCACAAATTCTTTTTCCTAGGTGGATGAGTGTTTGCAGTTTCCTCGGTTGGCCTGTGTGCAACAACAGTTTCCTATCAATCAGTTCTTACAGTTCTTTTCAGCAATTTCAGTCCTGTTCACATCGTTTCTCTACCTTTCCTATTCCACAAGAACATAAGAGAAGCCTGTTGGGTCAATCCAGCATTCTGTTCTCATAATGGCCAATCAGTTACCGGTAGGAAACCCACAAGCAGGACCTAAATGCAATAGCACTCTTACCTCCTGCGGTTTCCAGCAGCTGGCATTCAGAGGCCTATTGCCTCCAGCAGTGAAGGTACAACATAGACATGGTGGCTATGTTCTAGGTTAGTGGGGCCTGCAACAAAAAGGTCCCACATGGAGTGGGCCTTTTCAGAGTTCCTGCCAGACAGCCATGGTCTCTTCTATGATACTCCATTCCATGCCCCTCAGTTTTCTCATTTTTATCTCCAACAGAAATTCAGCATTCTGTGGTCACAGAGCACGGTCAGTCCTCATTGTGTGTATGCATGTATTTTAGAGGGGGTGCCCCCTTAGGTTTTAAAAACTTTTTTTCGACTTCTGCACACGTTGGGGGTCTCTGAATGTGCTAATATCTCCCTCTTGAGTTTCGGTAGTGCCATTTTGGGGAAATAAGGATTGGCACTCACTCCCCAAACATTGCTAATAGAAGGGCTGATATCAGTTAATCCAGTCTTTGTGAATCCATCTCTGTACCTTTTTCTTTTAGCTGATTATAAAATGTGAATCCTCTTCACTATTTGTCTGAAATCTGGGAGTTCTTATCCCTTGGAAGGGCAGTAGAATACCTGGAAATTTCATGCCAATTGGATGGAAAACACACATGTTATGGGCAGCAGAGGAGCAGCTATCTCTCCCATTGAAAACAAAATGAATTGAGAATAGAAATTAATGTGATTGTTAATGAACAAATAACTAAACAAAGTTTCAGTAAGAAAAATAATGCAATAACTAAATTAAAACATTTTTCTTGCACATCCCTAACCTGGATGGGGGACTTCATGTGAGGCAGAGATACACATACTAAACAGGAAGAGAGAGGAGAGCAACTTTCTAAATGCTCAAGAAGATTCTGGATCGAGGAACCAGATTTCAAGGAGAAAAGTGGCATCTGGCAAAACAAGGACAGTAAACATGAAGCTCGTCCTTGAAAATGGACTGTGGTGGTATGTCTGGAATGTTTGTAACCAGAAAGTTTTTGCTTTGCAGAACGTCATGCGTGGGTGTGACTGTCTGTGTGTGTGTTTTTATGTGAAAAGCTTTCCCTTAAAATGAATTAACATTTTTAAGCCCACAACTGTCTCTTTTAAAACTCGCTTTTGACTTTGAAAGAACTTCAGACAAGTTTGCATCTGTGTTCTTTGCATCCTTTTGCTGTGAATTCCCAGCATCTCAGCCAACTGTCCTTAGATGGCTACTCCACTTTCCTCTTAGAGCCCAGTGCTTCTGCAATGGCCTCCAGATCACCTCCCCCTTCATCCCGTCTGTCTGTTTTACAGGACATCTTTACCTCTGAAAGTCATAAGGAGATACATAATCCATCATCCTGTTCTCACAGAGGCCAACTAAATGCCCACAGAACACCTGCAAGAAGGACCAGAGTGCAACAGCACCCTCCCCACTTGTAGTTCCCAGCAACTGGTATCCAGAATTTCAGAGGCATACTTCCTCCAACAATGGAAGGAGAGCACAGCCATCATGGCCAGTAGGGATGCCAGAGAATTCTGTTGGAAATGGGAGTGTCAATTCCTGCAATTTGCATGTTCGTCTGAGGTCAGGAATAGAAATTACACATGCAAAGATGTGGTATCTACTACTGGCTGTCTTTTTTTTTTGTCTATGAACTTTATGTAAATAATTACATTATTTTCTGCATTGTTTTTGACATTTCCTTGACACTGAAATGCATTGATGTTAATTGTGTAATTAATGGTATAAGTTTCTGCCATAGTGGAGGGCAGGCCGAATGCAGCCAAAAACTGTACCAGAATGGAAGCAGCGCTGATTGCAACAAACACAGGACAGGACAGAAATCACTGCCTCCTTACCTCCTCGGTGGCTAGTAGCTACCGAAATCCTCCATGAAATTGTCAAACCCTCTTCTACAGCCATCCAAGTCGGTGGCCATCACTACACATTGTGGTAGTGATGCAGTTTTACTATGTGCTGTGTGAAGAAGCAGTTGCTTCTGTCTTCCAATATTCAGCTTCATCAGGTGACCCCAAATTCTAATGTTATGAGAGAGGGAGACATTTTTTCTCCAAATCTTGCATAAATGTATACACATCTAAATTGTTCCAATCCCCCTACTTTTCCCCTAAACCAAAAAGATACAAATGTTGTTAACTTTTCTCATAGGGGAGTTGTTCCACCTCCCTGATCATTTTGGTTACCCTTTTCTGAACCTTTTCCAGCTCTACAATATCATTTTTGAGATGAGGCAAGTAGTCCAAGTGTGGTATCACCATACCTTTGTATAATCTTATTATAATATTGGCAGGTTTACTTTCCATTGCGTTTTTAAGGATCCCTCACTGAATTTGCCTTTTTACAGCTGCCACACACTGGGTTGACATTTTCATAAAACTATCCACCATGACTCATCTTTTCTCTGGTCAGTCACTGTAAGTTCAGCCTCCATAGGTTTTGTTGTTGTTGTTATGTGCCTTCAAGTCGATTACGACTTATGGCGACCGTATGAATCAGTGACCTCAAAGAGCATCTCTCCATGGGTTATATTCAGCTAAATCCTATTCAGAGTATACCCATTGAAATTAATGAGCCTAACTTAGCCATGTCTGTTAGCTTCAATGGGTCTACTCTGAGTAGAACTAGCATTGGATACCACTCCAACAGGGTACGTGAAGTTAGGATTTTTTGCCCCAATGTGCAAAACATAACACTTGGCCACATTTAATAACATCTGCCTTTTTAATGCCCATTCACCCAATTTAGGGATAATCTTTTGGTGGTTCTAGAAATGGCTTTTTGTCCTTACCACCCTGAACAATTATTCCTATCTCTGCTTCCTGTTCTTCAACCAGTCACCAATCCACCAGAGGACCTCTCCTCTTATACTGCTAAGCTTCCTAAGGAGTCTTTGGTGAGCTGCTTTGTCAAAAGCTTTTTGTACACAATATCAACTGGATAACCTTTGTCTATATGACAGTCTCAAAGAACTCTAATAGGTTAATGAGCCAGACCCACCCTTGCAGAAGCCATACTGACTCTGCTTCAGCAAGACTTTTTCTTCAATATGCTTGGCAATTCTGTCTTTAACAATGCTTTCCAACAGTTTTCCCAGAGCAGATGTTAAACTAACCAGACTGTAATTTCCTGGATCCCCCCCCCCATTCCTTTTTTATAAATGGGTTTACATCAACCACTTTCCAGTCCTCAGATATGGAGACAGATTTTAGGGGCAAGTTATATTTCTTTTTTTAAAAGAAGACCAGCAATTTCAAATTTGAGTTCTTTAGGAACTCTTGGGTGGGTGCAATCTGGCCCAGGTGGTTTGCCACTTTTGAATTTGTCAGTAAGGCCCAGAACTTCCTCTGTTACCATCACTGTCTGCTCATTTCTTCAGATTCCCTTCCTGAAACAGTTAGGTTCAGGCACAGGGATCTGCCCTATGTCTTCTGCTGTGAAGACAGATGTCAATAATTCATTCAGGTTCTCTGCAATCTCCTTTTCCTTGTAGGGTTCTTTTGCTCTGCCTGCTTAATTATTACTGTGACACTATGCTCCTTTCAAAAAAAAAAACACAAAGCAAAAAAAATGAACAAAAAACAACAACCCTGAATCGCCAGGTTTGGGCAATAGAAGCATACTTTAGCTCTAGGGTTGCCAGGTTCAGGGCCTGAGTCTGATCCTGTATCTTTAGGAGAAGAGAAAGTCAGCCAAGTGCAGGTGTTCTTGCAACCCTGTAATGGGAAAAACCACAAGGTGAAATTCTCCCTTCCCCCTGCACAACTTGTAAAGATACAGAAGACTTCTTGGAGGCTGGGCCTGGCAACCAAGAGGCCTTCTGTATCTTTAAAAGTTGTGCAGGGGGAAGGGAGAATTCCATCTTGTGTTTTTTCCCATTACAGTGTTGCAAGAACACCTGCACTTGGCTGACTTTCTATTCTCCTAAAGATACAGGATCAGACTCAGACCCTGAACCTGGCAACCCTATTTAGCTCCAAGGCATCTCTAGCTCAACGTATGCCACAAATCTTCAAGAGCAAATCCTCAGGATAGATGTGATGTTTTGTGCAGAATCCAGTCCCCAGGAACCTCAGCCAAGCTTCTATCCCCTGTGATTGGAAGTTGTGCAAGCAATGTCCATGTGAAATCTCAGAAGCCAAAGTTAGTGAATGTTCAGTTGTCAAGGGTTACGGTGTCAATGCCTTGTCTAGCTCCTTCCCTCTCCCAGTGACTCAGTTATTGAGGATCATTTATGCCAAGTGAGAAACTGTGCAGTGGAAGGGCCATAGCTCACTGGTAGAGCACTAAGGTGTCCTTAGCCCTCATCAGAGAAAGAGGGTTGCCCGACATTTGCATTCTAGTCAAAACAATGCGATTAGCTAGCCCAGAGAAGGACAGTAAAAGGATAGAATAGGAAACAGATTTATCTTATTTTTCAAAATCACTGTTAACATTTTTGTGGCTGAAAAAGAATCTGTACAAACAGCATCACATGAGTGGAGGACAGAGAAAGTAAACAGGCAAAAGAGATGAGTTCCCAAAGGGGGTCAAGGTACAGGTGATGGAGGAGACCCTTTCTCGTCTGAGATCCTGAAGAACTGCTGCCAGCTGAGATCCAATATGGGGCTACAAGGACATATAGTCTGACCTGGTGTAAAGGAACAGAGTTCTGCATAGGTCAAGGGCATTTTCTCTAAGTTAAAGGGATATGTTGCAGCCTCCTTGCCGTAGCTAAGCAGATCTGGCTCTGGTTTCTGTCTGGATGGGAGACCCTCTAGGAAGCCCATATACTCCATCAGCAAAGAATCTTCAGTTCTGCCTAAGCTTAGAAATGCAGTAACAGGAGGATTTCAGTGATCTTATCCCACCATCCCATGCTGCCACCCCTCCCAAAGCACATGTCTAGCTATTAAAAAAAATGGCAAAGAAAGTATTGAGAGCATATGATTAATTTCTGGCGAACTAATGAATAATGCCAATAATGATAATGCTGCTACAAAATAACAACAATACTCTTTATCATCATTAATCCGTGTCCCAGAGATTCTGCAAAATATCCAAGATGGCTTACCATCAAGATAGGTAGATGAGCCATAATAAAAACAGCAGCGAAATAAAATGGAAAAATTAAAAAGCATCAATACAAACTGCAATCAAGGGGTCCTCTGATCCACTTTCAATGGATAAAGTTGCCAGCATTGTTTCTCTGTGGTGGGCCAAAAACACACTTTGCTTAGGGGCATGGAGAATAACAACTCTCAACTGTAATAAGTGTTATCTTAACACTCTAAACCTCCCTGCGTTGATGTTCTTCTGTTCTTCCATGTCGAAGACTCCACCACAAATCTGGTTTTCCCAAGCATGGTTTTGCTTCCTAGACGTGCCATAGGCATCCCTGCCTTTTGAATGGCATTCCTCTTCCCCACCCTTTCCTCAGAGCTGAGAGAGCTATTTGACTATACTTTATATAGCATGGCCTGAAAGAAGGTGAAAGATGCTTTGTGTCTGGGTAGAAATGAGCCTGTGTAATTACATGAGCCGGCAACAAGCTGCAATATATTAATTGACTGGGCCCATCTGAATTGCAGCATCATGCAGGCCCACAGGAAGTTTTTTTTAAAAAAAAAAGTAAAAAGAAGGCTCTGTAAGAAGGCTGTGACAGTCTTATGCCAGGCTAGTCCTTGGAGCCAAAATAAGAACAAACCATTTGCTAAGCCATCGTCTGTTTTAGAACATAATTAACACCAAATTCCCTTTAGCTTGCTTCCTTTGGTATACGGGGGACACACGTGTTAGATGCAAGGAAGACTATTCAAAGGCTGTGCGTACATGACATTTTATTCTAGAATCAATGGAGACCAAGTTCTTGCTTTTTCTATGTAGTCTACACACTATCTAGTTCTCTTGCATATTTTCTGCCCCAGAAAAGCACTCCTTAAGAAACTGGTCTCTTTCTGAAAATAAAAGCTCATTGCAGATTGATTCCATACTACTCCACAGTGTGTCTATTTGAAAATAGATGTAGGTAGTCCTGGCAATGAGGGGAATAGCCATAATTGTTCAACGGCACAGTGGGTGGGTGTGTATCAAGATCACAACCATTTCCTTCTTCATTCACCTGGGGCATGTGCAGAGAGGAAAAGGCATGGATAACCTAATCAAGGAGAGGGTTTTAAAATGTGTATCACGTAACCTTCCTTTTTCAAGAAGCCTTTCAAGTAGAGACCTTATTCCAGTCTGTGTCTGTGCTGGAATTGCTTTTTAAGATGCTTTAAAGTTGTTGTTTTTTTAAAAAAAGATGATTTTAAGATGTTTTCTTTTAATTTGTTATAAAATATTTTGCTTTTAAGATTTTTTAGAGTGTTTTTGTTTGTGTGCTGGGTTCTTTCTGGGAGGAACGGTAGGATATTAAATAAATAAATAACCACACCCACTCTTGTGGATGGCAGGATCTAGAATCAATCTAGATTGAAAGCAGCATGTTGAGGATTAATAAACTATTCTGGTTTGAGAAAAACTACACTTTTGCACTACGAATGGGTGGGTAGGCAGCCAGATATCTTCACTGAGTTTCAATTACGGTAGTGCATACTCAGTTACCGCAATCAGGGCCGGCTCCAGGCATGCGGGGGCCCTTGGGCATCAGCTTGCCCTGCCCCCCCGATGGGTGGGAGTGTGTACACACGCATAAGCGCATGCGTGTGGCCCCCATGTGTGCCCCCCCACGACCCCCTACCTGTCTAGTCTTTACCATTGCCCTTAATGAAGATGGCAGCCACGGTTTCCCTAAGGGGAATGAAGCCTCCGCTGCCATCTTTGTTGATGGCACATGTACGTGCTACACGCGCACATCTCTGCCATCAACCAAGATGGCGGCAGCGGCTTCAGTATCTTAGGGAAGCTGCAGCCACCATCTTCATTAAGGGCAATGCTAAAAAGCCGGCTGACAGGTAAGTGGGGGGCATGGGGGGCACGGATCACGGAAGGGGAGCGGAGGGCCCCTCAGGGGCCCCTGTAGCTCCGGGGCCCTCGGGCCAGTGCCCAACCGGCCACCCTTTAGAACTGGCCCTGCTCAAGGCCACAGTCTGCTTCTGTGTTGGAATTGCTTTTTAATATGCTTTTAAAGCTTTTTTAAAAAAACAAAACATTTTTTTACCTTTTTTAATAAAAAGTCCTCAAAGCTTTAAAAAAATGTTTTTAAAGTTGTTTTGTTTTAATGTATTTTAATGTCTGTTTTAATGATATTTTAAAGTGTTTTTAGTGCTTTGGTTGCCGCCCTGGGCTCCTGCTGGGAAGAAGGGTGGGATATAACTCAAATAATAAATAAATAAATAAAATGTGAATTTTGAAAGCATCAAGCAAACATAGATATTAGTAGTGGGCATCCTGGCTATCTCAATTTCATTTTTAAAACAAAAATGCAACATGATTCTAGTTCCTAAGGCTGTAAACATAGAATCCAAAGTGTGTGGGCTAAAACCTGATGAAACCTCCAACACTGGTGTTGGGGCACGTAGATTTTTCTAGTGCTCAATGCCCTGCATAGCTCAGTTAGCCAGTTTTGCTGTTTTTAATGCTTTTGCAAATGCTTTTCATAGAATCATAGAACCATAGAATTGGAAAGAACCTGTAAGGCCATTGGGTCAAACCCCCTGATCAATGCAGGAATCCAAATTAAAGCATACCCAACAGGTCGCTGTCCAGCTGCCTCTTGAAGGCCTCCAGGGTTGGAGAGTCCACCCAGCCCTAGATAATTGGTTCCATTGTCGTACTGCTCTAACAGTTAGGGCGTTTTCCCTGATGTTCAGCTGAAATCTGGCTTCCTGCAACTTGAGCCCATTATTCCGTGTCCTGCACTCTGGGATGATTGAGAAGAGATCCTGCCCCCTCCTCTGTGTGACAACCTTTCAAGTCCTTGAAGAATGCTATCATTTCTACCCTCAGTCTTCTCAAGGCTAAACATGCCCAGTTCTTTCAGTCCCTTCTCATAGGGTTTTGTTTTCAGTCCCCTGATCATCCTGGTTGCCCTCCTTTGAACTCGTTCCAGTTTGTCTGCATCCTTCTTAAAGTGTGGTGTACAGAACTGAACACAGTGCTCAAGATGAGACCTAACCAGTGCCAAACAGAGGGAAACTAACACTTCACACGATTTGGAAACTATCCTTCTGTTAATGCAGCCTAAAATAGCATTTGCCTTTTTTGCAGCCACATCGCACTGTTGGCTCATATTTAGCTTGTGATCCACAACAATCCCCAAATTCTTCTTGCATAAAGTATTGGTGAGCCAAGTACCCTCTATCTTTTAACTGTGTGTTTGGTTTCTTTTTCCTAGGTGTAGAACTTTGCACTTATCCCTGTTAAATTTTATTCTGTTGTTTTAAGCCCAATGCTCCAGCCTATCAAGATCCCTTTAAATTTTGTTTCTGTCTTCCGGGGTATTACCTATCCCTCCCAATTTTGTATCATCTGCAAATTTGATAACCATTCCCTGCACCTCCTCATCCAAGTCATTAATAAAAATGTTGAAGAGCACTGGGCCCAGGAGCGAGTTCTGCAGTACCCCGCTCGTTACCTCCTGCCAGTTTGAGAAGGAACCATTGATAGACACTCTTTGAGTATGATTCTGTATTCCACCCTGACATTTAATGAGAGGGTGGGATGCAAATACTTTTATAAATAAAATAAATAAAACTAATTCATTCCCCGTTACTGGCAGTACGGCAATTAGTTATGCAAAACACACAGGCAAATTTGCTTCACTGCAGAATGTATATAGGGCTCAAGTCCTCCTTGAAGCACAGCTGGATATTTTTGTTTGCCTTCTGTGTAGGACAGAGTCTACATGGGTTTGTTGTGTATACTCCATGGGCAATGAAGGACAGCTCAGTAGTGCAACAACAACAACAACAACTATGCTTTGATGAGCTGTTTAAAAACAGCCCAGTATAAGAAGTAGAACCAAGACAAGACATACTCATGTCTGAGCTTTTGCTCTATTTTTTCCCCATGACACAGAAATGCTTTCCAGCATTCGCCTGCATTTTCCGAGTTTATCTGGCCTGCACCATCAGCACAACTCTGGCAAAAGCATAAGAACAGAACCTGGCCTCTATCGGGAAGTTTATAATGAAACCAAGAGACAAGGAAGAAGTTTATCACCCTCTTGCCGCTGTCCTGATATAATTAGTCACATGTGATAAAGATGGAGATGCCAGGGCTGTTTGGGGCAGACCCATTGGAACAGGGACAGTCACTAGCTGAAATCAACAATGAAACACACCTTGCTTTTAAGCCAAACCACAAAAGCCTCAAAACATCCTGAGAAGATACTTTAGCATCTGTGCTGCTCGCCTTATCAAGAAAGGAAGAAATCATGCTCTCCCCAAGAATGGCTCTTACGTCTTTGTTATGCCTGCCCTGATAAACACATTGCCATTTGGGTGGCCACAAAGAACCACTTAGGAGACACCCCCTTTTTCCTTCTCCTTTTCCCTCTAGAGCAGGGCTGGGGAACCTGTGGTCCTCCAGATGTTGTTGGACTCCAAGTCCCATCAGCCCAGGCCATCATAGTCAATGCTCAGGGATAATGGGAGTTGTAGTTCAGCAACATCTGCAGGATCAAAGGTTCCCTACACCTGCTCTAGAGGGCTAAGATGAGGGGCTCCATGAACAGTGGATGTTGTTCCACTAGGGCAAGTAGGGCACTGCCCCACCAGGTTGTCTGCCCTCAGGCAGCCCCAACCTGCCAGTCTTCTGCCTGGTCTGCCTACCGCCTTACTTACAATCTGTCTAGCGGGTGGCACTGCTTGCCATCTTCCTCCTGCTCCTTAATCTCAGTGTTGCCCTTGTAGAATTCAGCAGGGAGGAGGATGTGGACAAAATCAGCATTAGTTGGCTCTACCTGTGATTGGCTATGGCTCCACCTACTGTTGGGCACCCTGTCTTCCGCCCCACCAGTCCCAATGGGCACCAGCCACCACTGTCCATGAGCCTCCCTTAATCAATGGTGAGAGGGACTCAGTATGAACGGCTTTCTGTATAATTAAAACATGTATGTTTGCTTGCTTACTTGGTTCATTTATATCCCGCGCTTCCTCCCAAAGGATCCCAGGGCAGCAAACATATTAAGAAAACAGTTTAACAGCAACAAAAATAAAAGTATTCTAAATACAGTTAGAAACATTCCCAAACACAATTATAGTTAAAGCTTTCTAAAAACAGTTAACAGTTAAAAACATTCTTTCATCCAGTGATCTCTGGATTGCGAGAAACAGTCCTCTGCAGACATCAAAATGGAAATAGGCTATCTTCAAGTCGATCCCAACTTATGAATGGAAAATGGACTGTCTTCAAGTTGATCCCAACCTATGGCAACCCTATGAATAGGGTTTTCATAGGAAGCAGTATTCAGAGGGGGTTTACCATTGCCTGCCTCTGAGGCTGAGAGGCAGTGACTGGCCCAAGGTCACCCAGGGAGCTTCATGGCTGTGTGGGGATTTGAACCCTGGTATCCTAGGTTGTAGCCCAACACACTAACTACTATGCCACACTGGCTCTCTGCAGCCATCAAATGCCTGGGTAAACAGGAATTTTTCAAATTCCTTCTAAATGTCAATAGTGACGGAGACAGACACACCTCACTGGGGAGGGCATTTCACAAATAGGGAGCCACCACTGAAAAGGCCCTCTCACAGGTCAATGCCAACTGGGCAGCCCCCAGTAGTGGCACCACCAGCAAAGGTCTCACCTGCTGATCACACAGTCCGAGATAGTTGATACCGGGGAAGGCACTCTTTTGGGTGTTGGAGGCACTGATGTTATCTAGTTTAACTTCCAAAAAGCAAATTCCGATGAGGTAGTCACCTGAACATGCTTATTGATTTGAATTGCATCTGCATCTCATTCTTATTGCTAGGAACTCAAGGTGTTGCATTACAGGTTTTCATATATTTTATCATCACAACAGTCCCGTGAGGCAAGTCAACCTGAGAGATGGTAAGGTAATTGGTTCAAATCATCCACCACAAATTTCATGGCTGAGTAGACATTTGAAATTTGGCCTCACCATCCCTAAACAATGTTCTTTTATCTCTCATTGGCCTTCAAAAGATACTCAGTTATAGTGCATACTGTTATGGGTTGGGGGTTGAGATAGATGATTTCTATGAGTCCCCTTCCAGCCTCTGATTTGGAACCCAGCACCTGGAGGTGGGCTCTGCAGCTGAGAAACCTGCTCCACTGGTCAGATGAGTCTCCTTTGTTAATCTAATAGAGTGGCCAGGTGGGCTAATGGGTCTGTCAAGTGCCCAATAACCAGTGAATGGGCCAGGGAGATCCTATTGTTATTGAAACTCTTCAGGAGAGCTCCCCCTCCCCAGGCCAAAAAGAGGCTTGTGTTTTTAGGTAGTTGGAGGCAAGGCTGGGAACTGGAGATATTCAGAAAGGCCTGCTCCCTGCACCATGGCTTTAGGGTGCCTCCTGTAAGCCTGATGGAAAAGCAAGATCTATTGGACTGCCAATGCTTTGAACCTCTTCATCTTAAGCTCAGGTTGGAATGTGTGTAAATAAAAAACGTATTTCCTATAAGACACCATAGTCTCCGCTGACCTCCTTTCCAAGGAAACCAAACCCTGGGCAAGCTCAGCAACTCCTAGAGATCTCTCACTACTTGGAGATCACGGTGGCACTAAGGTTGCCAGGTTCATGGCCTGAGACTGATCCTGTATCTTTAGGAGAAGAGAAAGTCAGCCAAGTACAGGTGTTCTTGCAACA
The DNA here is from genome assembly GCF_030035675.1 of Rhineura floridana. Classification (NCBI taxonomy): domain Eukaryota; kingdom Metazoa; phylum Chordata; class Lepidosauria; order Squamata; family Rhineuridae; genus Rhineura; species Rhineura floridana. The sequence goes on along the minus strand of NC_084480.1, from coordinate 305,599,715 downwards.
CTGTCATGAGAAAACCCACAAGGTGGAATTCTCCCGTCCCCCTGCACAACCTTTAAAGATACAGAAGACCTCTTGGTTGCCAGGCCCGGCCTCCAAAAGGTCTTCTGTATCTTTAAAAGTTGTGGAGTGGGAAGGGAGAATTCCACCTTGTGGGTTTTCTCATTACAGTGTTGCAAGAACACCTGCAGTTGGTTGACTTTCTCTTCTCCTAAAGAGACAGGATCAGTCTCAGGCCATGAACCTGGCAACCCTAGGTGGCACACAACAATATAGACTTCAGGTTTATGACTCTACTCTTTTTTTGTATTAGGTTTTTGAGAACCACCAACTGGAGGCAGTGCAAATGGCAGCTCAAGGGACGGAGTCAATCACCTACTGCATTCTCTGATCTATTTACAATGGGATGGTTTGCATATGCAAGTACAAATGTACATCTACAGCAGCCTTCACCAACCTTCCAGATGTTTTGGATTACAAATCCAACCAACACCAGCTGATCAGGGATTTTAACAGTCAAACATAAGGGTGAAATATTTGTTGTTGTTACTCTTAATAATTGGTATTGGAAAACAATTAAGAATCAGAAATTCTTGCCAGTTTCCTGCAATTCGTTCAGCAGACTACTAGCTGATCTCAATCTAACTTTTGCCCAGTTGTTCTTTATATAATACTATCTATAGCCCTCTTGAGGCATTCCTTTATCCACCCAATTAATATTGTGTAGAGGAGGAAGCAGGGGTGGGCACACTCACCCTGCCCCCTCCACTGCCATCCACATTGCTCTCCATGGGTTGGGGGATGGATGTCAGTTGTGGGGAACCTGCTGTACTTGTGTAAACTGCTCACCATTTCATCAGGCTACCTGAACTACTTCTATCCTAGCTGATTGTTTGAAGAACTGGTGCCTGAGCTTGCTTTCCCCCCTCTTCCCTCCCCATTCCTTTTTCCTTTTGTGTCATGCCCTATAAATTGTAAGCCTGAAGGCAAGAGTTATCTTGTTTTGTTGTGGGAGCCTTTTCGGCTGACAAGTGAGATAAAAACCACATTAAATAAATGAATAAAGCACAGAGCATTATTAGAAACGGCACGTAGTTTTCCAGCTGCATTAAGAAATAGGTGCAGATAAGTAAGGTTGTGTGTATACCCTAATTTTACAGGATTGGAGAAAAATGCACAGAATGCAGTATTATACCCAGAAACCAGCTTCCAGATAATCTTCTTTGCTCTCAAGCAAGTGTTTCCTTTAGGAGCTATATGAAAATATGCTTGGAATGTGTGCATGACAAAATGTCAAGGAGACAGAGAGGTTGGTGTTTGCTTCTTATTGGCTTCATAGTTGTTTGTCCCTCCCCATATCCTCCAGGTAACCTCCAGGCTGGATTACTGTAATGCACTCTATGTGGGGCTGCCCTTAAGGCTGGTCCAGAAGCTGTAGCTGGGGCAAAATGTGGCGGCATGACTGCTCACTGGGGCAGGGAATTGCCAACATGTCACCCTGATGCTGAAAGAATTGCACTGGCTACCTATTAGCTACCGGGCTAAGTTCAAGGTTCTAGTTTTGGGGTATAAAGCTCTATACAGCTTGGGACCAGGATGCCTGAAATATCATCTTACCACTTATATAGCTGGTTGATCACTGCACTCTGCAGGTGAGGGCCTCCTGCAGATACCATCTGATCAGGAGGTCTGGTCCGCACAACATAGGAAGACCTTTAGTGTTGTGGCACCGACACTTTGGAATTCCCTCCCCATCAAACAGATGACCATGGGAAGCCCACATGCAGGACCTGAGTGCAAAGAGCATCCTCCCCTCTTTGCACTCAGGTCCCGCTTCTTATGTTCTTCAGGGTACTGGGAACTGTAGCTCTGTGAAGGGCGCTGTAAAGGGCAAGCCATGTCCTTTAAAGATGTTTTAAATGTATGGCATGTACACAGCCCCAGTGAAAAAGTAATGTTGTGTATGTAGAAGTCTCCCGGTTCGGTCCTTGGCATTTCCTGGGCTAGGAAAGGCCACTGAACCCCCAGAGTCATTGGCAGTCAATAGTCTTGATGTTTTTCTGAGCCAGAGACACCAAAGGGAAAGCACACCTCATCAGGCATAGGTAATACAAGTGATGCCTAGAACAAAATGTTGCAGTGCGAAGTGATGGTGTTCAGGAATCCAGACACTCCAGTCCATCTCCCTCTCTTGATTTCCATTCTCCCCACCCGTTAGCCAGGATTTCATGACTACTATGCATACTTACTAAGTCCTAAAGTTTTTTTATGAGCTTTTGCAAACTTGGGGTCCCCCCCCCCCAGGTCTGCTGATACCTCCCTCTTCTGTGCATGGGTAGTGCGTTTTTGGCTACATAAGCAACAACACTCACAGCATGAACATCAGAATGAGAGGGAATTATTAAAATGGGGAGTTTTGCCTTTTGTTTCTGTTGTGCCCGCCTTTAATTAAGATGGCCGCTCTGATCGGGCAGATGGATCTCTCTCTCTCTCTCTTCATGCCAGTCCTTTGGGAGACGGCCATAGAGAAACAGTGCTATATCATCTCTACTAGACTGGCCACTCTGGCAAATTGCTCCAGCAGACATAACTGTCTCCCAAACTGGTGCCACATGAACATCATGTAAACCAAAGGTCACAACTCAGTGATTGTGGACACCATGACACCTGTAAAAGCCTTTAGTGGTGCCCCCAGCAGGTGCCTCAGAATGTTTTCTTTTTTTAAAAAAGTAAGTCTCTAACCCTCCTAGAAAGTAAGTTATGGAGCAAAATGTCAGGTATCCTTCTAAGCCATTTTTGCGAAATGAGCCCGCCTGGCTGCTCCAGCCTGTCAGTGTTATTAGCCAATGAGTGAAGTCAAAGCTGTGATTGATAAGTGAGTTGTTTGGACACTAGGCAATAGGAATCTCTGAGGTCCTAAAGAGCTGGTGTTTCCCCTTTCTTTGAGTGCACTTTTCCTGCTTCTTTCTTTTTTCATTCTTTGGTATCTCCATAGTTTGCCCTTGTCCTCTTGCAACCAGCGCTCATCTTTCCTGTGATGGGTTCGCCTGTGATCAGGTAGTTCCTAGAAGGTATTTTCTTCAAATACTACTACACAGTAAATGTGGGTGAATGTTACAGAGTCCTCCCCCCCCCCCAAAAGGAAATGTGAAAACTTTGCAAAGAGGCTTAGGCATGTCTCCTACTTTGCAGGAGCTAAAGAGCAGGGACTCATTAAGAATTCACTGTATAGTTAACTTATAGTATATTGGTATACGTGTCTAGTCAGAAGGAATGCTCTTTGGATTTAATGGGCTTCCAGGTAAGCGGGTACAGGATGGCATCCTAGGCTTTGGTTTAGGGTTGGGATTGGGGGAAAACAATTCTTGTGCCTTTTAACAGCTGGATGGCAGGCAGAAATTCAACAGCTCAAGCCTTTTCTAGTATAGAAGTACAATTATGGGAAAAGCTTCACTATGACCACTCTTTAATTTTGTGTTATGCCAGGCCTCTATGGCAGCCATTTTGTGTTATACTACACCCCCACAGTGGCCATTTTGTGACCGGTGCCCCCTGGTCCAAAAGATTGGTGACCCCCTGGTGCAAACTTACCATGTGAGTAGGATAAGGTGCCAAACTATCCAGGAATTCATGAAGTGGATTCTTGAGTTGGAAAGTGTGAGGCTCCACATGCCATTTGCTTGTGATATACACAGGTGGTGAGCCTCAGGCCCAGAACTCTTCCCAAGCCAAAACCCCTCACGGGCACTGCTTTACACTCCCAGGTTTTTGCCTGGCTGGAGTGCGCCTTTGAACTCTCTTATCACCTCATTTTTCTGGATGGGGGATAGAGAGGTGTGTGTTTGTAAACTAGCCTAGTGTAAACATTTGCATTCATTGCCTCGCCCACCACAAGCGTGTGGCCCTTGGAAGGTTGCCCAGAAATGTGGCCCTTATCTGAAAAAAAGGTGTCCCCTCCCTGAGCTGAGATGTGATGTGAGTATGCCAAAATCACGAGGTGAGTGATGCATTTAGGCTTCCCCTGGGATGGCTTTAAAAGGGGATTAGACAAATTCATGGAAGATAAGTCTATCAGAAATGATTAAATCATGATATTATATAGCCATTAGAGTGGCTGTATACTATAGCCAGCATGGATTTTTCTCATTCTGCAATGTTAAATTGAAAATACCCCCACGTGCCATTCTGCTGCTTCCCATAAGCACATTTCAAAACAAAACCATATAAAACGTATAGTTCTGAACTCAGAAACACTTGCTTAACAACCCTCTAAATTTTAATGGCAATACACACAACATTCAGAGAGAATTGAGAGTTCAAAGTATAAAACAAGAGGAAAAAAATCCAGACCTGTTGGACTTTTTTCTGTCAGTGGTCCCACAATTGGCTGAAATTCATTAAAATTCAGCCATGTTCACAAGAGTCCCTGTAATCCTATTACTAACCTTGCCCGTACTCTGACCTTCATCTTCTGCAGTTTAAAAGTGAAAAAAATGCACGGCTGATTTTTAATTAATTTAAGAAATGTAACATTGAAGTCTATTATAAAGTTGGGCATGCTCAGTAAGAATAAACTGTCAGTGTTCTAAAAGCCAGATTCACAGCTGTTTGGCTTGGCTAATCAGTTGGCCACACGTTACTAAATTCTTCCAAGCTACACAGGAAGTGGATTGGACTGTGAAAGACCAACCCAAATTGTGTTTGCATTTTGACCAGTTTGTAGGGCAGTACAATATCTCAGAGAGGTCAGGTCTCCTGCTCCCGTGGTGCATTCACTATAGCTGCCCAATTTCCCTGCTTTTTAAAGTTTGATAGAAATATCTGTTGGCTATAGATATGTTCTTAAACCGCAAGGTTTTTTTTGCCTATTATTTATTTTATTTACTTATTAGTGAAGAGATAAATCAAACCACTATGGTCAGAGCAAGTATGCCCCTGAATACTAGTGGCTGAGAAGTAACAGCCTGGGAGGCAGTGGAGGCTGGTCCATTAGGACAAATGGGGCATTGCCCCACCAGCAGGGCCATTGACAGACAAGTAGAAAGGGTCCGTTTCTACTTGGCTTGGGGCCAGCAGGGGACCCAGTCTCTTAGCTTTCATTTTTAAAAAGGAGTACATTTCTAAGTGCTCCGGAACAAAAGTTATAGACAAAATGTGAGCCACCCCCCCCTCCCAAAATTTCTGTGAAATGACCTGACTGCTCCAATCCCCACCCTTCCAGGTTTTTAGCCAATGAGTGAAGTCAGAGCTATGATTGACTAGTTGAACACCAGGAAATAACTAGAAATCCTTGCAACTGCTGAAAAGAGCTGCCTTTTTCTGGTTGGCTCTGCATATTGGTTAATGGTGTGCATGTGCATGGGTGCCTGCTTGCCTACTTTTCTTCTGTGCACATCCACATGAGGTTCAGAATATCAAAGAAACACACACAGCACAGCAGGATCTTGGTAGGCATGCACAATAAACAATTTCAGGGATGATGATAAAAGCGTATATGCAATTTTTTAATTATTTGAAAAAAGCATATTATACATTTTATTTATCAAACGGTTTTTGGACAAAAATAAAGAAGTGTACATGCAGCTTATGATGCCATTACAGTGTGTTTTAGTTTTCTAAATATAAGGAGTCATACAAGTTTAAATTTTCCTGGACTGCAGAACAGGGTAGTTTATCTTGTCTAATTCATGACCTGTTTTGAAAACCTTTCCAACATGAAGCTTTAATTCTATACTCACTATTCTGAAAGTAAAGCTGCAATCCTACTCCCACATTCCTGGAAATAAACCCAGTTGAATTCAGTAGGACATACCTTTGAGTAGAGATGGTAAGGATTGTGCTGTAAATCAATGGGATTTTTGAGTAGACATTGCATAGGATCAGGGTTGCCAGGTTCATGGCCTGAGACTGATCCTGTAACTTTAGGAGAAGAGAAAGTCAACCAACTGCAGGTGTTCTTGCAACACTGTAATGAGAAAACCCACAAGGTGGAATTCTCCCTTCCCCCTGCACAACTTTTAAAGATACAGAAGACCTCTTGGGGGCCGAGCCGGCAACCACCTCACTTTTCCTCCTGGGTCCTCCCTCCCCCTGCTATCTTTGCAACAACCCTGTGAGATAGGTTAGGCTGAGAGTTGATTCTGTCAAGTTGCACAAGTTTTTTAGCTGCTCCTATCTTTTATATTTTTTTAATGTTTAAATGTTAATAATTATAGTTTTTGAACTATTTACCACTATTGTGAAGTGCCTTGTGAAGGCAGGAACTCTGAAAGGCAGGTTAAAAATCTGTTCAATAAATACATCTTAAATCAAGACCGTAGATTCAAAATAAGTGTTCATATTAGTAATATACATACATAAGCAGCAGTTCTTGCCAATAGATTGCTGGGAGGTGGGTGGGAATGTAGGGGGGCAAATCCTGTTGGCACCCCTGCCTGCCTACTTAAAACCAGCCCAAGGGGTGGCAATGCCTGTTAGTTTTTTCCTCCTTAGTCTCAGTGTTGACCTTGCAAAACTCAGCAGCAAGGAAGAAGGGCTTTGCCTATCATTGGCTCTGGTTCCACTTACTGCTGGTCTGCCTGCCTTCTGCCCCATCAATCCCACTGCTGGGATGGCTGTTGTCTGCATGTCCTGCCTGTGGCCATCCCAAAAGAATCTGACTGTGAAAAAGGCAAATTCCATGCTAGCGATAATTAGGAAAGGTATTGAAAATAAGACAGCCAATATCATAATGCCATTGTATAAATCTATGGTGCGGCCGCATTTGGAATACTGTGTACAGTTCTGGTCGCCTCATCTCAAAAAGGATATTCTAGAGTTGGAAAAGGTTCAGAAGAGGGCAACCAGAATGATCAAGGGGATGGAGCGACTCCCTTACGAGGAAAGGTTGCAGCATTTGGGGCTTTTTAGTTTAGAGAAAAGGCGGGTCAGAGGAGACATGATAGAAGTGTATAAAATTATGCATGGCATTGAGAAAGTGGATAGAGAAAAGTTCTTCTCCCTCTCTCATAATACTAGAACTCGTGGACATTCAAAGAAGCTGAATGTTGGGAGATTCAGGACAGACAAAAGGAAGTACTTCTTTACTCAGCGCATAGTTAAACTATGGAATTTGCTCCCACAAGATGCAGTAATGGCCACCAGCTTGGACGGCTTTAAAAGATTAGACAAATTCATGGAGGACAGGGCTATCAATGGCTACTAGCCATGATGGCTGTGCTCTGCCACCCTAGTCAGAGGCAGCATGCTTCTGAAAACCAGTTGCCGGAAGCCTCAGGAGGGGAGAGTGTTCTTGCACTCGGGTCCTGCTTGCGGGCTTCCCCCAGGCACCTGGTTGGCCACTGTGAGAACAGGATGCTGGACTAGATGGGCCACTGGCCTGATCCAGCAGGCTCTTCTTATGTTCTTATGACTTGTCACTAGTGTAAAGTACAAGGTGCTGCACAAGTGGAACCTTTAGACCAGAGAAGGCAAAAGTGTGGCTGTCCAGATGCTTCTGGAGTCAAACCTCCATTTTCCCCATCGGGGTTATGGGAAGTGTAGTTCGAGAACATCTGGAGGGCCACCAGCTCCCCATCTCTGATCCAGCAGGGCTGTTTGTATGTTTGTAATACTACCATTTCATCTGGTTGCCTGGTTTAGGCATTTGCTATTCTTGTCTGTCTGCATTTGCAACCAAAGAAATCTAACTCAATGATAGCACAACTACCAGACCAAGTTCAAGGTTCTGGTTTGGTGTACAAAGCCCTATGCAGCTTCGGACCTGAAAGATAGTCTTAACCCTTATATACCCAGTTGATCACTGCTTTCTGCAGGTGAGGGCCTCCTGCAGATACCGTCTTATTAGGAGCTCCATTCCGCACAACATAGGAAGAAGACCATTAGTGTTGTGGCACCTACTCTTTGGAATTGTCTCTCCTTATATACTAGACAGGCGCCATCTCTGTTACCTTTTTGGCACCTACTGAAGACCTTCCTTTTTCAAAAAGCCTTTTTTGTAGAGATCTTATCCCAGTCTGTGTCGGTTGGAATTGCTGTTCAAGATGTTTTAAAGTTGTTTTGGTTTAATGTTTTTAATGTCTTTTGTTAACGTTTTAGTGTGTTTTTAATGTTTTTGTTTGCTGCCCTGGGCTCCTGTTGGGAGGTATATTTATAAATAAATCAATAAATAAAACAATACTACCCTGCACACAGAGAGTGCGCAAGCTCATAATAGTGCAACCTGCTGACTTGCAAAGGTGCTGTATGCACCAGTGCACTCGGGAAGCTCCACATGGGGGAAACCTAACTTGCATTTGACGATCAGAGGTGCGGATTTCTGGTTTAGCCTCAGGCAGTGGTGGAGATTAAAAGCAGAGAAAGCTGTGTGTGTGCATATGAGAGAGAGAAAGCTGTGTGTGTGCATATGACAGAGAGAGAGAGAGAGAGAGAGAGAGAGAGAGAGAGAGAGAGAACAGCAGCTTAGTGTCTATCCAAGGAGAGCTTTAAAAGGAGATTCGTTCAGATTTTATAAAAGTAGGTCAATCTTTCTGCCTTGCTGGGTCCTTTGGCAGGTCAGTGTTCTCTTCTATGAAGGCTCACAACTTCTAATTTGTGCTTCGCTGCAGACACGTCATTTAAAGAAGTGGGGGTGGGGTGAGGGGGAGAGAAAAAAGTTAATGAATTCAGTGCAGCTAATTAAATCAGCCTTGGCAGCCATTCAAAAGATGTCTTGCGTCTCTCCCTCCCTCCCTGTTCATTTCACTCTCTCAACTGCTGCCTCTGTTGCATGAGCAAGGACCGGGAGGAGGTTTCCTGTGACAGATAGCTCGACAAGAATGCCATGGGTTTCTCTCTCCCCCCTTCCCCCTCCCCCTCCCCCTTTCATCTCTCTTTCCTCTGTCAGATTTTCATCACTGCAGACACTTTCTCCTTTCATGGAGGAATGTGACAGGCCCATGCGGTCTCCCTGTTTATGCGCTTACCCTCTTGGCTCCCTTGCCGCCTTCAGAAAAATGACCTTTTGTGCCCTCCAAGGACTTGGTAAACAGAGTTAAACGCCAGTCAATGTACCTTTGAGTTCTGTGTTGACGCTTGTCATACAAAGAGAGGAATTGCAGAGAAGCCTCTGAAAGCAAGCAAGCATGTGTGCACAGACACCTTACTAATAGCACCCTCTAGCACCCTCTTTTCTAGCACATGCCCACAACTGGTCCTTGGACTATGTTATTGTCCCATGTGGCTTCATGGGTGGCCAGCCTGTAGCCTGGGTGCCACAGGCAGCAGGGGTATCTTGGCATGTTCGGACAGTAACCCTGCTCTTCTGGAGCTGTGTCAGACTCAGAAATGAGCCAGCCTCCAGAACTGTGCTTCTGTGGGTCAGTGGGGCAGCTTGTGTGGTTTAGAGGTGACAGGACTGGCATAGGCAGGGTAGCCAAATTGGTGCCCTCCAGATGTTGTTCCATTATTCCCTTCCTTTATTTATTAATCACTGTTATTACATTTCTCTCCCACCTTTCCTCAAAGGAGCTCAAAGTGGCGTGCATGGTTCTCCTCCCTCTCCATGTTATCCTCACAACCACCCTGTGAGGTAGGTTAGGCTGAGAGATGGTGACTGGCCCAAGGTCATCCAGCAAGCTTCATGGCTGAATGGGGATTTGAACCCTGGTCTCTCAGCTCCTAATCCAATTATTATTATTATTATTATGGTTTATTTCTATGCCGCCTTTTGGCCAAAAGGCCTTCAAGGAGGCTTACAAAAAAATAAACACAAATATGGAAATACACATAAATGAAAACAGTACAATTTACAAAAATTAAATAACAAGGCATTCACATTATTAAAAAGCAACAATAGCAACTTTCAATGACAATACAATAATTATTTTCTAATTAATTAATATTAATTATTTAATTATTTAGGGGGCAGGAATATTTTAGGGGAAGCAGGAACATTTAGACAGACCACACATCTAGACAGACCACACTGGCTTCTCCATTTCCATCATCCCTGACCGTTACCCATCCTGTTTGCAGCTGATGGGAGTTGGAATACAGTAACATCCGGAGGGCACCAGATTAGCTTCACCCTTGGACAAGGACTAGGGAGACCCAGGTTGAAATTCCTATTCAGTGACCTTTGCACAGCTCACTGTCTCTCAGGGAGAGCCCACAGCTCAGTGGCAGAGCACATGCATTGCATATAGCACCAGCATGGTGTAGTGGCCAAGAGTGTTGGACTAAGAACTTGGGAGACCTGGGTTCAAATCCCCACTCAGCCATGAAGCTCGCTTGGATGACTTTGGGCCAGTCACCAACTCTCAGCCTAGCCTACCTCATAAGGCTGTTGTGAGGATAAAATGAGGAGGGGGAGAACCAGGTCTGCCATCTTGAGCATCTTGGAGAAAAGGTGGGATAGAAATGAAATAAATAAACAAAAGTCTTCATGTAGATTGTCTCAGTCATCTTTGCAATCAAGGTAGGCAGGCAAGCATTTTTATGCTGTATTCATTTATTTATTATTTATTTATTAACATTAAAACCTATTAAAACATCTTTAAAAACATTTTTTTAAAACTTGTTGCAGGCGGAGGTCTGATGCTGTGAAACAGTGGCTTCCTTAAGGCTACCCAGCAAGTTCCTAGCTGAGATCAAATTCAAACTGGGGTCTTCCCATCTCAAATAGCAACACCCTTCTTCCCAGAAGCCATTGGCCGAGTTTCTGCGATGTCACAGCATTTTCACAAACTGCTTTGGGTTCAGAAATCCAGTTGCCTTTCTAGGCACCCAAGTATCTTACTTTATGCTGTGGCTAGGTCACAATGTGGACTGGAGGCATGGTTCTGTTTTGTGAAGTGCCTATCCCTGCTGTACTGGACATAGCTTTTTCCCTGCAGGCCAAGTATGCTCCTGTTGTCCTGGCCAACCTGGCTGGATTTAGACTAAGACACACTGGTGTGTTTTTCTCCATTTTGTTTAATGTGAAGTCTTGGCTTAGAGCATTTAATCAGCTTACGGATGATACAGGACTCTGAGTCCACAACATAACAAGGCATGGCTACTCAAGCTCAGACGTTGCAGCAATGAGACACGTCCATTAGGGCAGGCAGCAGGCTTTCTATTTGTATGGGGAAGGTTTTTTTTAATGGGACTGTGCGAGCAACTGAGCACTCCTACAAACAGGTTGAAAAGCTGGTGCTATCTGCAGGTACCTGTGCATTAGCCAGCGCATTCTTGGTAACTGTAGCACTTCAGTCAGATCCTCCTCTGACACTGCCTCTGATTCCTTCTCAGGAGGAGACACGAGTGGTGGCTTGGGCAACAAGGCAGGACTGAGCAGTGGGACAGGCTGGCTCAATATCAGAAAGTGCTTCTTCAGTATAACTGGAAATATAGGGGCAGAGTTCTCACCATCTAAACTGCTGAAGCCTTCTCCTGTTTTCTGCTGCAGTCCACTGGGCCCCTCCCAGGATCCCATTCTTCTTCCTCGTCCTCCTGATCATTCTGCCAGGAGTCCTTGATGGGGCTTAGGTCAACTGGCTCCTATGGGGAAAACAGGAAAAAGTCTTGCTTATGGTCAGTTTATTAATTGTTTGATCCATGTCTCAGTTAAGCCCAAGTATTTCAAGATCAATTATGGTGGCTTAGTTTCCCTGAATGCAACAGAGTTCATCAGGTGTACGCTTTAGTATTTTGGTATGTCTGGGTTGCAATTACGTGTTGTAAGTTTGTTTCATTACAAGTGGCGTGAAATGCCTCTCCATTTGCATCATGTAATTGGCTGTTGGCTCTTTATGAAGGAGCCGCCGGATTCTAGTATGGTTGCAGTGAATCCAAATCACGGGCTGCCCGATGGAAGTCCTTGCGGTAAAACGGTGGCCTTGTGAGATGCAAATCCCAGCAAGAGCTGGCGAAAACTTTAAAAAACAGAAAAAGAAAAAGGCAAAACAAAATTTGGACTGCGAATAAAAGTGAGAGAGGAGGCCACACTTGACGTTTTATTCCCCGTACTGCATGGGTGCAGAAATTTTGCATTGCAATTTTCCTGCTATTTTCTTGAGATCATGCCAGCCCCGTTCATGTGATGAAATTTGGGGTGGTTATCCTGGCATGCATTTCTTTCCCATCATCTTCATGAGTCGTGCCACCTCCACCACTCACATGACAGAAACTGTAGCAGTATTCTGGCATCAGGCTGGTAGAGTCAACTGTCTTCTCACCTCTTCACAAAATATTGGATGCTAGAAGAAGAGAGGCAGCATGGAGACACAACCAGGTGCTACACCTTCTGCATATCTGTGGTGAGAAAAACTTATAATACAACTTCAACTGAGAAACAGCCACTGTGATACAGACATATTCGAGGATGTGCCAACAGATTTATTTAAATCATTTATATCCCGATCCTCAATGAAATTAGCAATTCCAGAATGGCTTAACATCAAAACAGTCGATCCTATATAAAATACACATCTCTTTTGGCACATCCTGCAATTGTCCAGGTTAACAGGGTTGCAAACAGATTTTTTTCAGGAAGCAATTGACACAGAAATGAGAGCTAAACTTCCACTTGATTTCATTATATTTCCAGAAATAGTTTTATGCTGTGTGAAAGATCACATAAAATGTCAAAATTATCAGGTAAGGAAACACTGAGAAAAAGGTATAAAATGCTATCTGAGTACAGCCCATCTGTCCTGGAAGTAGTAATCTAGGGTGGGAGGAGGTAGGCAATGCCAACACCAGACGCCTGATTCAGTTCCAGCTAGATTGTCCCCTCCACTAGCAAAGTCACTTAAACAATTCAGAATCCAGAGAGAAAAGTCCTAGTAATACTTCACTTGGAAAAAATGGAAATGGACTGCCTTTAAGTCGATTTTGACTTATGGTGACCCTATGAATAGGGATTTCATGGTAAGCGGTATTCAGAGGGGGTTTACCATTGCCTCCCTCTGAGGCTAGTCTTCCCCAGCTGGCTAGGGCCTGCTCAGCTTGCCACAGCTGTACAAGCCAGCCCTTTCCTTGTCTGCAACTGCTAGCTGGGGGGCAACTGGGCTCCTTGGGACTATGCAGCTTGCCCACGGCTGCACAGGTGGCAGGGCACGTAACCCCTGAGCCACTCACTGTGGGGTGATCTTTAGCTGGCCCTTGACACCCAGGAGACATGAGCAGGGATTTGAACTCACAGACTCTGGACTCCCAGCCAGACTCTCCTCCCCACTGTGCTATACCAACTGTTATACTTCACTTAGCAAACTGAATGAAAACAGTGTATAATTTGAGGAGAAAGGAACAGAGAGGTTTTGTCTTTCTTAGATCAGGCCTTGTACATAGCAGTAGGGAGACATTCAGCTAAACATCCCAACACCCTCTACCACCAAATTGCCATCTATTACCGACTGTCCTGTGAGAAGGAACCAGGAGGGTTGGGGCAGACAAGCAAAGACAACATCAGATGCTGCTTCTGTTCCAGCAGGACTGTCTCTTCCTGTACCACAGGGCCACCCAGCACCAGCTGTTCTATGGGAGAGAATATCAGGTGCTAGTTCCTGCATGAGGGGGGCTGGTTATTCTTGTTGCTTTTAAACGTATGGTTCTTGATGTATCTGTTGCACTTTTATAGATGTTGTAAGCCGCTTTGAGTTGAAGAGTATAAATATGCAGGGCAGGGGCTATGGTATGAGCCAGCAACTTCCAAGTTCACATTTTTCCTCTTCCATGGACTGGCTTTAAATAAGCTGCTGTTTCTCAGCCTTCCCTCGTATCTGCAGTAGGGACATAATGCTACTACCTACCTTACTGTATTATTGGGAGTTTAGATTGCTCAGATAAAGGGCTCTGAACATTGTAAAACACTTCACTGCAAAGAGTCACAGTTAACCAGAAGTTAAATGCATCTCACAAGGCCACCGTTTTACCGCAAGGACTTCCATCAGGCATCCCCTGATTTGGATTTGCTGCAACCATACTAGAATCCGGTGGCGATTTCATAAAGAACCAACAGCCAATTACATGATGCAAATGGAGAGGCATTTCACGCCACTTATAATGAAACAAACTTACAACACATAAATGCAACCCAGACATACCAAAATACTAAAGTGTACACCTGATGAACTCTATTGCATTCGGGGAAACTAAGCCACCATATTGATCTTCAAATACTTGGGCTTAACTGAGACATGGATCAAACAATTAATAAACTGACACTATGGGCCTTGGATATGTTTACAGTGGACTGCACAAACAAAAGAGGCAATGCACATTTGCAGCCCAGAGGTACGGTGGTGGGAACCACTCCTGATTCTCCCAGTGAAAAAAATAGGAGAGGTTGCCTTTTACCAGCTTTCTCTTTACTTTCCCTCAGTCATGTGACGTTACCTTGTAACAGAGGTAGGCGAGATCATACCCCCCCAGCCGTTGTTGGGACTCCAACTCCCATCAGCACCAGCCAGCATGGTCAGTGGTCAGAGATGATGTGAGTTGTAGTTCACAACATCTGGTTGGTACCTCACTGGCTACCACTGCCCTATAATCCAATGGTATGCAAAATAATGGCATTTGAATACACTCCAACTGCACATTGATCTACCTCGGAATATCCTCAGAGATCCACGTTTTAAAGTAGTTGTTGATTGCCATTAAGAGACTCACGTGTTTTAAAGTTGTTATTGTGATTGACTGATTGATAATTGCCCGCCTTTCACCTTAAGGTCCTAAGGTGGGCTACAACAATTTAAAAGACTACATTAAAAATAGTTTAAAATAAATTACATTATCATCACCATCTAGTTTTTTTTTTACCTGCCCTTCAACGTAAGATCCCAGGAGGGGTTACAACAATATAAAAATAAGAGTATTAACATCAGTTAACACAATTGCAGAGCCTCAAAGCTAACATGACAGGGAGAAGCCTAGGCTGGAGACAGAGGCTGATGCTGATTGTGCCAGGGGCCTTGCTGAATGTTTGGACTGACTCAAGAGAGAGCTCTTCAAGACAGGCTCATTTTCATCCCATCATGGAACCAGGCAGAGGAGAGGCAAACACACAGCATGGTATTGGACTCCAAAGGGAGGGAGGAGGAACACAAAAATGCCTCAGGAAAGAAACCTGTGCCGCACAGGCAGACAAATGCACACAGGTCGGGTTTGTCAGAAGGAAAATACCAAAAGGGAGCCAGCTAGCTGTTGAAAGCTGTACTCTGCCATGTTATTTTTACACTCCCCACGGCAGCCTGTCAGGACCACAGTATGCCAGAAATATCAATCCAGGGGGCGGAGCACAGCCTGGCCAGCTGGAAGCAGCTCTCTGAGGATTCCCTCAAAAATTGAGCAGGCCAAGCGGACAGAGGGGGAGAGGGAAACAGCAGCTCACAGTTTGTTTAGGCCAGCCTTTCCCAACATTTGAGTTCCCAGATATTGCTGGACTACAGTTCCCATCATACCTGACCATTGGCTATGCTGGCTGGGGCTGATGGGAGTTGCGGTCCAACAACATCTGGGGACCCGAAGGTTGGGAAAAGCTGGTTTAGCCCCTAAACTTTAGGGCAGAGTTTGTCAAACTGTGATGCTGGGGACCACAAGGGGGTCTTCTACCATGTTTTGGTGGGCCTCAGAGCTACAGTCCATCCCCAACACATGCAAAAGCTTTTGGTTGGATCAATGTTAAAGAGAGGCTGTAGCAGGCAAAGTTTGAGGAAAGAAAAGAGGAAGAAGAGAGAAAGTGGACAGAGTGGCAATGAGGCAAGGAACGTTTGAGAAGCCCTGTTTTGGGATATGTGGCATCATGAACGTCAGGCACGAACAGTAATGTCACAAGTGCCCACCTGGATATTCTTGTTTCTCCAGAGGAGCAACCAAGGCAAATTCATTTTAGCTCACAAACAGATGAGAATTCACATAACTAAACTGAGCATGTTCCAGAGATGAACAGAGTGGATCTTTTTTTCAGAGTTTGGCACATAGGTCAAGTGGCCATATTGTTGGAGTGACGATTGACAAAAGTGCAGAACCTGGAACTGAACAAAGTATTCAAAAACCCAAAGGATCTCAAATTCATTTCTCCCCCTGCTCAATAAAGCAAGTTTCTTGCCCTTACAGACAACAAAGGTTCAAAATGAGTGGGAAAGCCTGGTGAAATCTCAGAAGCCAGAGGTGTCTCAGCAGGATTTCCAGCAGGCAAAGCTTCAGTGCAAAGAAATGTGCCCCTCCCCAAAACTAGTTGCAAAAAAAGGCACATACATGTAAATATGCTTCAATTGTGTAATTTATGCAGGTTGCAGAATTCACCTTTTGCTTTGTGCAGAATTTAGGGGAAAGGACTGCAGCTTGGTAGGAGATCACATGTAACACCTGTCATATTTAATCCACAGTGTTTCCAGGTCGGATTGGGAGATACCTCTGTCTGAAACCCCAAAGAGCTGCTGCCTATCATTGTAGACAATACCATGCAAGACGGACCAACGATTCAACTGTCTTAAGGAGCTTCCCATTTTCTTAGGCTGCAACCCTAAACACACATACTAGGGAGGGAGCCCCACTGAACACTCTAGGATTACTTCTGAGTAACCATGCACCAGACTGCACAGTTACTGCTGTTAGCACACACCCGCTCACTCTCTACCCACGGATTCTACCATTCCAGCCAACTGCCATAACAGCAGACCACAAAGCACTTTGAAGACTGAGAGATCCATGCTGCCCAAACTCTCTATAACCCCTTTAAAGAGAATTGTGGAGGGAAAAAGGATGAGAGCAAGAGACCTTGTTGGCACTTTCAAAAAGGTTTAAGTTAAAGAACATTTGATCACCTGAACAGTTTTTTTTTTAATGCACTTGGGGAGGTTTGCTACACTTCTCAGAAATCAATCTCACGAGAATATCTTTTTCTTTTCTTTCTACCGATGAAGAGTGACCACGTTCACAGTTGTAACCCACAAGGTATATATTTAAACGCTTGATTACTAAGATCAGGCCATTTGACTGGAAACCCCCTTTAATTAGCTGCCACAATTTTGCAACATGGCCAGAAGCCCCAGGGGCACATTTGAATATCTAAACCTCCTGAGAGTGCCCAGGGGGAAGCACCAGGGGGAAGCACATCAGGCTTAAGATGCCTGCCCGCCCGGTCCTTGCAAAGGATGCCTCAGGAGGTGGGAAAGGACAGAGCTGACTTTTCTTTCCACTACTCGTATCAAAGACTTAGCAGTGACTAAAAGGTTCCCACACATTTCATCTACGATGTAGACGGTAGATTCTTCATCATTACTAGTACTGCTAGTACTGCTATGACAGCTGTGAACATTCAAAAGGAACGGACGTGGCTCAGTGGTAGAGCAACTGTTTTGCCTGCAGACTGTCTCGGGTTCAATCCCTGGCATCTCCAGGTAGAGCCAGAAGAGACTCCTGCCTGAAACCCTGGGGAGCAGCTGCCAGTCAGTGCAGACAGTTCTGAGCTAGATGGGCCAATAGTAACATAAGGCAGCTGCGTCTTAAGTGCCTATGAAGAGGTCTGGGGTGGGGAATCCTAGACCTGGGGTGGGGGGTGCAAAAGCAGCCCTCCTCTCTATTTGGCCCTTGGTGCTCTGCCCAGGCCATGCCCCCTCTCTCCATGCCACATCCTTGCCAGCCTCGGTCTGCATCCTTCTTGAGAGCCTAGCCAAAATGCATCCTTGAACTATGGTGGTGCTTATTGTCTGCCTGGATGGAAGTCGGAGAGGTGTGTGCTTGTTGGTATAGAAACAATGTCTGCATATATTCAGAGCTGACCATCAGCACTTGGCATCCTCAGGCAGCCAACAAAGCCCACTGCTGATGCTTGTCCAGAGCCCCCCCCTTAATATGTTTCTTCCTAGCCCAGTGATCTGAGCAACATTGAATAGCTGAGTCTAGTTGCTGTTCCCACAACAGCCGATGCAGCATCAATCTGGAGTATGGTTAGAAATTAAAATGGCAGTCCCCAGCCGCCCAGTGCTGGTTGGAGCATTGCTGCTGCTTGCAGCCAGGATTCCTCAATAGAGAAGAGGGACTGCCAACTTTGTCCTGGGCTCCCTCAAACCTGGGGCTGGATCTGTATACAATGCACACATCTTCGAATGCGTAAGTGTGCATTTTGGTGCCCCGTACGGAATTCAACATTGCCCAATGCTTCACTTTGGTTTTAAGGCAGAACAAGTTTCTAGTCCGGGTGTGGAGAAAGCTTTGGCCCTGTAGATGTTGTTGAACTACAACATCTATCACCCCTGGCCATTGGCCATGCTTGCTGGGGCTGATGGGAGTTGTAATTCTGCAACATCTGGAGGGCCAAGGCTCCCCACACCTGTCCTAGCCCATATTGCTGCAGAGGAAATCTTGAATACCCCCAGACAGGATTTAAGCTAGACAAATCAGAATGGGGTGACTTACTGCTACACTACTCTGCATTTCTCCTTGCCTCTGGGCTTGTACTAAATATCAGAAACAAAGTTGGAGCTGAGTGGGGAAGACCTAAAAACATGCATATCTGAGTAGTTGCAGAATTCACCTTTTCAAAGGTGCAGAACTTGGATTTGTTTGGTTAAAAAAGAGCCCCCATTTACGTGATGGAGAATGGGTGTGTTCAGGGGACGTCTAACTACGGCAGCAAAACGAAAGCAGGCTATATTTCCAAAGGCAACTACGTTGCCCGTTACCAAATCTTCAGCTGGTGCCCTTCAGAAGTTGTTGGACTCCAGCTGCCATTGGCCCCAGTCCTCATACCAATAGTCAAGGATGATGGAAGTTGTAGTGAGTCTCACATGCCACCATGCAGTAAGGGCAGGATAAAAATGAAGCCGTAAATCGAGGAATTGGAACTCATTGTCGCTCCCAGTGTTGTCCAATTTTAACCTCCTTTCATGCGTTACTTTTCTTCTCCTTTTGCTCAGGCTCTCAAATCCGCTTTTTCTGCTGAGCTGTTTCATGAAGTTCAGTGGGGAGGAGGAAGTGGCTGGTGGCAACAAGGACAGTTCAAATCCGTCGCTTGAAACATTCAGAGAGGTAGAGAGGTGCGATCTCCCAGCAGATAGCACTGTTTCACTCTTCATTTCTGTAACCAAAAAGAAAGAAGCTTTACCATCTCTCCCAGGAAGGTGTCTTCCCAGGGGGTCAAGGTTTCTGCCAAAGGGTCTGGTTTTCCCTTTAATGCAGTTGTAGATCTTCAGAAATAATATCTGTCTGAGTGCCTTGTCTCAGTCTGGCCTGATAGTCATCCATAGGGGAGGACCCTCTTCTGATGGCCCCTAACAGCCTAGGAAAACTTTTTTGCAGTCAAGTACCTTGAATTTTTTTACAAAGTACATCAAGAAAATTTGCCTACACACAGCTAGCTATCAGTTCAAAACTCATCAAAACTTAATACAATAAGATAAAAAAACCCACATTATAATTAAAGGGGGGGGAAGAGAAAAATTAGTTAACGAGAAAAAACCTGAAGCATAATAAAACATAAGATGCAGCTGAAATTTGTCAATATTACACAATATCAGCCAGGAGGCCGAACATGTTGTTATAGTCAAATAAGTAAAAATAAAACAGGATTGTGCATTGACTTGAAATTTAGAATTATTTATTTATAAAAACATTTGTATACCACAATTTCAAAAAAATAAAATAAAAGTGGTTTACAACAATCATAACACAATAAAAGCTACACAAACATCAAAACAGAACACCAGCTGATTCTTATGAGAAATGTTTTTTTCCTAATTGTCTGCATAAGCCTGGCGGGAAACAAGTTTTTAGCAAATGTCTAAAAGTTAATACATACGGTATATGCTGAAACTCTGTTAAAATGAACCATAAATTAACTCAATTTTTCTATAAATGTTTTGGGTCCATGACTCTATTTACTTCTTCCACAAGAATTAAGAACGGTTTCCTAAATATTCTCATACTACTACATCACTGCCCTGGGCTCCTTTGGAAGGAAATGAGGGATATAAATTAAATAAAGAAATAAATGAACAAATAAAGGTTTTAAACCTTTCAAATCTGCCTTCACCAACCTGGTGCCCTCCAGAAAGTTTCAGTTGCAACTCTCATCAGCCCAGCTAGCACAGCTGTGCTGGCTGGGCCTGGGTTATGAGAGCTATAGTCCAAAACACCTGAAGGGCCCATTGGCAACGGCTGCTCCAGACCTTTAAACCTGCAGTCTGATAACTATTGTGAAAAAGCAGGGGGTGGCTAGCATCCAAAAGAGAAACCAAAAAAGGGGTCAAAGACCAAGATGCTGGAAAATAGGAACTTTTATTATAGATAAAACCCAACGCGTTTCAGCCTATTATCTGCAGGCTTTCATCAGGGGATGATGTCTTATAAGATTATAAGACCAGCAAAGGTCTTATAATCTTATAAGCCATCATCCCCTGATGAAAGCCTGCACATAATAGGCTGAAACGCGTTGGGTTTTATCTATAATAAAAGTTCCTATTTTCCAGCATCTTGGTCTTTGACCCCTTTTTTGGTAACTATTGTGGCCTTATTTACAAGGCTGTTTTATATGTCGTCGATCCCAGCGTTTTTTTCATCTGTTGATCATGTGACGTGAGTTCACAGTAGGCTCCTTGCTGAGCCTTTCTTGTCTCATGCTCACTCCACAGACAGGGAGTGTGTGTCCTAGAACACATCCAAAACTCTGTGTCTCAATGTGGAAACTATCTTTCAGAGAATCCTACCAACTGTTAGTAAACTTCACAGTAGGCTGGATTGGATAATTCATGTGGAAGAGTGCAAGAGTGTGCCTAACCTCCCTCTGATGTCCTGGGAAATCTACATGAGGCCATAATGTTTGAAAGTGGCCTAGGCACTAACATGTGGGGTCAATTTCCCAGACATAATCCGGTAGTCAACAACATTATTTTGGCATAGGCTTATGACCTGCATGGATGCCACAGCAGGCCGTCAAAGGCAGGGCAGGTGTGCTGGGAGTACAGTTGCTCTCTCACTCATCTCCATGCATATTGTACGGTCTGACCTGACCCACAGAATCACACCTCATAAAGCTTCTCTGAGCAGTTTGAATATCTCTGTGTTAAGCTAATCACAGCATTCATTTGTCTTGGCCTTCACTGCTTCTGTGCTCACTGATTCAGCAACATACAGTACTGTAGATTGAGATTCTTTAAGAGGTGGGGAGAGCTTTCAAATTGCTGTGCCACAGTATTATTTGAAGCTTCTTCTCCTCTTATTTTTTTTTTTGCCATGGGAATCTCCTGCCTCAGCTGTGCATCTACCAGTTGTTGTGAGAAAACCTAGGGAAGAAAACACTGAACGCCACAATTTATCCTATGACCAGGCCATCTTTGATGATCTACGAGTACATTATGAATTGCACTGGCTGGCCGGCTAAGTTCAAGGTGCTGGTACTGGTGTAAAAAGCCTTATTCGGCGTGGGACCAGGATACCTAAAAGATCGTATCATCCCTGACATAACCAAACAATCAGTGCACTCATTTTAACAGGAGGTCCATTACGATATAGCCACAGGGCCTTTAGCATGGTGGCACCTACCCTTTGGAACTCCCTCCTGGTACATATCAGACAGGTGCAGTCTCTTGTTTATGGCGCATACTAAACACTTTCCTTTTCAAGAAGCCTTTTAAGTGGAGATCTTCATCCCAGTCTGTATTGGACTTTAAATTGTTTTTACATTAATTAATTAATTAATTAATATTTAAGACATTTATATGCCACTTAATATCATTCACATTTCTAAGTGGTGTACATTAAAACAAGCCATACAGAAAATGAAACAATAAAACAATAAAATCATCTTCAAAAACCAAACACTACCTTGAAATTGTTTTTACATATGAAATTGTTTTTAATTGTTGCAATTCTTTTTAAATATATAAATAGTGTAATTTTTTTTAATAGGGATGTTTTTATTATTAAATTCTTTCGATATATTTTATGGGAAGCGATTCACAAGTGGGATAAAATAAATAAATAAATAAGAGTGGAGAGAGAGGGGGGGGATGCTGTTTGGATGTGAGAGAGAGATGTGTGGGAACCAATGAACTAGAGAGGTAGTGGGCTCTCTGACACTGGAGACATTCAAGAGGCAGCTGGACAGCCATCTGTCAGGAATGCTTTGATTTGGATTCCTGCATTGAGCAGGGGGTTGGACTTGATGGCCTTATGGGCCCCTACCAACTCTACGATTCTATGATTCTATGGTTCGAAGGAGTTTCAGTGTGCACCTAGCTTTGGGGTTTGTTGCTCCAAGGGTCCAAAAAATTTTCAGGAACAACTTTAGATTGCTATCAGGTAGAGCTGACACTCAACTCTAAACCTTTAGCTGATTAATGATAGGGGATTTGGTTAAACAACGGTTTGATTAAATTTGTATAAATCTGGATATGAGTAAAAACAATAGTCCTGAAGTAAAAATCCTACTTTCTTTGTATTTAGATGATGCATGCGTGGGTGGAAGGAGGCGTCAGTGTAGAACAGGGAGGGGAACTTTGTGGCCTTCCAGATGTTGTTGGACTCCAACTCCCTTTAGCCCAGCCAACATGGCCAATGATCAGGGATGATAAGAGTTGTAGTTGAGCAACATCTGGAAGGCTACAGGCCTCTCACTCCTGCTGTAGAACGATCATTCCCATTTGTGTGAGAATAAAGAGGAAATAACACTGAAGATGGTACTTGACACCCAGTTTTTAATTATTTATTTTACATCCTGCCTTTATATCCTGCCTGTCCTTCAAAGAACGCAAGGTGGTCCCTCCCTCTTCATTTTTATCTTGACAACAACCCTGTGAGGTAGTTAGGCTGTGAGATTGGGACTGGCCTAAGGTCACCCAGAGAAGTTAGTGAATGAGTGAGAATTTGAACATGGGTCTTCCTAGTCTTTGTCCGCTACTCTAACTGGAAAAACCCACATTGGGTTTAAGAATAGTATTTATTTTTTTAAAATCTGCTTTCTGGTTAACTGGGACACATTTGTAGATGATTATTTTTGGTTTTGAAGTGATTAATCTAACCCAGAGATAGCAAACATGGTGCCCTCCAGATGTTGTTAAGACTGCAACTCCACTCCTGACCACTGGCCATGCCGGCTAGGGCTGATTGGAGCTGGAGTCCAATAATATCTGGAGGGCAGAAAGTTGACTCACCCTGATCTAACCAATTAATTGATTAAACGTTGTAGTGTTAAATGTGTTTTGTCCCTTGTCTGCTGCCCAGGGCTCCTTCTGAGAGGAAGGGCGAGATAGAAATTTACTTAATCAAATAATAATAATAAATATAATAACAGTTCTACTGCCCACCATCCACCATTTGGTGACCCTTGAGTCCTCTGAGTTCCTTACCTGGGTTTCTCCAAGTGAAGCCAGGTTGTCACTGGAAAACAAAGGGAAAAAGAGGAAAGCCACTATCTGCATACATCAGAGGCATCCATAGCAGTCTTCTCTGATGCTTCTGTAACAATGATATGGAACCCGTGGCCCTCCAGAAGTGGTTAGACTACAACTCCCACCATCCCTGGCTATTGGCCGTGCTGGTTGGGGCTGATGGGAGTTGGAGTCCAGCAACGTCTGGAAGGCCAACTGTTCTCTCATCTTAACACCTATAAGAACGTTAAGAGCAGCCCAGCTCCATCAAACCAAACTTTGACCCCAAATCAGTATCATACCACTTTAAGCAGTCATGGCTTCCCCCAAAGAATCCTGGGAACTCCAGTTTGTGAAGGGCGCTGAGAGTTGTTAGGAGACACTTATTCCCTTCACAGAGCTGCAATTCCCAGAGTTCCCTGGGAAGAGGACTTGTTAAACCACTCTGGGAACTGTAGCTCTGTGAGGGGGAATAGGGATCTCCTAACAACTCTCAGCACCCTTAACAAAGTACAGTTCCCAGGATTCTTTGGGAAAGCCATGACTGCTTAAAGTGGTACGATAGTGCTTTAAATATATAGTGCAGATGGAGCCTTCACCTTGCCAAGTGTTCTAATAGTGATGGGCCAGATGGCACCGCCAGTTTGAAACTAAGGCCGATCTGCAGAATACGACACAGTGAATGGTAAATTTCTCTTCTGGGAGTGCTTTTGTGAGAATGCACATGTGTGAGTGGAGTGTGCTGATGCATATGTAGCCAAAATAACACCACCTACCAGGAGGCTTGGGTGTGGGGAACCCCAAGGTTTGTGGACGTATATAAATAAATTTAGATTAAAAAAACTCTAAGGGAAGGAAACCCCCCAAAACAGCCCAATGAAGTCCGAACATACTCAGTGGGCATTAAATGCAGACTGACTCATGGGGGGGGGGATGGAAAAATATCCTGAACAGAGACTACTCCAGACTGCAACCTTTTGTTGCAGGCCCTGTCTGTTCCATAAAAGGCCGATTCACATGTTCACTTTCTGTTTACTCTGGTATAGTCACAGAAGGATAAAATACACATCAATTGTGAGTGCGACATGCCTTTCCGAACTGCCACATGAAATATTTTTAAGTGAGCGCCCATTCCTTTCCTGCTCATTCCTTCTGTTTACAAGGCTGGGGAACTAAATAGCCCTTTTAGTTCATCTGCACCATCCACAACTTATGCATCATTCATGTTTTATAATCAGGGATAAGGTGTGACCATCAGCTAAGAGAAACATAATCCCTGACTCCTAAATATCACGTGCCTCTCATCCATTGATCCAGTGAACAGCCACAGATCACCTATCATGGCAGCTATAATTGAAGCTCTGGGGACATGACAGTGTTTGATTTCATTTTTGTAAGCCGCCCTGAGTGTCCTATTACAGGGTAGAAGGGATGGATGGAAATATTTTAAATAAATAAAATAAATAAATAAACAGTGGGAGACCACTAGAAACCCCACGTGAAGCACTCTGAATTTTCTACAGAGAAGGGAAAATAAATAGTGGTAAAATATAATGGTACGTGCAGGGGCAGCCAATGTGGTGTCCTCCAGATGTTGTTGGCACTCCAAATCCCATCAGCCTCAGCCACCATGGCCAATGGTCAGGGATGATGGGAGTTGTAGTCCGACAACATCTGGAGGGCACCACATCAATTACCTCTACTATAGAGGAAGCTGCCTTACACAAGGTTAGAATATTTGTCCATCTAGGCCAGCCTTTCCCAACCAGTGTGCCTCCAGATGTTGTTGGACCACAACTCCCATCAGCCTCAGCCAGCATTGCCAATGGTCAGGAAAGATGGGGATTGTGGTCCAACAACATCTGGAGGCACACTGGTTGGGAAAGGCTGATCTAGGCCAATACTGTCCACTCTGACTGGCAGAGGCTGTTCAGGGTCTGAGGCAGACAGAGGTCTTTCTCATCACCTGCTACCTGGTTCTTGTAGGTCAGGAATGGGGAACCTGTGTCAGGGACTACAACTACCATCAGTCCCAGCCAGCATGGCCAGTAGTGAGGGATGATGGGAGTTGTAGTTCAGAAACATCTGGGGCAGAGTTTCCCAAGCTGTGGTCCATAAACCACTGGCAGTTTGTGGTATATCTGTATTAAATATGCATCTTGATTTTTTATTATATTTTTATTGCTTCTTTTAATCTCTTATATTGCATTTTATTGTGTTGCAATTTGAACTCTATGAAATGTAAATTGTAATACAATACAGTGAAATAAAAGAGTCAATAAAATTGCAATTAAAAGTCATACAGCATCTAGGACAAGCGCATTACAATTACTAGAACAGGCAGAAAAAGCCTCGAGTGGTCTGCCAGGACCATTAGAAATTTCCAAGTGGTTCGTGGGGAAAAGAGTTTGGGAACTGCTGACTTGGAGGGCTACAGGTTCCCCATCCCTGCCGTAGGTGTAAACGCTACAGGTGTAGATTCAACCTGGGGCATTCTGCATGCAAAATGTCCGCTCTACCATTGAGCTACGGCAAATTACTAACATCTTAGGGGATGAAGAAGGGCAGGAAAAGGGGGAACGAAACAAAACAAAACAAACCCTCCACCCCACGACCACTTCCATCCCTCTGTAAATGCCCACTTGCATTACCCCAAGCATGAGTCGCTCATTATACTTATCTGATTAACATGGCCCGTCTCATCATTCCATTTTGCTCAGAGACCTGTTAAAGAGAAAGGAATTATTTCGTCGGATTATTTTTACAAAGCATCAACAGGCAGATAAAGCTTGAGGCTATTTTTTTGTTTATGTTTTAGAAAATAGTCCTCCTTTTCAGACTAACACTCCCAAACCTTTCTCATGAAACATCTTCTTAAGTCCTTTGGGTCACAGTCTCCTTTTCTTTCCTCTCAGGCTCAAGGCAGGTGAAAGAAGTTCTTCACAGAGCCTCCAACAGTGTGGGGAAAAAAGGGGGGTTCTCTGCGGACCAGAAGGACACACGTAAACAGCTACAAGGGACCATTCCACCACTGCCTTAGTAGCTCTGTTTAGATTTTTTTGGGGGGGGGTACTTGGCCAGTGGGCCTTACTTTTTTCTCTTCAATGCAGGGGTGGAGAACTCTAGGCCTGGGGGCTGAATGAGTTCAGAGGAGGGCAGGTTCAGGTTCAGGTTCAGAGGAGGGCAACAAGGATGATCAGGGGACTGGAAACCAAGCCCTATGAGGAGAGACTGAAAGAACTGGGCATGTTTGGCCTGGAGAAGAGAAGACTGAGGGGAGATAGGATAGCACTCTTCAAGTACATGAAAGGTTGTCACATAGAGGAGGGCCGGGATCTCTTCTCGATCGTCCCAGAGTGCAGGACACAGAATAATGGGCTCAACTTGCAGGAAGCCAGATTTCAACTGGACATCAGAAAAAACTTCCTAACTGTTAGAGCCATACGGCAATGGAACCAATTACCTAGAGAGGTAGTGGGCTCTCCGACACTGGAGACATTCAAGAGGCAGCTGGACAGCCATCTGTTGGGAATGCTCTGATTTGGATTCCTGCATTGAGCAGTGGGGTGGACTTGATGGCCTTATAGGCCCCTTCCAACTCTACTATTCTATGATTCTATGAGGCCCCCCAAGCCTCCCTATCTGGCCCTCAGGACTCTCCCCAGGCCACACCCCTCACTGGCCATGCTTCGCACCCTCCTTGAGGGTTTTTGCCTGTCTGGAATGTACCCCACAACTCTGATCACATCTCTTGCTTCCCTGGATGGCAGGCAGAGAGGGGCGTGGAAGTGTGTGCAGAAACTAGCCTCCTGTACAAAGGTCAAAGTCACGTTTGTTATTGTGCCCACTTTTGCCTCAGGCCCCAACCACCGCTGGCATGTGGCCCTTGGAAGGTTGCCTAGAAAGGAATGTGGCCCCTGAGATGAAAAAGGTTTCCCACCCCCGCTTTAAGGGATCTGTGCCCCTTGGGTGCACTGAGTGTGTAGGAAGCGGAGGCAAAGAGATAAGAGGCTGATGCAGACAAATCTCCTAGGAACACAGGAAGGTGCCTTACACGGTCAGAGCGTTCCAGCTCAGTACTGTCTGCTCTGACTGGAAGCAGCTCTCCAGGCAGGAGTTTCTCCCCGTCTGACCTGGAGATGCCGGGGATTGAACCTGGGACCTTCTGCACACAAGGGCGATGCTCCACCACTGGGCTACAGCCCTTCTCATTTCACACAGGGCAGGCTGGCACCGTTGGGACCAAGGAGCTGAATGCTGTGTACTCTCTCTCTCTCTCTCTCTCTCTCTCACACACACACACACACACACACACACCTCTCTCTCTCTCTCTCACACACACACACACACACACACACACAGAGAGAGAGAGAGAGAGAGAGAGAGAGAGAGAGAGATGTAAATCTCTGGCCTCTGCTAGCAAACATATGTTGCCCACAAATGCAGCATTGTGTTGATTGCCAAAGTGTCTGTTACTGAGCTGATTCAAGCGGCACCTGTAACAAAAGAATAGCTCTCTCCTCTCCTGGTATGAAAAGTGCTTGGTCCAGTTCCTTTTATTTACAAGTCATTGTTCTTTGGAAGGCCTGGCACAAACCGCCGTTCAGGTAGCTGCTGCCACACAAAGGCAACCAAAGCCAACACAAAAAACCGTGGCACACAAAGCCGCAACACTGATGCTTCAGAGGCTGCAATGGTCCCGCCACGGCTGCAGAGGTGCAATGCTCGGTTGCTGCAGAGAGAGGTGCCAGAGTGCACGCTCGGATCCCATGCACACAAACATGCACAGAGGCAAACATACTGTGATCTTCTCAGGCCTAGAGATACTCCAATGGACAGGAACTAAAGACCAACTAAACTTGTTGTGTGCTCCATTGACTTATTTCCTCATGAGCCTTGGGCAGAACCTCTCCCCTTATGGTGGTGAATGCTGGGGAAAGGGTGTGCACTGGGATGCAATGGGGAAATGCACTTGTCAATCCACACTGCCGAGAGGGGAGGAACGACAGAAGGCCTGATTTAATGCCATGCTCTGCATGGTGCAGCCAACGTAGGCCCATTAAAACACGTTTCCCCCTTCCAAAGAATCCTGGAAACTGTGGTTTGCCCCTCACAGAGCTACGATTCCATCCATCCATCCATCCATCCATCCATCCATCCATCCATCCATCCATCCATCCATCCATCCTGCACCTTCCTCCAAAGGAGCCCAGGGTGGCAAACGGATCAATATTAAAACAATACAACTTCAAGCTGAAAACAATTAAAAACAACCTTCTAAAACCAGCTAAAACCCCCTAAAAGCAATCCACCTGTTTTCAGACTAATAATTCTAGAATTACCAGGGACAGAACTTTCAGCCATCAAATGCCTGGGTAAACAGGAATGTTTTTAAATTTCTCTTAAAAGTTAGTAGCGAGGGAGACTGAAACACCTCACCAGGGAGGGCATTCCACAAATGGGTGGCCACCACCGAGCAGGCCCTGTTGTGGGTCACTGCTGACTGGGCAGCCACCAGTGGCAGCACAACCAACAGTCTTCCCCTGCTGATTGTAGGGTCCCAAGATGGTTCATATTGGAGAAGACTCTCTTTGAGGTACTTGCGTCCCAAGCCACATATGGCCTTGTATGCTGGCACAAATACCTTGAATTGGGCCTGGTACCTCACTGGCAGCCAAGTGCAGTGCTTTCAGGATTGGTGACACATGGAACCAACAGGCTGTCACACTTACCAACCTAGCATCCACATTCTGCACTAGCAGCCTCTGGACTGTTTCCAAGGGCACCCCCACACAGAGCGCATTACAGTTGCGAGAGCATGGACAAATGAGGCTGGGCTATCCCGATCCAGGAATGGCCATAGCTGATACACCAGCATAAGCTAGGCACAAGCACTCCTTGCCACTGAAGCCACTGGAGACTCCAGTGACAAGCTGGAATCCAGGTGTACTCCAAGACGACAAACCTGTTCCTTCGGAGGGAGTACAACCCCTCTGAGGTTATACATCTATTTCCTAGACCCAGGAACCACCTACCCATAGTGCCTCCATCTTATCGGGATTCCATTTATTGGCCCCCGTCTAGTCCATCACTGCTTCCAGGCACCGGTCCAACACCTTCACAGTCGCTCCCAATTGCAATGGAATTGAGAGATACAGCTGCATGCCATCAGCATACCTATGGTACAATGCTCCAAAACCCCGCAAGACAGCCTCCAATGTTTTCCTACACTGTTGATTAGCACAGGACACAGAATGGCCCTTTGTGGGACCCAATAATTCAAAAGCCATGGGGCTGAGCAACAGTCTCCTAATACTACTTTCTGATAGTGATCCTGCAGATAGAAATGGAACCACTGTAATACAGGAGCTCCAACTCCTCCTTGAGAAGGACACCATGGTCAATAGTGCCAAAAGCCACTGAGAGGTCAAGGGGAACCAACAAGGTTGCATTGCCTTTGCCTCTCTCCTAATAAAGGTAACCGACCACCACTGCAAAGTGCTATACGCCTCCAAGGAGATGCTTAGACCACACAAAGCAGCCCCAGCCTTTTCTTTTAGAACTGCCTTCTCCAATCTGGTGCCCTCCAGATGTTGATGGACTCCAACTCCCATTAGGCCTAGCCAGCATGGCCAATTGTCAGGAATGATGGGAGTCCAGCAACATATGGAGGACACCAGGTTGGGGAAGACTGCTTTAGAGGGTGCTTGGCAAGTGTTGGTGCACCAAAACTCAGTCAACTGATTGGTCAAAATCACTGTTTGTGAAGGGAGCACAAGTGTGCGACCCCTCCCCCCAACTCCTGGGAGCAAAGGGCCTTCACTCTTGGCATTTCTATATGAACATAGGAAGCTGCCTTATGTTGAGTCAGCCCATTACACCATCTCTCTCAATATTGCCCACACTGACTGACAAAGAGGATTTCAGGCAGGGGACCATCCTAGCCCTATCTGGAGATGCCAGGGATTGAACCTGGGACCTTCTGCATGAAAGCAGATGCTCTGCCACTGAATTATGGCCCTTCCCAATGCCATCAAAAAGGTGTTTACACTTCTTTCAATCTCAGTAATAGCTCTGTTCCATTTCACTACAGAGTAGGAGTTATTCCAAGTTGCCCAATGATTTCCTCCCTCGTTTGTCCCTCTTTCACCCCACTTTGCATCCAGACTGATGAAGAGCTTTGATAAGCTCAAACACTTGCACACTTCTTTGGGCCGCAGCCAAAGGATAGTTGCCCAGCTGACATTGTCCAACCACCATCTCAACATTCTCAGTTGTTACTTGATGACCAGGAATTGCACAGTTCCCTACCACTGACCAATCCTGTTTTTTAGGAAATGTACTCTTGAAGCAAAGCTGCTTTTTGACAGCCATCTTAAAATATGCAAGGTACTTTTAGATTATTATTCATAAAAAAATCCCCTTAAAAGACATTTTTCAGCTCACACTCCTGTTAAGGTGAGACCTTTCAATTCATGGCTCTTCTGCAACTTCTGATAAACCGTGGGTGGGTTTTTGTGCATTCTTGAAGCATGACCTCTGCAAAATCTTACCCCAGCTGTTATCTTGATATGAGGGCAACCCCAAAGGGTTCCCCAGAGGAACAAGTCAACAACACCACATTGGCCTCCCTCAGAGTTCTCACAGGTGGGTGTTGCTCGATTTCCACCCCAGTAACATCAAAAGGCAACCCATGACACTTTTGGAAGTCCAGGGGAAAATTTAAAAAAACAAAAAGCCAAAAGCGAGATATGAACACATTGGCTAGATTTTCCTGCACAACTTACCGGGACCCGAAGAGCTTTCACTCGTAGTTACTGAACCGTTTCTTGACAGCTAAATCAAGACACAGAATAATCCCAACACCAATCTACTGACTGAAGCCATATGAGGTAGATTTCTGTGTAGGCTGCTGTGCTCTTCTCTCCCCTGAAAGACTGCCAAATACATTATCCCCCCCCCCCAGTAAACCATGCATGTTGAGCCATCAAAGTGTCTAAAACAAATGCACACACACACGTACACGAGAGGTGGGGTGAAGTGTTTTTCCCCCACACTGTGTTTCACAAGTCCTTGCATGTACTCCACAATCATAAAAATTTGTATTGGGTCCATATATATATATATATATCCGATCTTTAAGGGGATGAAAATAAATCGAATGTGTGCGGGAAACGCCTGGTGAATAGCCAAGGGGGGGGGGAGTGAAAGGATAGCTAAGCAGGATTTCAGGCAATGGAGCTCAAACATATTTGGGGGAGAGTTCCACCCCAACCTATGCACAAATCCTGCTCACGTTGGTAGTGTAACATTTACATTACATTCAAGTTTGGTTAAATTGGATGAGTTTACCTGCATTGCTTTATAACTAAGGGTACGGAACCTCAGTCCTAGGGACCAACTGCAGCCCTCCAGCCCTATCCATCTGGCCCTTGGGAGTCTTCCCAGGCCATACTCTGTCCTCCGCCCCATCCTCTTTCCCCAGGTCTCAACCCCTAACCCCTCCTTGACTGGTCTTGCTTCACACTCTCCTTGAGAGTTTATGCTTGGCTGCAACGTGCTCTTCAACTCAAGTAGTCTCCTGCTTGTCTGGAACGAGGATAGAGATGGGATGTGCGAGTGTATGCAGAAACTAGGCTGCTGTACAAAGGTAAAATTTATGTTCATTGCTCCGTCTACTTTTGCCGCTGGTCTCACCCACCACTGGCATGTGGCCCCCAGAAGATTTTCCCAGAAGGTAACGTGGATTCCCCATTGCTGCTTTACACCGTAGTACACATGATGATGATGTATTTACTTATTGACATTATGACTACTTGCAATCATTAGTATACATGTTTTTCGACTGTTATTGTTCATTTGAAATATTGTGAGCTGTTCTGGGTGGCAAAGCAGGAGGAGAACAAAAATATGTTAAATCTTCTAATTGAAAATAGGATGTCTAAGAAACAAAGGCTTCAGGAAGCTCGGATCGAGCAGAGATATAAACATCAGCTTCTGCAGCAGAGGAATAAGGAAATCTATGCAACCAGGAAAGGCAATAGGAGAGACACCCTTTTTGAAACAGCTCTGTGCACCAAGGAGAGCCCGAGGATCGGGACCATTTTCTTTGAGATACCTTGCCTGTGTTTGGCTGCTCTGATGCCTCTCTGCCTTCATAAGAAGCCTGCTCTACAGGTTAACATTGGGAGCAATTTTAGAGGTGTCCCTCTCACACACAGATGCCATCCATTCACACATAGTTAACTGTGTATCCCATTCATTCTCTCTCACTCCCCATTCCTCCATTCACACACAAACATGCACCCAATCCATGCAGTATCAATTCACCCCCCACTTTGTGTTTCTCATGCCCTCCTCACCTCCACATCTATCCATTACCTCTTCCTCCCCTTCCTCAGCAACTTGATGAGGATGCAAATGGCCCCCTTTCCCAATCATTTGATGGGCAGGAAGGGAGTATTAACCCTCTCCCTCAGCTCATCTGCATGGATCAGCTGAGGAAGGAGAGGGCTATGCACCGTGTGTGTGTGTGTGTGTGTGTGTGTGTGTGTCTATGTGTGTGCACTTGCAAGAGTATGAGGTACTCACCACCACAGACTTGCAGCATCCAAGGATAGCCAAAAAAGGTTAGCCACCTTTGGACTAAGATCACGTAGTGAGTTCATCACAGAGGAGCCATGAGATGTAGAAGCAGTAGATACAGGAAGTCACTATTTACAAAGCAATCCACGGTGCCCTCTAGATATTGTTGGACTCCAGCTCCCATCAGCCCCAGCAAGCATGGCCCATGGTCAGGGATGATGGGCACTGGATGTCCAGCAGCATCTGAGGGGCTCCATGTTGGCTACCCTTGTGCTGGGCGCCTGTACACATCAAAGTCAAGTTCTAAAACACAGCACATGTCCCTGACCACTGGCTTACAATCTTACAATACAAACTCGCCCAATCCTCAAAAGTGTTGTGGTGGCACAAGACAGAGTGAAATGAAGTCCACACCTATGGTGCCTAGCATGCTGTTTGGAGTCAACAGGCCATCTTTGCCCAGAAAGTTTAGCTGGTAAGGAATGACACCCACTCATAAACAGGTGTGAACTGCCGAAAACGCATCATGTCACTTCTGAAAAGTTTGTTTCCGAGCCTGATGCAAAATTCTGGTTTTGACTTTTAATGTTCCACAAGGCGTTGGCCCCAACTATCTCAGGAAACACCTTCTTCTATATGCCCCCCCCCCATGTTCTCTAAGATCGATCCACAAGACTCTGCTCCCAGCGCCATCTTTCCAGGAACTGAAATTAGCATCTACTACAGCCTTCCTCAACTTGATGTCCTCCAGACATTTTGGGGCTACAACTCCCGTGAACCCCTGCCAGCATGGCCAACAGTCAAAGAGGACAGGAGTTGCAGTTCCCCTAAAATCTGGAAGGCATCAAGTTGGAGACAGCTGGTCTCTACTAGGAGTGGAGTCTTTTAGGCTGTGGATCCAGAGTTGTGGAACACATTCGTGCAAGATGCTTGTCTTCCTTGCTCTCATTTTGGAGACAAGTGAAAGCATTTGGGGTTTAACTGGGTGGATGGGGAGGGATTTAACAGAAAACATGCTTTCCATAGGAACACAGGAAGCTGCCTTATACTGAGTCAGAACATTGGTCCATCTAGCCCAGTATTGCCTACACTGATCGGCAGCAGCACTCCAGGGTTTCAGGCAGGGGTCTCTCCCAGCCATTCCTGGAGATGCTGGGGATTGAAGCTGGGACCTTTTGCATGGAAATCAGATGCTCTGCCACTCAGCTATGGCTCTTCACCTTTCCAGTGGGTTTTGTTTTGCTTTTTTGTATCATTTAACTAAATTGTTGTATCATTTATTTATTTTAAACAATGCTTTTTCATTTTGTTGTTGTTATTATGCGCCTTCAAGTCGACTTTGACTTATGGCGACCCTATGAATCAGCGACCACCAATAGCATCTGTTATAAACTGCCCTGTTCAGATCTTGTAAGTTCAGGTCTGTGGCTTCCTTTATGGAATCAATCCATCTCTTGTTTGGCCCTCCTCTTTTTCTACTCCCTTCTGTTTCCCCCAGGATTATTATTTTCTCTAGTGAATCATGTCTTCTCATTATGTGTCCAAAGTAGGATAACCTCAGTTTCATCATTTTAGCTCTAGTGATAGTTCTGGTTTAATCTGTTCTAACACCCAATTATTTGTCTTTTTCACAGTCCATGGTATGCGCAAAGCTCTCATCCAACACCACATTTCAAATAAGTTGATTTTTCTCTTACCCGCTTTTTTCACTGTCCAACTTTCACATCCATACACAGAGATTGGGAATACCATGGTCTGAATGATCCTGACTTTAGTGTTCAGTGATACATCTTTGCATTTGAGGACCTGTTCTAGTTCTCTCATAGCTGCCCTCTCCAGTCCTAGCCTTCTTCTGATTTCTTGACTATTGTCTCCCTTTTGGTTAATGACTGTGCTGAAGTATTGATAATCCTTGACAAGTTCAAAGTTACATAAATCTTCTGTTGTCATTACTTTAGTCTTCTTGACATTCAGCTGTAGTCCTGCTTTTGTGCTTTCCTCTTCAACAGTAAAAATACCCTGGGGGCAATTACGTTAAAAGGTGGAATAAAATTGAGGTTGGAAATGACAACAAAAAAAGCTAAATAACTGCTAAAGACACACAGAAATAGATGAACTGTATGATTCAAAATTCGGCAGAACTCTAATTATTGTATTCCAAATTGCCTATGTGAATCGAGAATGTTTAGGAATACGTGCTTAAAGTGACATAACTGATTCTGAAACCCCAGCCACAGAATGTGGGTCTTTACATGCTCTGCTTGTGCTTCTGCCCTCTTTCAGTATCTGATTACTGAACCTCAGCAAAGAGACCTCCAAAGGGTTGCATGAATTGGCTTCTAATCCTGTTGCATGACATGCTGGAGTGTAAATATAGCTGTCACCCAGACGTTTGCAGCCATTTATTAATTTCCGCCTTTGGTTAATGAGAGATGCTTATCTCGCAGGCAGCAGCCTTGATTCAGCAAAGACACAGTGAGTGACACGGTGCGCTTGTGATGCAGTTTCTTCGAAGGTCAGCAAGGGAGCGCCCCAGAAACCTTTGATGTTATGAGAACCTAGCACGGGCAACCTAGATGCTGAAGCGCTGAGCGGCTTGTTCAACGAGAGTCACAAGGACAAATATCCTTTGCCAGACTACAAAGGCAAACGCAAAACTACATGGGCGGTAGGACAGCGGCTAGAGCAGGGGTGGCAAACTTGTGGTCCTCCAGAAGTTGTCAGACTCCAACTCCCATCAGCCCTAGCCAGGATGGTCAGAGACGATAGGAGCTGCAGTCCAACAACATCTGGAGAGCCACAGATTAATCATCCCTGGGCTGGAGCACGTGTTTTGCATGCAGAAGTTTCAATTTTGTGTGCCACCAGCTGAAAAGGAACTCAGGAAGCAGAGATGGAAAGCATCCCCTTAGAGAGCTGCTGCCAGTCAGGTTACTGGACTAGCGTAGCCTTCCATACTCTGGTGCCTTCCAGATGTTCGGGACCACAACTTCTAACTGGTAGAAGTTGTCATCCAAAACATCTGGGGAGTGCCAGGTTGGGGAAGTCTGGGCTAGAAGGCTCAAAGATTTGACTCTGTGTAAGCCACCTTCCTATAATTGGTGGAAATTCTAAACTTGGTTTCAATTTGCATTAAGCTTCTCTCACCCACTGTGAAAGTATACATAACACACCGCCCACATGCAGAATTAACAAACAGTAATGTGCAAAAGTTCACAGTTTCAAGGGTGCAGAATGTTTTTGTCATACCATTGCTCATGAAAATGTTAAATTTATTTGTGGAACTGTCAAAACCAGGCACAACCATGCCACTGCAGTCAGATGAGTTATGCAAAGGTGAGAGGGCACAGAACTCAAGAAAGACTTTCATTTTACGTACGATGGTACTGAACTGAGTCATCTTTTGTAGATGAATGATTGTCACAACTGCTGGAAGAGATCTCAACTAAAATTTGAGAAAACATAAAAGAAGTAGAGCAGCCTAACAGCCAAGAGCCTGAGCTGTGAAGCAGCAGCCCTCTTCGGTCTTCCCATTACATAACCTTAAGCAACCCATTACTTGCCCTGCCTCTGTAATACAGGGATAATAATTACCGATTATGACACAATGTGGGCAAGTGAAGGCAATGTAATCAAGTGAGGATCTTCAACAAGGAATTAGTCCTGGGGCAGGAAGAGGGGAGAACACACTTTGAATAAGCTGCCTTTCAGCACTGCAAAAAATGTTTGCCAAAAAAGGGGGGAAATGGATTCATCTCAGTTCTATGGTGAGTGGGCATGTTCCAATGAACCCTATGAGTGATGCCATCGGGAGTCATGTACTCCCAGCAGGGTCACCCATGGCGGTAAGGTCAAGGCAGAGGAACTAGACAAAGAACGATCCAAGAAAGTCCTCAATGGCAGAACAGGCGGAGGATAACAATGTGTATGTTACAATGGCTGATGAAGGCTACAGCAGATAAAGGACTTCCAATCGTCGTGGTACCCATGCCATTGGATCAAAGCCTTTTTCTGTCAAGATTGTGTGTTGATCGTGGTGCGCTGATCTCCCCACATAAAACAAATTCACGCATAGACATCTTCTATAACAAAAGTCCCATGGCGATCGGCGACAGGGGCAGGACTGTGAAATCCAGAAGCCCCTAGTCATGAACTGGTACATCGGTGGTGGATACAGATTCAGACGGATCCTTTGTTAAAGACTTTATTTTGAAGACAATCTTACTCGGTCACGAGTGATCGCCAAGAAAAACTCTCCTATTATTTATTTATGTATCAAATTATCCCACCCTTCCTTCCAGAAGGAGCCCAGTACGGCAAACAAAAACACTAAAAGCACTTTGAAACACCTTAAAAACAAGACATTAAAGCATCTTTAAAATGTATTAAAACATCTTTAAAATCTTTTTAAAAAAACTTTAAAAACGTCTTAAAAAGTGATTCCAACACAGATGTAAACCGCATTGACACCATACATTTATTCTGCTATTATTCTGCTTTAAACAGTAGTGTCTTCCTCCAAAGAATCCTGGGAAGTGTAGTTTGTGAAGGGTGCTGATAGTTGTTAGGAGACTCCTATTCCCTTCATAGAGCTACAGTTCTCAGAGTTCCCTGAGAAGAGGGACTGACTGGTAAACCACTCTGGAAATGGTAGCTCTGTGAGGAAGATAGGGGTCTCCTAACATCTCTCTGCACTCTTCACACACTATCCTTCCCCGGATTCTTTGGGGTAAACCACCACTGTTTAAAGTGGAATAATAGTAGAATAAATGTATGGTGTGAACGTGGCCACAGACTGGGATAAGGTCTCTACTTAAAAGGCTTATTGAAAGAGATAGGTCTTCAGTAGGCACAAAAAAAAAAAGGAGATGGCACCTGTCTAATATTTAAGTGGAGAAAATATAGCCTACCTCTGGTAGACTGGACAGGCTCAAGAGTATGTTTCACAATGATGAAAAAATGGAAATGGACTGCCTTCAAGTCGATCCCGACTTATGGTAACCCTATGAATAGGGTTTTCATGGTAAGTGGTATTCAGAGGGGGTTTACCATTGCCTCCCTCTGAGGCTGAGAGGCAATGACTGGCCCAAGGACACCCAGTGAGCTTCATAGCTGTGTGGGGATTCGAACTCTGGTCGCCCAGGTCGTAGTCCAGCACCTTAACCACTACACCACTGTTAAAAACCCTTATAGATCTGTCTCTCTCTTTGGGTGTGTCATACCTCTCAAAGGGAGCAAGGATTAATCTTAAAGCATGCAAAGTCTCAAAGTGGCAGGTTGGCATATAAATCACATCAAGGACTCAGTGAACACATAAGAGGGGGAAGGAGGAAAGAAAGATTGCACTCACTTGTCCACACCTCCCATCAACACTCACCGTTGACCACGCCCACCATGCATTCAGAGAAAGGTGCGAGCTGTCCTTGCTGAATGTGTGGCCAACAGGGGTGGGAGGACATGGCTAGTGGGCACATTGGCAGCAGGGTGTGTGACCAGCAAGTATGATCTTCCTCCCCACTCCATCACTGAAAGCATGAGGGGTTTCATATGTGAAGACACCAACGGGCTCCATCGGCTGAATGCTCCAGCACACCAAAAGGATTATTGCTGAGCAAAATCATGTTCTTCCTAAAAATCATTCCGAACTCTTAGGTGGCAACCTCGGGCAACGTCATTCCCAGAGAGCCAGACACATTTGCCTGGGATGTTGCTTGTTGTTCCCAGAAAACTGAAGAGTATTTCAAGAATCGAAGACTTGCAAAGAAAAGTGGCCTTGAGGGAGACCCTGTGTTCCAAAGCTTGCTTGGTTTCCAAAGCTCCCCACCCCAAATTCCTTTCTTTTGTGGGGAACAGAAATCTACCACCAAGTGGTGCGTTTGCCAAGTCAAGAAAGGAAACAAAAAAGTGCTTAAAAAAAATCAAAGTGGTAAAAAAGTAAAAAAACAGAAGAAGCAAAACTGCATCAAGGAAACACAAAGTGTGCCACCAAGGAAATGCAAATTCAGTGACACAGATGAATACGCAGAGTAAGTAAGTGCACCAATTCTGTTTTTTTTCTTTCCAAGAGCTCTATGACAGTATTGTTTTTCCATTTCCATCCTTCAGCCAGGTTTTGCTTGTTCGTTTAGTTCTACAGGAAAGTCAGACAGCTATCTGGCTGCAAAGCGAGATGGACCAATGGTCTGACTTGGTAGAAAGCAAGCTTCCTTTGCAAATGTGCAGTGTACATAACATAGGAAGAGTTGTCCACTTCCCCTCTCGCTTCTGTGATTCTGCCAACAAGGACTTTGCATTTTTTTTAAAAAGTCCCAATTTTTCTCCAAGAAGCTCAGAGCAACATATTCCATTTTATCCTCACAACAACTCTGTGAGGTAGGTTAGATGAAGAGATTGTGACTGGCCCAAGCTCATGCACTACACTTCCTGGTTGAATAGGGTCTTGAATTAAACAAAAGTGCCCATCTACAAAAGAGATGGTTTGACATGCGTTTGCGTGACTCGCCTACGCCTGCCACACCTCCTTCCCATCTCTGATGGAGGTGCCAGGTCTCTGTTTCATGTGTGATTGGATCTTTTTGTGGGTATAAGACTGAAGCGTACCTTCAATGTTCAATTTTTAAAGAAGTTAGAAGTATATGAGAGGCACTGAGTTAGAACGAGTGTGGGGGACCTTTGGCCCTCCTGATATTGTTAGACTACAACTCCCATCATCCCAGGCCACAGGACATGCTCGCTGAGGTGAAGGGGAGTTGTAGTTCATTTGGAGGGCCAAAGGTTCCCCACACCGAGCCAGAAGCTTGCTTTAGAATTTAGAACATACCAGGATGCTGAAGAGATTCTCCTCCCCCCCCCCAAATTTTTTTTTCCAGGATGCCAAATAAATTTCAAACGTCAAATCCCTTTTGTCCTGCAAAATCATGGATGCAACTACAACCCTCCACACTTGTTTATTGTCCCTGATAGTCCCATGATTTTGGCCTCTGACACTCATTGGTTTTGACCTTTGTTTGCAGGGCCAACAGGAAGGTCAGACTGCTGCAACTTCCCCCAACCTGCCTACCCTTTGCCTACACCCACACTTGCTGGATCGTCTGTGTCCCTTTCACCCGTAATCGGGGCGCACGCACCACTCTTGGAAAACCCTGGCCCCAACAGTGCAACACCTACGCTGCTTGCTACAGATCATCTTAAGTAGCGCCAAGGGAAAACGCTCAGAAAAAGGAAGTCTGACTCATTCACTCCTCTGATATGTTATCATTTCTATTAAAAAAAACCCCACAAATCTTGTGGTTTGTATCCTGTTAGACAACCCAGAGAGGCATGTTTTTCTGTGTTCTTTTTTTTTTTTTTAATGCTGTTACACATCTTTTGCAGCTACTAAAAGATCGTCTGTCTCATTGGAAAAGAGGCTTGTGTCTTCCATAGATCCTAAGAATGAGTGGTGCAATATGTGTCTGCATGTTTCCGGCCCTGTCCTTAATGAGATCCTTGGCCAGGGCTCCCTTCATACACACTTGTAACACTGTGGTTGTGGTTTGCAGATGAATTCCACTACCATGTGGGCACGCCTACGGCTATACTACCCAGAAGACGCCCAATTTCGGAAGCTAAGCAGGGTCAGGCCTGGTTAGCACTTGGATGGGAGACTGCCTAGGAATACCGGGTGCCGTAGGCTTAGAGCAGCGTTACCCAACCTTTTTCAACCCAACGCCCCTTTGCAAAATCTTTTTGTGCCCAATGCCCCCCTCAGATTAAATATATGCCAATGCTTCCTATTCTTCCCTTAAAATATGAGTAATGCATAAAAGGTATTTTCAATGATTATTACTGATCGTTTTTATCATGCCTTTTTATTGCACTTAGATTACACATTGAATTCTTAGTATGATTTATTAATATACATACACAGTTGTAGAAAAGTAAATATCACAGAAACAACAGGTAGCGAGTATGTCCCATTCCTGAAGAAAACCAGCGAATAACTGACTGTCTGCATCACCCATTTGCACACGGCACTCATCTGTTGGAAGAATGCACCCTCCACCAATACACCCAGCGTATCAAACACTCTCTCGTGATTGGTTCCAACATCCCTCAAGACAGCATCAGAACATTACCTAGTGCCGGGGCGTGGCTAATATCCCCATTCCTTGATATGACACTGGCCGCTATTCAGAATTTCTTTACTAAAGAGCACACACTATTTATAGTGTTATTTCCATTAATTGAGACTATTAAATACATTCTAACTGGGGACAAAACAGTTTAAAAATTAATGATTTGTGTACTAAATAAAATTAAACTTAAATGCTTCAACTGTTGCATCAGACCGCCAAATGTCAATGCCCCCCTAATGAACCCAAACGCCCCCCTAAAGTTTGTAGTCATGCCAATGCCCCAGTGAAAGGCTGTAACGCCCCCAAGGGGGGCGCTACCACCCACGCTGGGAATCGCTGGCTTAGAGGAAGGCAATGGTAAACCACCTCTGAATACCTCTCACCATAAAAACCCTGTGAATATATCCAAAAGATTCATAGGGTGGCCCAAGTCATAATCAACTTGAAGGCATATAACAACCACCACCACCATGTGGGCACACGGCTGATTTTTTATCTTTCCCACTTGGCCAACACACCCCATGGTGAGTAGTGGCAATGGTTGGGTGGAAGATCCATGCAATCAGTCTTTTGAGAAGCCCGAGAAACAGTGCCTTGTCTGAAAGCAGGGGTGGGGCACTTCTGGCCCTCCAGATGCTGCTGATCTACAATTCCCATAATCTCTGGCCACTGACCATGTTTGCTGATGGGAGTTGTAGTTCAGCAGCATCTGGAGGGCCAGAAGTGCCCCCACCTGCCCTAAAGATACCCATGGATGTTTATGTCCAAGCACGGGGATTCAGCCTGGTTTTCTCAGGGTCGTATGTAAGTCCTCCTCAGAGCAGA
Source organism: Rhineura floridana (assembly GCF_030035675.1). Lineage (NCBI taxonomy): Eukaryota > Metazoa > Chordata > Lepidosauria > Squamata > Rhineuridae > Rhineura > Rhineura floridana. The sequence continues at coordinate 305,557,861 of NC_084480.1, read as the reverse complement.
CCAAATGAAATTAATGAACCTAAGTTGTTATTATTATTATTATTTAAATTCATTGCCCACTTTTCACTCAAAAGTCCCAGGGTGGGTTACAACAGTTTAAAAATACATCATTAAAGCAAGTTCAAAACAACCTAAAATCACAACATCACAAAAAATAGGGTGAGTCATAAAAATATATGCCTCAAGTGCCAAAGCCTTGGGTAAAGAGGTGTGTCTTCAGCATTTGCCGAAAACTGTACAGTGAGGTTGCTACATGCACCTCTGTGGGAAGGGAGTTCCACTACTTAGGGGCTGCCACAGAGAATGCCCTCTCCCAGGCTGCCATCAACAGTTAATCACATCTACTCTGAGTGGCACTGGATGCCACCCTCAGATCCAAACCCAATACTCTCATGACAGCATCCAAACTGCTCTCTTCTGCATCAGTCTCGCATCCAGTAGCTAACTACCAAAACTGAATTGGTCATAATAATCCAGTTTTACACCTGGATGCTTACATGTGGGCTAATAAGTTAGGGGAGGGCAACACTGCTTTTTACTTTAGGTTACGGGTGGGGAACTTGCAGCCTTCCAGAGGTTGCTGGACTGCAACTTCCACTGGCCCTGCTAACATGGCCAAGGGTCAGGGAAGATGGGAGGTGCAGCCCAGAGACATCTGGAGGTCCACCCATCACCCACTGAAACCCTGACCCTTGAAGTGAAGGAACACACCACCCTCCCTGAATAAAGACTCCACTCCTGTGGAGGAAGAAGCTGCACAAGGGTTTACTGTATATTTGAACAATGAGATGACATTCTGAACCACATATACCAGCTGAACGCGAGTTTCCCTTGTAACACCAGCCAACAGCTCTCAACAAGATAAGAGGAAAAACTAACACAAACCATGTCGATTTGTGCCCACCCCAAATTTAAAGTTAATTAATCATACAATTTGTCACCTTTTTGCCCAGAAGGTGCCCACAGCAACGTACAATCAAAGGCAGAAGATGTAGCCACTATCCTGAAACTAAGCAGTTCTGGGTCTGGCCAGAGAGACCATCTGAATGTCACCTTGAACACCATGATGTAAGAAAGGCAGGATGTCATTGTAGCAAGTGAACAATAATAGAAAACCCAACAGGGCAATGATGGCAATCACATAGGCAAGGTGAACAACAATAACAGTTTCAACAAATTGATCTGAAAATGTCCAAGACAAAGTTTCATGCTGTGCTTCATATGTTTCACTGTTCTCCTGATTGAGAAGCAATAGAGGCCACCACCAAGAAAGCCCTGCTATGACTCCAGCAGATTTTTACTACCAGCAACAAAGCACTTCAGACCAAACCTCCCCAAAAGATCTCAACAGGAGAGGGGTGTATCATCATCATCATCATCATCATCAATTTATTTCCTGCCCTTCATCACCAGGTCCCAGGGAGGGTCACAACAATTTTTGAGTTCAATACTAAAAATAGTTTAAAACAAATTATACTCACAGGAATAGGGTAGGTCCTGAAAATGCATATCTCAAGTGTCAAGGGCCAGGGTAAAGAGGTGCTTCTTCAGCATTTGGGTGGAGATGTCCCAACTAATGTAAGAACCTAGGAAGCTGCTTTATCCTGAGTCAGACAGTTGGTCTATCAAGCTCAGTAGTCTACACTGACTGGCAGCAGCTCTCCAGGATTGCAGGCAGGATTCTCTCCCAACCCTGCCTGGAGATGCCATGTACAGACCCTGGGTCCTTCTACCTGCAAAGCAGATTCTCTGCCACTGAGCTCCAACCCTTCCCTGAACAGGCTGGGCCCAGGCCACTTCAGGCTTCTCTAGCCTTGAACCGAAGCACTATGTTCATGCTGGCACCGACTGGCAGCGACTCTGCGAGGTTTCATGCAGGGGAGATTCCCAGCCCTACTTGGAGATACCAGTGATTGAAGCTGGGACCTTCTGCATGCCAAGCAGGTGCTCTGCCACTGAGCTACAGGTGCAAATCTAATTGTCAGTTTAAATGAGTTCAAGACAAAGAGCTGTCCCAGCACCAAGGGGGGAAAAGACACACAAACACATGGAGCGATAAGCCACTTTGCTAGGCACGCAACTGCTGTTCACTGCTACAGCTTTCACGTGTCAGGCGTCTCCATCTCCCTGGAGATCAGCAATGGTCTGGATCTTCCACGGCTGGGTTTCCCATGAGCTGAAGGGTAGCCAGTTACAAATAATAAACAGAACAAGGGAAGGAAATTGCTAAACGCCACCATCTTGGCCTGAAGAGCAAAGAGGTGTCAGGCACAATTCAGGGAGCGGAAGCAGGAAAGAACGCTCCTGCGGATTCTTTCTGCTGATGTCCGTCTCTGCAGCCCTCCAGCCACGGGGGCCATAAGAGGTGGCCATGAGCAGCAAAGCCTCCATCATTGGCTGCTCTTTGGCTTTAGTGGAATATATTTTATTTTATTTATTTATGATATGATTTATATCCCGCCCTTCCTCCCAGCAGGAGTCCAGGGTGGCAAACAAAAGCACTAAAAACACTTGAAAACATCATAAAAACAGACCTTACAATGCATTAAAACAAAACAACTTTAAAAACGTTGTTTTAAAAAGCTTTAAAGACATCTTTAAAAATAGGGTTAAAAACATTTTTTTTTAAGTTTTAAAAAAATATATTAAGAAGCAATTCCAACACAGACGCAGACTGAGATAGGTCTATATGTGCAGGATGTACACCTTCCACCCAGTTTGGGATGTGGGGGTGGAAAACACCTGTGTTTTCTAATTTTGTCCCAACCTTTTATTCCTTTTAAGGCGACTCAAATAACAAACATCTGGCACTCATGCTGGGGAACATTTTATCATTATTTGTTATTTACTGTGAAGAACAGCAGCTCAGAGCATCTGCATCGCATGCAGAAGATCTAAGGTCGGCAACCATTTTGGATCAGAGGGCACATTTCAAATTTTGAGAAAGTGCAGGGGGCACCAATCACAAAATGGCTGCCATTGGGGACAAACATGGCATAACACCACATGGCTGCCATGGGGGCGTGGCTTGACACAAAATTAGAGAGTAGTCATGGTGAAGTTATTTCCATAATTGTATTTCCATACTAGAAAAGGCTTGACCTGTTGAATTTGTGTATGTCATTCCGGTAAAAATGCACTGAAAGGGAAGGGAAAACAGAAGCTCTTTAGGACCCCAGGGATTTCTACTATCTGGTGTTCAAACAACTCACTTATCAATCATATCTAGGACTTCACTCATTGGCTAAAAACACTGACAGGTGGGAGCAGCCAGGCTCACACATTTCACAGAAATCACTGAGAAGTGTATCTGCACATTTTGCTCCATAACTTTCTTTCTAGGAGGGCTAGAGACATACTTTTTTTTTAGCTCAGAGTCTGGGCTACCTGCTGGGACACCACTGAAGACTTTCACGAGCACCATGGCACCCACAGGCACAGGGTTGGTGACCCCTGGCGCATGTAACAGATTTATATTTAACTTGTAAACTACCTTGCCTTTTTTTGTATCCATATAGTATTGGTCAGGGAACATAGAATCATAGAATAGTAGAGTTGGAAGGGGCCTATAAGGCCATCATGTCCAACCCTCTGCTCAATGCAGGAATCCAAATCAAAGCATTCCCAAATGATGGCTGTCCAGCTGCCTCTTGAATGCCTCCAGAGTTGGAGAGCCCGCTACCTCTCTAGGTAATTGGTTCTATTGTTGTATGGTTCTAACAGTTAGGAAGTTTTTCTTGATGTTCCGTTGAAATCTGGCTTGCTGCAACATAAGCCCATTATTCCATGTCCTCCACTCTGGGACGATCGAGAAGAGATCCCGGCCCTCCTCTGTGTGACAACCTTTCATGTACTTGAAGAGTGCTATCATATCTCCCCTCAGTCTTCTCTTCTCAAGTCTAAACATGCCCAATTCTTTCAGTCTCTCCTCATAGGGCTTGTTTCTAGTCCCCTGATCATCCTTGTTGCCCTCCTCTGAACCTGTTCCAGTTTGTCTGCATCCTTCTTGAAGTGCGGAGACAAGAACTGGAAGCGGTACTCAAGATGAGACCTAACCAGTGCTGAATAGAGGGGAACTAATACTTCACGCGATTTGGAAACTATACTTCTGTTAATGGAACCTAATATAGCATTTGCCTTTTTTGCAGCCACATCGCACTGTTGGTTCATATTCAGCTTGTGACCAACGACAATTCCAAGATCCTTCTCACATGTCGTATTGCTGAGCCAAGTGTCCCCCATCTTATACCTGTGCATTTGGTTTCTTTTTCCTAAGTGTAGAACTTTGCATTTATCCCTGTTGAATTTCAGTCTGTTGTTTTCAGCCCAATGCTCCAGCCTATCAAGGTCCCTTTGAATTTTGAAACATATGCTCTTGTTCAGTCTTGCTGCAACATCCAGGCACGCATTTCCAACTAAGTCCCTGAACAGAAAGCTCTGCCACTGTAAAAGTGCAGGCCCCCCTTGGCAACCCGACTCCCTGGAATTGGGCACCAGTCCTCCTCTCCCCCCCATCCCTTCTTTCTGATTCAGCAAAGCCCTTGATAAGAAATGTCATCCTTCACTGGGTAATTTTAGCCCCGACAGATAAGAATCTCTATCAGGCTGCAACATATGGCAAGCTGCAGTAGAGCTCACAGTAAATGAGCAAGGTAATTTATTTGCTTGAACTAAGAGTAATTGGGGACCACAGCAGGGAAGAAGATGGTGGGGAGGACTTCCTCTCTCTTTGTGGGCACACAGGCACATTGATTTGATGTAACAGTGAGTGCCACACAACCCGACACATGGAAGAAGAAAAACCCATGCAATTTGCAAAAGCAAGTGGGGCTTCAACCCGATTTTTTCACCGAGGCTTTGACACCGTCGAAGCAAGATCCCACAGCCTCAAAATCCGCTGGACTTAAAACTGAATGAAGCATTCGGTATCCACGTAGTCCAGATTCAGCCCCTCATACAAAAGTTATGCAAAAATGACTTCAGCATTTTGCATACCTTTGCTTTGCATAATTTATTGCAGCTTTGCCAGCAACGACAGACGGAAAGATAGAGAAACAGCAGGTAGGGGACTCAGTGAGTGATGAGTGTCATTTCAGTTCTTCAAGAGATGAGTGCCATGAAAGTTCTAACCACTGAAGCCTTCCCTGCCTGATCTTTGCTGAGCTGTTCCCAAACACTGCCAGTGTGTTCCTGAGCTCTCTTCTGCACTAGAAACGTGGGCTTCTATCCTATTACCCACTTACCTGGGAGTAAGCCCAGTTCTTCACGCAGCACATAGTTAAGCTATGGAACTCGCTGCCAGAGGAGGCAGTGATGACCACCAATTTGGAGGGCCTTAAAAAAGGATTAGACAAATTCATGGCGAATAAGACTAGTCATGATGGCTATTCTCTGCTTCCACCTCCACAGTTGGAGGCAGTATGCTTCTGTATACCAGTTGCTGGAAAGCACAGGAGCACAGCACTCTTGTCCTGCTTGTGGGCTTCCCACAGGCATCTGGTTGGCCACTGTGTGAACAGTATGCTGGACTAGATGTGCCACTGGCCTCATCCAGCAGGCTCTTCTTCTGTTTTCTTATGACTTATTTTTGAGTAGTCATATATAGGATTGCACTGTTGTTTTGCTTTTTAAATCGAGAAGAATAAGATTTCAGCAAGTTCAAATTCTGTGTCAGATTCTGTGCAGGAAGTGAAAAACCTTCAGACATAATAGCTTACACATAGCCCTGATAACATTTTCCAGTTACATCTTGTTATGTTTCCCTGTACTTGATGATTACAAGCCCAGCCTCTTGAGGGCAATTGGTTCCACTCTAAATTACTTTAAAAAAAAAGAAAAAGAAAAAGAAAAAACACCGCACACTAGATTTAAAACCTCAGTTGTTTAGGGGCTTAACCTTGTATCATTAAAATGTGAACAACAGACTTAGCTTGATTTAAGATGATCATTAATGGTCAACTCCACAAACACCCACACGCTGCCATCCCACACAACTTTCCAAAAGTTGTATTTTCATTATGTCCATGTTGGGTGGACTGGGTCTAATCTCTCCTTCAAAAGCAGCCTATTGCATCTCCTGCTGATGAGAACAGTTGTATTTTATCAGTACTTCCCCTCCAAAGCCAACAACTGACTTTGTTCTGTGGCCTAATTAGAAACACTGGGGGGTGTCTTTCGGGAGCCTCACCTCAATTAACTTGAAGAGCCCATTTGTTTTCTTCTGAAACTCTATTAACTGAGGATATTTTTAACTTCCTTCCTCCCACAATATGCACTACCAACCCATTCTCATGTCATCAAGTCAGTTTTATCTAAGGAAAACACAGGCCATCATAAAAAAGCACCCATAATTTCAAACTTATTATAATGGAATATCAACAGATCAAAAATGAAGCAATGCAAGGGATTTGCAATTATGATTCACTAATAGGCAGATGGATTGATTCCATAAAGGAAGCCACAGACCTGAACTTAAGAAGTCTGAACAGGGTGGCTCATGACAGATGCTATTGGAGTTCCTTGATTCATAGGGTCCCCATAAGTCGTAATTGACTTGAAAGTACATAACAACAACAGTGTATACAAGAATTTGATTAAATATTTTATATTAAGAAAATAGGTGGCAGAAGTAGAGCACCAATTTGCCACAGGCCAATAGCCGTTTTGCCACATGTAACGAGTGGTGACTGTTGGACTTCAGGGGTCTACAGTGACTGGCAACAGCTCTCCACAGATCTCTTCCAGCCCTACCTGGAGATGATGAGGATTGAACCAGGGACCTTCTGCATGCACAGTAGCTTCTCTGCCTCTTGAGCTACAACCCCTTACCTGCTAAACTCTGGATAAATGGTCAAAAATGAGAAATGATTAGGAGGTAAAAATCAAAACTATTCAGCCTACAGTAACATATTAATGATGATAACCTAATTAAACATACATATACAATAGGGAGTGCAGGGAGGTGCTATACAGATGTGAGGTACTTTAAAAGTACTATACCCCCCCCATTTCCATCTTGCATCTAACTTGCAGGGAAAAGGCAATGCACACAAAGCCTTAAATTGATAGATGCATTTAGTATAGGACAGCTCTTTTCCCCTTTGTACCAAATTAGCCAAGAACGCTTTTCTCCCTTTTCCTACATCCTTGTTTATGTCTTGAGCGCATGCTTTGTACATTCACTGAAAGCTCTTAGTCATTTGCTGGCTTCACCACAGAACAATCTGCAATGATTAGCTACTGACAGTCTGTTTGATGGACAAGATGCAAATCAATTAACCTTTGAGCTATATAAACTACCCTTTAAACACTGCAGGGGGGTATTTTCATTACAAAATGCTGCAGGATGACCGGGAGACAGATCTTAAAATTACTAACAGTGGCCATGCAGAACTGCAGTTACAATGGCATCCTGTGTTAAGTCAAATGGGAAAGGGCTGTGAATATCTAGCACACTACTTTTTAGAAAGCCCCCAAGCCCACTCAAACTTTGTCGTCCCAATGGAGTATTTTGCAAGCATTAGGTGGACAAAACTCTCCCACAGCCCTTATTCATATATTCATTCATATGACCAGTCATAAGAGATATCGTGGCTGCGTACAATAAAATAATTAGAACATGTAAAATCATAAAATATACAACAAATTACCAACACTGGATCGAATCAAACATCTAAAACATGCTTGGCGAAACAGAAGCATTTTCAGCAGGCGACGAAATATTAAAATGGTAGATGCTCTCCCTATCCCAGTGGGAACTATGTTCTAAACATCCTGGTGCCACTATGCTAACAGCTTTAACCTGCATAGCAGCCAAAGGAGTATGTGATACCTGTGGGATAGTCAGGAAGGCTTCCCCAGATGATTGCAGTGGTCTGGCTGGTATGCAAAGAGCAAGGGGGTCGGTCGCCATAAGTCGTAATCGACTTGAAGGCACGTAACAACAACAACAAAGACTGTACTTCTTCAGACTGCAGGTAGAGAATCTCATGTTCAAATGCTTTTCCTGGTAAAAAAAAAAATCCTAGTTGCTACATCAGGGGTTGCCAACATGGTGCCCAAGGGCACTATGGCACTCTTGAGGTGTTCCCCAGGTGCCCACAAAGTCTTTGAGCCCCACTACCACTGCCCCCTCAGTTATGTGTTGAGGGTGGTTACCTTTTTCTCCCTTGAAAAGTACAGAGCTGAAGAAGGAAACTAGAAGAGCTATGCTCTTTTCCACTTCCTTTTTCAGCTTTACGTGCTTTTCAAGGGGATCACATTAATTCTACTGGATCCAACTTTTACCTGGATCCCTTGGAAAAGCAAAGTGTTTGTGTTTCTCCCTTACTGTCTCAGGGGTGGTGGTGCTGATCTGGGGGAGAAGTGACCAGAGCGGGTGGCACCCATGTCACTCGCTCAGAAAACCAAATGTGCCCATGTGCCTAAAAATGTTAGTAACTCCTGCTCCACGCATACAAAATTAGAATTGGCAAGATAGACGGTTCTAGCCTAGCCTTCTCCCTATATGGGTGTGTATGCGTTGTTTTTTAATATATGAAAGCATTTGGGGATATGATCCCCTACCCACCGTTTTAAGTGGTACAGTCCAGATGTACCACATAGGACAGCTGGTTATGTGAGTCTGGACCAGCCTTCCCCAACCTAGTGCCCTTCAGATGTTTTGCACTACAACCCTCCCCAGTGCACTTGTTCCTGCACCCTACATCTCTCACACACAAGTCAGGCTGGTGTAGTGGTTCAGAGGGCTGGACTAAGCCTGGGAAGACCCAGGTTCACATCACTCCTCAGTCACACAGCACACTGAGTGAACTCAGGGAAGGCGTTACTGCTCAACCTTGCCTATCTCGCAAGGTTGCTATGAGGATAAAAGTGGAAACGGCTCAGGACCCCAATATCTTCTGGAACACCTCTCCTGAGATAAGCCTATCCAGACCTTTAGGTCTTCTTCTGACGTCCTTCTCCAGATTCCCCTTCTAAGGGGGGCTCGGAGGGTGGTGACAAGAGAGAGGGCCTTTTCAGCTGTGGCTCCACATCTGTGGAATAGGTTCCCCTGTGAGGTCTGCCCGGAACCATCACTGACATCTTTTTGGTACCAGGTAAAGTCTTACCGTTCTTCCCAGGCAGACCGAGATGATGTTGTCTGTTATTAGTATGCTGCCAAGGCTCCTATGGCTGTATGTGTGTGTGTTCTGTTTTTACAGTATGTTTTTCCTTTCAACAGTGTTATAAATCGATTGGAGACCTTCGGGTAACAAGCGACTAATAAATGTAATAAATAATAACATAAACTACCATGTGTGCAGGCCTGAGCTTTATTGGCGAGCACAGCGGAAATGGCCTTATAGAGACTCAGACCGATGGATCGTCTAGTTTAGTATTATCTTCTAACAGCTCTCAGCACCCTTAACAAACTGTATGATCCGGATGGGGGGGGGGCATGACTATTCAACATGGTACAATACTCCTTTAAATGTAAGGTGCTGATGTGGCCTCAGTCAGATAACACCCTAGATCTAAGGAGCTTAGTTTAAGGATGGTGGATTTTGGGCGATTGTTCAGAAGGTAAGAGCAGTTTGACCAATAGCTCAGTAAATGAGGGGTTCTCCCTCACTGGAGGTCTTCCAGAAGAGGCCAAGCGGCCCATCTGCTCCGGATCCACAAACTCTGGATTTCCTGCATCGAACAGGCCTCTTCCAACCACGATTCAACAAAATCTCTTTTGCAGCATTTTTTCCATCTTGCTTTACAAAAGACCCTCTGCAGATATAGACTCTATACCTGTACACTGCCCAGAAGCCAGATGAAAAGTTGAACAATAATTTCGTGCAGTTAGGTTAAGCGGCTTCAGTGGCGTGCATCATTTTTGTCTCTGTTTTATTCCTCCCCGTGAGATGCATAATAATTAATGCAAAATGCAAATGCATACCAATTCATTTGCATAACTCATACATGCTGATACACACATTGAATTTGCTGTTTTTAATATGTATGTGTAAATATGCTTGCATGCACACAGGAATGTATCCGCCTGAGTTTTACTCAAAGTAGACCCATTGGAATTAATGGACCTAAGCCATATTGATTCATTTCAATGGAGTAAGGCTAGCATTGGATACCCTCGCACACATACACGCTGCAGCCTTTAGAACTATCACTCGCAGCTACCAATAAGAGGTGACGTTCTGTCCTGTTCAGATGAAGTTCGTTCCAGACAGAACTCCTAATACCAGAGCGGAACGTGCTTCACATGTAGCACACACCGTCAAGTTTCAGGTTACACCCTTTTCCGCCGTCCCCCCCCAATCTATGCTCACTCATGGTGAACGAGGAACCCAAAGTTTCTCGTGCTGGCTTTACGTTCTCAGTTGTTTTTTAATCATGTGAGGACATCACCCCTGCGGCCTGCCCAGACCCTTTTGCCACCGGGATGAGAAATCTTATCATCTGGATCAAATATAAGAGCCTTGACCCTCACGTAGCACTTCTGGGAATGGTGACAGTGAAGCCTGGGTGGAGGGAGAGGGACAACTCTTCCCAGTCATGGGGAGCAGAAGACGTGCTATTGGCAAGCACCGCTTGCTCTTCTTTCATGCACACATGGGAACAAACCTGGCACAGCCGGAGTTAGTGACAAAATCCTTTAAAGTGGGGGAAGGGTCGGAGCTCAGTGGCAGAGCATCTGCCTTGCATGGAAAAGGCCCAGGCTCCAGCCCCCGCATCTCCAGGTAGGGCTGGGAGGGACCCCTGGCTGAATTCTGGGGGAGCAGCTGCCAGTCAGTGCAGACAACACTGACCTAGATGGGCCAATGGTCTGACTCAGCATAAGGCAGCTTCCTGTGTCAAGGCTGTATTTGGGGAAGGGACCTCAGCTGAGTGGCAGAGCATCTGCTTTGCATGCAGAAGGTCCCGGGTTCAATCTCCAGCATCACCAGGTAGGGCTGGGAAAGGCGCCCTGCTTGAAACCCTATGAACCTGCAGAAGTTGGGACGCCCCTCATGGGATAGGGCGGGCATGGAAAACCTCTTACGTGGGGTGCCCAGCAGGGGGAGGCGACTGGAGGCAGGCCAAGACCTGGGGAGAGAGCTCATGGCCAGATAGAGAGGTTTGGAGGGCCCAAGGTGGGAGTTCCTCACCCCTACTTTACACCCAAACTATTAGGAAACTGTGCTGAATGGCTTTCAAACTGGCCAGAATATGAAACCACACCTGCCATCCAGATCCTGGGTTGTTTGCAAACCATTTGCCATAGTTTCCAGGTTCAGGCGTAACAGGAAGCTACAGTTAACTGTGGTTTCCTGGCATGTTCATTCACTGGTGCAAAGGGAGGAATGAAGTGGGAGGAAGGAGCAGTCATGTAGTGGCAGATTCAGAAGTGCAGGGTCCCTCCCTGATAGCCAAAGCCATGCCCCCTCACTCTCGTGATTGCTGTCCGTCCTCTTCTCCACATTCCTAGGTCCTTCCCACACGCACTTTCTCCCACAACAGCAGACGTCCCAAGGAGCCAATCAGCATGAAAGCGGACTGTGTTAGCCACTGAGAAGAGTCTTCTCAACGTCTGACTCACCTCCTTTCACTCCAATCAGCAGGAAACGACAAGGAAGGAGGCTCTTCTCAGTGGCCAACACACTCCCCTTTCATGCTGATCAGCTTGTAGGATGCTGGAGACACAGAGACCCTGTTGGGACCTGGCTGCCAAAAACATAAGGGGTCTAAGACCCCGGACAACTACACCCCAGGAAGGAAGCTGCCTCCAGTTGCATGAAGTCTGTATATACCTCAATATATTAAGCTGAGATTTGATTGTGTGAATGCAGCCCGCATAAGGGAACATCATGTTCAAGAGTCTTTCAGCATAAGGACACCCTTCCACAGCTCCTTCAAAAAACCCCACTTATTTCCATTTTGCAAATACAAAACTTTGATGTACTTTATCAATATATTTATCCCAGCCCCCACCCCCAGAAACAGAACGGACGTCAACCTGCTTTAAATCAGAAGCCACCTGCTTTAGAACATTATGACGTCAGGATTAAAAGCTTTAGTGGCTGGAGTGCCGAAAATAGACCCATGTATACAATTGCAAAGAGGTATAAATAGGAAAATATCAAGGAAATGACTCGGGGATCGAAGGTTCAAATGAATAATGTATTTGTTTTTCCTGCTGCTGTGCTTTCGTTGGAGCTATCTCTGTGCAAATAAGTCAGAGAGACCTCCAGTTCCTCCTAGGCTGCCTTTCTGAGAGCTGCAATATTAAAAAAGCAGCACAGGCTGAACTAAGGTAACTGGAGAGGACAGGAAAACACCATGCCTCTTCTCCCATGACCAGCACAGCGGTTGTGCCACATGCTGGACGGGTGCTACATATCCCCTTCCCCCCAAACCTGTTTGAGGTCAGGGGCGATCAAGGCAAGCTGGATCGTCACAGAGCCTTGCCTTTTCCAACCAGGGTGAAGCGTCTGACCGAGAGACCAAACACACAGATTGGAGAGGCGAGCTGGAGCCAATCCCTGAATGGCAGTCCAGATGTGGGTGCAGGAGAAATGCAGGTGGGGGAATGGCAGGAATCAGGAACATGTGAGGTTGTTGCTCCGATTTGGTGGTCACCTGAAAGGGTCGTTACTTGCTTACTAGTCTGTGCTCACTCTGAACAAAGATGAATTCTCTTTATCCCAAGGTACCATCTTCTTGCCTGGGGCAGAGCTCAGCATACACACATCAGTATCCACATAAGACAGGCATGTCGGCCGCAGGAGGCAAGTCTCCACAGCACGGCCTGCAAGCCCATCACATAAAATTATGGCATAGTAGAGCTGGGGCCTATAAGGCCATCGAGTCCAAGCCCCTGCTTGATGCAGGAATTCAAGTTAAAGCATCCCTAACAGGTGGCTAGCCAGCTGCCTCTTGAATGCCTCCAGTGTCAGAGAGTCAATTACCACCTCCCTAGGTCATTGTTGTACCACTCTAACAGTTAGGACATTTTTCCTGATGTCCAGTCGAAATCTGGCTTCCTGCAACTTGAGCCCATTATTCCGTGTCTTGCACTCTGGGATGATCAAGAAGAGATCCCGGCCCTCCTCTCTGTGACAACCTTTCAAGTACTGAAGAGTGCTATCATATCTACCCTCAGTCTTCTCTTCTTCAGGCTAAACATGCCCAGTTCTTTCAGTCTCTCCTCATAGGGCTTGGTTTCCAGTCCCCTGATCATCCTTGCTGCCCTCCTCTGAACCTGTTCCAGTTTGTCTGCATCCTTCTTGAAGTGCAGTGTCCAAAACTAGATGCAGTACTCAACATAAGGCCTAACCTGTGCCGACATTTTCAATTAATGAGGTAGGGCTGAATGGGCAACACCCCTGACAAGTCTGTAAGCTGCGTACGGTACATCAGGAGGTGAGGAATCTCAAGCTTGGAGGCTAAAGTGGCCCTCCAAGTCTCTCTATCTGGCCCCTGGGATTCTCTCCAAGCCACACCCCCTTCTGGCCCTGCTTCACACCCTTGAGTGTTTTTGCCTGGCTGGAATGTGCCCTTGAACTCTGAACATGTCTCTTGCTGGTCTGGATGGAGGATAGAGAGGGTGTGTAGAAACTATCCTACTGTGCAAAGGTAAAGTTCACATTTGTTGCTCTGGCCCCACTTACCCCTGGCATGTGGCCCCCAGAAGGTTGTCCAAACCAGAGTGCAGCCCTCGGGTTTCCTACCCCTGCAGTACATGTGTTTATGCACACAGGGTGAGTACAGATGGCCACCTACCATCCTGTGGATGTAGCCCACTGCTAGGTTTGGGAACCTGTTCCTGCCAAGTAGAATCCTTTGTATGCAGAAGGTCTCTGGTTCAACCCCTGGAATCTCCGGGTGGAGCTGGGAAAGACTTCCCGTCTGAAAGCCTGGATTGCTGCTGCCAGTCAGTGTAATCAATACTGAGCTGGAAGGGACCAATTGTCTGATTCAGTATAAGACAGCTCCCTATATTCCCAAGGCAGTAACCCCTAGCACACAATGCCAGCGCAAATCATAAAAGTTTTAACAACGCTGCTGAAAGATGCTCTGACTTGGGGCTTTCAGACAGTCGAGGGAAGGCAAGTCTAAAGTTAATTTTTTTAACCCTTTTTTTCAAAGATTTTTTTAAAGCCTTTATTAATGTTTTTAACGTTGTTTTGTTTTAATGTATTTTAAGTTCTGTTTTTATGATGTGTTGAAAGTGTTTTTAGCGTTTCTGTTTGCCGCCCTGGGCTCCTGCTAGGAGGAAGGGCAGGATATAAATCAAATAATAAATAAATAAATAAAATAGAGTTAATTTATGCACAGGCAGAAATTACAGCATGGGCCTGGTTGCCATGGCAAATAACCTCTCACCCCCCCAAAAAACAACCCCCAAGGTTTGTTATAGTGTGCGAAGAGGAGACTAAACATTGCTAGCTACCACTGAAAACCTTTTTCTCTCCCCCCACCCCCAACTGAATGCTGTTCCAAAATGTATGAGCTTGTTGTCCTCTTTGTGCCTCTGTTTGCTCTGTGCCAGAGAGCTAGCTACAGTTTTGGGGTGAGTGCCGTATTGTGAATGGTAAGGGAAAGATGTAACAATTTGCCATTGTCAACCTTTTCTAGTAAATGACATGTATCGAGCAGAGTGTTCTAGCTGAGTGCTGGAGAAGATTCCAAAATCAGTGAGACAGGGCTCCACAAATTTAGATTAAACCTTGGTAGTCATCCAAAATCTGTGATTGGCAGAACCCCGTCCCTCTCCCCCTCCCAAAAGGGGATCATGTCCTGGACACCATATTGGAAGCACTTTGTCCCTCTTCCAACACAGCACAAATTCAGGGATAATTCCCCTCTTCCATTCTTTAGTGTCAATCTTAGTAGGAGAGCTGGAGATCATTCATCCTGCAAGTTTCTAGCCCTTAAGCTTCCACTTAGGTTTGAAAGAGTAAGCCAATGCCTGGGTAGAACCTCACATAGAATCTCCAGGGGGCAGCAAAGCAGGTTTTTCTAAGTAGGGGCAAAGCATCATTACCTGCATGGCTCTTTGTGCTCTCCTCCCTCCAGAAGCTAAATATACTATTGCAGAGCAAACACACATAACAGACATTTGCTTAATCTATGGGTAGCCAACATGGTGCCCTCCAGATGTTATTGGGACTCCAACTCCCATCAGCCTCAGCCAACAAGACCAATAGGAATTGTAGTCCAACATCTGGAAGGAACCACACTGGCTACCCCAGACTACATAATTTATTTTGTTTGTATTTGGAAAATTTATACATCGTTTACTAAAAAAGATGTAATCATGTCCAAGTGATGTACGGGTCCGGTTATATCTATCAAACATGACTAAATTACACAAACCAATTAAAAACAAATATACATAAAATCACTATCAAAAAGAAAGATAAAATCAGTAACACATTTAAAACAAAAATAACTAAAGCATGTGTCTGGATAGGCTTGCTGAAACAGAAAAGTTATTAGCAGGCATCAAAAACAGTACGGTAAGGGTACCTGGTGAATGTCAATAGGCAGGGAGTTCCAGAGGACAGGTGATGCCATACGAAAGGAACAAACGTAGTGTGGCACTTGTAAAAGTGCAAGTTCTGCAGATCAAAGTGATAGAACAGGCACATACTGCATAAACCAATTCCTTAAGTAAACTGGGCCGAAGCGTTTAAGGACTTTATGCTGTTTTTCTCAGCACAAAATCTGAGTTACGTTGGCATAGAGAATACTGAGATTATGCATGTGCGAATACGCACAGTGATGGTTATGCATGTACCAGCAAAAGGCCTTTTCAGTTTTGTGACAGGGGAGGATGGGGTGCAGAGTTCCAGTCCTCCCCTCCTCAATCCTAATTCAGAGATAGTTGGGCCTCCAAGAGTGAAGGAGCAGTTTCTGCCCTCGCCACAACTTTTCCCCACAGGAATAAACAGGTGCCATACAGTTAAGAGACCCGGTGAGGCAAAAGAGTCATGACTATGACTGTGGAGACCCAAGTTCAAATCCCCCACTCAGCCTTGATGTTTACTGGGTGAGCTTGGGCCACTCACCATTTTGCATCTTTGGGGAAGGGCCGCAGCTCAGTGGTAGAGGATCTGCTTTGCATGCAGAGGGCCCCAGGTCCAATCCCTGGCATCTCTGGGTAGGACTAGGAGGGACCAGCTGTCTGAAACCCTGGAGAGTCACTGCCAATTGGTGTACTGAGCTAGGTGAACCAATGGTATAAAGCAGCTTTTCATGTTCCTAGAGGTGTGAAGGCCTGAAAGAAAACCGGGAAGAATTCAGGATGCCCCCCTCCCCGAACTTTTCAGGTTTTTTCCTGGGCCTTCACATCTCTATATGTTCCTATGTTGCATCCTAACCATAATGAGCCCATACACATCTGAGAAGAAGCTCCCAGAAACTTGCGCTGCCAGACAACTCTCAACTTTCTGGCAGTCTTCATTTTAGAAACCAAAATGTCTGGGAAGCGGAGCAAATTAGAATTGATATGACATGTTTGCAGATGCAGTCGAAGCTAAGTATTGCTGTTCAATTAATAACAAGATCCCGGATCAGAACCGTCACAGATCAAGACACACACCCTGCTGCAAGCCACCATCCACTGCAACACGCCATCTCCTGGGTGCTGTAATAACACACACACGATCTGCATAAACTCAAGAGCCAAGGAGATGCAGCAGCCTCGACAAAAAGGCGTGGGCAGACACACAGACAGGCAGACACACACACACCTGTTATTCCTGGCAGTGAAGCTTAGGAGTTCTGGGCGCAGCATTTCAAAGAGGCCATTTCTCGCAGACAACAAAGGTTACAGAAACTTGTTTTAATTAGCATTCCGAATCTGCAGGGCACCAGCGTACGGGAATATCCAAGAAGAGGGCGATGGTGCTGATAAAACTCCCTAGGAATCTATGTGCATATAAACCACAGTGCAAGTCATAATCAAAAGGGAAGCTGAGGCAGGGATGGGTAAGCAGCGCCGAAACACTCCACCGCTCTGCTATGTGGGATCAAAGAGCAGAAACAAGTTTTTGGGTCTTCACTCCCTACTGTGCCAGGGGGTGGGGTGGGGGGTGGGGAGACTACAGTTTAATAGCTTCCATTCTTCCGTTTTTGAGCCAAAAACCACTCCCAGTCCTCCCTTCCCCTGCAAAAGCAGACAGATCTAGGAGCATAGCTTGTGGATGACTTCATAGCTGCTACTGCAATGAGACCAGGGTGTTTGTTACTGCAAGAGCTGGTGCTGGCAAGGGATCAACCCTGTTTGGGGCAATGTGTACGATCAGTGCACAGTATTTTTTAAGCATGCAGCCTTTGGATGACAGCAGCCCAGAGTTATACGAACGTGGACAGAGGGGTTATTGAGAATTACAATTTGGCTAATCTCTCCCTCTCTCACACCCACACCCCCCATGTACTGAGGAAGAAGGGTCACAAGAATTGAGGTCACACAAACTGATGCATGACGTTTCAGAGGCCCTGTTCAATGTTGTTGTTATGTGCTTTCGAAGTCGATTACGACTTATGGCGACCCTATGAACCAGTGACCTCCAATAGCATCTGTCGTGAACCACCCTGTTCAGATCTTGCGAGTTCAGGTCTGTGGCTTCCTTTATGGAATCAATCCATCTCTTGTTTGGCCTTCCTCTTTTTCTACTCTCTTCTGTTTTTCCCAGCATTATTGTCTTTTTTAGTGAATCCTGTCTTCTCATTATGTGTCCAAAGTATGACAACCTCAGTTTCATCATTTTAGCTTCTAGTGATAGTTCTGGTTTAATTTGTTCTAACACCCAATTATTGGTCTTTTTCGCAGTCCATGGTATGCGCAAAGCTCTCCTCCAACATCACATTTCAAATGAGTTGATTTTTCTCTTATCCACTTTTTTCACTGTCCAATTTTCACATCCATACAGAGAGATCAGGAATACCATAGTCTGAATGATCCTGACTTTGGTGTTCAGCCTTTCACTGAGTCAGCTGTCTTGCTCAGTACTGTCTACATTGACTGGCTGTGGTTCTCCAAGGTAGGCATCTCTCCCAGCCCTATCTGGAGATGCCGGGGATTGAACCAGCAACCTCCTGCATGCAAAGATGCTCAACCTGTAAGCTACGGCCCTTCCTGTAGTATACTTTGCTTGTTCATCTTTTCTGCTTGTGACATTTAATCAGGGTTAGGTGGGCTAATTTGTTTAGGGAGCTTTGCATACAGGAGATCCATCTGAGGATTGGACTAGATGAATTTTAGAAGCATTCCAACAAACTTTTTAAAAAGTGTGACTTACATTCAGTTCAACATCTGGAGGGCACCAGGTTGCAGAAGGCTGCTGTGCAGTCTACCCCAAGCTGGTGCCTGACAGATGTTGCTCGACAACAATTCCCATCATCCCTGACTATTGGCCATACTGGTAGCAAAGCGGATTTTGTTGGCAAAATCGAAATAAACTCCCACAAATAACCAACAAAATGTGCATTCATAACTTGGCAGCCAATACAACTGTTTTGAAGTGTAACATTAAATGTGTACTTTCCATGTGACTGAGAGTTTGGCTCACTTTGCACTATGCCCAACTGCCATATAAGACAACCTATATTTTGGGGTTGTTTTTCCAATTCTTTCTTCACCGATAACATTTTGATACCGTACTTTCTCTAAGGGTTTCAGAGCAATGTGCACATGTTTTTTGCCATTTCATTCCTGTGCGGTGCATTAGACTAAGAGACAGTGACTGGCCTAAAGGCAGCCAGTGAGCTTGATGACAGAATAAGGCCTTGAACAGAGGTCTCCCTGATCCCCATCCGGCCACCAGATCCAGCCACAATGTGCATTTTTAACATCTGCCATCCTGTTACAAGGATCCACAGGCTGCCCCGCCCATTTCCCATGCTCACCCTAAAAGCTATTCCACTACTATTAAGGAAGGACAGCTGGACTAATTCATCAGCCCTTTTGAAAGACAAAGCTGGCAAATAATGGCAGCAAAAGTCCCGTCTATGGTTCCAAATTGTCCTCTCGTTTGTGCATGCAGACATGCCTGAAGGCGGCAGCCATTAATGCTTTTAATAGGTAAAGTAACACCCTTCCTATAAAGCAGTCTGAGTAACTATCTGCTTACAGTGGCAAGTCGTTCCAGATGAAAGTCGCAAGGCGGGTCAGAAGGATGGTGGCTGTCACTTGCTTTCAGGAGTTCCAGGGCTGATTGCTCAGGGTGTGTGTGTGTGTATATATATATATATATATATGAATGATAGGGAGGATTTAGAGTTCTGTATTGCCACAAATCATGTAGGCTAGGACAAGGGCCACAGCCCAGTGGAAAAGCCCGTGCTTTGCATGCAAAAAGACTGCCGCTTCCAGATAGGCCTGGGAGAGACTCCTGTCTGAATCCCTGCATTGCTGGTGGCAGGCAACATAGGCAATAGTGAGTACAACATTCCAGGTCTCCAGTGTCAGTATTTTCCTGTCACTTTCAAACGCAGGGAATGAAATGAACAACTTGGGACTCTTCAGCAAGAAAAGAAACACCAGGTATGAGCGTAACACCAGGTCAAACCAAAGGAACGGCGTTTCTTAGGGTGCGATAAGATACAGTACAAAGCGGGTATATGCTGGGATGTTATCAAACAGAGCACGCCAGCATCGAAGGACACTGTGGGTGTAAAGACCACGCCAGCCAATGGCAAGGCAGATCAGTGGTGGAAAATAAACAAATAGCTGGATATACGGCCCTGAAAAGTTCACACAATCTTACTCATATGCTAGCACATGTGCACGAAGCAACTGACGGACAAAACCTGTGATAAGTTCTTTCTTTCTATAAAAGGAACAATACTTCAAAGCAACCCAATCTTACAGTATTGATTCAGACATAATGGCTTGTAGGAATCTAAGGAGCTACCTTATACGGAGTCACACTACTGGTCCATGTAGAGCAATACTATCTACACTGTTTGGCAGCTGCTCTCCGGAGTTTCAAGCAGGGGGCATTGCCAGCTCTACTGGGGGGCGGGGGTGGGGGGCAGGCCAGCGGATGGAACCTGGGACCTTCTGCGAGCAAAGCAGATGCTCCACCACAGAGCTACAACCCTTCCTCTATGTGATGCCAAAGTGAATCCTGGGAAACCAAGAAGAACTTTCTCTCTCTTGCACACACACCTGTCCTGACATCAGGTCTGCAACCCTACACACCCCCTTCATTTTATTTTCTTAAAACATGGCTAAGTTGCCTGTCATTTCAAAAAAGTTCCAAGGCGGTTCACAGGAATACAAAACAAATTAAGTAAAATCAGCAATAGCACAAGAGTACAGCAACATCCAGAGCAGCCAGGGAAGTTACAAGAAGCAGGGCATCAATCACCAGCAAATGCGTTGGCAAACAGGCACACTTTTATCAAGTGCTGAAAACGCACCACAGTTTGTGGTTGCCTTCTTTCAGAGGGAAGGTGTTTCCACAAGCTAGGCACCATTTCAGGAAAGCCCTTCCTCTGGGTTGCAGCAAGATGTAGAATTCAACAGGCTGCAGCACAGCCAGAAGGGCCTGATCCAAGGATCTTAGTGAATGGGCATGTCTATAAGGGAGGAGATGTTATTTTTCAGGTAACCTGGTCCCAAATTATTTAGGGCTCTATACAACTCAGTCACAAAACCTTACACTTGGCCCAGTAGCAAACTGATAGTAAGTGTAGCCCTTTTAGGATTGGCATCACATGCTCATTCTCAGCAGATCCACTCCACAACCTAATCACTGCATTCTGCACCAGCTGGAGTGTCAAGACCAACGTTAAGGGGAGCCCCACAAAGAGCACACTGCAGTAGTCCAATTATGGGTTTCCCAGCACATGAGGTACTGTAGCCAGGCTACCCATCTAGGAAAGGTACTGCTTGTCATTGCGGCCAGCTGGGCCTCCAGTGACAGGGATGGATCAATGAGTACCCCCAGACGATGCACCTGTTGCTTCAGGGGGAAGTACAACCCCATCCAGAAGACTCAATCTACCGACTTCCTGGATCCAGGAACCACCTACTCACAGGGCCTCCGTCTTGCCCATGACTCAGGTTCAGCTCAATGGCCCTCATCCAATCCACTGCTGTCCTCAGGCACTGGTCCAGGACTTGCCCAGTTACATCGGGTTCAGATGCAACACAGAACTAGCGCTGGGTGTCATCAGGGTACTGATGATACCACACTCCAAATTCCCTAATGACTCTCCTCCCACCCATCATGGCTTCATATAGATGTTAAACAGCATTGGGGACAGCATGGAAGCCTGTGCCACCTGACAGTGTTAGTTCAGTACAGCACTAACTGCCGAGGTGCAGTCAACTATTGCCACACTTTCTGAAGCTGGCCCTGCAGGTAGGAGCAGAACCACTGCAGTACAATGCCTCCACTTGCCACCCACCAAGGCGGTTGACTATGTGCACGCTAATGTCCTTAAAAAGCGGCAAGACCATTTTGCCTGGGCGGAGTTTGAAACAAACCTGCAGCAGGCTGTACACGTTTGATACATTTTTCTTATCGTACTGACTCCGTGTACACACTAGTGGGCAGAGCAGGGCGACGACGCCCAAACAGTTTTGCAATCAACAAGTCAGCCGACTCGTCCCTCTGCCCCCTTCCTTCCTTGCAGTTACTTGCTTGTGTCATTTGTGGATGTCCCTGGATCGCACTTTTAGGCGAAAGGAGATGAGCACTGCTCCGTTGCTTTATGGCTTCTGATTAGATGCTCTCTTCCCCAAAGGTTTTACAGTAACAAATAAACGGCGGCAGCTGAGGGGGCGAGATGGTTTTGGAGCCTCTGAGAGAAACAGGAGCCTCCAAGGCAGGAAGCGTGTGAAGGGAGGCCCCCCTCCTCGCACACGGGCCTCCGCACTCCCTGTTGTGTGCTGCTGCGGTGGCCCCCAATAGCTCCCTCTGGCCCCTTCCTGCTTGGAGGGAGCTGTCCTTGTGAAGCTGGTTTAAAGGGAAAAGGCATCTGATCTCTAAAATCCCAGCTTTTGGGTAAAAAGGGACAGAGTTGGACCAGCATCGTGTGTCCCCGGATTCTCAGTACAGAGGTGGAGACTCATTGAAAGCAGTGTAACTGAAGGCGTGTCTCTACTCAGTTCAGGAAGATAGCATGGCCAGTCAGACTTCCATGCTGGCAGGGACTAATGGGAGCTACAGTTCAATACATTGTTGGGGGGGGGGGCAGAGAGAGCACTAGACTGGCGAAGGCTGACATAGGAGGAAAAGTCTCCTGTGAATCGCCCTGAGTCTGAGCTGCTCTTTCAACACTTCTCCACTGTACCAGTAGGACATAACTAAGGAGAATTACAACTCAATTAAAATGAAATTAGCTGTACCTAGCATACAGCCACGCAACAGCATTAGATCTCTTTAGTGGCAATTGCCTCTCTCCAGGGAACTCTGGGAACCGTAGTCCTTTGAGCGGGGATAAGGACTTTCAAGAGAGAATTCTCAGCACCTTCCTCAGACTAAAATTCTCAAGTTTTTTTTTTTTGAGGGAAGCCATGACAGTTAAACTGGAATGAAATTGCTACACGCTTGTAATGTGCATTTTCCCAAGTAATTTGGACATGTAAAAATGTATTCTATCCTATATTCTAATTCCAATTAATTGCCTTTGTTTATGTAGCCAAAACAGCAATAGCCATGCACAAGATGGAGTTATTAGCACAGTCAGGTTTGCAATAATAATGATGATAATAATAAATATATTTAAGAAAAAAGATGCAATGAGGATTACGTATGCTCATTGCCCACAGAATCCTGCCTGCCTGTTGAGGGGATAGGGACTACAAACAGGGTGGGAGGGGGAATGGAACGGAGTAGCTGAAAAAAGAGAATTGAAGAAGAGGCACATAGACATGCAATGGAGAGAACCACCTCACTGTCTAGATACATCCAGGGTTGATAAAAATCAATGATTTAAATATATATATATATATATATTTAAATTTAAATCAGATTTCAAAATTTTCTTAAAACAATTAGTAAAAAAAGAGCCTAGGTCAAAGATATAATCATGAATACCAATTATACTTCTAATTATATTCTATGAATGTTAACAGCAGTTTATGGAGATGGGAGATAACCTGATCAGCCCTATTCTGCAGGTGGTGTACATGAAGTGTATGTTCTTCTCTGTTTCCCTCTCTTGGCCTTGCCTCTCTCTAAGTTCAAAGAGAGAGAAGGTCAATTAATAGAGAATTTGGGGAGATGAAGAAGATCCGAACAAGGAGGGGACCCACTGAAGTGGCAATCCAGCTCTCAAGAGCAGTAGCCTCTTCTGCAGGTGCAGAGAGTTTTTTTTCCTTCCTTTTGATTAATTCATTCTAAACTGAGGAATTGAAAAAGCAGGAAAACTTGTATTCTTTTCCAGACAATAAACAAGGAAGACAAAAGCGAAGAAGACTGAGTTAACTGTACCACCCAATATTTTAAGTTTCTCATGTTGACTTAGTTGAAATTACCTAAATTTTGTTTTAAAGAACTTTATATTTATCTAAAAACTTAGTTAACCATTAAAAAAATCCACACACGTTTTGCTAATGTTGTTGTTTGTTGAAGAAGAAAACTAGCTAGAACAACACACAACCTTATTAGTACAATTTAAAAGCCTGTTTGGTGATGGTGATTCTGGCACATCATGACAAAAATATCATGAAGAGTTGGAAGGGGCCTATAAGGCCACTGAGTCCAACCCCCTGCCTCAATGCAGGAACTCAACTTAAAGCATTCCGACAGGTAGCTGCCCAGCTGCCTCTTAAATGCCTCCAGTGTTGGAGAGCCCACCACATCCCTAGGGAATTGGTTCCATCGTTGTACTGCTAATTGAACAGTTGAAGCTGGTTCATCTCTTGAATGACTTCACAAGTTCATTTTGCTTTAGTACTAAAATGACCAAATTATCATCCCATTTTTTGATGAAAATTAATCTGAAAACTATTCAGAATAATTGCTTACTGAAAACTACATATTTTGAGTATATTTTTTAAAGTTATATTAAACAATAAAAATGATGATGAAATAGAATCTTCCTCACTAGTGATTTAAATAATTGAGTCCTTCAGAGAAGTGATTTAAATCATGATTTAAATCAAATCAACCCTGGGTAGATCATTTCCTGGTTCAAGCTCAGAAGCTATGTTTAAGTTTCCCTAGGGAAGAAAGTGAGACTTGCCCATAGAGAAAGCCAAGATTTTAATGCTTGGCATTAGTGAGTTTCCCCCCCCACACACACACACACAAAGAGGGTTGAGAATGCTCAGTGGACATGGAATGAAGACTGAGTGTTGCAGAAGGAAAACTTGGTGGAGGAGGAAATCAAACAGAATTGTTGGGACTCTGAACAGAAGTTTGTCATATGGCAACATTTTGTTGCAGGGTCTCACTTACCTTGTTCTATTTAATTTTACCATGACCAGTGGAATAAGGCAGGGGGGTTTGGGGAAAAGGAGGAGTCTTTTGGGTTGTAAACCTCACAAATTTTTAAATAATGCTCCAGCCTAATGAAAGATGGTTTCGCTTGCCATAGCACCAACAATTAACATCGGTTTTTTTCTGCTTTAAGGACTAGGAGGGGTCTCTTACCAATTCTCAGCACGCTTAACAAACTACAGTTCCCAGGATTCTTGGGGGAAGCTATGACTGTATGATACTGCATTAAATTTATACTGCAGATGCAGAGGAAGGGGGGAATAGGCACCCACTACCCGCACTTTTTGAAAACAATTGAAGATGTTTTTCTTTTGACAGACTTTTCCAGCTGGATAAAAAAGTCTCTGCCTTATTTATGTTCTTTTGGTATTGCTTTTAAACTTTTTCATCCAGTGATGCCTCCCCCATCCCCAGCCCATATAGTCTACCCACATGGGAAGAGCTTTTCCAGCTGGATGAAATGTTCCTTTTGTATTGTCCTGAAAACTTTTTCTCAGTTATATTTTGTACTCTTTTTAAAACTATTTTTTGCTGTTTTTATTATATGTTTTAAATCATCTTGGCACACATGTAAAAGGTGATTCATTACTATTTATTAAATAAATAAATAAAATATAGCGTGTGTGTATATGTGTGTAGAGACAGTTTATATATTTACACACTGCACACATGCATATAGACACGAGCTGCCATAGGCCAGATCCCTGGTGTTGAGGACTTGGCAACTGGCATGCAGCAGGAAGCCTCTGGAACCGGCCAATCTTGTATCTTGTTGCCTTCAAGTAACCTTCTCAGCCCTCATCTTCAACCTGCAATTTTACACTGGCAGATATCCTGGTAGACAGGAAATATAAAAGACTCACCAAAGTTTTGCCTTGCAAATCAGTCCTGGTGTAGGCAAGCACGCTATTGCTATACACATAATTAGGAGTAATTGTTAGCTGTGCCCTGTAGTTAATCCTTTCATCTGAAGTGATACAAGATGAAGAAGCATTTGAAAAGGCTGTCATAGAAACAATTAGAATCCTCCAGCTCAGCTTCAGTTTTCATAAAATTCAGATGTGATCTCTCTTGTATATATTTTCTACTATGATTTGTTGGCCACGTAAACACTTAAAGGATATTAAGGAAATTCACCTCACCAAAAGCCCAAAATATGCACCCACGGCCTTGGTCGCATAAACAGTTACTCTGGCTTTCATAGCCCTTTAATGTGGTTTTAACTTCTCAGAAGGATTGAAATGGGGAAATAAACAAGAATACGCAGAGAGAGAGAGGAGCTTGTGCCCCTGTTTCTTAACTGGTTGCATGTGAGGATGCTTTAACAAAATACAGGCCCTCCAGATCCCACTGTTTCATTCTCTAGAGCAGTTTCCTCCAGGTATACAAAGAATGACGTGAGGAGAGCTTGCATATTCTCACATCGGCTGGTGTTCATGCATGTGTGCAAGATGGGGTGGTGGTGCTCAGATGACCTTACGTACTGAAAGAAGGTGTGAAGCGGGTTGCAAAACTACCGTCCCCTACCCTTGACGTGAGCTGCAGCCACAGTCTGCAGACAGGTGCAGCGACCACCACCACCCCTGGTCCATGTATTTTGGCCATGTGTGAAGAGGCTCTACAGATACACTGGTGTACACACCTCACAGTCCTCTATGCCAGGGGATCCTGGTTGGGCCAGGGTCCCTCTTGACGTAGAGCCAGTTCTCACACTGGCTGAGCATGTGGGGATGTCAGTATCGCAAGCATCAATGGTGGAGAGAAGTGCTCGCTGCACCTGCCAGTGGAGGTAGCAGGCGGGGCTAGCCTGCATGCGCCCCCTCACATATTCTTTCGTGACATGGGGAGCCAAATGAATCCCCGTGTGTGTGTTGGGGGGGGGAATGGCGCTCATGATCCTAAATCAGTAGTTCCCCAACTTTTTTTCTCCCCTCAGACCACTTGAAAATTGCTGAGGGTCTTGGTGGACCACTTTGTGATTTTTCTCCCTGCTGTAGCCATAGTAATTCCACATAATTCAAACTGTAATGCAACAAAATATAACACAAAAAATTAAAGAAGGAATAAAAGTACAATTAAAAATCAATATATTTAAGGCAACATGTGCCGTCTCCAACCACACATCCACAAACACTCCACGGACCACCCAAATGAAGACTGGTGGTCTACACTAATAACTCATTTCAGTTTTATACCAGATTTGTCACGGCACCCCACCAAAGAATTCCGGGTGTTCAGTTTGGTGAGGGTGACCAGAATTATCTTTTAAGAGGTCTGTCTACCTCTCCTCACAGAACTACATTTCCAGGATTCACAGGGGCGGAGGAAATAAAGACAGCAAACAAGGTTCCAGCCCAGGTCTCTCATAATCTCAGTCTAAACAATCCCTATTTAATGCTACAGTACTGACATGCATTTGGATTTCCTGACAGAGAAGTGTTGTGGGATGGCCATTTCCAGACTGAAGCCATCTGGAGCAAATTGTTCAACTGAACTGTTTGTGCCTGCAGGTATCTCCGGCGTGGGCTCACGCCGCTTGCTTCAGATCTCTGCCAACATGGCACGGTTAACTGTAAGGGGTTGCACAATCGGGAGACGCACACTTTGAATAGGCACAATACTGCTTTCCCCACTATGTCAAGGTTGCTCTTGTGTACTGAATCCATACTCAACAATGCGTCTCCCCTGCCAGTTGTACTTATTAAGCATAGGAACACAGAAAACTGCCTTATAAGCTTTAGCAGTGGCTCTCTGGGGGTTCTCTCCCAGCCCAACTAGAGATACCGGGGATTGAACTCGGGACCTTCCACGTGCAAGGCAAGCGCTCTACCACTCAGCTATGGCCCTATGACTGTATTTTGACTTTCAAATCTGGATAGTAAGCAGGTGAAGTGTGAGATCTGCGTATAAATTCAGTACCCAGCTCTTACGCGGAAACTGGATCGCATGATGTTGCTGTAGCATACCAGATTTGAAGTTCTGGACCTTTTACAGCACACCCCTATGCAAGTCTACTGAGAAGTAAGTCTGACTAAGTTCAAACACCGTCTGTGTGTGTGTGTGTGTGTTCTGTCACTCGCTTGTCAGATACGGCTGGGAAAGACTCCTCTCCCAAGCCCTGGAGAGGTGCTCCCAGACCCTATCAAGCTGGCTGGACCAATGGTCTGTCTCAGCATTAAGGCAGCTTCTCAAGTTCTTAGGTTCTTGCAGAGGGATCCATCCAGAAAGGGCACGTCTGTGAACTGTGCCTCTGGGAGGAGAGGAAGGAGAGACGAGACAGAAGGTGCTGCTTCTCACACTCCTGTTTATGTAGACACAACCTAAAATCCAAAGTGATTCATGGCAGCAGATCTGGATTCATCCAGCAGACCCAGTAACCTGCCTCTACCAAGCAAGTGCACACCATTTGCAGCCAATGGGGGAACAATAAAGTCGAAAGTCCGCTTTTTTCCCTGGAAGGCTACATCTGGAAAATAGTACAGTTCCAGTTTTTAGAAACCACCCATCCTCTCCCCCCAAGGGGTGATAAAAGCCGGGCTTTTGCCTGGATGCTGACCAAGGAAGAAGGGAGAGCAGTCCTACCTCTTAACTGCTGGGCTCAAGCTTTTCCAGGGCCCAAAAAGCTACATTTTGCATTCCCAGCATTCCACCATCCAGCAAGGGCAAGGATGGCAGGCATCCAAGGCAGATGAGCAAGTGAGCAAGTCTTGATGTGTAATTATCATGAAAGCAAAGCAGGCTTGAGCAGAGCAAGGGGACACCTCCAGAGGAGATGAATATACATAAACAGAGACTATCTCGGGTTCCCCTGCAGCACCAGCACATAAACCTTGAGATTAGAGTTATTATTTTCAAAGCAGAGGGGCAGGGCAGAGAACAGGCATCTCTGGCTCTGGAGAACACCTTACAGCCTTTGCTCAATGGAATGATGGCTCCTTCCTCAAAACAGCTGACACTACAGCCAGCGGTGGCTGGTGGCTCCATGTCAGTGGGGCAGTGGAATCAGCTCCAGAGGTGCTTCAGCACCTTGGACAGCTCCTTGAAATTTCAGAATACAACCTGGAACAGATTCCATTGCCCCACTGACATGGAGCTACCACCGCCACTGACTACAGCTGAGCCACTATGGGGCACCCGACACAGAAGGGCAGGTTCAGAGCCTTTTTCAACCCTGATGGTCACCCCATGGCTTTGGGCAGACCACAGCCCCTTAGCTTTGAACGACTTACAGCCAGAATAGCCAACATGGTGCTCTCCAGATGTTGCTGGACTACAGCTTCCATCATCCCTGGACATTGTCTGACAACATCGGGAGGGCACCATGTTGGCTGCCGCTGACCTGCAAGCTCATTTTTTGGTAGAGAAGGCAAGAACAGTAAAAGTTCTCGGTACTGTAATATGTAACAGTATTTTTGGGGGGAGGGGGAGACTCATCGCCTCCATGATACTAACAGCAAGCTCATTCTCAGAGTGCGAATCCTTATGGAGCAAAAATGGCACTACGCACACACGAGAGGAAGGTGTCAGCATGCTTGAGGAAAACCAAAAGGTTTGCAAGTACAAAAAAAATCTTTAGGGAGAAAAAATGTCAGGTGGTGGGGGAAGACCCTAAAACAGCTCAGTGAGGACTGAGCATGTTCAGTAGGCAAGGAACATTGGCTGGATTTCTTGGGAGGGGGACTAGAACCGAGTAGCCTGGAAGAGCTATGATCCACCCTGTTTCCTTGGTTTCCTCTTCCTCCTATCCAAGGTGGTGGTGGGATACTCATGCCCTTAATAGAGGCTGGCTGCACAATGTTTCCATCCAGCCCTGAACTCTTTGATGCAGTGCAAGGAACTGCACTCCTGTGGCTGGGGACTGGATGAGCACCTCCTGCACAACAGCCCCTAAACCTCCCCACCACTTCCCCAGAGCACTACAACACTCGGGTTTGGGGCTGGCCATACCTGAGGGAAATGTAATCCTTGCTCACTGCTCACTTTTTGGCCATTCCCTCTTTACCGTTCCCCACCCTCCATGGTCGTTGAGGACCCTCCCCGAATCCTCAACCCCTCCCCAAGCTTAATAAATTATAAAAATCCAAGATTAGCTTTTGTTCGAGGGCATGGCTGATTCAGAAGGTATAAAAGAACACTGGTAATAGCAGAGTGCAAGTTCAAAACTGTCTTATCTGTGACTAACACCAGTACTATGCGTCTGTTCAAAATGGGTCACATACTTTATCTCGGTAATCTTTAAAGCAACCCTGTTAAGCAGGTCAGCATTATCCCCATATTGCAAACAGGGCACCGAAGGCAAGAGATGAACGACTTGCCAAGAAACTGCCCTGATAAGTCATAGCTAAAGCAAGATTCAAAGCAGGGGATTTCCCACTTCACATCACACACTCTTAGCTTTTACGCTACACAACACTAGAGCAGCCTTCCCCAGCCTATCACCCTCCAGATGATATGGCCTACAATTCCCATCAGCCTCAATCAGCATGAACTAGACAATGCCTTCTGCGTCTTTCAAAGAGAGAGTGCTTTGTCTGCAACTGCATGTACACAACAGTTTAAAAATCCAGATCCAGGAAAGGTACGGACCTACAACAGCAAGCCACTCCCACCTAGTCAGCAGTGGAAAAGCCACAGCTGTAGTTGCTCACAAACCAGAGGTGCCAATCTTTTATTGCATTTATATTCCAACTTTTTCTCCATGGCGTTCATGGTAACATACATGGTTCTCCCCCTCCTCATTTAATCCACACAATAACCATGTGAGGTAGTTCAGACTGAGAGGCAGTGACAGGCCCAAGGTCATCTACTGGGAGCAAGGGCAGGATATAAATCAAATCAATCAATCATGAGCTTCATGGCTGAGTGGGGATTTGAACCCTGGTCTCTACGATCCTAGTCTGACATTCTAACCCAATCTTTCTGGCAATGCTTCCCACATCATGCTTCTTCTATATGGAAGTCTGCCTACCATTCTACCCCAGTATCAAAAAGTGCTAATTGTTTATTATTTATTTACTGAATTTATATCCCGCCCTTCCTCCCAGAAGTAGCCCAGGACAGCAAAGAAGAACACTTTAAAACATCTTTAAAAAAAGATTGTTATTGACTAATGCATTTGCACATTGGCATCAACGTGAGTGGCACATGGCAAACTAACAGTAAAAAAAGACAAGATCCTTGTGCCCAGTGACTGGCAATCTAAAACTCAATCCAGGCGGAAGGAGCACAGGAATGAGGAGGAAGATGAAGGCC
Source organism: Rhineura floridana (assembly GCF_030035675.1). Classification (NCBI taxonomy): domain Eukaryota; kingdom Metazoa; phylum Chordata; class Lepidosauria; order Squamata; family Rhineuridae; genus Rhineura; species Rhineura floridana. The sequence continues at coordinate 305,527,175 of NC_084480.1, read as the reverse complement.
AGGGTACCAAGGGGGAGACTATGCATTTAGTCTAGCATACAGTGCCTTGCAAAAGTAATCAGTCCCCTGACCAATGCTCATATTACTGAATGGTACATTGTAATTTCGTTCTGTATGATATTTTATTTTGAAACACTGAAATTCAAAATCAATTATTGTAAGGTGACATTGGTTTTATGTTGGGAAATGTTTGTAAGAAACATAAAAAACTGAAACATGTTGCTTGAACAAATATTCAACCCCCCCCATTAATATTTGGTAGAGCCACCTTTCGCTGCAATAACAGCTTTAAGTCTTTTGTGGTAGGCATGTACCAGCTTCGCACACAGTGTCGGAGGGATTTTGGCCCATTCTTCTTGGCAGATTCGCTCCAGGTCTTTCAGGTTGGTTGGACGTCGCTTGTGGACCTAAACTTTCAAATAGTGCCACAGATTCTTAATGGGATTGAGATCAAGACTCTGACTAGACCACTGTAGGACATTCACCTTTTTGTTCTTGAGCCACTCTAGTGTTGCTTTCGGCCTTGTGCTTGGGATCATTGTCCTGCTGAAAAGTGAATTTCCTACCAAGCTTCAGTTTTTTAGGGGACTAAAGCAGGTTCTCTTGCAGTATTTCCCTGTAGTTTGCTCCATCCATTCTTCCTTCAATTTTAACAAGATGTCCAGTCCCTGCTGATGAGAAGCATCCCTGCAGCATGATGCTGCCACCACCATACTTCATTGTAGGGATGGTGTGCCTTGAAGCATGGGCAGTGTTAGGTTCGCACCTCACATAGTGCTTTGAGTTTCGGCCAAAAAGTTCTATATTGGTCTCATCTGACCACAAAACCTTTTCCCACATCGCAGCTAAAGCACTTTCATGCTTTCTGGCAAACTCCAGATGTGCTTTCAGATGGTACTTTCTGAGTAACGGCTTCTTTCTTGCCACCCTCCCATACAGGCCAGTGTTATCCAGAGTTCTTGGTATGGTTGACTGGTGCAACATTAATCCACTGCCAGCCACTGAACTCTGTAGCTCCTTCCAAGTGATTGTTGGCCTCTCTGTGGATTCTCTCACAAGGCTCCTTCTTGTTCGAGCGCTGAGTTTTGAGGGACAGCCTTTTCTTGGCAGTGCCTGGGTGGTGTGATACAGCTTCCACTTCCTGATTATTGATCCAGCTGTGCTCACTCGGATATCCAAACACTTGGGTATTATTTTGTACCCTTTTCCTAATCTATGCATTTGTATTACATTGTCTCTCACTTCTGCGGAATGCTCCTTGGTCTTCACTTTCCTTCAGATCCACAGCCTGACCAACGATCCTTCAACGGTGGGGGTTTTATCCTGACAATGTGACAGCAACTTTAATGGTTCACAGGTGGAGGCCAATGGTAAGGTACCTGTGTCCTCGACAAGGCAATTTATTTCATCTGTGTAAACTGGGAGCTTCCACAGCACAGGGGTTGAATACTTGTGCAAGCAACATGTTTCAGTTTATGTTTCTTACAAGCATTCCCCGACACAAAACCAATGTCGCCTTACAATAATTGATTTTGAGTTTCAGTGTTTCAAACTAAAATATGCTTCTGGATACCAGCTGCCGGGCAGCGTAAGTGGGAAGAGTGCTGTTGCACCCTGATCCTGCTTGCAAGCTTAAAGCGTTTGGTTGGACACTGTGGCCAACCTGATCCAGCGGGATCCTCCTGGTGTTCTCACATGATTAGAAACATGAAGCGCAGCTAAAAAAAAGGGACAGGAAGCAGGCTGAATGGCAACAATGGCCAAAAAGAAGCCAGGCAGGGATGGGAGCTTGGAAGACGAGGCGGGATCTAAGCTGGAAATGTCGTTTCCGACAGGATACAAGATGCCTGGGCTGCAATTCAGAGTGGCAATCAGAAGAATCAGAAAGGCTTTAAAAGATGAGCAAATTCCAGCTGCTTTGGCAACATTGGTGTTCTTTTGCAATGGTTAACCTCAGAAGACACTGGGGATAAAGACTTTCAGTGCAATCCTAAACATGTCCACTCAGAATACTTACTGAATGCAGCGGGGCTTCCTTCCAGGTAAGTGAAGTTAGCTGTCTTTGTGGTAGGGAGACTGCCTTCTCAATTTTACTTGGATACTCTTACAGCTGTCTGATCTCTCTTGCTGCCTGTCTAATTTATGCCAAGAGAAATTTGCATGTAACAAGGTTAGTTTACCTTGAGATGGGGACCTCTGTAATCATACACACACAATGCACCCTCCACCTTAAAGAAAATTCAGAGTTTGCATGCAGTACTATGAAGGAAACTGTTTTGGTGCTTTCGCAGCTTTACCACAAGAAAACGACATCTGACAAGATTCCAGAATAGCAGGTGCTGTTAGTCTGCTGCAGCTAAAAAGCTATTATGAAGTGGGCTCTTGTGTTTGGGAATTCATGCTGTGATAAATCTGCCTCTAACGTGCCAGAGTTCTCTTTGCCTTTTTGACATCTGAAGATGAATTTAGAAAAAAAGAAAGTGAGGGGAGAGAGGGATCGTGTGCTTTTTCTTTCCACTTACTCTGGCACACTTGGGTTCTGAGACGGTTCCACTCTCACTCCTTAAGAGATCAGCAACCATCTTCCCAGTCTCATGCAACCGGTCCTGATGTCAATGAGAGCCCTCCTCTACCTGGATAACAAGGCAACACAATCCTTGGGATGCTGCCTAAGACCAGGTCAGACTATTTGTCCATCTGAGTCAGTGTTCTTCACTGGCAGTGACTCTCCAGAGGTTTCCCCATCACCTCCTGCAAGAGATCCTTTCTGAAGATCATTAGCAGAGCTCTGATCAGGCCAAAGGCCCATCTAGTCCTGCAGCTTGTTTTCACAGCGGATGACTAGATGCTACTGGGAACCCCGCAAGCAAGGCCTGCGTTCACTAGCACTCTTCCTCACTTCTGATTCCCAACAGCTGTTAATACAGAGTCATACTAACTCCAACACTGAAACTGGAGGTTTTATACGAGAATATGTGCTTTATCAATAAGCTATTGGCTCGTCTTTTTATTTATGAACCCAGATTGGACCTTTCTAGCCCCACCCGTCAGAATTACACTTAAGTCTAAGCATAGCATACAGGAGAGCAGATGTGCCGTAAAGAGGAAGGGGGAAATCAAGTGGTAGAGACACGTGCTTGAGGGAACACAATGTTTGGTAGATACCTTTTGCTCTCACACTAAAGGATCTAGGAGCATAAGAAGCTGTCTTATAAGGAGACAGACCATGGGTCCATCTGGCTCAGTATTGTCTACACTGACTGGCAGTTGTTCTCCAGGGTGTCAGACAGGGGACATTCCAGTCCTACCTGGAGATACCAGGGACAGGACCTGCATGCAAAGCAGATGCTCTGCAACTGAGCTACGGCCTTCCAAACCTAATTTGGGGTGGGAAGGAATTCTGCTTTGGTTGGATTGGGTTGGAGTGGGGAAGAGAGGACCATTTCCCTCTGTTTGGAATATGTGATATTGTCCTGGTGCACGATAATATCCAAGGCACTTATGAATCTCAGACAAGGGTGGCTAACCTGTCGGATTACAGCTCCTGTCGTTGCTGACCACTGGCCATGCTGGCTGGGAATGATGAGAATTGGAGTCCAACATCTTCTGGATAGCCACAGGTTAGCCACACCTGACCTAGTGTTTACTCTCTAAAATAAGAGATGCTATGGTGAAAAGTGCTTGTCACACCCAAGGACTTAGAACCACTTCCTCCTAATCTTGCATGTTTGAAGCTGGTGTGTGTTTGCTCAGTGGTTAAGGAGGAGGCCTTCTGCATATGATCAGGGACGTTTTTCAACTAATGACAAATGCACAATTCTGAGAAGGGGGGGACAAGAAAAAAGTTTAATTTTCAGCTTTCTCAAGAAGTCTGGGTTTAGGTTTACATTGTCAGTTGAGTTGTTGGGTTTCCCAAGAAGAAATCCAGTTTAAAAAAGTTCCAATGACAAATTTTGAAAATGGCTTTGCATGTGTGAGAAATGTCTAATCTTGAATGTATGAATTGCTTTTCGCTGAGCAATATGCTGTGCTCTGGTGAAACTAAAGTAAGTAAATTACTACATGCATACAGCCAAACATAATCGTTTCAGGAATCAACACTACTGTTATCAGTCTTGGTGTTTTTGGACTTGGTGTAAACTGCCTATACAGCATTTGTGAGTGATGTTAATATCAGGCACAGAGTTCAGTGAGGATGTCAGCTAGCTTACTTTTTATTAACAAGTTTCTAGCCCTTATGGTGATGGTATGTGGGTATGACAATATTCGAGAAGCCAAGCAGTGATTAATAGGGTTTGAGAGATAAAGCTACTGTGCCTTGAGATGCTTTTTGTTCTTCAGTTATGGCTAGAACAAACTGCACCAAATATGTGAAGTTATGTTAATTTAATTAACTTAAAACATTTAAGTTGTAGATTTTACTTGGAAAAAAAACTATACGAATTAGATGCTTCTAGATACAGAATGCACACAGATTTCCCATGTGCTGTGTTTAATTCTTTGTTGCTTCTGAAATAAGACTAGAAGAATATTTTATTTCCACACTTGAAGAGGTTTATTTTAGTCTATTTTAGACTATGTGGGAGTAATCTCCCCTTGTGTCTCTGCATGAGTATTCTGGAAGTGCCTTGATCAGGAGGAAGGCAGGACACTGATTTATACAGGGAAACAACAGACATCCTGGCCTGAAAGCGAGTAATGCCGTTCTATTGGGAATGCTTCAATATTCAAATTACATCTAATACAGAGGTGGGGATAGAATTACCTGACTCCAGTGGAGACAGACTGATTCAACCTTGCTTCTTCCCAAAAAAGGCACACAGAGATGCTGTGGGTAGCATCTTCCATGAGTACATATTTTTACATTATAGATTTATTAACATCCTGCCTTTCCTCCAGTGAACTCAAGGCATCGTACGTGGTTCTCCTGCCACATCTTTTATGCTCACAACAACCCTGTAAGGTAGGTTAGGCTGAATGATGACTGGGTCAACCCAGTGAGCTTCATGGCAGAGTAGGGACATGAACCTGGGTCTCCACAGCCCTTGTCTAACCAAGCCCCCACTCCTCAATCTGGTGCCCTTCAAAGGTATTGGACTACAACTCCCATCAGCCTCTGCCAGCATGGAGAAGGCTGCTTTAACCACTACACCCCCTTGTCTCTCTTTCGTTTTTTTCCCTTCGTGGCAGATTACAAATCACGACTATATACCCTGGAAAAGAGCTCAAAGTCCAGACTGCAACTGAATTTCTCCCTCTATCTCTGACCCTGGTTGGCTCATGTCATTTGCAGGCCTAATATCTATGCTGATGAGCAGTGTGCTCTGCAGAGGCTTCACCGCAGTCGAAAAACTCTGGATTGTGCCGAGCATATCAGGAGGAGGGGCTGCAGAAGAAGCGTCCTAGGCCTTCACCTCTTTCTGTTATGTACGCTCAACACACACAACCACACTCTTCTGTATCTTCCTGGGCAATGGCCAGAGTTTATCACAGAGAGTTGAGTCATGCCAGCCTCAGGTAACCTTCCGCCGGTCTCTTTGATCAAGGGTTTTCTGAAGGGCGAAAGGAAGGCGCCATTCCCTATCAGGGCGATAAGAGAGACTCCACTTCATTTAATAAACACAAACCTTTGCTTTCTGTGAAATAGCTATATTGCCTTTTAAATATATACGTGTGTGTGTGTTTGCCGTGCCGATTCACAGGCCCTGGGAACAGAATGATCTCGGCAGTTAAAAGCCAATAATAAGATGACACCTTTGTGACTCTAGGCTGAAATATGGACGTTACACCCGATTAGTGCAATGAATCTTCTGGGCTTTTGCCAGCCACTGAAAGCAAATGTCTGCTTTGACTCAATCTCTTCAGTAAGCAAGCCCTTTCACAATCGCGACTGAGAAATACAGAGAAAGTGACATAGAAGCTGCCTTTTTGTGAAAGCCAGCATGGTAAATGGTTAAGGAGTCAGATGAGGAATGGAGAAACTCAGGATCCAACTCCAACTCAATTCTGCCAGAAAGCTCATTGGGTGACTGTCCTCTAAATCTCTCTCTCAGCCTAGCCTACCCTACCCTACCGGGTTGTTGTGAGGACAAAAGGAGGGGAAAGAACACAACCTTGAACTCCTTGGAGAAAAGGTGGGGCATACATTAATCCTAATCACAAAACCGCTGCCCAAGAGTGAATCCTTATATAGTCAAAACTGCATTATTTGGACTATTAACTCCCATCAGCCCAAGCCAGCATCGGCAATGGTCAGGAGTGATAGGAGTGGTAGTCAACAACATCTGGACACTGGGTTTCTCCAAGCTAATGGCAGAGGCTCTTTGGGGTCTCAAGGAGAAAAACCTCTGCGTGCTACTTGTTTCCTGGGATGGACACATACGAAGCTGTTTCATGCAGTCTGTTTACCTTCATTACACTCTGCTACTCTGTCCAGCAAGGTCAGGCAGGACTGGTTCTTAGCCCAGGTGCCCAAGCCTCTTCGAGCTGGAATTGACCAGGCGCTTTCTAAACTCAAAGCACGTGTTCCACCACGTGAACTCTGCCCCTTTCCCCAGGAGCAATCAATACCCACCGCCAGGGATATTCACCATCATCACCATCATCATGTGAAAGCAAACTTATCCCTCGTGTGAGATACCGATTGCTCCCGGAGAAGCAAGCAGAAAGCAGCCACTTCCATTTGAAAAGCCTGATCCCGCATCCTTTGGCTTACAAGAGGTGGTGGGACAAAAGGCAAAGCACCTAAGAAGACACAGTGTTGGTTTCACTGTCCATGCAGAACCTTTGAAGCAGAGAGAGCCAACCAAAAAGCTTTCAAAATGGAGATGCAATTCAGAACTGGCACCAGGGGTTGGCATCACAAGGCACTTGCAGAGGCCCATTCCCCACCCAGGGTCCCACCGCTGATGCCCATTGCCCCCTGGCCTGGCTCCTTCTCACTTTGCTCTTGCTGCCTTCCCACATGCCCTATCCCTATACCAGCCGTTCTTAAATTGTGCTCCACAGCACGCCTGCATTAAACATTCATCTGGATTTTTACTGTGCGCTTATGGCTTCTTTTATTTCTATGCTGTAATTTATAGTATTATAATTTGCATTCCAGAGGGAGGGAGGGAGGGAGAAGGAGCAAACACAATGAAGCCAAAAAACAGGAGGAGGGAAAAGAGGTCAGAGGACTCTAGCCAGAGGGAGTACTTCCACCAATCAGAGAGAATTTTGGACTACAGCCTGCGGGAATACACATAGAAGACGTTCTTTTTTTTTTCTCCTTCTGTTGGAGTGTTTGACTATGAAGGGAGACCCTGCTTCAAAAAACCCCTTGGCCATGAAACTCAGGCCAGCACCTCTCTCTCAACATAACCCACCTCACAGGGTTGCTGCAGGGAAAAACACTGGAGGAAGACCTCTTTGGAGGAAAAGTTTGGTATTCAATACAATTAAAATGCCATGCATGTTTACACGGATCATCTGCAGTCTCTATAGACCTGATTCTACTCTATACTCAGGACTAAAAACCGACTTGACTGTGACAAGTCAGAATAATCTCCATGCAGCAGCACTTGTAAACTGGAACAGAACTGGGATGCAGAGTTGTGAAGCCCATCACTGCCTTGTTTTCTTTGCAATTCCAACAAACATTTTACCGCATTCAAATTTAGGCAGGGGAAAGGAACCTCAGGGCCAAATGTGGCCATTCAGAACACTCTTTCTGTCCCTTGGAAGTCTCCCTAGGCCACATCCCTTACCAGTCCCGCTTTGCAACCTCCGTTAAGTGCTTTGCCTGGCTGATTAGTGCCACTGAATGCTGATAATGCTTCTTGCTTACCTGGATGGAGAACAGAACGGGGTGCATGAGAGTGTGCACAGAGTGGCCTACCGCACAAGAGGTAAAAGTGACGTTAGTCACTCCACCCACGTTGGCTTCTGGCCCCACCCACCACCAGACACAGCCCTCAGAAGGTTGTCCAGAAGAAAACACAGTCCTTGGGCTGAAAACATAAGAAAGCGTAACCCCAACTTGCAGAAATGTGTTTGTGGAATATGGAAGTGGGCAGATGTGGTGGGGAGATTCTTAAAGCAACAGGACAAACAAACAAAAAGGGTAAAGGTGGAAGAACCAGGTAAAGGTACTCGGATCTCTCATGTCATGGCACAGTAATGCCCGTGATGGAAACAGGCCTGAGGGTTGCTGTGTTCCTCTTTCTGCCGCCAAACATTCCAAACTCATTAGCTCAAAGCATTCAAACCGCAGCGCCTATGCAAAAAAAAAAAAAAAAAAAAAAAAAGCAGGGAGCAAGGTTGGCCATCCCAGAAATGCAGCTCGGCAAAGAAACTCACATGACTCCAGAAGGAACAAGCGAGACTTGCCACATTCTGCAAGGGGAGAAAAGAATGTTCCTGACAAGTCAGATTGGCCAATGGCCCCTGGGGCTTGCGAACAGGGGAAGGGCCATAGCTCAGTAGCAGAGCATCTGCCTTGCATGCAGAAGGTCCCAGGTTCAAACCCCGGCATCTCCAGGTAGGGCTAGGAGAGACTACTGCCAGAAACCCTGGAGGGCCACTGCCGGTCAGACAATACGGAGCGACATGGACCAAAGGTCTGGGTCAGTATAAGGCGGCTTCCTATGTTCCCTGTCTCCATTACAGATATGGTGAAGAACAGTGCTATAGATGCCTCTTATCTATGAAGCAGTGGCTTTTGCTGTTTTCGCCTTTGTTTTCCAGGGCTGGGTTACCTTCTCGGTAACACAGATGACTTGGGAGAAATTCAAGTAAGGAAATCAAGGGTAACGAAACGGTGGGTGGTGGGCAGTAGAATTGCAATGTTCAATCAACTGATCAGGATAGCCAAAGCAGTGCCTGCCAGTTGTTCAACAACTCCAACTCCCTTCAGTCCCTTCACCCAGCATGGCCCATGGTCAGAAATGCGGGAAGTGTAGTCCAACAGTATCTAGAGGGCCACAGGTTCGTTATCCCTGCTGTACCTGGGAATGTCAGGCAAAGACAGGCAACTCATGAGTGTCATCACTAAGCTACGCCCCTTCCTGACCTGTTCTAGAATTTGACATGGGTGGCTTTAGACAGCCCCATATATATGTTGAATGAATGCCTAAAGGAGTTTCAGGGCCACATTGGCTACCATATCCTCCCCGCTGCCCATGCATTTAAGCATGCACAAGAAGGGGCACCACAGGTGTACGGATGCGCACTCAAAGAGCTCCCGCACACCCACAGAGGATGCCAATGTGTGAATGTCAGCATGGACATAGAGCCCCTTCTACCATGTGTTAAGCGTGCAAACAGCATGGCCGGCAGGGAGGATGGAGCTAGGCTGGGTGGCACTGCAACCCTTTCTTTGCATTCTTTCAATGCGTGGAGGCGTCTGGCCCTCCCTCAATGAGAGGTGTGACTGCATCACCACCAAGATGGACTGGCAGGAGCTGTGAATGCCAGAAGTTAAAAGTAGTCTGAGTTTCTTTCGCCTGAGGGGGGGGAAGAGACGTTTCACGGAAACTGGGATAGGTAAGATCAGACTGCATTGTGTGAGGATGCAATATAGACATCTTTTGCATTTAAAAAAATTATATGATACAAAACCAACGCCATTCCCTCCTGCCCACATCAAAAGACATAGCAGAGAGCGCATCAAAAGCTGAAGAATGCACTCCACTCTACAGACAGGAGCTGCTACACCCCTGGCTTCTTTCACTGCAGGCCTTAGAGCTGCCAAGAGCTCTCTCTTCAAATGGGCAGCCTCATTAATGCCACACAGCAAACAGAAAAGAACTTTTGAACTCCAAGAAGAGACCCCCAAGCTGTGTTTGCAAGGTGTCCCTACTCTCTAAATTCTGATAAATTAAGTCCAGAGCTATGAAACCCAAGAGAACTGGCTGCCTTAGCACATGCAACAGCAGGATAAGAGAATTGTGGTGTATTAAGATCCGCACAAAGTGGTTACCAAAGCTAAGGGAAGTGTGAGCTTCTGCCCAGACTCTTACTTAGTTCTCACTAAGATGGCAAACTTGTGCCTGGACTGTACCATTTTAGGCTGTGCCGCGGGAGTGGGGGTGGCACCCCTGAATGCTCCTCCACAATACAATTTGCTCCCCATTCAGCAGGGATGGGGAGCAGGCCTGTGGCTTTCCAGATGTTATTTATTTACCAATTTGATTTATATATTGCCCTTTGGCCAGATCATAGGACTGTTTAAAATAAAAACTCGTAAATAAAAAACATACATAAAATCCATTGGAAACAAAAGACAATCTTTTAAAACACACATTGCAACAAATAATTGAATGACAGTTACTTACCGCACCAGCAGCAATAATTAGGTCTCTCCTCCTCCAAATGTCGTCAAAAATGATGCATCTTGACCAACTGCCTGAAGCTATGAAGACATGAGGCCAGATGCACCTCAGCCAGGGAGGCAGTTCCATATACAAGGAGCCCCCACTGAAAAAGCCCTTTTCTGAGCCCTTAATACCATGTACCTCATCCAGGGAGTCACCAGGAGGATGTCATCTGCTGATCTTAAAGCACAGGCAGGTCAGTATGTTCCTAGTCCACGTCATATATTTAAAGCACATGACTTCCCCCAAAGAATCATGGGAAAAGTAGTTTGTTAAGGGAGCTGGGAAGTTGCAGCTCTGTGAGGGGAAAACTACAGCTCCCAGAATACTTTGGGGGAAGTCATGTGCCTTAAATGTGCATTAGATGTGCTTTAAATGTATAGTGTGGATCTGCCTGTTACTCCCATCATCTCTGTCCACTGGCTGTACTGACTGGGATTAACGTGGTCCACGACTGGCTAAACGGTAAGCTGCCGTATGGGCACAGACCACACAAAGGTAACAGAGGAAGAAGAGCCCCTGACAGGAGCAGCATCTTCTCTACAGAGCTTGGCCCATCCCATGTGTCCTGACTACACACAGATGGATTAATCATTCATAGGCTGCAGCAAATCTTTTGTAATCAAAGTCCAAATCCTCAACAACGCAGGAAATTAAACACGACATTTCAACACATTTTGGTGGGTCAGGGGGATCCCCTTAACTTTCTATTTCTGTTTCTTTGTTTTGCAAACATCTCCACCCTGGTTGGGTCAAAATGGGCCACACATTTCATACAGCTTCAAGGTATATCTGCACCTTGCTGCAAAGCACAATACAACTACACTTCTGATTTTGCATGATGTTCCAGCAACACCCAGGGAGGGATGATTTATAACCTCCAAACTTAATAAACAAACAACAAATAATTAATTCAAACTAAGTTTCCCATTTTCAAATACTTCCTGAAAAGGCATCCACACAAACTGGTCACTTATAACACATTAAAACCCGCTGGTTTGCAACTAAGAGCCTTGGTACCACCTAGGAGCATATCTTAAACTTTTGGTAATGCTGACAATACACTTTGCAGCTGGGGTTCCCAGTCCACGAGTTTCATTCCGGTGGCCTATGGCACACCTGCATTAAACATTCATATTGATTTTATTGTATTTTTTATGCTTCTTTTACTTCTTCCATTGAATTGCAATTTGCATTCCAGAGTTCAAATTCTAATACAATAAAATACAACGTAAGAAATAAAAGCAATAAAAATACAATTAAAAATCATATAGCATCTAGTACAGTGCATTACAATTACAACAGGTAGAAAAATCATTAAGTTGCCACCAAAACCATCAGCAATTTTCAAGTGGTCCATGGGGAGAAGGTTTTGGGAACCACTGCTTGCAGAAGTGTATCATTTTTGAGACAAAAGACAGATTGCCTTTTGACTCTCTACATATGCAAGTGAGAGCCAGTGTGGTGTAGTGGTTAAGGTGTTGGATTACGACCTGGGAGACCAGGGTTCGAATCCCCACACAGCAATGAAGCCCACTGCCTCTCAGCCTCAGATGAAGGCAATGGTAAACCTCCTATGAAAACCACTTACCATGAAAACCCTATTCATAGGGTCGCCATAAGTCGGAATCGACATGAAGGCAGTCATCCATCCATCCACATATGCAAGTATACTAAGCACAATCATTTATCTGAAGCCTAAGGCTATAACCCTATGTACACTTTCAATAAGTCCCACCGAATAAAGTAGGACCAACTTCTGAGTTAACATGCAGAGGATCAGGCTGTAAAGTATTCAGAACTTGCCAGAAGTAAGACATAGTAATTACTGGGCAAAACAGTCTTTCTACAAGAGATGGAAAGCAAATGTCTATGCTGTTTAGTTGGTACAGTCATAAATATTCATAATTTGAAAACTGAACATCTGCAGAGCCCAGACAGTTGGAGGATATAAAACAGGCACACAATATTATTCACATGAACTTAGTGGATGATCCAGGAGAGAAGCAGGACTGCATATCCAGGATTCTAGGTCCACTGATGACTTGCTAGCCCTTCTGCCCAGCAGGAAGCTCACAATCATAAATACAATGCATGACTCACTGCAGCATTTGCAATGATTAACCTCAACTCAGACATCCCCCCTCCCCTTCAAAATCTCTTTTACAGTCTTTTACTCAATGGATTTGATTTGATAGAGGACCATGGTTCAGCCTACAGACACTGTAAATATAGACCTTAACAGGTATTTCATTATTAAATTCAAAACTCAAAAAAGTCACTTTCTTTCAAAACAGATTTTTAGAATTTAGCATTTTCTTTTTAAAAAGTGAGAACTTAAAAAAAACACCTCTCTTTTTATTTTTTATGGAGTCAGAGTTATTTAATTTTGACAAGCAATGTTCTCCAGGAAGGCTTTGTCAAGTTTGCCATGCTTTCCAAAGAACTACCCCCTGGTCCTTGTTATTTTAAATGCACCCTTATGATTGCAAAGATATCCTCCAATGGGCAAAGTTTGGTGAAATTGTGAAAAGTGGGGAGGGAAGGAAGAAGTACAACCCAGCAGGATTTCTAGCAGGCAGTGGACATTAGTATTTGCAAATTGTTTAGCTAAATAAATCATATGTTTATATATTTCCTTTGTTTAAAAAAATATTTTTGTTATGTGCCTTCAAGTCAACTAAGACTTATGGTGACCCTATGAATCAGCGACCTCCAAGAGCATCCGTCATGAACCACCCTGTTCAGATCTTGTAAGTTCAGGTCTGTGGCTTCCTTTATGGAATCAATCCATCTCTTGTTTGGCCTTCCTCTTTTTCTACTCCCTTCTGTTTTTCCCAGCAGTATTGTCTTTTCTAGTGAATCCTGTCTTCTCATGATGTGTCCAAAGTATGATAACCTCAGTTTCATCATTTTAGCTTCTAGTGACAGTTCTGGTTTAATTTGTTCTAATACCCAATTATTTGTCTTTTTTGCAGTAAAGCTCTCCTCCAACTCATTTCAAATGAGTTGATTTTTTCTAACCCTAACCGTAACCCATTATTTAACAGGATGCAAAACACAGTCACTCAGTGCAGAATTCTGAATTTTAAAACATCAAACAAACCTGAATTAACACCACCGTTCCAACACCCTCTCTGGAACCTGATGATGTTGATGCTGATTGGAAGTTTAGGTTTTAGTGTTGTCGTTTTTAGAATAGGTGTCAGTTTATTCTGCTTTTATTCTACATTTTATACTACATATGACTGTCTCTTTGCTATATTGCTGGGGTCTCCAATGTGGCACCCACAGGTGCACATGTGCCCGTAGAGGCCTTCCCTAGCACCCACAGGATCCCCCCCTCCTACTGAAAACAGAAAGAAAGCTTGAAAGAAGCATTCGGCTGTAGGCAATGGGACACTTTGTACTGTGTGCTTGGTTGTGGTATGTAAAACGGTAGGTGTTCCCGCACTTATAGTGCAAGTCGTTTCCGACTCGTAGGGTGACGTCTTGCGACGTTTACTAGGCAGACCATATATATGGGGTGGGATTGCCAGTTCCTTTCCCGGCCTTTCCTTACCCCCCAGCATATGCCGGATACTCATTTTACCAACCACGGATGGATGGAAGGCTGAGTGGACCTCGACCCCTTTTACCGGAGATTCAACTTCCTCCTTCCGTTGGAATCGAACTCTGGCCAGGAGCAGAGCTTCGGCTGCGTTACCACCGCTTACCACTCTGCGCCACCTGGTACCAATTTGCAAATGTGCAGACAAAAAAAGTTGGCGACCCCTGTATCATATTGTATGCTATCTTGCATTTATTTATTTATTTCATTTTAACATGATTTATATACCACTTAATTTTTAAAAAGCCTCAGAGCTGTTTACATAAATCAATATAAAACATTCCTAAGAAAATACCGATAAAATCAACATACATTGAAAAATGATAGATGATTGGGTAGGTTTATCTAAACAAAAAAGTTTTCAGCAGGCATCAGAAACAGTACAATGAAGGTGCCTGCCTATTATCAAAAGGAAAGGAGTTCCAGAGAATAGGTGCTGCCACGATGAAAAGATCGATTCCACGGAAGTGCCATAAGACGATCTATGCTCCTATTTTGGAGAAAGAGCAGGGTATGAACATACTGAAAACAAATATATTTGGAAGCAGCAGCAAATGTTATGAAGGTATGACACTACCAGGAAGCATCTGACTGGACAACCCCTTCATATTTCTTGCTGGGTGCATTCCCGAGGGCAAGAACCCTTCCCCTACAATGTGCCTCCAACCACGCCTTCCACCCTCGGAAAGTGAACTGTACTGCAAGAGCGTTTCACATTCTCAAAGCCAGGGATTTGGAGCCTGTCTTTCATGTGAAGGCTCCTGTGATGTCGATGCTGACCGGTGGGTGTCCCCACCCACCCCACCCCCAAGACAGAGAAAATCCATCCCACAAAGACTGGCTTAGCAGCATCTCTGCACTTTGTGGCGTGAGAAAGGAAGACAATGGAATGCACAGAATGGACAAGGGAACAAGTGAGAACTTACACTGGGCGGGAGACACCCGGGGCACTACATAAAATGTGACGGTAGGCAACCAGGTGAGTGCCTTCTGAATAAATATGTCGACTGGCAAGCCAAACTGCTAGCCCAACCAACCCTAAAAGCTTCAGACTGGCAACAATTCCTAACAAACAACCTCCCAAATGACTTATACTGACCCAGACTACTGGTTTATATAGCCCAATGTTTGTTTATTTTTTATTTATTATTGCATTTATCCCACCTTTCTTCCAAGGAGCTCAAGGTGGTATACATGGTTCTCCCACTATCCATTTTACCCTCACAACAAACCTGTGAGGTAGGTTAGGGTGTTGACAGTGACTGGCCAAAGCTCACCCAATGAGCTTTATGGCCGAGTGGGGATTTGAACCCTGGTCTCCCAGGTTCTAGTCAAGCACACAAACCATTTTGCCTACACCAGGTATGGGAAACCTTTGGCCCCCCAGATGTTGCTGAACTACAACTCCCATCAGCCCCAACAAGCAGGGCCAATGGCCAAGGCTAATGGGAGTTCCCCACGCCTGGTCTGCACTGATTGGCAGCAATTCTCCAGGGCATCAGGGAGGAGTTTCTCCCAGCTCTATCTAAAGATGCTGGGGATCAAACCTGAACTGTTCTGCATGCAAAGCAAATGCTCTACCACGCAGCTATGACCCTTCTCCAACCATGTGAAAGGGAAAAACAAAGCTGAAAGGGAAAAAACCTCCCAATGCCATTCTGAAAGCAAGGGGATGCAAGGCGGTTCCTAGTGTGGTTGCCTGGGGACAATTCTACCTTGTTACAGGTGAGCGAATAAGCATCTGTGTATTATCCTAATTTCAAAACCAAAGGCACATGAAGCAGCTGCAGTTCAAAGGGACCAAGAGGCCACATTTTCTCAATGTTCTTTACTGAAAGGGTCTTCCAGGTCAAGAATCATGCCAGAAGGTGCTAAACAGTGGATACAATGTAGACAGATAAGTGAAAGGAGAGAAAAAACCCCTCTGTGCATACACAATCGCCCCGAAATTACTGTAGCAACTACCAGTGACTTTGCACGTAAGAATTTAGTAAGATGGATCAACTGCCAGAGAAAAAGAAACTTTTTGTCACTTCAAAAACAATGCAGTTCTTCAATAGTTGTTAAATAAAGGGTGATTGGGGGGTTATTTATTTATTGTTTGATTTATATCCCACCCTTCCTCCCAGTAGGAGCCCAGGACAGCAAAGAAAAGCACTAAAAACACTTTAAAAAATCATAAAAACAGACTTTACAATATATTAAAACAAAACATCTTTAAAAACATATTTTAAAAAAGCTTTAAAAACATATTTAAAGAAAAAAGAAAGAAAAGGTTTAATAACATATTAAAAAGCATTTCCAACACAGAAGCAGACTGTTTAAATAAGGAACATGCAGGGATAACTAGGCTTACCCTGATTCATCTAGTGGAGTTGCCAATCTTTTGGACCAGAGGGCACATTTCAAATTTTGAGGGAGCGTTATAAAAAGACTGCCATGGGTGTGTAGTGTAACACCAAAGGGGTGCCATGAGGGGCAGGTATAACACATTAGAGTCATGGTGAAGCTTGACTAGTTGAATTTCTGTCTGCCATACAGCTCAAAATGCACAGAAAGGCAAAACAGAAGCTCTTTAGAACCTCAGGGATTCCTCTTGCCTGGTATCCAAACAATTGCATCTTGGATTTCACTCATTAGCTAAAAACACTGGCAAGTGGAAGCAGCCAGAATGGCTCATTTCACAGAAATCACTTAGAAGGTTAACTGCACATTTTGCTCCATACCTTTCTTTACAGGACTAGAGACTTACTTTTTTTTTTTTTTTAAAGAAAGCTCAGACTCTGGGCCACCTGCTGGGGGTACCACCAAAGGCCTCTGCAAGCACCATGGGCACTGGGTTGGCAATCCCTGATCTAGTAAATTAAGCATGCTCGGTTTCTTTGGACTGCATCCAACGGACAAGACTCTTCAAGCAAAGCTTTACAGATTTGCCCTAGCCACTGAAACAAGTCCAAATTAAGGAGGTCTTTTGGGACTTCCAAAAAAAGTGCTCAGGCAAGTCTGAAGAGGAAGGAGTCCCACAGCTGTGGGGCAGCCATCTAGAACATCTCTCTCTCTCTGTGTGTATGGTGCAAGCAACACACCAAGAACAGACAGATGTGTCATTCACCTGGAGGGCAGCAGCAGCTACCTCTGGGCCAGCAGCCAAGTGGCAGAAAGCATCTCCTCTTCCTCTCTCACCAACCCCTTCTTCCTGGTCATGCTGCTCTGGCATTTCCGCAAGTGCTTCAAATGGCCTTCGAAGTGGCAGCTGGGACAGCCAAACACTCTGATTCCCAAGCAGAGGAATACCGCACAAAAGCGGCTGCATCACTCTGCCTCTCTGCCCTACCTTGAAAAATAGCGACTGGTGTGTGCGTAGACATGCACGAGCATGTGTGTCAGAGAAGCCCAAGAGAGAAACGGCATGTGTAAGCACCTTCTGGATTATCCTACCTTTCACAGGGTCTTTGGGAAGGGGTGGAGCTCAATGATAGCGCATCTGTTTTGGTCCAAGGTTCCATGGTAGAGCATCAGTGCTCGACGGTAGAGCATCAGGCAGAAGGTGCCGGGTTCAATCCCCAGCATCTCCAGGTAGGGCTGGGAGAGGCCCTGGTGAGCTGCTGCCAGTCAGTGTTGTTGTTATGTGCCTTCAAGTTGACTACGACTTATGGCGACCCTATGAATCAGCAACCTCCAACAGCATCTGTCGTGAACCACCCTGTTCAGATCTTGTAAGTTCAGGTCTGTGGCTTCCTTGATGGAATCAATCCATCTCTTGTTTGGCCTTCCTCTTTTTCTACTCCCTGCTGTTTTCCCCAGCATTATTGTCTTTTCTAGAGAATCATGTCTTCTCATGATGTGTCCAAAGTATGATAACCTCAGTTTCATCATTTTAGCTTCTAGTGATAATTCCAGTTTAATTTGTTCTAACACCCAATTATTTGTCTTTTTCACAGTCCATGGTATGCACAAAGCTCTCCTCCAACACCACATTTCAAATGACTGTCAGTCAGTGTAGTCTATACTAAGCTACATGGACCAATAGTCCAACTCAGTATATGGCAGCTTTTTCCAGATAAATCCATATCAATACAACATAATGATTTTTGTGGGTCAGGCTTAGGGCCTCTTCATAATCCTCCCCCCCCTCCCGAAGGCATCGGTTGGAGAGGTGAGGCTAAAGTGGGAGGTGTAATGCAAGCCCCACTCCTAAATTCCCTACACATGCTAGCTCCACTTTGCATGGAGAGATTCAGGTAAATATTCCTCTCACTCAGCAGTCCTGATAAAGGTGGGTTCCTGATCATGCGGAAGATTACAAGCATGCTTAGTGGGGTGACACTGGGGCAGGTCTCGCATGAGTGCCCTTACCCACATGCTTCCAGGCAAATACTGGAATAGGGCCCTAAGTCTCATCTGAAACATTCCTTGGCAAAACTGCGTGGCTCCAGCCAATACTTACTCCACTGCTGTCGATGGTGTTTTTTGTAAGGATGTTTAATTGTGTCATCTCAGTGCTCCTTGCTTTTCTTTTACTTGTATTATTTTATGTATTTGTACACTGCCTCAACTTAAGATTTTTTATCAAAGAAAAGTGTGATACAGGCACCCAAGCAAAACAAAATGGCTCCATATTGTGACCCAACAGATTCTTTGTATCAAGTAGTTCAGCTCCCGTGAAGGAGAAGACCTTAAAGGAAACTTGGATATGATCATGTCTTGTTATGTGCCTCTGTGAAATGAGGAGAGAATTATGACAATTGGGTAGCAAAGGAGTAAATTTCCTATTGCCAAACCCCTCTAACGCCACAACCTCCTCCAAAAGGGAAAACTCCTCTTTTTTTCCCATGGCTCCAACCTACAGTCCTAAATTCATTATTCCGCCTTCTTCTCTTCTCTCCCAAAGCATCTCAGGCCCAGAGCCAACCTTCCATCCTTGCCTTGACCCCAAGTCTATTTGAGATCTTTATTCATGTCTTAATCACTTCCTGTCTGGACTGTGATTTCTGCTTTTTAAAAAATAATAAAAGAAAAAATCCCCAGTGTTTGAGACATCAGGGGGTCCTTGTTGGCTGTACAAGAGACTTCCTTCCTGCGAGGACAAGAGGAAAAAACAGGCTCCCTCCCTATGACTCTATCAATACAGCAAAATTTAAGCTTAAAATAAAAATGGAAGTTTACTATGCCTGCCTCTCTCTCTCAGCATATTTAGCCATTTACATGGTACCATGTAAAATCCTGATGCCCTGCTAACAAATCATGCAAATGAGAGCCCTCCCAAGGGGGCTGGAAATGGCATGCAGAGATGCCACATCAGCTGATGATTTTACAGCAATTGTAGAGGCAGCAGCACATTCACACACTCTGGGTAAAGGTCTAAGTCAAAGGTTCCCAAATTTCCCCCCCCCCAAAAGGATCATTTGAAAATTGCTCAGGGGCCTGGCAGACCACTTAATAATTTTCCTGCCTGTTGTAGCAATTGCAGTGCGCTGTACTTAGACGCTATATGATTTTTAATTGTAGTTTCATAGACATGCCGCAGACCACCTGAATGAAAATTGTGGACCACAGTTTGGGAATGCTAACTCTTGCAGCTGCATCAACATGCAACAGCCGACCGGTTCAGCCCAGGGCCAAAACAAAAGCAACAAAAGCAAGGCCTCAAACTGCTATTGCATTTATTTGACTCCGTGTATCAACTGCTTCCCACAAAATATCTCAAAGTGATGGATCTTTCTACTATTTGAATCTTTTTCCAAACAGTAGAAATCTTTATGAAACAGGAGGAACATAGGCAGCTGCCTTCTACTGACTCAGTCCATTGGTCCATCCGGCTCAGTATTGTCTACACTGACCGGCAGCTGGTCTCCAGAGTTTCAGGCAGGGAGTCTCTCCCAGCCCTACCTGCAGATGCCGGGGATTGAACTGATTCCTTCTGCATGCAAAGCAGGTGCTCTGTCAAGGAGCCACCACCCTTCCTGTCCAGCCCATGAAGGAGCCCGTCTGCAACCAAAACACACTGGACGCTTTTGCTGTTTTGCAAAGACTAACATTCATTTTTCAGGACCAGTCTGAGGCCTTGCCTCTTCTTCAGCTTTTGGTGCTTCTCCCCACCCACCCCTTTTTTTGTTCATCCCAGGACCAACCAGCTTCCATCCACAGACTTCAGAGGCCCGTGCCTGGAAGGTGACTGGCAAGCCACCTGAGAACACGGAGCATGTCAGCTTCCTGGCCGTAGCCAGCCAACCATGCACAGCTGCTGCCTTGCACAGGAGTGAGCTTTTTCTGCATCACCACACACAACTGAAAACATCGGTTTGACATAGCAAGCAAAAAAACAGGGTAAAGCAGCTCTGTCTCTGAATCAGACCACTGGCCCATTTAGCTCCAGACTGGCTACACAGATTGGCAGTGGCTGCCTCTCCAGGGTTGCAAGACAGGAGACATTCCCAGCCCTAACAGGAGATCCCAGAGATTGAACAGGGAACCTTCTGCATGCAAAGCAGATGCTCTACCCCTCAGCAATGGCCCTTCCCCTACAACAGATGTCCGCACATGGCCGGGACCAAGATGGGCAGGGATCCCCGGCTGTCTCGAATGAGCCCAGTGATCATGTGAATCGGCTCCATGATCCTTTTGCAGAGCATGAATGCTGGCCTGAACATTGGCAAGGGATGCCAATATGTTCCAGGTTCTTTGTGCAAGACCCCTGCTTTAGTACTGGGAGGACTAGTCTCATGCCAAGTTTGCACGTGCAGGTAACTCTTGCCCGAAGACTGTTGGCTAGAAGGAAAGGTTGGCTCTGAACAGTGGTGTTCAGACTGCTAACCCGTGGTGCTTGCAACTGTGCAATGGTGAGCATGGGAGGTATGCAAAGAAGTAAGCCGTTACCCATGGAAGGGCTGGCATCTGATGCGACAAGCTGGAAGGCCACGCTGAAGAAGTACTCAGGGGCTGTAGGCAGGAAGAGCAAGTTGTGTCGGCAACAGCAGCTAGAATGTCCCACCTCACAGCGTTCCCCATTCTGGATGCAGAACTGAAAGCAGAAGATGCGTCGTGGCTAAAGACACCAAAACCAACCAATGGACTTTTCAACTCAACTTGAGAGGGAAATATCCCCACCCTTTTCCTCTTGGGCAACCCTGATTGCTACATGCACAGATTCCTTCATTCCTTCCTCCAACACATGAATATGGAGAGTGAGGCTCCAGCGACAAAGAAGTGGAAAGAGTTCATTCCCTCCCCCATGCAGGGAGGCCTTTGAGTGCATGTTATTTAACAGCACCACTTTTTTTAAAAAAAAAAAAGACACCTCCTATCTGCATGAGAAACAGCATATAAAACATGCACAAAGCAGGAGCTGCCCTGCCTACCCTACAAGCAAACCCACAGCAACAGAAAGTCCCAGGTCCCAGAACGATGCAGAGGGGGTGAATTCTGGAAGCCACATACAGTTTGCACAAGGGGGGAGCTAAAGCTGGATGCAGGGATTGTGACATGGATTTAGGAACTTAGAAAGCTTCCTTATACCAAGTCAGACCATGTGTCCATCCAGCTCAGAACTGTCTGCACTGACTGGCAGCAGCTTATCAAGGTTCTCTCCCAGGCCTACTTGGAGATGTCAGGGAAATCTTCCGCATGCAAAGCTGATGCTCTGCCACTGAGCTACAGTCCTTTGGGGCAGCTCAGGGAAGAGCAAAGGGAAGCTCTTTCCTGAGAAGGGTACAAAAAGCCAGGGTGAACAAGATCTGTTAGTGCCATGTCACAGCAAGATACTGAAGAGCAGGAAAAGTTGCAGAAGCGGGCAGCCCAAGCGACTGAGGGGTTGGGGCAACTCTCCTATGAGAAAACGTGACAATGTTTGCGGGTGTTTTAGTTTGGAAAGAAAGTAAGGAGGGACACGGTGGAGATGTGCAGAAATTATGCATGGTGTGGAGAAAGTGGACAGGGAGACGTTTTGTTTCCATAATACTAGAACCCGGGGCCATCCAATGAAGATGAATGTCAGTAGATTCAGTACAAACAAATGAAACGGCTTCTTCCCACAGCACATAGTGGAACTATGGATTTCGCTTCCGCAGGAGGCAATTGAAGGCACCAACTTGGATGGCTTTACAAGGAGGTGAGACAAATTCATGGAGGATAAGGCTAGCAATGACTACTAGCCACAATAGCTATGTTTTACCTCTACCTCTGAATACCCCTTGCTGGGAATTGTAGGTACTAAGAGTGTTCTTGCAGCTTGCAGGGTTTCTATGAGTATCTGGTTGGCCACTGTGTGTACATAACGCTGGACTATGTTCTTAAGGTATAATGCACTCCTCACAGCAAGACATCACTTCCCTCTGACCCCAGCAGCACAACTTGCTAGTTATCTCCTACATGAACCCTTTCAAAAACATGGTCGACACTTCCCTCACAGGACATCTCCAGCATACTGCTGCAATGAAAGGGAAGGCATTGAAACCCTCACTGAATACTAAAGTTTGTTCTACATTTTACTGAATTAATATTCCTCTAAGTTGTGCTGTGTGTATTTTAAAGGGGAGACGCACAGGCCACACCCTATTGTGTACATGGTGCTTTCTAACATGCAGGAGCCAGTGTGGTGTAGTGGTTAGAGCGTTGGACTAGGATTGGGAAGATCCTGGTTTAATTCCCCATTTGGTCATGAAGCTCACCTCAGGCCAGTCACTATTTTCCAGCCTGAACTATCTCCGAGTAAAACGGAAGGGGAGTGATGTATGCCACCTTGAGCTCCTGGGATGAAAAGCAGAGTACACAATTAATGCATTCAATAAAGTGCCTTTATAAGGTATTTAGACCACAACCATCCAGCTTACTCTCAGTCTGGAGGCAGACAACTGAGGCTGCAGGACAGCCAGTGACTTCCTGATGGATTCCTAATATGGGGCCCATGGCTGAGTGGAGATGTGAACCCAGGCCTCTCAGATCAAAACCACAACGCTAGAGTGGTGGCGGTGACTTAGGGCTCTCCAGATGTTGTTGGACTCCAGTTGCCATCAGATCCATCTGGCATGGCCAACAGTCAGCCATTATGGGAGTTGAAGTCCAGCAACATCTGGAGGGCCACCAGTTGGAGTCAATATATATTTAATTGCCAAAAAATTCTTTACTATCAATGCTGGGGGTGGGGGGAGAAACGGCAGTGAACAATGTAAAATCAATAAAATGGCATTAGTAGAAACAGTACGAAATATATCACTATATAACTTCTTTGCATCTGTACACCTGCACTCTTATTCTGTGCTCCCTTCCCACTGCCACCTCTTCCCTGACCTACCCTGACAATACATGGACCACAGTCCTCCCACCCTTTCCCATGCTGCTGGACTACAACTCCCATCATTCCTGACCATCAGCCTTGCTAGCAAGGGCTCTCAAGAGTTGCAAGTTCAACAACATCTGGAAGGCAAAACTCCCATCTTCCCTACCGGCCATGCTGGCTGGGGAAGATGGCAGCTGCAATCCAACAATATCTAGAAGGTCTCATGTCAGCTAACCTGATGTGGAACCAGTCAATGCCTGGGATTTTTGTAAAGAATGCTGGATTAGGCGTGCCATAGTCTTACATATCAAGACACGCCTTATGCCTGTAAGCAAGAATTCATATCTGTGATCGCTTAAAACAGATTAGATATGCCTTGTGTTGTTAAAGAGAGCCACGTATGTACTCTTGCTTGGTCAATTTTACTTAAAATTGGTGGAAAACAGGGGAAGTAGGCCACACTGAACTGGAGCTGGCCCACACTTGTCATTCTGAGAGTGTCAATCCAGATAGGATGTGTACAGACACGGGGGAGAGGAAGACCCAAAAGGCTCTAGAGTGGTAGCATTCCTCAGTTCTGGAACAGCCTCGTTCTAGAGGCATGGATGGCCACATGTTTGTTGGGAGTTCAACATTTATCAAAATTTACTTGGCTTTCTCTCCCTAGCTTCTGGTGACCATAGTGAGATAGGGTTTTGAGCCTTGAATCTTTTGTTTTATACTACTGGCTTTGTGGAGTTTTTTTTACTGTTATCACTGTTGCTGATGTTTTACTATTATCTTTACAGTGTTCTGTAATTTGTAATGATACAATTTATTTTTATGTAAGCTGCTTTGAGGTCACTTGTGACAAAAAGTGGCATATAAGCACTTTAAATAAATAATAGTAACAGCACCTAGCAGACCCTTAGAAACCGAAGATGTAGCAAAGTCTTTCCTTCCTAAGCACTGGAAACCTTTGATCTTCAGCTTCAAGAGACTGGCTTCCACTTTGTTTGGAGACCAGAGATCTTGAATGTAAGTCAAGAAGCGGGTTTTAACCATTCCAGCTCTGTTTATAGAAAAAGAAAACGTTTCAGGAGTTCTCCCTTCCTTGTTTAAAATACTGGTGGTTTGTTTGGCAAATCAGCACCAGGAGTGATTTAATTACACAAAAACACAATGTAACTTGGTAACTCTCGCCCCACCTACCATAAATGTCTTAGCGGCATCTTCAAATGGGGTATTAGTCTTGGTTATTTTAATCTCCTTTTCTTCACATTATGATCTCCAGGAAAAAGCAAAAGTAATTTCTCCCAGAGATTTCAATTTCAGTCCAACTTTAAGTGCAGCTTTCAGGTTCGCTGGTGGAGCATCTGAAATAAAAAGGTGTAATGGCAATACTGGTTTGGAAGGCCACAAGCAACTGCTAAGGTGTCCTTGGGCGAGTGATTCAATCTAGCACACAACCAAAGGAGCTTTTCATATGTGATGCTTGAATTACTAAATATACATTTAAAAAAAAACACACCAAATCAGATTTAGAGCATTAGAAATTTGCTCAGAAAGTCTTCCAACTCCTATGTATTCAGTCGCCAGCAGTGATGCGGGTTTTCCAGAAAATTCTGAATTGGGAAAATTTTCCTACTAGGGTAACTTGCATCAGAATTTTTCAGTTTGCATTGGAAAGTTTTCTGCTGCCCTAGAGAGTAGAGTGTGATTAATTCTGCATGGTCATTTTACTTGCATTTAGTAAACAAAGCTAAAAACTTTGAAACTGCCAACCTTGCCTAGTATTGTGTTGGCAACTGGCTTCCATTCATTGTATCTAATGAATGTATGATATGGAAAACTTCCTTCTGGGAGGAAGGGTGGGATATAAATCTAATAACTAAAGTAAATAAAAATGTTCCATCCCACAGTATAATTTAAGGCACAATACTACGCATGAAACCTTAATTAAAACTGCAATCCTGTCCACATTTACCTAGGAGTAAATAAACTACTTGACCACTATGGAACATACTGATGGACCAGATGGGCCTTTGTTCTGATCCTGTAGGGTCGTCTTCTGTTAATTAGGCAGGACTTACTACAGAGCAGCATGCATAGGGCTGGCTCCAAGTCCAAAGGTCTTCAGGGTGGTTTCAACAGGATTTGCACCCAAGTAAGTATGGATAGGAATGCAGCCCAATCCTTGCCTAGTTTACTCAGAATTAAATCACAATGACATTTATGGACCTGGGGTGGCTGTTGTTATGTGCCTTCGACTACGACTTATGGCGACCCTAAGAATCAACAACCTCCGAGAACATCTGTCATGAACCACGCTGTTCAAATCTTTCAAGTTCAGTTCTGTGGCTTCCTTTATGGAATAAATCCATCGCTTGCTTGGCCTTCCTGGAGGCACATCTGAAAATCTAAGAAGCTGTTGAGGGCGGCAAAAAATACCCATTTCACAGATGCTCTGAACCTACCCACCCCAAATAACAGGCAAAACACCTGTTCCCCTCCCCAAAGAAGTAAAGCACAGACCAAAAAAGCAGGCAACACCCTCTCCAAGCAAAACGTGCCCATCACACAATTCTTCTCCTAAAAATTATTTTAAAAAATAAAATAAAAATTAGGATGGGCGGGAGGCTTTGAAGGGCACCAAGGAAGGTGTTGGAGAGTACCATGGTGCCCATGGGCACCACACTGGATACCTTTCCAGGTGCATCCTAAGCCCAACAGTAGCAGTAGTAGTTTTTGTTCCTCAGTTAGCAAGTCCCATCTGTTTCCTACTGAGCAGGAAACCTAGTGGGCAGTTGGCCTGTCTTCAGTAGCCGGACCATAGAAAGCTGCCTTATACCGAGTCAGACAATTGGTTCATCTAACCCAGTGCTGGCTACACCAATAGTCTTCAGCTTTTTCTGACCCAGGACCCACCTTTAACCCTATGCATTTAGGGACCCATTTCTCATTTCTTAAATCATGTATTTGAATGGTGGCAGTGCTGCTGTGGCCCACCTTAAATCAGGCTGTGATCCATTCACCAGATGAAGGCCAATGGTCTACACTAACTGCCAGTGGCCCTCCCAGGTTTTCCGGCAGGGGCCTCTCCCACCCCCACCTAGAGATGCCAGGGACTGAACCTGGGACCTTCTGCATGCAAGGCAGATGTTTAATTCCCTCTTCCACCTGTTTCAGAAGTAAAGTATAAAGTTCCCAAACCTTCAAGATGGGCAGAACAAACTTAACAGATCATAGGAACATAGGAAGCCGCATGATGCCGAGTTAAACCACTTGTCTCTCAAGCTCAGTGTTGCCTGCCCAGACCAGCAGCGGCTCTCCAGGGTCATTCCCAGCACTGCCTGGAGATACCAGGGATTGAACGTGGAACCTTCTGCATGCAAAGCAGATGCTCTACCCTTGAGCTACCTACCTCCCTTCCCCAAACAGAGGCAGTGAAACATATGTAAATAGGCACATTCATATTGTATAATCTCATGGCTCACTGGCTCACTTGGAAAAGAAAACAATCGACTACTTGGAGCTGTTTCGCGTCAATGCATTTTTTCCACCTCACTGTCCCTGCGCGCTCATAATCACCCACGCCTTGTGCTGAAGAGGTGCATTGTGTCCCGTCCTCTTTGATACCAGATCGCTTTCTTTGCCAGTCTCTTTGAGCAAGAATCCCCATGTCGGCCACTTCCAAGCAAGCTGGCCTGGCTGCCTCCCCTTCAACGGTTCTTCAGCTGGCACTGACCCGACTGATGATTAGAAGGGAGCAGGCAATTATTACACAAGGTTATTCTGGTGTTATGGTTATTCCCCCAGCCAGCTCTAAGATCAAGTGAAATACACACAAGCTTGCCATCAAAGCCCTTCTCCAACCTGAGCCTTGTGTTTGGTTTTTTTTGGGGGGGGGGTGAGTGCATGTGCATGCATCTGCATGTAAATTCCTGGCTCATTTTTAAACCTTGCTCACAGGAGAGGTTACCTTGGCAGAAGTGGACACTGGGCCAGGGATTGTTGACAGCAATACCCAACCATGAAAGAAGGTGTTTGCTTTTTGTTACCAATACAGCCAGATCCAATAAGACACATCCAGGGAAGGGACTTTTGGAATGAGCCAGGTGGCAAAGTGGTTAGAGTGTCTGGTTACTGCAAAGCTCAATGTGAAATTGAGTAGCTCTCCCCACTCATTGCCCCCTAGGGTTGCTAGGACACACAGTTGCAGCACTGATGAAGTCCCAGCTGGCAGAATTCTCCCATATGCAATTCCAAAAGCTGCAGGGGCCCAGTAGACCTAGCACACCTATGTTTTCTTGGTTCTCTAGCCCGCAGTCCTTCCCTCAGACTCCTGTACCTCAACCCAACAGCTTACTTTGCCCATTCTGTCTGACACTGCATCTCTGAAATCTCAGCCCTTTCATTTCTCTGCCTTCTGAGATCTCCTGACAGTCCTCGGCCTGCTCCGCATGAGCCTGCAGAATGTTTTAATGCCAGACAAAATGGCAAATGATCCCTTCTCACAGAGGCCAGACTTCTTGAACATTCCGCTGCTTGCAGCTTTGCTCCCTGAGCAGCTGGAATGTTGGTGGCCATTCTGTATCATCACACTGGTTGCACCAGTGACAGAGGCTTCACAGCTACAAAGCATAATACATTAAAGATTGTTTTCATCCTGGAAGATAGGTCTATATCAAATCCAATCTTACAGGAAAAAAACCAAGACTCAGAAGTTGTGACTTACTCACAGATTCCCCATCACTGAGGTAAAGTAAAAACAGGAATGACCCTAAACTCTATTTCCTCCTCGTGTCCACATCTTTTTGGTCTAACAGGAGGACTAGGAACTTGTATTTTAAAATAAAAGGCTTATATTCTTAGGAATATGAGATACCAGTTCTACACCACTTTGCTTCCTGAAAAGCCATGGGATTATACACACGGCACTGATTATTTGCAGGGAAGATAAGTGAAATGAAAAGGCAGAACCAGGAAAATGGATGAAGAGGTGGCAGAAATGCAAATAGGCCATCTCAGGAACAACAAGAGAGGGAAAACCGTGCCCAAGACTTGACAGCTGCAACAGCCACAAGCAACAGTTGTGCAATTCTTCAAAAGTTCATTTTTAACTCACCTGAGCACATACATGTGTACTTTCCAAACCGCTCATCTATCTAATACATAAATCCACAAACCATATAGTGTTTCCTGCCCCTCCTTGCTCGTTTTACTAGATCCAAACTATAAGAGTATTCATGACTTTTTAATGTTGGGCAGGGATTTGCAGCTGGCTGCGTCCTCCTGGAGGATACAACCCCGGTGAACCTGGCAGTATAATAAAAGTTCACCTTTGCAGGCAGTTTTCTCTTTGTTTCACTTCTTTTGCAGGCACTTTTTCATTATTTCCATTTTCCCCCCTTTAGTTGCTTTATACAATCTGAAGAGGCATACACACAACTGAACAATCAAAGCTTGCTGAAATTATAGAGGAACAGAACTAGTAGTAATAACAGTATCCTACCGTTCAGGATTCCAGCCACTCCATTCCAGTCAACCAGTCACCCTCCTCCCCTGCAGCCATCCAGATTTTCAATCCCCCACCATGGCAACTGGCAGCCAGTATTCTTTGGCCTCACTGGGTTGTTTTTGAGTTTCCCCCCACTAAAGATTGTTTTGTACCTATGCAAAGATTAGGGTTCCTTAAAGCCTGCTGATTCCCCCCCCCCCCACACACACCTTGATTGTGGGATTGTTTTAGCTTTAAAAAATGACACTCTCATCCTGAACATCAGAAATAAAGGTAATTGTTTTATTTGAAAATACAGATCATCTGACCTTTCTGCATGACAAAAGGTACCTGACCTTAAGTCTGAGGATACAGAATGTCCACAAACATTCCAGGCACTCTGAGAGCAAAGCTGTGAGAAACAAAATATTTAAGACCATAAGTAAAAATTAATACATAATAAAAATAAATAAAATACTAACGCAGCAGGAGAAGGAAGTTCAGAAGGTGAAAGTTCAAAGGGGGGGGCAATGAAAGGCCCACTTTCCCAGGCCTTAGAGGTTGCTACTGCTATGGCTGTTCCAACTGCTGCTCCCTGAAGGTTCCATGGCGACCACAGGGGAGAACAGCATGTGTGCTACTACCTGGCAACCAGGTAGCATCATTTTTATTTCTTTCCCTCTAAAAGGTTGGGCTTACGACATTTCTTCCTGTTTGCAAAGCTATCCATGCAGTTTGGCTGCAAATGCACACATGTGGACACATGAGTATGATACTGGCTCACCAACATACACAGCAATGCATATACAAACCTTAGTTCATTGCCTGGAATTGAGACAGCATGCTTATTAACAATGCGGAAACAGACTTTCTCCCCGATACACACGTGCACTCAGTGAACAGCTATGAGGAGAGTCAGATCCCCAGAAGCTGTCCATGTGATCTTGCAGTATTCCGAGGTGGCTGATGGCTCCATGTAAAGTTCGGACTAAAATTTGTAGTGGATTCCACTGCCCCACTGACATGGAGCCACCAGCTGCCAATGGTACGTATTCAAATGTAGGCGCATGGGGCTCCTCCACACAAGTGGGAATCGTAGCCAATGAGGATTCCTGCTGGTGCAAAGGAGCTGTAAGGGCATAGTGCCCCAAGACATGTGACTGTCCATGGGGGTGTCACAATTCCACTCCCGCTCTCATGCGTTCACTGAGCACAGGGAGGAGGCTCGTCTACCTAGGGCTGGGGACCCTCAGACCCAGGGGCCAAATGTGGTCCATAGGCCTCTCTAACTGCCCTTTGGACTCTCCCCTGTACACACACCCAAGCCTCACCCCTTGAACCCCCCCTTAAGTGTTTTCCACTCAGAAACATGTCCTTAAACTCTAATAATGTTTCTTCCTTGCCTGGATGGAGGTCAGAACGGTGTGTGAGTGACACAAAACTACCCTACTGTACAAAGAGGACAAGTCACATTCATTGCTCCACCCACTTTTGCCTCTGGCCCCACACACTCTGGCATGTGGCCCTCAGAAGATTGCCCAGAAGGGAATGTGCTCCTGCTGGGAGGAAGCATGGGATATAAATCAAGTAATAAAATAAATTAATAAAATGTGGCCCTTTGGCTGAAAAAGTTTTCCCCACCCCAGACCTAGAGCTTATTTTGAGGGCTAGTCTCAGGAGAAACCATGGCTATGGTCCGGGAGTTCACGGCGACTGAAAAACAGGCAGTAGAGATACATTCTGCATACCTGCCAGCATCTTCCTACAAGCAACCTGGCTTCAGATGTATTTAGGTAGACCAGGGCTGGAAAACCTGTGGCCCTCTCGATGTTGTTAGACTACAACATCATCCCTGACCACTGGCATTGCTGGCTTGAGCTGATGGGAGTTATATAGCCCAAAGCATCTGGAGGGGCACATGTTCCCCATCCGATTTAAACTTTGAAGGCAAGGCAGAGGGGAGCTCATATACTGGGATAGTCCACACCTCCACATCACAGGTCAGGGTTTTGCAGCAACCACAGGGCAGGAAATGTTTGCCCTTGCTTTCACCCGGATGAAATCGGTAAATCCACTGTTGTTCACTGCAGAGACTGAGAGTAGCTAACATACTCTCAGTGTGACCATTCTGAGACCTTCCCTGCTAATCTGACTGGAACACTTCTTGTGGCTTTTCCCCTTTCTGCGCAAGCATCTTACCCAGTTCCCACATCTCCCTCTGGCTCAGGAAACAATGAACAGATGGTCCAATGGGTCGTGGCCAAAGCAACACTGGCAGTGCATCAATATTAGAAAAGAATCAGCTGGAGGCTTGGATCAGAAGAGAGGCCCAAAGGCCGAAAGAACAGCCAGCCTGTAGATGTACACCGGGAGGAAGGAGAGGAGGATCTTATTCCATGGTAATCCCCAACAAATTTAGGAATCTGTCTTGGGTGCAACCTGAGGCTGGAATTAGAGGGTAGGGATAACACAGGCTGCACTGAACAGCATCCCCAAGTTTGACTCCCTCTCCCTTTCCCCATTGTGACATCCAGAAAAGCTCACTGCATGACAGGATATATCACACTGAGTTTCTCTGCCCTGTCTCCCGCTCTCCATACAATTGACAGGAGGCACTGGGAAGAGGAAGATACTAGATGTAGGGATGTTGTTTTCAGCAATAGTCCAAGTGTCTTCCATTGTGTCAAGTCTCATCTTCAGTGAACCCAAAATCCCAGCTCTCATAAACAAACAAACAGAATTCCAAGTTTCTAGTCCTTAAGGCAGCAACTGGAATTTTGAAAATATGATGGCAAGGCCAGAGGGCATGTTTACATTTTCAGCATTAAGGGGATAGAGATACACTGAGGATGTACATTGTTCCTTCTCCCAGGACTTGCAAAATGCAGGATAAGTTACAGGAAAAGGCTAGCAAGGATATGGCCAGAGAGCAGCAGAGCTAATCTTAGCAGAGTTCCAGTTAGTTTGATGCAAAAGTGTGTGCTGATGTCCAGGGTCTAGCACCCCAGAATAATGACCCTGAAAACGGACAAGGAAAAGGAGATTTTTTCATTTTCCCCTTCCAAGTGAAAGAAAGAGAAGCAAGAGCTTCTATTCACTCAATAGTTCAAAGACCACTGCCAAAAGGAAAAGTCCACTTGGAAGGAAGGAAGCAAGCAAGCTAGTTCCCCTCTATTTGGTACTGGTTAGGCCTCACCTTAAGTACTGTGTCCAGGTCTGGACAGCACGCTTCAAGAAGGATGCAGTCAAACTGGGAGAGGTTCAGAGGAGGGTAACAAGGATGATCAGGGGCCTGGAAACAAAGCCCTATGAGGAGAGACTGAAAGCCTGGAGAAGAGAAGACTGAGGGGAGATATGAAAGCACTTGTCAAGTACTTGAAATGTTGTCACAGAGGAGGGCCAGGATCTCTTCTCCATCGTCCCAGGATGCAGGACACAGAATAATGGGCTCAAGTTGCAGGCAGCCAGATTTCAAATGAACATCAGGAAAAACTTTCTAACTGTTAGGGCAGTAAGGCAATGGAACCAATGACCTAGGGAGGTGGTGGGCTCTCCCACGCTGGAGGCTGGACTCAATGGCCTCATAGGCCCTTTCCAGCTCTACTATTCTATGATTCTATGAAAGACAGGGAAGAAAGCCTGTTGCATTTTCCCTACACACACACACATGGCATTAAGCTCTGCATCTGCAAGCCAGTGTCTTTTATTTCACTGTGTCAGATCTGATTCCAATCTAGGCCGCAGGTTCTGTAACGGCCCATGTAAATAAATAAAACAATTCACACTTCAGAAGTTCAGCCAACGGCCCTCACAAAAGCCTGCACAGGTGCGCAAGACGGCCATTATAGCAAAAGGGACATAATGCAGAACTTCTGCCAAGGAATTCAGTGCACTTCAGGCATCAGTTGGTAATTTAGATCCAGAGGTCTCAGTGGCCAGCCTCCCAAGCACAGGCACAGACAGTTGCTAGGGAATTACAAGAGAAATGAGCCTTTTCATCCCGTTTTACCCATGCAACATGTCTTTATGCTTTCTACAATGCTCCCATAGGCTTTTTTTGGGGTGAGGGGTGAGGGATAGTCTAGCATGCACCCTTTCTTCTCTTCCCTCCATCTCCTTCTGTCGAACACTCACATGAGCACAGCAAATGAGGGCAAGTTTTACAGCAGGGGTTGGATAACCTGTGGCCCTCCAGTTTCTGCTGGACTATAACACCCATCATCATTGGCCAGTTGGCCATGCTGGCAGGGGGCTGATGGGAATTGGAATCCAGCAGCCCCTGGAGGGCCAGAGTTTCCCCATCACTGGTTGAAACAGTCAGTGGCAAAATATTAGTTCTCAGGGGATTACCCAATTCCAGGGTCAGCAGGATTCTGGGTTGCACGCCTGGGGGCATGGCTCTAAGTGGGAGCAGCCCCCTCCTTGGGTGAGCAGTACTGGCAGGTAGGAACTTTTGGGGGAGGGGGCTTAGTAACAAGGCTGGACCAAGCATTCTGAAGAGGCGAATAAAAGCAGATGAAGCTGGAAGGAGCCAAACCAGGAACAAGAAGGGGTGGTACATGCAAAAGCCGAAAGGGGGGGGGCTGGAAACTCCTCACCACTTTTTATTTGCTGCAAAGGCAGCAGCTGCTCAGGCCCAGGAGGCAGTGTCTAACACAGGGCTGAGGGGAGCCTGTGGCCCTCCAGATGATGTGCGACCCCAACTCCCATCAGTGCAGGCCAGAGAGGCCAACAGTCAGGAATGATGGGAGTTGTAGCCAAGCAACATCTGGAGGGTCCCAGATGTTATGATGCAAGTGCTGACCTCATCCGATGGAAGGCCTGGTACAGGGGCTCAAGCTGACTGCCATGGAAGCAGAGCTCTGATGTTGCTTGGCCACTGTGCGTACAGGATGCTGGACTAGACGGGTCGCTGGCTGATCCAGCAGCCAGGCTCTTCTTAGGGTTGTTATTAGGGATTCTGCGATGGAGTCATGTCAATGCAACAGTGGCACTAGGGATTCATGTCACGGGCATGCGTCTGGGGTTGGCCCAGCATGCAACTCTCCTTCTCGCTTAAGGGTCCTTGACCCCATCCCCTGAAGATCCCCCAGGTTCATGACGCCAGATTTCCTATCCCTGGTTTAAAAGAATCGACATGCCCAGAGGCTGCAGGACCTCCAGACCTGCAGGATCGTCCGCTGCTGCAACAGGTAACAAGGAAGGGCTGTTGCGTTCCTCCCCCTGCTTGTCAGTGTCCCAGCGGCATATGGCTGGCCAATGTTCAAAAGAGGAAGGCTGGGCCAGGTGGACCACTGGCCTGATCCGACAGGGCGGGTCTTGTAAGCAAGGCTCTGGCACCGCACCCAAAAGGATCCCATGACAAGGGTCCTTGCAGCTGAAAGGCCCCAACTGCCTCTCACAAACAAGGGGAGAAAAAAGAAAAGCCACAGCTGTCCTTCCTGCAGACTTCCAAATATTACACACCGCCACACGAACTAATTACACAAAGCCATTTCTCCTGCTCCGCGGTAGGCTGGAGCTGTGTTGCAAGCCTGGCAATCCCGGCAGAGAGCAGTCAAAGAAGTTGCCAGTGGAAATCCCCTGGCTAAATTAATTTAATTGCACAGATGGAATGCCGGGCCAAATTAGGGGGAGAATGAAAAAGGAAACAACCCTGTTAATATATGCCAACAGCCAGCAACTGGCACTGCCTATGCGTTCAGAACCGCGAACCGCTCAAGGCCTCCTCGCCACCGCACAGGGTCTGTGACGCAAGCCTTGCTGCTGAGGTCTACCCGAGTAACAAATGCATGTAATGAGCCAGCCAAGGCGGAGGCACATGAATGACACCGTTAAGTCAAGCAGCTAACAAGGTGCCCAGGGCTGCTGACCCATATATGGCACTGCAAAGCTGTCAGGACTCCTCTAACCCAACGGGCTCTTTAGAAGGCAGAGGACAGCAACAAAGTACAGGTGTGCGGCATTTTACTGTAATAAAGCCCAACAGTGCTTTCAGCAACACCTGCATTATTCTCATGGCTATCTATGAAATGTACATTTATCCAGTGATTCTAGGACTATTTATAAACGAAGTAAAAAAGCAAACAAACGTTGGTTTCTTAGGACACTTAAGGCTCATGGCCCCAAATTCATTCATGTACCCAAACACGTGGAAATGGTGAGCACTCTGCAATCCCACACTGAAAACACTGCAGTCTCTCGTATCGTGCTTCCTTATTCATTTATTTCATCTGCTTGTATACTGCTTAATACCAAAACAGTCTCTTAAGAAGTTTTAAAAGAAAACATTTGTATTATATAACCAACAAAGAAACTAAAAAGACTGCAATACCAAAGGGAACAATAAAACCTAAAAGGCAACAGTAGCAGCACTCTTTGAAAACACCTTAAGGGCACTTCCAGGTGGTCGCTGTTTTGGGGAGGGATTCAATCACATGCCAGCAAATTCACGCTGTGGATTTATAGCTGATGCAACAAACCTGCTTCCCCACAAGATCAGACTTTTGCAACAAGGAAAGTGGTGGGAAAATGCATTGGAAAGTGTGGGATAAGATTTACTCTGATCCAATGTCATCTAACCTCTCCACAAATAAATCATAGTGAATGCTCATTAAATAGCCAATATCGTCTAATCTCCCGGCAAATAAATCAGCAAGAATACTCAACACACAGGTCATCTGCAAGTGCTATTAAGAGTCAAGGTAAATGACTCAGTAGCCTGGCCACCAAGTACCTATAAGTGAATGAAGAATCGGAGGGAGTGGAATGGCCTGAAGTCATCCACACCCCACCCTTCTGCAACCATATCCCCCACTGCTCACAATACCACCCCCTACTCATAACTCCCTGAACAGGAATTTACATCTTCACTTCCACAAACCCACAATTTCCTTTGGCATCAGTGTTCACCATCTGCAGGTTGGGAGAACACTGACACTCAGAAGCCTGTTGGATCAGGCCAGTGGCCCATCTAGTCCAGCATCCTGTTCTCACAGTGGCCAGCCAGATGCCCATGGGAAGCCCACAAGTAGACCTGAGCGCAAGAGGGCTCTGCCCTCCCGAGGCTTCCAGCAACTGGTATTCAGAAGCATACTGCTTCTGACTATGGTGGCAGAGCACAGCCATCATGGCTAGTAGCCACTGATAGATTTATCCTACATG
The DNA here is from genome assembly GCF_030035675.1 of Rhineura floridana. Classification (NCBI taxonomy): domain Eukaryota; kingdom Metazoa; phylum Chordata; class Lepidosauria; order Squamata; family Rhineuridae; genus Rhineura; species Rhineura floridana. The sequence goes on along the minus strand of NC_084480.1, from coordinate 305,491,293 downwards.
AATTTGTCTAATTCTCTTTTAAAGCCATCTAAGTTGGTGGCCATCACTGCCTCTTGTGAGAGCAAATTCCATAAATTTAACTATGTGCTCTGTGAAGACGCATGTTCTTTTCTCTGCTCTGAATCTTCCAACATTCAGCTTCATGTAATGCCCCTGAGTTCTAGTGTTATGAGAGGAGAAAGCTTTTCTCTATCCACATTCTCCATACCATGTACAATTTTTTACACTTCTGTCATGTCACCTGTGATTCGCCTTTGCACTAAAGTGAAAAGCCCCAAATGCTGCAACCTTTCCTCATAGGGGAGTCACTCCATCCCCTTGTTCATTCTAGTTTCCCTTTTCTGAACCTACAATATCCTGTTTGAAGCGAGGCGACCAGAACTGAACAAAGTAATCCAAATGCGGCCTCACCATAGATTTATACAACGGCATTACGATATCAGCAGTTTTATTTTCAATACATTTCCTAATGATCCCTAGCATGGGATTTGCCTTTTTCACAGCTGCCGCACACTGGGTCGACATCTCCATCAAGCTATCCGCTTTGACCCCAAGATCTCATTCCGGGTTAGTCTCAGCCAGTTCAGACCCCATGAGCGTATATGTGAAATTCAGATTTTTTGCTCCAACATGCATAACTGTACACTTGTTTACATTGAATTTCACTGGCCATTTTACTGCACATTCACTCCGTATGGAGAGGTCCTTTAGGCGCTCTTCACAATCCCTTTGTTTTAATAACCCTGAACAATTTAGTATCATCAACAAACTTGGCCACCTCACTGCTCACCCCCAAACTCTAGGTAGTCTATGAACAAGTTAAAAAGCACAGGTCCCAATACCAATCCTTGGGGGACTCCGCTTTCTACAGCCTTCCATTGGGAGAACTGTCCATTTATTCCTACTCTCTGCCTCCTGCTAACTTAACCAATTCCAGTGCCTGCTGATCTCCTGCTTACTGCTTTCCCTGGGTTAGAAAATGACACACATTAGCAGTAAGGAACAACACTGATAAGACAAAGGCACACCAAGTCACACAAGCCTTGGGGGGAGTGTCTGAATCATGAGAGCACAGCAAGGAAGGAGAAGGTGGGGGGCAGAGGCATCCTAAGAGAGGCCAGGGAGGAGGGGAGTGGTGGTGGCCCCACTGCATGCACAGACCTGCCGGCTCCTGTCAGCAAGAGTGGAGGGTGGTGGTGATGCTTTGTCGCTACACCGGTGCAGGCTTGGGCTCCTCCAGGACCCCACCTCAAACCCAACCATAAAAACACGCCATTTAGAGGCTGTCTACTGGCTGCCACTGGCAGTAACTTACCACCTGTCTGGACTTCACCACAGCAGACTACCATCACCAACCCTTAATAGCAGCACTCTTTGTGGTCAGTGGAGAGGATGACCTCACACACATACACCAGCTATCAGCATCAATATGTGTGTACTAGGAGCATAGCCTTGAAATGGAAATGAACTGCCTTCAAGTCGACCCCGACTTGTGGCAACCCTATGCATAGGCTTTTCATGGTAGGCGGTATTCAGAGGTGGTTTACTATTGCCTCTCTCTGAGGCTGAGAGGCAGTGACTGGCCCAAGGTCACCCAGTGAGCTTCATGGCTGTGTGGGGATTCGAACCCTGGTCTCCCAGGTCATAGTCCAACACTCTAACCCAGCCTTTCCCAACCAGTGTGCCTCCAGTTGTTGTTGGACTGCAATTCCCGTATTTCCTGACCATTGGCAATGCTGGCTCAGGCTGATAGGAGTTGTGGTCCAACAACATCTGGAGGCACACTGGTTGGGAAAGGCTGCTCTAACCACTATGCCTTAGTCTCACACTTATAAGTAAGATTGCATTATGGATTGGCCTTTCCTACAGGTTACCTCTGCTGAAAATGAATTAATTTAAATTGTCCAGGAAATACAAGCAGTCCTCAAGTCTGATGTCTTTTTTTTATATATAAAATTGCTGCATATTTTTGCTGGTTTTCTTTCTGGTTAAATGGGAGCCTCTAGAGCTACAGATGAGGTTCGCAAGAGGAAACTTGTCCAATGAAAAGGTTTAGAATTACAACCAGAGCAGATGGAAATTTGCTCCACAGCTTGGTACGCTTTGCAATTAGTTGGTGTTGGAAGCAGAACTATAGATTTTGCAGTTATCTCTCTCATTAAAGACAGCCATGCCAATGCCCCTACCTGCCCCCCTCGACATCCTCAATGTCTTCCCCCATCTTATCTTCAGATTATAAGGACATACCTGCAATCGCCTGTGAAAGAACTCCGGGGGGTGGGGGGGTGGGACAGAGGCACAAACTGAAAGGAGATGCTGGAGGTGCTGAAGCAAGGTGGGGAGCACACAGCACCCCCAGAAAACCAGCACCCCAAATCATGCTACAGGGACACAAATGGTTTAAAAGCACCACTGGAGGTGGGAGTGTTGTTATTTGACGTTTAGCTGCACAATAAAAGTCAATTTTATTTATTTATTTATTTGTGAATTTCTTTATTAAAAGAGAGGGTTTTGTAGGGAAGTAAGTGTCCCATCGCACAACAGAAGCAGTAATTCAAAATAAGCAAATGCTTGCAAGTTTGCTTAATTTTTACAGCTGGCAGAGTTCCCTGCAGCCCGGTCAGAGGCACTGTTGCAGGGCTGGGTGGGGGGAGCAGACTTTCCCCGTGGATATTTCCAGCCACAGGGGATGTCCAGCTTTAAGGAGACCATACGTTTTAACTTGATTAAAAGGCCTGTAATTGCAGATCAAATGTCTTTGGTGTGTGAGAACCTGAAATGCTGACAGACCGTAAATAAGATGAAGAAATAATGTTTTTAAATAAAGAAAAAAATCAAGAAATAATGAACTCACGACAGTCAGAGACCTGAGAGATAGAAGATGTGATCATTTATAAAAACAAACATGCATGACCGAAATTAGGCCAACAGTGTATCAACAGCCTTTTAAGTCACAACAATCCTAAGTTCCTAGAAGGCTTAAAGTGAGATTCGCCACCACCATTTGATATACTCCAAGCTGCTCCCAGACTTCTGGAAAACTGGGGACTTTCAAACAATGAAATCCAAGCCATCCTGTCATTTTACTCCTTAACAGCAGCAAATTAAAGGGCAGAGAGGTCAAATGGGGTCCCTACACTTCTCTGAGACTGTTGGACGATTCAGGACAGACAAAAAGAAAAAGATTTCTTCACACAGCGCGTAATTAAAACCAGGGCTGTGGAGTCAGAGTCGTGGAGTCGGAAGCAATTTTGGGTGGAGTCGGTAGAAATGTACCAACTCTGACTTAAAAATAAATTTTGATTGACAATTTTTTAAAAATATAAATTCAGAATGTCAAAGAAGCTTCCCGTGAAGTCAGCTGTAGTTGAGCATTTCACCATAACTCAAGATGGAAAACATTTTGTGTGTCAGTGTATGACACAGGACCCAGATGAATGCTGTGATGCCAAGATCAGCGCATATTCAGGCAGCGATAAAAATGCTCCTACGAGAGCTTCCAATTTAAAAAGACATTTACAGCCCTTTCCAGGGCTGTGGAGTTGGAAGCAATTTTGGGTGGAGTCGGAGTTGGACAGTAGAAAAATAGAGTAGAAGGTTTGGCGTACCGCCTCCACAGCCCTGATTAAAACTATGAAATTCGCTTGCATGGGAGGCAGTGATGGCCAACAGTTTGGATGGCTTTAGAAGAGGATTAAGGCAAATTCATGGAGGGTGTTGTGGTTACGGTGTTGGACTACAACCTGGAAGACCAGGGTTCGAATCCCCACACAGCCATGAAACTCACTGGGTGACCTTTTGGGCCAGTCACTGGCTCTTAACCTCAGAGGAAGGCAATGGTAAAACCACCTCTGAATACCGCTTATCATGAAAATCCTATTCGCAGGGTCCCATACGTCAGAATTGACTTGAAGGCAGTCCATTTCCATTTTCCAGTCTCCATTTTAATTTTCCTTCTGCAAATCAAAGGTGATGACCAAAGAGAAAGTATTACAGAATTGTATGTGACTTACTGAGAGCCAGTGTGGCGTAGTGGTTAAGGTGTTGGACTACAAGACCAGGGTTCAAATCCCCACTGCCTCTTAGCCTCAGAGGGAGGCAATGGTAAACCCCCTCTGAATTCCGCTTACCCTGAAAACCCTACTCATTGGGTTGCCATAAGTCGGAATCGACTTGAAGGCAGTAGTTTACATTTTTTCAAGCCTATCAGTAGCTACTAACCGAGATGGCTATGTTCTAGTTCCATGGCCTGGAGGCAGTTTGCTTCTGAATAGCAGTCACTGGAAATCACAGGAAGGTGCTCAGGTTCTGCTTGCAGGCTTCCCATGGGCATCTGGTTGGCCACTGTGAAAATGGGATGCTGGACTAAACGGGCCACTGGCCTGATCCAACAGGCTCTTCTTATGAGACATATGAAACACATCTCCTTCTCCCCAGTTGTGAGCCCAAGGACTGCCCTTACACGCCTTTTGCCTAAGCAATGCATTTTTTATTTCTTGTTGCGTTTTACAAACTCTTAACGGGGAAAATATAGCCTGCTGTGCAAAAGCATACACAAATGTTCCCCATCCATGAGAACACAAGACTCTGCCTTATGTCGTGTCAGGCTATTTGTCCATGTAAGCCAGTACTGTCTACTCTGACTGGCAGCAGCTCTCCAGGGTCTGAGGCAGATGGTCTTTGCCACAACCTGCCCATTTAACTGGAAATGCCGGGGATTGAACCTGGGACCTTCTGCATGCAAAACGCGGGCACACTCACATTAACCTTCAGCTTGTAAGGAGTAAAACACCAGTGGTCACCAGTGGCAAGTAAGAATTACCTCTCTGGACAAGTAGACGAGACTCGTTTGCCAAGCTGATATTAAGTGCAAGTGCTGATTTTCTAAACAGGTATGAATTTATTCCAATGACAGGATGTGGGGGGATCTTGTTCTTTCCCTGCGCAAGGGGACAACCGGAATTAATTGAGGCAAGGCTTCTGCAGCCTATTACAGTCAAAGAGAAAGGGAGGCCTGGGAAACACACTTACTTCCTTATGAGGAGTTTTTCCAGGTGCAGGCTTAAATTGGCAACAATAACTGGAACTGCACATTTATACAGATATGCAGGCATCTCCATCAGATGTCATATATTGTCAATAAAGGGTCTGCATACAGGACTTTTCCCCTCCCTCCAGCTTTAGAATCTTTGTCAAACAGCTATTTAAAGTCTCGCCACGGGGATCTCTGGCCGCTTATATTAACAATAGCTCTCATTCTATTTCTGGCAAGAGTTTGAAATATAGCGGGGAGGAACATATCCTTTCTGGGTGGCTGCCTACAGCAAGAGGCTTCTATAAGGGTTGAAAAGCTGAAGCACTAGCAGTACAAGAGGCAAATCATCTACTGACCCTTTTTAATTAATTGGTTAACTAATTCATTAAGCAATGGATTTAAATTATTTTAAAGGCCATCTCCCCACCCCCTCCCCAGGGGAAGTAACTTTAGACTAAATTATGAGGAGATGCACTCTTTGTTATATTTATTCATTTATCTACGTAATTTTCTTTTTTTTTTCACAATTCAGCCAAAAAAGTGGCTTATAGATCACTACAGAGAAAGCAATCCCTGCCCTCAGGCTTACAATCTAAAAAGGCACAACACAAAAGGAAAACAGATTAGGAAGGAGGAGGAAATAGGCACACAGGTACATGATCTTAGTTACACTTCTTCCAATGATCAGCTGGGGTGGGAAAGTTCAAAGAGAGGAAGAACCAAACACTGCTGGTCTCTCATTATTTGCAGAAGACCTGGCTGTTTATAATCATGTATGTGAACAGCTAATTCCTGGGTTCTCTCTCTTTGTCACACTTCCGTGTGACGAAAATGTGAATCTGAAGTTGGAGCTGCACAAATAGGGGCAAACTGGTTTCTCAGCAGAGCTCAGTACATTCTAAGCAACAAAATGAGCAATTTGCAAGATTGTTGGAAAGGAGCAAAACCTGCCCCCTCCCATGAAACCAGGGTCATCATCACCAGCAGGGGGCAGGTTTATCTGCTTACCCAATGAAGCCCCCATCTTCATACCTTTACCGTATTACATCAGTTAACCAAGTAGATGCATTCCTGGATGTTACTTCTTTAACAGAAACTTGGCACTAGAAGTAGGAATAACATGGAAAGAATAGGGATAGGTTCCTAAACCACACACATAAAAAAGAGCAGGTCAACATATTTCAGCAAACTTGTCTGAAATTAAACAACCAGGTCAGGTAAGCCTTGCATATAGACCACTTGAAGGCTTCTTCCAAAATGCATCCAGGGATGCCGGCTTTGCCTTTTTTCTTTTATCATGTAGCATCTTGCTATAGCAAGCTAAAGCTTTGAGCACAGTTCTCCTCTCCGTACACTCGAGCAGGCAGGCAACAGGCAGCCGCCACCACCACCCTGTGCTTAGTCTCTCTCTCCCCCTGCCATCCTCCCCTACACTCGAGCAGACACGTCTGCAGTAAACAGTGCTTCCAGCACACTCGAAGCATTGTTTACTGTGGAGGTGCCTGTGCCATCTGGCAAGGAACAGCATTCCAGTCACGCGTGTGAGAGCTGCCTGCAGCAGCTACAATCCAGTAGAGGAGGAGTCACATTCTGACTACGTATGCACCCCCCCCACACCCCCAAAAAATTGTGAAAAGGAGCTTACTTCCTGGAGAATATGTTAACTGAGGTATTACTGTATTTTATCTCACATGCATGGATAAAGTAAAGCGTTTCACTTGGGGACACTGTGGTGGTGAAGAGAAAGCCCACACCACATCCATTCACAACATCTAATGGAAGTTCAAAAGCCACATTACACGTGTTAGAATCCTCTGTGGGCCTAAAGTCCAAGATGTAACTGGAAGGATGCAGATGATAGATCCAGAGGGGTAACCGTGCTACCCTGTTGCGGCAGTAACAATGAAACTTATGGCCCCTTAAAGACTAACCAATTTATTATGGTAAAAGCCAAGGATGTGCGGCCCTCCAGTTCTCTCTACCTGGCCCCTGGAGCTGCTGCCCAGACCATGTACCTCATTGGACTTGCTTTGCACCCTGGTTTTGTCCGGCAGAAATGTAGAAACTAGTCTGCTAACACAAGGGTAAAATGTACAGCTGTTGCTCTCCCCCTCCCCAAGTTTTTTCTCTGGCCCTGCCTACCACTGGCATGTGGCCCTCAAAAGGTTGCCTAGAAGGGAATGCGGCTCTCAGCCTGAAAAGATTCCTCACCCCAGCATAAGCTTTCACGGACTATGGCCCACTTCATCAGAAAATATCGCAATACTACCCTTTGCAAAGCATGCTGGAAACAAGCAAAAGACATTATTACATCAGACCAATCTCTTACTATTAGCACTAAAAGAACACTGCAGTTCCTCCAGAGACCAGATTTCCCAAACAATGCGGCAAAAGGGAAGAATGTGAGTGACGCAGCAACAGCAGCCGCCTTGCCGGTTCCCAGAGGGAAAAAGAGTTTAGAACTTTTGAACGGATTCAGGATGATGAGGAGATTTTTACAGTAAGTGTTTAGTAACTCTAGAAGTTGCACAGCCCTATTGTTCCCACTTGGGACATGACAAATGCTCACTTTGAGCTATGTTTCATTGCAGATTTTTATATATAAATGTTGCTTTATAGCTGTAAAAATATACAGCTATAGCTAAGTTTGCTGACTCACCCCCATTCACAGCGGTATCAAAATGATGAGGTTATTTCCCTATGAACTGCAGCCCTGAAATGTGGAATGAGATTAACCCAATGCCACATAAAATGTCTACAAACGTCTGAAAATGTTTAAAAGGGGAACTCAAATATTTTTGAGGCTTTTTGCCAGGCGATCTAGAAAGCTGCAATCTGATACATATCTAACCCAGACATAGCAGCAATAGTAATAGTAATGGCAATAGCAGTAGTAGTAGTAATAATAATAATAGTAGTAGCAGTAGTAGTAGTAGTTATTATTATTGTTATTATTGTTATTGTTGTTATTGTTGTTGTATTGCTGTTGTTGTTGTTTGTGTTGTGTTGTGTTGTTGTTGTTGTTGTTGTTATTATTATTATTATGTTAGTCGCTTGTTACCCAAAGGTCTCCAAGCAACTTACAACACTGTTAAAAACACAAATAAATACATTATACGGTAAGAACAAACCAACAAAAAAAACAGCAATCCCTGTAACAACCACAGGAAGCTTTGGCAGCACACTAACAGCAAACAGTATCATCTTAGGCTGCAATCCAATACATGTCTACTCAGAAGAAAGCTCCACTGGATTCAATGGGACTTGTTCCCAGGTGTGTATAATGGCATGCAGCCTTAGTCTATCAAAAGCCTGAGAAAAAAGTTAAGTCGTTTACCTGGCACCAAAGAGATGTCAATAAAGACATCAAGTAGACCTCGCTGGGGAGCATGTATCACAGATGGGGAGCCACAACAGAAAAGGCCCTCTCCCTTATCACCACCCTCCAAGGCGCCCTTAGAGGGCAGACCTGGAGAAGGGCCTCAGAAGAATGTAGGGATTTTGTTGCCTCTTCACACCTGGGGGAAAGAGAACTTCAAACTGCCACAAGGAACATGCACACATTTATTCATGTATTACATTTCTATCCTACCTTTCCTCCAAGAAGATCAAGATGGTGTACATGGTTCTCCCCCTCCCTATTTTATCCTCACAACAACACTGCAAGGTAGGTTAGGCTAAGAGACAGTGACTGGCCCAAGGTCACCCAGTGAGCTTCATGACTGAGTGGGGATTTGAACTTTGGTTTCCCAGGTCCTAGTCTGACACTCTCACCACTATGCCACACCGGCTCTCACGCAAGCAGAATGTAAGCTTTGTATACTTATAGAAACACAGGAAAATGGTTTACGCTGAGCCAGACCATTGGTCCATCTAATCCAGTATTGTCAACACAGACTGAGAGTGGCTCTCCAAGGCTTCAGACAGGGGTATCCCTCAGCCATACCTGTAGATGCTGTGGATTGGACCAAAGACCTTCTGCATGCAAAGCAGATGCCCTACCACTGAGCTATGCTTCGGACATGTAACACACTTTACGGAATCTCCCAGCAAAGAAAAATAATAAACCTCACACTATAGCACAGACAGAAATCAGTTTTACAATTTGAAAAGTCTCGTGTTGTCCTTTACAGACAGCGCGTGTTGGTTGGCATTCATACCTCAGTTCAGGGATGTCCGCCAAAGTCAATTAAAGGCTACTTAAAGGGACAAAGGTAGAAAAAGTGGGGAAAAACGCAAGAGTGGGTGAGCATCAGTTCACAGCTTTAAGGAGACATATGAGGTCTCAGCAGCGAAAAAGACAAATAATTGGGGGTTAGAACAAATTAAATCAGAACTATCACTAGAAGCTAAGATGATGAAACTGAGGTTATCATACTTTGGACACATCATGAGAAGACAGGATTCACTAGAAAAGACAATAATGCTGGGGAAAACAGAAGGGAGTAGAAAAAGAGGAAGGCCAAACAAGAGATGCAATTGATTCCATAAAGGAATCCACAGACCTGAACTTACAAGATCTGAACAGGGTGGTTCATGACAAATGCTGCTAGAGGTCGCTGATTCATAGGGTTGCCATAAGTCGTGATCGACTTTAAGGCACATAACAACAACAAAATATTGCGGGGGGAGGAATTGATCTAGAATAGGAAGGGGAATGGAAAACAAACTCTCTCTCTCCTTCACTCTCTGTAAAATACTGACAGAGCCAGGTCATCCTGCTTGTTATTGAGAAATTGGGGCATAGAGTACAAGAGCTGACGCAGGCTTGTCAAGTGTTTACTGGAAAAGGTGTTTCACCGCTTTCCCTGTTGCTGCCTGAGTGAGTGCTGCACAAGCACTGTGTAATTTCTCACACCGCAGAGATAAGCAGGTCGAAAACATGGAACAGAAGTAGCCAGGGGCAAGGTGCTAAGCTCCTCCAGCACAGCCACCTGTCACTGGTCCTCGGTTTGGGGCGATGATGTCCTATTACTCAGCTACCTTTACGTCAAGCATAACTTAATCCCTTTCCTCTGAACTCCTGTGACAGACTCCCTCCTCCAGAATATTCAGTGGCAACTTCAACCAGATGCCTAGACATTTGCTTCTCAAACTTTTGGGTGCTGCAGCAGGGTTTCCCCCCCTCTTCCAATCAAAACTGGAGATATAATTCATGCTTCACTGGCTGAGTTCAGATGTAATGCTAAACTATGGTTTGGCATTACAAGGAAGACCCTCGGGCTGGTAGGGTCTCCCCCCCCCGAAGGTGCCTACGGCTAAGATGCCTACAGTTATGAGAGCCAATTCATAACATATGCAGCAGCATCTGTCACAAACATAACAGGTAATACCACCGTTTGTTATACTCAGAGTAGCCCCACAGAAATCAAAGGACTTGAGTGATTTCCAATAACTTAACATTATGAATGAGGAATCCTAACCCTTGTTTGTTCTCATACATTATTCTAGTGGGTGGGCTGACTTCAGTTGTAAATGGTCTAGTTCAAAAATAAAATAAGCCTGAATTCCATCGGTTGCCACTGTATTTCAAATCTATAAAACAAGACTGCATACTCAAGACCTCTTAGTAGTTATGGCTAATCATTCTCCCCATCCTACGAGGCTGGGGAAATGAAAATGGACTGCCTTTAAGTCGATCCCGACTTATGGCGACCCTATGAATAGGGTTTTCATGTAAGCGGTATTCAGAGGGGTTTACCATTGCCTCCCTCTCAGGCTAGTCTTCCCCAGATGGCTAGGGCTTGCTCAGCTTGCCGCACCTGCACAAGCCAGCCCCTTCCTTGTCTGCAACTGCCAGCTGGGGGACAACTGGGCTCCTTGGGGCTATGCAGCTTGCCCAAGGCTGCGCAGGTGGCAGGGCACGTAACCCCTGAGCCACTCATTGTGGGGATGATCTTTAGCTGGCCCTTGACACCCAGGAGACACGAGGGGGGATTTGAACTCGCAGACTCTGGACTCCCAGCCAGGCTCTCCTCCCCACTGTGCTACACCAGCTACTGTGGAAATGGACTGCCTTCAAGTCGATCCTGACTTATGGGCGACCCTATGAATAGGGTCTTCATGGTAAGTGGTATTCAGAGGTGGTTTACCATTGTCATCCTCTGAGGCTGAGAGGCAGTGACTGGCCCAAGGTCACCCAGTGAGCTTCATGGCTGTGTAGGGATTCAAACAATGGTCTCCCAGGTCGTAGTCCAGCACCTTAACCACTACACCACACTGGCTCTACTGGTTATAACACTCAATTATTTGTCACAGTAAACAATGGAGAGGGTGTATACAATTTCAGCATTCCTAACAATATTCCCCAAAATTTCCTTAATAAAGAATATCTTGACTTTTTTTTTTTAAGAAAAAGCATTAACTAATTCATCTTAAAATAAAATTGTGGGGCTAGGTAATAACAATTAAAAGTCTACAAAACATAATAAAATGGTGCCCATTTATCCATAAAGTTACTCAGGTTTTTAGAGTGATTCCTTTGTTCTCATGAGTAACAACTTTGCCATAGTTGCCAAGTCCCACAACTTCACAACCCATTCTTTCGTATTTGGAATTTCAGATGACTTCCAGTATTTTGCATACACTAATCCTGCAAGTGACTATAATGTAACTGATCACTATATGGGGGTGTTTTCCATACGAGTTCTTTTATGTATGTTTTAGAGAAAGTGTAATAGATCTAGTTTGTATTCTAACCTATCATTTTTTCCATTATAAGTTTTTTTTGGTCTTCTTCCAATTTATTTTCGCCTATGGACATGTCCACCACATATAATAAAAATCTCCTACATTTTTCCAAGAACATGATTTATAACTAATCTGTTTCAAGAGATCATAAGTATGCATCCATGCTTAAGAATCTAAGAAATGCCTCTCTGGATCAGACCAAGGTTCAGTATTCAGTGAGGGGATGTCAACACCAGGCAGGTACATGCTCCCCCAAACTGGCCAGTGGTCCAAGTGACAGACCACAGAATTCCTTATACCATCCCTGTTTTTACTTGCATGAGCAGCTGGCCATAGAGGTTTGTACTATGCAAGTGCTTTAAGTATTTTGTAACAGAGGAGAAGCAACCTGTGTTTTGGCCTTAGTTATTTTCAACACATTGGCTTTTCCCATCAGGCATCCTGTCCCTGCAAAACAGCCAGATAAACAATGCAATCTGACTGCCAAATTAAAAAAAAAAAAAAAATCCACAACACCAACACCAACAAAAAGGAACAGGGAACTGAATCATCAAGTTGTGATAGCCAGACAGAGAGAATTCCCTTGAGTCAAACTGACTCTGGGCACAGCAACATCATATGGAACAGAAGACTACCAAGGAAGCAATTAGACGGCAGGAGAGGTTGACATGGCTGTAGATATGGATGTGCCCATCCTGCTCAATTAAAATGCACAGCAACCTGCGAATCCAGCACATGGGGGGAAACTTCGATATCGCTCAGCGATACTGCACAATGTCTGAAGATTTAATAAAACTATCCATGAAAACTTTAGGATTTAATTGCCACCAAGATGGAAGTCAACAAGAGAATGCCTTCAGAGGGTTTGAAAGGGATTGGAAGAGCATGCAATGTATGTTTTATGTACTGAGGAAAGCTGCCTCCTTATACAGAATCAGATCACTGGGTCCATCTAGCTCAGTGCTGTGCACACTGACTGGCAACGACTTTCCCAGGTTTTCAGGCATGGGGACATTCCCATCCCTGCCTGGAGATGCCAGGGATTGAACCTGGGACTTTCTGCACACAAAGCACCTGGAGTGTCCAGTTGGTCTATCCCAGAAGAGTATCTCCCACTGACTGCTCATTTGAGAACAGATCTCCCTGTCACCAACACAGTCCTAACCGTTGCCCCACATAAATTGAGGGGGAATCTAGAACACCCCAAATTCTCTTGTGGATGCTCCGTTTTTCAAAGAAGCTGATCATCTCACTGAAGAACTGCAAAGTTCTCATAGGAGACCGTTTCAAGGGCTTAGTGGGAAGAGCATCCACCTTGCATGCAGGAGGCCACAGGGCCAATCCCAGCATCTCCAGGTAGGGCTCAGAAAGACTTCCATTGGAAATGCTGGAGAGCTGCTGCCAGTCAGAGTAGGCAAAACTGAGCCAGATGAGTGAACGGGTCTGACTTAGTATAAGACAGCTTCCTACGTTGTGGGAGCTCCCAATCAGTTCCTCCCAACCCCAATTCTTTCTGCTACACACAGGACTTTAATGTTGCTCTAAGGCATGTAGAATTGATGAGTGGCTAAAGTGGCCAGTGGACAAAAAGGAGTAGGAGGAAGAATCTTCTGCCACTCCCTCTCTTGGGGCATTTGAAGATATCCAGCTACCAACTGGCACAAGACCTAGCAATGCTAGGTTCAAAACAGACCATAGCTGCATTCAAATGACTATGGACATGGTATGTAGCCAGCAAAGGGAACGCTGTACATCAGGGGTAGAAAACATGGTGTCCTTCAAATGTTATTGCACTACTACTCCCATCATCCCTGACCATTGGGCCACATTGGCTGGGGTTGATAGGAGCCGCAGTCCAACGACATCAGGAAGGCACTATGTTGGCTGGCCCTGCTGTACATGGCCCATCGACAACCACTATGCCCAGGTTGGAAGATTCACAGAATCACAGAAGAGTAGATTTGGAAGGGACCTATAAGGCCATCGAGTCCAACCCCCTGCTCAATGCAGAAATCCAAACTAAAGCATACCTGACAACATATTCCTGCCCTCTCCCTGCAAATGGCCCTTTCCTGCAATCACTAAAATACATTTGCATTTCCAAAGATTGTTTTGACTACATCTACATGATGCGGTGTTTTGTTTTGAAAAAGTGAACTTTGATGTTAATGAGCTTTTATAAAGAAAGCAAGATTATTCAAGTGAACGTGGGTTTTAGCTATTGTTTCTCAACATGGGCCAAGGAGAGGATGCTTGGCCTCTCTGTAGAAAATTGCATCAGAATTTGTGAGAGACAGGATGGGAAGGCCACAATTCTTTGGAATTTCTGATAAGAAGAGAAGGAGTGATAATACTGAACTGGGAGGAGTCCTGCTTTAAAATGGAGAAAGTTCAATCAAAATGCCATGGATGCTTTGGGATGACACAACCCAACTATCCTCTGATGTTCCAGCTACGGACATGAGTCATCTAGTCAAACATGTTTTACATCAAATAGCTGCAAGTCCTATGCAACTGCAAAACTGGAAAAATACATATATAATGTATAATCTAACACACACACACACACACCCTGCCCAAACCACACCTATTGCACATACCTCATTTGTTTCTGGGGTCCTCCACATGTTTTGGACTACAACTCCCCACAGCCCCAGCCAACATGGCCAATGGATGATGGGAGTTTTATACAATATCCAGAGGAGACTGGAATATTAGGCAGGCGCCATCTCTGCTATTTTTTCGGCGCCTTTTGAAGACTTTCCTCTTTCAACAAGCCTTTTAAGTTGATACCTATCCCAGTCTGCATCTGTGTCAGAATTGTTTAATATGTTTTTTTAATAATGTTTTTAACCCTTTTTTAAGGTTGTTTTTTAAAAATGTTTTTAATGCTGTTTTGTTTTAATGTATTTTAAGATCTGTTTTTATGATGCTTTAAAGTGTTTTAGTGCTTTGTTTGCAGCCCTGAGCTCCTGCTGGGAGGAAGGGCGGGATACAAATTAAATAAATAAATAATAGGTTGAGAAGGCTGTTCTAAATCTCTCTCCTGAAGCTAGCGAGACCAGCTAAAACGCATAACATACACAGTAGGGCCCCGCTTTTCAGTGGCCTGCTTTTTGGCATTCCGCTAATACGGCGGCTTTCAGTTAGAGTAACTCACACAGCGCTTGTTCCGCTTTTATGGCATTTTTCGGGCGTCGGGCACCATTCTATTGAATGAGTTCTGCTTTTTGCTTTTAGGCGGGGGTCTGGAAAGTAACCCGCCGTATGAGTGGGGCCCTACTGTACAATATAAGACCAGTTTCAAACCTTTTAACTTGCATGTCGTATCGTTCTATGAAGCCACTAGATATCTCTGAAAAAGGGGACTGCTTGCACCGATAGCAGGTTGCTCCCACAGTAAAGTGCTTCACTTTTGGACAGTCCACAGTGCTAGCAGCTTTACAGCTTTCACCAACATGGCGCCCTTCAGATGTTTTGGACTGTACCTGCCATCTGTCCCTGCTGGCAAGCGGGCAAAGGCTGGTTTAGAAGGATCAGGTAGCAGGTGATTCAAAAGATCTCTGCCTGAGACCCTGAAGAGCTGCTACCAGAGAGTAAGACATAAAAACCTAACAGCCTTGCTGAATCAGGCCACCGGCCCATCTAGTCCAGCATCCTGTTTTCATAGTGGCCAACCAGATGCTTATGAGAAGCCTGCGAGCAGGACCTGAGCACAAGGCCACGCTCCCCTCATGCAGTTTCCAGCTGGTATTCAAAAGTATGTTCTTAGCTACTGAGCTCAGGTTCTGGTTTCACCTGGCTAAAACCTGCCCCGATGCCATGAATGAAAACCAGCTGCTTAGATTCACTGGCACTGTTGCACTCAGGTCCTGCATACGGGCTACCCATGAGAATCTGGTTGGCCACTGTGAGAACAGGATGTTGGACTAGACGGGCCACTGGTAGGGCTCTTCTTGTGTTCTTCACTGCACCATCTCTGGCAGATTTAAGCCTGTTTAGTACTTCCAGTGAAGGAGAGCCCACCTCCTATAGTGGTCCGTTTCACTGTCAGATAGTTTCTCCTAATGTTTAGCTGAAATCCACTCCCCAGTCATTTCACCCATTGGTGTCAATCCTGCCCTGTAGAGCAACAGTGAAAAAAATCGACTCTGCCTTTTGTGAAACAATGCTTCAGATATTTGAAGACCCCTCTCACATCTCCCCTTACTGAACTAGGAAAATAGTCTGACCTGGTCTGAGGCAGCTGCCATTGCTAGAGTGAGTAGATGGGCCCCCTCCGTCAGTAAAATCTACCTCTTCACTGCAGCATGTCCAGGGGGCTCTTGCCAGTGGGACCCTTGCTGGGGTGTAGGCCCTCAGCAGATGCCCAATCATGCAAATCCTTGACTCCGGCCCTATGAACCCACAGAATCCTCAGCACCGTCACAAAAGTCCAGTTGCCAGGGAATTTTGCATACCCTTTTATGCACCTCTTCCAGCTCTACAATAACCTTTCTCTTGATATTGCAACCAGAACCACACATAGTATTCATAGTATTTTTATTTTTATTACAACTAGGCACAAAGGAAATCCCCTGAAAGTCAGGAAAGGCCAACATGAACAACTTGGGTCCAGGATACCTTCAGCACTACCTGAGCCCTTATATCAGCTCAATCACCGAGATCATCCAGAGGAGCAATGTAATCCCCTGTGTTACAGAGGCCCATCTGGCCTCCGCTAGAAGCTGAGTGGTTAGTGTCCCAGGCTATGGACTCAGAAGGCATCCTCACATTTGACTTTCAGTCATCTCTTGAAGACCTTCTTAGGCCAACAGGCCTTTTGCAGCTGTTTCAGTCGATTAGCTAGTCACTTTAATTATTATTTGCATAGTTTTTAATGTTGTTTTATGCTTTCTGTTTTATTGAAGCATACCACCGTGATACTTTATGATATATAAATAACTTATCCAATTAATTCAAGCTTTTATGGAATGGAAGCAGCACCAACTTGTATAGCTTGTCAAGCCCCAAATTTAAGAAATACCTTTTATTTTTGTTTTCAATATTACCTTCATCCAAGTTTACAGAGACTGGCCTAAAAGCACATGATAGAATTCCACCTGTGAAGCTAAGTAAGCCTGAACCAAAATAGTTTAGAGATGCAAGACCTCCAACAGCTCCCCTCCCATCAGGATGCCCTTCTGCATTAGAAGTGTGATTCAAACAAATAAGGTATTGTTTAGGTAGGAATAATAAAAATTAAGGAAACATGAAGAGAATCTAAGAAAGCCACTTCCCAAAAACTTTTCTTAAAGACACTTTCCAGAGGAAATGAGTAACCCACTTGTTATTAAGTGATACATCACAGAGTACAGGAAGTGCCATTGTCTCTTATTTATTTTTAATCTCAAAACACCCATGTAGCTGGCACTGATTTTCAAAAGCACGCTGATAAGCCTGGCTGCTTGAAAGGGATGGAGGTTCCTGGGATAAAGGAATGCAATTCCAGATTCAGGCTCAATTTTGACATTAAGCCAGAAAACAAAACAGCGTGGATGAAGCTGAAAGGGGGAACATGACAGCGTGGAGGGGAGCAGGAAGGGAGGGAGGGAGGGAGAGAGGGAGAGAGAATGAGGATTTAGGCAGCACTGCAAAGAACAAAAATACACATGATTCCCAAAGCACAGGTATGCACTGCAGTCTGGACCAAGTGATGGGATCTGGCATGTTGGTTGGAGGGAAAGACGGAAGTGTTCCCCGCCCGACAAAGTGGCCAAAAAGGAAAGTGAGTTATGTAAGAGCTTGTTTAACCCAGAAGAGAGTCAGGAGACTGCTGTCCTCAGATTATACATAAACACCCTGCATCCTTCAACAAAGAATTCCAAGAAGTTTTACACATAACCATTTACTGGCTCACTTCATTACCCTCTTTATGGAACTAGGAAATTTATCCAGAGGGGATTTTAAAAAAAAACAATATTGTTTACAAATTACTTCTTGCACAGAGATAGAGGGGCATGGGTGAGGAGAAGACCATGCAATTTTGCTAGGCTTTGCTAACTCTGGACACTGCAATCCACAGGACAGAATGCAGAAGTCAGACTTTGGTAACCTGAGTTCAATCTCCACTTCTGCTACAGACTCTTAGGTGCCAATGGGCAACCTACTCTCTCCCAGCCTCAGTTCCCCATCTGGAAGCACAAGCGGAGTAAAAGGAGTGACCTGCCTCACAAGGTTGTTGTGAGAGCAAAACACGTGCACACGCTATAAAGCATTTTATTTCAAAAAAATTATGGAATTGCAAAATAAGCTTGTAGGGAGCAAAGAACGGGGGAAGAAGCCAAAGCCAGCACAAGACAGGCTCAAAATATCTAAGGGTACACATGGTGTTGCTGCCTTTGAGAAGTGCATCTTTTCCCACCTCACGTAGGACCAACAGTATTAAGCTCTGTATGGCGGCCTTCCCCAACCTGGTGCCCTCCAGACATGCTGGACTACAACCATGCCAATCAGCCCTGGCCAGCACAGCTGTATGGAAAGGGGAGTTCACAGGGTCCCTGCCCAAAGGGCTTGGGGTTTATATTAAACAGACAAGAGCAATCCAGGAGAGAAAAGGCCACAACAGAAAATGTACAGCAGGGGATGGAGAAAGAGCTGTGCAGCACAGCTCAGAGGGATTGCTAAGCAGCAGATACGGGTTCTGGAAAAGCAAAAAGGTAGCTGTGTTGGCTCATAAAAAGAAAAAGGTGGAGGGAATTAAAACTCCGTATCAGGGCAATACCTTTACTAGACTAAGCAAAATGTCACAAAACAAGCGTGCAAGCTTTTGAGTTCACCAGAGCTATTCATCAGGCTAGATCTGCTACTTCCTCCCACATTCCCTCTTAAGACTGTGGCCAGATGGAGACGTCAAGGCTTCACCATCGAACAGTCTATTTCTTCTCCGTGTGTTCACCATATAGCCCAGGGTTAGCCAACGTGGTGCCCTCCAGATGTTGATGTATTACAAATCCCAGCAGGGCCAATGGTCAAGAGTGTAAAGGGTGGTAGTATAAAGCCTCAAGATGCTTGCGCAGCATGGAATCATCCCACTGGAAACAGGAACACAGGAAGCTGTCTCATATCAAGTCAGACCAGGCAGTATCTTCTACACTGACTGGCAGCAGCTCTCCAGGATTTCAGGCAGGCGACATTGCCACCCTTACCTGGAGATGTGGGGGGCTGAACCTGAGACCTTCTGCATGCAAAGCAGATGCTGTGCCCCTGAGCTATGGCCTCTTTCTCTAAAAATCCTTTGACAGTGATCTGATAGAAGCAACTGTACAAATCTAGGCCAGAACAAGCCAGCAGGCAGGGGAGGGGGAGGGGAGATAATCAGTCAGGGTCAGCATTCCTGAAAGGGACAGACACTTGGGAGATAATCTCTACCTTGGAGACTCTGCATGCTGAAGTGTGATGCAATGAACTGAATAAAATCTACAATGTGGAGGGGGGGACAGATTTCCAGTGATGCAAACCTCAAGAGGAACACACAAAGTTCTAGTTTCTTCTAGCAGCTTGTGCAATATTTAACCTTGTGATGGAGGAATGACTTTTGTCAACTCCGTGGCTAAATGTCTGACAGATTAACAAATGGTGCCGGATGAGGGTGCAATAGCCAATCCCACTGAAAGGAGCACCACCTCCGTCTGGGAGAGCCCTTTGATAAAGTCTTCAATTGCTGAACAGGCTAACTCAATCTAAGGGAACTTCACTTTGACTTGGACAGCCCATTGATAATCAAGCCTTCAACTGCAGATCAGGCTGCATTAGCAAATCTAGTCCAAGGGAACTTCACTCTGAATGGAAGATTCCTTGGACAGAAGTCTCTGATGGCAGGACTTTTTCTTGCTCCAAACAGAGCATAAGAAACTGCCTTATCCCACCCAGTCAGGCTGTTTGTCCACCTTATTATTCTTTATTTATGCATTATTACATTTATATTGGATAGTGAAAAAAGAGGATATGAGAAAAATCAACTCATTTGAAATGTGGTGTCGGAGGAGAGCTTTGTGCATACCATGGACCGCGAAAAAGACAAATAATTGGGTGTTAGAACAAATTAAACCAGAACTATCACTAGAAGCTAAAATGATGAAACTGGGGTTACATACATATAATGAGAAGACATGATTCACTAGAAAAGACAACAATGCTGGGAAAAACAGAAGGGAGTAGAAAAAGAGGAAGGCCAAACAAGAGATGGGTTGATTCCACAAAGGAAGCCACAGACCTGAACTTACAAGATCTGAACAGGGTGGTTTACAACAGATGCTACTGGAGGTCGCTGATTCATAGGGTCGCCATAAGTTGCAATCGACTTGAAGGCACATAACAACAACACATTTATATTCCACATTTCCTTCAAGAAGTTCAAGGTGGCATACATGATTCCTCCCCTCTCCATGTTATCCTCACAACAATTCTGTGAGGGGAGGTTAGGCTAAGAGTTTGTGACCGCCCCAAAGTCACCCAGTGAGCTTCATGGCTGAGTGGGGATTTGAACCCTGGTCTCCTGGGCCCTAGCTCAACACTCTTAACCAGTACATCACACTGGCTCTCTACATACATAGGAAGCTGCCTTACGCCAATTCAGCCCATATAGCTCAAGAGTGTCTACATCAGAGGTGGGGAATCTTTTCTGACTGGAGGCCCAGATCTTCATCTCCCAAACCCCTGGAAGGCCCACCTGTCAGTCAATCACATGACATCATGGCAATGCTTCCCTTTGAAGCCCAGATTTTCAGTGCTATAAAGGCACTTTCTGATCTTCCCAGGATGGGAGCACCCCTTCAAACACCCCCCCCCTCTGCACAGAGAACCACGGAGGGATTGAAGACGGTTTCTGACTGGCTCATAAGTTGTCATACGGATGGGAGCACGCCTTCAAACACCTGCCTCCACTACTGACGTCAACTGGTGGACGGGGTGGGGGGGCGGGGTGGGAGGAAATGGGGAATATGATTGGCCCAGAGGTTCTCCACCCCGGTCTACACTGACTGGCAGAGGCTCTCCAGGTTTTCAGGTGGGGTCATTCCCAGCCCTATCTGTGGAGAGACCAAGGATTGAACCAGTGACCTTCAATGCAGATGCTTTGGCATAGAGCTACAGCCCTTCCTTGCCCAGTATTGTCTTCTCTGACTGGTGGTGATTCTCCAAGGACTTAGCAGAGGTCTTCCCCATCATCTGCTACCTGGAGATGCCAGGAGTTGAATGTGCTCTACTACTAAGCTAGTGTCCCACCCCCAAAGACAGGCAAGCCTCCAGATTGGGTCCTGAAGCAATGTCAGCAGAACTAATCAGGGTGGCCTTGAATGGGCTCCTTAATGAGTCCCTTCCCCACAGCAAGTACACTCCCCCCCAAAAAACCACTAGTGCCAGTCATGCATTGTGGACTCCATAAGTATGAGAGGGGGGGGACCAGCACTCGCAGAGTGAATCCCAGGGATTCCAACAAGACAATTCCCAGTACAGCAATAGAATCACAGAGCTGAAATGTATCTTGGTGGCCATCTAGTCCGACCCAGAGCTTGGAAAAGTTACTTTTTTGAACTACAACTCCCATCAGCCCCAGCCAGCATGGCCACTGGATTGGGCTGATGGAAGTTGTAGTTCAAAAAAGTAACTTTTCCAAGCTCTGGTCCGACCCCCCGCTTAATGCAGGCTCTGCAATGCAGGATGAAGCTACAGCATCCCTGGCAGATGGGCCATTACCCTCTTTTGAAATATCTCCTGCAAAAGAGAGTCCATCACCTCCTGAGGAAGTCTGTTCCACAGTCCTTTTGAGGAAAGGACTGTCTTCTTGAGGAAGTCTCTTGTGGCCTGTCAGCAGAGACGTGATGAGAAGGGTAAAGAGAGGGAAGAGAAAATGAATGAACTTGGGGTCGTTCAGGCCCAGCAGAGGCAGGAAATAAGTTTTCAAGGAGGCTTCCCACCTGCCCTACACAGGAATCTGCCATACAGAGTCAGACCACTGGTCCATGTAGCTCAATACTACCTATAATGAGGCCTCATCTGCACTACACATTTAAAGTACTATAATGCCACTTTAAACAGTCATGGCTCCATCCCCCACCCCCCAAAAAGAAAAAAATTGTCCTGAAAACTAGTTTGTGAAGGGTACTGAGAGTTGTTAGGAGGCTCCTAATCCTCTCACAGAGCTACAGTTCCCAGAGTGGTTGAACAATCAATCCCTCTTTCCAGGGAACTCTGACTAGCAATGGCTCTCCAAGACAGCAGGCAGGGGTCTCAGCCAACCCTAACTGAGATAGCAGGGAATGAACCTGGGAGCTTCTGCCTAAGCTACGGCCCTTACCCAAGCCCCTGTGAAGCACTATGGGGATGCAGTCAGGGATTCTGCTGGTCTGTTGGGCCCAAGGCCTCCAAGGGGGGTGGGGGCCAGAGGGGACTTCATCATACAAAGTACTTTATGTAAGTGATTAACAGCAGTCATAAAAAGTAAGGGTATAAGAAAGAGAGGTGATGGCTTGGCCAAGCAAGACCTTTGGCTCAAAAAGGACAAGATAAAGACAACAACTGCTCGGGCAAGGCGTTGCATCTCGCTTTCAAGCGACTTGTTCTTTTGCAATTCAGATTCGCTTTCACAGAATGGAGGTCAAGAGACTGTGGTCATTCTGTTGCTCAAACCGGTCTGGCAACATTCCCATATTCAAGAGGAGGAGGGAGGAGGAGTTTTATACAAGGCTAGACAGAGATGTGTTTTTAAATGTATTTATCATGCATGCACAAACGCACCAGGCTGCATCCAACTAAGGTTTGCTCAGAGAGTCAACCCATGAAAATCAATGGGCACAAGTTATTCATGTCTATCCATTTCAATGGGTCTGCTCCAAGTATCGCCAACACTGGATGCGCCCCACTATGTACTGAGCTTAGTACAACCCATTTCGAGCCTCTTGCATTCAACCACCCTGTGCGAGGTTTTGGGGTGGGCTTCCCCACCACCCCAACTATAACAAGCCACTAGCATACCGACTTAACATACTGCGCAACATTATGCAACAAAATGAACAAACTCTCTCTCTATATAAACCATGGGTTGCATTTAATGTAAAAATGGATGAACCCTAGTTAGCCATCTCTACTAATTTCAGTGGGTTTACTCTGAGTAGGACTAGCACGGAATACCACCCCATGCTGCCTAAAAACACAACTTTAAAGCACAGACAGAAAAAAATAATCCAGAAAAATCTCTAGGAGCAAGAGACAGACGCAGGGACAAAACTTTCTCCTTTCCAAAGCCAAATTAATTCCCGTTATCCTTTAGAACATGACAACCAAAGCCATCCCTAGCGCAGTGCATGGCAAATCACACTGTGTGCCCCACCAATGCCTTCATCTCTCCCCCCCCACGCCTCTGCAGCCCCCCCTCCACTTTATGGCAATTGTGGTGGCCTCCAACCGTTTGGTGCTATCTTGCAGAGGGTTTAGCAGTGAAGGCCATAGTCGCTGTCTTAGAGGTGAGGCCCTTGTCTCCACCTCCTCCTACCCTGCCTCACTCTAGGAAGGTAGGCGGCAGAGAGCCTCACTTGGAGTGGGAGGAGGAGAGAGAAAGAGAGACAGCAGTGCTGGCTGGGGGACAGGGCTGCTGGCTGGGGCCACTTGCACCAGACATTGCCCCCCCTACATACATACAAAGGGGGTCCCACGGCAGTTGCCCCTATTCCCTCCCTGATGACAACCCAAAGCTTCTTATATCTTAAGAGGGCCATTTCCAAAACCGCCACACCACAACCCTTATACTTTTCTATTTTATTTATTATTACATTTATAGCACACCTTCCCTCCAAGGAGCTCAAGATGGCGTACAAACATGGTTCTCCCCCCCCTTCTGATTTTCTCCTCACAACAACCCTGTGAGGTAGGTCAGGCTAACAGAAAGTGACTGGCCCACAGTCACCCAGTGAGCTTTATGGCCATGTAAGGATTTGAGCCTTGTCTCCCAGGTCCCAGACCAACACTCTAACCACACTGGCTATTTTCTCACAACAGCCACGGTAGGATAAAATGTTCTGACAAAATGATGGAGAGAAAGGGTTTCTTCTCTTCCTCTGCTGCCCAGGGCATGGTCTTGTACGTAAGGGTCTTTTGTTGAGGTCAGGCCATGTGGATACTGAGAGGGGAAATTCACTACAGGGTGATTTAGGGCCTCTAGCAGTATGATCCTATACATGACTGCTGGAAAACAAGGGTCACTGAGTTCAATAGGTCTTATTCCCTAGGCATGGGTATAAGTGGGCATAAGATCACAGCCTAATGGCCCTTTAAGTCTGTGGGCTTCTATAGAAGGGCAGATTAGCTACAAGAGTGCAGGCTGAGATTCAGCCCAGCAGAAGTTTGGGAGTGTAAGGTTTGTAATTATTTTAGGGACCAGCAAGTGCAGTATTATGCAAGTATCGTCTTCTCACACTGGCCGGTCCACACAGCACCATAAATCAAACCAAGGGCACAAGCCAGGGACAGCAGATCACTGCTGCTTTGCTCCTCCCTAGTCGTTCTACTGCAGTGCTGAGCTAAACCACTTATTGGCTTAAACTGGCTTATCACGCCTTCTGAACCAAGTTTTGGGGTTTAACTCTCTCTAGACCAGCCTTTCCCGACTAGTGGGCCACCAGGTGTTGCTGGACCACAACTCCCAGCAGCGTCAGCCAGCACTGCCAATGGTCAGGAAAGATGGGAATTGTGGTCCAACAACATCTGGTGGCCCACTAGTTGGGAAAGGCTGCTCTAGACTAACCACCAGTTGTAACTATGGTTTACAGCTTGTGGTTAGTCTGAAGAGAGCTAAACAATGAGCATGGGCTGAAAAGGCATGCTAAGTCAAGCCACAGTTTAGCTCAGCGCAATGCAGCGCACGGCAGAATGAATCAGTGAGAAACGAAAGCCACAGCAATCTCCTCTCCCAAAGCCCAGTTTGGCTTAGCATGCTGTACAAACCAGGCAGTTATATTGCTCTCGCAAGTAAAGCTTTAGCAAAGGCATTTAAATAGCCAGATACAGTCCAGAGAGAAAAGTCCTGATAACACTTTACTGAGCAAACTCAACAAAAACGGTATGATTTGAGGAGAAAGGAACAGAGAGGTTTTGTCTTTCAGTTCAGGGGCTGCACAGGGCAAGCAGCGACAAAACATACACAGGGGAAAAATTCCCTCAGAACTACACAATCAGAGCATACGACACCTCACTAAAGATTGTGCCGCTCTGCCTGGTTGCTAAGCCATGTTTCCACCACCCCTCTTGGTTAGCTGACTTACTGACTACAGAATTAACTTTGAAGTTACACACTTGAATGATTGTTGCTGTTGCACTTCCAGCATAAACAACTTCCGTGAGATATTGAATGGGCAAACCAGTAGTTGAACACAATTTACCAGAACCATACATGACAGGAGTACCCTCCCCACCACTTCTGGGCCTTTGGGAATTGTGGTTCAACAAGGCTGCACAGAAATCTCTCTCCCCCCCCCCATCCCCATTCCTGCAATCACAGAATGGAAGATATGAAACCAGTTTAAAATTTATTGTGTGGATGCAGAACTTTAGTGACATCCGGGTTAGGCTTATATAGCTGTGTTCTTGATTTATGGAGAAGAATTAGCATGACAAATGTGAGCATCCCTGTCCCAGGTCCCATGCGGAAGAAATTGTCATCCCTGTCCCATGCGGAAGAAATCGTGTTGAAAAAAAAATCATTCTTAATCATAATTTTTCTAGATGGCGTAGGAAGTGGTGAGGATGACTCAGGGAATGGCATGGGCTGAATCAGCGAAAGAGCTGTTCACCAGCTGGAACAAGGGTCTGCATTGCTTCTACTAGCTGGCAACGATGCCATGCAACCAAAAGACTGGGCAGCTGTAAAATTAAATCTCTATCTCTCACACATACACACAAGCTTCAGCATTGACATTCCAGCCAAATGCCATTTAGCACAAACCACACACAACCCTAAATGCCATTTTCAGTTACTGAACGGAAGTCAGAGAATTCCTTCTATTCAAAAAGGACAAAACCACAACTCTTTAATGCTGCCTTCCAAAAAAAAGGAAAGAAAAAACCAGATCCTCCTAACACAGTTGATTTGCAAAACCCTCATTGTTTCAAAAAAGGGTTGTAAAAATGCTTCAGATTCCTTAGTTGTTAGAAAGTGGCTTATGAATAAAGGATTACTAATGTGGCCTTCTTTGTAATTTACAATGGTTTTTTTTAAAAAAAAAGTTCTCCAGGACTTTGAACATACAAGATGGGTTGCTAAAATCAACACTGTGGTTCAGTTAATCTAGTATTTAGTAGCTCACAGCAGAGGGCAATTAGCAGTCCACTCACACCTATGTTCTTAGCCTGTGGCATTTCCACTATACCAGTTCACCTCTTCGTGCAACTTTAACCTCAGATGCAAGGGTTCTGGGAACATGACCTATTACAAGAAAGTCAATTTTGGTGCTGGGGATATATTGGTATGTCCCCCACCCTTGCAAGGCACACAGCAGCCTGCTGGGGAATTTTCATCAGGGAAACAGTGCGGGGGGGAAATATTTAAACTATGCTTCCGCAGAACAGCAGTCCTAAGGGTAGTGAGGACCCAGAGGACTGTTATTCAATGTATTTTAAGAACCCAGCAAGAGAATCTATCCACCGATCTCCCACATCACACACAATTTTGCCCAAACAATGGCCTCTGTCCACAACATTCCTGATGTCCAATTTGGGGACTTAGCTGCAACCCTGTGAAAGTATAAAAGCCCACTTGTCCCACCACCACATGTGCAAGAAACAACACTATGGTATCAGTGGGTCACACACACACTGTGGCCAACAGTCACTGGAAAAAAAGGCCACCAAAGCCACTGCTGAAAGCAACTTTCTAGCCCTCATGTTTATGGAGAAGATGAAACGACATCACAAGATCAGAAGTCAAAGCAACTCCAGGGCCTGGGAACCTCGCAGCTATATTCAAACACAGGGACCTCCACCAAACTTGGACAAAGGGTTCTTGGGTCCTTGGCAAGCAGATGCCTGTTATCAGCTAATTTGCAATGCTTTGCATGGCTTTCACAGCTCAAATACAGCCGGTAAAAAAACAAACACACGCATAAAGTACATCTTCACACAGAGTAAACTCACTTATGAAATTACTGCCACAAGATGTGACGATGGCCAATAGTTAACATCGGGACGGATCCTGCTAGATCCGTACCATGTCAATTTTGCATGTGTTCATTACTAAACCCTTTCTGTCCTGTCTTCCCATGAGTTTGTGATTTAAATGTTTTTAAAAATTGGCAAATATGGGTTGTATCCAATGTTAATTTTATTCAGAGTAGACCAATTAAAATTAACGGACGTGACTAACTTTGGTCCATTAATTTCAGTGGATCTAATCTTAGTCTTTGAATGGGAGACAACGCTTGTTATTAGTTACCTGAACCAGTGGGTTACTAGACAGAAAAACTTAGCCTTGCGTTCCTCTCACTTGATTCTCTTGTACCTTACTTATTTCTTGGGGGGGGGGTGTTGAGCTTCTCTTGCTCCTCTTTCTCAGACCACCTTTCTCCTTTCTTCTCCATTGATGTGTGAGGATGTGCCATCCTGAACTCCCACTCTAGCTCTGTATCTAGAAGTAAATAAGCCTTTAGCTTTCTTTCTCACCTTGACTTTTTGGGGGTGGGGGTGGTTCAAGAATAGCTTCACAGGCAGGTGGCGCTAACATGCACAGCTTGGTGCCAAAATTACTGGAAGAAAATTTTCACACATGGCTATATCATCGTCTTGAAATCGTTTTGGATCAGGAAGGACTGCTGGAAACAGTAAAACAACAACTACAGGGATGAACCACAGACATCGCAGGATTCAGCCCTATGTATTTAAGTACAGTAGGCCTCACTTATACAGCAGGTTAGGTTCCAGACCCGCGCCAAAAAGCAAAAACCGCCAAAAAGCGGATCAGCTGTAGTGCGGGGGTCTGGAACCTAACCTGATGATCGCGCCGGAGGAGAAGGTCAGATCTTCCCCTCCTCGGGCGCGATCAGCTCCAGCGGGAGTCTGATCGTGCCAGAAGAGGGGATCAGCTGTAGCACGCTACAGCTGATCTTCCCCTCCTCCGGCGCAATCAGCTGGAGTGTGGGGAGCTCCAGCCCCCCCTCCAGCTGATGGCCCACTGGCACCGTATTAACGGAACGCTGAGAAGCGGGGCCCTACTGTATTTATTTTATTACAAAATACATATTTATATACATATTTTATTTCAACATACGCCTCTCTATCAACCAAGATGGCTGCAAAGGCTTCAGTCTCTTACAGAAACCTCGGCCGCCATCTTTATTGATGGCAACCCTGTGCGAACAGCAGAGAAAGGGCCTTTTCTGTAGTGGCCCCCGAATTGTGGAATAGCCTCCCCGAAGAAATATGCCTGGCGCCGACGCTTCTATCTTTTCGGTGCCAGGTTAAGACCTGGCTATGCTCCCAGGCATTTTAATGCATTTAATGTTACAATTTTAAATCTCTTTGTTTCAGTTTATTTATTGTGATATTTTGTATTTCTGTACTTTTAATCTTTTGTACACCGCCCAGAGAGCTATTCGCTATGGGCGGTTTAAAAATGAAATAAAATAAATAAATAAATAAATAAAGATAGGTGAAGTGCTGGGGATGGCGGGTGGTTCAGAAGCTTGTCTTGCGATCCACAGGATCGCAGAAGGGAAGCAGAGGGGGCCGGGGCAGGCTAATGCCCAAGGGCCCCCACATTCCTGGAGCTGGCCCTGGTGGCAAATACACTCTGCAAAAACAAAGAAAAAACATCACTGACTTTGTAAAACAAGCATATCTTGCTTATTTTGGAGTGAAGCTTGGAGATCAAGATAAGTCTTGGGCTCCCCATAAGGTTTGCAAAACCTGTGTAGAGTGCCTACGACAGTGGAAAAATGGAGAAAGGAAACGTTTAAACTTTGGTGTGCCTATGGTGTGGAGAGAGCCGCAAAACCATCACGATGATTGTTATTTTTGTGTTGTGAATGTGAAAGGCTTCAATCGTTACAAGAAACAAAGTGGGAGTATCCTGATTTGGACTCAGCAAGGCAACATATGCCACACAGCGAAGACGTTCCCATACCAGTGTTTACCTCACTGCCTGACTTTCCATTGTCAGATGTTGAAGAAATGCTGGACGTGGAGTGTAGCACAGGTGGTAGCCCTGGAAGTGGATATGAAGAAAGCTTTTCAACACCTGAGCAGTTCTCCCAAAAGGAACTCAATGATCTGATACGAGACCTCAGTCTGTCAAAGCAAGCATCTGAACTTTTAGCATCCAGGCTAATGGAAAAGAACTGTCTACAGCCGGAAGCTAACATAACAGCTTATCGGACAAGAGAGGAGGGACTTCCATACTTCAGCCAAGATGAAGAACTTGTATACTGCAATAACATTCCTGGACTTCTTCTCCAAATGGGACTACTGGAATATCGACCAGAAGATTGGCGGCTTTTTATAGACAGCTCCACCAGAAGCTTGAAATGTGTTTTATTGCACAATGGTAACCGCTATGCATCTCTTCCAATTGCTCACTCAACAAAAATTAAAGAAGAATATGAAAATATCAAAATGGTCTTGCAGAAGCTCTGCTATCATGAGCACCAGTGGTCTATTTATTTTGATCTAAAGATGGTGAACTTCTTGCTTGGGCAGCAAAGTGGATACACGAAGTACCCTTGTTTCATCTGCTTGTGGGATAGTAGGGCAAAGCGAGATCATTGGGAAAAAGTGACATGGCCTTCAAGGGAACACATGACTGTAGGTGCAGCGAACATCATTAACAAGCCATTGGTTGACAGAGAAAAAATCATTCTCCCACCACTCCATATCAAGCTTGGACTGATGAAGCAATTTGTTAAGGCCTTGGACAAAGATGGTGATTGCTTCAAATACATTTGTAGATCGTTCCTTGGACTGACTATGGAAAAACTAAAAGGAGGAATCTCTGATGGTCCTAAAATTCGTAAACTCATCAATGATTTGAATTTCACTAAATTTATGAATGATGTTGAAGCTTCTGCCTGGTGCAGTTATGTCTCAGTTGTCAAGAACTTCTTGGGTAACCACAAAGCAGACAATTATGAAGAATTGGTGCAAAACATGCTCGCTAACTTTAAACATTTGGGTACTAATATGAGCATAAAGGTACACTATCTCCATAGCCACTTAGACAGATTTCCAGATAATCTTGGTGATTTTAGTGAGGAACAAGGGGAGAGGTTCCATCAGGATATAAAGGTGTTGGAGGAAAGGTATTAAGGCAGATGGGACGGACACATGATGGCAGACTACTGCTGGAGCCTCCAACGTGATTGTCCTGATGCCCCACATAAAAGAAAATCGTACACACAGCATTTTTCTATGCATTAATTGTGATTATCTGAATCAGCTTACTTTGTTTTAATGTTATTGTACTGAATACAACGCCATTAGGTATTTCATGTGTTTACTTTTGTATGATTTGAGACAGTTTCCATGTCATTTGTGGGTAGGCTATGCCTGACCATTAATTTTTTTGAATTTGTTATGTGTTTCAATGGGGGCATCCATTATCTCAAAAATTAGAGCCAATCTAGCAAAACCGATGCCATATTCGGAAACAGCGACACAAAGTTACCCTAAAATCGATCAAACATCATTGGCAATAAAATTAGTGTTGACCAGTGTAATCTGATTGGCCACTATGAAACAGAGGGTGCTGAACCACACAGTCATTTGCTGTGATCCAGCACGGCTGCTTTTTTTCCTGTCCTGAATCTCCTGCCAGTCAGTTTCAATCAAGACCCCTGTGTTCTGGTCTCACAGCAAAGGAAGAAAAACTCCTCTCTCTGCTTTCTCCACACCATACAAAATTTTAAACTTCTGTCATGTGATTCCTCCCAAGCTACTTTTCTAAACCAGAAAGTCCCAATCTTTGTAGCCTTTGTAGGGAGAACGATCCAGCTCTCTGATCATTTTGGTTAGCTTTTTCTGCATCTTTATAAGCCCTACAGCATTATTTTTGAGACATGGCAATCAGAACTGTGCAAAGGGTAACTAAATGTTTGTACTCCTTCATTCTGCTTCAAACACAATACATTTTAGTGGGGGCAACTGGCGCTCAGGTGCAAAGTATGCACTAGGTGTGAGGCACATACGTGTCTGAATTGGACCAGAAAACTAGCTTTTCCCTGCCAAAGGAGCTCAGCAAAGATCTGGAGAGACTGAGGGGAACCAGGGCCATGCAAGAAAGCCACCACAGCGCTGCCCTGCATGGAAAAAAGAGCAGCACAATGGGGACTGCAGGCATAAATCCACAGCTCCCTTTTCTAGCAGCACTTTGGAGCCAGCACGAAGCCAGTTGTACTTGTTTTAAGGTTCAACTCAACCCCGGGAAGGAAGGATGCATGCTGCATTTGGAGCCACTACAGCACTGTGCAATCTGGAGCACACGCATGTCCAAGGACAACCTCAGCATGCCCCACGTAAGCATTTAAGGAGCTAATTACAAAGCTGAAATAGAAGAAGCCATTAATATTGCAAATCATGCCACCCAGAAATCTCAAGGGGATCTGCTATGTGGAAGTTCCTGGCTTAGGCTAGGTGATACAATTTGCATAATTGTACCCAGAAGTCGAATTTCTTACCCAGTGCTGTTCCATTAGCAAAAACGCTCCATGGTCTTCAACCAGGGCAACAAGGAGAAGATAAAACTCTGTAAATCACCAACCGGAAGCTTTTTTTTTTTTTTTTGCAGAGGCAAGCATGCAAGGCCTTCTATTTTTATTTTTTCAGTCTCTCTCCAGCCCATTTAACACCTGGGTTCTGACGCAAGAAAACAAAGCTCACATTTTTTAGTACATGTAAATGTAGGGAAGATGAGACAAGATGGTCAGAACGCTCTTTAAAAAATTTAAACCTCTGCAAAATCTTATTTTTAAAAAATAAAAGATCTTTGCATAGGCAAAATATTTGATGAGATGAGTGGTGTGTGTCACGACCTTCAGGGAAATGGCAAAAAGCCTCAGGGGGTCCAAGGAAGAACTTATTTACCATTATTGCACAACGTCAGATTATCAAAGTGCATGGTGATAAAGATACCATTAGAACTCTGAAGCAGAGAATCATATCTTAAGGAACAAGGCAATTGTGCTGGCCCAGAATGTATTATCTAAAATGGAGAAAAAGTTTCTTCTCCACACTCCTTTCTCTCTCTTAAAATGGAAGCAGGAGAGCGAAAAGCTTACATTTCTAGCTTTCACTGTGGGGAAAAGGGAATAAAAACAGTGAAGCAGCGATGGGCCTGTTGACTCGAGATGTTGTTGGACAACTCCCATCAGCCCTGGCCAGTATGGCTAATGGTCAGGGATGATGGGGGGTGCTGTTGGACTACCTCTGGAGACCCACAGGTTCCCTAACCCTGGACTAAAGATGCAAGAACATTGTTCTATTTGTTTCAATGGAGCTGGTATGGAGGGAACGTCCCACTGGATTGCAACCAAAACAAAAAGCAAGTTCCCCTCTGAACTAGTGGTTCCCAAACTTTCTTTTCCATGAACCACTTAAAGATCGCTGACGAACTTGGCGAACCACTTAATGATTTGTCTGCCTCTTGCAGCACCTGTAGCGTACTGTGCTAAAAATGCTGTATGCTCTAATTGTGTTTTTATTGCTTCTTTTATGTTGTATTTTCATACTGTAATACAAGAAAATACAATATGAGAAACAAAAGAAGAAATGAAAATACAATTAAAAATCAATGTGAACACCTAACGTGGACACAGCACAGACCACCTGACTGAAGCTCACAGACCAGAGTTTGGGAACCCCCACTCTAGGATTTGTTTATTATTTGATTTACATCCCGCCCTTCCTCCCAGTAGGTTTTTTTATAAACTTCCTTTTGATGTTGATTTTTTATTGTCAATTTAATGTACATTTTACACTCGTTGTTAACCGCCTAAAAATGTTTTGTTTACAGTTAAAATAGTGCTTTTAAAATGCTTTTTTAAAATGTTTTTAAAGTTGTTTTGTTTTCATGTATTTTTAAGTCTGTTTTAATGATGTTTTAAAGTGTTTTTAGTGCTTTTGTTTGCTGCCCTGGGCTCCTGCTGGGAGGAAGAGCGGGATATAAATCAAATGAATGAATAAATAAATAGATTAGTATGCAAGTTTAGTTAAACAAAATATTATCCCTTGGAAACAATTGCAGCTTGCTGGGTTTGGTTGTATTTGCATCCTACCCTCTCATCAAGTTCCTCAGAGGCATGCTAAGGCTCACAACAACCCTGTGAGGCATCTTTATCCCCCAAGACCACCCAATGGGCATCACAGATTAGCAGGGATTTGAAACCTCTGTTTCTCCTGCAACCATATCCAACATTCAGTGACTTCTGGTTAGCTACGAGACAGTGACTACAACAAACATTTTGCGTCTGTGTTAGAATTGCTTTTAATATGTTTTCTTTAATAATATGTTTTTAACCCTTTTTTAAAAAAATATGTTTTTAACTATTTTTTTAAAATGTTTTTAACATTGTTTTGTTTTCATGTATTTTAAGGTCTTTTTATGATGTTTTAAAGGGTTTTTAGCATTTCTGTTTGCCACCCTGGGCTCTTGCTGGGAGGACGGGTGGGATATAAATCAAATAATAAATAAATAAAATAAATAAATAAACATTACAAAGATTTTCAGATCAAGACTTATCATGATAGTTACTTTATCCAAATAAGCACTTGGTGTAAAACTATTGCTGTGTTCTTCAAGCAAGGGCTATGAGACTAATGGACATCACTCAATAATGGTCTGCAGGGAAGAGCTGGTTCAAATCAAATCAGTCCTTATTATATAGAAAAAAATATTGCCTCATAAAACACAGTTGACAATCAAATAGATCACAAGGAATACTATACAATACATCAATACCAGTTATGAAACTATTGTGGTAAATTTTGTTCATCACCTCTAGAGTGTGTCAAGTCACTTTTCAAATCTGCAGTAAATCTGTGGGTTTTCCAGAAAGTTTTAAATTGGACCTTTTTGGAAAACTTTTAAGTTTGCATTGGAAAAGTTTCTGATGCTCTAGGGAGTAATCTAATTAAGCATGCTTAGTTTACTCAGATTTAGTGAACAAAGGTAAAAACTAGAAACTGCCAACTATTGTATATTCAACTGGCATTCATTCATTGTTATTAATGGATTTATCAAATGGAAAAATTTCCCAGAGAAAAATAAAGCACTGGAAAATTTTCACTCTATATCACTGCAGATTTGTGACATCTATATGCCACTCTATAGCATAAAGTTCTCTGAATTGCTTTCAATAAATAAGGAAAATAAATACAAAATAGGACCTACAACCATAAAATCAAAAGCTGCATAAAACACAATAAAGCAAAGCTTACCACAACCACAAAGTTAAAATGCAAACTTGAAAACTGAGGGACCCAACCTATAAGTTGCTTCAAAGGTCTGGGTAAACAGGAAAGTCTTCACCTGGTTCCAGGCAAGCCTCCCTGGGAAGGCTGTTCCATAACCAGGGTGCCACCACTGAAAAGGCCCTCTACCTGGCGGTTACCTGCCCCACTTCATTTGACAGGAGAACAAACAAGCATTTCTTGGTCCCTCTTGCAGATTTACTAAGTGGTGTCTGTCCTTACAATTTCCCACAATGCCCAGCAGTAACGTTACTCTGACAGCAATGTGGGAAATTTAAGAGACGGCTCCCAGACCCAGCCATCCAGCACTAATCATAATGGGAGAGGGGGAGCATTCTTTAAATGATAAAGATGGCCCAGAGGAGGCATCAACAGTAGGCCCTGATTATGAATACCGCATGCTAGTGCTGGGCCTGTACCCAAGCCACAAGAACACAATTGTTCCTCGTAATTTAACAGACATGCCCATCATCCAGACAGTACCAAATGGTGGAGTGGGGTGGCAAACACACTGGCAATAGTTCTATCCAGTGCTTCTGCCAATGTGGTTATACCGTGCTGACCTTGCCCCTCCGCCTCTATCTCCCAGTAGGCAGCAGCAATACAACCAACTGGAGGTCACGGGGGAGTCTCCTCCACACTGCCCCAATACTGCATCTAGAAGTGCTGACTGCAAAATCGTACTTGAATGTTACTTATGCCCATTGATTTCAACAGGTCTGCTCTGAGTATGACTCAGGAGTCACATTCACACCATGCATGCAAAGCACTCTTATACCACTTTATGGCTTCCCCCAAAGAATCCTGGGAACTGCAGTTTGTTAAGGGTGCTGACCTCACAGACCAACAAGTCCTAGCACTCTTAAAGTACAGCTCCCAGGATTCTCCATGATTGCTCAAGTGGTATAAGAGTGATCTAAATATGTGGCCTGGATGTGACCTTAGCTGGACATAGCCTTATTATTTTAAGACTTGGACCCAAACCTGTCACAGCCACCCTGCGATTCAGAGCCAAACCAGAGGAGAAACTTGCCCAAACAGTTGTGAAATTTCATTTGTTTTGTCTGCTGCACTGCACACTTCTTAAACAGTGGGAGCTAAATATTTATACAAGAGTGGCTGCTTGTTTTAATTTCCTCTATCACAGCTCGCAAACCTCAACAGGAATGAGTTCTGATATGACAAGTGATTACAG
The DNA here is from genome assembly GCF_030035675.1 of Rhineura floridana. Classification (NCBI taxonomy): domain Eukaryota; kingdom Metazoa; phylum Chordata; class Lepidosauria; order Squamata; family Rhineuridae; genus Rhineura; species Rhineura floridana. The sequence continues at coordinate 305,455,891 of NC_084480.1, read as the reverse complement.
CACCCAGCAGGTGACGCACATGAGATGAGAGGCCCCTGCAATGACCAGATCCTTCCAGCCAGGTTATTTTTCCCCTTGCTGCTGCTGCAAGTTGCACATTCTTCTTCTCCATGTTACTTTCTGCTAGGCAGATATATCTACTGACGTTTAGTCTGCAGATGTGCGTCTCAGCTGGGGCAAATGACTATGTCCAATGCCTCTCCTGGTTTTACAAAGCTAGGACAGGGGCAGGGAAGGGCCCCATTTCCTCATGGACCATCATCTAGAAGCCACGTGCCAGTGGTGGGCAAGCCCAGAGGAAAAGGAGGTGGAGCAACAGATCCACTTCATCTTTGCTCAGTAGGCTACATCCCAGCCATGCGTAAGTCAGAGCATATCTACATGCACACACACTCCTCCATCTTCCATCCAGGCAAGGAGACGTCGTCTTAAAGTTCAAGATAGGCAAAAGCACATGAGGAGGGCGTGGAACAGGGCATGAGGGGTTCTGGCCCAGGGGGAATCCCACAAGCCAGACAGAGGGGACTGGTGGGCCTCACTGGTTCCCAGGCCTGAGATTCTCCACCCCTGGGCTAGGACATGAAACAGTGAAGGGGGATGGGAAAAAACTTTCCATTTCCAAATATGTATTATTTCATAAAAATGAATTAGTAGCATCATGAACTGATACAATATACCAGTCAAATTCTGCCGTTTCAGAGTTATAAGCTTTTTCTGGATGACTAAGAGTAAAGCTGTATGCGAAACAGGGCCGGATTAAGCTGAGGAGGGCCCCTAGGCTGATTGGTGTTTGGGCCCCCCTTCTCCCATCCCATCCCCCAGCTTCACCTACCTTTCTGCTTTTTTTGCGGCTGCACGCACTGCACGTACAGGTTTGCCATCGATTAAGATGGCGGCCGAGGTTTCCCTAAGGGGCTGAAGCCTCTGCCGCCATCTTGGTTGATGGCAGCAATGTGCGCGTATAGCACGCATGCATGCCATCAACCAAGATGGCGGCAGAGGCTTCAGCCCCTTAGGGAAACCTTGGCCGCCATGTTCATTGATGGCAAACCACAAAAAACAGCAGAGTAAAAGGTAAGTGAAGCGGGGGGGATGGCAGGCCCCTAGGCTTCAGCCTACTAAGTCTAATGGATAATCCGGCCCTGATGTGAATGTATGTACAACACATATTGTGTGTAGACACGTGTATGTATTTATACAAGCACAAGCGTGCTAAAATCAGTACAATGGCTGTTTTCAATGGTGCCCCATCTTTTTCCTGAAAGGAAGTATATTCTATTGAGTTGTCATGTCTTACATATTTACAAATATTCCACTAAAAAAGTTTCTAAGTAAAGTTTTGAATATGTTTGAATGTATCATTTAAGGTTGTAGTCCTATGCACAACTACCTGGGACTAATCTCTGTTGAAAACAGTGTGGTGTACTCCTCACTAAATACACACAGAGCTGACCATTCTGTAAGTGGGCTTTGCCAATCTTTTGCCCCCTCAACGTCAAACATTTCAGTTTAAATACTTTTGGCTAATATTTTTTGTGGGGGGGAGCAGGCAGGAAGGGTTGGAAGCCTGACGCATAAACAGGAATTTTGAAAGGGGGCCCCTTTGGGTGAAGAACTGCAGAAGACACATATAAATAATTGTAATTAACAACCAAATGTATACAGGATCTCTCACAAAACTATGTAGGGCTCCTGATCAGGGTTCCGACAGAGGAGTAGGGAATTGAATCCCAAATTGTCATGGCTGAATTAAACAAAACCTTACAATTTAAAACTCAATTTCTTAGGCTGCAATCCAATACATATCTACTCAGAAGTAAGCTCTTAGGTTCAATGGGACTTACTCCCCGGTAAGTGTGTACTGGATTGCAGCCTTAGTCATTCCCGGTATTTGCTCTTAAAAATGTATTGCAGCCCCTACAATTTGAAATTTATTTTCTCCAGCATTATTTTATTTTATTACATTTATATAGTACTTTTCCTTCAAGAAGCTCAAGGTGACGTACATACATGGTTCTCCCTCTTCCGATTTTATCCTAACAACCACCACGTGAGGTGGGTTAGGCTGAGAGACAGTGACTGACCCAAGGTCATCCAGCGAGTATCATGGCCAAGCAGAGATTTGAACCCTGGCCTCCAAGGTCCCAGTCCGATGCTCTAACCATTATACCACACTGTGTTTTCGTTCATATGCATCCACGCGCATGTATACTTGCACACACAAACCCACACTAGTACGCATATTTTACACAAACAGAAAAAAATCAAACAACACTACTGGAAGAGATTAAAGAGAATGCTAAACCACATCGGATGCTGTAAATAATGACAGCAGCTTTCATCAGTGAAACCATGATTGTCCATGACACACAGAGCCTCTGATCTTCAGCACAGGAAAAGCCACTTATTACAGACATGCTCTTTCTGTTTTTTCCCCCCAAACCATAATCTGAGTTGCACAGACGTGGTACAAGCCGGCTCTTTCAAAATGCTTGATTTCCCCAACTCTCTAGGGATAACTGGGTGGATTTTTTTTTAATCTTTTTCGGAAACGTATCTTTGGCTTACATGTATATATAAATAAAAACTGAAACACATAATTGAGCACAATGACCATCCGCCTGGAGACTGCTGAGTAATAGAATATAACAAGATGAAGAGTGTCTTGGCCTGAGCTTCGGGAGCAGACGGCTATGCTTTGAAAACCAGCCACCGTCTGGAACACAGCACTGCCAAAAAAGACAGCCTTAACCAACAGTGTGACTGCACAGCCCAATGACCAATTAAACTCCAGGAAATCACCAGTGACTTCTTCCCAACATTACCCACCCATTTTAACTCCATTATGGTAAGAATTCCTGCTGACACACCAAAACCACGTTCACACAATTACTTTAACAAAACCCTTTGATGGCTCAAACTCGGTATGTTCTTAAAAAAAAGTGTGCTGGATCAGGCCAGTGGCCCATCTAGTCCAGCATCCTACTCTTACAATGGCCAAGCAGATGCCGGCGGGAAGCCCAAAAGCAGGACATGAGTACAGCAACACTCTCCCCGCTCCCCAGAGAAGTAGTTTGGGAAGCAGGTCTAGGAGAAGGCACATCTAAGGCTTCTATCTCTGTGTGTCCACGTGGTGTGGGATCTGGCCCTGGGGGCTTCTGTTCACCAGCCTCAGATTTGCCAGCATGGCAAATGCGGGAGTGATGGGAGATGGGAGTCTGACAATGTCTGGAAAGCCAAAAGGCCCCTTTCCTTGGTTTAAAGGCTGTTCTATGATGTGAAGCCCTTGCCACAAGCCTTGTATTTAAGTACTCACCTGGCAGTCATCACTGATAAAGAACTGTATGCAGGTGATATTTTTCCCCCAAGGAGGGTTACCAGAATCAGAGCTGGCCACCTGCTGGCTGCCTCCCTTTCCATCCCTTCCCTTTGAATGCCCAGCCAAAGAAGAGATACAGCTGGCAGTGAATGTGTTGATGGTGCCCCCTCTGTCCCCAACCCGCTTCTTTTTAGTGAAAAAAAAAAGACTTCCTTTTCAGTAACCTATGCATATGATTAGTCCCAGTTAATATAAAGCAAGACCTATTTCAAGGTAAACTATATACTATTTTGTTCTGTTAGAGTAGGCTAGTAGCTTTCATGGGCTTTATTTACAAGGCTCTGGTATCACCATCATTCCAAGGAACGAAGGAGGAGTAAAAACTGGGAAGGAAAACAGAACCCTCTCCATCTTCCCCTCTCTCACAATGAGAGAGATTCAGGACAGACAAATGGAAGGACTTGCTCATGCAATAACATCTCTGTAACTCACTGCCACAAGATGGCGATTAGACCACTGGCTACTAATAACAATGGCTATATGCATGGATGTGCAGCTGTGGACCTCCAGATGCTGCTGGACTCCCATCAGTTGTAGTCTAGCAATATCCGGATGACCTTCGGCGGCCCTTCCTGGCTATACGCAACCTTACTGTTCAAAGGGAGCATGTCACCAGACCCTAGCTGTTAGGCTTGGGGGCAGTAGCCCTCTCTCTCTGTTTTCCCTACCTGAAGGAGTAAGAATGCTGAAGAAAAGAGCTGTAAGCTCAGAGGTGGAGCATTTGCTTCACAAGCAGAAGGTCTGCATCTTCAAGTAGGGAGGAGAAAGACTCCTGTCGGAAATCATGGAAAGCCCCTGCCAGTCAGTGTAGACAGTACTGAGCTAGATGCACCATTGGTCTGACTCAGTATAAGGCAGCTTCCTATGAGTGATAGTCAATGCTAGTTCTACTTAGGCCCACTGAAGTTAATAAACATGTCATTAATTTCAGTGGGTACCCTCTTGAGTAGGGCTTAGCTGAATACAACCCTATGTTCCGAAGCGAGTATGAGTCTCTCGCAGGCCCTCCAGTGCCCCTCAAAACAGCTGTGAACAGCTCACCATGAGTCGGCAAAGGCAGAGCTACATCAGCAGTGAAAAATTCAAGAGCTTCCTCGCACAGAGGGCAAATTCCACAGACTGCAGTCCAGGGCTGAACAATGACAGCTAAAATTCCAAAACAGAGGAAGTGATAAAGTTACAATAATAAAAAAAAAATTCCAACGGATGTACAGTATCATCCTAAGCAAAATGGAATTTCCTTAACCAGCCATGTAATAACAGAGTCAGTCAGATTGCACAGATTTCACCAAACAACAGAGAAGGAAAATGCCTGTCTCAAATTTTATATAAATATATTTAATCCAACATCTTCCTCATTTTTTCATAGGACTAGAAAGTACTCCCACGACCACTATACAAAAAAAGACCCTTCATGACACACATATTAACCTTATCTTCCTGTAGGGATGCAAAAAGGAACTCACAAGGAATAAATGAACAAATTTGCCCACAGACAGGTGCAGATACAAAAACAATGAAATACTGTAATTTATAACCAGTCTGGTCAGCAAATCACAATATTTCTTTTCATTTTAAAACTTTCTATCCTGCCTACAGAAATGCAAGTTGGCTCTCTCTCTCTCTCTCTCTCCCCCTCTCCCTCTCTCTCTCTCACACACACACAGAAAAAAACTAAACAAAATTAAGAAGTTAAGAACATCCAGACCTGTTTAAACAAATCCCAGAAGCCCAAAAGTGACACAGAAGTGAGCCAGCAAAAGATACACAATTAATCCAAAGCCCTTTTTAAAGAGCCGCATCTTCACCAACCCTGTGAACCAGCCCAGTGATGGGACCTGATGGACCTCATCACTCTGAAAGGCATCCCATAGGATAGCAAAAGGATTAATTAATAAATGTTGGCCACTGATTCAGACCATGGTATTCCCAATCTCTATGTATGGATGTGAAAGTTGGACAGTGAAAAAAGCGGATAAGAGAAAAATCAACACATTTGAAATGTGGTGTCGGAGGAGTTTTGCAGATACCATGGAATGCAAAAAAGACAAATAATTGTGTGTTAGAACAAATTAAACCAGAACTATCACTAGAAGCTAAAATGATGAAACTGTGGTTATCATACTTTGGACACATCATGAGAAGACATGATTCACTAGAAAAGACAATAATGCTGGGAAAAACAGAAGGGAGTAGAAAAAGAGGAAGACCAAACAAGAGATGGGTTGATTCCATAAAGGAAGCCACAGACCTGAACTTATAAGATCTGAACAGGGTGTTTCATGACAGATGCTACTGGAGATTGCTGATTCTTACGGTCACCATAAGTAGTAATTGACTTGAAGGCACATAACAACAACAAAACATTGATGTTAATGTAATGCGAACCTTCCCCCAGCAATGAAAAACTGTAGCTCACTGGTAGAGCTTTTCATGCACAACGTCCCTGGTTCAATCACTTGAATCTCCAGGTAGAGCTGGGAAAGACTCCCTTTCTGAAACCCTGGAAAGCAAGCCACTGCCAGTCAGTGTAGGCAGTATTGTGCTAGACTGAGCCAGATTGACCAAGGGTCTGACTCAGTGTAAGGCAGCTTCCTATGTTCCTAAAATGTGGAGTTAAAATGTGGAGTTGCATGAGGATGTATCCAATGCTGCACCTTCCATGCGTGCAACAGAATTTTGTTTTCCTCTCCTGTCCTCTCCATCCCCCTGTATGCCCTCCAAAATCAGCTCCGGAGGGGAGCAGAAGAAGAAATGGAAGTCCCACTGTGTCAGCAGAACCCCACTGGCACAGCATTCGATAGAACCCATGGTTTGTTATACATCACTATACTAACACATGCTTTAAAAAGCATCCAGCCCCACTTACTGGTTGCTAACCACCACACTCCAAAACATGCTTAGTCAAATCTGAGTCTCACAAAGCTCAACAGACATAACTCCCTAGGAAGCACACATCAGAATGCAAACCAAGAACTTGGGACCTTCAACAAAAACTTGCAATTTTCGTGTTTGTCTGTGCTGGGTACTCATAGAATTCCGCCTTAACTCCAACGAAGCTTTTGCTGTTAATCATCATCACAACAACATTTCTGTACTGAGCCAACATTCCCTCCTCCCCACCCATCCGTGCAACTGTGCGAAATACTGACCTCTGCATGCCCTCAGCTTCCTATACTATTGCTATAATCCTAAAAAATAAATCATGCATCTTTGAAAGCAGTGAGGATAAAGAGAGCCAGAATGCATTTCAGCCTGTTATCATTCACAACAAGGTGCACTTAGCCAAGGCACACAGGCCTCACGTAGAACATGACCAAGGAAAGATCTAACACAAATTCTATGATAGATGTTCTTAAGCTCCAAACACCCACAAAAACAGAAAGCATATTGTCACTGCAAGCATGCCAACAACATTACAAGGAAATATGGCAGCCAAGCAGGTTTCTGGGGGCCCTCAAGCACAGCAGGCCTTTCATCACCCTCTGTACCAGGACTCATCTCCTGCCACCATCTGTCTTTGTTGCTGCAAGGGTCTGTCAGTGTCACTACCTGCTCCTCCTCTATGCTCGCCTATCCCTTCAGCACTGGAGGGCTCCGAGTGTCCTGCCGGAAATCCTTCAACAGCCACCGCCGCCAGAAGCACATCGGGCCTCCATGGCGCAGGAAACATTGCCTTGTGGACACCTTAGCCACAACGATGTCTGCAAGAGGAAGTCTCCGAGGGGGCGGGGCCTGACATGCTTCTGATGGCGGTGTCTGCGGAAGGGCTCACAGTGGAGCACTCCTGAGAAAGAGGTGGCAATGGCGCCACTGGGAAACAAAGACAGGTGGTGGGAGGTGGTGACCAGGCCTGGGACCGGTGATTGGGAGGGGGCCCTGTGAGCTCATAGGCCCTCAGCCCAGTGCCCAACCTAGTGCCCCACCTAGCCACCCGCTGGAGCCGGGCCTGCAGCCAAGCATCATGAACGGCACATTTTGCAGCATGAGGCTGCACATGAAGGTACACTGGCCTGATTCACACATCACGTATAAACATGGTTTATAGTTAAACTTAGCTGCGATTTAAAAGGTGAATATGCAGTGTGCTGGTGCATGAGGGTAAAATCGTGGGCACTTTGCTCTTCCCTCCCTTCCTCTCTCACCGCTGCTTCTGAGCTGCCAGCAATTAAGGCTTGGTTTGGGCTTAGCAGTACAAACGAATCCAGGCTCACTGTTTATTTCTTTCAAACAAACCACAAGTGGTAAGGCTAGAACAAACCCTGATTAACACTCACAGTTTGTTTGGAGAGAAACGAGCCATAAGCCAGGATTCTGACCCAACACTAAGCCGAGCCATGGCTTAGCTTGTGGCAGCAGCAGGAGCAAGGGAGGAGCACAGCACCTAACCTACAATATCAACCCAATGTACCAGCATGCTGCACAGTCACCGGTTAAACTATCATTATGTTTCACTTATGATTTAAAGGGAGGTACAAACAAAGCCACTCTGCATATCTCTTTTCAAAAATTACAAGTGGAGACCCCTCCAGAATGAGAGGGTGACTGAGCATTCAGATGATTATGCTTCTCAATTAATATCTGAAATTATTATGAGAATCCAAAATTTAGCCTCTCTTTATTGCCAGGGTTCCACAAATATAGTCACCGGTGGTGACAAGGAATTTAATTCCAGGTGACTAATTTAATTCCAGGTGACTGATTTACTGCAGGCTCTCCTTGGCCTGGAGCTGCTTCTGGCTGCCGACCTGCAGCTGGTGCCCCATGCAGAGCGCCCTCACCCACCTTCCAGCCATCCATCCCTCCCTCAGCTGCAGAGGCCGGCAGCGCCGGAGCCAGGCACCCTTGTCATCGGGACGGCTCGGGCGCCGCAACCCGCCCGCCCGCCTCCCGCTCCAGGCGCGTGACTCTCTCAGGCCATGGGCGACAAAGGCACCAGAACCTTTCTCGTTTGCCCTGGCTCCGGCTTCAAGGACTCGCCCTCCTGCCTGCTGTGGAGGAGCCTCTGCCCGGGCAGGCCTCAGCACCTCCCTCGCCACCCCAAGTTAGCTAATAAAAATGGCGGAGCGGGGCAGCCAGGGCGGTAGTCGGAACAGTGGCGGTGGCATCATTGTGTCGTTGGCGGCAGCCTGGATAGGAACATCACCCTCCCGCCAGACGAGATCTTCTGCAGTCTGGAGAACACCAAGCGGTTCGCCATCGATACCAAGTTTCTCAATGTTTGTAGGCGGTTTAATTCCCAGGTTTTCTGGGTGGCCCCTCCCTGTTGAGCTCTAGTCTGCACAGGCAAGGCAGAATTAGCTTGCTGCACAGGACACAGAGGTTTACAGCCAACACAGTTCCAGTAAGGCGGCAAACAGGAATGAAGAACTCCGACACAGTCCAGCTTCATGCCAGTAACAGAAATCTTTATCAACGTGCAATTAACAATTACAAATACATTCACCAACATTACATGCTCCTACTATCCCCCCACACAGCCTGGCTCTCTTAGCTTCTAATTTATAGCCAGCACCTTAGATCAGTTGCAGCTGTGTGTCCTTGACTAATTACATACAGTTTAACCCATTCCCAACTTGTGGAATGACTCAGCTAATCATGAGCCAACAGCCCCCACCTCATTTCACATGTTGGGTGATGCTGTTGCTCTGCTGTTCCAGTTTTACATTTAACAATCCAATTTACATTTTACATTTTACATTTTGCATTATACATGTATTCTTGTTCCACATACTTAATACAGTTTTATATACATTCAGTCTCAGTCCCATTTGAGATACATTTGCATATACATTTACAATAAACATTGTCATCCGTTTCTTACATGTCTTGGTCAGCATTTCTAAACAATGTTATGTAACTTATCTCGCCAATCTCTACCCCCATCCAGCATTGCATACCATTCTTGAAAATCCTGCTCGGTCCAGTCATCTTCCTCATTCTGACACTTTGCTGGTGTTTTGTGTTCCTGTTTTACAGTCGTCACTTTAAATCTCTCTGGAGGATGCCCCAGATTAGCTCTTTTTGATCTCCTTGGTATGGGTGTAGGTTCAACTATTGGTACTTCTGGACTCTCTGTCTGTGCAATGTTTTGTTCTATCTCTAGAATGGGTGTTGGTTCTACTATTGGTACTTCTGGACTCTCTGTCTGTGCAATGTTTTGTTCTATCTCTTTAACATTCTGACATTCCACTGTTCTTTCCTCTGCCTCTTGTTTAACTTCAGTTTCTGCAGTGTCTACAATTCCCCCTCCCCTCTCTTCCTGGGGATCAGGTTTAACGTTTATTTCCTGTTGCTCATCTTGTGCGCTATCTATGTTTATTTCTACATGTTGTGTACTGTCTTCCCAGTCTTGCTCCTGTGTTTTAACACTTCTACACACATGTAAACGTTTTTCTTTCATTAACCAGACTCTGTGATATGCACCCTCAAAGCCGAGATAGTAACCCTTTAACGCTCTCGGACCTTGTTTGCCTTTACGTTGAGGTTTGGGAATATGTGCCCAACATATTGCTCCAAATTTCTTTACATGATTTAGATAAGGCTTTCTGTTAAACATCTTTTCATAAGGTGTACAATCCACAGTACTTTTATATACCCTGTTCAACAGAAAATTAGCATAAATTGCACATTCACCCCAGAAATCCCGGGTAAGTTTAGAGTCTGCTAACATTGCTCTCACAGTGTCCTGTAAAAATCTATGATATCTCTCTGCAACACCGTCCTGATATGGCGCAAAAGGAGCTGTTAATTCGTGTTTTATTCCTTTTCTGTACAGATATTTTTGCAGAGTTGAGGAGAGAAATTCCCCTCCTCTATCCGACCTGAGTGTAGCTATCCTGGTTTTGAATCTCGCCTCTACCCATTCCACAAAATGCTGTAACTTCCCAGTGGCTTGTGCTTTGTTATTCAATAGGTAAACAAAAGCGTATCTTGAAAATTTTGCATTTCCTTTTGACTGTTTAAAGGGACCGGCCAGATCCATGTGGATTAACTGAAATGGCCTTTGAGTGCTAATTAGCCTTTCTTTGTGTATGGGAGCTGCAGCTGATTTCCATTCACTGCAAACATCACAGTCCTCATACTGCTTACAAGGTTTAAACTGCAAGTCTGCACTATGATTCATTGTTTTTAGTAGAGTAGCATAACTTACATGTCCCAATCTCCTATGATACAAATGTATACATTTTTCATGCTTTTGTTTGTTTCTTACTGTGTTTACACATTGTGGGGCTTCATCATTTACTATGAACAAGGCTTCTTTGAACTTTCCCATCACACAAATCTTATTCCCTTTAGCTCTTGTGCATTTCCCTTTGTCAAAGTTAACAACATAATTCATAGCATTTAACTTGGCTACTGACATAATACTTCTGTCCATACTGGGAACATAAAGCACATTTGTAACTAGCGTTTTTAAACATTTTAAATATATTACTCCTACCCCTTTAACTTCGCGACAGCTTCCATCCGCCAAATAAACTTTCTGGTTCTTTGTTGGGGTCAGGATTTTAAACTGTTTTTCATTATTTACTAGAAAATGACTTGCTCCCGAGTCGACAGCCCAGGATGTGTTATGCAGTTCATTGTCCTTGTCTTTAGTGCCTACGACATGCACTTTAAACGGGTCTTTCTTGCTTTGTTGCAATCTTCTTTTCGTCTCTGCCTGGCATTGTCTGCGTAGATGAGTTGTGGAGCCGCATCTGTAGCAACGTTTCACTCCATACGCCTTCGGTCCTTGCGCATTCCGCTCCGGGTTTTCTTTGTTGCTCTGTTTACTTTTCTCTTGTCGGCGTTCTGCTTCTTGAAGTAGTTTGTTTGTGATGTACGTCATGCTGAGGTCCACGTCCGGAAGACTTTCTAACGCACTTATCACTCCTTCCCAGGAATCATTTAGAGTAGACAGCGTAATATATGCCACCTGTTCCTGTGTATGCTGCATGTCCATTTCTTGCAGGTCAGCAAACAAATGTTGTAAGTTCTGTAAATGCCTCTGCATGGACTCTCCCTCTTTGTATCGGGTCTGGTACAGTCTTTTAGCAAGTAAAACTTTAGAGCCTGCAGTTTTTCTCACATATACAGCACGTAAAACATTCCAAACTTCCTTTGCTGTGTTTAAGCCACTGACATGTATTAACTGTTCATTCTCCAGAGCTAGGATAAGCAGAGCTTTAGCTTTCTCTGCTGCTCTTATCCACTCTGCCGGTGGGGCTGCTGGGGGGTCTTCTGCAACAGTGTGCCAGACACCCTCCTTCACCAGCAGCATTTCAGTCTTTACCTTCCAGTAGGAGTAGTTGGTGCTTCCCAGCCTTTCCAAGGGATAAGACGCGCTTCCAAACGCTGCCATTCTTCTCACCCTTCTCGGTTGTCCAGTTCTGTTGCATGTTTTAAATATCTGCCTGTTGCACAACCTCACAGGATCGTTGTGCCAGCTGCAATGACTGGGCCCATAACCCTTTGTTGAGCTCTAGTCTGCACAGGCAAGGCAGAATTAGCTTGCTGCACAGGACACAGAGGTTTACAGCCAACACAGTTCCAGTAAGGCGGCAAACAGGAATGAAGAACTCCGACACAGTCCAGCTTCGTGCCAGTAACAGAAATCTTTATCAACGTGCAATTAACAATTACAAATACATTCACCAACATTACATGCTCCTACTATCCCCCCACACAGCCTGGCTCTCTTAGCTTCTAATTTATAGCCAGCACCTTAGATTAGTTGCAGCTATGTGTCCTTGACTAATTACATACAGTTTAACCCATTCCCAACTTGTGGAATGACTCAGCTAATCATGAGCCAACACTCCCTTCATTATAACCTATCTTGTTTATTCCTGGGGGACTGAAGAATTTGAATGTCTGAAAAGGAAGAACCCAGCTGACTGTGGAAATGACGAGTAATTTGACTGATAACGAAGAAAACAGTTGCCAGCGTTATTCTTGCTCTTGCCTTGTGGACATGTATATACAAGTATTTAAAGTAACACTTGCTCAATAATTTGCTTTAATAATGTTATTTGTTATCTAATTTTGAGAACTGTTATTTACTTTTGAGAATTGTATTATTTTATTGATGTATTATGTTCTACTGATGCATTGTTGTGTTCGTTTTCTTTTGTAAGCCGCCTTGAGGGCCTTTTGGCCATAAGTCGTGGTATAAATTTAATAAATAAATAAATAATTCCAGGTGATTAACATGGAAAGAAAGCCCACCCATGCATGTGGCCATTAGAGAGAAGATCTCATACCCCCAGTCCTGTCCCACCACATGACCTCTGCCACATTTTAAAAACATCCTGGCAACAGCAGGAGATACAATGCATGTCCTCCAAAATGGCACAGGTTGCACCTTGTGCCAGAATGTAGTATCACTGCCACTAGCAAACCCTGAGCAGAGTTCACTGCCACAGAGCCACCAGCTCCCACTGCGGGAGGGAAAGGGGTGCTTCCTGCTGCACTTGCCACTCTAGAAACTGGCTACTAGAAACAATGACTGGCTACTGGGTACAGCTAAAATCTGAGAATCCTGTGGCCATTAGAGACAAGGCCTCACTCACAGGACTGCACAACACATGGCCTGCCTGACCTTGGCAACGACATTCCTTTATCCACTTCCCAAGCTCCTTACCATCACCGTAGGGATGCACACAAGGCTTTTATTTGTGTGCTTTTTTTTAGCAAACCAACCTGATTTGCACTTTCTCAGATTAGCACACGGAACACGATTATCACCTTCAGTTTTTTGCACTTCTCTGAATTTTGAGATATAGTCCTATGCTTAAAAATATATAAAAAATATGCTTATTTTAGGGTTAAAGGTATACTGGTGTTTGTATTTTGTGAAAAAAACTGCATGCAAAAACAATGCAAATTCCCATGCTTTTTTTTAAAAAAAACTGCAGGCTGATGCAGAAATGGAATGAACTCAGGAGGACACACCTGGAGTGAATAATCCATCCCTATCGCTTCTGGGTGGGAAAGCCCGTGTTGTTGTAAGCTTGCCCTGTGACAACTCAGCCCTCCATATCATTCTAGCAAAAACAACATACATGGGAGAGATGTTCTCCCATGTTCTGCTGCCTTAATAGTGGTTAAAACATCAGGAGCGATACATGCATGCTGGAATCCAGTGACAGAGAACAATTTGTGGGACAAATGGAGTTCCCCCCACCGATCTTTGCAAAACTGATCTGTACGTAAGGTAATTGCATACATACCTGGGTAACACACCTAAACCATATGGAAAAGGGGTTGGAGGGAGTCACAAGTTCAGATGACTGGGTTTTTTCCCCCCTGCATCCACCAAAAGAAAAAAATGACCACAAAAACATATTCCAGTGGTAGTGGGAGAATAATCCATCTTCGGCAATACAAATAAATAAATAAATAAATCAAGAATTTTGGGGGGGGGAGAAAGTACAGGAGCTGCCAAAATGTTTTGTTTCTCCTTCCTCAAAAGGTATTTTATCCACAGCTGGCATTCTCTGGAGTCTTTGGGTGGCTCAATAAATCCCACGGCCTTGGATATCTTGTTCTCTCCGCTCAAAGACGTTGGAGAGGCTGCGTCTACAGGATTGTTCGAGAAATCAAGACAGAGACCTTGAAGAAGGAAACAAAACAAGGAGAGATTGTTACACAGGACATACAAGGGAAAGAAAAAAAGGGGGGGGAAGCAAGTAGACTGGAAATGGCTTCACAAGACAAAATTATAACTTTCCCCTTTTCCTTTAAGCGGCTGGAAACATCTGATCGCTCAGTAGGCAGCCACCATGCAATTAATTGCTTTACAGCATCCTGGTTTCCAGAAGCCAAGGTTAATTCAAGGGCAAAGGTTGAAAGGGCTTACTTGTACAGTATGTATGTCAGGCCTTGTTAAAATTACTATACTGCCCTGGAAATCACCATCATTTTTTTTTGGGGGGGGGGGAGAGGCAGACAGAGACAGAAGGAACCCAAGGTTCTGAAGGAGGGTTAAAGCCAACACTGTTCATCTACTTTGGCTAGATCCAAGGCAAGCGTACCAATGTTCCCCACACACACATCTCAATAAACTTGGGGCCAATTTAATACGGTGCATGCATACGGTAGGGAACCATGTGGCATTACATGTGCACAGCAATTCATTTCAACCAGGTCACTTGGCCTGCACTTGGAACACCAGCACTCCAGGGATCCTCAGCCCAGAAAGTTACCCTGGTGGAAAGCTAATACTTCATCATGCACAGCAGCTAAGGGACTCGTTTAAACTGGACACCAGGGCATGGAGAAAAAAATCACACAGGGATGTTTTTGTGCAATCCACGAGTCATGGTTAATTTGGGCCTGATGAAAAAGGTTGGGAAGACACCTGCAGAGAACCCAGATCCACACACACCTGGCTCACACATCCATCTGCTACAAGTGAATAAACCAGCAGACCTTAGCTAAATAACCAAAATCCTTCTTACTCAAATGAGCCCTTCCTCTTTCCTATGTGATTTTCAAGCTCGCTCGCTTGCTCCCCCCCCCCATTTGCCCTGTTTCATCTGCCAAGGAACCCCTGAACAGTGGAAAGAATTCTGGGTTGCACATTCAACTCCTGTGGAGTGATGGCCTGGCCAGATGTGATCTGAGAGTACCAATCTTTAAACTAAACAAATTCAGAATTCCCATCACCACAGTTTGAAACCCACAGCTATTAAAGCTTTGCCATGACCTTCAAAGCTGACAAAGTTTCCCTGATGTAATTAAAAAAACAAAACCAGGACCAACAACAAGAAAAAGTCACAGTGGCTCCTTCAGTCCTAAGGTGAATGCTGCTGTTCAGGGTGCCAGCCAGATTCCTCCAGAATACTCTATTCCATTTTCGCCCACCCCAGATTTCTGTTGTTTCTTTTCCATCTGGTTGGCCACCATGAGAACCAGATGCTGGACTAGATAGGCCACTGGCCTGATCCAGTCCGATGATGGTTTGGCCATTGGAGGCGGTGCACTAGGGCAGACTGATGGCTCAACTTCTCCATCCCCAACGGCTGGCAACTTGGGGGAAAGGCTGTCGGCAGACAGATCACTAGGCCCCACCCCGACCTCTTCATTCACAACTCCCAGACCACTGGGCCCCTCCCCAGATCCCAGACCTCCTCCTCCTTGAACCAGTCTTGCCAAGTTCTCCAAGGGGCTCATGACACCATGGCTGCTGAATACGTACACTGGGATTTGGGGAGAGGGATGGGTGTTGGTCCCTGCAAGCCTCAGAATTTCCCTGAGCATGCCAACACCTCCCTCTTTGTTTCTCTGTGGTTCTATTTTGGTTGGCACACACCACCTGAGTTCGCTATTAGGGGAAAATGATGCCCCAACTCACGTGATTGTCCACGCAACTAAGCTGCACAGGAGACAGCCCTATATGTGCTTGGGGATCCTGGTGCCAACATTGTCAAACTCAGAGAGGAAGGGGGGGGAATGGTTCAGTCTTGTCTCTGCCACACACACCAGGTGAACTTACCTAAGCCAAGCTGTCGCCCAGCCTTCGGCCCCCAGCCCACCTGTAAAACAGGGTAATGCTGACCAACTTCTAGGGGAGGCTGTTGACAGAATTTATTTAGTAGTTTCCAAAAGTACAAAGAACTTTTAGGTTTAGGCCAAGCAAAAGGAAGCATGTCTTCACAAGACTCATAACTTACACTTGTGGAACACACAGCCCCTAGAAATGGAGGTGATCACTGGCCTGCATGGTCTGTTGGTTTAAGGATTAGACAAACCCACATCATAGTTCAATCAGTGGCTATTAGCCATCATAGCTAAACAGAACCTCCATGTTCAGAGGCAGAATACCTCCAAACAACAAACAGCGGGGAGAAGCGGGGGGGGGGGGAGATGCTGCATCCATACCTTCTTTGTTCATTTTTCACTGGTATCTGGCAGACCATTACAGCAAACAAAACCATGGGCTAGATGGATCTTTGTCTGATCCACCAGGACTAGAGATTTAAAGGTCCGGGGGGGAAGGGAGGGGCTCTCTTTTCTCATTTTTTCCAGGGGGGCAGGGAACAGGAAAAAGAAGCAGGAAAAAATGTGTGGGTTTTTTTCACTTTGTGTTTTTTCCTGAGCCTACACAACTCTAACAAGGGCTCTTTTTTATTATTCAAAACCATTATTATTAACTCAGGAAAGTATTAGCTAAGATACCCCTATAAATGCAAACTGCTCTCATTGTTTCTGTTGAAACAGATGCACACAAGTCATTTCCTAATAGGGGATGATGTGTAGGATGGATGTGGCAAACAAGAAGCATTCCATAGTAAATATTGTTTATCTTTGGAGGCTATCCAAGAAAAGGAGGAGTGTGGCTGAGGCTGCTGTGTTTGTTCAAGCAAGCCAAGGGAGGGAAGGGGAAAGTGATTTATTTCATGGTACCCAAGTGCTGTTATCACTCCCAAAAGCAACTTTTTTTTTTTACTCAATGCACGTGTGTTCATCCTCTGCAATTAAGCAGGATGCACCAGCTGTGTGTGAGAGAGTTCCCACTCTTTCGCAAGAGGCATTTAAACTGCAACCTTGCATTTTCAGCACCTACACTGCCATGACACATTGGCATGCGCTGTGCATTAATGACTTTTGCACCCTCAAGACATAAGACTGGCCACAGAGTTCTAGTGTGGGACACTCCTAAATAAAGAGAACCCGGACAGTAAGTTTCTCTCGGACAAAACGAAAACAAAGAACCAGTGATTGACAGCTGGCAATGTCCATATTCAGCACTACATGTGGAGCATAAGAAGAGCCTGCTGGATCAGGCCAACGGCCCATCTAGTCCAGCATCCTGTTCTAACAGTGGCCAATGGGAAGCCCAAAAGCAAGACCTGAGTGCAATAGTGCTCTTCTCACCTATTTCCAGCAACTGGTATTTTGGAGCATATTGCTTCTGACAGCAGAGGCAGAACATAGCCATCATGCCTTGTAGTCATTGATACCCTTACTCTCCACAGAACAGCCTGCTATATCAGGCCAATCTCCCATCTAGTCCAGCACTGTGCTCTGACAGTGGTCAATCGATGGGAAGCCCTAAAGCAGGACCTGAACAGAACCACACTCTCCTGGAGGGCACCCAGTCAGGGAAGGCTGATGTAAACAGCTCTCAGCTAGACGGACCAACGAGCTGACTCAGTATAAAGCAGGGGAGGGGAACCTTTGGCTCTCCAGATATTGCTAACTATAACTCCCATCATCCCTGGCCACAGGCCATGGTTGATGAGGCTGATGGGAATTGCAATTCAGCAACATCTGGAGGGCCAAAGGTTCTCCACTCTAGGTACAAGGCAATTTCCTATGGGCAACCTATTTTAGTGTCAGCTCCAGATGTTGGGGGTCACTGAGGCAAGAAGCCCTTAGCAGGCTACTTTCCTGGGTGGATCTATCTCCTTGCTATTGTCACTACTGCCCACTGGCTTGCACTGTCCCTTTGGGCACTGCGTTCAGTTCTGGAGACCACACTTTAAAAAGGATGCAGATAAACAGGAACAGGTTCAGAGGAAGGCAATAAGGACGATCAGGGGACTGGAAACAAAGCCCTATGAGATTGAAAGAACTGGGCATGGTTAGCTTTGGGAAGAAACGACTGATGGGATATATGATAACACTCTTCAAGTGCTTGAAAGGTTGTCTCACAGAGGAGGGCCAGGATGTCTTCTTGATCATCCCAGGGTGCAGGACAGAAATAATAGGCTCAAGTTGCAGGAAGCCAGATTTTGACTGAACATCAGGAAAAACTTCCTAATTGTTGGAGCAGTACAGCAATGGATCCAATTACCTAGGGAGGTGGTGGGCTCTCCAACACTGGAAGCATTCAAGAGGCAGCTGGAGAGCCACCTGCCGGGTGTGCTTTGATTTGGATCCCTGCATTGAGCAGGGGGTTGGACTCGATGGCCTTATAGGCCCCTTCCAACTCTACAATTCTATGTTTCTATGAAAGGTCATTGGGAGGCCACTGCTCCTTCTTTTGCTCTGGGTCACCACCTGCGTGCTTGAAGTAAGCATACAAATGGGAAGCAAGAGCAATGAGGAAGGAGCACAGCCTATTGGTTGGGGGGATCAGAAGTGGGGCTCTGCTGAGTGTGGGGCTCCATAGGTGCCCGGCAGCATCAACCCACAATGCAGGCCCTGACACACCCCAATGTTCAAGCTTCCAGAGGAACAACTTGACCTCAAAGTGGCCATTCTGAACCAAGAAGAGTTTCAAAAAGGAATAATACAACCATGAAACAGCTAAATTATACAATTCATCAAGAAGCTGAATGGCATCACTTGTGGGTTACACCAAGGCAAAGGGATTTACATAAGAACATAAGAAGAGCCGGCTGGATCAGGCCAGTGGCCCATCTAGTCCAGCATCCTGTTCTCACAGTGGCCAACCAGTGGATTAACAGATGTTAATCCAATCATCTCGTCAGGGTTGAACTAAGTTATCAACAATCTGCTTCTGTAAAAGGTGTACCTATGTTTAGGCTCCAATTATCATCAACTTATTTTTTGCATCTCATTGCTATTCAACTCCCACCTTACCATTTCCTCCTTTATATGTCTGCCAACTAATATTTCCCCTCACTGACAGACAAAGTGAGCTCAGGTGCAGGAAAGCTTAATTTGTCAGTCTTTAAGGTACCACAGGACTCTGCTACTTTAAACCTATGTACAAGGCACTTGACAGAGTAACACAAGCACAAAAGTCAGAGCAGGATTTTATTTCTCCAAAATTTCTAGGAGCTAGAAGACCATGGATAAAATATTGCAATGGTGCTGGCAGAAACATTTGAGCCATCCTGATATCAGAGCTTGTAAAATCCCAAGGATAAGGCTATCAACGGCTACTAGCCATTATGGCCATGTTCTATCTCCACTGTTGGAGGTAGTATGCCTCTAAATAACAGTTGCTGGGAATCACAAGTGGCAAGAGCTCTGTTGCACACAGGTCCTGCTTGTGGGCTTCCCATCAGCATCTGGTTTGCTACTGTAAGAACATAATGCTGGACTTGAAGGGCTTTTGGCCTGATCGAGCAGGGCTTCTCTGCTGCACTCAGACTCTGCTTTCAGCTGGCAAAACCCCGCCATGAATGAATCTGTCATTTCGGATGCACTTGGGCATTATATGGGCAGCAGCCCTCCAGTCTGAGAGAGAACAGGCAGATTGTTCCGGCTGGTTTTGCATTGCAACTGGGTGAACTAAGCCTCACCAAAGCAACCCAACCATCCTGTTTATTTTAATCCAAGCTTGAATCAGCAAATGCCTTCTGCAATGCCTAGGAACCATGTCAGTGAACCTGATATCCAGGCACTGTTCAAGTGGCTGATGGGTCAGAAGGTGTTTTTTTTAACCCTTAGAAGCAGGATTCTCACAGAGAAAGCTGCCTTATTCCAAGTCAACACTGACTGGCAGCAGCTTTCAGGGATTCCAACAGGGAATCTTTCGCAGCCCTAACCAGGGAATGCAGGGATTGAACCTACGACTTTCTGCTTGCAAAGGAAATGCTCTACCACAGAACCAGGGCTCTTCCCCGTTTCCAATTAAGAACAGTTACAGGGGGGCAGGAGAAGGAGGGTTTCAGATACAGTGTAACTAGGGGGCAAATGAGGGCAAAAACGGATAGCTCAGGGGTTTCCAAAACATTGGGTACTTACAGCATGGGAGGTGGATTGAAATTTGAGACATGCTTGACTTGACACTTAAAACAGATTAAAGAAAATTATCCTCAATCAGCTCCCAGGACAAAGGAGTGCATTCTCCTTGCATCTGCAAGGTAGCCCAGTTAATATTGCACAGGAAGCAATGCTCTATCATGTGAGACCACTGGTCCAGCTGGCTCAATACTGTCTATTATGGCTGGCACCAGCTTTCCAGGGCTTCAGACTGAAGCTTTTACCAGCCCTATCTGGGAATGGACTTGGGGGTTTTAGATACAAAAGCAGGTTGTCCACCACTGTGTATGCAGCCTGTCCCTTTCAAATATTACCTCTTAACATCCTGCCTTCCTCTTGCTCAGTGCATTCTGAGAAATGGTTATGCTCCTTGGGCACTTTTGCACCTTTAAGGTATAGCATGTGAAGTGTCCCTTATTGTCTTGTTCGTGGTGGCATCACAGTCCAGGAATGGAATAAATACTGCGCGGATTCAGCACTGCCGCCTCTCTAGCTGTGTACACATCATACATTTAGAGCAGGTTTAAAACACATAGGAGTGCAGTTTATGCCTCACAGAGCTACAATTCCCAGTACCCTTAATAAACTTCAGGTCTCAGGATCCTTTTGGGAAAGTCATGTGCTTTAAATGTAGGGTGTGTATGTAGGTATACAGGCCATTACTGACCTCTACCTCACCTTTCCTCTAAGGAAGAGATCGGGGTGGCATAAATGCTTGCCCCCCCCTCTTTTCATCTTGACAATAAATCTGTGAGGAAGATCAAGCACAGAGGTGGTAATTGGCCTAATGTTGCTTGTAGCTAAGCAGGGATTTCAGCCTGGGTCTAAGTCCAGCACTCTAGCCAGTGTGGTGTAGCATTTAATGTTGGACTGGGACCTGGGAGGCCAGTGTTCAAATCCCTACTCAGCCATGAAGCTCATTGTGTGACTTGTGGGCCAGTTACTGTCTCTTAGCCTACCTTCCCCATAAGGTTGTTGTGAGGATCAGATAGGGAGGAAGAGAACTGTGTAGGCCAGGTTGAGCTCCCTGAAGGAAAAGTGGGATCTACAGGTTGTTGTTGTTGTTGTTTTTGTTGTTGTAGTAGTAGTAGTAGTAGTAGTAGTAGTAGTAGTAGTAGTAGTAGTAGTAGTAGTAGTAGTAGTGAAGACATTCAATGCTATCTGTCTGTCTGTCTGTCTATCTATCGGATTTGTTAGACACCCATCTGGCAGGTTGTCCTGCCACTCTGGGCGACGTACAATAAAATACATGGTACATTCAATATAAAAACATATACATGAAAATTAAAACCACAAACTAATGACTACAAAACCTGAAAAACCTAACCCACCAAGGATGCCTTAATTATATTTCAATGCATACTTCGGATCGCTTATAGCACATGAGTGAGCCCCTGCACACAGTTTGGGAATCAGTGGGCGAGATCTACTAAACTGACCTGCTGCAAGCGATGCTCGCTTAGCAAACCCCACACTAATTGAATTCGGATGTTGCCACAGGAAGAGAAGCAGTAATTCAATGCAGCCTTTGGCTGCAAATCTCAGTGATTATTTGGAATTAAAGTTCCACTGAGGTCAACAGGGCTGGCTTGCACACGAAAAGTGAGTCCTGTTGGCATTTTTAAAAGATGTGCATTTCAAACCACTCTTCTGAAACCTGAAAAATTGACTTCCCAATCCTAACCCTCCAGGGTCCTTAAAAAAAACCCACTCATCTGAGGCTGGCTAACTCTAAGGAACCCAGAAACTATTTTCTCACATCACCTCTCACAAACAAGCCAAATTGGCTGTTAATTGTCAAATGACTAGGCTCCTCTGCTTAAAGCCACCCATCACTGTCTTCCTTATGTGTTCTCTCCAATGGGCTAATGGACTATCAACCAGAAAAACTCAGAGATTAAGAGGAAGATGAGCATCCTTTAAGCCTCTCGCTATCATAAGTGCTGCATCCATCAGGCTCCAAAAGGTCCCCACCCCAAGATTCTAGGGAGGCAAAATATTCCCCCAGGGTGGAACACTCCATTGAGTCATGGAGTCCTTTACTTGTTTAAAGGGCTTAATTGCATTAAAAGGAGAAAAGGAGCCAGTGCATGATAGCAAACTCAATTTATGGGCCTGATACAGACAGAGCCAACTGAATTGACAAGTAATTCGACTCAAGGTCAGCACTAGATTGTCCTGTTCAAGCCAGCCTGCCTGTAACCAAGCTGCTGGCCTTAATCAACCAAACAGAGTTTAAAAAAGTAAGTACTGAGAACATAAGGCTCATATACTCCAGCATCCAGTTTCCCAGAGTGGCCAGCCGCGGGTATGGGCTCAGCAGCACTCTCCCCACTTGCGATTCCTAGCAATTGGTATTCAGAGGCATACTGCCTCCAAGAGTGGAGGTAGAACATGGCCTACCACCCTCATCGCACCACCATCCAGTTCAGCTTCCTGTTTCTACAGAGTGGCCAGCTAGATGCCTCTGGGAAGCCTTCAAGCAGAACATGAGCACAATAGCCCTCATAGCCCTTTGCCAGCTGTTCCCCAACAATTGGTATTCAGAGGCGGCTTGCTTGAGGCAACATTGATAGCTTCATCCTCCCATGAATTACAGTACTTAAGTGTCAGTTAAATGGTCTCACTCACCCACCCATGACCATCCTGCCCCTCTATTCAAAATAAGCCTCAATTTGCAAACTATTTAAAAACATTCCTAGAGTTAAGCAATACAAATCACCTTGTTAATCACAAATTAAGGACTATCAGGGCCTTTCCCTCCAGATCACATAAAGGCAGACTTCACAGGCCTGCAATTCTCTCTTTCGCTTTCCTCCCCTTCATCATAAGTGCTGCATCCATCAGGCTCCATATTCTAAGTGCATCTCTTGCCCATGCAAGCTCATGCAGCAATAAAATGTGTTGAGCTTTTTAAACCTGCCACTGTACTCTCGGGGAGAGTTGAACTAAAGATTCTAACTTGGTGGCATTTGAGCTTCATCCCAGAAGTGGCTGGAGAGGACAAAAACATCACTCTCACAAGACTTTTATTGATATGCAAGAGACCAGAGAATTCACAATCTTTCAATGAAAAAATCTAGGTAGTTTCCAGACTTAGCTGGACTAAAATTCCCATAATCCCTGAGATCCTTACCATTGGCCATGCTGGCTGGGGACGATGGGAGTTGTATTCCAGCAACAGCTGGAGGCACTATATTGGCTATTCCTGGATTATATCTTATCATAAGCTGCCTTCACTTTCAGTCATCTGTATCTGCACATTGTGCTCCATAATTCAAACTCTTCTCTCCAAGCTACCCTCTCCTTAAAAACATATTAACATCGCCAGGCATGAATTAAAACGCTTTCCCTCGTGAAGGCATGCCCCAAGTATTGCAAGTCTAATTTGAATAATGAAACGATGCTTCAAAGGATGTGCTTCTGAGATGAGATGTGCTTTTATGTAAGGAACAGAGGTCTGGCTGAAGGAAAAAACCTGCTGGGGCTAGAGATATAAAGCGACTCAGTCAAAGTCTGTGATGATGGCTAAATGGGGAGATCATAAAAGTGTAGCAAGAGCACTCCTGGATGAGTAAAATGCATGACAGCTTTATATAATGCATCCTTGTAAAAGATCTGAACAGGGTGGTTCACGACAGATGCTGTTGAAGATTGCTGATTCATAGGGTCGCCACACGTCATAGTTGACTTGAAGGCACATAACAAAATAACTGCACTGGGAGAGGTTGCCACACCCTGTTCTGCTCTCCCACACTGTCCCATGTTCCTCCCTCCTGATGCTGCTACCAGAGCCAGTTACCTCACCTACCACTATTGTGGGACTAATGCAGGTCGCTTCAAGACGAGGGCTGCAACCCAATACACACTTACCTGGGAGTAAGTCCCACTGGACAAAATGGAGCTTACTTCTGAGTAGACATGTACTGGATTGCAGCCTAGGAAGGGTAGCTGGGAAAGCACCACACCCACGCGTGGCAGTGTGAACAAGGCAGCACTATGATGGCTGAACAAAAGGCTACACCTCCTGCCCACGTGCACTACTGCAAGCATGAGGAACCTGTGCCTTTCCAGAGCCTCTGTTGGACTCCAACTCCCATCAGCCCCAGCCATGGTTAGGAAGAGGTGATGGGAGCTGTAGTCCGGCAACATTGGGAGGGTCAAAAAGTTAGCCATCCCTTCTCTATCGGAACTAAGCTTAAGCATGCGTAACCATCATATTCTGCCTTCACCTCCCTTCCCGTATTGCCTCCCCTGTGTCAAATTTTTGACTGCAAGTTCCTCAGGACAGAGACCCGTCCCCTTGCACTTTTGGAAAGTGCCATGCACACTTACAGAACTACGTGATGATAATATTTTTATTTATTGCACTTATATTCCACCTTTATTCCAAGGAGCTCAGGGTGGCGTACAAACATGGTTCTCCCTCTCATTTAATCCCCATGACAACCCTGTGAGGCAGGTTAGGCTGAGAGGCAGTGACTGGTCCAAGGTCACCCAGTGAGCTTCATGGCTGAGTGGGGGTTCGAACCCTGGTCTCCCAGGTCCCAGACAGACACTCTAAGCCAGCTTTTCCCAACCAGTGTGCCTCCAGCTGTTGTTGGACCACAACTCCCATCAGCCTCAGCCAGCATTGCCAATGGTCAGGAAAGATGGGAGTTGTGGTCCAACAGCATCTGGAGGCACACTGGATGGGAAAGGTTGCTCTAAGCACTACACCACACTGGCTCTCTGAGTCTCTAATAGCACTATCTACGGACTCTCATGCCAGAAAGAATAAGCCTGACCCATGGGTAGAGTTGCCCATTTTAAACACAACCAGCACTTTACAAATAGGCTTTTTTAATGGTAAGAATGTAAGAACAGCCTGGGTGCTGGATCAGGCCACATGCCCATCTAGTCCAGTGTCCTGTTCTCACAGTGGCCAACCAGATGCCCCAATAGGAAGCCAACAGGCAGGAAATGAGCGCAGCAGCACTCTCTCCACTCGAGATCCCCAGCAACCGGGATTCAAAGGCATGTTGCCCTGACTATTTTTTTTCATATTGTATTTTTATGTATTTATTAAATTTATATCCTTCCTCCTAAAAGGGGCCCAGGGCAGCCAACAAAAACATTAAAAACCAGGGCTGTGGAGTCGGTACGTCAAACCTTCGACTCCGACTCCTCTATTTTTCTACTGACCGACGACTCCTTCATAAATGGCAAGTGTATATTAATTTATTAATATTAATATTAAAATGTTGATTTTATTTTGAAGTCGGAGTCGGTACATTTCTACCCATCCAAAATTGCTTCCGACTCCACAGCCCTGCTAAAAACATTCTAAAACATCTTCAAAAGACTTTAAAACATATTACAACAAAACCCCTTTAAAAAAGCTTTAAAAACATCTAAAAAAAGTAATTCCAGCACAGACAGACTGGAATAAGGTCTCTACTTAAAAGGCTTGTTGAAAGAGGAAGGCCTTCAGTATTTTTATATTTCAAATTTATATATCTTTTATTTAGCAGACTGCACACACACAAACAACACTGAGGGGTAGCCATCCTGTTGCCCTCCAGATATTGCTGGACTACAACTCCCATCACACCCAGCCACCATGGCCAGTGGTCAGAGATGATGGGAGATGTAGTCCAGTAATTAATTCATTCCTATTTATAAGCTATCTTTCCATTCAAGAAGGGAGAGTTAATTTCATCTTATTCTCACAACTGTACCTTATAAGATAGTTGATGCAGAGATATACTCACTTAATGAAGGGCTTTTTCAGCATTGCCCCACCTCCAGCTTGTGGGATGCTCTCCTCTTGGAGGCTCTCACGGCACCCCTTCTACAATATTTTTGACACTAGGCAAAGGCCTCTCTTTTGTCTTAGGCACTTTAATGGTTTTCAGCATTTTCAACAACCTGAGCATTTCCTATCAGCCAGTGAGTTACTACTGTTCACTGGAGATTGCTTAATATGATGGGGACGTGTGTGTGTGTGTGTGTGCGTGCGTGCGTGCGTGCGTGCGTGCGTGCGTGCGTGCGCATATACGCAGTTCACTTGCAGAGAGGAGTCTGTTAGTTGCTGACCTGTGTAATTTAGTCATGATGCTTTATACTTGCATGCTATTTATTTGTTTTAAATTTTAACTTGCGTAGAGGCTTTTTTTTTTAGCATAGACTACTTATGCATCCTACAACAATTATTTAGTCAATATCTGAGCAGGAATTTGAGCCCTCACACCTGAACTCGACACTAGCCACTGCCCCCC
The DNA here is from genome assembly GCF_030035675.1 of Rhineura floridana. Taxonomy (NCBI): domain Eukaryota; kingdom Metazoa; phylum Chordata; class Lepidosauria; order Squamata; family Rhineuridae; genus Rhineura; species Rhineura floridana. The sequence goes on along the minus strand of NC_084480.1, from coordinate 305,429,581 downwards.
AATGGTCTATGCGCTGTACCCCAGAAAGCCGACTCTTTACCCAACAATACGCTCTTCCCAAAACAGGAGCCTGCAGCTTTCTGGTTAATCTGCAACAGTTGCTACACAGCATTTTCTGCTCCTTTCAATGCAGCCTGGCATTTTTATTTGTTAGCGTGTCTAATCACCAATTTTATTATTTACTTGTTAGACCATTTACCATTAAAATATTGAAGTGTGACATTTAAAAAAGATACATAACATAAAAACAATATAACGTAATTTTTTTTTAAAGTGTAAACACAATTCACATCAATATGATGCTAGTTGCAGACAGGAAGTGGAAAGAAAGATTGTAGGCACCTGCTTGGTTTCATGAGGTGGGGAATTCCAAAGGACAGGTGTCACCACACTTTCTGGTCCTGCTCTCGCTACTGAAAGTACAGTTACCATTTCATAGAATCATAGAATGGTAGAGCTGGAAGAGGCCTATAAGGCCATTGAGTCCAACCCCCTATTCAATGTAGGAATCCAAGTTAAAACATACCCGACAGGTGGCTGTTTAGCTGCATCTTGAATGCCTGCAATGTTTAATATAGGGATGGCAAACCTGCAGCCCTCCAGATGTTGTTACTACACCTTCCCTCACTCCTGTCCATTAGCCGTGCTGGTTGAGGCTGATGGGAGTTGGAGTCTAACAACAGCTGTAGGACCAAATCTTCCCCACCACTGACTTAACCTTTTAATAGCTCTGCAGAAGAGGGAATTAGGGCAGTTAGTAGCTTTCTTCACTCCTGAATGAAGAAATAACAACAACATAATGCAGCCAAAAACCCCATTAAATTATACAGTTTATTCCAAAAGGAGCTTTGTCCTCCTTCGCACCCAATCAGTCTTACGTGCAGAGCAGTTCCTGAATCTATCCACAGTTCACAGATTAAAACACTAAAACTACTACAGACGAACCTCAGATCCTTCCACAGTCAAGAAATTTCCCACGGCGGCCCAGTTTTACTGTGAGTTTTACTGCTGCAAGAACCAGAGCAAGACGCTTGCTTGTCAAGACAATTCATATAGCAGCCTGAGAAAAGTTCAAAGATAAGGAAGTTTGTGGTTCAGGCACAATTTGTTGCTACCCCTCCTTCTTTAAAAGGATGTTATCAACCTCACGTGCTTCTGATCTGCTCACAGCTGCTGCTGCATCAGTGCATCAAAAGATGATGCCTTAGTTCTCTCTCCCTCCCCTCCAGACGTACTTAAATGATTCGTTCAATGGCAATTGATGTTGCGCCTCCCAGACACCACCCAAGCATGTGAAGACAAACCCCCCCACACACACAAAAAAGGCCGATGCAGAGTTGCTTCAGAATAACAACACTTATCCAGCTTTTTTAAGCATTTGCTTTTGTTCCTGCCCTTGTTATCAATTATCAGGGGATAATCAAAGCTCAGGTGGAAAAGCTAGGTTCAAGTCCCGGTTCCACCATAGACTAGTTTACCAAGTTATTATTAACACAGCAGCAGCTCGGTTGACACTTCAAAGTTCCTCAACTCCAGTAACATAGCTGGAGTATTTGGTTCACAGCATGTCCTGAGTTCAACCCCTGGCATCTCCAGAGAAAACCTTAAACCTTGTCTTAAACCTTGGAGAGCCAGTGCCAGCCAGGGCCGAGGTAGACAGACCAATGATCCAACTTGGTAAAAAGCAGCTTCCAATATTCCTAGTGAGAGAACCAACCAGGATTGTAGCTGTAGAGGACTTGGGGGGGGGGCGCAGCCTCACACAGGGATATACCAGGCCTTATTCCTGGAATGCACATGAGGCCAGCACCCTGCTGAAGCTAAGCAGGGTCCAGTCTGGTCAGTGCCTGGATGGGAGATCGCCTGGGAGCCATATGTAAGCTGCCTTGGGTTTCTATCATGAAAAGAAAGGAGGGGTATAAATGTAATTAATGATGATGATGATATAAATTTAATAAATAAGTAATAATAAAAGTTGAAAGTTCAGCTTTTATTTTTAAAAACCAATTTGATCTGTAGCTCCTTTGCTTGCAGAAATAAGGAACATAGTAGACTTATATGGAGTCAAACCACTGGCCCATTAAGCTCATGACTGTCAACACTGACTGGCAGTAGCTCTCCAGGTTTTCAAGTAGGGGACATTCCCAGCCCTACCTAGAGATGCTACATATTGAACATGGGACCCAGGAAGAATGCACCCAAATTGCCCAGTGAATCTACTCCAAAATTGGTGGGCACTTGGCACTTATAGCTCCATTTTATTTAAACAGTATTAGTTATACAATAAAGTAAGTTGGGAACCTATTACAGCAACTTACATTTAGGTATTTCAGAGGGACTGATGGAGCCCTCAACATTTCCTACCCACCTCCATTTCTTCTGCCAATCCTGAATACCACATGGTATTTTGACACAACTTGGCATGACAGAGTTAATCCTCTTGTGGGGAATACCAACATGGGGGTGGGGAGTGGTGGAAGCACTAGAGCCTTCGCCAACCGGGTATCCTCCAGATGTTTTGGACTACAACTCCGATCAGCCCCAGCCAGCACTGCCATGTCATAGCCCCAAACACCTGGAGAGCATCAAGCTGGGAAAGGCTGCTTTAACTGGAAGTTAACTGGGCTGCTAGCTGTACTCTCCCCCCTTCCCTTCTTCTTCTTCTCTCTTTCGAAGTATCAGAGTACTTTAGGAGGCAAATCATGCAGTCTCAGGAGCCAGACTGGCCGTAATCCAAGAAAACATCTCACTATGGTTGCATTACGAATGCAACGTAAGTGCTTTACCATCGAGCTATAAGCGCTTCCTGGATGACTCATGGATGTGTGTGAAGCAAGCAGAAAAATGACAGCATCAACCAGGGATGGATTTGGAAGGAGGCTTTTTTTTTTAATGGTGATGCCAAGTATGGCATCTGGGCCTTGCTGCATGCAAAGCATGTGCTCTGCCACAGAATTACAACTCCTTCCCCTAGGGCAGCTGAATCACTAGCAAGTGTTACCTCTCTAATTGAAAAGATCTGCTGTGAAAGGCAAAAAAAGAAAGAGGCAGACAAGATCAGGTGCACTGCATCATCATGAACACATTTCACTAGCACAGTCAAATTCTCAGATGCACCTGCCTTTGATGTTTGCAACTGCACTGGCACAGCTGTGCAAGGCCTTGCACAAGTTAAAGGATGAAAAGATACAGCCCAAGGAACTTAAAGCTGTCTCAGGTCACTGGATACTCCGATACCTCTACAAATGGAGGGAGGTGGAATGGGTTTCTAGCGCAGGGGTGCAACGCACATTCGTATCTAAAAGGTCAGAGGTCAAGGCAAAGCAGAAGATCCCAGTAATCCAGAACTGCTGTTAGCCAGGACAAAAGCTAAGGGAAAGAACACCAAGGTAGATGGCAAGCAAGCAGAAAACTGGGAGTGGGTTATTACAGAACAGAGAGAGGAGGAAGGAACTGGAAAACAAACACAGCAGAGCGTTGGAGATAAGGAAGGCCTCACAGCTGCAGATACCCCACACAGTCATCAAACCATCATATTCCTTCACATCTACTTTATCAGGATAATGTAAGACTCGGGGATGGTTCAGATATTAATGCCAAACCCTGCATCCCACTCCCACCCTGCAAGGCAATTTCCTATCTTCCTTTCCTGAGTTGAGGTGTAATTTACCCTTCCAGTGTACATTTGCCCTGCAAATTGGGACACACACATACTCACAGGTCACAAATTAAAGTTTGCAAGACAAGCGCAAAGCTTAGAAGTTCAGAAAAAATGACAAATTATAGCTTTTCCCAACTCAGGAAAGGAAGAATTGCATGAACCTAATTAAGGATGTCATAAGAACATAACAGCCTGCTGGATCAGGCCAGTGGCCCATCTAATCTAGCACCCTGTTCTCACAGTGGCTAACCAGATGCCTATGGGTAGTCAACAAGCAAGATCTGAGCTCAGAGCACTCTCCCACTCCTGTAGCTAGCAGTAACTGGTTTTCAGAAGCATACTGCCTTTGACTATGGGGGCAGAGCACAGCCATCACGGCTAGTAGCCACTGATAGCCTTATCTGACATGAATTTGTCTAATCCTCTTTTAAAGTCATCCAAGTTGGTGGCCATCACTGCCTCTTGTGGGAGCAAATTCCAGTTTAACTACGTGCTATGTGAAGAAGTACTTTTATCTGTCCTGAATCTTCCAACGTTCAACTTCACTGAATGTTCACTAGTGTTATGTGAGAGACAAACTTCTCTATTCACTCTTCCCATGTTGTGTATAACTTTATACACGTCTATCATGTTACCTCTTACTCGCCTTTTCTTTAAACTAAAATGCCCCAAATGCTGCAACCCCTTGATCAGTCTGGTTGTCCTTTTCTGAATTTTTCCAACTCTACAATATCCTTTTTAAGGTGAGGGGACCAGAACTGTGCACAGTTTATCAAATGCAGCCTCGCCACAGATTCATACAATGGCATTATGATATCCGCAGTTTTATGGTCAAAAGATTTCCAAATGATCCCTAGCATGGAATTTGCCTTTTTCACAGCTGCTGCACACTGGGTTGACAACTTCACAGAACTACCCAAGGTCCCGTTCCTGGTCATTCACCACCAGTTCACACCCCATGAGCATATATGTGAAATTAAGATTTTTTGCTCCAATATGCATAACTTTACACTTGTTTATATTGAACTGCATTTGCCATTTTACCGCCCATTCACTCAATTTGGAGAGGTCCTTTTGGAGCTCTTCACAATTCATTTTTGTTTAACAACCCTGAACAATTTAGTATTATCAGCAAATTTGGCTACCTCACTGTTCACCCCTAATTCTAGATCATTTATGAACAAGTTAAAAAGGCCAAGTCCCAATACCAATCCTTGGGGGACTCCACTTTCTACAGCCCTCCATTGACAGAACTGTCCATTTATTCCTACTTTCTTCCTGCTACTTAACTAATTCCTGATCCACAAGAGGACCTCTCTTCTTATTCCATGACTGCTAAGCTTACTCGAGAATCTTTGCGAAGGTCCCTTGTCAAACACTTTTTGAAAGTCTAACTATACTATGCCCACTGGATCACCTCTATCTATATGCTTGTTGACACTCTCAAAGAATTCTAATAAGTTAGTGAGACAAGACCTTCCCTTTCAGAAACCATGCTGGCTCTGCTTCAGCAGGACTTGTTCTTATATGTGCTTGGTTAATTTGTCTTTAATAATACTTTCTACCAGATTTCCCAGGACAGTCATTAAGCTAAGAAGCCTGTAATTTCCAGGATACCCCCTAATTAACGGGTTTGTTGTTATGTGACTCCAAGTCAATTACGACATGGCAACCCTATGAATCAGCAACCTCCAAGAGCATTTGTCATGAACCACCCTGTTCGGATCTTGTAAGTTCAGGTCTGTGGATTCCTTTATGGAATCAACCCATCTCTTGTTTGGTCTTCCTCTTTTTCTACTGTTTTTCCCAACATTATTGTCTTTTCTAGGGAATCATGTCTTCTCATGTGTCCAAAGTATGATAACCTCAGTTTCATCATTTTAGCTTCTAGTGATAGTTCTGGTTTACTTTGTTCTAGCACCCCATTATTTGTCTTTTTCATGGTAAGCTCTCCTCCAACACCACATTTCAAATGCGTTGATTTTTCTCTTATCCGCTTTTTTCACTGTCCAACGTTCACATCCATACATAGAGATCAGGAATACCATGGTCTGAATGATCCTGACTTTAGTGTTCAGTGATCCTACCCTAATTTTCAAAGGGTAATAAAGCTTTGAAAAACCCTAACAAAATGCCCAGAATTAAACAAATATTTCACTTGTGATCCTCCTGAACCACAGAGACTGTAGAAGAAAGACCGTGAGCTCAAGGTCTGAGAAAATGACTGCAGAAATTACACAGGAAGCTGCCTTATCGGTCCATCCAGCTCAATATCATCTATGCAAAGTGTGGGGAACCTTTGGCCCTCCAGATGTTGCTGAACTACAATTTCCATCAGCCCCAGCAAGCATGGCCAATGATCAAGGTTGATGGAGATGCAGTTCAGCAACATCTGGAGGGCCAGAGGCTCCCTACACCTGGATTACACCTGCCTTTCCCAACCTGGTGCCCGCCAGATGTTGTTGGACTACAACTCCCATTATCCCTAACCACAAGCCATTATGACCAGGGCTGATGGAGGGCACCAGGTTGTGAGGAGGCTGGCACAGAGACTCCAGTGGATGGGTTCAGTACAGGGCAACTTCCTAGGCTCATAATAGTAGCCACACCATTTTTCCAAATTTTCGGACTTACTTCACATCAACTTCCCCACCCCATTCCCTTTCCTGTTTTTCTTTCTTTTAAAGAAAATGAGACTCTTGTCAGGGGTGACAAGGATGCAGCTGTCCAAGGCCGTGGACCTTTCTTTTAAAGAAAATCCACAGCCTTGGGAAGCTGCATCCTTGTCACCCATGACAAGGCATGAGCAAGGCCACCCATATTCTGTGCCAAAGACAATTCCTATCTTCAGCCAAGGAAAATCAACCCTGCGCTCAAGAGTTCCTTTAATGAGATTAGATGCCCTAGCTAGTGAACAGAAAGAACAGGCTGCATTGTTCCTCACTGTGCTCAGTTTCAAAACCTAACACACTCTCCGCTTTTGTTGGAGAGTTTTGTCTCCCACTTTTATTTTTAAATTCAGCCCTGTTGCACCTTTATCCAAAGTATTTGCATCAGGGCTGTTCAAACATAAGGAGAGAACCTTCCCCATCCTTACTCCCAGAGATGTTGTTATGGGAGACTTCATCCGTTGGATGTCTGCCTGTCACACAGAAAGCTTGCCAAGGGGCGAGTGAAAACCCTAACAAATATGTGGTATTTTGCCATGTATACAAAGGCCTGAACTGATGCATCAGCATGGGGATGGAGAGAGCAGTCAGATGGCAGATGTGACAGCTCCACTGATGAGACAGTTTATTACTTAAAGGGCAGACAGATCCCTAAACCAGGGTTGGGGAAAGCTTTTTTCAGATCAAGGGCCGCCTTCCCTTCTGGGGATCCTTCCAGGGGCCACCTATCAGTGATGGGCAGGGCTGGAGGCAAAAGTGGGTGGAGCAACAAATGTAATATTTTACCTTTGTACAGAAGGCTAGTTTATGCACACACCTCTCTGTCCTCCATCCAGACTAGCAAGAGGCATGATCACAGTTCAAGGACTCATTCCAGCCAGGCAAAAACTCTCAAGGTGCAAAGCAAGGCCAGCGAGGGTTGTGGCCTGGGGAAGAGTTCCGTGGGCCACACAGCAAGGCCTTGGGGGACGCATGTTCTCCCTGGCCTGAAATTTCTCACCCCTCCCATAAAGAGGCCCAGTAGTAAAAGCGTATGCAGATATGCGTTTGGGTGAGGGATGAGGGATTCCTTGAAGCTTAAGATGTATATTCAAGATAAGGGTTAATCCAGCCTCATCCACATTTGCCAATTAGCACGGAGCATTAATAACCTAGACTCCCCACAACTCCAAGAATAACAAAACCAATCCGGAATGTGGGTCAGTGGGAAGAGGCTGGCCAAATTCATATAGGGATAATATCTCACTTGAGTTATAGTTAGGGGGGGAAAAAAGAGCAAGGCAAAAAGAAAAAGTGAAAGAAGTGAAGATGGGGTAAGAAAGTCATTCTCCGAGGAATGTGAATGCTGCTCATCTTGCATTAGTCAGCAGGGAACAGGACAGAGCAAACAGCAGCATTCTGTAGAATCCAGGATTATGACTCAGAGCTTTCTCTTCCACACAGAACACACTCTTCTTTCCCTGTGATTCACTTTTGAGAATTGGATTAAGATTTATCTCACCCCACCCCCACCCCCAAGCAGTCATCACCCTGATGCAGCCTCTAATCTTTTCAAGCTCTCTCCAGAAACGGAAGGCTGGCTTTGCCATTTCACGGAGTCACCCTCCAGTGGAGACTCAAGCCTGCCAGGAATTAACTTATACAAACAGAGCCTTTTCATTCCCTCTGTCCCAGCAGCTCACAGCCAATCTGGGCCCCGGTCAGCCATCCGCAAACAAATGGTCATGTGGCTGTCAGTCACTGCTGCACCACAAAAATATGAGGAAAACCCGTGGGATCCATGTGACTGACCTTTCATGGCTCTGGCATAAAAGGCAAAGACATACTCCCCCTTCCTCTCCCCCCTTAAAAAAAAATATCCAACCTTTCCAGCAACAAGTGAGATCATGTTCACAGGAATAGAAGGCTATTAATAGCACAAGGAGGGCTAGCAATCATTTCATGCGAAATAAGATACTGATGGAAGATGACTGCAAGCCAGGCATAGATGCTAATTTATAGGAAATGTTAGGAATGCTTCGCAGCCCAGCTGAATGGTTTTTTTTCAGCAGGGCATATATTCTATTTGCAACCACCTGCTCCACATACAGGCTTTAAAGTAGGGTATGCTTTAACTTGGATTCCTGAATTGAGCAAGGGGTTGGACTCGATGGCCTTATAGGCCCCTTCAAACCCTACGATTCTATAATTCTACACTACAACATTTTGTTGCAGCTCTCACTGACCACTTCTAATAACAAATGATGTATGTATTTTAAACCTTTAAAACAAGTACATCCTAGGACATATATACAGATTGCCACCAGTATGATTCTCTGCCTGGTTCCCTGTGGGGAACAGAAAATGCCTTCAGGTGTGTCCCCACACCTGGGCTGAAAGCGCTCTCTAACAGAGAAGGCAAAGTGAAAAATTTAACTGCATTTGCCCACAAGGACAAAGTCTACAATTAGCTGCCTGTACCCCCTCCTCCCCTCTAATTCGCTCTCTCTGGCTGGGGTGGAGAAAATTGTAGTCCAACAATATCTGGAGGACTCCATGTCAGGTACTCCAATCTAAGCCGTACTGCACCATGAACTAGATCAGAAATGGGGAACATGTTGCCCTCCAGATGTTGGGATTTCAGCAATCATTATCCCTGACCATTAGCCATGCTGGCTGCAGCTGATGAGAGCTGTAGCCCAGTGACATTTGGAGGGCGATAACTTCCCCATCCGAGAGCTAGACACTTAAAAAAGTAATGGCTTGTGGAGGGGAGGGTGCAGGAGGTGAACTGGCTTCCAGCTCCTGTTTTGCACTCGCTGCAGTTGGTGGATCCCACACACCTGAAATCTGCTCACACTAGATCACAATCTAAGCAGCCTCTTCCAAGTTTCTTATTCAGGGCATATTAAACTACATTGCCTTCTCTCAGCAGTCAGATCCTTCTGCTTCCCAAAGTTTTGGAACAATACAAACTGCCTATTGTCTGAGCATGCAAAGTAAGAGGTGTGTGTCCCCACAGCCACCCTAAGAAAAGACAGCAAGGCTCAAATGGAGCAGGTTACCTGGCTGGAAGCTCAGCAAGGTTTGGCAAACCTTGAGAAAGCCTGGACACTCAAGCAATGCTACACTGAGGACAAGAACCCAGCTCAGGATCATTTACACTGACTGGCAGCAGCTCTCTGGGGTTTCAGATAAGGCATCTTTCCCAGCCTTACCTGAAGATGCCAGGGATTGAATCTGGAACCTTCTGCACACAAAGCAGATGCTCTACCCCTGAGCTATGCCCTTTCCAAAATTAGGCCCAGGCAAACATGCATGGCAAGTAGAAATATACACATGGTGTAGTGGTTAGAGTATCAGACTGGTACCTGGGAGACCAAGGTTCAAATCACCACTGGGTCACAAAGCTCATTGGATGACCTTAAGCCAGTCACTGTCTCCCAGCCTAACCTACCTCACAGGGTTGTTGTGAGGATAAAATTGTGAGGGGCAGAAACATGTTTGTATGCCACCTTGGAGGAAAGGTGGGAAGTAAATGCAGTAATAAATAAAATAAAAATGTATGGAGATTGAGGGGGAGATCCTGATTTCTCCTTCCAGGTGTCTATTTTTATGTAAACATCTGTACAAGGTTCAAAGTTCAACACCTAGAAGGGAAAAAAAGCAGCTGTCACTGGGTCGCCTACACAACTTGGCATCAGTTCCCCTAACCTCCCCCTCAACAAACACACACTTAGTAAGCTCCATTGGGTTCAATGGGACTTACTCCTAGGTAAGTGTATATTGGATTGCAGCCCTAATTATGGGTAAAAGGGCAATTCTATTCAAACTTTACTTCTAAGAAGTAAAGGCAAGAGGTAAAAATGCTGCTGATCTTCTACAGATCCACTCCAGACCTCCCTCAATTTGAAAAAGGTAGTATTTAGCTGTCTGGAGAGCAAGAGTAAAAACCTTTTTAAAAATTAGATGCTCAAAAATGATGTATTAATCTTAGGGACCACTGACAGCATTTTAAAATGCCAAATCCAGCTGACTAATTTGCCAACTGTTTCATTTTAGTTACTTAAATTAGCCAATTGATTGATCCAAGTCACAGTAATTTGGGATCTGAATACAGGTTCATATACCTGCAATTCTTTTCATTACATCAGTGTTAATTTAATTTTGTGGTGTTTGCTCTGACGCCTCTAATATTGTTAAATTTCAATCTGTAATAAACTGTTTGAAATTGGGCCAACTTCAATCACAAAACCTTAAGAACTTGAAGGAACCAAATCGGACTAATCCCCCCTCAACCTTGCAAGATAATACCATCTATAAAAGCTTCACAAATCAAAAGCTAGTGTGGCATGGAGATTAAGACAGTAATCTAAGTCTCCTGGGCATCCCTTTGAATTCAATGGGACTTTTTCTGAGTATGCATATACAGGATTGCATAGCATAAGCCTGATCTATAAACCTAGTTGGTATAACATAGTGGGGAGGAGAGCCTGGCTTGAAGTCCAGGGTCTGTAAGTTGAAATCCCTGCTCGAGTCTCCTAGGTGTCAAGGGCCAGCTGAAGATCACCCCCACAGTGAGTGGCTCAGGGGTTACATGCCCTGCCAACTGTGCAATCATGGGCAAGCTGCCTAGTCCCAAGGAGCCCAGTTGTCCCCCAGCTGGCAGTTGTGGACAAGGAAGGGGCTGGCTTGTGCAGCTGTGGCAAGCTGAGCGGGCCCTAGCCATCTGGGGAAGACTAGCCTCAGAGGGAGGCAATGGTAAACCCCCTCTGAATACCGCTTACATGAAAACCCTATTAATATGGTAGCCATAAGTCGGGATCGACTTGAAGGCAGTCCATTTCCATTCTTTAATAAACCTAGAAGCCTCCAATACAAATCTCACAAGGTAGCCTTGCAGGAAATCTACAAACTTACTAGTCCACATGCACTGGAGTTATCTGAGGGACAGCAACAACCTAATACAGAAACAAAATTTAAAAAACGATTTATAAGATCTCTCCTTGCTTATTTCCTGCAAACTACAGACAGAAGTTTTTCTCACTTTCTCATAACATAGAACTTGAGGCCATGAAATGAAGCTGAATGTTGGAAGATTCAGGACAGACAAAAGAAAGTACTTCTTCACACAGTGCATAGATAAACTATGGAATTTCACTCCCAGAAGAGGCAGTGATGAGCACCAACTTGGATGGCTGTAAAACAGGATTAGACAAATTCATGGAGAACAAGGCCATCAATGGCTACTAGCCACAATGACTATGTTCTGCTTCCATTGTTGCAGGAAGTATGCTTTCGAGAACCAGTTGCTAGGGACCGGAAGTGAGGAGAGCGCTCTGAGCTCAGATCTTGCTTGTGGACTACCCATAGGCATCTGGTTAGGCACTGTGAGAACAGGATGCTGGACTAGGTGGGCCATTGGCCTGATCCAGCAGGGCTCTTCTTGTGTTCTTATGATTCTTACTTGCCACCAGGAGCCAGGTGAATGGATATATACAACGCTAACTTACAGGAAATTGATACACTTTTTATTTCTTTCCTACCAATGGCCTTTGTGTCAGAAAAAAAATGGCTCAACATTTCCAGGCTGAGAAGTGCATTTATTAGTTCTATTGTAAATTATTAAAACTTGCCGTGCATACACATATGTGCATCACTTAGCAAAATTATGATATTCATGGTCAATGAAAAAATATGCCTGGAGAAATCTTTAATTTATGCTCACAGACGTTCAAGGAGGAAAATTAGGAAATAAACAATTCACCCCTAGATCTTTTCACTTTCACGTCTACACGCTTGGCACACTGATAAATGTGCAGTTGCACTGCAATGCAATATATGTTTTCTTATGGATGGTTGAAAATGGAACGGGGGTGCACTGGTGGTTGAGGTTGTGATGCAGCAATTTCTAAGTGATCATTCTGTTACCCCCACTTCTCAAAGCAATTAGAAGTTGCAGGAGCGCAGCGTGTCTCCAGGTATGGTTTCCTACATCAGGAGGTCACTGGAAGTTTGTTGGCATTTTGTAATACTTGCATTTATTTGCAAATTACAGGTTGAGCAGACGAGGAGGTGTGACTTAAAAACACTCAAGATACACACAGTACGCTGCTCCCACAGCAGTTCTGTACAGAAGACAGCCACGTCCAGATTAAGGCACAGACTAACTAAACTGCAGTTAGGGCCACTGTCTTAGGGGGCCATCAGTGCTCTACACCCACCTGCAATATTTGCATTCGACATAGTGGCTGGGAATCGCAGGCAGGGAGAATGCTAATTCTACCCAGAATTCTGCATGTGGGCTTCGCATAGATAACTGGTTGGCCACTGTGAGAACAGAAGGCTGGCCTGATCCAGCAGGGCTTATGTTCTTATGTATAGGTGCAGGCCACAGTGACAGGCAGTATGCTTGTGATGACCAGTTGCTAGAAACTGCAGGAGGGGGGAGAGTGCTGCTGCGCTCGGGTCCCACTTGCGGTCTTCGCACAGATATTTGGTTGGCCAGCGTTAGAACAGCACGCTAGACTAAAAAGATCATTGCCCCTATCCAGCAGGCTCTACTTATATTCTTACGCCACATGTGAGAGTTCAGAGTGGGGAACCCGCTATCCCAAGCTTAATCAAGCCCTGGAGACAGTCTGCACACACATACCCCAAACGCAGTAAATTAGTCTAAATCTCAGCTGTGTCTTCCTTTCTCTACTTCTTATCTTGTTCTTTTTTTATATATATACACAACTGTCTTGCTGCCTCCCCACCTCTACTAAGGAGTAGAGGGGGGGGGAACAGGTCCTTTCATCAAAATAGCTGTTCACTCCTAGTCATAGCGTTCCCCTAAAGATCCTTTATTAGGAAGCAACTGGCTTAACTACTTAGTTCTCATAGCAACATACCACTGGGCTATGAACAAAGCTTGTAGTTGGCTATGCCTGAGGCAACCTACCCTGAGGACCCTTATCACAGTAGTCTGACAGGAAAACCCTAACAATTGCTTTAAAGATGTTGGGATATGCAAGGGTCATCTGCTGTAGAACAGGCCCAGACAGACGAAAAGAAAAGAAAAATCAAAAACCACTTCCCTACAACTAAAAGCTTTCCAGTATATCAGCAATATATTAACAAAGATCTATACTTTACAGTCTAGTTCTCACTGAGCTGGTCAACCAGAATCTAAGCTATTCGATGTTAAGACTGCAGATAAGGTGACTGCATGCTCCTCCCTCTCCCCGACACCATGAAAAATAAATAAATAAATGAATCCTGCACATAGAAAAGTTGTGTTCTGGAGAAAAGGCAAGGCCGAAACCTTTCTCCCTGATACGTTTGCTTTCTGCATGCAGGGATTCTGGACATATACAACATCTATTTTAGGAAGGGCCTTCAGTAGCCAAGTCTCTACCAGCAATCTGTGTTGAGACAGTCCAGAGGCAGGTTTACCGCCACAGTGAAAATGAAGCCTTCAGCCCAATGGGGGGGGGAGGAGAGATTTCAGACTTAAAGGCCTCCCCAAGCTGTGAACCACCACACCAGCCTTTGCTAACCCGGTGCTGACTCCCATCAGTCCCAGGCAGTACAGCCTGGAAGGCACAAGATTGGCAAAGACTGCACCAAACCAGAGGGCCTAACAGCCATGTACAGTAGGGCCCCACTCATAAGGCAGGTGAGGTTCCAGACCCCTGCCAGAAAGCAAAAACTGCCGGAAAGCAGATCAGCTGCAGCGTGGGGGTCTGAAACCTAACCTGCTGATCGCACCAGAGGAGGAGAAGATCAGATCTTCCTTTCCTCCGGTACGATCAGCTGGAGTGCAGGAGTCTGATCGCCCTGAGCTGATCTTCCCCTTCTCCGGTGTGTTCGAGCAGGGGAGTCTGATCGCGCCAGAAGAGAAGATCAGCTGTAGACCTTCCCCTCCTCCACTATGATCAGCTCGAGCAGGGGAGTCTGATCACGCCAGAAGAGGAGAAGCACACTACAGCTGACCTTCCCCTCCTCCAGCACGATCAGCTGGAGTGCGGGGAGCTCCAGCCCCCCCTCCAGCTGATCGCCCCCGCTGGCGCCGTATTAGCAGAACGCCAAAAAGTGGGGCGCCGAGAAGCAGGGCCCTACTGTACAGTGATTTGGCACAAGCCCCGGCACTTAGTTGGAAGGCCAATACCTGCTCCCTTTTACCCTCCCTCAACTGATACCTAGGGGCACCCCAGCTGGCTGTTACTCAGAATAGTAACTTTAAGAACTGGTGCCTGTGCTTGCTTTTTCCTTTATCCCTTCCCACTCTCTATTTAGTTTTTTGCTTCTGTTGTGTCTTTTAGATTGCAAACCTGAGGGCAGGACTGGCCTCGCCAATGATCTTCGAAACCTGCCCTTGGAGTCTTCTCAGTTAAACCAAAACCCGAGGCCCTTCCTGATGTTCTTCGACTCCAACTCCCATCAGCCCCAGCCAGGATGGCCAATTGTCAGGGATGATGGGAGCCGTAGTCCAACAACATCTGTGGAGTCACAGGTCCTCCACCTCCAAGTTAAGCAGTGGGGTAAAGAGGTTTCAGGTAAATAAATAAAATGCAGGCAGCTCTCCCAACCCCAACACACACACACACACACACACACACAGAAACAGTTACTCAATAGCAACTACGGATAACAGACATAGGAAGCTGCCTTATACCAATTCAGACCACTGGTCTACGTAACTCAGTATTGTCTACCCTGACTGGAAGCAGTTCTTCAGGGTTTTGGGCAGGGGTCTCTTCCAGCCCTACCTGGAGATGCCGAGGATTGAACCTGGAACCTTGTGTTTGCAACGCAGATGCTCTACCATTGAATCATAGCCCTTCCCCCTCATATCCAGGAATTGTGCTCTGCAACAAACCCCAGTGCCAATTCTGCCCCTATACTGACTTGGACAGCATTTCTATGGGGCTAAATGGCCCAAACTATGCTATGAGGCACTTATCTACCTGTGCTACCACCCACGTGCTGTATCTTATGCCAATACCTGCCAACCCTGCCCTTCTGCTCTTCCACTACATTAAGCTAAAAAAAGGTCAGGCTCTACGCATGAAGATGATAAGAGTGACACAAAAAGCAGACATTCATTTTTTTAAAAAAAATCAAGAAATGAACAGGAGAACATTTTGCTCTCCTCAAGGTGTTTTGTGACCCGGTAAGAAACCAAATTTAATTTTATCAGCAACAATAATAAAGATTTAAGCAGGGCACGTCTAGCTTGAAGCCACTGACTTTCCCAATTCTACACGTGATTTATTTTTTTAAATTTTACTTTGTTTTTAAATTTTCTTACCTGCTAAAAACAAAAATAGCCCTCTGGGCAGTTTATATCTATGAAACACAAGCCAGCATTAAAACTTCAAAAGCGCACCAAAGCACAAAAACAAACAGATAGTTGCACGGGAGATTCAGGCAGCGTGTCATCCAGGTTCAAACCACTACAGGCTACAACGCTCACTGGATGTAACCTTGGACTAGTTATTCGCACAGCCTAACCTACTTCACAGGATTGCTGCAAGAATAAATTAGGGGCAGAATCATGTCCGCTCCCTTGGAAGAAAAGGTGAGCCATAAATGCAATGCAATAGTAATTCAAAACCAGAGAGCGGTTTAGCTCACTACAGCAAGTAATTGCACCACTTCAGGCATTTATGCTATCTTTGTGGTTAAGGTAATCTATTACAGGTAGGTCCCAGTAGGTATTAGGTCACATGCATTCTGGTTGAATCTTATATTCATTTGTGCTCTACAAAGAACAGTGACACACCTATTGCTCTTGGGATTTTTTGGCCTTTTAATCCCACTACAAAAGATTCTCTTCCAAATCCACCTCTTAGGCACACGTAGATTAATCCAGGTTTGCATTAACTTGTGATGCACTAAGCCAGAGCACAGCCTGGTGACCAACAACCTCTCTTATTTGCCAGTTCCATGCAGGCAGCAAGACCAGAAGGAGTTCCCTGAGACCTGGCACCTACCAAGGAGGGTGCATACTGATGCTGGCTAGCTGCAAGCTATACAGACCAAACATATACCCATCACACTTAGGAGACCACCATGGTCTTTTAAGCCTCATTGTCTCCTGCTGTTTGAAGCAGGTGGCACTGCTGAATTAGTATTTCACATGCTTAAATATGCAGCCAAGTATTACTGTGTATAGCACCACCTGTGTGCATGGTGCTTTACAAAATACAACAGGCAAGGGCTCTGCCCCAGACAGCTTACAAACTAAAATTTTACACAAGGGGAAGCAATTCAGAGTTACTTCAGATATACTTGCATGGGCTTAGTTACAGGATAACTTACAGTCATGCATAAGAATTAGGGGGCTGTGCCATATGTTCTGTGGAGAAAGTGGGCTTTTTGAGGCAGGATCTGAAGGAAACCCTATCAAGTCTGGCTGGAAGATGGGGGAGGGAGAGAGAAGAGCTGCTGCTGTTAGTGGAATGGAGCATGCTATTGAAAATATCAAGCTCCCCATTTCACCCCCTAAGGAACAAAGCACAGCTTCCAGGCTCTGCAATGGAGGTAAGGAATGCTTTTCTATCTCCAGAACCCAACTGTTAGGGTTTGGGTTTTTGTTTTGTTTTTCGAGTGGGAGCTATCAGAAACATCTTGCTCTCTCCTCACACAACCCAGACCTGCCTTCAGAAGGAAGAATGCACAGCAAATCAGGCTGTGGGCACACTAGTCGCTTCAAAAGTAGTGAGAATGATTTTTCCGGCTGTGTTTTGAAGGGACTCTGCCCTCAGCTGGACACACCTCCCTTCCCCACTGCTGGTTTCAGACCTTCCAGGACCACCCACAGCAGCACTGGGCCAATCACTGTCTCTGCGTGAGCCTGCATCAAAGCATTTCCATTGGCCACACCTGGAGGGGCAAGGGGTTCATCTACCATTCAGTTGTGAAATGTGTCTGAAGCTGAATTTAAAAATAAATGCACTCAAGCTGAACTGACCAGGTTCTACAGAAAAAAAGGGCGGAGTTTGATTAGCATCATGCGCCCCCATTTTCAGAAAACAGAGGTGGAGATGCAGTAGAACTGGCACAACAATAAGTGTGTCTCTACCTTCAGTGATGGTGCCCACTCCAAACAGCAGAAGACTATGGTGCCCAAACAGCTAACAGTTTGTGGCTTTTTGGGGCAGAGCTTGTTTTGTAAGATGCCTGTTGTCTGCTAAGTGTAATAGGTATGCGTTTAGTTTGTATAACTTGCAAACCAGTCAGCAGAATCAGTATTCATTCTCTATTCCTATCCAGTGGTAGCTGGACCACCCAGCATGAAGGGTGGTGGACAGGTTTTGTCCCTACAGCAAAGGTGTGCGGCATTTACTTTAGAAGTGGCTGCCATTTCTGCCACCGAACAAACCAACAGGGCACATGGCTGAGATGTCCCCTGCCCCTGGTCACCCCAGTCAGAATGAATCAAGGCTGCTTTCCAACTACAGAGCCCATCCAGCGTCAGCTCTAGGGTAGGACAGAATACTGAGTACTCAAAGAGGCAGGCTCCTCTTAAAACTGCTACAGGCCACTCTGAGCAGCGCTATAGCTTTCTCATAAACTCAACAACCAATAATGGTGGCTGTAAATTTTACAATTCCTTTGTAAATGAACTAAACAGCTCCCAACCCACCTTAGCAGGTCAGGGATAAAGACTACATGGAGAGACACCTTAGTTTAGAACAGGGCAAGTGTCATGGCTCAATGGTTGAACATCTGCTTTGCATGCAGAATGTCCCAGGTTCAATCTCAGCATCTCCAGCTAGGGTTGGGACAGACTCCCTGCCTGAAACCCTGGACAGCCTCTGCCAGTCAGCGGTAGACAATACTGAGCTAGATGGACCAATGGTCTGACACAGTATAAAGCCGCTTCCTATGTTTCTAGGTAGCAAACATGTTGCACTCCAGAAGTTGTTGGACCTGCAACTCCCACCATCTTTGACCACTGGCCATGCATGTTGGAGGTTGATGAGAGCTGTAGTACAGCAAATCTGGAGGGCACTCGGTTGAATACCCCTGTCTTAGCAGATCAGAGTTAACGTCTATCTGGAGGATTGAAAGGCAGCAACATCTACAAAGATACACCAAATTATGCTACACAAGGCTTTTAATTCACAGCACGTGCCAAATCGTTATCAAGATCTGGAGTGGGCTGGGATAAAAGTTTCCTGCCACTGAAATCATTGTTTGAAAGGCTTCAGCACTCATCACTCCCTTTTGGAAATTTCTTTTCTAATTCTTTTCACAATCCCAGAGCTATTTTAAGCCACGCTATTTTATTTTGTTCTGATAAAAAAAGACAAGACAGGAATGTATGGTTTACTGGAATCCCCATTGTGAGGCTTTTCCACATGAACAAAGATTAAAAACTGAACTCACAAAACTGACTTTACAATGGGAGGGTCGATTATCAAGAGGACCAGAATATCCTCTCCAAAGGCATGGGTGTGCTTCATTTTCCGGCTCTACAGAAAAGGCAGCACAAGCTTTCCAGCTGATTAAGCCACATGAGAGCAGTCTAACCCTCCCAAGTCCAGTGCGGCTGCCGGTTACCGTAAAAACAAAATGACAGTTTAAGAAGGATGCCAGCAATCCACATGCTGATAGTAATGAGGGGTTGATGCATTTGGAACCCTCATTTTTTTAAAAAAAATATGCTGCTTTTGCACAGCTCAAAGAAACATACAAAATAAATATAGTTATTGAAATAGCATAAAATAGCACAAAGCGTCAGCAAGAAATAGACTGAGAGTGCATAAAAAGATTTCTTGCCAAATTTATTTATATTTGTATCCCACCATTCCTCCAAGGACCTCAAGGTGGCATACAAGCATGCTTCTCTCCCTCCCGCTTTTATCCTCACAACAACCCTGTTAGGTAAGTTAGGCTGAGAGACACTGACTGACCCATGCAGTGAGTCTCATGGTTAAGCAGAGATTTGAAACCTGGTCTCTCAGCTCCTTTCCTCATTGACAACCACTGCACCACACTTCACTTAAGAATTCTAGGATTCCTGCATCAAGCAGAGGGTTGGACTTGATGGCCTTATAGGCCCCTTCCAACTCTACTTTTCTATGATTCTATAACCTAGCTCTGCCAATCCAAAAAGCCAAACAAACAAAAACAAAAAAGGTGCAATCCTCTCCGGTTTTTAGAACTGTTATTTATTACCTGCCCTCCACACTAAGGTCCCGAGGGGGGGGGTTAACAATAATTTAAAATACAACATTAACAACAGTTTATGTTAATTAATATTTATTTCTTTTATTTTATTGTGTAGCATAAGGATGAGAAGCAAATATTTACTTTGGGATTTTGTTGATTGTTTATTGTTAATAGCTGTTAAACTTATAAAAAGTTTAAAACAAACTACAATCACAAGAATAGGTTGGGTCCTAAAAAAATATACATCTAAATTGTCAAAGGCCAGGATAAAGAGCAACCCCCCAAGAAGTAGAGCTTTAGATTTCAGGAGGTGTCTGTTCATCCATAGCCTTGGGGCAATCACTGTAAAGGCCTCCTAGGGGAAAGAATAGTATTCCCTTAGCATACTGCTGGCATGCAAAGGAGAGCTAGATGAGAATAATGCAGCTGGCATGGGGTGGGGACTGATACAGTGAGGTGGTGGAGGGCTTTAAAAGCTGAAGGCCAACACACTTTGAATTGGGACTATACAGGACTGTCCAAAGTGAACATTTCAACGCAATGCTCATCTTTTCCACCAGGGATGTGGAACCTGTGGCCCTCCAGATATTCTTGGACTACAACTCGCCTCAGCCAAAACAGCCTACTGTTGGGGGGGGGATGACGAGTCCCACACAAGTCAAAGAGGGTCACAGATTCCCCATCCCTACTTTAAACAACCCTATTGGTCATCTAACTTGCCAAGGCAGCCAACATGGTGCCCTCGAGATGTTACTTACACTTCTGGCTGCCTCATTCCCTGAGGATGCTATTTGTGCCGGCTGGTAAGAAGGAGAGAGTTGGAAAAGATTTAGAAGAGGGCAACCAAAATGATCAAGAGAGTAGAACAATTCCCCTATGAGGAAAGGATGCAGCATTTGGGGCTCTTTAGTTTAGAGAAAAGGTGAGTAAGAGGTGGCATGACAAAGGTGTATAAAACTATGCATGGCATGAAGAAAGTGGATAGGGGAAAGTTTCCTCCTTTCATATCACTAGAACGCATGGACAACCCATGAATCTTAATGTTGGGTTGGAAGATTCAGGACAGACAAAAGGACTCCTTCACACAATGCATACTGAAACTATGGGATTCGGTCCCACAGGAGGCAGTGGTGGCCACCAACTTGAATGTCTTTATAAGAAGACTCGGCAAATACCTGGAGGATAAGCCTATCAATGGCTACAAACTGTGATGGGTATGCTGTGCCTTCAAGGTCAGAGGCGGCACGCTTCTGAATCAGGAGGGAAGAGTGCTTTTGCACTCAGGTCCTACTTATGGGCTTCCCACAGGCATTTGGTTGGCCACTGTGAGAACAGGACGCTAGACTGGATAAGCCATTGGCCTGACCCCGCAGGGCTCTTCCTATGTTGTTAAGCTACAACTCTCATCATGCCTGATTATTGGCTATGCTGGCTGGGCTGATGGGGGTTGCAGTCCAAAACATGTGGAGGACACCAGGTTGGCAAAGACTGCCCTGTATATTTATTAAAGTTACATTCCACCTTTCCTCACAAGTCAATTCTCTCTTGCAAACTATTATACCCACAGGGCATCACACTGTGAGATGACTCAATGCCTGCAAGGGGAAGCAGAATCATAGAATAGTAGAGTTGGAAGAGGCCTATAACGCATCAAGTCCAACCCCCTGCACAATGCAGGAAGCCAAATCAAAGCATTCCCGACAGATGGCTGTCCAGCTGCCTCTTGAATGCTCCAGTGTCGGAGAGCCCACTAACTCTCTAGGTAATTGGTTCCATTGTCATATGGCTCTAACAGGAGGTTTTTCCTGATGTTCAGTCGAAATCTGGTTTCCTGCAACTTGAGCCCATTATTCCGTGTCCTGCACTCTGGGACGATCGAGAAGAGATCCCGGCCCTCCTCTGTGTGGCAACCCTTCATGTACTTGAAGAGTGCTATCATATCTCCCCTCTGTCGTCTCTTCTCCAGGCTAAACATGCCCAGTTCTTTCAGTCTCTCCTCATAGGGCTTTGTTTCCAGTCCCCTGATCATCCTTGTTGCCCTCCTCTGAACCTGTCCCAGTTTGTCTGCATGCTTCTTAAAGTGCAGAGACCAGAACTGGACACAATACTCAAGAAACCTCACAGTCTCATCTTAAGCTCATTTTAAGCTGTCATCCAGGACTGTGTGAGATCTGGCCTCAGAGCCCTCTGCAGAAAGAGAACAGAACAGGGATGTGCAACAACACAATTGGTTCCATCTGAGTTTCAGCCTAGAGCTCCCTACGTAAGGAATGTTCCCACATCCTCTTCTCCTGAAAACACCAAATGCTGTTTGTACTGGCTGATCAGGAGGAGAGAAGCCAGAAAATCCACCTGCACCATCCCTCTCTAGCAGCCTTACTGACCTTGAGGTCCTTGAGGTTTTGTTAGAACACCAGCTGTGGTTTATTGCCACCCTCTTTTCTATCATATTCGTGTTTTTTTGCTCTGATGCTACTATGGACAGGGGGTGGGAGGTTCTTGCTGTGGATGGACGCCTTAAGAAGAGACGACTGACGGGAGATAGGATAGCACTCTGCAAGTACTTGAGAGGATGCAATACAGAAGAGGGCCGGGATCTCTTCTCAATCATCCCAGAATGCGAATGGGCTCAAGGAGCAGGAAGCCAGATTTCAACTGAACATCAGGAGAAACTTCCTAACTGTTACAGCAGTATGACAATGGAATCAACACTCGAAAAATGGAGGCATTTAAGAGGCAACTGGACTGCCACTTGTCAAGGATGCTTGAAGTTGGATTCCTGCATTGAGCAGGGGGTTGGACTCGATGGCTTTATAGGTCCCTTCCAACTCTTTGATTCTATGATTGTGGGCAATGTTTCATACCTCTCCAGATGAGAGACTGGATGGGCTGGAGAGTGAGGGGGTGTTGAAAGGTATAAAGATGCTCAAAAGCCACAGAGTGAGAGTCTGCTGGCATAGTGGGGCCCTCTTTAAGTGAGAGACAGAGGGGGAGTGAGTGGGCTGCCATAGGTGGAAAAATGGGGAGGGAGGTGTTGTTAAGACTGTTTAATCTGTTTGAATGTCCTGTGGTGGGTTTTTTTGCGGGGGGGGGGGAGGTTAACCTAGGTATTTGGTTCAATTGGAAACTTTATCTTTTGCCCTCATTGCAGTTTTGCTTGCTTGCATTATGGCAGAACTGTTAATTTCTTTGCTGGAGCTCTTTATAGGATTTTGTAATTTTTTGCATGTTTTTCTCTTATCTTTATTATTTTGTTCCCCACTCTGGGCTTGAAATTATTCAATAAATATACATTTAAAGCAGTATCATGCCACTTTAAAAAGGCCTGGCTTCCCCTCAAAGAATCCTGGGAACTAGTTTGTAAAGGGTGCTGAGAGTTGTTAGGAGATCCCCTATTCCCTCCACAGAGCTACAATTTGTGTTTGCTGGGAAGAGAGATTGACTGTTAAACCTCTCTGGAAACTGAGTGTTGGACTACGACCTGGGAGACCAGGGTTCGAATCCCCACACAGCCATGAGCTCACTGGGTGACCTTGGGCCAGTCACTGCCTCTCAGCCTCAGAGGAAGGCAATGGTAAACCCCCTCTGAATACTGCTTACCATGAAAACCCTATTCATAGGGTCGCCATAAGTCGGGATCGACTTGAAGGCAGTCCACTTCCATTTTTTCCCCTTTTTCTAGGGACCTCTGGAAATTGTAGCTCTGTGATTACAAGGGATGTACAGCAGTATCCTAAGCAAAATGGAATTTCCTTACCTTAGCCAAGTGATAACAGAATCAGCAGGATTACAGATTGCACCAAACAATAGGGAAGGAAAATCCATGTCTGCACTATACATTTAAAGCACTATGATACTACTTCAATTATCCTGGCTCCCGCCCAAGAATCCTGGGAAGTGTAGTTTGTGAAGGGTGCCGAGAGTTGTTCAGAGACCCCTACTGCCCTCACAGAGCTACAATTCATGTTAGCTGGGAAGAGAGATTGGTTGTTAAACTTCTCTGAAAACTGTAGCTCTGTGTGGGGAATTGGGGGGGGGGATCTCCAAACAACTCACAGCACCCTTCATAAACTACAGTTCCCAGCATTCTTGGGGGGGGGACTATTTAAAGTGGTCTGATACTGCTTTAAATGTACAATGCAGATGGGGCCACATACACAACTATGAACTATAAACAAAAATGGAAGAGATGATGGAGCAAATCGAAATACTGGCTGGTGAACAGTATGCTTTTGAGTCGCCACTTATGATCTCGCTGGCTGCGCAGCAGAGATTACTGGAATACCCAAGAGAAATCCCTGGAAGCAAAAAGGCACACTTTAAAAACCAAAGTCAGTGTTTTTTGTTGGGCTGGGAGGTCGTTGGAGAGGAGATGTAATAAAACCTGCCAGCTTCAGGCCCTACAAACTGGCATTTCTGTTGCTAGCCTGAAAGGGATTGGGAGGGAAGGAGGGGCGCGGGACCGAACCAACCACAGCTGGATCGACAAGCTGTGCAATAATTATTCAGCTAAATAACAAGGCACTCTGTAATCCTCGACCCGACGACGAATTATATTTGGCTGCCTCGTCCTTCCAAACACACCATGCCAGGCAAAGGGATACAAGACAAGGCAGACCCGAGGAGGGGGGGGGGGAACGGAGCTTGCGGCCAAAGCCAGTGAATGGCAGCCTAGCATGTAATTACTTTGAACAGGAAAAATTACCTTCTCTCAGTAGGTTTTCCATTTTAAGAACAAAATTGCCACAAGAAGGGGGGGGCAGGGAGAGATGGAGACCACAAAATGCACAGTGTCCCCCTTTTACTTCAGGAGGCTCCATCATGTTTAAAAGCAGACAAGGGCATTTTTGTTTTTTAAAAAAACACACACAAATGAATAGTGCTTGCCATGTTTATCATGCCGTGCAATTTCTGCAGGAAATAATAATAAAAAATTAAGGGGCAGTTGTGACCTGTGCCACAATAGGAACAGAGGAAGCTGCCATATACCAAGTCAGACCATTGCTCCATCTAGCTCAATACTGTCAACACTGACTGGCAGTGGCTTTCCAGGGTTTCAGGCAGGGGACATTCCAGCCCTTTCTGGAGATGCAGGGGAATGAACCAGAGAACTTCTGCATGCAAGGCAGATGCTCTACCTCTAAGCTGTGGCCCTTCCTCAAATGCTCGAAAACTGCTGTAGCTAAAACGATGAAACTGCAACCTTGGAAGCAAGACCCACTGAACTCTATCGGATTCCTGCTAAGTAAAAAACAAAAAAACATAGGCTACAGCTGCGGGCTTCCCACAAGCACCTGGTTGGCCACTGTGAGAACAGGATGCTGGACTAGATGGGCCACTGGCCTGATCCAGCAGGATCTTCTTATGCTCTTATGTTCTTATAATCTCCCCTTTGCCATGAACTCACTAAATGCCTGCCTCACCTCCCCATCTGTATCATCGCAGTTAAGAAATACTGGCCAATCTTGCAGCAGCACTGTGAAGCTCGCAATTTTTATATTGAAGAGCTTTGAACACTGTAAAGCATTATATAAATGCAATGTAGCATTACTGAGGAAACACGACTACAGCTGATTCCAGGCGTGTTTATTGGGCATTCAACCTTGTTTGCTTGCAGAAACATTGCAGGAAGGTTATATGATGTTGCATTAAGTAATTGTTCTCCGACACTTTCCAGTACATTTTCTCATCACTTTCTTCGTAGGACAAAGCCCAATGGGGCTGGGGCAGAGAGAGCGCTTTTGCTGCACTGTAACACCAAATCAGCTGGAATTGTGTGACCTGAATGTGCCAGTATACAACTGAATCCCAGGCTAAAACAGTCACAGTCTGGAAGCGCACTATGAATAAGACAGAACAGGAGTGTGCCCAAGTATGCTGTTGAACGCAGACAACGTTCTCTTAGGCAGAACTTAATCAGAACCAGGAATTAACAAGATTTTGCCATCCCAAGACACTATCTGTAAGGCAAGAGATGACGCTATTAACAGTTAGTAACCACTGAGCAACACATGTTGTTTTTTCCTCACCAATTAACAGTAGGGTAGTGGCAAATTCAGAAGTGCAGGGCCTCTTCATGATAGCCATAGCCAGCCCCCCTTCTAAGAGTATACAACCTTTCAAGATTAAAGAATAATCTGGCCAGGTTTGAATACTGCTTTCCGCTTCTCTTTCCTTATTAATTCCTTCTGCCACAACAACAGACATCCCTAGAAGCTAAGCAGCATGAACAGGGAGTGTGTTAGCTACTGAGAAGAGTCTTCTCAGTCCGACTCACCTCCTTTCACTCTGATTGGCTCCAATAAGCAGGAAAGGACAAGGAAGCATGTTAGAAGACTTCTCAGTGGCTAACATACTTTCATGCTGATTGGCTCATAGGATGCTGGAGACATAGGGAGCCTACTGGGACCTCGGTCCCAAAAACATAAGGGGTCTAAGACCTCCCAAGACTCTGGATGACTACACCCCTGCCAATTAACCACTATAAGTCCCCACTCACCTGCAAAACATCTGGGATTAAAAGGCCTAGTAACTTGGATGGCTTTAAAAGAAGATTAGACAAGCTATCAATGGCTACCAATGGCTACTAATTTTGCGGAAGAGGTAGACAGAATGCGCTATTCCCAGGACCAACCAATGAGCCTATTAACAGAGGTGGAACTCTAATATCAGCCTACCACAGCAAGAATATACCCACTGGAACGATATATCATACCAGTCTCTTCCAGCAAATCAAGTAACCACGTTTAGGAACACGGGAATCTGCGTTATACTGAGTTTGCCAATGAGTTTTTTAGTTAGGTTGCATTCCTAATGCAACTGCAAAAGGGAAGGGCTGTAGCTCAGTCCATCTATTCTGGCACAGCACTGTTGACAGTGACGGCCAACAGCTCTCCAGGGTTTCAGACAAGGGACACTCCCAGTCCTACCTGGAGATGCCAGGGATTGAACCTGGGACCTTCTGCATGCAAAGCAGCTGCTCTGCCCTTGAGCTGTGGCCCTTCCCATTAGCAATTGTGTTAGGAATGCAGCTTAACTCATTGGCAAACTCATACTCAGTAGTACTTTTCCATGGTAGTTCCACTAAGTAGAAGAAATCTAAGAATCATAACGGTAGTCCAAGCAAATGAAGAACATGGCTCATGCAGAACCGAAAGTTGTCAGACAACCCCTAATTTTAAGGCAACACCCCTTATTCATGGGATGACAGCTCCACAGAACAGGCCTTTTGTTTCAGAACATCCCAGCCCCATAGCAATCAAGGGAGCAGGCACTTAGCACCAGAATGTTCTTCATTCTGGAAATCCTTGCTTGGGAACCCCATTTACCGACTCTACACAGGAAGATAAAAGGTCCTGGCACCTGGAATGTCTATGCACTTACAGGGCTGGGAAAAATACATCTAGTCCAGTATCTAAGAACAGAGGCTTCAGAGCAATTGCGAGAAACTGTTCGCTGCAAAGATAACATAAGCAGTGGAAGGAATAAATATAACTTCCCCCATTTCCCCCTTCCCCCCGCCTTTAGGATGAAGAGTTGGGTTGTTTTCTCATGCCCGTAGCTCTTTAAACAGTAAAGAAACAAAACCTTCAGAGAGGCTGTTAATCGTCCAAAGCACGTGCGTGCACACACACACAAAGCCAAGCATGCAATTTATTCGGCGTTCAACTTAGATGACCTCTAAGATTCATGGTCTGAGGCAGGAGCAGGACTTATTTCACGCCAAACATTACTGGAGGCAGCTGCCAACGCCGTGAACAGGGGGTTGGAATGAATGCGCCTTCCCGACATGGAAATGGCCTCAGTGGGCACCGGAGTTTCTTGGAAAAAAGCTGTTTGGCTGACGTGAGCCAATAGTTTACTCTGTCTCTCTCGCTCCCTCTCAATCCTGCAAGGCAGCGAGAGATGAGAACAGATGCCTGCCACATAACAAACCCTGGAGAATCCATCTTCAAATTTCCACCATTAAATGCCTCCTAGGACCCTTCAACACCACAAGCAGCCAATACAGCCATACTTTCACAAAACTAATAAGTCCTGTCTTCTGTTGATCCCATGAAGATTCGCAGAAGCCAGCAGGCGTTCCACTAGTTCTATATATATATATATATATAAAGGCCTTGACCCAAGGTGACTTTAGAGACTGTCTCCATTTCAAGCAAGGAGCCAAGACGCACGCTAAGAAATCTGGACGATCTCCCCATTGCTAAGGCTCTCCACCTTCCCAAAGATGCATCAAGCTTGATGTTAAACCCACTTGTAAGGTGCCCACAGAATGCTGGGAACATGTTTGAAAATGTGGTGCTTTGCCCTGGCCTTCTTGCCCTCTGACCCATCAACTCTCTGCACCTCTACCCAGACCCCTGCCTCCTTTCCCCAGATGTAAACCCACCCCTGTGGCCATCTTCATGTCTGCAAGGAGAAGCCCAATGCCTCTGTAATATGAGCAACTATTATTACATTTAATTCCTGCTTTTTCCCCCCATACCTTTTCTATGAAGCTCAAGGCAGTATACAGAAAGACCAGTATTCAACTAGATGTTGTGCTAGCGCAAGAGTTAGAGCTAGTGCAATGGGATTTCTCCCCACCTCTCCTCCCCGCTGCACAGGCCTTGTGCCATCCCCAGATCTGTTCTGGAGGGTTGGGGGAATCCCCAAAGGAGTTTTGAGGGTATATGGTGCAAGGAGAGGGGAGATCATTCCGTTGCACAAGAAGAAACCTTCTGTGCTGAAAGAACAGTTTGCTTAGCACTATGTTGAATACGAGAGCCAGTGCAGGGTAGCGGCTAGAGTGTTGGACTACGACCTGGAAGACCAAGGTTCGAATCCCCACACAACCATGAAGCTCACTGGGTGACCTTACGCCAGTCGCTGCCTCTCAGCCTCAGAGGAAGGCAATGGTAAAACCACCTCTGAATACAGCTTACCATGAAAACCCTATTCATAGGGTTGCCATAAGCTGGAATCGACTTGAAAGCAGTCCAGTCATGTTGAATACAACTCAACTTCCTGGGCAGTCTCCCATCGAAGAACAGATGGACCATAACCTAGGACACCATTCCCCATCCTTAGCCAAGATAACTCTTTGCCCCTTTTGTTAGGTCTGAGGTGAGAGGGTGGGTATTTCTGAGAGCCAACAGCTGCCATTACATCAAGGTACTGAGCATGTACCCACCCCACCACCAATAAAAACCACAGTGTAATTCCCATTGCAATGCCTATATGGAAGAGACTGGGGTGCGGTAGGGGTTCTGTCATAAGCAAAAAATTGAGGTCAGCTTAGATATAGCCTTTAGGTGGTATCTCTTTCTTTCACACACTCACACCACCAGCAAGGGAGTTTGAGAGGAGTTGGTAGGTCAAGCTCACAAACGGGGCTGTGGAATCTTGATTTTAAGGCCAGGATCATAGTTTTTAAAATAGTTCAGTCTAGTCTTCAGTCCAACTCCGAACTTTCTTTCTGAAGCCATTGGCTACGACGTGCACTGCTTACAGTACCCTTCGCCAACCTGGTGCCTTCCAGATGCTTTGGACTATGACTCCCATCAGCCCCAGCAAACGCTGGAGGGCACCAGGTTTGCAAAGACTGGTTTACAGAATTTGGGGGTCCTTTCATTGCCTTTCTGCTGTTTGACAGAAGCTTTAACAATATTTTTGGTATTATCTTTTTATACCTCCTGCTTTTAAATTGATGGTTAGTTTTTCTAAAACAACAACGACGACGATGTTTTATCCTTTATCCTAAACCACCTCAAGACCATTTTGCAGGAAGGTGAGATTCAAATATACCACAAAGTAGATAAATAACCA
The DNA here is from genome assembly GCF_030035675.1 of Rhineura floridana. Classification (NCBI taxonomy): domain Eukaryota; kingdom Metazoa; phylum Chordata; class Lepidosauria; order Squamata; family Rhineuridae; genus Rhineura; species Rhineura floridana. The sequence goes on along the minus strand of NC_084480.1, from coordinate 305,400,292 downwards.
TTGCACCGGCGAGGAAAGGAAACGCAGATGCATCCTTGGTTAGAACAACAGCACAGGAACACAGGAGACTGCCTTATACTGAGTGAGACCATTGGTCCATCTAGCTCAGTATTGTTTACACTGACTGGCAGCGGCTCTCCAGGATTTCAAGCAGGAGTCTCACCCAGCCCTACCTGGAGATGCCAGAGATTGAACCTGGGACCTTCTGTATGCAAGGAAGATGCTCTAGTACTGAGCGATAGTTCTCATTGACCTGAAGCACCGTGTTCCTCAGGGCTGGGAAAAGTTACAGTATGCAGTTACATTAATTACATAATCACTTATAATTACATATGTACCAGAAAGAACACACTACTTATCAATACAGCCCTTCATGATTCCTGCTGTGCTTCCAACACTTGCTCTTCTCAAAGAACAAGAAGTTCACACCTCCTCCCACAAAACATAATGGCCTCCAGAGAGACCCACAGGACTTTCTCACAGTTCAAGCAGCTTATTTCTTTCCCGTTTGAGATGCTGATCTGACACCACGCTTCAGACTGTGGGGGCATGGGAGATCCCTGCTTTCTCCTTGTCTTGGGACTCCAAAGACCCAGCTGCCAACACCTCAATCTAAATCGTCATCCTAGAACCAGAGTAGGGAACCTTCTTCAGCCTGAAGGCCTCATCCCCACCTGGACAAGGGCCATACGCTTCAGGAAGGCACCCAAATCCTTTCATGCGCAAAGCTGTTTCCCACCAATTTCAGCAGCCTAATTTTTAGAGGGGGGAGAGGGAGAGGGAAAGACAGAGACGTTTGCTGCTGCTATTGCTTACAGTTTGGAGCCAGAAACAGTTTGTTCATGTGCAGAGCTTGGAAAAGTTCCTTTTTTGAACTACAACTCCCATCAGCCCCAGCCAGCATGGCCACTGGATTGGGCTGGTGGGAGTTGTAGTTCAAAAAAGGAACTTTTCCAAGCTCTGCTCATGTGCTGCGAATCATCTGGAGATCTACTAGCAAACCTACCAGGTTACAGTCAACCAAGTCCTACTCAGAGTAGACCCACTGTAATTAATAAACCTAACTTAGTCATGTGTATTATCTTCAGTGGGTCTACTCTGAGTAAGACTAGCATTGAATACCACCCACTGAGCACAAAGCTGGAAGAAAGAGACTACTTCTGGTCATCTTGTGGTCCCCACTATGAGCATGCTTTTTATCTAGGTCAGGAGTGGTGAACCTCAGGCCCGGGGGCCAAATGTAACCCTCCAGGCTTTTCTGTCCGGCCCTCTAAATCTCCCCAGGCCATACCCCTCACTGGCCCTGCTTTGCACACCAAGCATTTTTGTCTGGCTAGAATGTGTCTTTGAACTCTGATAATGGCTCTTGAATGTCTGGGTGGGGGATACAGAGCAGTAAGAAAGTATATGTAGAAACTATGGAAATGGAAATGGACTGCGTTCAAGTTGATCCCGACTTCTGGTGACCCTATGAATAGGGTTTTCATGGTAAGCAGTATTCAGAGGGGGTTTACCGTTGCCTTCCTCTGAGGCTTAGAGGCAGTGACGGGCCCAAGGTCACCCAGTGAGCTTCATGGCTATGTGGGGATTCGAACCCTGGTCTCCCGGGTCGTAGTCCAACACCGTAACCGCTACACCACACTGGCTCTCTGTAGAAACTATACAAAGGTAAAATATACAATTGTTGCTCCAACCACCTCTGGCATGTGTCTCTCAGAAGGGAATGCAGCCCTCAGGCAAAAAAGGTTCCTACTCCTGTTCTAGGGTGAACATTAAGTTCTTGCAGGACAGAACGGCCTGACCACTGAGCCCCACGTGGATTAAGAGTGCAACCTAAGACACACCCAGTGTCTCCTGCAGCCACACGCTGCTGGGAAATGTGCAGAGAGCCTGTAGTGAGGGGACAACATTATGGTTGTTGTTGTTTTTATTAATTATCATCATTTTCCTCAACTGTCAAAGACAATAGAGACGAATTACAACAACCACAGCAGGTTTGTGTGGAGGATGTCTTATTTAATCTGGCTGCAAAAAAAAAAGTTGTGCTTTTTTTTTAAAAAAAGCTTACACCGACCCAAAGAGAGACAACCATGAGCAAAGGGGAGACTTTGACTGAGGTCCTAGTATTTTATGACCCTTCAGGAACCAGCCGCAGCATATTAGACAAACATCGTCATCTTCCTGCCAAGCCAGATTTCAACACAAATAAGAGCTTCACATGCTCCTCTCCATCAGGGGAATGGGCCAACAGCCTTGGCTGCTCTCCTCGGTGTCCTCATTCACCTTCTCCAAATTGCAGAAGGAGAAGAAGGGAATTCTGTGCAGAAAATAAAAAATACCTGACTATCTGATCACCGACCCTTGCAATCTGTTCCATCGAACAGCTGGGCACCCATGAATCATTTGCAAATGCACTTGGACAAGCTACTGCTTTGGCAACCGGAGGGAAGATCTGCAGATCTAGAATTCACCACTATTCCTGTAAGCCATCCCTATGTGCTACTGTGCTGCAGCAGCAGCTCTTGGAATACACCGCAATGCCAAGGCAGCAGGCAACTGGACAAGGCAGAGGGGAGGAGAGCTGGGCTGCTGTCAAGTGTCTTGCTCCACTTCCTAAGTCAGGAACCGCCAGCCTTTTGGAGCCTGTGGGCACACCTGCAAGAAACTGCTATGGGCACGACACACACGCCTAGTCTATTAGTTACAACAGAATGCTTCTTTCAAGCCTAGTTTCTTTCAGCAAGGGAGAGAACCTGTGGGCACCAGCAAAGGCCTCTGTGGGTACATTTGCGCCAGCAAGCAACAGACAGACAAACCCCATACTAGTTCAGCATCGTCTTCTCACAGTGGCCAACCAGATGCCTATGGGAAGCCATTACAGCTAGTAGCCACTGATAGCCACATCCTCTGTGAATTTGTCTAATCATCTTTTAAAGCCATCCAAGTTGGTGGCCATCACTGCCTCTTGTGTGAGCGAGGTCCATAGTTTAACTATACGCTGTGTGAAGAAGGACTTTCTTTTGTCTGTCCTGAATCTTCCAATATTCAGCTTCATTGCACGTTCCCAAGTTCAAGTATTATGAGAAATGGAGAAAGACATTTTTCTGTCCACTTTCTCCAGACCACCGTTCCGGGAGGAACTGAAGCCTTCACCAGATAATATGAAGTGACATTTCTGTAATAAAGTCAGATCTACAACTGAACAGATGTGAGTTGGTGCCTTTATTTTGACCTCCTTACCAAGTAAGCTATTGCCCATGCAAGTAAAGTAATGCTCAATATTCTACAACAAAGGCTCTTACCATATATGGAACAAGAAATGCCAGATGTCCAAGCTGGATTTAGAAAGGGAAGAGGTACCAGAGATCATATTGCAAACATACGTTGGATAATGAACGGAGCAAGGAATTTCAGAAGGAAATCACCCTGTGCTTTATAGATTACAGCAAAGCCTTTGATTGTGTAGATCATGAAAAACTATGGAATGCTTTAAAAGAAATGGGGGTGCCACAGCATCTGATTGTCCTGATGCGCACCCTATGCTCTTGACAAGAGGCTACTGTAAGGACACAATATGGGGAAACCAATTGGTTCCCCATCAGAAAGGGTGTGAGACAGGGGTCTATTTTATCACCCTACTTGTTTAATCTATACACTGAACATATCATAGGGAAAGCAGGATTGGACCAAGATGAAGGAGGTGTGAAAACTGGAGAGAGAAATATCTATAATTTAAGATATGCAGACAATACCATACTCTTAGCAGAAACCAGTAATGATTTGTAACAAATGCTGATGAAAGTTAAAGAGGAAAACACTAAAGCAGGACTACAGCTGAACGTCAAAAAGACTAAAGTAATAACAGAAGATTTACGTAACTTTAAAGTTGACAACGAGGACATTGAACTTGTCAAGGATTATCAATACGCTGGCACAGTCATTAACCAAAATGGAGACAATAATCAAGAAATCAGAAGAAGGCTCAGACTGGGGAGGGCAGCGGAGAGCTAGAAAAGGTCCTCAAATTCAAGACGTATCACTGAACTCTAAACTCAGGATCACTCAGACCATGGTATTCCCGATCTCTATATATGGATGTGAAAGTTGGGCAGTGAAAAAAGGAGTTAAAAGAAAAATCAACTCATTTGAAATGTGGTGTTGGAGGAGAGCTTTGCAAATACCATGGACCACAAAAAAGACAAATAATTGGGTGTTAGAACAAATTAAACTAGAACTATCACTAGAAGCTAAAATGATGAAACTGAGGTTATCATACTTTGGACACATCATGAGAAGACATGATTCACTAGGAAAGACAATAATGCTGGGAAAAACAGAAGGGAGTAGAAAAAGAGGAAGGCCAGATGAAATGGATTGATTCCATAAAGGAAGCCACAGACCTGAACTTACAAGATCTGAACAGGGTGGTTCACGACAGATGCTACTGGAGGGTTGACATAAGTCGTAACTGACTTGAAGGCACATAACACCAAGTAAGCCTCATGGAAGGCATGGAGTAGGGACTCTGTGATGTGCCCCTTCTCCAGGGGTACGGGGCAGAGACAAAACAGACATACACATATATTTGCCTATATGCACATAGTAGGAATAGTCCTATAGTCACATTCTGCTACACATCCCTGGCTGTTGGCCAAGATTGCTGGAGTTGTAGTCCAGCAACATCCAGAGGGCCCAACCCCACACTTGGTTTACATCATAAAAGCATTTAGATTGTTCTGTGAAAAGCAGGGCTGGCACCAGTCTGTCCCGGGCCCGCAGTGCAGTAAGGCCAAACACCCCACCCAATACATGCGGTGTGAAACTCAACCCCTTAGGGATGCCCCAACCACCATCTTGGGTGATGGTGCACATGCACGTGCAGTGCAAGGGGTGTGTGTGCTGACACAACAGGTAGGTAGGGCATGCAGGCTTATTGAAGCCCTTCGCTGCCTGTACCAGGGGGGTCCCTGGAAGCTTCTGCTTTGTGATCCATAGCAGTGTTGGGTTGCTGAGCACTTCAACTGCAGATTTCCTAGTGGGAGCTTCAGCCTCCAACCATAATGAGGGGCCCCTCTGGGCCCTTAGCCACGGCCTAACCTGGCCATCCACTGGTGCTGGGCCTGGCACCGAACACTGAAGGAATATACCATGGGAGAGAATTAGGACACACCAGAATTTCCTAATACAGCTTGTACTACAAAGGGATCCCAGAATCATCACCAATGGCCAGAAAACAAAATCCCATCCTGAAACAGACACTGGAAGGCTATTTTAACTGAGCTATCATCCCACAGTTGCAAGAACAACATCATCCTGTTGACTTTTGCAATACACTCCCCTTGAGTAGTCTGCTAGGCACCAACTCTGTAAAATCTTTTTTTTAAAATTGCCCATCCCTTTAAGTTGCTAGTTTTAACTGCTGTAGAGGGCTGTTTAAAATGTATGTGTGTGAGTAGGTGGCTGGGTGGTATGTGTGTGCATGTGTGTTTTAAAATAGCGGCTTGTCTTAAGCCAGTGAATTGCTTGTTTCATTTTTTCCTGGGCAAGCAGCTCTTGCCCGAAGCACAGCACACAACACAGTTAAAATAAATACAGACATGCATGCATACATCTTTTTGGTGTGCCTCCAACTGCACACATGACAGGAAAGGCCTTTCAGACTTTTGAGGGAACCCCTGGGTATGTGAGACAAGCCCTGCTGGATCCGGCCAAAGGCCCAACATAATCCATCATCCTGTTCTCACTGTGCCCAACCAGGTGCCCATGGGAAGCCTTCAAGCAGGACCCAACAGCAACATCCCTCTCCCCACCTGCGGTTCCCAGCAACTGGTATTCGGAGGCATGCCGCCTCTGACAGCTGAGGTAGAACGTGGCCATCATGGCTACAAGCACATAAGACCCTTTCAGAACAAGGAAACTGTGATTGGCCACCAGGGCTCGCCCCTCTTGTGCTGGCACCTGGCACTGTAATTAGGCCCCAATCTGCAAGGTAAGGCAATGCCCAAGCAATGACTCCAGAGGAGACCTCATCTGGACACTGTCTGCAAACTCCACCTGCGGGAGAAGAAGGCTGGGGCACTCTCCCTTAGCTGCCTGATGGTGGAGAAGAAGCCCAGCTGTTGTGGCTTAGGCAGAAGGAAGCGAGAAAAGGCAGGGAAGATATAAAAGGCCTCAGAGAGAGGGAGGCCTGTGGAGACACAGGGATGAGGGTGGGCAAGCTGGTCCTTACTTCCTTGGTGGAGGCACTACTCAGGCTGCCCCCCTTCAACTCTACTGGGCATGGCCACAGCAGGGATACTGACAGCCCAGGTTTATCAGCTCCTTAGATGAAAAGTGGGATATACATGTAGGAATAATAAGCCACCTAAAAGGAGATTTTGCACAGGGGAAGTGGAAGAAGCTGCTCCATTTCCTCACATTTGTCATTGCTGGTATGCTTGGAGATGATTAGGTGTGCAGGCAGCAGCACAAATGAAGAGCGGGCGTAGGATGCTCCAGAGAGTGAACAATGGGGACGGCCCCATGCAGAGGTGTAGGTCTTAGCAATGCCTATTCCCGACGCCAGCCCTGGATGGAACTCTGTCACTGAAATGCACAGGATGGCCTGGCCTGCTTCCACTCCCAGGCCCAGCCATCCTGCTGGATTCACGTTATATGCATCTTATGGTTGCTAGGAAACCAAAGGATGCAATTTCCAGACTGGGTTCTGTCTCTCTTCCCAGGATAGTCAAAGTTACATAAGCCAGCCTAGAGCTAGCAGCAGCACCAGCCACCAATAGATAGGTCAGAGAAGGAAGGGGCTAAATAATATGCCAGAGAGCCAGTATGGTGTAGTGGTTAAGGAGTTGGACTACGACCTGGGAGACCAGGGTTCAAATCCCCACATAGCCATGAAGCTCACCGGGTGACCTTGGGCCAGTCACTGCCTCTCGGCCTCATGAAAACCCTATTCATAGGGGCGCCGTAAGTCGGAATCGACTTGAGGGCAGTACATCTACATCTCCAAATGATATGTCAGCATTACAACCATGTGAAATCCTAACAGCAGTTGCATCAAGAGCATGCATCACAGGGAAGGGATGCCCTGAAGGCAAAGAAGCAAACCTGAGCTTGGAGTTTCGGTTCATTTTCCAAACTACTTGGAGCACGGAGACCACCTAGGGATAAGGACATCAAATCACAGCTATACGTCACAACTAGGAAGAAAAACCAACACAATTTGGAGAAAAAAATATCAGCCAGAATGGGCAAGGAAGGAGAAGCTGGATTAAACTAGCATTGTTTATGCATTCAAATGACATCAGGCCAGAAAAAGAGTTTTCAGTGCAAACAAGAGAGGATTGTTCGTATGACCTTGCAAAGCAGAGACGACCATTGCAATAGGGTTAAATGAAAGCTAGTTAAGTCAGAATCTGTAACAATCCAGCACACAGGCACCACACACTCAAGTCTCAAGGTGGCCACTGGGAACTGGACATCATAGAGGCCAAGATTCATGAAGAAGCAGACAACTCCCCTACCTCACAAGGCTGTTGCAAGGATAAAATGGGGTAATCTCATATTCAACATCCTGAGCTCTCAGGAAAAAAGGTGGGAGTAAAAATATACCATTGCTACACAAGGCAATGAGAGTAAGAAGAAAAAATGCATCAGAAAAGAAAGCTTTGCGAGAGACCAGGAGAAAATATTCAGCATGTCTGTTGCCATTTTGTTCACAGAGCACAGCAAAAAAAAAAAACACGTCCATTTTGTATTAGGACAATGAGAGAACACAATCAACAAAACCACAGAAGTCTGACCACTTATTTCAGTGCAATGTAGGAATTAGAGATGTTCTATTTTAAAAGATTGCCCCCTCCTCAAAATGTCACTATAACAACTTTGAACTCCTGTTCCCCACCCAAAGACAAAATCACAAACTTTTAAAAATGTAGTACCTATACCTCTACAAACTGAGGAACTCAAATCAAATATTTGAAACAAAAAATTACTACGAAGTGTGATCACTTTAGTGTATTTTATACTCAAAATAATTATTGCATTGCAAAATAAATTACTGCTTCCTTGCAATTAACACTGGTTGTTAATATTAAAAGATAGAAGCATGTCAAAGCAGAGATTTCATATAAGAAATGTGTATTTTTACAGCTCAATCCTACTCATTAAATTCAAGGGGGCTTACCCCCAAGTAAGTTATAGTTACTGTAAAATATTGGGGGGAGTGCATACAGGATTGCACCCTTACAACAATTACAGAAAAAGGAAATGTTGGACACTTCTCTGTCCCAGGAGTTGCTGAATGACTAGTTATGTTGGCTGATCAACAGGGGCCAGGGCAAACATGTCCAAACTTGTCAATTCAAGCATGATTTTTTGAGGTGTCACTGAATAAAACATCATCATAACCCTCATTATCAAGGCCTTCCCTTGCTGCATGTTGTAACATTCACTGTGCAGTGTTTTTTTAAAAAAATTAACTGTTTGATTTTTAAACTGCTGGGGGAGGGGGCTCTTAGATAAAAACTGACACACAAATGTCAAAGTAAATAAAAAGAAAAAAATATGATATATCATTGGTGTACATAAGATTTTACATTTTGACCTCTGGTTCTTAAGGATGAAAGACTACCCATGGTGCAATCCTATACATGTCTATGCAAATTCATATTATGGGTTGGATCCAGAGCCTCAGTTGCATACAAGTCTTATAGATTTAAACGGGATTCAACTGCATCTAAATACAGCTAACTTAGTCTGGATCCAACCCATTGTGTTCAATGGGGCTTGCTCCCAGGGAAGAGGGCATGAGACCACAGCCTAAAGAAAATAAAGTGAAATTGTTTTAGTTTTGAGAGCATATTTCTGGTTGCAAAATGCCCAGGCATTTTTAAACGGTTATGGTCTCCCTCTGTGTTTGCCTTATAACAGGTTTCTTCCCTGCCTTAGAGTTTGAATGAAGGTTGCTTTCACTCCATTGTTATTTTGTATGCTTAATTTTTTTGTACCCACTTCCTGGAAGGCATATAGATGAAGAGGAGTTTAGAGATATGTTAACAAAACAAAAACAATAAATACAAAAAGCTGCTGCCAGTAGGATGCGCCTCACTGAAGGAGGGGGTGAACTAGATGACCTTAAGGCCTATGTTTACTACTCAGGTTTCCAAAGAAAGGGAAAACCTTGTTTTTATATCTTTTGAAATGGGGGGCTCGAATACATTTAAAGGAGAGGGGGGTGGGAGAGACAGAGACAAAAACATCATGGTAGGAAATGTGAATCCACCATCCACCCCTGAGAAACATAACCAAAATTTGTTGCTCATCAAAACCTGTACTTTGGACCATGGTAGAAAATGTTTGAACAGTTGTGCGTTGTTTTTGGGGAGGGGGAGCTGCAGATCGCGAACGACCACCGTAAGGATTTGGCTGGAAGCAAAACCTCTCAGTTTTTCCCTATGGTGAAGAGTGGGCTCTCAAGAAGACGGAAATCCAAGTGCAGAAAGTTGCATGATTCCAAAAGTAGAAAGAGCGTTCAGGGCATCTTAATATATATACATGGGGGGGAGAGAGAGAGAATCTGCACCAGGCCAAGCGCCGGAGACGTGTTTGTGTGTAAGGAAGGGGAGGAAATATGGGGGATGGGTAAAAAAAAATCAAGACGTGCCATTTCCCCATCCCTCCTCGAGATCCCCGATTTATTTATTTATTTCTCGCGCGCGCACCGCCGTTCTTTCTTTACACGCTCCCAACCATCCTGACTGACTGGCGGGTCTGCACCGATCCCCCCCCCCGCTTTCTGAATGTGACGTTTTTTAAAGAAAGAAATCTTTAGCCAGGGAGCTTTAGAGGGGGAAAAAATATACAGATATAAATATAGCCCAGAGGAAACCCTCTTCTCGCTGCACAAAAGCACGCGATGCGATGGCCATACACGGCCACCTGCAAACTTCTCGCAGACTCCTCCGAAGCCCAATTTGTTATAAAACAGATATGAAAAGGGGAGGGAAAGAGGCTCTCCCCTCCTCCACGCGCATCTTCGGCAAACCCCCCCTTCATTTCAACCACAGCTTACTTACCACGCATCTTTCCCAGGCCACGCAAGTCTCCCCAACAATTCCGAAGCATTTGGAAAGTTACTTGAAGATTCATGTCGCGATTCCCCTTATTGAGATTTTTAAAATCCGATGCAAAAAATTCCGGGAAGGGGGGGGAAGCCATAAAGGCCGCCACCGCCGCTATGCTGCGAGAAGGCTCGGCTGCTTGTTGCCCATGTGCTCGGAGGAGCACGAGCTCCGCGCTCGCCTCAATGGAACGCTGCGCTGGCTAGAGGCTCTGTGACGTCACTGCCCCCAGCAGCTGATCCTGCCCTGTTGGCTGCGCGGCGGCGACGGCGGCTGCCACTGCAGCCTATGGAGAGACGGCAGCAATGCTGCTGCTGCAACTGCAGCTTTGCAGCCTGCTATACCCTGCGTAACGGAAAAAAAGAAAGAAAAACGGACGCGCGCAAACTCCTACCCTGGCCCTGTACCATCAAAAGCGGCTTGGACTGCGGGATACGTTCCTGGCCTGAAAAGCTGCAATCTGCTGGTTTCTGTGATCCAGCTACGCGTAAACGCACCAGAACGGGCGATGGTGTGTTGGCCGGTCAGGTGGTGGCGACTGTAGTTGCCAACGTTTCAGCCAGACACGGTAGCTGTGCCTTTAACAGAAGTTAGGCATGCAATCGTTACCAGGCCAACATATTTATCTCCATGCTTGTAAAAAGGCAATGGGGAGGGAATTGGGGGGGGGACAGAGAAGCACAAGCTGCATGGGCTGGTGTGAGAGATCGCGGGTTAGATTTCTGAAATAAGTTGCTTGTTTGACAATTGGGGCACTTCTCGCCTTGCTCTGCCTCTGGTGCGCCTACGAGTTCACCTGCTGCTTTTTGTTAGGACATTTATATCATGAACCTTGCAGGGCCTTGCATGGGGTTCCTAGGCAGTCTCCTGTCCAGGTGCTGACCAGTCTTGGATACCTGACATGTCATTGCTGAATCAGAGCATGTCATAGGACCCACTGTTGGCACACAGCATGCTGCAGTTAAAGGCACAAGAGCAAGTGGAGCCACGTGGCTGCAATCCAATCATTCCGATTTTCTGAAGATGAACCCCAGTAAGCCTCTAGCTCGAGGGCAAGGAACCTCAGGCTCCAGCACTCTCTGTCTGGCTCTCCAAACTTTCCCCAGGCTATCCACCTCTCTGGCCCTGTTTTGCTCCCCAATTATTTTTGCACAACTGGAATGTGTCCTAGAACTCTGATAATAATTCTTGCTTGTCTGTAGAAGCTACCTTACCGTTGTTGTTATTGTTATGTGCCTTCAAGTCAATTATGACCCATGGCGACCCTATGAATCAGCAACCTCCAATAGCATCTGTTGTGAACCACCCAGAGGGGGGCAAACCGTGTGCCTCCTTCAGCTGCTTGGGAGAAAGGCGTGATATAAATGTAGTTGTAAAAGTAAAAATAAACTGAGTGAACCAAGAGTGCTAATTCCAGAAGAAATATCTAGCGTGGAAGCCCCCTAGCTCATGTACACACAGCCAAGACTGCTGGCATTGTAATAACACCATTGCTAGATTCTCTTACATAAATGGCTTCAGTAATTCTTACAACAAACCTAGAATGGCAGTCTTAAAATCCTAGGGTTGTATTCAGTTAAGTTCTACTCAGAGCAGACCCACTGAAATGAATGAAGCTAAGTTAGTCATGTCTATTATTATTGTTGTTAGAATTTATTACCCGCCCTTCACCCAAAGGTCCCAGGGCGGGTTACAACAATTTTAAACACATGATTAAAAACAGTTAAAAACAATGTAAACGACATCACAGAAAATAGGGTGGGTCTTAAAAATATACATCTCGGGTGTCGAAGGCCAAGGTAAAGAGATGAGTCTTCAGCATTTGCCAAAAGTTGTTCAGTGAAGTGGCTGGACACACCTCGGTGGGGAGGGAGTTCCACAGCTTAGGGGCTGCCACAGAGAATGTCCTGTCCCAGGCCACCATCCCCCAAACTTCTGATCGTGGAAAATGGGGCCCCTCTGCTGATTTCAACACCCGACAGGGTCTGTAGGGAAGGTCTTCCAGATATTTGGGACCTAAGTTGTTTAGGGCTTTAAACACAAGAACATAAGAACATAAGAAGAGCCTGCTGGATCAGGCCAGTGGCCCATCTAGTCCAGCATCCTGTTCTCACAGTGGCCTACCAGGTGCCTGGGGGAAGCCCGCAAGCAGGACCCGAGTGCAAGAACACTCTCCCCTCCTGAGGCTTCCGGCAACTGGTTTTCAGAAGCATGCTGCCTCTGACTAGGGTGGCAGAGCACAGCCATCATGGCTAGTAGCCATTGATAGCCCTGTCCTCCATGAATTTGTCTAATCTTCTTTTAAAGCCATCCAAGCTGGTGGCCATTACTGCATCTTGTGGGAGCAAATTCCATAGTTTAACTATGCGCTGAGTAAAGAAGTACTTCCTTTTGTCTGTCCTGAATCTTCCAACATTCAGCTTCTTTGAATGTCCACGAGTTCTAGTATTATGAGAGAGGGAGAAGAACTTTTCTCTATCCACTTTCTCAATGCCATGCATAATTTTATACACTTCTATCATGTCTCCTCTGACCCACCTTTTCTCTAAACTAAAAAGCCCCAAATGCTGCAACCTTTCCTCGTAAGGGAGTCACTCCATCCCCTTGATCATTCTGGTTGCCCTCTTCTGAACCTTTTCCAACTCTAGAATATCCTTTCTGAGATGAGGCGACCAGAACTGTACACAGTATTCCAAATGCGGTCGCACCATAGATTTATACAACGGCATTATGATATCGGCTGTTTTATTTTCAATACCTTTCCTAATTATTGCTAGCATGGAATTTGCCTTTTTCACAGCTGCCGCACACTGGGTCAACATTTTCATCGTGCTGTCCACTACAACCCCGAGGTCTCTCTCCTGGTCGGTCACCGCCAGTTCAGACCCCATGAGCGTATATGTGAAATTCAGATTTTTTGCTCCAATATGCATAATTTTACACTTGTTTATATTGAATTGCATTTGCCATTTTTCCGCCCATTCACTCAGTTTGGAGATATCTTTTTGGAGCTCTTCGCAATCCCTTTTTGTTTTAACAACCCTGAACAATTTAGTGTCATCAGCAAACTTGGCCACTTCACTGCTCACTCCTAATTCTAGGTCATTAATGAACAAGTTGAAAAGTACAGGTCCCAATACTGATCCTTGAGGGGCTCCACTTTCTACAGCCCTCCATTGGGAGAACTGTCCGTTTATTCCTACTCTCTGCTTTCTGCTTCTTAACCAATTTCTTATCCACAAGAGGACCTCTCCTCTTATTCCATGACTGCTAAGCTTCCTCAGAAGCCTTTGGTGAGGTACCTTGTCAAAGGCTTTTTGAAAGTCTAAGTACACTACGTCCACTGGATCACCTCTATCTATATGCTTGTTGACACTCTCAAAGAATTCTAATAGGTTACTGAGACAGGACTTTCCCTTGCAGAAGCCATGCTGGCTCTGCTTCAGCAAGGCTTGTTCTTCTATGTGCTTAGTTAATCTAGCTTTAATAATACTTTCTACCAGTTTTCCAGGGACAGAAGTTAAGCTAACTGGCCTGTAATTTCCGGGATCCCCTCTGGATCCCTTTTTGAAGATTGGCGTTACATTTGCCACTTTCCAGTCCTCAGGCACGGAGGAGGACCTGAGGGACAAGTTACATATTTTAGTTAGCAGATCAGCAATTTCACCTTTGAGTTCTTTGAGAACTCTCGGGTGGATGCCATCCGGGCCCGGTGATTTGCCAGTTTTTATATTGTCCATTAAGCTTAGAACTTCCTCTCTCGTTACCACTATTTGTCTTAGTTCCTCAGAATCCCTTCCTGCAAATGTTAGTTCAGGTTCAGGGCTCTGCCCTATATCTTCCACTGTGAAGACAGATGCAAAGAATTCATTTAGCTTCTCTGCAATCTCCTTATCGTTCTTTAGTACACCTTTGACTCCCTTATCATCCAAGGGTCCAATTGTCTCCCTAGATGGTCTCCTGCTTTGAATGTATTTATAGAATTTTTTGTTGTTGGTTTTTATGTTCTTAGCAATGTGCTCCTCAAATTCTTTTTTAGCATCCCTTATTGTCTTCTTGCATTTCTTTTGCCAGAGTTTGTGTTCTTTTTTATTTTCTTCATTCGGACAAGACTTCCATTTTCTGAAGGAAGACTTTTTGCCTCTAAGAGCTTCCTTGACTTTGCTTGTTAACCATGCTGGCATCTTCTTGGCCCTGGCGGTACCTTTTCTGATCTGCGGTATGCACTCCAGTTGAGCTTCTAATATAGTGTTTTTAAACAACTTCCAAGCATTTTCGAGTGATGTGACCCTCTGGACTTTGTTTTTCAGCTTTCTTTTTACCAATCCCCTCATTTTTGTGAAGTTTCCTCTTTTGAAGTCAAATGTGACTGTGTTGGATTTTCTTGGCAATTGGCCAGTTACATGTATGTTTAATTTAATAGCACTGTGGTCACTGCTCCCAATCGGTTCAACAACACTTACATCTCGCACTAATGTGAGCACCTTGAACTGGGCCCGGAAACAAGCTGGCAATCAATGCAGCTGTTTTAAAACAGGTTATATGAGTTCTAAAGGGAATCTCAGCTGCTGCATTTTGGACCAGTTGAAGTTTCCGAGTCGTCTTCAAGGGCAGCCCCACGTAGAGCTCATCAACAAGTCTACTCTGAGTAGGACTAGCATTGAATACAATCCCTTATGACAGGCAGAGGGCTGAGAGACTATGGCTTCCTCAAGCCTCATACCAGGTCAGACTATTTGTCCATCTAATTGAGAGGTTGCCAGTGTGGTGCCCTTGGGTGCCTGGGTGCCCACCAGTAACTCTGATGGTACCGGTGAAAGGTCTCAGTAAACATCCCCTCAAAAATCCACAGTGCCTGAGACTGCTTGCTTTTGCTGCTCAGTCCCTGGTTGCAGTGGTTCCGCCTCTCCTACACTGAACTCATCCCCCTTAAAACATGTCCTCATTTCATTGGATGCCAGGACTGGATGCCCACCCGTTGTAAACAGAGGAGAGGTGTAAGGAGCTTCTCTTTGTGTGAGAGTGCAGGGGTGGCTGAGGTAAGTCCCTTTTCCTTTCTGTTGATGGGGGCAACTGATGTGGTGGAGGCACACCTGTACCATTTTGCGGCCCGTTCTCTTCTTCTGCTCTTTTGGATGTGGCAGCCCCTTGGAGAATTTGCTTTTCATCAGGCAATGTCTAAATTTTCTAAATAAATAAATAAGTCTGTTATGCCACACGCCCCCCACAGCAGCCATTTTGTGATTGCCGTCCACGGCACTTTCTCTTCGTTCCAGATGTGCCCACTGCCCCTCAAAGGTTGGTGAGCCCTGATTTGTTGTTATTGCTTAAGTGAGGGATGGGGAATTTGCAGCCCTCTAGATGTTGTTGGACTACAACTCCCATCATCCCTGACCTTTGACTGCTGGCTGGGACTAAAGGAAGTTGGAGTCCAGCAACATCTGGAGGGTCACAGGTTTCCCATCTCTAAACTACCCTGACTAGTAGCAGCTCTCCAGGGTTTCTGCCAAGGTCTTTCCCATCACCCGCTACCTGAACCTTTTACCTGGGGATGCCGGAGATTGAACCTGGGACCTTCTCCATGCAGAGCACATGGTCTGCCATTGGGTGTTGGTGCCTCCCCATAGATCGGTGAGGTCACTAGGGAGCTGAGATGTGGACAAGGGCCTTCCAGAATGTGCTCTTACCCACTCTGACTCCCCAGCTCTCCTTACAACTTGATTTTAATACAATGTTTCAGGAGCTAGACACTGAAACCTGCCCTTTATTTATTCATTTATTTAAAATATTTCTATCCTGCCCTTCTACGTTATAATAGGACACTCAGGACTGCTTACAAAAATAAAATCAGACATGTACATAATAAAATTGTAAGCAGTAAAATCACAAAAACATTAAAATAAATTTATATACATAAAATACAGCTCACCCTTAAGAGGTGAGAGGCTAAAAATCAAGAACCAAAGTGGAGATAGCCTAATTCCCTGCTGGTCTTCCAGGGCTGACAACGAGGGTCACCAGCCTCAGCTGCAGCCATAAGTACCAAAGGATGATGGTACAGGGGTTGGTGACTTCTCAAGTCCTACCTGGACTGCCTGCCAACCTTTGTTCATCCTGGGAGAGAGAAATCTAGCTGAATACAGGCCAAAATGGGGATGGCAGATTCCAGTACCAGAAAGGGGAAAAAAAACTAGGAATAGTCTTTTCTCTCTCCAACCAGATAAAGAGCATTGAGCAGGGGGTTGGACTTGATGGCCTTATAGGCCCCTTCCAACTCTACTATTCTATGATTCTATGAAGATAGCACCTGGCAACAGTGAACTTCAGAACATAAGAAGAGTCCTGCTGGATCAGGCCAATGGCCCATTCAATCCAGCATCCTGTTCTCACGGGCCAACTGGATGCCCATGGGAAGCCTGCAAGCAGGACTTGAGCGCAACAACACTCTCCCATCATGCAGGTATTCAGAGGCATACTCTCTGAAAGTGGAGACAGAACACATCCCTCAGGGTTAGTAGCCATTGGTAGCCTTATCCTCCATGAATTTGTCTAATCCTCTTTTAAAGCCATCCAAGCTGGTGGCCTTCACTGTCTCTTGTGGGAGCGAATTCCATAGTTTCAGTATGCACTGTGTGAAGAAGTACTTTCTTTCATCTGTCCTAAATCTTCCAACATTCAGCTTCATTTAATGTCCCTGAGTTCTAGTGTTATGAGAGAGGAGAAAAAACTGTTCTCTATCCACTTTCTCAATGCCATGCAAAATTTTGTACGCTTTGGTCATGTCATATATACTCATATTCCCAAAGTATCCTGTTTTAATTCTCCTCTGTTGGATTCCTTGCACATGTTTGGTTTTCTTTGTAGAAATTGTATTCTTCAAGTTGCAGCTGCTGCATCAAATAACGACAACCTACCTGCTTAAATACCTCAGACTGATCACATAATCATAGTAGAAACAACTTTCCTTTTTGTTTTACACTGTTCCTCACTATGTCTGTTTTAACTCATGGTGCAAATGATTTGTTACTCGAATGAAGTGTATGTACAGTATAGTAACTGCTTCACTTTTCCTGGTTATTTGGCACTCTTAGCCAGTGTGGTGTAGTGGTTAGAGTGTTGGATTACGACCTGGGAGACCAAGGTATGAATCCTCACACAGCCATGAAGCTCACTGGGTGTCCTTGGGCCAGTCACTGCCTCTCAGCCTCAGAGGAAGGCAGTGGTAAACCACCTCTGAATACCGCTTACCATTAAAACCCTATTCGTAGGGTTGCCATAAGTCGGGATCAACTTGAAGGCAGTCCATTTCTTTTTTTCCAGTTTTAGCTGCCAATAGCATTTGGCTGCACCTGTAAGTCTTCTAAACAGGAACTTAAAAACAACAACAGCAAATGACCGACTCAATCTATAATCAGCTAAAACCGCATATAATGCAATCATCCATGTTTGTGAAGATGATTTCTGCAGCAATATTAAGGTGGGAAATCTGGAAAGATCAAAAGCTGTACAATGACAGTTTTCTCCAAGATTTATGATGTTGTTATGTGCCTTCAAGTCGATTATGACTTATGGCAACCCTATGAATCAGCAACCTCCAATAGCATCTGTCATGAACCACCCTGTTCAGATCTTGTAAGTTCATGTCTGTGGCTTCCTTTATGGAATCAATCCATCTCTTGTTTGGCCTTCCTCTTTTTCTACTCCCTGCTGTTTTTCCCAGCATTATTGTCTTTTCTAGTGAATCATGTCTTCTCATGATGTGTCCAAAGGATGATAACCTCAGTTTCATCATTTTAGCTTCTAGTGATAGTTCTAGTTTAATTTGTTCTAATACCCAATTATTTGTCTTTTTTGCAGTCTGTGGTATCCGCAAAGCTGTCCTCCAGCACATTTCAAATGAGTTGATTTTTCTCTTATCCACTTTTTTCACTGTCCAGCTTTCACATCCATACATAGAGATCGGGAATACCATGGTCTGAATGATCCTGACTTTAGTGTTCAGTGATATATCTTTGCATTTGATCCAAGATTTATACATTGCTTTTAAATGAAAATCTCTCTGAAAAATGGATTGGGAAAAGGTTGGAGAGGAAAAGTTTAGCACAATTTTCCTTTAGTAAGGGCAGGAAATTTTTGTGAGATTGCCCTGGACCAGTTGTACCCTTCAGCAGAGCTAGTCCTATGCCTCAGGTGGCTGATTTTGGGTGTCATGAAACAACAAATGGTTAAGATATTTAATGTGTTATTTCTGTATTTTCTACACCTATAGAGGGAGAAAGAGACTCTTGTAGGATTTTCTATCTCAGGTGCCAAAAAAAGTGTTGTTGCACTCAGATCCTGCTTGCATACTTCCCATAGAAATCTGGTTGGCCACTATGAAAACAGGATGCTGAACCAGATCTGGCAGGGGTGGGTGGGGTGGAGTCTTATCTTCTTATGTTCTTTGGGTGCTATATGTACCTTGACTTCAGGGGGAGGGTGCTCTTTGCCTCAGGCATAAAAATCTGTTGGGCCAGCGCTGAGTTTAACTGTACTGGGAAGAGCAGTTGCCTTCAAACTTTTCATATCCAGCCTGCAACATGGATCCACTTTGAGGTCTCATTCTCATTCATGTAGTCAACCCGTATCCAGGCTGTAGCATTACCGCCTGCAGAGATACATGATTACAAGTTGGAATGCAAACCCCCTGCCCATAAAAATCTAGCATGTTTTGGGGAAAAGGTGCTCCTTGACAGGCTAGTTTTCTATCTGCAGGGAATTAGTTTGTAAAGAGGAGCATTACAATGAAAATGTGCATGCTTGGGAAAGAGCTAGGCTAGAGCTCTTCTCCCTAATATGTCCTTTTTCTACATGAAGGAATTTTTTCGGTGGAGAAGTAGTCAGTCACATGAACCCTCATATGTAGTTTGAACTAATGCAGCCCAGACATAGGGTTATCATCTCAATGAGAATTAGATCTCTCTCTCTCTCTCTCTCTCTCTCTCTTTAATATAGACATTCATTTTTCTCCATTTTCTTTGCTTTCTGTCTCCTTGCCTCTCTTCCTTCTCCTCCCCCATCTTTCTCCTTCCCATAAAAGACTCCTCCTACAACCACCCCAGAAACTCAAAGCAGCTTAGCCCCAAAATTAACTGGGGTGGACTTTAAAAGGGGATTAGACAAATTCATGAAAAATAAGGCTGTCAAAAGGGTGGCCGTTTTTGTCATTGCCAAAAAAGAAATGCATCATCACAGAAAAAGGGAGGGAGGGACAGAGCTTTGCATATTCTTTGTGTATGCTAATATATATAGATGCACCCTTAGAAATGATTACTATAGTTTCAATATAAATACAACACATCTCACCATAGTAGGGAAGCCTGTGATCTATGTGACTGTAGATGGGCAACTGCAAGGCCCCTGCTGCTCTTCTAGCATTCTTTAAGCTCTAACTAGACAGTCCTTCAAAAGAGCACTGTTGTTCAACCTAGGGTCCCCAGACATTGCTGGACTACAACTCCCATCACCCCAGAGAGCATGAGATAATGGGAGTTGTAATCCATCAACATCTGGAGACACAAGGCTGAAGACCAGAGGACTCCTTCAAGGGCAGTCCTACCAGAGGACTCCTTCAAGGGCAGTCCTCTGTAAAGCAGGGTGCATAGGCACCCTAACTGAGCTTGATGGATCCCAGGAAAAGGAGTTTAGGATTGTAGCCTGACAGTGCAATAGGAACACAAAAAGAGCCCTACTTGATCAGGCTGAAGGCCCATCTAGTCCAGAATCCTCTTCCCACAATGACCAACCAGATGCCCATGGGAACCCTGCAAGAAGGACCTGAATACAAAAGCCCTCTCTCCACTTGCGATTCCCCCCAACTGATGTTCAAAACCATACTGCTTCCAACTATGAAGGTAGAACATAGCCATCATGGTTTGTAGCTTTTGATAGCCTTATCCTCCATGAACTTGTCTAATCCTCTTTTGAAGTAATCCAAGTTGGTGGCCATCACTGTTTCTTATGGGGATAAATTCCATAGTTTAACTATCCACCATGTGAAGAAGTATTTTCTTTTGTCTGTCCTGAATCGCCCTGCATTCAGCTTCACTGGACAGCCCCGAGTTCTTGGAGAAAAACTTTCTTCACTCCATGAGTCATTTTATACACAGCTTGGCACTTAAGGACTTCCCACATATATGTGTCCCCATCCTAAGATCATCAGTGAAGGCCCTTCATCAAATATCCGCTCACTCTGAAATTATCTGAAGCGAGATGGACCAGGGTTGGCTTGGGGGCTGCCTAAACTACTTTTAACTGGTGAGTCCAACAAGACATGACATTACAATTATGTGTGTTATTGTATTTAGTATGCATTTTTTAAAAGAAAATGTAAATAGTACCTGGGGGAGGGGGCTGGATTAGGACAGCAGTGGGTGGGGAGGGGAAGTATAACACTTGCAGTGATTGGCAGAGCACGGCAGCTGTGAAACAGACAAATTCCATGTTAGCGGTCATTAGGAAAGGTATTGAAAATAAAACTGCTGATATAATGCCATTATACAAATCTGTTGTGTGGCTGCATTTGGAATAGTGTGTACAGCTCTGCTCACCTCATCTCAAAAAGGATATTGTAGAGCTGGAAATGGTTCAGAGAAGGGCAACCAAAATGACCAGGAGGATGGATGGAGTGACTCCCCTATGAGGAAAGGTTGAAGTATTTGGAACTTTTTGGATTAGAGAAAAGGTGACACAACAGAAGTGTATAAAATTATGCATGGCATGGAGAAAGTAAATAGAGAGAAGTTCTTCTCTCATGACACTAGAACTTGTGAACACCCAATGAACCTGAATATTGGAAAATTCAGGATAGGCAAAAGAAAGTATCTCTTCACACAGCACATAGTTAAACTACGGAATTTTGCTCCCACAAAAGGCGGTAATGGCAACCAATTTGGATGGCTCTAGTAGAGGATTAGACAAAATCAGGGAGGATAAGGCTTTCAATGGCTACTAGACATGATGGCTATTCCTCTTCTTCCATATTCGGAGGTGGTATGCTTCCAGATACCAGTTGTTGGAAACAGCAGGAGGGGAGAGTGCTCTTGCACCCGGGTCCTGCTATGTGAGCTTCCCATGGGCACCTGGTTGGCCACTGTGAGAACAGGATGCTGGGCTAGATGGGCCACTGGCCAGATCCAGCAGGCTCTTCTTATGTTCTTATCCCAAAGACAACCCTTCTCACGTTACTATTTGCATTGATTCCAGTCAGAACTTTCCTCTCAGTGCTAATAGCAACACTGAGTGAGTGAGTGAGTGGTGTGTGTGGCATGTGATTTTGGTGCCATGTCTAGTTTGGTCCAGAGGCCCATTGAACCTGGGATCTTATGATTTCAAAGTCTGAGCTGCCCCCAAAGGTAGCTTTCTTCCCTGTGAAGGCCACATTTATACATCCCCAAGCTTGGGATTTCAGCCTGTTTCCCGTTGCATTGTCCTTTCCCACCAAGTTACTTGCTGGGTCAGCATACTGTAGGTCTTATACTGAGTCAGACCATTAGTTCATCTAGCTCAGTATAATCTACTCTGACTGGCAACAGCTGTCTAGGATTTCAGGCGGGGGGCATTCCCAGTCCCACCTGGCGGTGCTGGGGATTGAGCCATCGACCTTCTGTATGCAAAGCAGATGCTCTGCCACTGAGATACCACCATATCTCTGCACTATGGGAAAGGCTGCCATACTGTCTTTTCTGCTACCATAGCTCCTGCAGGAGGCCCTTGAGGGTAAGAAGGTTGAAAACCATCCAGTTAGAGAAACAGAGTAAACGTGGCCTGCAAATGAACCAGAATGGTCAAGAAACAGAGGAGGCCCTGGAATAACAACACTGAGACAACAACTTTTCCATCCCTTTAAGCCCTCTTAAATCCACTGGGAACAATAAAGAATTGGATTTGCTCCTTTTATGAACCCACGTTCTGACTCATTCTCTTTAATTGTGGTTTACAAGGACAACATATCCTACTAACATTAAAAGCCTGTGTTGAGCAAACATTTGCCCAGAATAAACTCGGATGGATTTTTTTTTGGTCTGTTTGTTCCCCCACCCCTCCCGCACCTCATCGCATCCCCAGCCACACCACAGATCTGCTAAAGGAAGTGTCAGCTGGTCCTTGATGACAGGCCGTGGATGCCACATTCTGCCGTGTGATTAGATGCGTGCATGCATTAGCGCCGTATGTAATTTGCCTCAAATGAAAGAGGCTTCAAGGAGGAAATTAAAAGGAAAACCAAAGACCCAGCGGTTTGCCTCCATTTAATTTTGCATGATCAAAGCATATGTGCCTCCCAGGCCCAGCTAGATTTTTTTCTCTTCGTTTTTAGGGGTTTTTTTCCTGGTGGGTGAGGGTGAGGATCCTTGTGCTCCATACTTCAAACTAAAAAACTAAACAATGACATTCAAACGCTACATTTGCACTCCTTCCCATCCTGACTCTGTGCTCCAAATAAAGTGTGTGGCATAGCATTCCTATGATTAATTTGCTTTACTGGTCAAGGCTGCAACGTTTGTGGGGTTTGCGACATTTGTAATGGTAAACCTTCAGCTATAGCGCATACATCAGCTGAGATTCCAACTGCTGCAGGATCCTTTTTCCACTTATCCATGGGAGCTTTTCAGCCTTTCTTGCAGGGTCAGACAGGGTCATTGTTGGGGGGTGATCCAGGGGGCCCAAGCTCCAGGTGGGATGCGTTTAGGATGGGCCCTGAATATCCTACCCCTTCCCCCTCTTTTAATTTTTTTTTTAAATGCTCTTTGCTTATAGATGTCAGGATCCTACCCAGCTCAGACCCTGGAGAGATAGCTCTGGAGGAAGATGCTTGGGGACCCTAGTTTAATTGCAGACCTGGAAGAAACTGCGGTAATCCAAAGGCAGTGAATGCAGGTAGGACTGGGAGTGTTGCCTGCCTGATGTCCTGCAGAACTGCAGCTAGTCAGTCACTCAAGCTCCCTGGGTGACCTTAGGCCAGTCACTGTCTCTCAGCCCAACCTACCTGAGGATAAAATTGGGAGGGGGAAACCATGTTTGTAAGCTACCATGAGCTCCTTGGAGGAAAGGTGAGATAAAAATGTAATAAAACAATCCCTGGCATCTCCAGGAAGCCCTGGGAATGGTGACAGTTCTGAACTAGATGGACCAACAGTCTGAATCAATAAGGCAGCTTCCTAACCCTGTTTGTCGATCCAGCGTAGTATCATCTGCTCTGACTGGCAGTGTCAGGTAGAGGTCTTCCCCATCACCTGCCACTTGATCCTTTTAAATGAACTGTAACTTTAAAAACTGGTGCCTGAGGCAGTGTGGTGTACAGGTTAGAGCAGGGGTGGGGAATTTTCTCTGCCTGGTAAGTCAGATTGTTATTTCCCCACTCCTAAGTGGGCCAAATTTGATAGGTGTCAATCACCTGATGTCAGCTGATACTATGCTTTGAAGTCCAGGTTGTCAGGACTTCAAAGCACAGCATCGAGCTGTTGAAAGCCCTTTGGAAGCAGCTTTGTGCCATGCTACGGAGAGGAAATGGAAACTACTTCTCCCTCGCCATGCTGCTCCTTAAATCTCAGATTTCTGACTGAGGTTTAAAGGAGCCATGTGAAGCATCTTGCAAAACCCTTTGCAAGCAGCGCATAGGGAGGTGCAACCCCCCCCCCAGCTTGGCTCCTTTAAACATCTAATTTCTGAGGTTTAAAGGAGCCACACAAAACAGCCTACAAAGTCCTTTGCAAGCCTTGCAGAGAGGGAGAAGCAGTTTCCATTGAATGGAAGTCACTTACCCCTCCTTGAGCAAGGCTGATGGGTGGCTGGGAGTGCCCTTGCTCCAGCAAAGGAACAACTGGGAGCCCACTTTAAGCTCCCAGTTGTTGTTTTCAAGCCCTGTCCTTACCCACCCCACAGAGCTTGGAAAAGTTACTTTTTTTGAACTACAATTCCCATCAGCCCCAGCCAGCATGACCACTGGATTGGGCTGATGGGAGTTGTAGTTCAAAAAAGTAACTTTTCCAAGCTCTGCACCTGACATCATGTATGATGTCATGGTATAGGGTAAGTGGGCATAGCTTCCCCCAAACGGCTTTTCAGGCAAAATGGGGAGGCCTGGAGTACCAAGTTTGGCCCGTGGGCCAGAGGCTCCCCACCCCTGTGTTAGAGTGTCAAACCAGGAGCTGAGAAACCAGTTTGAATCCCTTCTTGACCATGAAGCTCACTGGTGACTTTGGGCCCAATCACTTCCACTCAGCCCACCTTACCTCACAGGGTTGTTGTGAGTATAAAATATAGGGGAAAGGGGCGAGAACTATGTATGCCACCTTGAGCTCTTTGGAGGAAAAGTGGGATATAAATATCATAAATTTTTAAAATAACAAACTTTCCCCCTTTCCTCCCTCAGCATCCCTTTTTCCTTGTGTGTTCTGGTGTTTATTGATATGTAAACCACTCTGGGAGCCTTTTGGCTGAAGAGTGGGATAAAAGAAAAAGAAAGCTTTAAATAAAAACTAGAGATAGCAGGAGCGAGATCTAGGGCTTTCGGCCTGAAAAACCTGTGCTTAATAATGGAGCAATGGTTTCTTCGCAAATGGCTGCAGATTTTCCAGCCATCTCCATCATAGGAACAAATTGTGGCTATATCCATCTAAACGCCTAATTCACACAAAGTTTTCCTATGCAGTTACAGGCGTGTGCTTCCCCAAAGAGGGGACATGACTCCTCCAATATAGAGGCAACTGCACATGTGGACTGACATCTTTTGGGTAGAAAAAGCTATTCCAGTAAAGAATCTGACATAAAGAAATATGCCTCATTCTTTTTTCATAAAAAAGTTATGCTGATTCTTTACCAAATTCTCTAGAATACTTCTCCCTAGCTAAGAAAGCTTACACTTTTGCTTCTAGAGTCACAAGGTCCCAATGTCCTATTTGTTTCTTTTATGGGAATAAAACTTTTCTATTTCTCTTATTCCCCAAAGCTGAAAATTATTTCCTCTATTAGTGATGTTTGATGAGTGAGTGCTGATACTTATATAGCCAAAACAACAACACCCATTCATAAAAAGGCGTTATCAGCAAGCTCAGGGGAACCACAAGCTTTGCAAACATACAAAAACTTCTTTAGGTTGGAACCCTGAGCAGGAGCACTTCCATCTACAACATTTTGTTGCAGGTTCCACTTGTTGCAGGTTCCATTCCACATGACCTGTTTATTGAGCATTTATCATGATTTGCTTGCACAGAGTTTATGCAGAGGTTATAATCAGTCTGCACTGAGCATTAATTCTGATTTATTTATGGGGCAGTTTATACATCTTCCCCTTAGTCATTCATTCAACCCACATTTTTCTAGGCATTTTCTCATCACTTTTCAAATATCAGAAAAGGCTGTGTAGTCATTGTATAATTAAAGCACATTTAAAGCACATGGCTTCCCCCAAAGAATCCTGGGAACTGTAGTTTACCCCTCAGAGAGCAATGATTCCTAGCAACCTTAATAAACTACAGTTCCCAGAATTCTTTGGGGGAAGTCATGTGCTTTAAATGTATAGTGTGAACACAAAGTCCCGTTCTTTTTAAAAGGACAGAGTCCTTTAATCCACTCTAACTGCACAAATCTAAAGTTCCTGTAAGCACTTGAATCCTTTCTACAAAATACTGGCAGTCTGGAGGCATCCCTAAATCTGATAGAATATGATAACTATGTCTTTTCCTTACTAGGCAGCTGATATTGTTCTACAGTTTGGGCTCCTCAGGTACATATGCAGGCCTGAGAGCAGCAAGCGGCTGGGCTGGACATTGGCTGAGGGCCTCTGGGGCTGAGAGGGGCTCCTGTTGCTGGGGCTGGGCAAGTGCATCTCCCACTATGTGATCTGATGCTGGTGCAGATTGTGGAGCAGCAGACACCCTGCCAGGCAACAGCCCCCCAGCTATCAACACAGGCTGGCTGCGCCACTTCCCGTGTTGCTGCGTTGCCACATCAGCGTGTGCATGCTTGCCATCGTGGGAGATGGCAGGCATGCACACCCAGTGAGCCAACGTGCTGATGCAGTTGGGCCTATTTAAGCCCCCAGCAGCGGCTGTAGTACTTCCATTTTGCCGCTGCCTTCAACGGCCTGCTGCAGTCTGGTGCCTGCCCTGTATAAATGAGCATTTCTTTCTTCTTCCTGTGCTATTCCTGTCCTCCATACTTATGTTGATGTTGATGTGAAAGAAGTTAAAATTAAAAATTAGGTAAGCAGGATTACTTTCATCCCTTGGTATTGGTATTATTATTATTACTATTACTACTACTACTACTACTAAATTGAAATCCAGATACAGATAGTTTTCTTCCTCCCAAAGATTAGTTTTTTAAAACTCTTAATTCATGGCACCTAATTATACACCCCTCCCCTTTAACCCTACAGATAGATTACAATGTCGCATCACTGTGGCCTTCTGACTTGCAAAGAAACTTGGACAGGACCCCAGGGGAGAAAGCACTGTGGCTGACACAAATAAATATAATGTTGATCTATGATTGTCAACCAACCTGGAAAAAAACCCACCTTCTTACACAAGTTGCAGAACTTATAAAAAATTAACAAGTGTCTAAATGTGAGGCCTCCTTTGAGCTTGAGGACCAGTCTTAATGGGCCACCTGCCCATACTTAAGGATGGAAAACGGAATATCGGTGGACAGCAAAAGAGATTTAAAGATGCTCTCAAAGCTAATCTAAAAAAATGTAACATAAGCATCGAGAACTGGGAAGCCTTGGCCCATGAGTGTCCGAACTGGAGGTCGGCCATTATCAAAGGTGCTATGGACTTTGAAGAAGCACGAGTACAGGGCGAAAGGGACAAACGAGCTAAGCGGAAGGCACATCAAGCAAATCCTCATCGTGACCATCTTCCATCTGGAAACATATGTCCGCACTGTGGGAGGCTCTGTGGATCCAGAATTGGCCTCCACAGTCACTTACGGACCCACTGTTAAAGACCTTATCTTGGAAGACAATCTTACTCGGCCACGAGTGATCGCCAATGAATGACCTGCCCTGATTGACCTTGTCTATATTAGGGGATGCTATTGAATTGACCGTGACACACAATTAACTCTGTGCTGAACTTGTGGCCCCCTTGAAACATACACTAGGTCAAACTTGTTTTCCCCAACTGGCAGAGAGCTTTCCCACTAACTGCTCCCTGATCATGGTAAGTGGAGATGCCAAGGACTTTCTGCGTGCAGAGCCCATGCACTACCACTAAGGGATGGCTTTCTTGCTCCGTCCACCCCCCTTACTTCCTTTACACATCTGTTTATTCACACATATATAAAAAAGGTTGCCTCCCTTGTTGTTGAGAGCCAGTGTGGTGTAGTGGTTAAGGTGTTGGGCTATGACCTGGGAGACCAGGGTTCGAATCCCCATACAGCCATGAAGCTCACTGGGTGACCTTGGGCCAGTCATTGCCTCTCAGCCTCAAAGGAAGGCAATGGTAAATCTCCTCTGAATACCGCTTACCATGAAAACCCTATTCATAGGGTTGCCATAAGTCAGAATTGACTTGAAGGCAGTCCATACTTCTTCCCTCGTTGTTGTTATGTGCCTTCAAGTCGATTACGACTTATGGCAACCCTATGAATCAGCAACCTCCAATAGCATCTGTTATAAACCACCCTGTTCAGATCTTGTAAGTTCAGGTCTGTGGCTTCCTTTATGATATCAATCCATCTCTTGTTTGGTCTTCCACTTTTTCTTTCCCCAACATTACTGTATTTTCTAGTGCCTTATCAAGTCTTTTCACCCTTGTGACCTGTCTAATAGCTTCCCCCCCCATCCCCTCACTTCCCCATTCCCTAGTTAACATTTCAAGAGATAAGGAAGGACAGAGAGTTTAGCCCGGAGCTGAAATTCCTCCCATTGTCACTCAGTGACATCAGAAAAGCTTCCCCATCTGGAAATTAAGGAATACCAGATTTAATGTGTGTGTGTGTGTTGCATTTTCTCAAGCCAATGGCATCCAGGTTTCCACTTACTCTCAGTATGTTTGGAGGCTGGCTCTCTAGTGTTATGTGAATGTATTTATTTCCCTGGCCAATGTTATGACATTTAATTAAGAACACAGAAGAGCCTCCTGGATCAGGCCAGTGGCCTATCTGGTACAGGATCCTCTTTTCACAGTGGCCAACCAAATGCCGATGGAAACCATGGAAGGAGAGCATAGCCCTCGCCCTCTCTCTCTCTCTCTCTCTCTCTCTCTCTCTCTCACACACACACACACACACACAGAGGGATTCTCCAGCAGCAACTTAAGTCTGCCCTGCTAGACAAAGGGCCCATCCATACGACTGTTTAATCTGCAATGTTATTATTGCTTTGTGTCCTCATTAATTCACCGTTGTCCATATCACATTGCAAGCTAGTATGGATTTTCGCGTTCACAAATTCATATTAGAAATAGCACTGGAAAACTGATATGCTTTCCTGTATCAATAATCAATCGCATTGACGTCCATGTGTTGGGACGCAATGCCACGGACATGCTTGCAATAGGCGGTTCATGGGCATTCCTTCGTCATATTCCAAGCCCCTTGTCTCCTTCCAACCCAATAGCACTTCCACAAACCTGCACACCTGTGGGAATTAAAAAAAAAAAGATATGCTTTTCTGCACTCTTCTGAAAAAGTGCACGAAAAGCAAACAACTGTTATGGACCAATCGCTGAAAAGGGGTGGATTTAGGAGAGAGGCCAATGATAAAGCAATTTAGAAAAAAAAAAAAAAGCCCACATGTATGGATGCTTGATAATCAGGTTTTTACAATAATCTGACCACAAACAGGACATGTATGGATCTCGAGGCCACCAACCGAATATGGAAAATGCAGATTTTGCAGTTAGGCATGGATGGGCCTTACAGCTGTAAGAACTGTAACTTTCTACACAATAACCTTACAGAAGATTCAGTTCCTAAGGCTGGATGTTTCTTGGCCAGGCCTGCCCCATCAATGAGGGCCCAATAAACTGAACACGAAGCACCATGATCATATGATGGTCCTCTAAGGAGAGTAATTAATCTTCTGCTTTGCCACAGGTCTTGGGCTGCAAAACATGGTGTCTGTCCAGAAGCAGCTCACTGGGTGAAACGGGAGCCTCAGATGAGCTTTGCCAGTGCATTTGCACTTCGGTGCCCATCTCTTTGCCACTTCACTCCTCTCCTTCCCGGTAAGTAACAGCTGCCCATCTTCTAGGAAGCTAGTTTGGTGGCCCCACTGCACCCAGAGATGTTTGCCCATCTGTCCGTCCCCTTTCTTCCAAGAAGCTCGGGGTGGCATGCATAGCTTGATTCCTCCTCCCATTTTATCCTCACAATAAACCTGGGAGGTAGGCTAGGTTGAGCGATCGCGACTGGCCCAGGGTTATCTACAGAGCTTTATGGCTGTCTGATTGAGGATTAGCACTGGGGTCTTTCATTGGCCCTAACCCAACGCTGGTTGTATTTCGTTTTGGGTATTGGGGGGGAAGGGGAGAAGTGTCTGAAAAGCCCTCTCTAGGTTCAAAATCAGTATGTCTCGCCCTTCTGGAGTCTGGCCCCCCTCTTCTAAATTTACTCTTTCTCCTGCGCCTCCCAGACCAACCTTTGCTACTCAGGTGAATGGACAACTGGGGTACATGGGATATATAGCTTGCTGCTTTATTGGTTGACTTGTTTTACAAATTCATAAACGAATTCATAGCATCAAAACTAATTCACAGCCATCAATACAAGAAGATAAAAATGAGTTAAAGTGAGCACACACACACACACACACACAGTGCAAGCTCTAAAAACAATGAATGATTTTTTAATGATTTATTCCATTGACATTCTATCCCCCTCCCAAAGGAACTAAGGGCAGCATGATATACGATGATAACTGATGATATATGACTTAGAACAGGAGTTCCCAAACTGTGATCCATGGACCGACAGCGGTCCACAAGCTTCATTCAGGTGGCCCACGGCATGTCGGTAGGTTTGCGGTCAAAGTTGGGAGACGGCACATCTATCTCATTAAATATTCAAATTGCTTTTTTAAATTGTATTTGTATTGGTGCTACTTTTATTTCCTGTATTGTATTACAATTTGAATTCTATGGCATGCAATAAAATACAATAAATGAGAAATAAAAGAAGCAATAAAAATGCAATTAAAAATCAGACAGCATCTAGCACAGTGCATTACAATTGCTACAAGACGCAGGGGAAAAAAATCATTAAGTGATCCGCCAAGAGCCACAGCAATTTGCAAGTGGTCCGAGAGGGGGGAAGATTGGGAATCCCTAGCTTAGAAGACTAATAAAACACTGAAAGGAGAAGAATGGGACAAATATGCTTCAGATGCCCTCCTGACACCAACTCACAAGAACCACCATTATAGTAAAGCATAGGGGGGGACCTGTGGCCCTCCAGATGTTGATGGATTCCAACTCCCATCAACTCCAGCCAGCATGGCCAATAGGGGTGATGGAAATTGTACTCCAGCAACATATGGAGGGCCACAGATAAGAACATAAGAAGAGCCTGCTGGATCAGGCCAGTGGCCCAGCTAGTCCAGCATCCTGTTCTCACAGTGGCCAACCAGGTGCCTGGGGGAAGCCCGCAAGCAGGACCCGAGTGCAAGAACACTCTCCCCTCCTGAGGCTTCCGGCAACTGGTTTTCAGAAGCATGCTGCCTCTGACTAGGGTGGCAGAGCACAGCCATCATGGCTAGTAGCCATTGATAGCCCTGTCCTCCATGAATTTGTCTAATCTTCTTTTAAAGCCATCCAAGCTGGTGGCCATTACTGCATCTTGTGGGAGCAAATTCCATAGTTTAACTATGCGCTGAGTAAAGAAGTACTTCCTTTTGTCTGTCCTGAATCTTCCAACATTCAGCTTCTTTGAATGTCCACGAGTTCTAGTATTATGAGAGAGGGAGAAGAACTTTTCTCTATCCACTTTCTCAATGCCATGCATAATTTTATACACTTCTATCATGTCTCCTCTGACCCGCCTTTTCTCTAAACTAAAAAGCCCCAAATGCTGCAACCTTTCCTCGTAAGGGAGTCGCTCCATCCCCTTGATCATTCTGGTTGCCCTCTTCTGAACCTTTTCCAACTCTAGAATATCCTTTTTGAGATGAGGCGACCAGAACTGTACACAGTATTCCAAATGCGGCCGCACCATAGGTTTATACAACGGCATTATGATATCGGCTGTTTTATTTTCAATACCTTTCCTAATTATCGCTAGCATGGAATTTGCCTTTTTCACAGCTGCCGCACACTGGGTCGACATTTTCATCGTGCTGTCCACTACAACCCCGAGGTCTTTCTCCTGGTCGGTCACCGCCAGTTCAGACCCCATGAGCGTATATGTGAAATTAAGATTTTTTGCTCCAATATGCATAATTTTACACTTGTTTATATTGAATTGCATTTGCCATTTTTCCGCCCATTCACTCAGTTTGGAGAGGTCTTTTTGGAGCTCTTCGCAATCCCTTTTTGTTTTAACAACCCTGAACAATTTAGTGTCGTCAGCAAACTTGGCCACTTCACTGCTCACTCCTAATTCTAGGTCATTAATGAACAAGTTGAAAAGTACAGGTCCCAATACCGATCCTTGAGGGACTCCACTTTCTACAGCCCTCCATTGGGAGAACTGTCCGTTTATTCCTACTCTCTGCTTTCTGCTTCTTAACCAATTCCTTATCCACAAGAGGACCTCTCCTCTTATTCCATGACTGCTAAGCTTCCTCAGAAGCCTTTGGTGAGGTACCTTGTCAAAGGCTTTTTGAAAGTCTAAGTACACTACGTCCACTGGATCACCTCTATCTATATGCTTGTTGACACTCTCAAAGAATTCTAATAGGTTACTGAGACAGGACTTTCCCTTGCAGAAGCCATGCTGGCTCTGCTTCAGCAAGGCTTGTTCTTCTATGTGCTTAGTTAATCTAGCTTTAATAATACTTTCTACCAGTTTTCCAGGGACAGAAGTTAAGCTAACTGGCCTGTAATTTCCGGGATCCCCTCTGGATCCCTTTTTGAACATTGGCGTTACATTTGCCACTTTCCAGTCCTCAGGCACGGAGGAGGACCTGAGGGACAAGTTACATATTTTAGTTAGCAGATCAGCAATTTCACCTTTGAGTTCTTTGAGAACTCTCGGGTGGATGCCATCCGGGCCCGGTAATTTGTCAGTTTTTATATTGTCCATTAAGCTTAGAACTTCCTCTCTCGTTACCACTATTTGTCTTAGTTCCTCAGAATCCCTTCCTGCAAATGTTAGTTCAGGTTCAGGGCTCTGCCCTATATCTTCCACTGTGAAGACAGATGCAAAGAATTTATTTAGCTTCTCTGCAATCTCCTTATCGTTCTTTAGTACACCTTTGACTCCCTTATCATCCAAGGGTCCAATTGTCTCCCTAGATGGTCTCCTGCTTTGAATGTATTTATAGAATTTTTTGTTGTTGGTTTTTATGTTCTTAGCAATGTGCTCCTCAAATTCTTTCTTAGCATCCCTTATTGTCTTCTTGCATTTCTTTTGCCAGAGTTTGTGTTCTTTTTTATTTTCTTCATTCGGACAAGACTTCCATTTTCTGAAGGAAGACTTTTTGCCTCTAAGAGCTTCCTTGACTTTGCTCGTTAACCATGCTGGCATCTTCTTGGCCCTGGCGGTACCTTTTCTGATCTGCGGTATGCACTCCAGTTGAGCTTCTAATATAGTGTTTTTAAACAACTTCCAAGCATTTTCGAGTGATGTGACCCTCTGGACTTTGTTTTTCAGCTTTCTTTTTACCAATCCCCTCATTTTTGTGAAGTTTCCTCTTTTGAAGTCAAATGTGACCGTGTTGGATTTTCTTGGCAATTGGCCAGTTACATGTATGTTTAATTTAATAGCACTGTGGTCACTGCTCCCAATCGGTTCAACAACACTTACATCTTGCACCAGGTCCCGGTCCCCACTGAGGATTAAGTCCAGGGTTGCCGTCCCTCTGGTCGGTTCCATGACCAACTGGTCTAGGGAATAGTCATTTAGAATATCTAGAAACTTTGCTTCTTTGTCATGGCTGGAACACATATGCAGTCAGTCTATGTCCGGGTAGTTGAAGTCACCCATTACTACCACATTTCCTAGTTTGGATGCTTCCTCAATTTCATATCTCATCTCAAGGTCTCCCTGAGCATTTTGATCAGGGGGACGATAGATCGTTCCCAGTATTAAGTCCCTCCTGGGGCACGGTATCACCACCCACAACGATTCTGTGGAGGAGTCTGCCTCTTTTGGGGTTTCGAGCTTGCTGGATTCAATGCCTTCTTTCACGTATAGAGCGACTCCGCCACCAATACGTCCTTCCCTGTCCTTCCGATATAGTTTATATCCAGGGATAACCGTATCCCACTGGTTGTCTCCATTCCACCAGGTCTCGGTTATGCTCACTATATCAATGCTCTTCTCTAAGACCAAGCACTCCAGTTCTCCCATCTTGGTTCGGAGGCTCCTAGCATTAGCGTACAGGCACTTGTAAGCAGTGTCTCTCTTCAAGTGTCTTTGGCACTTGTGGTTAGGCCTGTGGTAATTTTGCTCTTCTGAATTTATATCCTGTGCCCCTGCTCTCACAATGCCTACTTCTAGGCCTACCCCTTTTAAAATTTCCAACTCTTCCTTGAACAGGACCAACTAAAGAGTGAGCAGGTTGGGGCGGGCAGAGAAAAAGATGCTAGTGATCATGAATGAAAAAGCCTTAAACTGTAGCTTATAATAGAACAGGCTTAAAATGGAATTGGGGCGGGATGATATGCAGGCTACAATCGTATGCGCTGTTTTCCTGGGAGTAAGGCCCATTGACTGCAGAGGGACCTATGTCTGAGTAAACCCTCCTAGGATTTTGCTGCTAATGACCTCGTATCATGTGGAGGTTAAAATAAAGTAAAACCTTGGGCTGTCCCGAAGGTGTCAGAGGACTGAAGGCACCTTTCCTTTGAAAGGAACCGTACCAACAGTTCTTCAGTTCTCTCTACTGCCATTTCAAATAGGAAAGAAGGGAAGCCACTGAAGGCAGGAACAAAAGGTAGAGACCTCAACAGTTCAAAGGGAAGCCAAAAAAGGTACTCTGTACCATCTTACATCATGGAAGAGAGTTTGGGGATTCATTCAGAAAGCGGAATCAGAGAAAGAGTCTGCACACACACCCTACATTTAAAGCACATGGCTTCCCCCCTGGGAGCTGCAGTTTACACATCACAGAGCTACAGTTCCCAGCACTCTTAAAATACTGTACAGATCCCAGGATTCTTGGGGGAAGTTGTGCTTTAAATGTATGATGTGTACGCAGCCATAGCTTTAATGCTCGAAACAGATTGGGCAACAAATGATTTCAGGTTTCTAGCCCTCTAAGTGTGTGAGACAGAACAGGAGCATAGGACGCTGCCCTATCCTGAGCCAGACCGTTGGTTCGTCTATTTCAGCATTGCCTACGCTGACTGGCAGAGAGACTGTGCAAGGTTTTCAGCAGGGAACATTCCCAGTTAGGGTGCGCGAGATCACTCTTTGCTTCTCTAGCTCAGGAGGGCTTTTTAAAGCCGGGTTCTATGCTGCAGTTGTGATATCTTACACCATTTCGCTTGGTTTTATGACATTTCATTGTATTTGGTCCCAGGCTATGGTCTGAAGGCACGTAAGGCCAGCGCTCTGCTGAAGCTAAGCAGGGTCAGGTCTGGTTGGGGCCTGGATGGGAGACCGCCTGGGAACCATATGTAAGCTGCCTTGGGTTTCTATCATGAAAAGAAAGGGGGGTTATAAATGTAATAAATAAATCTTTACTGGCATGTTTTGTTCTAACATGCTGTTCACCGTTCCGAGGGCCTTTGGGCTGAAAAGTAGTATATATAAATAAACCATCTTTGCACCTTTTTGAGGTTCTTCTCACCTTTTGTTCTCGCATTAATCAGAACATACAGTTACTCCTTGAAGCAGAAATCAACCAAAAAGAAAAATGTGACAGTCCTGATATTAGCAAGACTGGGGATCAATCTTAGGTAGGGCACTAGAATAAAGCAGCAATTATTGGCCACTAGCCATGATGGCTTTGTTCCACCACCAGTGCCAGAGGCAATATGCTTCTGAATACTGGTTACCGGGAATCACAAGTGGTGAGAGTGCTCTTCTGCTCAGGTCCTGTTTGTGGGCTTCCCATCGGCATTTTGGTTGGCCACTGTGAGAACAGGATGCTGGACTAGATGGGTCCCTGGCCTGGTCCAGCAGAACTCTTCTGTTCCTAGGTCTCTGTCCCTTTCCAAATCAGGTAGGAATGATGGGTATCGGAAGAACAATCATACCAACACATGGGGGAGGCTTAATCACAGAGTACCCACTCCTTTCCTGGTTAGTTGGGGACCACGCTTGACCATGAGATTGCTATGAGTGTGCTGTAGTGGCTACAGTGTAGGCTGGAACCTGGGAAACCAGGGTTCAGATCCCAACTCAGTCACAAAGCTCACTGGGTTGACCTTGGGCCAGTCACCAACTCTTAGCCTAACTTACATCACAGGGTTTTTATGCGGATATAATGGGTCAGAAAGGACCATGTATGCTGCTTTGAGCTCCTTGGAGGAAAGGCAAAATAAAAATGTAATAAACAAACAT
Organism: Rhineura floridana; assembly: GCF_030035675.1. Taxonomy (NCBI): domain Eukaryota; kingdom Metazoa; phylum Chordata; class Lepidosauria; order Squamata; family Rhineuridae; genus Rhineura; species Rhineura floridana. The sequence goes on along the minus strand of NC_084480.1, from coordinate 305,364,518 downwards.
AACAAATTGACCTGCCTGAGGACACACGTTCTCCCTGGAGCCTTGCACTCCAGATTCAGGAATCTTACACCCCCTCTCCACAGTTTGAGAACTGATTATGTGCCCAAGCATTATCTAGATTATCTAAATAATTATCTAGATAATTATCGGATTATCTAGATCCGTTTCAATCCGGTTTTAGGCCCGGTTTTGGCACCGAAACAGACTTGGACGCCCTGTATGATGACCTTTGTCGGGAGAGGGACAGGGGGAGTGTGACTCTGTTGATTCTCCTTGATCTCTCAGCGGCATTTGATACCATCGACCATGGTATCCTTCTGGGGAGACTCGCGGAGTTGGGTGTCGGGGGCACTGCTTGGCAGTGGTTCCGCTCCTACTTCGCGGACCGTCACCAGAAGGTAGTGCTTGGGGAACATCACTCGACACCATGGACTCTCCATTGTGGAGTCCCTCAGGGGTCGGTCTTATCCCCCATGCTTTTCAACATCTACATGCAGCCGCTGGGTGCGGTCATCAGGAGTTTTGGAGTGCGTTGCCATCAATATGCTGATGACACGCAGCTCTATTTCTCCTTTTCATCTTCTTCAGGTGAGTCTGTTGATGTGCTGAACCGTTGCCTGACCGCAATAATGGACTGGATGAGAGCTAATAAACTGAGACTCAATCCAGACAAGACCGAGACACTGCTGGTGAACGCCTTCCCTGCTCAGATGGTGGATGTTCACCCTGTTCTGGATGGGGTTACACTCCCCCTGAAAGAACAGGTATGTAGTTTGGGGGTTCTTTTCGATTCTTCCTTGTCTCTCGAGGCCCAAGTGGCCTCGGTGGCACGGAATGCATTTTACCATCTTCGTCTGGTAGCCCAACTACGCCCCTATCTGGACAGGGACGACCTCGCCTCCGTTGTTCATGCTCTGGTAACTTCAAGATTGGATTACTGTAATGCGCTCTACGTAGGGCTGCCCTTGAAGACAGTTCGGAAGCTTCAGCTGGTGCAGAACGCGGCTGCCAGACTATTGACGAGGACCAGTCAGTCTTCGCATATAACACCTATTCTGGCGCGTCTGCACTGGCTCCCTATTTGCTTCCGGGCGAGATTCAAGGTGCTGGTTTTGACCTATAAAGCCTTACACGGTGTGGGACCTCAATACCTTGTGGAACGCCTCTCTCGCTATGAACCTACCCGTTCACTTCGTTCAGAATCTAAGGCCCTCCTCCGGGTACCAGCTCATCGGGAAGCCCGGAGGGTGGTTACTAGATCTAGGGCCTTTTCTGTGGTGGCCCCTGAGTTGTGGAACAGCCTCCCCGAAGAGGTACGCCTGGCGCCTACACTTCTATCTTTCCGGCGCCAGGCATTTTAATCTTTTAATTTTCTTAATCTTTCTACTTTTAACATGTATCCTTCTTAATTTGTGTTGTATTTCGTTTTTGTTGTGCTTTCTGTTGTTTGTTTGTACATGTTTTTTTTTTACTATGATATATTGTATTTTATCTTGTTTGTTAACCGCCCTGAGAGCTATTCTGCTAAGGGCGGTATATAAATTGAAATAATAAATAAATAAATAAGCGACTCATTAGCTCATCATGTCTGGCTTCCATTAATTCTAGATTTTGGACAAGTCAATGCCATCATTTCTTGTTACCAATAAAATGGGCATAAAAGTGACCTACTTCACAGGGTTGTAATGAGTAAGTGCCAAGCATTTGCAAGGAGTGGATCTTTTAGTGTGGCAGCACCTTTGGTTTGGAATTCCCTGCCTATTCACATTAGGAAGGCAATCTCAGTAATTATTCTGAGTACCTGTTGAAAACATTTTATTTCAGCAAATCTATCCAGACATCCCCTTCTAGGATGCACACCTTAACATTGGGGGGGGGGATTGAAAATGTCCACGAAGCTGAGAGCAATGCCGTCAGGAGTCTAGTCCAAGAGGTTAGACTCTAGCAGGGTCACCCAAGGCGGAATGGTCAAAGCTTAGACACCAGACCAAGATGCATCCAGACTCAGAGGAAGGCAATGGTAAACCATCTCTGAATACCTCTAACCATTAAAACCCTATGAATAGATTTTGGGGTGGGTTAGGTTTTTACTGTTATGGTTTTAAATTTTAACGTTTTAATGTATTGTTTTTTATCTTGTACGTCGCCCAGAGTGGCTGGACAACCAGCCAGATGGGCGACTAATAAATTGAATAAATAATAATAATAATAATAATAATAATAATAATAATAATAATAATTATCCAAAATATGTGAGATAGTGCTGGAAGATGAGACCCTCAGGTCAGAAGGCACTCACTGGGGTACTGGGGAAGAACAATGGACAAGTACGAGTAGCGCTGTGACTAATGATGCAGATGGGTCAAAGCCGAAAGGAAGCCCAGAGGCTGATGTGCATAGATGCAAAAGGAGAGTCTGGAGTTGTACGATGTACACAATAGAAACATGGAATGTGAGAAGCATGAACCAGGGAAAGTTAGACATTGTCAAGCAAGAAATGGAATGTATCAACATTACAATACTTGGCGTGAATTAATTAAAATGGACTGGAATGGGATTTTCAATCAGGCAACTACAAAATATTTTGTGCAGGAAATGATAAATTAAGAAGAAATAGGATTGCTTTAATAGTGAGAAGTAATGTAGCAAAAGCAATTAAGAGCTATAACGCAAGGTCTGAGCAAGTGATATCAATGAGTTTTAACTGGAAACCTATTAACATAACCATCATCCAAGTCTATGCTCCAACGACAAACACAGAAGAGCAATTGGAGAGATTTTATGCAGAAGTACAGGAAGAAATTGATCACACAGCAAAACAAGCTGTGCTGCTAATCATGGGGGACTGAAATGCAAGAGTAGGGAACAGAGAAGAACTAGAAATTGTGGAGAAATGGGGCTTAGGACATAGAAATGAAGCAGGAGAAAGACTTGTTGAATTCTGTGAAGCCAATAATTTGTTTCTTGCTAACGCATTTTTTGAGCAACCGAAAAGATGAATGTACATGTGGGACACCACCAAATGGTCAATATAGGAATCAAATTGATTATATAATTGGTAGCAGAAGATGGAGAAGTTCCATACTTTCAGCAAAAAAAAGACAAGGAGCAGACTGCGGTACAGATCATGAACTGGTCGTATCAAAAATCAGAGTAAAGCTAAAGAACAACAAAGCAATCATAATGCCAAAATACAATTTAAATAATATCCCAGAAGAATACAACGATCAAATAAGGAACAGATTTAAGGCTTTAAACCTAGCTGATAGAAAACCAGAAGAACTATGGGATGAAGTCAGAGACGTTATCAGGGAAGAATGCAAAAAGACAACACCTCTAGTTAAAAAGAGAGGAAGACCTCAGTGGATTACTGACGAAACCCTTAAAATGGTTAAACATAGAAGGAAAGCAAAAGCAAAAGGAGATAGAAACACAGTTAGAACCCTAAATGCAATAATACAGTGACCAGTAAGTAGGGACAAAGAGAACTATTACAGCAGTTATTGTATAGAAATAGAAGAGGATGATAAAAAGGTAGAACAAGAGCCATATTCCAAAATATTAGAGAAATGAAAGGGAAATTTAAACCAAGAGTAGGGATGTTGAATAATCAATGGGGGAACCCACTGACTAAGATAAAATAAAAGGAAGATGGAAGCAATACACTGAAGAACTACATAAAAGAGATGCAAGGATGACAGATTCATTCAGGGAGGAACCATATGATGAAGAACCAGAAATTTTTAAATGTGAGGTGGAAGCTGCTCTTAAAATACTTGGAAGCAGGGCCAGTCCCAAAGGGGCGGCCAAGTCGGGCCCTGGCTGAGGGGCCTCTTGATAGGGTGGGGGAGGAGTAGCACTCCTTTTCCGTGATCCACAGCAGATCCCTTTCCCCCAGTTCCAGACTATAAAATGAATATCCTGGGATAACTGCATGCACGCTATTCTGAATAAAGAAAGTGGGATATGTACCCACCAGTCAATCTGAAGAATTTAGTTATTGGGGGTAGGGGATGTTTAAATCAGCTTTCCCTAACCTAATGCCCTCCAGATGCTGTTGGGCTTCCAACTGCCATAATTCCTGCCCATTGCCAATGCTGGCTAGGGTTTTTGTGAGCTGGACACCCAACAACATCTAAACATCGTATGTTAGAGAAGGCTGGTTTCAGTTCTTGCTCACGCAGTCCAATCCTTACCACTTCAAATACTGCTTTGTACAAATAAGCTATTTCACATTGTAAGCCAGCAGGGAGAAGGCTAGGATAGAAGCTGAGATGCTTGTTTTCAATGTGAGGGTAGAATGCATTATGGGAGGAACAGTAACTTAAGTGAGAGGACCATCTACAGTTGCAAGTGGTACAGCCCAAATTCAGGCTCACCACCCTGGTGATAACTTTAAAGAAGCTTGTATTTATTTTCCAATTTATCTCTCAAGCATGTAATGACTAAGAACAAATGTCTTCCAGAAGACCTTGGATAGTTACTTGGGGACATAGTATTGCATTTGGACCAGGAGAGACCTGGGTTCAAATCCTCACTGCTCTGAAGCTCACTGGATTATCTCTCCATTGTTTGGTATGCTAATATCCTGGAGAATAGGCTACTACAGCGACAGATGATTGAGTTTTCCAACTGCTGCTATGGCAGTACTGCTGTGGCAGTAACTACTACCTATGGCCAGGGATAATGGGAGATGTAGTTCAACAAGACTGGAAGAATCAAAGAACCCCCTTTCCCTGTGCCTAGGAGGATGGGACCTGCTGAATCATACAAACCACATCCTCTGCCAGAGTTAGTTTTTCTCTGATGCCCTTGCACTTCCAGGAATAACCCAAGACACACAGTAGGAATTGGCAAGAGCTTTTGATTGGAGCTTGTAACAGATGTAGATACCACGAAGCACTGAAAGCCTGCTCCTTTACCACAAGGGGTTCTGTGAACACATTTGGCTACAGAAGCACTCTGGAAAGATACTACAGTAACTATGGCCACAGCTCAGTGGTAGATCACATGCTTTGCATGTAAAAGGTTCGCATAAGAGCAGAGAGGATAATTATCTTTTTCTGTGCAGGTGTACTGGAAATGATGTAGAATACAGGCATGCACGCTATCCAGTTCTGCAGGAAGTCCCAGGTTTAAGCCCCAAATATAACTGGGAAAGATTCTTGTCTGAAACCTTAGAGAACCACAGCCAGGTAATGTAGGCCAGGGATAAGAAATCTGCAGGCCTTCAGATAGTGAACTCCTAGCTCCCATCTGACTTAGCCAGCATGGCCAATGGGCAGGGATGGTGGGAGTTGTAGTCCAGCAACATTTGGAGGGCCACAGGATCTCTGTCCCATATGTATGCAGTGTTGAGGTAGGTGGACAGTGCCAGGCATGTTCCTGTGTACTGATTCCACTGCTCTGGTGTTCAGTCATGCAACATTAGTTGTATACTTTTATTCCTTAGATAACCAGTTATTGTTGCTGGTTGAAATGTTTCTTGGCAATTACTTTTAAAACTCCAAAGGCAAAGAAAGACTTGCAAGGCTTAGCTAATTACAATTTAGGGCAAATATTTTATTTATCTAGAAACGCAAAATAAAATCATTTCTTTAAAAAAATGGCAAAAAGATATTTAAATAAAAACGACCAAAAGTTTGTGAAATGTTATGGCACAAAAAGTTTCAAGACAATTATAAATTCAATTGCCACAACCAACTAAGCATTATTTGTTGCAGTTTTTTTTAAATTTTCTATAAAGATTTTTTTATTAAAGATATTTACAGGTCATTAGGCAGTGTAAATATATTTACAGAAGATCTGGCAACAACTATTTTTCACTTGTAAATCAGCTTAAGAGAAAAGAAGATGCTTTAAATACAAAAAGAAAAAGGTAGAGAAAAGGAGTTCATCCCCAAGCATGAAGGTTTCTGCCCAAAGTTTTATCAGTTCTGAGGCAGTTTTGAGGTTTTGGCCAGCCTTGCACCAAGGTCAGGCCAAGGTTGTGTAGTTGTTGAGCATGCAATAGTTCCATTTTTCACATATAGTTGAGTCCATCAGTACAGTGCATTGTTGTTTTGTTTTTAAAAGAAGCACTAGAGTTCTCATACTTTTTGCTTCGTTGGTGGTCCATCCCAATCTACATATGTTCTACCTTCCAACATTTCTGGGCTTCTTGATTTTATTTTTAAACACAAGAGTTCCTTAGCTGCTGAAGTTTGCTTTTCAGCTGTTCCTGTCGCCTCCTCAACTGCTCTTTCTCTGCTAACAGTCTGTGTTCATCTGACTGGATGGAGAGGACGTATTCTGTGGCCTTTTTGAGGATGACTACTTTGGGGGCTTTTTCATTGTTGGCCACTTCTGGAATTTGGTCACGCAGCGCAAAGAAGCTCAACTTGAGCTCGTTTCGCCTCTGGCGCTCCAAAACATTGTGTGTTCGCCTCTTGTCGTTTTCTTCAGAGTCTGAGGTGCGGGGGCTTGAACATTTGCGGTTGTTACTGATCTGTTTAAGGACTCTGCCACTGTCCAACTTTAGCCTTTTGGATGAGGGGTACTCAACTCTGGTTGAGGGAGGGGCAGCGTAGTTGTGCTGGTGGATGGGGACATGACACCGCTTCAGAACCAGGGGGCTGTGGGGGGGCTTACTGTGCCCTCCTGATGAGCGTGCATTAGATTCCCCTTTCCTTGATGCAGGTTGCCTTTTCTCTACCGTAACAACATCAATTTCTTCCTCCTCCTCTTCCTGCTCCTCCTCCTCTTCTAAAAAAGGAAAAGACAAAATAAAGTGAGTTATGTTTTCCTCTCCATTCTTTTGTTTTCAAAATGAGTGCTAATTTACAGTTATACACAGAAGGAAAAACCAAAGAGAAAAATACTGCTCAGCTTTCATAATCGAGGCTGCATCCTCCCTCCTTGCAGGGAAGTGCAATTTGTTATGCAACGAAAGAAAAATGGTTGTTGAGAAGACACTGCATTTTTTTTCTACTACGGATGACTCCTCAAAGGACTGTTAACTGAATCCTGGCTTTTAGATCTCAAGATGTTGAAATTACAGGATTGCATAACTCTGAACAGCAGCTCACTGAAGACAGCAGGTAGGATTCCTAGGGTAGGTTCAAAGACAAGGTCCCTTTTGCCCATGGGAGCAAACCCCAATCTTGTCTACCTGTACAACTACCTCAGTTAAGAGGACTTGTGAACAGGACAACCCCCAACATGGCAGGGCAGCAATTCCTTGCAAGTGGCAAACATTGCTGCTAGCCACACCCCCACAAAACGGCTTAGTACACACATTACATGCCTCTATTCAAGCACACTCCTATAGAAAATCAGGACTGGTGCAGAGTAAGAATTGGGACAGACTGATCTGGTGCTCAAGGCAAGAGAACGACAGCATTAAGGTTGCTGCAGCCACACCCATGATCTTACACAATATGCAGGCTTGGGCTCTTAAGAATACCTTTAGAACTTTCACCTTCTCCGCCCTGTTAAAGTTCCCAGCAACATTCTCCCCACCTATCGCTTGTTGCTTGCTCTCTCTGTTTCTCACTCAAACACACACAATCCCAGCTCCCTCTTTTCCACCAAATGGAAAATACATCTCAAGCAGGAGAGGTATTTGACAACAGGATGGTCAGTGAGTTTAAAATTCCCGCTCTACTGACCTGCCCTGACCCCATCATGAAATCTGAGCAGGCTAGGACTCCCTCCTCTCTCTATTCCTCCCTAGTCTACTTTTTCCAGGAAATTTAATTCGTGGGAAGCCCGACCATGTGTGTCGCTAACGTGGCATAAAAAAAAGTATGCACATATGTTAGAAGGGGGAGGTGCTGCACAACTGAAATGTTTTAGGATGGGGGGGAAGGCGAACATGTCTCTAGATATTCATACCATCCAGTGTGTGGCGTAGAGAAATAAAATGCATTCCATTAGGATTTTGTTATCTTGCAAAGATTAAACAAAAGTTTCAATGCGAACAACCCCCCACCACAACATTATGGCTGTTCTCTGTGTGCTCCCCCTTCTAGGGAAAGTCCCTGAAACCTAAACATTGACAAAAAGGGCAAGGGAGAGAGATTCGGTACCTATTCTTTGATCAACCCCCTTAACAGCGCGCTCCTTTTAAAGATACGTCACCACTGAAGATCACAGCTTGATAATAGCAACAAACCTAACTCAACAGTTTGTTCCTTTCTCCTGTAGTATGCCTTAAAAAAATAAATTGAGACCTAGGTTCAAATTCTTCTTCAGCCCCAAACTTGGGCATAAATTACCCACAGCATCAGTGTTCCCATCTGCACAATGGAAGCACTCATATTCACACACACACACTTTTCTAACAGAAAAGACAGCAATGATGATTGGGAATGAAGATTGCATTGCCCTTTTCTGCTGGGAGAGTGCTTGACACTAATGTTGGGGATGACAGCTATAAGGCAGCTTAGCCACTTCGTGCCAAAGTTGGCTGCAGGATATGATGCAGAAGGACTATTATTTGGGGGGAGTGACCAGGGAGAAGGTAACCAACCCTACAGATGATTTCAGCCTACAAGTTAGGGAAAACAGCACAGCTGATTCTTTTGCTTGCAGACCCACAGTGCACACCTATAGCTGTTTACTTAGATGTTAACTCCCATTGTGTTCAGTGAGGCTGACCACTAGTTGAGTACGCATAAGATCACAGCCTCAGTCTGTATGAAAGAAAAGTGTGTTCACACACATACACACCCAACTGAATTTTACTAACAGCTGAAAATCAACCAACATCCACAACACTTCAACTTTATCAGCTTCCCAACAGTGCGTACCTGTCTAAGTGTAACTTCTCCACACCTCACTAGCCAGGCAAGTCTATCTGCCCCCCCCCCCCCGAAAGAGTGGAGAGCAGCCTGGGAAGAAAGTAAAACTGAGGAGCAACTGCTACTCACCGGAGTCGCTGCTGGTGGTGGGTGGTGTGTCCAGCAAGGAAACAGGGCTGGCCTCGGGAGAGGCAACTTCCATGGATTTTGGTGACTTCTCGCCCAGTGGGTAAGGAAAGACAACAGAAGGGTCAATGCATTCGGCTGCGGAAGCCCCTAGGTCTTGCAGGTAAGTGCTGCTGGGAGAGGAAGAGGCAGCAGCAGGCGTCTGTGGAGAGGGCTGCTGGAGGCTGCTGTTGCTGCCGCTGCTGCTACAACTGCTGCTGCGGGTGGAGCCTGCCGCGCCCGCGCTGTCCCGACGGGCCGCCTGGTAGGAGGCGAGCTTCTCCGAGACCACCTTCTGGAGCTTGGCGGCGGTGGAGCCCCCGCTCCACATGCAGTCCTGGATGATGATGGACTTGACGAAGGCGTCATCGCCCGGATCGCAGATGAAGCTCTGGTTGACCACGTCACTGCCCAGCAGCTCTGTCACCATCTCCAGCTGGTCAGCGCTGGATGGGAAGTAGCTGGAGCGACGGCTAGGCGAGAGGGGCGGCGTTGGGAGCAGCTCGAACTTCTTCCAGATGTCTTCAGACGGGGCGGGCGGCTGGAGCTCGCAGCCGCGGTGGTGCCCCGTCATGTAGAAGTTCTCCTCCTCGTCTTCGTAGTAGAAATAGGGCTGGACCGAGTCATAGTCGTAATCGTAAGTCCGGCTGGGGAAGCTCGGGACTGTGAGAGGCATGGCGGCGGCGCAAAGTGCCTAAGGGGGGGGGGGAGAAGAAAAACGGGGAATCCATTAGCTACCGGCTGGTGTAGGACCCTGATTCCCTACATCCCCTCCCCTCTCCACACACAATGACGCCTCAAACCCCACTCTGCAAACACAAGAGCGTAGTGAAGTATTCCGGAGTAACTACCCCGGTTCCTCCTGCACCATTTGCCAAGGTGGATGAGAACCAGGGCATCAGGCATGCATTAAACCGGGGAGGAGGGAGCAATGCAATTAATTCGCGTTCAGGTTTAAACTAACCCGCATTTAAGTCATGGCAAGTTACCAAACTTGACGAAAAGCGTGATAAGTCAGGATGACAGTGCCTCAGAAAGTTAATGCGGGTCATCCCCAGCGACTTGCAAGAGGCTGGGCAGAGCCAGCGAGCGCGCATACGCACGCACCCTCCCAGATTTCCCTGGGTGTTAATGCCGCTCAGTTACAAGCAATACGCCCTCTGCTTCCGAAGCTGAAGCTCATAAGGCCGGATCAGATGAGACTGTTTGCCTTCTACTCTAGATAAAGGAGGAGGAATGGACTCGCCCGCCGCCCTGAGCCCAAGCCCAGTTGCCGCCTCCTCTCAGAAGTAGAACGCCCCCCCCCCGCCACTGTCAGCGCACTGACAACCGGAACGCTATTGGGAAAGCCGTCAAGAGGACGCTATGCCGAGCTACACCTCTACGCCACACACCGAGAAAAGGGCGCCAGTATTTACTATGCCTATACCCACCCTGGCGCGGCCCCCGTAAAGCCTCTCCGGATAAGGCGTAAGTTGCCTTATGAATGGCTACCGCCGGTTTAGGGGAGAGCCCTCGGGATTCCAACTAGCGCCATCCTGAGAGCCACCTTATAACTCCACTTGGGATCCACTCCCGTCTCCTGCCGCCCCCACACGCCTCCGGCTGTCGGCCTCCTTGCCCCTTCAGATGACAGCCGCCCCGAGGTAATGACCTCTCATCCTACCTCACCCATCCCGCCTCTGGTATCCAGGGGTATTAACCCAGCCGGCGCCTTGACAAGGGGCCCTTCGTCCGGCTTTAGGAATGCTTCAGGTCTACTTTGTCCTCCAGCCTCCAACCGATTCGGATCAATTATTCTACAACAGCCCTATTAGGCCGGTAGTGGGAAATTAAGAGCGATACCCCTTTTCCCCCTGAAACTGATCCGCACCCCAACTTCTCCACAGCCGAATCTCAAGATTCAGCCGAATCAACAGAAGCTCACAAAAGCAATTTAAAATTAAAGTTTCAACAGGAGGGGCAGGCATTATGCATCCGCAAAAAAAGCTAGATCCACAATAATAATAAAAGTAATGCAAAATTAACTCATCAATCCCCCTCTCAATCCTCGCCTGGAGCCCTCCGCCTTTTAATAAATAAATAAACAAATAAAATGCCGCTGGCTTCTTCCGGACATGCTGAAGACAACCGATCACTTTCTCGTAGCTCGCAAATTCAGATATCCCGCCTCTAAAGAAACCTACACATCAAGAAAGGAACAAAATAAACGAGAAGTCCTAGCGGAACAAAGGCTTACCGGTTCCTCCCAGGTCCCGGCTAAAAAAGACAGTGGGTCGATTATTTAGAAGGGTGCCAAAAAAAAAAAAGAAATCAGAAAAATGCAACAACAAAAAAGAAAAGGCACCAAGGGGGACAAAAAAATTGCACGGACTCCTGGTAAATCCCTTTCCGAACAATCACATATATTGTAAATCCCAGGAATTGTTTAAGCAGCGGCGTCCCGGCCGGGTTCTAAGAGTTCTGTCGTCCGTCTCCCTCCTCTGAGGCAAAGCCTTTTAAAAGCAGCGGCTTGGGATGGGATAGAAAGGCAAAGGGGAAGGGACGCGGGGGCGCGCGCCGCCAGACCGACGCGCGCGCGCTCCTTCTCCGCTTTATTTATTATTTATTTCTGCCCCGCAAAGGCGGCGGCGAAAGCAGCTACAGCGGCACCCGTGCCTTTGCAGCGATACCCGAACAATCCCCTCGCCCTTGCAAACAGCAAAGTAGTAATGACTTCGGCAAGCCAGCTCCTTTTATAGAAGGCCGGGATGGGCTCCGCCTCCTTTTTCCCGCCATCTGTATCGCCAAGCTTTTGCATAAGGACTGTGCAACAAGAAGCTGGGAGGGGAGAACACACAAACGCACGCCGAGGGGAGGGGGTTGCGCGTCGTCGACGGTGAACCTTGTTTTCCGAACCACCCACCGACCGCGCGACCCGGGGGAAGGGGCGGGAAGCCACGGGTGAGGCCGAAAGCGCGGGACCCCGGATGGCCGCAGCGACGACGACTGCTGCAAAAGGGGGCGCGAGATTGTAAAGAGCAGCGGAAGGCGGCCGGAGGGGGACGCTGTGGAGGGGCGCCTCTGTGGGCGGGGAGGGCTGGGGGGCTTTGGCGCTCGCTGCACTGTGTTGAAGACAAGAAGGGGCGGAGGCGGCAACAGAAGCCGCCACAGCCGGGCCGGTTCAATTCGCCGCTGCAGCCGTGCCTTCCTCCACAGACGAAGGCCGGCGGAAGTAAACATAGTAAAATAAACGAGCGAGAAGCGGAGAGCGCGCTCTGTGGAGGGGCGGGTACGTGTGTGGGAGCGCGCGGTTTTTCTTCCCGGGGCGCTTTGCCTCGGGGGACGGCTTCACTTTGCGTTCGCGTCAGCCGGCGGGTGAGCAAGCCGCAGCCCCATTGAAATCTGGGTGGGGGGTGGGGGGCGGGCTTACTTCCGAGTAAGACGCGCACGGGATCGGACCTCGCGTCTCTGTAGTGCTTGGCGACCGCCGGCTGAACGCTGTCTCTGAAAACACACGCCCCAACTGCTTTTTTCCCGCCCTCTGAAGCCTTTTCCTCTAACATTGCCCCGGTTTCTTCCGCCCTGAAAAGACCCTTGGGAATAACCCCGCTTGAGCTCCTCCTTGGGGTTTACCGCTGCGTAAACTATCGAAAAGCTATGAAGCTGCAATCCCATACATTGGATATCACGTTTCCTGACCTGGGAGTGAAGTCCTATTGAGTTCAGTGGGGCTTACTTCCGAGTAGACGTACAAGGCGAGTGTAGGGAAAAGCAACTTGCAGGTTGGTTTTGGGGTGACAAAACACCGCCCGTTTCGGCATACACTGGAAGAGGCAGGCGGGAGGTTCCAACAAGCCGCTTTGCACTTAAGCCTGTGTAGTTTACCCGAAGTGATCGGGCCCATACACAAACCCTGAGCCTGCTATCTTTGCATGTTTGCCCGAAGCAAATGCAGCGGGGTTTTTACTCCGAAGCAACCGTCCGTAGGATTTGCAGCCTTAAAAGCACCGCCGCGTGCACTGGCTTAAGTGGACTGAGGATCGCCGCCTGCTTTCAGAAGCGGAGCGTTTACCGGGAGGGGAGAGGGAGTTACCAGACTTGGGAATCTGGCTTCGCTCCCGGGCGCTTGAGGTGATGCAAGAAAAGAGAGGTGAAGGTTACTGGGTTCAAAGCTTACCCATATATGTAAGCGTTTATATCAGTGGGGAGGGGAGAAGGGGACACAATACATCGCATTCATATCAAGACTGCAAAGTTTTTTGGGAGCCAAAAATATTTGGAGTTAGGAAGGACCAATGTTCGGCTGTTTCACCAGGAGGACCCCCCCCCCGCGCAGCTTCCAATAAAGACAGCACCTGGCACATCAGCAGTACATGAGGATCTTGGATAGGGGGGCACAGGTTGCAGATTCGTGGAAAGAATCCCCAACTTTTTTTTTTTTAAAAAAAGCTCCGGTTGCAGTTAAAACCGGAGCTCTTTCAAGTAACCCGACACAGCAGGCTACAACCACTTTAGTACTATGAGAGTGCTGTGTTTAAATCGGTTTAAGCAGTATACTTCTCTGTTGACTTTAATCCAGGAGAAAGCGCCATTGAACATTGCGAGGCTATACTTCGAGTTCTTTCATTGACATGATTAAATCAGTTTAAAGCCCAGTAGCCGATTTAAGTGCAAATTCTTTGCTTTGGGAAGGCTTGACTCATGCTAATGAAAGGAGGAGAGTCCCCAGATCAGTTTTTTCCCCCTGGAGAGAGCCCCGAAGCGACGAGTCAAAATTAGATTAAATCGGTTTTAAGTGTAAACAGACCATTGTTCAAATGGCTTGCTATTTACCGCATTCCTGTTTTCCCACCCTCATTCGGGTTGTGTCAAATACTTTTATTTCCTCAAAACAGTTCTTGTCAATTTGCTATGTGTTTTCTGTTATCTGCTCCACCCCATCAGCTGAATAAAGTTGTTATGTAAACTGGCTTATTTTAAATGGTAATCGCGATGGCATCAACACCTGGGCAAGCCCATTTTGTTGCAGAAAATTCAGTACAACGAAAGGTCTTGAAAAGAGTATGACGGCGGACTTTAAAGATGCAACGCTTCATTGGAAGCAAGCGCCCCTGAAATCGGCGCGACTTCGGAGTAAACTGGCGAAACTGGGCTCCAGACGCCTAGATAATACTCATCTAAAGGCTTGCCCTCTTACCTTGAAAGAGAAACGTCTTTCAAATTTAACCCAATGTCCCTATAAGAACTTTAACCTTAAAGCAGCGATTGAAGTCATGAGTTGTACCCAACTGAACCCTACTTAGAGTAGACCCATTGAAATTAATGGACCTTAATTAGTCATGTCTATTAACTTCAATGGCCCTACGCTGAGTTGGACTAGCATTGAATACCATCCTTTTATTTTTTAAAAGATTCAGTCCTCTTAGCAAGATCTAACGCTTTGCATCAATTTCTTTGCAAACTTAGGGACTCGCTGGCTGGCTTGGACGAAATGCACATCCTTAAAAGGAGCAGGAAGGAGCACTTGTTGTACGCACAAACGTGTTTGCACAAGTATTGTCAAGCTCGGCTCCCAGGCCCTGCCCAGCTACAAGCCGTCCGTGTTGCCAGCCCGCCGGCTAAAGTAAAGTAATCCCGCCCTCTAGTGGCCTGCCAGACATGGCCGAGAAGTCAAAGGCGGAAGGGAGGGGCAGAGCTGGGTTTAGGGAAAGTGCGTGACTCATCCGGTTTGTACAGATTATTATTATTGAAATAATAACGAGCAGGTTCCTTATGACGGCTCCACCTCTCTTGTATTGCTTCCAACCGCAGAGGAACTGCTTCTCCGAGAATACGTTGTTTTGGTCAGCTTTGTTTTGAGTCATATAGTACCTTTAACGTTTAAACAATACATTTCCCCTCACTTGGGTTTTTTTTTTTGCATGCATTCTTTTCGCCGGTCCCTGAACAGAGCTGCCAACTGACCACAGATAAAAAATGGCCTGCCCTACTCTTGTGACTTTAGCAACAGCTTGTTTAGCAGTGTGGTGTACTGGTTAAGGTGCTGGACTATGGGAGACCAGAGTTCAAATCCCCACACAGCCATGAAGCTCATTGGGTGACCTTGGGCCAGTCACTGCCTCTCAGCCTCAGAGGGAGACAATGGTAAACTCCCTCTGAATACCACTTACTATGAAAACTCTATTCATAGGGTTGCCATAAGTCAGGATCCACTTGAAGGGCAGTAGTTTACATTTGTTTAGCAGGAATCAGCAGCTGAAGCTTTCTCATGGGATGAATAAAAACATGGTGACTTTCTGCTGGTCGCAGATGATCAGTGTGGGTTGCTCAAAATATTTGGCAGCCCCACCCACGAGATTGGCACCTTTTTAATTGGCTTTGCTCTTATGTTAACAGGAGCTTGATCTGCACAAATGTATTGGGGAAAGTTTTATCCCACTATTCATCTCTAGTGGGGGGAGGGATTTCCTTAGCTTCATTTCACTGCCACAAGATGTAATGGACACATGGAAAGATGGCTTTTAAAGGGATTAGACAAAAATAATGGAGACAAGTACAGCTGTGTTACTGTAGCAAATTGACCCTCCATGTTCAGAGACAGTATACCTCTGTATATGACTCACTTGGGGCCAAACAGCAGGAGATGGCTTCTCCATGCTCTGCTTTGAGAAGTATCTGGTTGCCCACTGTGGAAAACAGGATACTGAAGCAGATGGCCCTTGATTTGATCCAGCAAGGCTTAATTTTTTTTCTTCTGGTGTGTTAGGCTGCTGTTAAAGGCAGAGCAGCAGGACCGGGGGGGGGGGGAGGAGTTGGTAACCTTTCAAAAAGTTGGAACTTGAGCATACACATATCCGCTCAGAGCCATATTCCACTGATTTCAGTTAGCATTACTCCCAAGTATGTGCACATATTTCAGTTTGATTTTGTATTCCCGTCTTGTAAGAATCTTCAAGTAGGGTGGCTGGAGCAAAAGACAATAGGACTCTGGCATCTTTGTATAGAAGGAGGCATTTCAGCAGGTGTAGCTTGCTTGACCAGCTACACCTGTTGAATTTTTTTTATCAGGTCACCCTATATATCATTGAACTAGAGATATGAAGGCCTGAAAAAAATGAGGAGTTGAGGTGGGAATTGGGAGGGAAAAAACCACCCCTTCCCCACTTTTAAATCCCCCCCATTTATATGCTGCATAGCAACAACATTCTCTGATGGCTTACAGTATCAATAAAATATTAAAATACATTTATTGACCATAAATAAAAGATTAAAATGTTTAGGGTTGTATCCAGTGTAGCACTATGTTAAAATCACTTAGTGGTATACTTGTGCTACTGGCAAAATGTTTTGCGTTAGCAGAACATTGCTGGGCAAGAGAATGCATAAGCAGGTTGCTGGTAACTTGGTTGCACAACAGAGTGCACAATCTGTTGTGCAACTGCTTTTTAGTAGTGCACCTGTTAAAGATTGAATTCAATTTTTGCACTACATTGAAACGCCCCTGTCTGCTAGCGCAAGAGCCTTTGCGTTAGCGGACAGAGAATGCTAGATACAGCCCTGGATCTTAAGAGGCCTAAGAAAACAAAGGCCTTTACCCAGTGCCAAAGGGACCCCAAAGTAGGTGGCAGGTAAGTTCTCTTGTGAGAGAATTTGTTGCCAGTGCTAGCACCAAAAAGGCTGTCTCACTAGTAGCCACTGACTGCACTTCACTTGGCAGGGCATCCAGAGGAGTGCCCTTGAAGATGATCTCAGGGTCCGGGGGGGGTACATGTGGGTGGAGGGAGTCTTTCAGGTGTCCTGGTCCTAAGCCATTAACGGCTTTAAAGGTTAAAACCAGCAGTTTGAATTGGGGTGAAGGAAGAGAAGAATGAAATCCTCTTCTGAATGATGAATGAGTTCTTTTAATTGCACTTTTTGTAGTTCTACATGCTTCTCTGTCCAGCAAGTTAACAATTATGTTGGCAGGTCACACTGGAAAAACAGGCAGGGAACCTGTGGTCTTCCAGGTATTGTTGGACTACATCTCCCATCAGTCCCAGACAACATGGGTAATGGTCAGGGATGATGGGAGCTGTAGTCCAGCAAAATCTGGAGGGCTACAGGCTCCCCACTGCTATGGTAAACTATTCCTGGGCACTGCTTATTGATATAACTGTTGAAACCTAGTAATGGGCTGGATGAGGGGCAATAAAGTGAAGCTGAGTCTTGAGAAGATGGAGGCGCTCTTGGTGAGTGGTTCTTGTGTCTGGGAATTGGATGTTTGGCTTGTTCTGGATGGAGTCTCACTCCTTCAGGAGAGCAGGTACATAGTCTGAGTGCTCTTAGATCTATCAATGTCACTGGAAGCTCAGGTAGCTTCAGTGGCTGGAAGTGCCTATTTTCAGCTCTGGTTGATTGGCCAACTCCATTTGTTACAGGACTGAGTTTGACCACAGTTTTGCACCCTCTAATAGCCTCCCATCTTGATTACTGTAATGCACTCTTTGTGGGGGCCACCCTTGAAGATGGTCTGTAAAGTGCAGATTGTGCAGCATATTGGCTGGCTCCTTGGTGTTGTGCCCCATAACACCTATTGTATGGGTTCTGCATTGGCTGGCTATATATTACCAGCACCAAGTGGTTGATGCTAACTTATAAAGCTCTGAACAAATTGGGACTTAGGATGGGACCTAATGGAACTCAGTTCCTGATATCAGCCAGGCTGGGCACTCATATTTGCAGAGGAGGGCATCCTGGTTGTCCCATTGGTGACCATTGCTCACTGTGTGGGGATGTGGAATAGGGCTTTTTCGGTAATTGCATCCCACCTATGGAACTCCCTCCCCTTGCATGCATAGATGGCTTCATCACTGATGAGCTTCCATTCCTTCCATTCCATTCCTTAATGAAAAGGAATCACTTTTCCCAGTCCTTTGGAGTAGGGCCGTGCACTGGATCTAGCCAAATCCCAGATCTGTGAACCGGGTCAAACCAGGACTTGGCCAGATCAGGTTGACACAGCCCCAGATTGCCCTGGGTCAAATCAGGAGCAATCGGGGGGGCTGTCAAAAGTGTGGGTGTCTGGTGTTAAGGAGGGGAGGAAAACTGTATGGCTGTGCAAGGCCCCGAAATCAGTTCAGCCCCAGATTGGATCAGGGCTGCTCTGAAGCATTGGATCAGGCCCCCAAATCAGTTCGGGGGCCTGTGTGCAGCCCTACTTTTGGAGGGTTTGGCTGGGTCTGTTTGAGAGGTTTTGTATTACATATTGGTACTGCCCATTTGTGTTTTACCTGTCAGGGAAAAAATGCTGTGTTTTATTTTATGTTGAAAACTGCTTTGGGACCACATCAGTGAATAAAGTGGAGTTTATAAAGAAATAAATCCGGTTGGTGGTGTATATATAGGAGTTACCTCAGGCCAGTTTGCTGCTCTAGCATATCTGTACACTAGAAGAAGCCATCAAGGTCACAGGTGTGCCAGACTAGCTGATGTCCTTGAGGTTTAACTTGTTGCCCTGGGAATGAAATCTTACTTGTGTCTTGGCCTGAGACTTGGCAATCCATGGTGCCCCTAGCCTCCACTCCCCAGGATCTCAAAGGTAATTTCTCAGTTTTCTGTGATAAAAAAGCTTTACATACCTAGCAGCTCTTACTCGTTCATCTTCTGGCTATTGTGACTTTCAATGTAATTTAATCAACAGGCAATCGGAACGCATTCAAAACTGTTTAGCAGCCGTTCAATGGGACTTCTTCAAGGTCCATTGTTGCCTGTTGGCTAAGCCTGCTGCGTACTAAAACAAGCAGGAACTGGGGCAAAACAGATTGGCAGGCATTTCCTGCCATTCTGGATTTTAGCACAAAAGGCAGCTGTGAAGTACCACAATAAAATGATGTTGTCAGCCTGATAATTCAATTTATTGTTAAGAATGGGGCTGCTTGGTTGTCCCTAATCATCAGATTAGAGGCTTGTCGCTTGCTCCAACATAAGACATGGACATGTTCATCAGGCAGATATTAGTAAATAAAGCTGTATCTTCCCCACACAGTGATGGAGAAGCCTCACATAAAATGGAAACAATCTCAGAGCACATCCCTGCCAGCTTTAAGAAGAACTCTGTGCAACTCTAAAGTCTGCATACAGTTACTGCAAAATCCACCAGTGGAGGTTGGTCCATTAGGGCAAATGGTGTACTGCCCAACCAATTTCAGCCAGTCCCAAACTCCCTGCATTCTTACTTACAACCAATCAGGTGGTGGCTCTGCCTGTCATTGGCTCTGGCTCCACCTACTGTTAGTCTCCGTGTCTTTTGCCCTACTCACACACACATGTACTGCCTTCAAGTCGATGAATAGGGTTTTCATGAGGCTGAGAGACAGTGACTGGCCCAAGGTCACCCAGTGAGCTTCATGGCTATGTGGGGATTTGAACCCTGGTCTCCCAGGTTGTAGTCCAACACCTTAACCACTACACCACACTGGCTCTCTTTGCCCTACTACTGTAGTCCAAAAGGGCACCAGCCACTACTGCCCATCGACATTTAAATCATAAGGCATTTTGTGCTGTTCTCTCCCAGCAACCTTGTATGGTAGGTCTCTATTATAGCAAGCAAGAGACCTGGGGCTGTGATGCACTTACTTGATTGCAATTAGCCCAGACCCAGGAGGACTGATTCATACAACCCTTCGGGCAGCCAGAGCCAAAGGAGGAGTGGGCATCCTTTCAGCAGGCAGACCCTTGGTATTTTGGCAGGTGTAGCTTGCCACATGTCTTTGGCACAACTGTTAAAGTTACAGAAATCCTGGCCTCCTTTATTTCTGACCAGCCTAATTTTGGTACGTACTTAAAGTTATTGTGCATGTTGGTAATGATAGCTCTCCTGCTATCATGGAGAACGATGGTCTTGGGGAAGGAGAGCATCCAGCTGAGGAAGAGGGAAACGATCCCTTAGAAGGGACCCATTCCTTGGGGGATGAGCAGCTATCCTCTCGTGCCGAGGATATATCTCCAGGGGGTGGAGGGATCCTTGTAGTGGGTGATTCGATCATTAGGAACATAGACAGTGGGGTGTGTGATGGGCGTGTAGACCGCAAGGTGTTTTGCCTGCCTGGTGCGAAGGTTGCGGATATCACCCGTCATTTAGATAGTTTGGTAGACAGTGCTGGGGAGGAGTCAGTGGTCATGGTGCACGTTGGCACCAACGACATGGGGAAATGCAGCCGTGAGGTCCTGGAAGCAAAATTTAGGTTGCTAGGTAGGATGCTGAAAGCCAGGACCTCCAAGGTGGCTTTCTCTGAAATGCTACCGGTTCCACGCGCAGGACCAGCCAGACAGGCCCAGCTTTGCAGTCTCAATGCGTGGATGAGACGATGGTGTCGGGTGGAAGGGTTTAGATTTGTTAGGCACTGGGGAACATTTTGGGACAAGCCGGGCCTGTACAAAAGGGACGGGCTCCACTTGAACCAGAATGGAACCAGACTGCTGGCACTTAAAATTAAAAAGGTAGCAGAGCAGCTTTTAAACTGACTGAGGGGGGAAACCCGACAGGAGCTGAGAAAGGTCCGGTTCGGAATAAACCTCCCCCCTGGGATAAAAACCAAAGAAATGATGAAATTTTAAAAGGGGTAGGCCTAGAAGTAGGCGTTGTGAGAGCAGGGGCACAGGATATAAATTCAGAAGAGCAAAATTACCACAGGCCAAACCACAAGTGCCAAAGACACTTGAAGAGAGACACTGCTTACAAGTGCCTGTACGCTAATGCTAGGAGCCTCCAAACCAAGATGGGAGAACTGGAGTGCTTGGTCTTAGAGGAGAGCATTGATATAGTGAGCATAACGGAGACCTGGTGGAATGGAGAAAACCAGTTGAATATGGTTATCCCTGGATATAAACTATATCGGAAGGACAGGGAAGGACGTATTGGTGGCGGAGTTGCTCTATACGTGAAAGAAGGCATTGAATCCAGCAAGCTCGAAACCCCAAAAGAGGCAGACTCCTCCACAGAATCGTTGTGGGTGGTGATACCATGCCCCAGGAGGGACTTAATACTGGGAACGATCTATCGTCCCCCTGATCAAAATGCTCAGGGAGACTGTGACGCCCTTCCCTGGCTCTCCCTGTCAGGTTCCTACCTGCGCGTGGCTACTGCCTGTCACTAGGCACCACCAGGGACTCCACCAGTCCGGACTGTCCTTTTTTATTGTTTCTGTCCCCGCTCTAGCACAGATCTCAACAGATCCCCCTGCTAGGCAACCACCAGTAACGTCCCAATACTAGTATTCCCAGAGACTCTGAATACTGGTATTGTTATTCTCTTCACTGCTGCCACCATTTGTTACAGTTCCCCTTCAGCCTTGGTCATTACCTTACCCTCCCTTCTGGTCTGTGAAACCCCAGCCAAGGATCAGGCCTTTGGTAAACCAAATTAAGTATTTATTAAAGATAACAAAGCTAACAAGATTAACAAGATTTCTTCTTAAGGCACATAAGCATATGGTTTTACTCAATACTAATCCGAACTCCACCCCCCTCCTTCTTCACTCTCTCCTGGCAAACCACTCTCTCAAACCCCACCAAGCAACCCACTCTTTCTCTTCTCCCCCCAGATTCCATTCTCACTCTTCCTTTTATACATTCAGCCATTTTAAACACTCAGCCAATCATCTAGCATTCTACTGCCCATTCACTCCCCCTCCTCTTTCACTCCACTTACCATGTATCTTCTGAACAACCAACACTTACCATATATACATTAATATAGGAACATCACATTTCCCCCCCCCCTTAAACAACGGCAGAGTATTATTCCTGTTCCAGGATTTATACGTCGCGTTAACAAATAAAAGTCTCTATGGGGAAAATGTCTTTCTTTGTCTCTCCGTCTGGTCACGTCACTGCAGTCCCAGCCACTTGCCTGGAAAGTCCATCGGCCAGTACATTGTCCTTGCCTTTTATGAACTGGAAGTCCACTTGATAGTCCTGTAGGGCCCAGGACCACCTCTGCAGCATAGTGTTATGGTTTTTCATAGTCTGCAACCATAACAAGGCCCGATGATCCGTAGTCACTGTGAATCTTCGTCCCCACACGTATGGGCGCAACTTGTTCAGTCCCCACACGACCGCTAGGCACTCCTTCTGGACCGACGAATAGTTTTTCTCCCTCGGCGTCAGCTTGCGACTCAGGTACGCCACTGGATGTCTGGTGCCTTCTCTCTCCTGTAGCAAGACGACTCCCAGCGCCAGGTCCGACGCATCTGTAGCCACGATGAATGGTTTCTCATAGTCTGGTGCTATTAATATAGGTCCTTGGCAAAAGGCTTACTTCAGTAGATCAAAAGCCTTGATCTGTTTACTAATGGGGTTGGCAACCTCACATTGAAAACGTAGGTGCCCCGGTCTACCACATTTGTAGCATAATTTCTCCTCACTTTTAGGGTACACAGATCCACTCTGGGGTGTCCTGTGCCCTTCAGATTTTACTGGAGGACTCACTCGCTGTGGTACCACATCCCTTCTGCCAGCATTATATGGTCTGGGTTTAAAATCTCTTGATGTTTTCCCTACCTAATCAGTTCTGTTGGAGGCGAAGTGATCCACCATCTCTGCGGCCTCCTGCACCGATGTAGGGGAACGGTCTTTGACCAGGAGCCTTATTTCTGGTGGTAACTGATGGTATAATTGATCCAATATCATGAGGTTTTTCACCTCCTCCACAGACTGAGCTTTTGCACTTGTCAGCCATTTCCCAAATATGTCCATCAGTTTTGCCCCCAGCTCCACGAAAGACCTCCCTGTCTGTATCTGGCAGTTTCTGAAAAGCTTTCTAAAATAATCAGGCCCCAGTCTGAATCTTTTGTAGACTGCCTCTTTAAACTCAGCATAGGTGACGGGCCTGTCTGAGGGGAAATATTGGTATACCTCAGCCAATTCCCCTTTAATCAGGTTTGATAAATACTGCATGTATTTATCTTCAGGTAGCCCCCACAACTGAGCTGCTTTTTCAAAGGTGCTGAGGTAAATTTGAGGATCTTGACCAGGCTCATAGACAGCAAAGTCCTTTGGAGTAATTTTTATTTTTGCTCCATCTCTGTCCTTTCTTGTTTCATCAGAATGAAACTTCACTCTTTCAAATTTTAACTTTTCTACTTGTAATTCAGCATCCAATGCTCGTTGCTTCTCCCTCTCCTCAAACCACAATCTCATTCTCTCAATTTCCAACTCCCTCTGTTTTTCCTTCTCTGCACCTTCCATCCTCAATCTCTCAGCTTCCAACTCCCTCTGCTTGTCTTTTTCCTCAGCCTCCCATCTTAACTTCTCTCTCAAGTACTCTATATAAGCGGGATTGCTTAAATATCCTTCTGGGGTCTCTTCTCTGACAGGTTGTTTTTGCTGGGCAGTAGCAAATCCTATGTGCTACCCTCAATTCATCTACCCCTTTACCCTCGTGAGGTAAATTGAATGTTATGCACTTCTCCACCAGCTCCTCTCTTTTCATTTTTATGTATTCAGCCATGGTGTTTGAGTTCACTCGCTCTTTGCCACACACTCTTTGCCAGTCACTCTCACAAGTAATCTTGTTTTGTTATTTCTGTTTGTCACACCACTGTTAGGGATTCTCTAGTATTCGTATCTCACTGCTACAGCCAACACCTGTGACGTAGTCTCCTTTGTCACCACGTGTCTTTGGGACTCTCTTTGGTTCGTATCTGGATTCTCTGTTGTTCGTATCCCACCGCTACTGCCACCACCTGTGATGCCCTTCCCTGGCTCTCTCTGTCAGGTTCCTACCTGCGCGTGGCTACTGCCTGTCACTAGGCACCACCAGGGACTCCACCAGTCCGGACTGTCCTTTTTTATTGTTTCTCTCCCCGCTCTAGCACAGATCTCAACAGATCCCCCTGCTAGGCAACCACCAGTCATGTCCTAATACTAGTATTCCCAGAGACTCTGAATACTGGTATTTTTATTCTCTTCACCGCTGCCACCATTTGTTACAGTTTCCCTTCAGCCTTGGTCATTACCTTACCCTCCCTTCTGGTCTGTGAAACCCCAGCCAAGGATCAGGCCTTTGGTAAACCAAATTAAGTATTTATTAAAGATAACAAAGCTAACAAGATTAACAAGATTTCTTCTTAAGGCACATAAGCATATGGTTTTACTCAATACTAATCCGAACTCCACCCCCCTCCTTCTTCACTCTCTCCTGGCAAACAACTCTCTAAACCCCACCAAGCAACCCACTCAGTTCACCTCATCCACCACCACTCTCACTCTTCCTTTTATACGTTCAGCCATTTTAAACACTCAGCCAATCATCTAGCATTCTACTGCCCATTCACTCCCCTTCCTCTTTCACTCCACTTACCATGTATCTTCTGAACAACCAACACTTACCATGTATACATTAATATAGGAACATCACAGAGACCTTGAGATGAGATATGAAATTGAGGAAGCATCCAAACTAGGAAATGTGGTAGTAATGGGTGACTTCAACTACCCGGACATAGACTGGCCGCATATGTGTTCCAGTCATGACAAAGAAGCAAAGTTTCTAGATATTCTAAATGACTATTCCCTAGACCAGTTGGTCATGGAACCGACCAGAGGGACGGCAACCCTGGACTTAATCCTCAGTGGGGACCGGGACCTGGTGCGAGATGTAAGTGTTGTTGAACCGATTGGGAGCAGTGACCACAGTGCTATTAAATTAAACATACATGTAAATGGCCAATTGCCAAGAAAATCCAACACGGTCACATTTGACTTCAAAAGAGGAAACTTCACAAAAATGAGGGGATTGGTAAAAAGAAAGCTGAAAAACAAAGTCCAGAGGGTCACATCACTCGAAAATGCTTGGAAGTTGTTTAAAAACACTATATTAGAAGCTCAACTGGAGTGCATACCGCAGATCAGAAAAGGTACCGCCAGGGCCAAGAAGATGCCAGCATGGTTAACGAGTAAAGTCAAGGAAGCTCTTAGAGGCAAAAAGTCTTCCTTCAGAAAATGGAAGTCTTGTCCGAATGAAGAAAATAAAAAAGAACACAAACTCTGGCAAAAGAAATGCAAGAAGACAATAAGGGATGCTAAAAAAGAATTTGAGGAGCACATTGCTAAGAACATAAAAACCAACAACAAAAAATTCTATAAATACATTCAAAGCAGGAGACCATCTAGGGAGGCGATTGGACCCTTGGATGATAAGGGAGTCAAAGGTGTACTAAAGAACGATAAGGAGATTGCAGAGAAGCTAAATGAATTCTTTGCATCTGTCTTCACAGTGGAAGATATAGGGCAGATCCCTGAACCTGAACTAACATTTGCAGGAAGGGATTCTGAGGAACTGAGACAAATAGTGGTAACGAGAGAGGAAGTTCTAGGCTTAATGGACAATATAAAAACTGACAAATCACCGGGCCCGGATGGCATCCACCCGAGAGTTCTCAAAGAACTCAAATGTGAAATTGCTGATCTGCTAACTAAAATATGTAACTTGTCCCTCAGGTCCTCCTCCGTGCCTGAGGACTGGAAAGTGGCAAATGTAACGCCAATCTTCAAAAAGGGATCCAGAGGGGATCCCAGAAATTACAGGCCAGTTAGCTTAACTTCTGTCCCTGGAAAACTGGTAGAAAGTATTATTAAAGCTAGATTAACTAAGCACATAGAAGAACAAGCCTTGCTGAAGCAGAGCCAGCATGGCTTCTGCAAGGGAAAGTCCTGTCTCAGTAACCTATTAGAATTCTTTGAGAGTGTCAACAAGCATATAGATAGAGGTGATCCAGTGGACATAGTGTACTTAGACTTTCAAAAAGCCTTTGACAAGGTACCTCACCAAAGGCTTCTGAGGAAGCTTAGCAGTCATGGAATAAGAGGAGAGGTCCTCTTGTGGATAAGAAATTGGTTAAGAAGCAGAAAGCAGAGAGTAGGAATAAACAGACAGTTCTCCCAATGGAGGGCTGTAGAAAGTGGAGTCCCTCAAGGATCGGTATTGGGACCTGTACTTTTCAACTTGTTCATTAATGACCTAGAATTAGGAGTGAGCAGTGAAGTGGCCAAGTTTGCTGACGACACTAAATTGTTCAGGGTTGTTAAAACAAAAAGGGATTGTGAAGAGCTCCAAAAAGATCTCTCCAAACTGAGTGAATGGGCGGAAAAATGGCAAATGCAATTCAATATAAACAAGTGTAAAATTATGCATATTGGAGCAAACAATCTTAATTTCACATATACGCTCATGGGGTCTGAACTGGCGGTGACCGACCAGGAGAGAGACCTCGGGGTTGTAGTGGACAGCACGATGAAAATGTCAACCCAGTGTGCGGCAGCTGTGAAAAAGGCAAATTCCATGCTAGCGATAATTAGGAAAGGTATTGAAAATAAAACAGCCGATATCATAATGCCGTTGTATAAATCTATGGTGCGGCCGCATTTGGAATACTGTGTACAGTTCTGGTCGCCTCATCTCAAAAAGGATATTCTAGAGTTGGAAAAGGTTCAGAAGAGGGCAACCAGAATGATCAAGGGGATGGAGCGACTCCCTTACGAGGAAAGGTTGCAGCATTTGGGGCTTTTTAGTTTAGAGAAAAGGCGGGTCAGAGGAGACATGATAGAAGTGTATAAAATTATGCATGGCATTGAGAAAGTGGATAGAGAAAAGTTCTTCTCCCTCTCTCATAATACTAGAACTTGTGGACATTCAAAGAAGCTGAATGTTGGAAGATTCAGGACAGACAAAAGGAAGTACTTCTTTACTCAGCGCATAGTTAAACTATGGAATTTGCTCCCACAAGATGCAGTAATGGCCACCAGCTTGGACGGCTTTAAAAGAAGATTAGACAAATTCATGGAGGACAGGGCTATCAATGGCTACTAGCCGTGATGGCTGTGCTGTGCCACCCTAGTCAGAGGCAGCATGCTTCTGAAAACCAGTTGCCGGAAGCCTCAGGAGGGGAGAGTGTTCTTGCACTCGGGTCCTGCTTGCGGGCTTCCCCCAGGCACCTGGTTGGCCACTGTGAGAACAGGATGCTGGACTAGATGGGCCACTGGCCTGATCCAGCAGGCTCTTCTTATGTTCTTATGGTATTCTCTCTGTGGCTACCATCACATTTCTGGTGAAACATTTTTAATGGCTTTTCAAATCTTTTGTTGTTTACTGTGCTGAGCAAGACACTTCATCCTGTATAGCACAGGACTGTCCCAAGGCAACCCAGTAAGCTTCATAACTTCAGGGATTTGAACACGAGACTTCACGGTAAAATCCAGCCAAAACCCCCATGAGATTTCTTTTTCTTTTTTTACATCCTATTTTATTGGGGGGGGGGGAATCATCATTACAAAAGAAGAAAAAGAATTGTACAGGTTTGAAAAAAATTACAAAATATGCCTATAACGTTCTGCATATCATATGAAAAATTTACAATTTATTATTTACAGTGTGGTGTAATGTGTTAGAGTGTTGGACTAGGACCTGGGAGACCAGGGTTCAAGTTCCCACTCAACCATAAAACTCACTGAGTCACCTTGTGCCAGTTACTGCCTCTCGACTTAACCTACTCACAAGGTTGTTGTGAACATAAAATAAGGAGGGGAGAACTATGTATGCCACCTTGAGCTTCTTGGAGGAAAGGTGGGATACAAATGCAATAATAATAAAAAATTAAGAAATAGGAACATTGATATCTTCTGGGCTTGATACCTCATTCATAACATCAAAAACTCATTTCCAATACTTCCTATCTCTAGCTTTAAAGCTAGATACGGAATTCCTGCTTCTCATCTCAACTTCACTTTTTTGTGGACGCCTCATTAATGCAGTTAATTTTACTAGCTCCAACTGTTCCCAGATCTTCTTTAACAAACCCTTCTTCCTTTCCCATAAAGCATGAGGAATTTCAAACATGACTGTCCACTGGACCACCCCAGCTCCCCAATTGCAGTTGTTTTGGAGCTGAGGTTTTTGCCTATTTTGTGCATTTGGCAATGCAAAAATGTACCAAGGAAAGGAAGTTTCTGGATGCACAGTTGAAGTGATGGGACAAGAGACTCCATACTGTGGAATTCTCTTCCCCAGCAAAGTTTGCTTGGCCCCCCTGTCTCTTGACTTCCTGTCATCTGGTCAAGACATTTTCCTTCCAACATGCATTTGGCCTGTTGGGTAGAATAGCTTTGTTACCCTGATCCTTTGTTTTAATGTGTTTCTTTTTCTATGTGTGTGTTTTAAACTGCTGCTCCTTTCTCTGTGTTTTTTAAAGGTTTTATGGCACTATTGATTTCCATGCTATTTTATGTTCTTCTCTCTTAAGAGAGGAAACTTTGGACAACCCAGTGAAGATGAACGTTGGAAGATTCAGGACAGACAAAAGAAAGTACTTTTTCCGACAGTGCATAGTTAAACTGTAGAATTTGCTTCCAGAAAATGTAGTGATATTATACATGATCCTGCTTTCAATATTTTTGTGCCAATAATGAGGTGGACATACGGCTTCATTTCCAATCAATGCATGTCCTGTAACTTTCTGCTGAAATCCTGTAATTTTTTATACTACATAAGTTCCAGTTTATTTTTTTTTATCCTGCTTTTGTTACACTATATTGCAAAAGCACCCCTCCAGAGGGCAATGATGCGATCACATTGGGGAAGCATTGCAGAACAACTAATAAAGTGGATGAATGTGAGGACGTCCCAGTCTAAATCTGCACTATTATTTAATCAATGACATGTTGCAGAATGCACCTATGAAAAAAACACCAATCTGGAGGGGCCCTGAACTGTAGATTTGCACTGATATAAGGAGCTTATCCCATTGTATCGCTTGTGGGGGTGCAGTAGGCTCTGATCCACCTTGGAGTCACCCATTTTGCATGTGGCTTCCAAGTTCTACAAGCCTTAAGTCTGCCTATACCTCAGTACTAGTGAACCAATGTTACTTCCATGAAAGGGAACTCCTTGGCTCTGTTCCGCAAGTTTTTTGGCAGAGGGAATGGAATTATTCCATTCTTCTCTGCCCAGATTCGTGATAGATTGTGGAATCCCATTTGGAGAGGGTACAGCAAGGCTCTCCCTGTGCTCCTCTGGGCCTCCGATTGGCATGCCAGCCAGTCTCCAATCAAAACACCAATCCTTCCCTATGCTGGAGTGCAAAGGCGAGAGGCCTCTAATTAGTTTTGGATACCACTGGTTTTCCATCTGAAAAATGCTTCTGATAAAGCCTCTTAATTTGCAAATGGTTAAACGGAAAATAATGTCTGAAGGGGAAATATGCATATATGAATATGTGTATGCAGGTACATATGATATCAAATCCTCTAGCACACTTTTGTATGTGCTTAGCTGCATTTTGCCCTCTCATCTATATATTTCCTAAATGAAATAGTCCCAGTCCTTTTCCGTCCTGTTACCAGGCTGAGGTCTTTCCGTATCTCCTCCAATCAGTACAATTGTCTCTGACATTGTTTTGTAAATGTTTGGAACTTTGGAGATAAGTTCGCCAACCACTCTGCCTTTCTTATCGTTTCCTCATCCCCTGCACGGTGATCCCTTTATTTTTCCACAGCACCCTTATCTTTGCTTCTTGCATTACAGGCCTCCAATCAGATCCTGCATGAAAATTCCACATTAGTACAAGGATGTATATCAACTGTTGCATTATTAGTGGGACTGCCTTGAGCCTATGAAGTATGGTTGGTATATAATCTTTTAGATATAGTTGTCAACTCTCCCCCTTTTTTTGGTAGGGCTCCTGTTTCTAGTATAGGACTTTGAGGCAGATGTCCAGGCCCCCATTTCAGCAGAAGGCCCTTAGTGGTAGCTGGTGCCCATTGGAGCTGGGAGGGTGGAAATCAGGGAGACCAACAGCAGTAGTGTAGTGGCAAATTCGGAAGTGCAGGGTCCCTTCATGATAGTCATAGCCATGCCCCTTCTATCCTGCTTTCCCATCTTTTTCCTTTTTTTTTTTGCTGCTGAGTTGAAAATGAGGTCCTTGTTAATACCTTCTCCCACAACAACAGATGTCTCTAGGAGGCAATACGCATGAAAGAGGAGTGTGTTAGCAACTGAGGAGAGTCTTCTCAGTGGCTGACTCACCTCCTTTCACTCTGATTGGCTGTAATTAGCAGGATATGACAAGGAAGCATGTCAGAAAACTCTTCTCAGTGGCTAATTGGCTCGTAGGATGCTTTCATGCTAATTGGTTTGTAGGATGCTGGAGACATAGGGAGTCTGCTGAGATGTGGTTCCTAAAAAAGTAAAGGGTCTAAGACTCCCTGAGACCCCAGACAACTACACCCCTGCCCAACAGTAAGTGGAGTAGGAATGAGACCCGTTGGCCAGTGCCAGTTCGAAAACATTCCGTTGACCTAACAGGTTGGTATTGATTCGCTAGCCGCTTTTACTGAGCTGTTTTTTCCCCTCGCTAAAAATATTGACAATAATGTCAATAATTTTAAAGGAATTTTCAAAAATGTTAAAGGAAAGTTTGATATTTTGAAAGGAAATATCAGCCAGTGAAAGGAAATATCAATTATCATTCTTAATATTGAAATTTTAGAGGTGGGCTTTCTTTTTTTTTAAATTCATTTTTGAAAATAGCCACGGAAAAAAGCTACATAAAAATCTGGCCTGCAATGATAGAGAACAAGGAAATTAATGGAAAATTTGGCACCAAATCTGAATTGGGCAGAACTCTAGCGCATCCTTAAAGTGGTGCCAGAGCTTTGTCCTCTTTGAGGAGTTCTATAAGAGCAGCACTGAAATGGAGAATAATATGCCTATTGTCAGCTCTTCACTGAGACAGCAGTGTTGGTGGGGGTGCAGGCAGGGCTGGAGATTTCTTGGTAATTGCCAGGCCGTAAGTCCTCAGCTGGCAGCTTGGCTATAAATCTGCCAGGCTAGCAAGGAGGAAGCAAGATAAGGGCAGAGACCGTTCAAAGCTTACGTGCCAAGCCAGAAATCCAGAAGAGACATCAGTGAAGGTCCGGGTCTAGTTTGCCGAGAGATCAGTCCAAGTCAAGGTTCAGGGGATAGGAAGACACACAGTGGCCACGCCTGACACTGTAGTCAGCAACAAGCTGAACCCAAGGTTTGACTTTTAAGGAGCAGGTTTGTCAGCAGGTGTGAGCCATCAGCGTTTTGGCCTTAAGTGGACAGGCCTGCCCCTCTTCTGCCTGACCTTCTGTTGTCTACATTCTGCAGGTGAGGGGGGAGTCTCCTGTTCACTGGCTGCATCTGGCTGAAGGGCTTCAGCTGTGTCTGGGGTGCTCTGCAGCTGAGGGGGACAAAGAGCTGGGTTCTCAGGAATTTCCTCCATTTCTCCTTCTGGGTCTGCTGCTGTTACTCCTGAGTCATCCTCGTCTGATGAGTCCTCTGACGGGGCCATGACACCTATATTTTTAATTGTTGAAAAATTATGTGATGTATTGTTCCTTTTACAGCCCCTGATGAAGGCCTAAACTATTCATAGGCTGAAATGTGTTATTTTTTTGCAAATAAAATTCCACTTGTGGCATCTTGAGATTTCACCTTTGGAACCCTCTACAGCTTTGGTCTTGGGTAGGTGTTGTGTATAAATTATTTTAATAGTATAATGTTTTATGTTTAACATAAACATAAAGTAACAAGCAACTAACAAGTTATTACCACTACTACTACTACTACTACTACTAATCCCAGAGGAGACATCACCTCCACATATGTTTGCCTGCAGGCTAAGATCTTCAGCAGAGCCTTCCCTCGACATTCTTCTGCGATCTCCAGGTATGGTGGATGGCTACCTAGGAAAGGACTTTCTTGGTGGTGGTACCCCAATTATAGAATGCCTTCCCTAGAGCTTGGCATCTCTTTTGTTTTGCTTTTGGTACCAGGCAAAGTCCTTTTTTAAAAAAACCCCTCAGCTTTTTAAATTGTTGAATGTGTGTTATCTCTGGCCCCATCCGCACTGTACATTTAAAGCAGTAATGTACCACATTAAATAGGCTTCCCCCAAAGAATCCTGGAAACTGTAGTTTGTAAAGTGTGCTGAGAACCATTAGGAGACACCTATTTCCCTCACAGAGCTACAGTTCTCAGACTGGTTTAACAATCCATCCCTCTTCCCAGGGAACTCTGGAAACTGCAGCTCTGGGCGATGAATGGTGGTCTCCTAACAACTCTTGGCACCCTTCACAAACTATGGTTCCCAGGATTCTTTGGGGAAAGCCATGACTGCTTAATGTGGTATGATACTGCTTTAAGTGTATGGTGCGGATGTGGCCTCCTTCTGTCTGATGGTAGGGCTGGGCCTGCTCTTCTAGTTATATCCTTTTGGCTCCTTTCCTACCTTCCTGTAAAAGAACATTATCATCATTACTACTTAGCAGAGTAGAAGTAAACCCAGTGAAGCTGACTGAAATGGTGGTGGGACAGGAATCCTCCTCCCCCCCGCTTTTGGCCTACCTTTGACTATAAACTGCAGTTCCGCTCGGTAACCGAAATTGCCTCATTTTGTCTGGCCTCCCCATTTCAGCCATATAAAGAGCTATAAAGAAAGACAAGGGCGGAATAACCTCTAAATAAAAGATGAGGTAATTTTGGAGGCACATTAGAGTTTTATGTGTATTATGGCTTTGTGTGTGTGTGTGTTTGTATGTGTGTGTAGGCCTGTGAAGGGCTGCCGTGTCTGCAGTCCGGGAGCTGTCACCTGGCATTTTCCGCTTTACGGCAACACTCATAAAACGCAAGCGTTTGAGATGCAAATGGGAAAGAGAATGGCCATGCCTAATGCTGCAGGTTGGGAAATAAGGTAGGAAGAGATGGAAAGGAGAGAGAGAGAGAGAGAGAGAGAGCTTGTTTCTTTAGCAGTTGTGTCCCTCACCAGTGCATCATTTTTATTGCTCCGAAAAATACATACTGAATAAAGATGATCAAGAATGGGGGGAAGGAAAAAATAATTAAAAAAAAGATCTGTCTCTTAGGAAAGATGTGCCAATAAACTGCCATTGCATTGTAAGAGGAATGATGGAAACTTATGGTTTGTTTTTTGGGGGAGGGGTGGCTGCTCAATGTCAGAGCATTTGTTTTGCCAGCACAAGGTCCCAGGTTCAATCCTGGGCATCTCCAGGTAGGGTTGGGACTGAGAGACGCCTGTCTGAATCCCTGGAGAGCGGCTGCCAAATCTGTGTAGATGCTACTGAACTAGATGGACCATTGCCATCCTGGGCTCCTGCTGGGAGGAAGGGCGGGATATAAATCAAATAATAAATAAATAGGTCTGACTTAGTATAAGAAGAGCTTCTTAGGTTCCTATGTTTTTAAAGGCTGCATGCACATTGTACATTTAAAGCACATTGCCCCTCAAAGAATCCTGGGAACTGTAGTTTGTTAAGCATGCTGGAAATTGTAGCTCTGTGAGGGGTAAACTGCAGTTCCCAGGATTCTTTGGGGGGAGTGATGTTTTTTAAATTAATTGTGTGTAGACAGCCAGAGTCTGCTAAGGCAGACAATAGGTTTTATTTTATTTTTATTTTTTGAAAGGGTTGAAGGTGGCAGTTCTGTCCTGTATTTCAATAAATATCCCTCTTTTCCATTTATTTATTTGTTGGGTGGATCAATTTATTTATTTAACTTTATAACGCCCGCCCTTCACCAATGGTGCTGGGACAGATGACATATACATGTTTTTAGATGTTCTTATATTTGTTCCTATTTTATTTTTAAATTGTATTGTTTTGTTACTTTGTTGTTTGCTGTCCTGGGCTCCTTTAGGGGTAGAGGGCAGGAAAAAAATGTAGTAAATAAATACTTGTAAAACAGAACAAAATATTACACAACATCTGGAATATATAAAAACCAATTCAAACACAATGTTCATATATACAAAAACTCGGCCAGCACACTTAGGTCATAAATTACATGGCAGCAATTCAGGGTAAGCTGCTGATTTGCTTCCAGGCCATGTTCAAGGTTCTTGTGTTATTTCACAAAACCAGAAACAACTTGGGCCCAATGTAAGTATTTAAAAGCAGTATCATGGCTTCCCCCAAAGAATCCTAGGAACTGCAGTTTAAGGTGCTGAGAGTTGTTAGGAGACCCCTATTCCCCTCACAGAGATACAGTTTTCAGAGTTCTTTGACCATTAAACCACTTGGGCAGTTGTAACTCTGTGAGGGGAATAGGGGTCTCCTAACAACTCTCAACCTACGGCCATACTACCCTGAACATGCCTGATATCGTCTGATCTTGTAAGCTAAGCAGGGTCAGGCCTGGTTAGTACTTGAATGGGAAACTACCTGGGAATACTGGGTGCCGTAGGCTTAGAGGAAGGCAGTGGTAAACCATCTCTGAATACCTCATGAAAACCCTATGGATATATCTAAAAAAGATTCATAGGGTCATCATAACTCGTAATCGACCTGAAAGCATATAACAATAACAACTCTCAGACCCTTCACAAACTACACTTTCCAGGATTCTTTGGGGGAAGCCATGACAGTTTCAAGGGGCATCATTCTGCTTGTCATGTATAGTACAGATGGGGCCTACCTTAAGGAACGCCTGATTCCTTATGCTTCATCTCGGTCACTGAGGTCCTCTGGCACTTCTGGTGGTGCCCCATGCCCCTGAGGTTTGGTTGGCTTTTACCAGGATCTGAATCTTTAGCATGGCTGGACTTTCCCTGTGGAACTTCCTGCCTGTAGAGGTCCTGGCTTGAGTCATCCCTGCCTTCTTTTAGGTGTCATTTGAAAACTGTATTGTTTGGGTTGGCCTTTGGAATGTGCATTATGAAGCATGCTATTGACCCAATAATTGTGCATTGGCTGTGGATTTATACTGGGCCATCTGCACATCGTTCTACTGTGTAAGTTGTTCTGTGTTACTGCATTATTGCCATCTGGAGGGGCACTTGGGCTATGGCACAACAAAAGAGGGGCAATCTTCCCCGTCCCTGGAAACATTTGTGGTATAGTTACTGGATTTCAGCAGCAAGTTACAGGACACACACTGGTCAGGAACAAACCAGAATATTCGTCATGAAAATTTTGCAGGCGCAAACAGTATTGAAAGTAGGATCATATATAGCACCCCCAATGTCATCATGAGCACAATAAAGAGGGTGTGAGGGTTGTTAGGAGATGCCCCCCCCGATTCCCTTCACAGAGCTACAATTCCCAGAGTTCCCTGGGAAGAGGGATTGATTCTTAAACCACTTTGGCAATTGTAGCTCTATGAGAGGAATGGGGGTCTCCTAACAACTTCCAGCACCCATAACAAACTAGAGTTTCTAGGATTCTTTGGGGAAGCCATGACGGTTTAAAGTAGAATAATAATGCTTTAAATGTATGATGCAGATGGGGTCTCATTTTCAAAGCACCCTTAGGATTTACAGTATTCGGGAATGAAGGAGGAACAGAGTGCCTCTGAGCATATTCTGAGCCCCAAGAATTGAGATCATAGTTCTTTCATACATGATTCCCCCCTGCAAGCTTTCCTCATTTCAGTTGCCTAATTTAGTGTTGGTATTGTTAGAAATTCTTCCTGATCTAGTGCAGATCACGTGATACAGAGCTCTACCAGTAGACAGACACCACAAATCTATCTTCTGCTTATTTTTCTGGTTTACATAATTAGAGGAGCCTCAGAGAATAGAGGATATGGCCACCTCGGCACACCTGCAGAGTTTATATTACAATCTGGACGTGTACTGAAGTCTTTGAGCAGATTGCCATTGCCCTCAAATCCTCCTTATTGTGGGCTTCCTACAGGCAGTTCCTTGGTCACTGTGGGAGACAGAGTACTGGACTAGACAGGCCTTTGATCTGATCCAGCAGGGCTCTTCTTACATCCTTATGTTTCAAGTTCCCAGATGATCTGGGGAAAAAAAAGATAACTTGTATTGATCCACATCCAGCACACATTTAAAGCACATGACTAAAGAATCCTGCCCCCTCTAGGATGCACACGTTAACGTGGTGAAGGGGTTTGAGAGTGTTTAAGAAACGGAGAGCAATGCTGTCAGGAGTCTAGACCAAGAGGCTAGACTCCTAGTAGGGACACCCAAGGCAGAATGGTCAAAGCTGAGACACCAGACTAAGATGCATCCAAACTCAGAGGAAGGCAATGGTAAACCACCTCTGAATACCTCTTACCACGAAAACTCTATGAACAGAGCATCCAAAATACAACATGAGATAGTGCTGGAAGATGAGACCCTCAGGTCAGAAGACACTCAGTGAGCTACTGGGGAAGGACAAAGGACAAGTACGAGTAGCACTATGACTAATGACACAGCTGGGTCAAAGCCGAAAAGAAACCCAGAGGCTAATACGCACAGATGCGA
This sequence comes from Rhineura floridana, assembly GCF_030035675.1. Classification (NCBI taxonomy): domain Eukaryota; kingdom Metazoa; phylum Chordata; class Lepidosauria; order Squamata; family Rhineuridae; genus Rhineura; species Rhineura floridana. Next base: position 305,328,304 of record NC_084480.1, on the reverse strand, counting down.
AAGGAGAGTCCGGAGTTGTGCGACACACACAATAGGAACATGGAATGTGAGAAGCATGAACCAGGGACAGTTAGACATTGTGAAGCAAGAAATGGAACGTATTAACATTACAATACTTGGTGTGAGTTAATTAAAATGGACAGGAATGGGACATTTTCAATCAGGCAACTACAAAATATTTTATGCAGGAATGATAAATTAAGAAGAAATGGGATTGCTTTAATAGTGAGAAGTGATGTAGCAAAAGCAATTAGGAGCTACAACGCAAGGTCTGAGCAAGTGATATCAATGAGATTAAACGAGAAACCTATTAACATAACCATAATCCAAGTCTATGTCCAACGGCAAACACAGAAGAAGAGGAATTGGAGAGATTTTATGTAGAAGTACAGGAAGAAATTGATCACCCACCAAAACAAGTTGTGCTGGTAATCATGGGGGACTGGAATGCAAGAATAGGGAATGGAGAAGAACTAGGAATTGTGGAGAAATGGGGCTTAGGAGATAGAAATGAAGCAGGAGAAAGACACTGAATTCTGTGAAGCCAATAATTTGTTTCTTGTGAACACATTTTTTGAGCAACTGAAAAGAGAACTGTACATGTGGACATCACCAAATGGTCAGTATAGGAATCAAATTGATTATATAATAGGTAGCAGAAGATGGAGAAGTTCCATACTTTCTGCAAAAACAAGACCAGGAGCAGACTGTGGTACAGATCAAGAACTGGTTATATCAAAAATCAGAGTAACGCTAAAGAAGGACATCAAAGCAATCACAAAGCCAAAATACAATTTAAATAATATCCCAGAAGAATATAAAGATCAAATAAGGAACAGATTTGAGGCTTTACACATAGTTGACAGAGAACCAGAAGAACTATGGAGTGAAGTCAGAGACATTATCAGGGAAGAATGCAGGTGCCAGACGACCTCTCCAACTGACTGGTTTCGTTCTTGTTAAATTTTCTGCATTTTCATCATTTGGTAGCTGCAGTGAAGCAGATACTGTTTTAAATAACAGGTGGGTATTAAAGAAAAAGATAGCCACTACTAGAACTGGTAAGATATGAACAAAGCTGGTTTCTATGCAATTTGAGTGCCATCTTGGTTTCATTGGTTTTCCAGGCGTTACAAGTTAGCTGGAAACTTGTACATGCAGACATCTAGTGGCGGAACAATACACTGCTCAATAATTAAACACCCCCTGCCTCCTATCCAGTGCTCAAATTATGGGGGATGGGTGAGATGGCTGCTTCCTTAGCAGATTTTGTGGCTGCAACATCACACATGTTTTTTCCCTCTCCCACTCCTTGCTTTGCTTAACAATCCAGCCTGATGAAGAGGTCTGAAGAACTCAAAAGCTTGCTCACTATTTTATAACATATTAAATTGGTTTTATTTATTTATTTATTTGCCTAACTGTGGATTTTGTTTTGAAGGTTATGGGGAGCACGATTTGGCTACATTTGATGAGAGTCTTGGGTGGGGCTTGTGATTTCATTAAGGATTCCCTGACCTTTTTCTCCCATAATTTGAGTACTTCCTTCCTGTTTTTCCTGCCCCCAGGTGACCGTCTGCCAATGTAGTAGAATGGCTAGTCTTGGGGTGGGGAGATCTAGTTTCATTTCCCCAGTCATGAAGCTCATTGGGTGGCTTCGGGCAAGTCACTATTAGCCTAACCTACTTCATGGGATGGACCATAGCTCAGTAGTGCAGAAGGTTCCAGGTCAAGCTGGGAGGTCGGCCTGAAACCCCTAAGAGCTGCTGGCAGCTATTGTAGACAATAAGCTAGATGGACCAATGGTCTGAGAATAAGGCAGTATCCCACGTTATCGTGAGGATCACGTTGCACAGCCCCGTGTGCAACTCCATGACTTCCTTGGAGGGAGTGCAAGATACATGCCAAATGAATTTTGAAAATGATACAAAAAAGGATCATTAGACACAGCAGTGATCTGGCATAGAACATATTAGATGGCTTTTTATGCTACCACTAGCCCATTATTTACTCATTTAGGGCACAATCCAACAGCTATTTACACCAGGCTGAGGTGAGTTGGATATGGCACAACCCTGGCTGAGCTGGCTGGGTCCTGGCTCAGCTGGGCTACACCAGACTATGCCGGCAGAAACCTCTTATCCTGGCTCAGCCATGGCTGAGTCGGGACCCAGCTAACTCCACCAGAGGTCTGCCAGGGAATCCCAGCCCGTTGTAAGGGCAGCCAGCAGAGTCCACCAGAAAGCCTACAAAAGGGATATCCAGGTCCCATTTGGCTCCCTCCTGCGAGAAAAGGGGTGGTGGAAGGAAATACGCGTTTACTTTCCTTCTGCTGTGTCCTGCTGGCACAGCCAGCATCCTGCCCCCCAAGAGGCCTCCGAGTGGCAGCCTCCGACAAGTTGGATTGCTCTATGAAAGCATTTTAATCTCGCTCTTCAGCTAAGAAATGCTCCCAGTGTGGCTTACAAAAATCAGTTATATGACAGTTATGATCCTCAGGCTTACCATCAAAAAGACACAACACAACAGGAAAAAGGATGGAGAAGAAATAGGGCATGATAATGGCAAGTAGTTCGTTTGAACAGATGGTTGGGAATATATTGCTGTGAGTTTGGGGGTTGGAATTGATGATCCTTGTGGGTCCCCTTCCAGCCTCTGATTTGGAATCCTGTGCCTTGGGGTAAGGGGCTGGCTCTGCTGGAGTTTCTTTTGTTAAGCTAATAGAGTGGCCAGGTTGTTAATGGGCCTGTTAGATGCCCAGCAACTGGTGAATGGGCCAGGAAGACCCTTTTATCATTGAAACTCTTCAGGAGAGCTAGCAGAGGTTTGTGCTTTGAGTGTTTTTAGAGAGTCTAGAGAACTGCTGGGAACTGGAGGCAGGCGGAGAGGCTGGCTCTCTGCATGATGGCTTTACGATGCATCCTGTAAACACTAATGGAAAAGCTGGATATTGGACTGCTGATGCCTTGAACTCCTCCATCCTAAACTCAGGTTGGAATGCGTGTCAATGAATAAACCATATTTCATAAAGACTACACAGTCTCTGCTGACCTTCCCAAAGGAAACCAAGCCCAGGAGGAGCACAGGGACCCCTGAAATCTCATCACTCGGAGATTGGGGAGGCACGCAACAATATTATGAACTACTACTCTTAAGCAGCTGTTTTGATGGTTTGAAGATCACATTAGAGCAGGCTGGCAAAATGGGTGGCCTGCCAAGCTGAATTTGTTATTAACAACAACAAAAAAAAACATGAAAGAGAAAGGTTTTAACTTGGTGCCTCAAGGACCACAGTGCTGGGGCCTGGCAGTCCTTCCTAGGGAGGCCATTCCATAAAACTGGCACCAAATCTGAAAGGCTGTGCTCCTTGTGGATACTCACCAAACCTCCAAAGTTAGGGGTACCCAAAGCAAGGACTTAGATGTTGAACTGAATGTACAAAACAGTACATGAGAGCAAGGAGAAGCATTTCTTAAGGTACTTATGTCCCAAACCATTTAGGGCAGGTGTAGCCAATGTGATGTCTTCCAGATGTTGCTGTATTGCAAGTCCCACCATCCTTAACTATTGGTCTTTCTGTCTGGGGATGTTGAGAGTTGGAGTGAAGCCGCATCTGGAGGGCACCCTGTTGGTTACTCCTGGTTTAGAGCTTTGAAGGTAAGCCAGAACCTTTAGTGGAGCCTTCAGACAGATAGGCAGCCAGTGCGCGTCATACAAAATTGGAGTAATATGCTCCATTTGACTAGTGGGAACCATCAACTTATTGGCAATGCTTTGCACCATTTGAAGATTCCAAATGTGTTTCAATGACAGTCCCGTGTGGAATACATTAAAGTAGTCAAATCCAGAGGTTACTGAGGCATGAACACAGCTGATCAAATTGCCAGATGCTTTACAACCACTCTCTTTTTGCAGTGTAGGTAAACAGCAAAAACAGGTGATTTATTGAGCCCACATTCATGGCCTGTGTGTTGCGTTAGAGAGACTGTTGTGGGCCTGTATTATTTAGGACAGAGTTCAAATGAAATCAGTGCAAGAACTTGCATGAAATTCTTTTCACAGTCTTTTATGTCTCCGTACTGGTTTGTGATTGGATGATCCAGAGATGCAGCAAAAACTAGCTAGTTTTAGAGGGGCTGCTTTCTTCATTGACCCTTGGCCAAGATCTGTACAGAATGATAGTGGGTGGGCTCCTTGGAGGCTGAATGCATTCTTACCTCTCATACTCAAGTATACAAGTGAAGTGGGCCTTCCTTTTTAATTCAGATAAAGTGAGCTTCTTTTATCAGATTGAAATAGATGTATATTTAAAGAGACTTGCCCCATTGCATCTGGTATTCTGCCATTTTCTTTTTTCTTGGTTGGCTGTTGTTCTGGCCAAAATACTCACTGAAAAGCAGTGCAATTAATAACGATAAATCTAATCAAGAGAGCATGGCTGTTCATGTACTTAGCAACATGGTTCATTGATCTTATCAATGGGAGGCTGCATTTTGGGAGATAAGAGGACAAAAGGAAATGGTAAGCCATGCTTATAAGCTTGCAAGTAGCCTTAATGTGAGAGACAATTAAAATGACAAAGAGTGCTTATTTTTTAAGACAAAAATCTATGTGACAATTAGTAGGACTAATGCAATCTCTAGCATCAAGAGGAATGGCAGTTGCTTTGCTGGCAAAGCCAACTGCTGAAGGATATTCAAGTAGTTCTTGATCCTGCAATAGATTCCGGGTGGGCCCATCCAGACCACATCAAAGTCCACCAGGCTTCATGTTAGCAGAATTCCCAGCCACCTAAGTCTGGGGAAGACTCTGGCCATAACACATGACAGATATAATGTAACTAGGTGGAAAGGAGCAGAGAACACAGGAATATAGAAGGCTTGCTATCAGGACTGTAAGTAAAGACAACAATCCTACAGTCAAAGCCTGGAAAATGGTAACCTCTTCCTGGCAAGCTGACACAAACAAATATAATGTTCCAGGACTGCCAACCAACCAGGGGAAAAAAACCTAGCTGGGCTGTGTTATATCAACCTTGTGATTCCCACCTTTTTAGCTATACACCAGGGATAGCCAACATGGTGCCCTCCTGATGTTGCTGGCCTATATTTCCATCATCCTTAATCATTGGCTATGTCCGCTGTGACTGAAGAGCAGAGCTTGGAAAAGTTCCTTTTTTGAACTACAACTCCCATCAGCCCCAGCCAGCATGGCCACTGGATTGGGCTGGTGGGAGTTGTAGCTCAAAAAAGGAACTTTTCCAAGCTGTGCTGAGGAGTACTATAGTCTGACAACATCTGTGAGGCACCATGCTGGCTGACCCTGCCCGAGGTGCATACACACCATAAACGAAGTACATAAAGCACATGACTTTCCCCCACAGATCCTGGGAACTGTGGTTTACCCCTCCCAGAGGTACAATCCCCAGCAGTCTTGACAAATGGCAGTTCCCAGGATTCTTTGGAGGAAGTCGTGTGCTTTAAATGTATGGTGTGTATGTGCAGCCTCAGACTCTGTTTATTATAGAGTTACAGACATTACTGGGAGCGGTCACAACATGACAGCAAGCAGTTCATGTAACCAATGGTGCTCCAACAACAAACATGTCAGTGGTGGCTGGTGACTCCATGCCAGTAGGGCAGTGGAATCCGTACCAGGTTTTAGTTAGAACTTTAAAGAATCACCTTTCAGCACCTTGGGCAGCTCCTTGAAAGTTTGGACTAAAGCCTGGAGTGGATTCTACTACCCCACTGACATGGAGTCATCAGCCGCCACTGCACGTCGTAAAGTATTAAGGGGGAACATGAGCCCCATTGATGTCCTCTGGGAATTGGGAACCTTTGCACAGAATTGGTGGGCCTTTTTTGTTTAGGGAATACAATGCACATGGTCAAGATGAAGAAAACTGGGAGATAATTGTCTAAATTGGCCACACTGGCTGTGGGACAGATGGGATCTGGAGTCCAACCACATCTGGAGGGTACCACATTGGCTAACGTAAGAACTCTGCTGGATGAGGCTAAAAGGCCCATTGAGTCCAGCATCCTGTTCTGGCCGATCAGATACCTCTGGGAAGCCCGCAAGCAGGACCTGAGTGCAAGAGCACTCTCCCTTCCTGCAGTTTCCAGCCAATGGTATTCAGGGACATACTGCCTCTGGCAGAAGACCAGGTTACTCCATCCATTAAGAGATATCCTAGTGAAGTTAATATGTGTTTTAACGAAGCACCAACTTCTTTATTATAAATATAGATAAATAAAATGATGAAAGCCTTTGTTGTGCTCGTGCCCTAATTGTGAGGTCCCTGGAGCCATCTTGTTGGCCACTGTGGGAAGGAGAATGCTGGTGGTCTAGATGCTTTTCTGGTCTGATCCATCAGAGCTCTTCTTGAAGTTTTATGTCGTAATAGCCCTTCCACCAGGAGCATGTAGACAGTTGCCAAGGATAGCGCCTGGCAAGCATCGGCACCAAATGAAGGAACCAATATGGGTAAGTAGAAGGACCCAAGTGTGTTTGTATTCCATAGGGACCAGTGGCACTGTAGGACAATGGATATTTGGGTTCATCCAGGGACTCTGAAAGCATTTTTAAGGTGCGGGAGCTCATAAGAACATAAGAACATAAGAAGAGCCCGCCAGATCAGGCCAGTGGCCCATCCAGTCCAGCACCCTGTTCTCACAGTGGCCAACCAGGTGCCTGGGGGAAGCCCGCAAGCAGGACCCAAGTGCAAGAACACTCTCCCCTCCTGAGGCTTCCGGCAACTGGTTTTCAGAAGCATGCTGCCTCTGACTAGGGTGGCAGAGCACAGCCATCATGGCTAGTAGCCATTGATAGCCCTGTCCTCCATGAATTTGTCTAATCTTCTTTTAAAGCCGTCCAAGCTGGTGGCCATTACTGCATCTTGTGGGAGCAAATTCCATAGTTTAACTATGCGCTGAGTAAAGAAGTACTTCCTTTTGTCTGTCCTGAATCTTCCAACATTCAGCTTCTTTGAATGTCCACGAGTTCTAGTATTATGAGAGAGGGAGAAGAACTTTTCTCTATCCACTTTCTCAATGCCATGCATAATTTTATACACTTCTATCATGTCTCCTCTGACCCACCTTTTCTCTAAACTAAAAAGCCCCAAATGCTGCAACCTTTCCTCGTAAGGGAGTCGCTCCATCCCCTTGATCATTCTGGTTGCCCTCTTCTGAACCTTTTCCAACTCTATAATATCCTTTTTGAGATGAGGCGACCAGAACTGTACACAGTATTCCAAATGCGGCCGCACCATAGATTTATACAACGGCATTATGATATCGGCTGTTTTATTTTCAATACCTTTCCTAATTATTGCTAGCATGGAATTTGCCTTTTTCACAGCTGCCGCACACTGGGTCGACATTTTCATCGTGCTGTCCACTACAACCCCGAGGTCTCTCTTCTGGTCGGTCACCGCCAGTTCAGACCCCATGAGCGTATATGTGAAATTAAGATTTTTTGCTCCAATATGCATAATTTTACACTTGTTTATATTGAATTGCATTTGCCATTTTTCTGCCCATTCACTCAGTTTGGAGAGGTCTTTTTGGAGCTCTTCGCAATCCCTTTTTGTTTTAACAACCCTGAACAATTTAGTGTCATCAGCAAACTTGGCCACTTCACTGCTCACTCCTAATTCTAGGTCATTAATGAACAAGTTGAAAAGTACAGGTCCCAATACCGATCCTTGAGGGACTCCACTTTCTACAGCCCTCCATTGGGAGAACTGTCCGTTTATTTCTACTCTCTGCTTTCTGCTTCTTAACCAATTCCTTATCCACAAGAGGACCTCTCCTCTTATTCCATGACTGCTAAGCTTCCTCAGAAGCCTTTGGTGAGGTACCTTGTCAAACTCTTTTTGAAAGTCTAAGTACACTATGTCCACTGGATCACCTCTATCTATATGCTTGTTGACACTCTCAAAGAATTCTAAGAGGTTACTGAGACAGGACTTTCCCTTGCAGAAGCCATGCTGTCTCTGCTTCAGCAAGGCTTGTTCTTCTATGTGTTTAGTTAATCTTAGTTAATCTAGCTCAAGGGAGTCAGGATTAATAACAGAATCACAGAGTTGCAAGGGACTGTATGGAAAGGGCCAGTGTGGTGTAGCAGTTAGAATGTCAGACTGGGACCTGGGAGGCCAGAGTTCAGATCCCCACTCAGCCATGAAGCTTGCTGGGTGACCTAGGGGTAATCACCATCTCTTGGTCTAGTCTACCCTACATGGTGGTTGTGAGGATAAAATTGGGAAGAGGAGAACGATGTTTGTTCCTTGGGGGAAAGGTGGGATATAAATGCAATAATAAATAAATAAAGGCTGCTTTGGTCCCAGGTTCAGTCTCTGGCAGCTGTAAACAGGGCTGCAAAAGGCTGCTGTCTGAAACCTTGCAGAGTTGCTGCCCTTCAGTATGAACAATATCAAGCTATACTCAATATAAGGCAGCTTCCTATCAGCCTATGAGCTCAAAGGTCATCTATTCCCAATCTGTGCTGATGAGTCTCCGACAGGTGGCCACCAAGCTCTGCTTAAAAACCTCTAACCAAGTGGAGTCCACCTGGATGATATGGATTATCTGGATCCATTTCAATCTGGTTTCAGGCCTGGCTATGGGACGGAGATGGCTTTGGTTGCCTTGGTGGATGACCTATGCAGGGGGAGCTGGACCTGGACCTGGACAGGGGGAGTGTGTCTCTGTTGGTTCTACTGGACCTCTCAGCGGCTTTCAATACCATCGATCATGGTATCCTTCTGGGCTGCCTTGCCGAGATGGGACTTGGGGGCACTGTGTTACAGTGGCTCCAGTCTTTCCTGGAGGACCGAACCCAGAAGGTGGTACTGGGGGACTCCTGCTCAACCCCCTGGCCATTGACCTATGGGGTCCCTCAGGGTTCCGTTTTGTCCCCCATGTAATTTAACATCTACATGAAACCGCTGGGAGAGGTTGTCCGGGGTTTTGGGGTTCGGTGCCATCAGTATGCCGATGACACTCAACTCTATTTCTGTTTTCCACCTGAAGCCAAGGAAGCCATACAGGTCCTAAATCAGTGTCTGGCATCAGTGATGGACTGGATGAGGGCAAAGAAGTTGAGATTAAATCCTGATAAAACAGAGGTACTCCTGGTCAATCGGAGGGCAGATCAGGGAATAGGGATTCAACTGGTGCTGGATGGGGTTGCACTCCTCCTGAAGTCTCAGGTTCGCAGTTTGGGTGTACTCTTGGACTCAGCTTTGAATTTGGAGGTCCAGATTACTGCTGTATCTAGGAGCGCATTTGCCCAATTAAAACTGGTGCGCCAGCTGCACCCGTTCCCGGAGCTGCCTGATCTGACTAGGGTGATGCATGCCTTGGTTACATCCCACTTAGACTACTGTAACGCGCTCTACGTGGGGCTGCCTTTGAAGACTGTTCGGAAACTTAAATTGGTACAAAGAGCTGCAGCCAGAGTGCTAACCGGGGCTGGTTACAGGGACCATACAACTCCCCTGTTACAACAGCTCCACTGGCTGCCAATTTGTTTCCAGTCACAATTTAAAGTGCTGGTTTTGACCTACAAAGCTCTATACGGCTCAGGTCCAGGCTATTTGACAGATCGTATCTCCCTACATGAACCTGTCCGGGATTTGAGATCTTCAGGTGAGGCCCTTGTGCTCCCCACACCTTCGCAAGTACATATGACACGGACACGAGATAGGGCTTTTTCGGTGGCCGCCCCTAGGCTGTGGAACTCCCTTCCGAGTGAGGTGCGATTAGCTTCCTCCTTGCCATCTTTCCGGCGACAAGTAAAGACTGTTTTATTTCAACAGGGATTTGGGATAGAGAACGACCAAGATTATTTATTTATTTATTTATTTTATTTTATTTATTTCATTTTTAAACCGCCCATAGCGAATAGCTCTCTGGGCGGTGAACAAAACAAGATTAAAATACAATATTACAATAAAATCACAATAAAATCAGCAACAAGTTAAACGAAAAAAAAAATTAAATGAAACACATTGAACATTAAAATGCCTGGGAGTATAGCCAGGTCTTAACCTGGCGCCTAAAAGAAAGAACCGAAGGCGCCAGGCGTATCTCCACAGGTAGGCTGTTCTGTCATAGGATTGGTGACTACAGTATATGATTTTATTATTTTAAATTGTCCACTGTTTTTAACATATGTTTTATGGTTTTTAATTTTTCTCATAGTTTAATTCTATTTTAATTGTATATTTCTGTATGTTTTAATGGTGTTGTTTTTAGTTGTAAGCCACTCTGAGTCCTATTGGAAAAAGGGCGGGGTAGAAATAAAGTTTATTATTATTATTATTATTATTATTATTATTATTATTATTATTATTATCATCATCATCTTTGAAGGCAATCTGTCCAGCTGTCAAAAAGCTAGTGTTGTTAGGAAGTAAGTTCCCCTTTCTCATATGTTTTTGGACCAGCACAAAAGAAACTTCCTTCCAAGTGACAGACCTTTAAATATTTGCAAATGATTATCGTGTCATCTCTTCGTCATCTCTTCACAAGGATGTGATGAATTTGGCCTATTTTTCAGGCACATTTTAACATTTGCTTATTTAAGAGGCAAATAATAAAGTTATAAGCTCCCCTCCCCCCAACATTGTCCCAAAAGTAATCAAAGCATCATTTTTCCCCCTTGAGATATATATAGAAATTAATGCTAAAATCAGTTAGACATAAACTGATTTATGTTTACTCAGACATAAACATGCATAGGATTGGTTAGTTAGTTTACACCTATGTGTATGTAAGTGTGTGTTTCAAAAAGTGATGGCCATTTGTACTAACTGTTTTGATGCTGTGAACTAAATTTGTTTTGCATTCCTGAACATATAAGAGATAAGGCAGGCTGTGCTGTCTACACTGTGATGTCATCAGGCTTGGAATATTAACCCAATTGTTGCTGGAATAAGAAGTGGTTTTTTTTTTCTTCGTGGTTTTAAGAATGGCAATCAAGAAAGTGGCTGAGATCCTGGAAGTAATTATGTTTCAGAAAATAATGGATGAGATTGAGATAACGAAACAAACCCTGAGACAGGGTAGACAGGAGATGAAAATTGAATTTGGCAAAATGAAGCAGGAGCTTAAAGAAATAGGGGATCTTGTGAGAGAGGAGGTTGATGAGATCAGAGATACAACTGGACAAGCATTAGAAGATGAAAAAAGAAAAATTAAAGGGAAGATGCAAGCCCTGGAGATTGGAACAAATGTGGAACTGGAAAAAGACTTGGAGTTTATGGATATTAGAGATAAAATTTACTGTTTGGAATTCAACGTTGTCTCTGAAGAAATTAATGAAGATATTAGAGATAAAGTTATCAATGTCTTGGATAAATTTCTGGACTGGAATGATGTGATGGAGCTTGTCATAGAAAAAATCTATGGAATTAATTACAGATATGTGACAATGGAAAAACTCTCAAGAGATGTGCCAGTGCATTTCGTAAAAAAGAAGAACAGAGATATGACTTTACAACAATATTTCAGCAACACATTCAGAATTGATGGCAAGGAAATATTTGTGATAAAGGAAATTCCCATCACACTCTTATTATATGACTATGGCTATGACAGCAAGATTATTATGGGATATTGATAATGGAAGAATGGCTAATGAAATTACTGGATTTAACAGGATTATTGAAGATGGAAGATGGAATTAACATTGATAATGGAAGAGTGGCTATTGAAATTATTGGACCTAACAGATTTGATGAGATGGATTAATCGACATGTTTATTTGGAGAAAAATTGATAGATATATTTCTCAAGGAATTGAAACCTCTCTTTGACTTTTTGTGGAAAGAATAAAGTAATGTTTATGAGATTTGATGATTAATTAAGATAACTACTGGAGGAAAGTGATTTTGTAATATAATTTAAGAGACAGGTTTGTTATATATTGTAGACCTCTAACTGATCTGCGACAAATCGGAAGTCAACATTTTATTTTATTGTTTAATTATTTTTGTTTTGTTTTGTTTTGTTTTTGAAAATTTGAATAAAAATTAATGATAAAAAAAAGTGATGGCCATTTGTAAATGGGTGCAATAGTAAATTAGGAATTAAATTGAAATGTACTGAAAAGACACGGTTATATATTAAAGAATGGTAGAAGATCAGTCAATGTGGTGCCATCCAGATGTGACCCCGCTGCTGAAAGAATTGCACTGGCTGCCCATTTGCTATCAGGCCAAGTTCAAGGTTCTAGTTTTGGTGTACAAAGCCCTGTACAGCTTGGAACCAGGATACCTGAAAGACTGTCTTATCCCTTATATACCCAGTCGATCACTGCACTCTGCAGGTGAGGGCCTCCTGCAGATCCCATCTTATCAGGAGGTCTGTTCTGCGCAACAGAGGAAACGGACCTTTAGTGTGGCGGCACCTGCCCTGTGGAACTCCCTACCCTTAAATATTAGGCAGGTGCCATCTCTGCTATCTTTTTGGCACCTACTGAAGACCTTCCTCTTTCAACAAGCCTTTTAAGTTGAGACCTTATCCTAGTCTGCTTCTGTGTTGGAATTGCTTTTTAATAAGTTTTTTTAACCTTTTTTTTTTAAAAAAAAACATGATTTTAACCTTTTAAAAAAAGATTCTTCAAAGCTTTTTAAAAAAATGTTTTTTTTTAAAGTTGTTTTGTTTTAATGTATTAGTGTGCCATAGTGGTTAGTGTGTTGGACTACGACCTGGGAGACTAGGGTTCAAATCCCCACACTGCCATGAAGCTCACTGGGTGACCTTGGGCCAGTCACTGCCTCTCAGCCTCAGAGGAAGGCAATGGTAAACCACCTCTGAATACTGCTTACCAAGAATACTGCATACCATAGGGTCACCATAAGTTGGAATTGACTTGAAGGTAGTCCATTTCCATTTCCCAAAGTCTGTTTTTATGATGTTTTAAAGTTTTTAGTGCTTTTGTTTGCTGCCCTGGGCTCTTGCTGGGAGGAAGGGCAGAATATGAATCAAATAATAAAATGAGTAAATGTTGTCGGACAGAGCTTGGAAAAGTTACTTTTTTGAACTACAACTCCCATCGGCCCCAGCCAGCATGGCCACTGCATTGGGCTGATGGGAGTTGTAGTTCAAAAAAGTAACTTTTCCAAGCTCTGTTGTTGGACTACAACTCCCCATCATCCCTGACTATGGGCCATGGTGGCTGGAACCGATGGGAGTTGGGGTCCAACAACAACTAGAAGTTACCATGTTGGCTACCTGTAAACAAGAAGCTCACTGATCAGAGCTCATCCTCTCCATTTTCAACCTCAACTCTCTTTCCATACATTCTCACCTTTCAGCTGAGCTCAGCTCCTCCCTCGGTAGCAAAGCTCTACTCTCAAGGAGCTGCAATCGAGAGGCTGTAATTGTTCAGTTGATAGCTAGATCCTAGTGAACAGGCTGTAATTCCCTCTTTTATCAGTCAGCCTTGACTGTGACAGCAGTCTTTTTTGCCCAATCATCAAAGGAGAAGAGGGGCTTCAGCCCCCATGCCTAATCTGAAGGGGTCTCTAGACCCTTCTGCCCCCCCCTTATAGAGTGCCTGGGTACATCTGTGAGCAGTGTTTTTGTGTAAGTTTTGTGTGTTGTGTGTGAGAACAGTCCCAAAGGAGAGTGCTTGTCAACTTAGGTGTATGGATGAAAACCATGGCCACTTGCCTGGTGTATCGACATCCTTCAAGTTGCAATTATTATTGGCTTATTGCAGATGGTTTACAAGGAATAAACAAATCCTTCGTTCTCCTTTCCCTCTTGTCAGTTAGAATAAGACAAAGGAATTTAAGGGGGGGGAGCATTGGCTTGGTAGTCTTTTCATAGTTGCTAGGAGACCAGCATTAGCAGAAATGGAAACCCCAAATACAGATAACCATAGAAAACTATGAGGTCATCTGCTACTGAAAGAATCAAGTTATCATTAGGGGGGGAAATGTGCAAGCCACAAGCTCCACATCTTTTAATCATAAGGTCTAGACTAGAGTATTTCTATAAGGCATTTTCTTGGCATTCCAAGTAGTTAATTACATTATCTCTATAATCCTTACAGGCCAGGTTTGTTATCCCATGTATTAGAGAGGAACAATTGAGGCTGACTGATAGTGGCTTGTCAAAGGCCCCCCACTGAGTTCATGCCTTGATATTCTGTAGTAGCTGAGGGTCCGAGCTAGGAAGTCTCCAGTTCAAATCTTACCTTGGACAGGTCACATGACCTATCGAGGTGGCCTTTTCACACAGTGCATAGTTAAACTATGGAATTGGCCGGCACAATATCTAATGATGGCTATCAACTAAGGTGGTTTAAAAAGACAAATTTATAGAGGACAAGGCTATGAATGACTACTAGTCATAATGGCCATATATTAGGGCTGTGCACAGCCCCCCCTATCCATCCTGTATGGGCCCTGTGGAGGGATAATCTGCCCTGTCCCAAAGAGGGGGCCATCTGCCCCAACCCAGATTCATCCCTGAAGCTATTGGGTGTTTTTTAAAATAAAAATAAAAATATGGTCAGGAGTGGGAGGGAAGGAGACACTATGACTCCTTCTCCCCCCCCCCAACTGAGAGCAGGCAGGTAAAAGCAGTATTGTGCAGGATGAAATTGTTTTGCTGACCTGCTGGGAGGAAGGGCGGGCTATAAATCAAATCATAAATCAATCAATCAATACATTCCATCCTGTGCATTGTTGGTTGCTACTCCTTTGTGAGCAGCTTCTCTGCATGCAGGGCAACCACCTGTGAATGAGCAGCACCCAGTATCTCACAGGATGAATCCTCCCGCTTGAAGCAAGAGGATTTCCTACTGTGGGATGCTGTGGGGAGAGCTTTATGTTTTCCCATGGCCTGACTCAAACAATTTGCTGACGTGGGTGAGAGGTGACGCTTGTTATTAACACTATTTCCAAGAAGACTGTTGCTAATATAACAGGGTACAGAAAGCTGAAGTCAATCCCATCAAAGGGTCAATGTCATTAGGACTGGGCTCTAAGCTTGAAGTATTAGGAAGCCAGTGCTAATAATTAGGAAAGTAGTAACTTTTAAAATATATTCTCTAATTGTTTTTTCAATAATAATAATAATAATAATTTCCCAGAAAAAACATTGGTTTCCCTGGAATGAAGGTGACTGGAGACTATGGTGTCTTTAAGATATATAGTTTTATTTACACATATATACAACCTGAGCATAAGATGAAGGGGTTCTCAACATTAACAGCCCAACAAATCTTGCTTACCCCTCTATTTGGCACTGGTTAGGCCTCATCTTGAGTACTGCATCCTAGACACCACACTTTAAGATGGATGCAGACAAACTAGAACAAGTTTAGACGAGGCAATGAGGATGATCAGGGGACTAGAAACAAAGCCCTATGAGGAGAGACTGAAAGAACTGAGCATGTTTAGCCTTGAGAAGGCTAAACATGTTTAGCCTTGAGGTTGAGGGAAAATATGATAGCACTTCAAGTACTTGAAATGTTGCTGCACAGAGGAGGGCTCAAGTTGCAGGAAGCCAGATTTCAACTGAACATCAGGAAAACCCTCCTAACTGTTACATCAGTACAACAATGGGACCAGTGACCTAGGAGGTGGTGGGCTCTCCAACCCTGGAGGCATTCAAGAGGCAGCTGAGCAGTCACCTGCTGGGTATGTTTTAATTTGGATTCCTGCTTTGAGCAGGGCGTTGGACACGATGGCCTTACAGGGCCCTTTCAACTCTATGACTCTATGATTAGGCTTCTAGGGGAGGTTACCTTTGATTCAACACAGAGAGCAAGCCTCTGTCTTTCCAGCTCCAGTTCCACATCAGACTCAAACATCACAAAAAACTTCCTTTCCCCCCTAGGATGTGGGGAGCATTCCTCTTCCTATGGTAACACATCTGGTCTCTACCAAGTCTTCAAACATGTTAAATCAGGTCCATTAATTTAACAAAAAAACTGGCTTGACTAATTCAGCAGGTTTCTCTCCAGCAGAATTACAGGCTTGGAGGGTGCTAATAGACATCATCCATACCAACCCTCCCAATCCTATAATTATATTAAATAAACACCATTGAAAGTCCATAAAACAAGATGCAGGAAAAATTCAACAGGCCATGTGGTTCTTAGAATGTGCTGAGCCTTCTCTTAATGAGGACTCTATCGATCATATGGCTGAAAAGTTGTCAACTTCCTGTGAGCTACTGGCTGAGCTTCTATGATGTCATGGAATGTTTGCTTACACAAACACGGTAATAGCTGAGGGAATAGTGTTGGTCTGATGAAAAGCAGTGCTGTTTGTCTTGCCTATGGGAAGCATTTCATGGTAGGGAAGGCTGAGGAGACAGAAGGTTTATGGAAGATAAGGTCTGTTTAGTTGAGGAGCTGCATAGGCAGATGTCCAAGGAGTAGATAGAAAGGAAATGGGGAAGGAGACCAGGGCCAACCTAGACATTTTGCTGCCTGTGCTGAAGGACAAGATGGTGCCTCCCCACCTCCCAGATTGCAGCTAAACCTTATTTTGACACTAGTGATGGGACAGCATCCTCCACTGTACCTGAGGGAAGCTGGGTGGCTTAGAGAGCACAGGGCACATCCATCACATGGCAGTTGCACACAGAGCTCTGTCCATTCCCCACTCCTCAGCATCTGCCCTCTGAGAAGGCTGGCTCACTCTGCCTCATGCCAGGGACATATCAGGGCCCCTCCAGACTGGTGTTTTATTGCATGTGTTCGCAACACAGTAATGGTGCATAAGTAGTGGATTTATTCTACTTTAGTTTGTTCTGCAATGCTCCCCAATGCTCTCCCATTATTGTGGTCTGCAGGGGCTATAGTGCAACAAAAGCAGAATAAAAATAAACCAGACCATTTCTGGTATGGATAGGTACAGGATTTTAGCAGGAAGTTGTGGGATATCCACTGATTGGAAATGACACAGTGTGACCATTCCAAGACTTTTGCAGGGGCAAACCATATTGGGAACATGCGACTGCCTTGATAGCATCATAAGCACAAATCATCATGAATGTGCAATAAAAAGGATCTCTTACTCTGGTCTAGAGACTGTGTGCTGGTGATGTGAATTGTGGAGAGGGCTAACTTTCATATATTGATCTAAAATAATGAACTCAACAATCATTCGCCCAATCTTGAAACGGCTGGCTTTTAATCTGAAATTTTACTCAAATGCACAGGTGGCTTGGATTATGTGAGGAATGGGCTTTCGTATGCTGTCTTTGCTTAGACAGCACACAATTGGGTGCACAAGAAAGGTTAAGCAGCTTAGATTGATTACTCTTAGGGATCTCTCATCAGAGAAGCATATTCCAAAGTGTGACATGCCTTGTTCTGATGTACGGCAGTGAGAAACCCTCTCCAAAGAGGGCAAGTGGGTGATGGTGTGGGTGCTCAGTGTTACCCACAGTTGAATAAATCTCTCTGTGTGAACCAGATGTTTGCCCAGCCACTTTGGCAATCTTAAAACAGATCTGGAATCTCGTCAGGCAACACATAGCTGACTGTTTCCTCCCTCCCTTGATGAATGTATATCTATCTTGTCTCAGAGAGTGTCCTCCCCCCCAACCCCCACATACTACAACAAATGAGAGCCCTTTTTACACTAGAAAAATATTCTTTTTTAAAAAAAAGATGAAGATGATTTCTTTTTGGACTGAAAGACTTCTTTTCTTTTGACCTAGGACAGCCTTTCCCAACTAGTGGGCCACCAGATGTTGTTGGACCACAATTCCCATCTTTCCTGGCCATTGGCAATGCTGGCTGACGCTGATGGGAGTTGTGGTCCAGCAACACCTGGTGGCCCACTAGTTGGGAAAGGCTGACTTAGGACAATCCATTCAGAACCCTAGGCCCTTATCCAGCCTTCTCCAACCTGGTGCTGTTCAGATGTTTTGGACTGCAACTCCCATTAGCCTCAGCCAGTACAGGGCTGATGAGAGTTATGGTCCAAAACATGGACGGTGCCATGTTGGAGAAGGCTATACCCAGTGCTTTTTTTTGTGGTAAAAACCTATATCCATGAGTGTAGTCATCTGAGGTCTCAGCAGGTGATAGACCTGTTACTTTTTGGGGGGCAAGGTCCCAGCCAGGTCCCTATGTATGAGCCAATCAGCATGAAAAGGGAGTGTGTTAGCCACTGAGAAGTGTCCTTCTTAAGAGCATAAGAAGAGCCTGCTGGATCAGGCTAGCCCATCAAGTCCAGCATCCTGTTCTCACAGTGGCCAACCAGATGCCCTTGGAAATGTTCTTTCACTCTTATTGCAGCCAATCACAGTGAAAGGAGGTGAGTCAGCCACTGAGAATACTTTTCTCAGTAGATAACAAACAGCTTCCTCTTTCATGTTGATTGGTTCCTAGAGACATCTGTTGTAGTGGAGTGTGGACTTGTGAGATGGCAGAGAGAGCAAGGGAGACTATCATAAAGGGACCATGTACTTCTGAATTTGCCACTACACTAGTGCTTATATCTTGATAAAAGTGCTGTGGGTGCCAGCACAATATGGTTTCCATGGGCAGTAAAAAAAGACGTGATATCCCAGTCAAAAAAAAGCACTAGCTGTACCTATTCACTAGAGTCAACTGAGCTGGAGCAGCAAAAGCTCGTTTCAGGGCTTGTACAAATTGTGATACATGAAGTGAAACCAGCCCACCACTTAGGAGAAAGACTGCAGCTAAGTGGAAGAGCCACTGCAAAGTGGCAGAACTTCTGCTTTGCATGGAGAAGGTACCAGGTTCAATGCCCGGCATCTCCAGGCAGGGCTGAGAGAGATGTCTGTCTGAAACCCTGGAGAACTCCTCTCAGTTATTGGTCTTCAGTTGGTGGGTCAGGGCCCCTTCCAGGTCATGGCCTGATCTACGATGGGTCACAACAGCAGCACTACTCCACCATATAAATATATGGTAAAAAAAATGCACGTTTGGGTTAAAGGTGGGACCTGGGTCTGATAAAGCTAAAGAATTCTGGGTAGACAATTCTGAGCTAGATAAACCAATTGTCTGATGCACTACAAGGCAGCTTCCTGTATTTCCTGTGTTTCCACCAGGTGTGCATCGTGGCCACAATGACACATGGCACGAAATAGGAGGTTTTCCAAGACTTTAGTGACTGTATGCTGCATCAGGTGGTGAATATTAAGGATCTCTGTATTGGGGCCTTAATGAAGAGGACTACACCATCATATGAACATCTGAAGTCAGATCCAACACAGAGTCGGAACCATCTCAGTCCATGTAGCCCAATACTTTCTGCTCTGACCGGCAGTGGCTCTTCAAGGCCTCTCTTGGAATGGATCATATATATGTATCCATCCACCCACCCATCCACTCATCCATCCATCTCTATTTCTATCCATTCATCTAACTATCCATCTAGGGGGTCACTTATGCATTGCCAAAAGAATGCAGAGAATATGCATCACCCAAAAAAGGGGATAAATGAGGATTTGCATAAAATTTGCACATGCAAATGTATATGTAGAGAGATACAATGGTAATTTTTTAGAAATAATTACTGTATTTTGAACAGAAATACAGTACATCTCACAGTATTGGGAAACAAGACTATGATGGGATGCCTGTTCAGTCTGCTCTCTAGGTGGGGGCCAATTGTTGATGGTTAAGTTCAGAGCTCCCGTTGCTCTCCCTACTGATGGTTCTTTAAACTTTAAATCTTTAAACTAGAGTTGGACAAAACAGCCCTTCAAGCAGAGGATGCCTTCAGATAGAGGGCTGTCCTTTGACAGCTTTTCCAATAGACGACTGCCCTCTGAAAAACAGAATGCATGACCTCTCTCTCTCTCTCTCTCTCTCTCTCTCTATCTCATAAGAAGAGCCATGACGTATGGGACCAAAGACCCATCAAGCCCAACATGTTTTTGGGAAGTCCACAAGTACAACATGAGTGCAAAAGCCCCCTATCTCTGACTGTTGTTCTCCAGCAATTGGCTCTGGTCTTGGAGGGTAGTATTCAGCCATCTTGTCTAGTAGCCTTCCAGGAATTTGTCTAATTCCGTCTATTCCACATGGGTGTCACCATATCTTGTGGCAGTGAATTCCACAAGTCAACAATGAACTGTGGGAAGAGGCACTTCCTCCTGTCTGTCCTGAATCCTGAATCCATATCAAGAGAATGAAACAATCAAGTAAAGCAAGAAATATGGTATGAAGTTTTATGGCAAATTTCTCCTAATAAACACATTTTTGTAAGCAGTTTTAACAAAGGTACACATTTTTTGCGAGCCATCTATTGTTATCTAATGCATTTTTGCATGTTATCTTCACTCATATATTCATTTTAATGCACACTTTCCCCTAATATATGCATTTTTGGAAATATTGTTTAGTTGGTGAACTGCATCACAAAATTCGAATAAATGCGAATTTCTAAGGATGGCTTGTTTCGGTTCTCATATTGTTTCGGAAAGTGTGTATTTGATAAATTCAGCTTAAAATGCAAATGGTATCAAAATTCTCACCCATTCCTAGTGTGTGTGTAAGTGGCTTACAATACAAAGCAACCACAATACAATATAAAACACTAAAATTTCATATTTAATATAATAATATCAAGAACAATAACATATTCCAGCTGATGTTCCTCTTGCTGTCCCCAGCAGAGCAGAGTCTCAGAGACTCCGATCCAGATCTGGCAGAAGTCCACCTGAAAGGGCTGCCCTCTCCTTGGCATGTGTGAAAGGCAGCCATTCCCTGGCACTAAGCACAAACCTTCCGGTTGCGGGCACAACCATACATTTAATGCACATGACTTCCTTGAAAGTATCCTGTAGTTGGTGAAGCATGCTGAGAACTATAGCTCTACAGTTCCCAGGATTCCTCAAGGGAAGGAATGCGTTTTAAATGTATGGTGTGTATGCAGCCACAGACATGCACTCTCTCTCTCTCTCTCTCTCTCTCTCTCTCTCTCTCTCTCTCTCTCTCTCTCTCTCTCACACACACACACACACACACACACACACACACACACACACACACACACACACACACACACACACACACACCTCTTCTAATAAGTCCATGTTAATCACACTGTGAAACTGAAGTAACATGACAAATCGGCTCCTTTCATGTTTGTCAGTAAATATAGGTGCGAGCTATAGTTACAAAGCAAGTATGGCCTTGGAATCAAAGTCTACTTCCATTAATGATAGCCTGGGTTCCCTCTCTCCCTCCCTCTCTCTCTTTCTCTAATTTAATTTTCCAAAGGGTTGTGTAGCTGGTGGCCCCCTGTTAATCTGTTATGTTTTAAATGTAATAACATATAAGCGAGTGGAGGCAATTAAAGTCTGGGGTAATGATCAACTCTGGGAAATGATTGACATGGATTAAAGAGAATTTGAAGAGCAATTGCTTCCAAACCAGCTGCAAAACCCTTAATGCTAAATACAGGAAGGACTTTGAAAGCAGGTTGAATATACACACGCACACTCACATATTTATACATGCACTTGACTTAAGAAAAATAATATCTTCCTCAGCCTAGTTATGCTATTCAGAATGATTTCAGCATTATTTTGTTTTTACCATTTTTAAAAAATCTTGCAGCTGATGATTCGTTATCTCTTAGTTGGTAGCCATGGCAATAAAGAGCTACATGCAATGTGCCGGTGACAGATTTACTTATTGCCACCCTTAAGAGGTGTGTCGTGTAGACAAAGAAGGGAGAGACTTCTCAGAAATGTTCTGGCACACTACACAGTGAGTTTAAAAAAAAAATACAAACACCAACCCAGCACAATATCCACAAGACACGGAGCTAAGCATGCGCCGAAGCCTATTGCTTTCATTAGCTTGGGTGAATGCATGCAAAAAAACTGCCAAGGAAAGCAAAGTTCAGATTTGGCTTAGTTCAGGATGCTGGCAGAACAGCAGCCTTGGCAGCTGCCCAGGTCTTCTTCCACACCACTAGATCCAGTTCTCCATTCTTGCAGTGACCGTAGGGAGTGTTGCAAAAACGGGCTCCGTTATTTCCTCCTGTAGCGGCGCAAGTGTCGCAAGTCATAAGTGAGGCATAGTTTGGCTAAGCTTACCCATGACATCCCATGAAGCCCACTCAAATGCACTGAGATGTCTGTGTTTGGTCGGTGGTGCAGCACCATGTCCAAAAGGAAACTTGTGCATAGTAGGTGCACAGGATGTCTAGCTTCCTTCATTCAACATGGTGTTTCAGTACTGCTGGCTGAACATGAAGGCCGCTGTGTGTTTGCCTGATTGCGCTTGATGGCCCATTCTGAAGCTGCTGTCAGTGAGTGTTCTTGCCAGCCATTGTGCTGGATGCTACAGGAGGAGGAGAAGCTGCCATATACCGAGTCAGACCATTGGCCCATCTAGCTCAGTATAGTCTACAGTAAAAAGTTAGTAAAGTCTATTGATTTCAGTGAGGCTTCACTAAGGCAGTGTACGCATTACCAGCTTAAAATGCAGCTAGGTTGTTCCTTTTCTCAATTTGGATCAAAGCTGGTTTGCGGAAAAATGCATCAAAATGACATGATAGACACAGGATAGATATAGATTGAGGCTAACATTGTGTGTACACCACTTTCCAAACCAGCTGTGGGAGCACACTGATGCACATAAAATGAGAGTGTGTACAGAGCCTAAGTATGACATAGCTGGATATCACTCATGCAGATAACATTAAAGAACTGGGTGCCTCTGAGTGCAGGAATTTGTTTTCTGTACCAGAAACAAACTGAGATAACCACCCTTTCTCACAAAAATCCACTTCTAGGCTGTGAACATACTAGTCGCCAGAACAAGGCGTTTCCATTAGCCACACCTGGAGGGAGAACGGGTTGATCTGCCGATCAGTTGCAAAATCTCTATGAAGCTGAATTAAAAAGCATTGTACTCAAGCTGCTCCCACCAGGTTTTACAGTAAAAAGGGGCAGGATTTGACTAGCATCGTGTGCCCCCATTTTCAGAACAGAAAGATGCACTGGAACCAGCATACGAGTGAGTGTGCTTCTACCTCTAGTTAAAGGTAAAGGTAAAGATGTCCCTGCACTTATAGTGGGAGTCGTTTCCGACTCTTAGGGTGACGTCTTGCGACGTTAACTAGGCAGACCATATATATGGGGTGGAATTGCCAGTTCCGTCCCCGACCTTTCTTTACCCCCCAGCATATGCCGGGTACTCATTTTACTGACCACGGATGGATGGAAGGCTGAGTGGACCTTGACCCCTTTTGCCAGAGATTCGACTTCCTCCTTCCATTGGAATCAAACTCTGGCCATGAGCAGAGCTTCAGCTGTGTTACCACTGCTAATTTAGGTGGGGAAAAAGTGACTTTGTTGTTGCTATGGTTAAACAATTAGGAGTTGGAAGACCTTGATGATCTTCTGCAAATCACTCAGAAACACATCAGTAGGTCCTAATCTGCCTTCTGCCCACCTTTGGGCATATGCATGTTGGGTTTAGGAGGAGTCAGACAGCATAACACTCCTACTAGCAAATCAACAGCTCCACATCAGATCCTTGAAGATGCATGCTGTTCAGGGCACAGAGCTACTTCTCTCTCTCTCTCTCTGGCTCTTTCTTTTAGTTTGTCCCAAATGGCACTTTCCCTATCTTATCTATTTATTCCCCTCTCCATATTACCCCCACAACAACCCTGTGTGGTAGGTTAGCCTGAGAACTGGTGTCTGGCCTAAGGACATCCAATGAGTTTCTGGGCTGAGCAGGGATTTGAACTGTGGTTTATCAGACTGAAGTCCAACACTGTAACCACTACACCATACTGGCTGTACAAACATGGGTATTTGTCGACCTAAAGTTTAGATTCTAAACAGACAAGATAGAAAGAGATGTATGATTTTCCACAAACTATGTTGTTGATGGCTACACCACAATGGCTTTCCCACTATCTACTGCTATTATTTAGAAAACACACACGCACATATCTTATTTGGCAGGAAAGAACATATATGCCATCTACCCCCTTCAGAACCCACAAGAAAGATTCAGATATTTCCTGGGTATTGGGAAAACATCCAGTGGCCAAACTGAGCCACTAGCTAGTAATCCTCTTAACCAATGGCTACATGCACACTGTCATGGCCCTGTCAGAGGACTCATCAGACAAGGATGACTCGGGAGTAACAGCAGCAGACCCAGAAGCAGCAGACCCAGAAGGAGAAATGGAGGAAACTCTTGAGAACCCAGCTCCTTCTCCCCCTCAGCTGCAGAGCACCCCAGACACAGCTGAAGCCCTTCAGCCAGATGCAGCCAGTGAACAGGAGACTCCACCCTCACCTGCAGAACGTAGGCAACAGAAGGTCAGGCAGAAGAGGGGCAGGCCTGTCCACTTAAGGCCAAAACGCTGATGGCTCACACCTGCTGACAAACCTGCTCTTTAAAAGTCAAACCTTGGGTTCAGCTTGTTGCTGACTACAACGTCAGGCATGACCATTGTGTGTCTTCCTATCCCCTGAACCTTCACTTGGACTGATCTCTCGGCAAACTAGACCCAGACCTTCACTGACGTCTCTTCTGGATTTCTGGCTTGGCACGTAAGCTTTGAACGGCCTCTGCCCTTATCTTGCTTCCTCCTTGCTAGCCTGGCAGATTTATAGCCAAGCTGCCAGCTGAGGACTTACGGCCTGGCAATTACCAAGGAATCTCCAGCCCTGCCTGCACCCCCACCGACACTGCTGTCTCAGTGAAGAGCTGACAGACACTATTTGCTTAATAGTTTTGTCTGGGTGCAGTTTGAAATGAATCTGCACCAGGCTTTATTGTTGGCTGGAATACACCCAGCCCCACTGCTGATGTCCATTGGACACACTTTGGAGTTGCAACGAGTTGATAGACCAAACAGTTTTCAAATTGGTGTGAAGCTGGCTTGAAGGGAAAACGTATCCAATCTCAAAAATCCCAGGTTTTGGAGTTAAAAGGGGCAGAGCATAACAAATGCCATGTGTACCCGGATTCAAAAAATAGAAGTGGAGAAAGAATGAAGCCAGTATAATCGCAAGTGTGTTTGCAGCCAATGAGTAGGTATGGCCTGCCTAAAATTATAATTTAGATGACTCTCCACATGAGAATGTTTAAGACACTTCTTTTCACTAATGATTACGTTACATGGATTAAATCTCCCTGGTGCTATTGCAAGATTCTTCTCTTGGTTGCCTCAGCAAGAATTTTTACTATAGACATCTATTTATATAGCGGGCACAGGTGGCAGAGTTGCCCTGCTGAGCTGTGATTCTATTAATACATTTTCCTCTTCCACAGCATGGCACCACATCCTTACGATTCCATTCCATGATCTTAGTTGCCTTTTATTGTGAATAACATTTCCCGCTGTGTACATTAAAAAAAAAAGGAAAGGAAAACATTGCTACAAATATTACTCCAGGAATGTTGGGAGAGCCTCTTTTCTCATGTTTAAAACATTCCCAGTGTGAGCCTGTTCCTGATGTACACTCACTGGGCTGGGATTGGGTCGCTCCCAAATTTCCCTGTGCTGGCAGGGCCCACAGATATGTCGCTGTAAGAAATCTAACACACATGGGTGCACATGCACTGTGTTGTCTTCCCCCCACAGACACTCCGAAAGGAAAGAGATTTGTGTGTAGAACACTCAGAGACCTGCAGCTAGAGGCTATCTCCTTATCCTCTCCAATAAATAGGGGAAATTGGCTGAACAACCTCATCTTACTCAACACTCAGCTGGAGAACCTGTGGCCTCCAGAGGCAGTTGGGCTCCAGGTTCCATGAGCCCCAGCCAGTGTGGACAATAGTGAGAGATAAAGGGAGCTGTTGTCCAGCAACACCTGCAGGGCCACAGACTCCCCATCCCTTACTTGACAGGTTGTGGCAGTGTCCCACATGCAGGGGACACACTACTAAGAACTTAAGAAGAGCCTTGCTGGATCAGGCCAGTTGTCCATCTAGTCCAACATCCTGTTCTCAGTGGCCAACCAGGTGCTTATGCAGGACCTGTGTTTTCCAGCAACTAATAAGTGGAGGTAAAAGATAGCCATCAGGGTTAATAGCCATTGATAGCTTTATCCTCCATGAATTTGTCTAATCCTCTTTTAAAGCCATCCGAGCTGGTGGCCATCTACTGGTAACAGAGATGTATCTGAAGCTGGTTTGGACTTCTAGCCAAAAATGACTCATGCAAAACAGTTCTCCAGTTTCAGCAAAGATAATTTCATCAACCCAGAGTACTGTGTTGAGGCCGCCTTCTCACCCCTGGGCTATGGAATTGCCTGAGTGCACTTAAAATGAAAGTAGATATCTGCCCGAGCATAGTTATGGCTGTTGCCCATTGAGACTGGTAGGGCAGGAGGCAGGGTGGCCAACAACAGGTGGAGCCTGAGCCAACTGATTCTAGTTTTGTCCACATTCTCCTCCCTGCTGAGTTCTGCAATGGCAGTACTATTTTTATTATTTATTTATTTATTATTTGATATATATCCCGCCCTTCCTCCCAGTAGGAGCCCAGGGTGACAAACAAAAGCACTAAAAACACTTTAAAACATAATAAAAACAGACCTTAAAATACATTAAAACAAAACAGCTTTAAAAACATTTTTTTAAAAAAGCTTTTAAAACATCCTAAGTAAAAAGGGTTAAAAACATATTGTTTAGAAAAAAGTTTTTTTAAAAAAAATATTAAACAGCAATTCCAACACAAACGCAGACTACTGTACTAGTAGTGTAGTGGCAAATTCAGAAGTGCAGGGTCTCTTCATAGACATGCCCCCTTCATAACAGTCACAGTCATGCCTCTTCTAGGATTATACAGCCTTCTGAGATTATAGAATAATCTGGATAGGCTTTCTGTTTCTATATCACTGTCACTATTTGACTGTCCGTTCTCACTTTCAGAGATATTGCTTGAATCACTGAGTTCAGTGTCTACATGTTCATCCCTTGCTGCTACCAAACTGCTTGATGATGTAGATGGGGTGCTATCATCAGGATTCACTGTCTCTTCTTCTTTAATGACAGAACTGTCACTTTGCACAGCTTGGCTTTTTGAAATAGGAACTAATAGGAACTCCTTTCACTCTGATTGGCTCCAATCAGCAGGAAACAACCAGGAAACAAGTTAGAAGACTCTTCTGAGCAGTTAACACACTCCCCTTTTATGTTGATTGGCTCATATGACACTGGAGACATAGGAACCCTGCTGGGACCTGGCTCCCAAAAATGTAAGGGGTCTAAGACCCCTTGAGACCATGAACGACTACACTCCTGGCTGAGACTAAGGAGGAGGAAACTGTCAGGCAGTGCTATGCCCTGGACTGGTTGTAAGTAAGAAGGCAGGCATGCGGGGGCTGGCTGCAGATTGAGGGTTGGGGCAGTGCAGTGCCAATGGGCCACCATCTACTGCCTGTGCACATGAACCTTATATCTGTGGATGGGAGACGAGGCACATGCACATGTTCCGCTGCCAGCATCTCTGTGTGTAGAGCCCCATGTTCTCAGTCCCTGACCTTCTCTGTGTAGTTGAGTGGTAGGTGTGCAGGAGGATTGTACTTATGTTTGCTTGAACATGAGCAGAACTCGTCACATATCTGGTGACCCTGCATTATCAGGGAGGCGTCTATTTTTCTGCCTAGTTTCAGGTCACTTAGCCCTAGGTTAACTAAGAGTGGGTCAGCTGAATCACATCCCAGAAGTCGTAGGGAATGGGGAATAAGGTCTGTTGCTTACAGTTAGAAAGTAATTCCATGGACTGACTTGAAACTCGGCAGCATAAGAGAGGTATGTTTGTAGATGCTCCATGCCAAATTTGGGGCAGAAGGGTATAAGAGCAGTGGAAACTGGTGGCTCTAATGGCTGTGGGGCAGTGAAGGCACTCCAGGTTTTAGTCTGAACATTCAAGGAGCTGTCCAAGGTGCTGAAAGGTGCTGCATAAATAGAGTGCTGCCACAGCATCACTCCAACTGCCACATTCATTCTCAGTCAAAGCCAAAGATGCTGGCACTAAGGCATGAATCAGTTCTTTTGATCCTAAGGTGCTCGGCAACATAATGTTCCCACAGACCCTTGAAAGCTCAGACGAAAAACCAGAGTGGATTCACTGCCCCACTGACTTGGGAGCCACCAGTCTGCACTGAATAAGAAATAACTTACTTTGAAAGAGTTGAAAGATGTCATGTGACTGACAGGTGGACAGGCCTGCCCACCTGTCAAGTTTGGCCTGCGAGGCCAATCCTGACAAGGATCTGGCTCATGGAGCCAAAAAGGTCCTCCTCCCCTTCTCTGTTCCATGTTACAAGTACTAACTTGGCCACGAGTACAGCACCTGGGAACTTGGTGAAGCTGGAACTACACAGGATAGGATATTATATCATTTCCATATTGCCCAAATAGCACACCTGTTAAGGGCATGGTCCTTAATAGCTGTAATTTCCTGGAATTTTGGAGCTTAAATAAACATGGAAAGCCCTTAATATGGCATGTTAAACTGAAAGATTGTTGTTGTTGTTGTTAATTGAATTAGAATATTGGTCCAGGCAGGGCTTTGAGCCTACTTTGCAACTGTAAGGTGCCCAAGGGTGCTATATATGTTTTTCTTACTTCCCAATAACTGTTTCCCCAGTCTGCCTGCAGCCTCCCTGGCTGCCTGATATTCCTGATCTGAAAAAAAGCCCCATGGGAAGATTTCCTACATGATATCTGCCCTTGAGGTTTATCATGATGTCTGCCTTTTGAGCTTTAGTTGAAGCCCAGGCACCTGAGAAGGTTGCAGAGCGCGGATGAGACCTCTGGCGACATGATTTGCAGAATGAAAGAAAGAACACTCATAAACATGCCTGGACCACTATAAAAGCAAGATAAAAGCATTAAAATCCTACCCCACGCATGGAAATTTCACCAGTTTCTCTCTTTGACATTTTTCAAGTGCAATTTCTTTTCTCATGAATTGATTCAAATTATTTTAAAAAACACAGGAGAAATGTTTGGCCCAGCACTAGCGGACATTCCACCAGTGTAGTGGTGGTGTGTCCTAGTGTAACTGTGATTATAGCGGCAGTGGGGAATCTCTGGCCCACAAGCCTCATTAGGGCCACCAGTCTTCCCCATTTGGCTCACTACATGGTTTAGCTCAACATGTGCTCACCTGTCCATTACCTGTCACATGATATCAGGAGCAGGACAGGTAAAGTTGCAGTGCCAAGTTCAAGAGGAAAACTTGGAAATGCACTCCCCAATTCTTCCTTTCCAGCTACTGCCTTAAATCAGCACCTTTTGAATTTGGTGCCTTTCCCTGTTGCCCTACAGAAAAAGTCTCCAAAGTCAAAAAGTGCCAAATTAAAGAAAGAACCGGGAATGCACATCCATTCCACACCATACATTTAAAGCACATTTAAACCACATGGCTTCTCACACAGAATCCTGGGAAGTGTAATTTACTCTCGCAGAGCTACAATTCTCAGCATCTTTAACAAATGGAGAAAAGGCTGTCAATGGCTACTAGCCATGATGGCTATGCTCTGCCTCCATAGTTAGAGGCAGTATACTTCCAAATACCAGTTGCTGGAAACCGCAGTAGGGGAGGGTGCTCTTACACTCAGGTCCTGCTTGTGCACTTCCCATAGGCTTCTGGTTGGCCACTGAGAACGGGCTGCTGGACTAGATGGGCCATTGGTCTCATCCAGCTGTCTCTTATTATGTTCTTATGTTCTAAACTACACTTCCCAAGGTTCTTTGGGGGAAGCCGTGTGCTGTACATGTGCTTTAAAAGTATGGTGTGAAAGTGACCTTTTAACTGTGCTCCCAGTTTTGCACCTGTAGCTGTGGCTTGAATTCTTGAATAGATTTTTAAAAAAACCTTTTCTTTTAAAAAAAGATGTTTTAAAAGTTTTTTTAAAAAACGTTTTTAAAGATATTTTGTTTTAATACATTTTAAAGTCTGTTTTTATGATGTTTTAAAGTCTTTTTAGTGCTTTTTTTTTTGTCTCCCTGGGCTCCTAATGGAGGGAAGGGCAGGGTATAAATCAAATAATAAATAAATAATAAAATAAATAAAGCCAGGGCTGCAAAGAAAGAAGGCAAGAATCTGAAGCACCCTTAGAATGTGATTCCAATTCTTTCTTTGCAGGTGTGGGTTAAAATTTGATTCACCTGATGCCATATGATGTCATGTGATTGACAAGTGGCAGCCCCTCTCAATGGTCAATGGCCAGTTCTGGATCCAAGTCTCCGCCCCAGGATTATAGGATTGCTCTGTCCATTTCAGTAGGGCATGTGAACTAGGAGGTTGAGCCACGTGCCTCTTGGGAAAGGTGAACCTTGAGGAGAGATTTCAAATGAGTAGGAGTGATAGCACTGTGCTCTCGTATAATATTCCAATGTGTGCCTCACATACAATAAATGTACAATTCTCAAAACAACCCTATAAGGTAGGTCCATAGCCTCACCCTTCAAAAGAGGCAGCTGAGTCCAAGAGAGAGGGACTTGTCTACAGTCACTTAGCAAGTTCACAGCTAAGAAGTGATTTGCACTGGAGACTTTCTGGCTCATAGCTTGCTGTCTTAGCCACTCCACCACGGCACCTTAACGGCCTTAGAATTAAATGTGAAGACACACTCCTGATGGCTTCCTTTTTGTTTCCCCCCCATAGTTTCCTTACCCAGCCACGAAATATTTCATCTATTTAAGAAGGGCAACTCTCTCTCTCTCTCTGCAGCTGCAGCCCCACTTGATCCTGTGGTGCTCTGCTCTCAGAGCCCCAGATAGTAATTGGTTATTGATGGCCTATTTGTATGCTAATGTTGCTCAATAAAACAGCAAAGGTGTAATTAACATTCTTGCTACACCTAAATATAAGTTAAGCGCTGAAAGGTCAATGGTTTTCATACCGTGAATTATTAAATCATGGGGGAAACACGGACACGGCCTTCCAGACTGGAATATTTCTCTGTCTTTATTTCCCATTGCTTCCTATACATTTCAGACAATATATTTACCTGCTGCCCTTGACACTTCTGTGCTCCGGGATGACAGGTTCCCATTACCTGGAGGTTATAGGGTTGCTGTTTCCCCTTGGCATTCCACAGGAAAATGCATCACATGTCCGGTATAGTTGGCTTAAAGGATTAGCATTTCTAGGCTGCTTAAAATAGGATGTCCATATGCCCTACTTTGCAGAGGACAGTCCTCTATATGAAGGGCCCTCTGGTCCAAGTCCAATTTAAACACTAAGAAACCTAAGAACTGAAAACAGCGAGGGCATTGAAACTGCCCATCGACAGATAGCGCCCGGATAGGAGATTGGGCAGGCTCACAGTCATTTGTCTTCCCCACTGTATTTCTATTTAAATTATGGTAATTATTTCTAAATTTGTACCACTGCATATAAATTAGCACCTGCACATTTTATGCAAAGCTACATCCCATTTTTGTCTTCTTTTTTCATGACACATTTTCTTCTCCCACACATTTTCTCACTGTCCCCTGGACTCAGTTACCCCATCTGCAGTATGGGGCTGTGGACCTACCTGACAGGGTTGTTTTAAGAACTACAGGGATGTAGCATTGTGTTGGAAAATGATGCCTTCATGTTTAGGGTGGCCCGTCTGGATTGATGATGTATGATGGCTTTAAACTGAGCCTTCCTGCCTCCCAAGCATTTCTGCACCTTTCCTACCAACACTGCATAGCTCATATTGGCCCTAAGCTGTGTGTGACCTTTTCCCCAGCTCCTCTTTCGCTTTTGTCCAGCCTCCTTTGCAGAGGGGTGGCTTTACCCTCTACCCTCTTCAACTGTCTTTCCCTTAGATCACAGGTGGGAGACCTCGGGCCCCAGGGGTCAAATGTAGCCGTCCAGGCCTCTCTATCTGGCCCTCAGGATTCTCCCAAAGTCTTGTCTCCTCCCCAGACCACATCTCTCCCCAGCTTTGCTTTGCATCCTCATCGAGTCCTCTTTCTGGCTGAAATGTGCCCTTGAACAGTGATCAGGCCCTTTGCTTGCCTGGAAGGAGGATGGGGAGATGCACGTGCAGTGCGTGTGTCTAGAGGATCCCTTGGCTTTTGCATGACTGGAATGGGTTATGCCCATTGCTCTGCCCACTTTCTGCCTCTGGGCACACTCACCACTGGCATGCGGCCCCTGGAAAGTAACCCACAAGAGAATGAGGCCCTCAGGCTGAAAAAGGCTGCCCACTCCTGACTTGGAACAAAGTAGGCACATTGTAGCGGGATCTTTCCCTTTCCTCCTTCCTGCCTTTGGATCTGCTGCCTCACAGCCCCTAACCCTCCTGGGACCTCCTTTCCACTTAAGCCCTATAGTCCTCAGCTGCTCTGCCTCCTTAGTCCATTTCAGCTAGCCGCACACAGCCTCTCTTATCCATCGACCTGGTGCGAGTCTTTGTTTCCCTCCCAGCCAGGCTGGCTTTTCACTTCTTTCACACCAGCCCTGCTATTCGCCAGCATTTTCATGAGGTTTCCTTGGCTCACTCAAGTGCTTCAGTCGAATGAATGAATGAATAAATTTATTTGCGGTCGTAGACCAGTATACAATATCGAACATCATATAAAACTGATTAAAATAATACATTTGCTAACTATAATCATGGCTGTATTGGCAGCTGGGCTAACAATGTTCTTCGATGGATAATTGCCATGGCACAGAATTTTGCGACACTACACGTAATTTGAGGTTATTGACCCGATAAAAGATAAGTGGTATAAAAAGAAAGGTCCCGGCCAGGAATCAAGTTGATGATTGGGGTTATATGCAGGAGGCGGAGATCATGATAAAAAGAGCAAATTAAGAGTACAGGGGTTACTGTTTCAATTTGTCCCATCCCACAGGGGCATAATCGCTTCGTATGGGGAACTCCCCGATATCTGCCCTCTAATAGAGCAGATGGGAGCACGTCGAACTTCGCCAATGTAAATGCTTTTCTGTATCTCACATTAGGTAGTGAGCTGAAGTAATGCGGGAGCGCAAAGCCCCTAGTGTGGGAAGAAGAATCATCCTTAAATGTTGTCGACGATTGATGTCTTTGTAGTTCTATGTCCATGATTTGTTGCGATATAGCCAGCCACGCTTTAGAGTAGCCCAGCGTGAAAATCGCAGGAGGAGAAAAGCCAAGATTTGCAAGTTTCTCAATCAAGGACTTATGCCATTTAGATCAGTAAGAGTCAGAAAGTACCAGCGGGGCCAAGCCCACGGGACAGAACCGCAATTTTAACCATAACCTTATTCTTAATTTCCAAATGCGGGCCTCAATTGTAGGGAGACCAGCTTCCAGTCTTAGAATATTATTTGAGACACACGTCGGTGTCCCAAAAATGGATCTTAAAAATTGGGTGTGGACAGGTTCAAAGGACACAGATTTGGAATATATCAGTGCCTGAGAACCATAGAGCATTTGAGAGATGACCTTCACTGCGAAGACTTGTAAAGCAGAGGGAACATATTGACCTCCCTTAGTATGAAAGAATGACAAAAGAGCCTTCGAGGTTCTCTGGGCATTAGTGATGGTATTCTTTGCATGAAGATGCCATGCTCCTGAGGAGTGGAAGGTCACCCCCAAATATCGATATGAAGAAACCTGTTCTATTTAAAGTCCATTAAGTTGCCAGTTGTGCCTCACCTTTTTCTTGGTGAACACGAGTACTTTCGTCTTCTCATGGTTGATGACTAACCGTTCTTTGGAGCAATAATCTGCCAAGGCCCGTAGTAGTCGACGCAGACCAATACTTGTCCGCGATAGCAGGACTGCATCGTCAGCATACAGTAGTATTGCTAGGGGTTTGTTGGCAAGTATAGGAGGGTGGGATGCAATCTGTGCCAAGGAGCCAACCAAAGAGTTTATATAAAAATTGAATAGAGTTGGGGCTAAGACGCAGCCCTGTTTGACACCCTCATAGGTAGAAATTGGCTTAGTTAGATGGCCTGCGTTGTTGCACCTAATACGCAGTCTGGTGTTCTCACAGAGACAGCATATGAGAACTAAGAGGCATCTGTCGATGTCGGTTGACTCAAGTTTTTCCCAGAGCTTGTCTCTGGGTATGAGATCAAATGCGGTTTTAAAATCTACAAAAGCCGTATAGAGAGATCCCCCTTTTTTGGTTGAATATTTTTCTACTAGATGCTGAAAGTGCTTCAGTCTTTCTCTCTCCGCAAGCCAACATAAGATGCTGAGGGAGTGGTGGCCTGCTTGGGGATGGGAACGAACCTCAGCGGACTCTTCTCTAAAGGACCTCCTTCATAAGAACCTATTTTTATATGCCGATCTTTTGATCCCTTTGATCTCTTCTGCCTTTAAACAGAGAGAGGCATCGATTCGTGCCAACCTTAGACTTGGCCCCCTCAGGTGAACTCTGAGCTGATGTTCACCATCACATAACGATTCGGAAAGAAAGCAAAAATGTATACACTCTGCAACTTAAGGCATTTCAGGAAAGGCAAACCAATAAAATCAAGATGAATCTTGCACTTTCCCAGTTTTCTGCTCCTATGCAGACTGAGTTTGCAATGCCATCTGTGCTTTGTTAATTGAGACTTGCATTTCCAGGCATCCCTATGGCTTGGCCACTGAAAAAAGGCAAGGAGAGCAACGCTTGTTCTGTAAGGCACTGAGCTAGATTTTGCCAACCTAGTGACCTTCAGCTGTTTTGGACTACAACTCCCATCAACCCAAGCCTGCATGCTGGGGCTGATTGGAGTTGTAGCCCAAAACAGGTGGTGAGCATCAGGTTGGCTGACCTGGGCTGAGCCCAATGTCAGTGGTTTGTTTTGCCAGAGGATCACCTTGGCTGCAGTTCTAAACATGCTTCCTAAGGAGTCAATCGCATTGAACTCAGTGGAACATTCTGTTGCACATATATGCTTGGGATTATCCTGCTCAACAAGTAACTGGGGGACAGCAGGATGGGCAGCCCTCTTAGGAATCATGTGAGCCCAAATGTCAGATTATTTTGCTTATTTTACTTTGCTTTTGCTAGAAATGGGAAAGGACAGAGGAAATAAATAATATACATCAGCTCACCTCTGATGACAAAAGAATGTACCAAGAACCCTTCTAGTTTCAGAAAAATGTAGAATTTGGTATAAGGATCTGAGTTCATCAGCTGAAGAATTTCAGCTTTTTATTTTTAACAATCAAGTTACTGGCCCTTATGAGTTCAACAGATGTTGCTCGTATACTTTCAAGCATATCACTGCATCCATAAGGATTAGAAACCTTTTCTTTTAAAGGAAAGCTGGGATTCTTTTTGTGCTGAATCCCATCTCCAGTACCAAACTCTGTTTCATTTCATGTACTTCTTAGTTTCATGTTCTTGTGTGCTTCCTTTTTTGAACTGGTTTAATTATTGTGATATAATTATTTTTGCTCACTGCATATTTAAATCTTTTCTCTTGCTGCTTTAGCTTTATTGTATTGGGAGGGATAGCTGGGAGGGATAGCTAACACAATGGAAGACAGGAATAAAATCCAAAGGGACCTGGATAGACTAGAAAATTGGGCTGAAATTAATAAAATGACATTCAATAAAGACAAATGCAGGATTCTGCATTTAGGCCACAAAAACAAAATGCACGGGTATAGGATGGGAAATACCCAGCTTAGCAGTAGTGCGTGTGAGAAGGACCTTGGAATTGTAGTGGATCGCAAGTTGAACATGACCCAGCAGTGTGATGCTGCGGCAAAAAAGGCAAACACGGTTTTGGGCTGCATAAACAGAGCTATAGTTTCCAGGTCGAGGGAAGTAATAGTCCCACTATATTCTGCATTGGTCAGGCCTCATCTGGAATACTGTGTTCAGTTCTGGGCGCCTCATTTTAAGAAAGATATAGACAAGTTAGAGTGGGTCCAGAAGAGGGCGACGAGGATGATAGCCGGTATGGAGAACAAGTCTTATGAGGAAAGGTTGAAGGAACTTGGCATGTTCAGTCTGGTGAAGAGAAGGCTGAGGGGTGACATGATTGCACTCTTTAAGTGCCTGAAGGGCTGTCACATAGAGGAGGGTACAGATTTGTTCTCTGCTGCCCCAGAGGGTAGGACTAGGTCTAATGGTTTTAAGTTGCAGGAGCGTAGATTCAGATTGGACATTAGAAGGAACTTCTTGACAGTAAGGGCGGTGGTGGGATCCCCTTCACTGGATGTCTTCAAGCAGAGGCTGGACAGCTATCTGCGGGAGATGCTCTAGCTGTGGATTTCCTGCTGTGAGCAGGGGGTTGGACTCGATGGCCTACAAGGCCCCTTCCAACTCTATGATTCTATGATTCTATTTATTGCTATTGTTAAATTGTTAACTTACCGTTTTAACTTGTATTGTTAGCTGACTTGGGCTCACTAAGCAAAAGCTTGTTAGTTCTATGAGTAAATTAATCAATAAAAATAATGGAATGTATATAATCCTACTAAAGGCTAACATACAAAAACTGTATTGCAGTAATGTTCTCCTTCATACCCGCTTATAGAAACCCCTTAAACTAGATAATCAATATACCCATTTTACAGAGTGGAAAACTGAGGCCGATGTCTTGTCAAAGCTGTCATGATTGTTATATTGAAAGCTCATGCGACATGCCTGGGTTATGCCTTTTGGGAGAATGACCATTAAATCTGTTGTGGAAATAAGTCCAAGTTTTGTTTTTTTTTAAATCCCAGAATGCATATGGCAGTATATAAAGATTATACATTCCTGGGCAAGTAGGGTACAAAGGCAGTCCTTGCAGATCTAAATCCATCATGTGATCCACAGAACCACACTGGCTCTCACCTTGAGTTTAGCTATGAGCAATGCCATATGCAAACACAAGGAAGGCTTGCATGAAAGAACTGGCATTGCTTAAAGCTAACGGCAATGTATGTGTGCAACCAAACATTGAAAGGCACCGTTTATCTAGCTAAGCTTCTCATTCATTTCTGGAGTATGCATGCTCATCATCAGTCATGCAGCCCATGTGAGTGATACACGTTGACGAATATTTATTATACATGATGTCCTTTTGACAGTACAATGTACTCCACAAATTAAAAAAAAATTACACGATTCCATAGTGGGATGCCCATCAGGAGCACTGGCATAGGCAAAAAAGTTATTTTATAATTGCCACATTCTCTAGGGACAATTAGCATTACAGATATGAATCTACGTCATAAGTCAAACTATTAGTCCAAGTCGCTTACTCTTATTTTTTGTAGATCTCCAGGCTTATTCACTGAAGATGAAACATGGCATTTTCTGTATGCAATGCTTGTATGCTGCCACAGAGCCATAGGCCTGATAAAGATAATGCTACTGAAATTCTCCACACCATTTGGCAGAAAATGCTGGACTACTAGGTAGTTAAATACACATCACAGTCAATTACAATGTGGTTCATGGTCAACATTATTCACCTGCTGGCTTCTTTACCCAGGAACATGGTCTTATATTGAGGCCATTGCTCTATCTAGCTTAGCAGTGTTTACACTGACTGGCAGTGGCTCTCCAGAGTTTCAGGCAGGAGTCTCTCTCAGCCTTACCTTGAGATGTCAGGGATGGCCTTCTGCACGCAAGGCAGATGTTCTACCCCTGAGCTATGGCCCTTCCCCTTGATGTATCCTTGTATTAGCCTCTGACACACTCTATCACTCTGAGCAGTAACTCTGCAAAGGGTCACAGCTTTCCTTGGGAGCAGACCTGATGCAGCTCATACTCCCAACCCTTCCCTTCAGTGGTGCCTGGTGCCCATTAGGACTGATAGTAGGGTGGAAAGCAGGGAGGCCAACAGGAGGTCTAGGTTGAGCCAATGACAGGCAGGCAGAGCCAAGAGATTTAAAGGATTATTTTATTATATATATTTTTCCTTTTAGAATTATACCTCTTTTAAGTTTTTATTTTGTACTATTCTGCTGTGGTAATTATAAGAATATCCATGAGGCGAGGATGTCCCTTTATCTAATTTTATTTATTTATTTATGAGATTTGTTAGACGCCCATCTGGCAGAGGTTAATCTGTCACTCTGGGCGACTTGCAACCAAACACAAGTACATTCCATATAGACATAATCAGAATCCTAAAAATTAGAAATTAAAAATTAAAAGCTTAAACATTTAAACCCCCCAAGATCTGCAATATGCCAGCCTAAATTTGAATTTAACCCCCCAAGAACTGCAATATGCCAGCCTAATCCCCTTCCCACACCTGGGTAAAGAGCCAGGTCTTCAAGGTCCGCTGAAAGCATAGCAGGGAGGGGGCCTGATGGAGATCAGTTGGCAACAAATTCCAAAGCATAGGAGCCACAATAGAAAAGGCTCTAGACCTTGTCCTCACCAACCTCGCCTCTTTTACTGGAGGTATAAGAAGTGAGCCATTTAAGGATGATCTTGTAAGCTGGCGCCCCTGGAGCGAGTGAAGGCGACTTTTTAAATAGAGTGGGCCGGCCTCATGAAGAGCCTTATAAGTTAAAGCCAGGATCTTAAATTTGGCCTGCGCAACCACAGGTAGCCAGTGCAATTCCTTAAGGACTGGGGTGATATGGTCACGGCGGCGACTGCCCTTAATCAGGCGAGCCACCGCATTCTGCACTAGTTGCAG
This sequence comes from Rhineura floridana, assembly GCF_030035675.1. NCBI lineage: Eukaryota > Metazoa > Chordata > Lepidosauria > Squamata > Rhineuridae > Rhineura > Rhineura floridana. The sequence goes on along the minus strand of NC_084480.1, from coordinate 305,289,759 downwards.
CTTATGAACCGTAGTCCAGGGAAGACCAACATATAAGGCTTAGGCTTGTAAGATGACTCCTAACTGTATGCTGTACTGTATTTGAATTGCATATTGTGATTTATTTATTACATTGCTTTTTGACTTTTGCTTGGTATTAGTTGTTATATGCCTTCAAGTCGATTACGACTTATGAAGCCCCTATGAATCTTTTTTGGATATATTCACAGGGTTTTCATGCTAAGAGGTATTCAGAGGTGGTTTACCATTGCCTTCCTCTAAGCCTACGGCACCTGGTATTCCCAGGTGGTCTCCCATTCAAGTACTAACCAGGCCAGACACTGCTTAGCTTCCGAGATCAGATGAGATCGGGCATGTTCAGGGTAGTATGGCCACTTGCTTGGTATACTGTTGGTTTTTTTTCCTTTATTTTTTTTACTGTGATCTTTATTCTGTATATTTTTATTCTGTATATTTTTTTTATAAGTCGCTTTGAGTTTCATTCTGAAAAAATGTGACTTATTTAATAACAATAACAACAATAAGAATAACACCACCATCAATAATAATAGCAACAAACAACAACAAATTCTTGTTTTGTCCCCATCCTCCTTCCTCCCGAATTCTATAATGGCAACTCTGAGACACAGGAGGAGGAAGCTTCCCTGGACTGGTTGTAAGTAGGAAGGCAGGGAGGTGGCAGCAGGCTGATGGGAGATTGAGGTTGTGAACCAGCCTCCATTGCTTCCCTAATGTCAAGGATGGACAAACACATCTTGCAGCTTTGGACTCCCTTGCTCCCTTACCACTGAGCAACATGCCCCGTGCACTTAGAATGAAGGAGCAGGGACTTTCCAATGACATAGTTTATGATATGGTTGCCATTGGAGCAGCATTGGCTGAACAGGCTGCTTGCTTGCAGATTGTGGTTGCTCCTCCCATGCTCCTGCCAGTAATGTCTAAATTTGTCAGCCATGGAGTTAGGGTAGGTAAACCCATGGTAGCTGATGTGGTGCCCTCCAGATGTTGTTGGACTACAAGTCCCAGCAGCTCCAGCCAGAATGGCCAGTTGGTCAGGGATTATGGGAATTGTGATCCAACAATATCTGGAGGTCCTCACATTAGCTACCTGTAGGGTAGGCAGTCCATTAAATGGGCGTGTCACTAGCTTGGTACACCACCCGGCTATTCACCCTAACTGCATAGGCAGAAATAGTAGTCATTGTAGGTTCAGATGACCTTTTCCATTATTACTGATCAGTGGTGTGCTTCACATACTTAGAATGAAACAGCAAGTTTTTACTGTCATTTCTAGAGTATGGATGGAATGCCTTTTTTATTGTGCCTGCCTGAGGGCTGCATTCCATTTTGACTAATCCTTCAGGGGATCATAGATTCATAGAATTTGTAGAGTTGGAAGGGGCCTAAAAAGCCATCAAGTCCAACCCCCTGCTCAATGCAGGAATCCATCCTAAAGCACACCCAACAGGTGACTGTCCAGCTGCCTCTTGAATGCCTCCAGTGTTGGAGAGCCCACCATCTCCCTAGGTCATTGGTTCCATTGTTGTCCGCTCCAACAGTAGGAAGTTCTTCCTGATTTCAGCCAAAATCTGGCTTCCTATAACTTGAGCACATTATTCTGTGTCCTGCACTCTGGGATGATCGAGAAGAGATCCTGCCCTCCTCTGTGTGACAGCCTTTCAAGTACTTGAAGAGTGTGATTATATCTCTACTCGGTCTTCTCTTCTCAAGGCTAACCATGATGCATGACAGTGGTGGGAGAGGCCCTCCAGATGTTGTTAGACTACAATTCCCATCATCCCTGACCATCAACCATGCTGGGTAAGGCTAATGGAGATGGTGGTGTCTGACAACATCTGCAGGACCACAGGTTCCCCATCCCCATTTTAAACTAGAAAATTGGTCTCGCTGCTCAGCAGCATTTTGAGAGCACAGGGCAATATTTTGGGAGGAAGCTTTTCATTTTGCATTTAGATCACTGGGATTTAAGACTTAGTAAAATAAAAAAGCTACTTTATTTATAGAAATACATACTAGATAGGAAAGGCATACCTAGGGCTCATCTAGATGACTGCAAAATGTGTGACACGCCCGCTATGTGTGTTCATTATTTTTCGGTCATCCAAATGACGTCTCACGCTGTTATGCATTTTCGCGGGTTAAATCTGCTCCTTACAATACTGGCAAAAATGCGATTTGCTGTTTAAAATCGGGAATCATCTGCTGTGCCTTCAGGAGGTAGGATGCAATACCATAGACTTTACAGCTGATGGGTGGTTTACCATTGCCTTCCTCTGAGTTTGGATGCATCTTAGTCTGATGTCTCAGCTTTGACCATTCCGCCATGGGTGCCCCTGCTAGGAGTCTAGCCTCTTGGTCTAGACTCCTGACGGCATTGCTCTCAGCTTCTTTAACACTCTCAACCCCCCTCACCACATTAAGGTGTGCCTCCTAAAGGGGGGCAAGTGACATTATGAATGATAAAAAGATAATTTATAGGGCTGCAAAAGTGTACTCATAGGATCGTAGAATAGTAGAGTTGGAAGGGGCCTATGAGGCCATCAAGTCCAACCCCCTGCTCAATGCAGGAAGCCAAATCAAAGCATTCCCGACAGATGGCTGTCCAGCTGCCTCTTGAATGCCTCCAGTGTTGGAGAGCCCACTACCTCTCTAGGTAATTGATTCCATTGTCGTATGGCTCTAACAGTTAGGAAGTTTTTCCTGATGTCCAGTAGAAATCTGGCTTCCTGCAACTTGAGCCCATTATTCCGTGTCCTGCACTCCTAATATACAGATATATCTTGTTCTATTAGCTAGCAGTTTGACTAATTACTCTTCCCACTTGTATCCATTCTTCCTCTGAGCAGCTCAGGATAGCATACATGGGTGTGTTAACCCATTTTATTTTCACAACAACCCTGTTAGGTAGGTTAAGCTGAGAGACCATGGGTTATATCTGAAGCTTCTCCTACTCAGAGCAGACCTATTTAAATGAATGAACATAACTAACTTAGTTCCATTTATTTCAATGGGTCTATTCTGAGTAGGAATTGCAGAATCTGTCCATTTTGGTTCCCTCAGTTTCTAATTTTTCCAATTTCAAATTCAGTTCTTCACATTTCTGCAGCAATTTGCATTTTTTTTAAAAAAATCCTCAAGAAAATTATTCAGTGTGAATTTCCCCTACTAATCACATATTTGTATGCAGTTTTGACTAATATACACATTTTGGCAAGTATTTTCTCCCAATATAATGTATTTTGTATGCTATTTTTGCTAATATATTCAATTTTATGCACATTTTCTTTGAGTATATGCATTTTGGGGAACTTTGGTTGTTGGAGAACTACGTCACAAAATTCATATGTGCGAATTTCAAAGACTGGCTGTGTTTTGGTTCTCATACTGTTTTGGAAAGCACAACTTTGATAGATTTGGCTTTAAATGCAAACTGAAATCAAATTTCTCTGCCAGCCCTGAGTTGGACTTAGTTGGGACAACCCTATGACTAGCCCAGGATCACTCAGCGGACTTTGTGGCAGAAACTCCCCTGGCCCAACACTCTCTCCCAGCCTTTGCCGATCTGGTGGGCACAGTCTTAAAGTTATAGTTCTTAAAAGTTGCAGCCAATGCCAGTGGAGATTCCGGCTCTCTCACTTTTGATAAAAAGTAGCACCTTCCTGGAAGCTCCCCTTCCCCCTGATCAGATCCAGAGTAGAGCTGGTGACAGTGTCCAGGTCAGAAGGACACAGTTCTTCCCTCAGATGGCTCATATCTGAGGTCACATCCGCACCATACATTTCAAGCACTTTTATAGCACTTCAACAGTCACGGCTTCCCGCACAGAATCCTGGGAACTGTAGTTTGTAAAGGGCTCTCATCTCATGGACTTACGGTTCCCAGCACCCATAGCAAACTATAGTTCTCAGGAATCTCCCTGACTGTTAAAGTGGTGTCAGAATGCTTTAAATGTATGGTGCAGATATGACCTGAAATACTAACACAAGAAGGGCCCTGCTGGATGAGAGCAAAAGTCCACCTAGTCTAGCATCCTCTTTCTCACCCAGATGGCTCCAGGAAGCCCACAAGCAGGGCATCAAGTAGCCCTGTCCAGGAGCACCACAACAAGTAGCCATCTCCTGTAAGTGGTATTTTTTGGTGTACGGCCTCTGACACTGGATATAGCATGTAGCCACCATGCTGAAAGGCCATGGATACACCTATCCCTCATAGAATAGTAGAGTTGGAAGGGGCCTACAAGGCCATCAAGTCCAATCCCCTGCGCAATGCAGGAATCCAAATCAAAGCATTTCCAACAGATGGCTGTCCAGCTGCCTCTTGAAGGCCTCCAGTGTTGGAGAGCCCACCTCTCTAGTCATTGGTTCCATTGTCCTCTCTAGGTCATTGGTTCCACACTCCCTTTTAAGGCCATCTAAGCTGTTGGCTGTCACCACATCTTGTGGCAGTGATGACAGCCATGTTCATCTTTCAGGGTAATTAGCAGATCTGTTCCCTGGCTCCTTTTTATGTGAATGGGACAAGCGCATGAGTGAACGAACAAACATGCTTTCCTGCCTGCCACATTTAGTTCGGTCTTCTCTGCTGAAGAAGTGCTCTTCAGATACTGGCCAGCCCTCAGACCAGAGCACAGGACAGACGGCAGTGTTTATTAGTTATTTATTTATTAGATTTATCTCCCAGTAGGAGCCCAGGGCGACACCATTGAGTGATGGCTTGCAGGTAAGAAAGAAGACCCATCACAGAAAAACTAAACTCAGGCAGGCTTTTCATATTGCCTGACTTCAAACACAATACTTTTCAATGGATTCATGTTCAGGATAGAGCACTCTTTCAAGGATAGGCATTCATTTGTAAATGAGCCACTGATAAGGTAAAAATAAGGTAAAAATTATTTATGCATTTAGTATTTGCTGCCCTGAACTCCTGCTGGGAGGAAGGGCAGGATATAAATCAAATAATAAATAAATAAATAGCATAAGAACATATGACGTTCCCTTCTGGATCAAGCCAAAGGTCCATCTAGTCCAGTGCTCTGTTCTCATAGTGGCTCATCAGATAACTATGGGAAGCTCAGAAGCAGGACCTCCACACTTGTGGTTCCCAGCAGCTGGTATTCAGAGGCATGCTTCCTCAGAGAGTGGAGGCAGAACATGGCCATGGTGGCTAGTAGCCATTGATAGCCTTATCCGCCATGAATTTGTCCACTCCTTTTTCAAAGCCATCCAAGCTGGTGGCCATCATTACCCTTTTGTGGGAGTGAAATCTATAGTTTAATGATGTGCCGTGTGAAGAAGGCAATTTTCTTTTGCTTGTCCTGAATCGTCCAACATTCAGCTTAATTGGATGGCCCTGGGTTCTAGCACTATTTATACCCCTCCTTTATTCCAAGCTCAGGCTGGTACACATGAGCCTGGTTTCTCCCTCTTTTATCCTCGCCCTGTGAGGTAGCTTAGGCTGAGTGATAATTACCCAGGGCCACCCAGTGAGTGTCATGGCTGAGTGGGGATTTTAATCCTGGTCTCTCAATTCCTAGTTCAAGGCAGCTGCTGCACCATAACGGCTGTATTAAGGCTCTATATCGTCATTATGACTTTGGATTTTTGCATCCTAATTTGAAGAGACACACTAACTGCTCCATCACACTAAAGCACCAGATCAGAAAAGAAGCATATACTGCCTCTCAACTGTGCACCATGGATTCTTCCAGCAACACCTAGTGTTTCCCAGTGGTACCATTAGGACAAGACTTTAGGGCAGGTGTCCAGAGTCCCACTCAAAAGAAAAATCAGGAGGACCCTCAAATGCATCAGGACTGCTGGTTCACCACATTTTGAAGTAAGTGAGGTACTACATGTTCTCTTCTAAGGAGAGAGGGCCCCTCAGGGCTGACCGAAGACATTTTTCTACCTCAGATGAAGGACAAAATGGCACCCTCTCCCCATTCCTAAAACAGATGGTGTCTATACTGGCAGTTGCAGCTGACTTCTAGGGATGGAAAGATCTATCAATTTTGGTTCTATTAGCTTCTCATTTTCTCAATTTTACATTCAGGTCTTCACATTTCTGAGCAATTTGCAATTTTTAAAAAAATCCTCATGAAAATTCTCCAGCATTTTAGTGCAAATTTCTCCTAATAAGAACATCTTTGTATGCAGTTTTGACTAATGTACGCATTTTTGCAAGCCATTTCTCATCACGTAATGTAGTTTTATATGTAATTTTCACTCATCTATTCATTTTTATACACACGTCCCCTAGCTGCTACAGCCTTTCCCAACTAGCGGGCCACCAGATGTTGTTGGACCACAATTCCCATCTTTCCTGACCATTGGCAATGCTGGCTGAGGCTGATGGGAGCTGTGGTCCAACAACATCTGGAGGCCCACTAGTTGGGAAAGGCTGCCGAGCAGATACATTTTTGTAAATACAGTTTGGTTGCATTGCATTGCAAAATTCAGATGTGCTAACTTTGAAGGATGCCTGTGTTCAGTTCTCATATTGGTTTGGAAAGTGCAAATTTGATAGATTTGGCTTGAAATGCAAACAGTCAAATTTCTCACCCACCCCTATTGACTTCAACATTGGTGGCAGGATAGCACCCTCCACCACACCTCAGGCAGCAGGCCAGATTAGGGACTCCTCCAAGGCAGGCTATGTGGCAACTAGAGATATAGGAGAAATTCAAATTTGTTTGCACTTTAATGAGAAACTCTTCACAAAGACCAACAGATGAACTGAAACAAAGCCATTCTTCAAAATTCATACTTCTCTGATTTTGCAATACAGTTTTCCAACCAAACAATGTGTACATATGCATATATTAGGTGAAAGTGTCCATAAAAATGCATATATTAGAGAAAGACATACAAAACTGCATCGTATTAGGGAAATTGTTTGCAAAAATTTGCAAAAATGTGTAAGTCAAAACAGCACACAATGATGTGTTTATTGTATTTTGCACTGTTGTGAACCACCCTGGAACCTTCTTGGTAATAACAACAAGTACAACTTATTAGGAGAAATTTGCATTCAAAAGCTGACAAATTTTCATGAGAATTTTAAGAAAAAGCATTAGCATATTGCTGGAGAAATGTGGAGAACTGAATTTGAGATTGAAAAAAAAAATCAGTAACCGAAACTGACAGATCTGACCACCCCTAGTGGCAGCTGAGTAAAATAGCTGGGGGGCTCCGGAGACACAGCTGGGGACTGTTGCTGCTGCCCCTTCCCCAGCGTCTGGTACCTGAATAGCCGAATGGCTATTAAGTCCCAGCATCTAAAAATTTGCTCACTGCACCACTTCCTTCCAGATCTGTCAATCAAATGCTGACCAGGTTTGGACATTTGTTACGCCTACTTGATGAGAAAGAAGAAGTGGCCACACAGCCACAGATGACATGAAGGCTGCAGGAAGCCATAAACTAATTAAATGGTCCCCAGCCTAGTGACAACTAGATAAGAGTTACAGCAACTTACTTCGTGTAACTCTGAATGTTTAGTGATGGAGGAAACAAAAGAGCAGGAAAGGAAGGGAACCTTTTATCTGCCCCCTGCACCTTCTGTGACCTTATCTCCCTGAGATACACCGCTAATCCCCCAAAAGCAAACAAAAGCTACCGCTAACGCTTCCCCCCCTTCAAATGTTCTTGGCAGAATTGCATAACTGTGATTACAGTTTGAGATAGCACATACAGGCATAATTTCCCTTTCATTTCTGTTCATCCAGGTTAGTTATCATGTAGGCAAGAGAGGATCCTAACCTTTTTTTTGGGGGGGGGGGGAATGCAGTAGGACAAGCAAGACAAGAGCAGACTTTAAAATATTGTAAGCAAGATTTTGGCTTACACAGAACACTTCTTCAGGAGTTGGTAATCAGCAATGGTTAAAAATAGCCCTTGCATGGCTGGCTGATGTTTTTGCTAAGGAGGACCGAATCCAATGAAATGATTGCCTGAGTGAAACGACTTCCATGAGCTCAATGGAACTTACCTTCCCTGTCCTCTTCTCCCTGTGCACCTCCTGCCCTGCCCCCAAATCTGCTCCGAGGATTGGGGGAAACTGCAGAGCAGATGGCGGGGGGATGTGGTGGAGGGGAGGGGAGGGAGGGGAAGTTCCATTGTGCTCACAGAAGTTGTTCCACTTGTGCAATGACACACCATACATTTAAAGCAAAAGAATCCCCAAAAGGATACTGGGAAATATAGTCTGTTAAGGATGCTGGGAATTGTAGTTCTGTGAATGGTAAACTACAGTTCCAAGGACTATTTGCATAAAATAATGGGAAATTTAGGATGAGTAGGATTTAGCAGAATACAATCCTGTGTTTTTAGTAAGTGTCTAAAACACACTACAGGTAGAGCCTCCCAGAATTTCTTTTTTGGGGGGCAGCATTGCAAAGAACAGGGGCCCACACAGAGAAGTCCTGCTTCCATATTGCCAGTAGATGGCAGTCTGCAGGTCATGGCACAATCTTCAGAGTCTCCTCCCAAGACTCCTGGGATTGCACGGGTGTATATTGGGGAAGTTGATTTGCTAGGTAACCTGGTCCTAAGTTGTGCAAGGCTTTATATGGTAATAAGAAGACCTCAAACCCTAACCATTCCATTACGTAAAGACACATTCACCACTCCCTGAACCTGGTCATCTCTCCCCTTCCCCAGACAACTCAAATAAGCCATGATAGGCAAGGGTGTGGAGGGCATGTAGTGGGGTGCACAGTTCATGCATTTTGCCCACATCTGCAGGCCTCAAAAACGGAAACCTGTCCCACAACATAGGATGAGATGGTGCATTGGACATGCCCCTAAGTACTGCAATAACACAAGTAGTACACAAGTGGTCTTGTGTGATAGGAATGCAGATGTAAGTCTATTTCTGGTCCATGTCACTTTCATGTGTGTTTAATAATAATAATAATAATAAACTTTATTTCTACCCCGCCCTTTTCCCAATAGGACTCAGAGCGGCTTACAACTAAAAACAACACCATTAAAACATACAGAGTATATTATTAAAAAAGAATTAAACTATGAGAAAAATTAAAACCATAAAATATAGGTTAAAAACAGTGGACAATTTAAAATAATAAAATCATATAATGTAATCACCAAACCTATGACACTTAATCCTGGTCGTTCTCTATCCCAAATGCCCGTTGAAATAAAACAGTCTTTACTTGTCGCCAGAAAGACGGCAAGGAGGGAGCTGATTGCACCTCACTCGGAAGGGAGTTCCACAGCCTAGGGGCGGCCGCCGAAAAAGCCCTATCTCATGTCCGCGTCATATGTGCTTGCGAAGGTGTGGGGAGCACAAGAAGGGCCTCACCTGAAGATCTCAAATCCCGGACAGGTTCATGTAGGGAGATACGATCTGTCAAATAGTCTGGACCTGAGCCGTATAGGGCTTTGTAGGTCAAAACCAGCACTTTGAATTGTGACCGGAAACAAATTGGCAGCCAGTGGAGCTGTTGTAACAGAGGAGTTGTATGGTCCCTGTAACCAGTCCCGGTTAGCACTCTGGCTGCAGCTCTTTGTACCAATTTAAGTTTCTGAACAGTCTTCAAAGGCAGCCCCACGTAGAGTGTGTTACAGTAGTCTAAGTGGGATGTAACCAAGGCATGCATCACCCTAGTCAGATCAGGTAGCTCCAGGAACGGGCGCAGCTGGTGCACCAGTTTTAATTTGACAAATGCGCTCCTGGATACAGCAGCACTCTGGGCCTCCAAATTCAAAGCTGAGTCCAGGGGTACACCCAAACTGCGAACCTGAGACTTCAGGGGGAGTGCGACCCCATCCAGCACCGGTTGAATCCCTATTCCCTGATCTGCCCTCCGACTGACCAGGAGTACCTCTGTTTTGTCAGGATTTAATCTCAACTTGTTTGCCCTCATCTAGTCTATCACTGATGCCAGACACTGATTTAGGACCTGTACGGCTTCCTTGGCTTCAGGTGGAAAAGAGAAATAGAGTTGAGTGTCATCGGCACACTGATGGCACCGAACCCCAAAACCCCGGACAACCTCTCCCAGCGGTTTCATGTAGATGTTGAATAACATGGGGGACAAAACGGAACCCTGAGGGACCCCATAGGTCAATGGCCAAGGTGTCGAGCAGGAGTCCCCCAGTACCACCTTCTGGGTTCGGTCCTCCAGGAAAGACTGGAGCCACTGTAACACAGTGCCCCCAAGTCCCATCTCAGCAAGGCGGCCCAGAAGGATACCATGATCGATGGTATTGAAAGCCGCTGAGAGGTCCAGTAGAACCAGCAGAGACACACTCCCCCTGTCCAGTTCTCTGCGTAGGTCATCCACCAAGGCGACCAAAGCCATCTCTGTCCCATAGCCAGGCCTGAAACCAGATTGAAATGGATCCAGATAATCCATATCATCCAGGAATCTCTGGAGTTGGGCGACCACCACACACTCTATTATCTTGCTTAAAAATGGAATATTGGAGACTGGCCGGTAGTTACCTAGTAAAGAGGGATCCAGGGAGGGCTTTTTCAGCAGTGGTCTTATAACTGCCTCCTTTAAGCATGATGGAATTCTGCCTTGTTGTAGAGAGACATTAACTACTCCTCTGACCCAATCGACCAGTCCCCCTCTGGTACTTCTAATGAGCCAGGAAGGGCAAGGGTCCAGTACACACGTGGCGGCACGCGCTGCTCCAAGGATCTTGTCCACATCCTCGGGTAGAACAAGTTGAAAAGAATCCATTTAAATTGGACAAACAGGCGCCAAAGTTACATCCTCAGAGACTGTATCAATTTTAGCGTCCAAGTCACAGCGAATCTGAGCGACTTTGTCCGCAAAGTGCCGTGCAAATTCTTGACAGCGGTCTGCTGAGTGGTCAGAATTACCCTCACGGGGGCTGGAACTTAAGAGCCCCCTAACCACTCGAAACAGTTCCGCTGGATGGCTCCCAGCAGACGCAATGGAGGCCGAGAAGAAAGATTTCTTCTTAGCCCGTACTGCCTCGGAGTAGGCCTTCAAATAGGCTCTAGCGCGAGATCGATCAGCTTCGCTCCAAGTCTTCCGTCAACGTCGCTCTAGTCCCCGTCTGACACGCTTCATCACTACCAGCTCCTTGGAAAACCATGTTTACCCAGAAATCTGGTTCATCTCATTTCCACATTACAGGCGGGCCCCGCTTATATGGCGGGTTCCATTCCAGACCCCCGCCGTAAAGCGGAAATCGCCGTAAAGCGGAACCCCATTCACTATAATGGGCCGCGTCACGTGAACATGATGTGAAAACGGCGCAAAATGTCGCAAAAGTGCAAAAAATACCTTTAAAATTGAAAATGAAAGCCGCCGCATCAGTGGAACGCCTTAAAGCGGAACGCCGTAAAGCGGGGCCCTACTGTAGTCTGCAAGATTAGATAGATAGATAGATAGATAGATAGATAGATAGATAGATAGATAGATAGATAGATAGATAGATAGATAGATAGATAGATAGATTAAAAAAAATGGAAATGGATTGCCTTCAAGTCGATCCCGACTTATGGCAACCCTATGAAGAGGGTTTTTATGGTAAGCGGTGTTCAGAGGGGGTTTACCATTGCCTTCCTCTGAGGCTGAGAGGCAGTGACTGGCCCAAGGTCACCCAGTGAGCTTCACGGCTGTGCAGGGATTCGAACCCTGGTCCAACACTCTAACCACTACACGACACTGGCTCTCAGATAGATAGATAGATGCTTTTTGTGTGTGTATAGGGTGGTATTCAGTGCTAATCCTACTAAGGGAAGACTCACTGAAGGTAATAAGCATGACTAACTTAGCTTCATTAATGTCAATGGGTCTACTCTGCATAGGAATTAGTTGGCTACAATCCATAAATTTGCATATAAATCTGTGGGTTGTATTCACCTAAATTTTAACCAGAGTAGACCCATTGAAATTAATGAACCTAAGTTAGTCATGATCATTAATTCCAACTAAATAGGACTAATGGTCCTTTATTTTGAAATGCACTTTCTCTCAAAATATGTAGTTCTAAACATATTTCCCCTAGATATACAAGTTTAAAAAATGCAGATTGGTACAGTTTTGAGCTGAGAAATGTGTTGGAAGATCTGGGAAGTGTGAAAGCCAGGGGATAACCCAGTTCTGCTCTGCACCCCTCCGCTCCCTGTAGAACCACAAAAGCCTAGCAGTAAAGAGAAGAGAACTCCCGCTCTTTCTAACACAGTCCTTATTTAGTGTGGGACATTTGAAAAAGAAAACAGAACGCTGGTGATGCAAATTCCAATGGGAAATGCCATTCACTGTCCCCATAGTGCAAGTCTGAAGGGGTTGTGGCTAGAAGAAAGAGTGTGCCATAGGACAGTCCTTGGGCTTTATGCAGACTGAAGTCTACAGCTCAGGGGTTTAATGGTTTACAACAGCCATGCAGTGTGGTCCAGATGTACTAAACCATTATTTTAAGTAGAAACCTTATCCCAGTCTGCGTCTGTGTTGGAACTGCTTTTTAATATGTTTTTAAATCTTTTTTTAAAAGATGTTTTTAAAGATGTTTTGTTTTAATATGTTTTTAAGGATGTTTTGTTTTAATATATTTTAAAGCCTGTTACGATGTTTTAAAGTGTTTTTAGTGCTTTTGTTTGCCACACTGGGCTCCTACTGGGAGAAAGGGCAGGATATAAATCTAATAAATAAATAATAAATAATTATTGCAGTCTGAGGATGGGGCTGAAGCTGAGCAAGCAGCTTGCAATCTTGCTTTTATTGCCACATTTGAAGTTGGGCTGATGTTGGTGTTATGTGCCTTCAAGGCGATTATGACTTATGGGAACCCTGTGAATCACCAGCCTCCAATAGCATCTGTTGTGAACCACCCTGTTCAGATCTTGTAGGTTCAGGTCTGTGGCTTCCTTTATGAAATCAATCCATCTCTTGGTTGGCCTTCCTCTTTTTTTACTCCCTTCTGTTTTTCCCAGCATTATTGTCTTTTCTATTGAATCATGTCTTCTCATGATGTGTCCCAAGTATGATGACCTCAGTTTCATCATTCTAGCTTCTAATGATAGTTCTGGTTTAATTTGTTCTAACACCCAATTATTTGTCTTTTTTGTGGTCCATGGTATTTGCAAAGCTCTCCTCCAACACCACATTTCAAATGAGTTGATTTTTCTTTTAACTCCTTTTTTCACTGCCCAACTTTCACATCCATATATAGAGATCGGGAATACCATGGTCTGAGTGATCCTGAGTTTAGAGTTCAGTCTTGAATTTGAGGACCTTTTCTAGCTCTCCGCTGCCCTCCCCAGTCCTAGCCTTCTTTTGATTTCTTGACTATTGTCCCTATTTTGGTTAATGACTGTGCCGAGGTATTGATAATCTTTGACAAGTTCAATGTCCTCGTTGTCAACTGTAAAGTTACATAAATATTCTGTTGTCATTACTTTAGTCTTCTTGATGTTCAGCTGTAGTCCTGCTTTAGTGTTTTCCTCTTTAACTTTCATCAGCATTTGTTTCAAATCATTGCTGGTTTCTGCTAGGAGTATGGTATTGTACATATCTTAAATTATTGATATTTCTCCCTCCAATTTTCACACCTTCATCTTGGTCCAATCCCACTTTCTGTATGGTATGTTCTGCATATAGATTAAACAAATAGGGTGATAAAATATACCCGTCTCATACCCTTTCGAATTAGGAATCATTCGGTTTCTCCATATTCTGTCCTTACAGTAGCCTCTTGTCCAGAGTATAGATTGCACATCAGGACAATCATGCTGTGGCACTCCCATTTCTTTTGAAGCATTTCATAGTTTTTCATGATCTACACAATCAAAGGCTTTGCTGTAATCTATAAAGCACAGGGTGATTTTCTTCTGAAATTCCTTGGCCCGTTCCATTATCCAATGTATGTTTGCAATATGATCTCTGGTACCACTTTCCTTTCTAAATCCAGCTTGGACATCTGGCATTTCTCGCTCCATGTATGGTAAGAGCCTTTGTTGTAGAATCTTGAGCATTACTTTACTTGGATGATATATTAAGGCAATAATTTGATAATTACTGCATTCCCTGGGATCCCCTTTCTTTGGAATTGGGATGTATATTGAATGCTTCCAGTCTGTGGGCCATTGTTTTCTTTTCCATATTTGCTGACAAATTTTTCTCAAAATTTGGACACATTCAGTCTCAGTAACTTGTAGCAACTCTATTGGTATGCCATCTGTTCCTGGTGATTTGTTTCTTCCAAGTATTTTAAGAGCAGCTTCCACCTCACAATGTTCCCCTGTCAATTATTCAACATCCTTACCCTTGGTTTAAATTTCCCTTTAATTTGTCTAATCTTTTGGAATAGGGCTCTTGTTTTACCTTTTTTGTTGTCCTCTTCTATTTCTACACAATAACTATTTTAATAGTTCTCTTTGTCCTTATGTACTAGCCACTGTATTATTGCATTTAGGGTTCTGGCTGTGTTTTTATCTACTTTTGCTCTTGCTTTCCTTCTCTCTTAAGAATTTTAAGAGTTCCGTCAGTCATCTATTGAGGTCTTTCTTTTTAACTAGAGGTATTGTCTTTTTGCATTCTTCCCTGATAATGTCTCTGCCTTCACTCCATAGTTCTTCAGGTTCTCTGCCAACTAAGTTTAAAGCCTCAAATATGTTCCTTAGGTTAGGTTAGAGTTGGGCTGATAGGACAGTATAAACAACCCTGCAGCGTAGTTCACTTTTATATCTCTATTGCCTGTTGGAGAGCTGTGCTGAAAGAGAGAGAGAGAGAGAGAGAGAGAGGCTTTCAGTGTAGTTCACTGCTATATTTCAAACCAGAGGTGTGACTTATTAAAATGCCCCTTCAGACCTCCTCCCAAGCCGAGCAAGCACTGAGCTGCATAAGACCCATTTCCCTGGGGACAGATTCAGAGGAGGGCAACAAGGATGATCAGGGGACTGAAAACAAAGCCCTATGAGGAGAGACTGAAAGAACTGGGCATGTTTAGCCTGGAGAAGAGAAGACTGAGGGGAGATATGATAGCACTCTTCAAGTACTTGAAAGGTTGCCACACAGAGGAGGGCTGGGATCTCTACTCAGTCGTCCTGGAGTGCAGGACATGGAATAATGGGCTCAAGTTACAGGAAGCCAGATTTCAGCTAAATATCAGAAAAACATCAGAAAATCTTCCTATCTGTTAGAGTGTATGACAATGGACCAATTACCTAGGGAGGTGATGGGCTCTCCAACCCTGGAGGCATTCAAGAGGCAGCTGGACAGCCACCTATTGTGGATATTTTAACTTGAATTCCTGCACTGAGCAGGGGGTTGGACTCGATGGCCTTATAGGCCCCTTCCAACTCTACAATTCTGTGTTTCTATGACTTGCATGCAGATTGCTTGCACTTTTTTTTTTTTTTTTCAATAATTTTTATTCAGATTTTCATAAAACATACAAGACAAAATCATAAAACATTCAAAGACAAAAAACAAAATCAAAAATAGTTAAACAAAAAGAAAAAAAGAAAAAAAAAAACAAAAATAAAAAATAAAGAGTAAAATATTGACTTCCCATTTGTCAAAGATCAAATCAGTTATAAGTCTATAATATATAACAATCCTGTCTCTTAAGTCATATTATAAAATCACTTTCCTCCAGTAGTTATCTTACTTAATCATCAAATCTCATAAACATTACTTTATTCTTTCCACAAAAAGTCAAAGAGAGGTTTCAATTCTTTAAGAAATATATCTATCAATTTTTTTTTCCAGATAAGCATATCGATTAATCCATCTCATTACTAATTATGATAATCTTATTGTCATAACCATAGTCAAAATAAACATTTCAATTAATCCATCACATCAGAATCTGTTAGGTTCAATAATTTCAGTAGCCATTGTTCTATTATCTCTATTAGTTCCATTTTCCATCTTCCATCTTCAGTAGTCTTGTTAAGTCCAGTAATTTCAATATCCAATCTTCCATTATCAGTATTCCATAATAATCTTGCTGTCAAAGCCATAGTCATATAGTAAGAGTCTGATGGGAATTACCTCTATCCCAAATATTTTCTTGCCATCCATTCTGAATAGGTTGCTGAAATACTGCTGTAAAATCATATCTCTGTTCTTTTTTTCAAAATGCACTGGGTCATCTCTTAAAAGTTTTTCCATTGTCACATGGCTGCAGTTAATTCCATAGATTTTCTCTATATTGGGCTCCATCACATCATTCCAGTCCAGAAGATTATCCATGCCATTGATAACTTTATCTCTAGAATCTTCATTCATTTCTTCAGAGATAACATTGAGTTCCAAACAATAGATTTTATTTCTAAAGTCCATAGACTCCAAATCTTGTTCCTGTTCCACGTTGGTTCCAATCTCCGGGATCTCCTCTCTCACAGGGACCCCTATTCCAGTCTCCAGGGTCTCCTCTCTCACAGGAACCCCTGTTCCAATCTCCGGGGTCTCCTCTCTCACAGGGACCCCTTCCAGGGTCACCTCTCTCACAGGGACCCTTATATCTTTAATCTCCTGCTTCATTTTACTCAATTCAATTTTCGTTATCTCAATCTCATCCATTATTTTCTGAAACATAGTTATTTCCAGATTTTCAGCCACTTTCTTAATTGCCATTTTAAAAGAAAAATATAGGAAAACCACTTCTTATTTCAGCAACAATTGGGTTAATACTCCAAACTTGGTGACATCACAGTATAAACAGTGCAGACAGCCTTATCTCTCCAATAGTTAAGTAAACAAAATGCAGTTCCCAGGATCGAAACAATTAATGGCAATCGTCAAGAAACAGATTCGTCAAAATAAAATAGACCAAAAAGAGAGTAGTCTCAAAACAGTATAATATTTTTCAAAATAAAAATCTGGAATAGAAATCCCTCTTCTGTGTATATCTTTAGAATGCAAAATCCAGGACAGCTTTATGCAACAAAAACAGAGATAAGCTATTAATTAGTGCGTAGCAGAGAGAAGTTATGGCTCCCCAGTGAGATGTCAAAAACTGATCAATCTGGCAAATCTCTTTTAAACAGCAACAATTTAAGTCAAGTAAAAGAAAAATATAGAAAGAAGGGTGCTTGCCTGTTAGTGCGTTCTCTCTTAGAAGATAAGATGAACGTTCGCTTTAACAGATAGAGCTTGCTGTTGAAAATCCGTCCCACCTTCGTCGGCTGGACCTCGTCCCATAAATTAATGAGATCTGGTCGTCCCAACAAAAATAGGCTTTGAGGTTAATCTCTTCGTTTCTCCCTACCCGGGAGAAGTTTAATCAGTCAAAAAAAAAAAGAAAAAACTGACTGATATATCTGAATAAGCTTCTTTTGAGGCAGGAGCCCGTCTCAAAAGCAGGCACAGGCTAAGTCACCCTTCCCGGAAGTCCGATTGCTTGCACTTTTAAATGTTCAAAACCCTTTTTTAAAGTTGCACAAAAAGTAGCACCCAAGTTAGGAATGTTTGTCTTTGATGCTATTCTCCTCCCCACTGCATCTCAGCCACCTCAGCTGTGGGCTCAGGTAACATGTCACAGCAGGAATATGCTGCAAAAGTTTGTTGCAGGATCCCACTTGTGTATATTAGTAGCAACTTGATTTCTTACTGCCAATCCTTATGCAGCCAAAATGGTACAATCAATACACAAAAGGGAGGTGTCAGCAGACTTGGGGAAACCCCACATATTTATTTATTTATTTATTTTATTGCATTTGTATACCGCCCCATAGCTGAAGCTCTCTGGGTGTTTTACAACAATTAAAAACATTTAAAACAAATATACAAATTTAAAAACACATTTTTAAAAAGCAATTTAAAACTGCAGAACATATTGCAGGAATAAGTTTAAAAAAATGCTTAGGAGACACCCCCAAGGGGTGAAACATGCTCCCCCCCAAAAAAACCTGGAAGAGGGCCTGGCTGGCTGGCTGGAGTCCTAAACAGGAGCATTTCACGCTGTGACATTTTGTTGCAGGTCCCACATATCACATCTAGGCCTCCAAAATGCACTTGGATATTTCAGAGGTCAGTATGTCTTGCATTCTTTATACCCCATAAGACACAGGGCAGATCTTCGAGGTAGGAAGCTGGAGGGAAGGTTTCCTTTTACCCTAGCTAGCCCCTTTGTTTTATTTTGCAAATTGTCTGGCATGCACTTTAGTCATTTCTGTTCTAGAAACCACACAGGCAGCTGCTCTGTTATCAAGAACACTATTGATCCTGTTTGCATTTTCGTACCACAGTAAGGGATGAAAGCAAATGGCTTGGCCTCAGCTCTGGGTTCGAGAGCTTTACCAAAGTGAAACTAAGATAAAACCTGGGAGCCAAATTAACCAGGCCGACAGGACATTTTTTTAAAAAAAGTTTAACTTTCACCTTGTTTCACAGTTGCCATCCTTTCCTGGGAACAGATCCTGAATTCCCTTCTGGTGTTCTACCCACAAGACATTCTTACCAGTAGAAAGGTGGGAGGTGAATGATTTCCTCCTTCCCCTCTGGAGCTCCTTGCAGTCTCCTGAAAATCTGCTCCGGAGGGTTGCAGGCCTTCTGGAAAGTGGGAGGCTGCAGTGGGTTGGGAGGAATTGGCAAAAATTGCATTCTCCTTTTGGCCAGTGGGACCCTCTGCTAGCAGGCAAGCCTTTCTGTGAATGGACAGAACACTTCCATTTGGGGAAGGGAACTTGGGCTTTCTTATTTACTTCTTGTATTTGTTCATCATTTTTTGCAAAGCACACCAAAGTGACTTTCTTCCATATAGAACCCAAGGGGGCATACACGTGGGTCTCTGGAAGTCTCCGATCCAAGCCCTGGCCAAACTCAGACTTGCTTAGCTTCAGCTAGGCAGCAGCCTCACATGCCTTCAGACCATACCCTGGGAGCCCAGGTGTAGTCATCCAGGGTCTCAGGGGGTCTTAGACCCTTTACCTTTTTGGGAGCCAGGACCCAGCAGGGTCTCTATATCTCCAGTGTCTCATGACCCAATCAGCATGAAAGGAGAGTGTGTTAGCCACTGAGAAGAGTCTTCTAAATTGCTTCCTGGTTGTTTCCTGCTGACTAAAGCCAATCAGAGTGAAAGGAGTTCCTATTAGCTCCTACTTCAAAAAAACAACCTGTGGACAGTGAGAATTTTGTAATTGCAGAAGAAGAGACAGTGAATCCTGATGATAGCATCCTATCTATATCATCAAGCAGTTTAGTAGCAGCAGAAGATAAACGTGTAGACACTGAATTCAGTAATTCAAGCAATGTCTCTGACAGTGAGAAAGGACAGTCGAATGGTGACAGAGAAGCAGAAAGCCTGGCCAGGTTATTCTGTAATCTTAGAAGGGTTGTATAATTTTAGAAGGGCAGTGGCTGTGATTATTATGAAGGCACCCTGCACTGCAAAATTTGCCACTAAACTACTGGGACCATTAATTAGAAAACTTACTCCACCTTTCCAAATCCTATCCCACCCAAAGCTGATCTGAACAAAATGATCTCATCCTCCTTCTGGAAATACCCTTAAAATTAAGCTATGGTGAAGAGAGTTGAGCTGTCTCAGATAACTCATTACTATAGTCGATCAATGCATGGATGATAAGCCTGAAATTGTGTTTCTGGTTTGTCTTAAACTGGTTAGGGCTGAAATGAAATGTTGAAATATGGCAAATTAGGGATGGGGGAGAGATTAGTTCAGTTCACATTTTAATGTGATCCTACCTAATTTGCACATCCTGAACCAATGTGTAAACTTAAACTCAACTGTCCTTGAAAATTTGCACTTCATCGAATTTTGCAGTGCTCCTACAAAAGTATGTACAAAAAGCACATAATAGAAAAAAGTGTACAAAAATGCATATGTGAAAATAACACTAAAATAGGTTGTAGTGGGGGAAATTGCTTGCAAAAATGTGCATATTAGGAGAAATGCCTACAAAAATGTGCATGAATTTTCATGCAAACTTTAAAAAAAAGTTCACAAACTGATGCAGAAATGGGGCAAACAGAACTCAATATTGGAAAAATGAACAATGGAGAGTATAGCCAGTTTCCTAGAATTCATCATGTTCTTGATGAAATTTGACCCTCAAAATTTGACCCTCAGATTTTGAAAGTGAAATTTGAGCTCAGCATAGAAGTTAATATAACATTCACTAAGATCTGTTGCATGGTATGTGTCAGATACAGTAAACTGTTGACTGCTTTTTGTTGAACATCATCAGATGTTGACATGTATTGTATATTTGCTGTAAGACACTGACAAATATTGATTGCTGACAGATGACACACTTCCATGGGTTTGTTGGATATTTGCATGTCTATGGAATATTCACAAAATATTTGCCATCAAAACCCTGTAAGGAGAAGCTGAAATTTGTTTATAATATACCTGCACATAGAAAACTAGTATGTCAAAGAGAAGGGCTCTAGCCTGGTCTTCTTCTTGACATGATAGCTTTCTAAGTGTAGGAACTTTTATTCTTGAGGGAGCATTCCACCCTATTAGCCCTCATTTGCAATCTGAAGTGGCAGCGCTCAGACACAAATTTGCCCCTTGTCAGAGCTAGGCTGGCTCATCACCTCTTAAAAAAATATCGCAACTAGGCTACATAAGAACATAAGAAGAGCCTGCTGGATCAGGCCAGTGGCCCATCTAGTCCAGCATCCTGTTCTCACAGTGGCCAACCAGGTGCCTGGGGGAAGCCCGCAAGCAGGACCCGAGTGCAAGAACACTCTCCCCTCTTGAGGCTTCCGGCAACTGGTTTTCAGAAGCATGCTGCCTCTGACTAGGGTGGCAGAGCACAGCCATCATGGCTAGTAGCCATTGATAGCCCTGTCCTCCATGAATTTGTCTAATCTTCTTTTAAAGCCATCCAAGCTGGTGGCCATTACTGCATCTTGTGGGAGCAAATTCCATAGTTTAACTATGCGCTGAGTAAAGAAGTACTTCCTTTTGTCTGTCCTGAATCTTCCAACATTCAGCTTCTTTGAATGTCCACGAGTTCTAGTATTATGAGAGAGGGAGAAGAACTTTTCTCTATCCACTTTCTCAATGCCATGCATAATTTTATACACTTCTATCATGTCTCCTCTGACCTGCCTTTACTCTAAACTAAAAAGCCCCAAATGCTGCAACCTTTCCTCATAAGGGAGTCACTCCATCCCCTTGATCATTCCGGTTGCCCTCTTCTGAACCTTTTCCAACTCTAGAATATCCTTTTTGAGATGAGGCGACCAGAACTGTACACAGTATTCCAAATGCGGCCGCACCATAGATTTATACAACGGCATTATGATATCGGCTGTTTTATTTTCAATACCTTTCCTAATTATTGCTAGCATGGAATTTGCCTTTTTCACAGCTGCCGCACACTGGGTCGACATTTTCATCGTGCTGTCCACTACAACCCCGAGGTCTCTCTCCTGGTCGGTCACCGCCAGTTCAGACCCCATGAGCGTATACGTGAAATTCAGATTTTTTGCTCCAATATGCATAATTTTACACTTGTTTATATTGAATTGCATTTGCCATTTTTCTGCCCATTCACTCAGTTTGGAGAGGTCTTTTTGGAGCTCTTCGCAATCCCTTTTTGTTTTAACAACCCTGAACAATTTAGTGTCATCAGCAAACTTGGCCACTTCACTGCTCACTCCTAATTCTCGGTCATTAATGAACAAGTTGAAAAGTACAGGTCCCAATACCGATCCTTGAGGGACTCCACTTTCTACAGCCCTCCATTGGGACAACTGTCCGTTTATTCCTACTCTCTGCTTTCTGCTTCTTAACCAATCCCTTATCCACAAGAGGACCTCTCCTCTTATTCCATGACTGCTAAGCTTCCTCAGAAGCCTTTGGTGAGGTACCTTGTCAAATGCTTTTTGAAAGTCTAAGTACACTATGTCCACTGGATCACCTCTATCTATATGCTTGTTGACACTCTCAAAGAATTCTAATAGGTTACTGAGACAGGACTTTCCCTTGCAGAAGCCATGCTGGCTCTGCTTCAGCAAGGCTTGTTCTTCTATGTGCTTAGTTAATCTAGCTTTAATAATACTTTCTACCAGTTTTCCAGGGACAGAAGTTAAGCTAACTGGCCTGTAATTTCCGGGATCCCCTCTGGATCCCTTTTTGAAGATTGGCGTTACATTTGCCACTTTCCAGTCCTCAGGCACGGAGGAGGACCCGAGGGACAAGTTACATATTTTAGTTAGCAGATCAGCAATTTCACCTTTGAGTTCTTTGAGAACTCTCGGGTGGATGCCATCCGGGCCCGGTGATTTGTCAGTTTTTATATTGTCCATTAAGCTTAGAACTTCCTCTCTCGTTACCACTATTTGTCTTAGTTCCTCAGAATCCCTTCCTGCAAATGTTAGTTCAGGTTCAGGGATCTGCCCTATATCTTCCACTGTGAAGACAGATGCAAAGAATTCATTTAGCTTCTCTGCAATCTCCTTATCGTTCTTTAGTACACCTTTGACTCCCTTATCATCCAAGGGTCCAATTGTCTCCCTAGATGGTCTCCTGCTTTGAATGTATTTATAGAATTTTTTGTTGTTGGTTTTTATGTTCTTAGCAATGTGCTCCTCAAATTCTTTTTTAGCATCCCTTATTGTCTTCTTGCATTTCTTTTGCCAGAGTTTGTGTTCTTTTTTATTTTCTTCATTCGGACAAGACTTCCATTTTCTGAAGGAAGACTTTTTGCCTCTAAGAGCTTCCTTGACTTTGCTCGTTAACCATGCTGGCATCTTCTTGGCCCTGGCGGTACCTTTTCTGATCTGCGGTATGCACTCCAGTTGAGCTTCTAATAGAGTGTTTTTAAACAACTTCCCAGCATTTTCGAGTGATGTGACCCTCTGGACTTTGTTTTTCAGCTTTCTTTTTACCAATCCCCTCATTTTTGTGAAGTTTCCTCTTTTGAAGTCAAATGTGACCATGTTGGATTTTCTTGGCAATTGGCCAGTTACATGTATGTTTAATTTAATAGCACTGTGGACACTGCTCCCAATCGGTTCAACAACACTTACATCTCGCACCAGGTCCCGGTCCCCACTGAGGATTAAGTCCAGGGTTGCCGTCCCTCTGGTCGGTTCCATGACCAACTGATCTAGGGAATAGTCATTTAGAATATCTAGAAACTTTGCTTCTTTGTCATGACTGGAACACATATGCAGCCAGTCTATGTCCGGGTAGTTGAAGTCACCCATTACTACCACATTTCCTAGTTTGGATGCTTCCTCAATTTCATATCTCATCTCAAGGTCTCCCTGAGCATTTTGATCAGGGGGACGATAGATCGTTCCCAGTATTAAGTCCCTCCTGGGGCACGGTATCACCACCCACAACGATTCTGTGGAGGAGTCTGCCTCTTTGGGGGTTTCGAGCTTGCTGGATTCAATGCCTTCTTTCACGTATAGAGCGACTCCGCCACCAATACATCCTTCCCTGTCCTTCCGATATAGTTTATATCCAGGGATAACCGTATCCCACTGGTTTTCTCCATTCCACCAGGTCTCGGTTATGCTCACTATATCAATGCTCTTCTGTAAGACCAAGCACTCCAGTTCTCCCATCTTGGTTCGGAGGCTCCTAGCATTAGCGTACAGGCACTTGTAAGCAGTGTCTCTCTTCAAGTGTCTTTGGCACTTGTGGTTAGGCCTGTGGTAATTTTGCTCTTCTGAATTTATATCCTGTACATTAAATCTCAAGGATGAATTGCAGATTCTAGGTTGAATCCAGGGTAACACAAAGTTACTCCTGTTAGCGCAAGGATTTATGCTTTTGCAATGGAACTTCCCTCCCTCTCCTCCCTCCTGCGCCCCTCCTAAATGTGTTCTGGGGGTTCCCACAATGCTCCAGAGAAGATGTGTGTGTGGGACATGTGTGTGTGTGTGGGGCATCTAGACGGAGAAAGATCTATTGCTGAAGTGTAACTGCTTGGACTAATGGAAGGGGTGCATTGGATGCTGTATTTGACAGACTGAAATAAACTCCTGGTTTTCAGCTACCTGATCACTGGCCACCTACAACTTATATCTGATATAAGAACATAAGGGTTGTCCTTCTGGATCAGACCAAAGGCCCTGACTAGTCCAGCTACCTACAGTAGTGTAGTGGAAAATTAAGAAGTGCAGAGTCCCTTCATGATAGTCACAGCCACGGCCTCATTTTATTCTGCTGGGTGCAGAATGAGATCCTTGTTAATGCCTTCTCTCATAACAACAGATGTGCCTAGGAGCCAATAAGCATGAGAGGGGAGAGTATTAACTACTGAAGACAGTCTTCTCAGTGGCTGACTCACCTCCTTCCACTCTGACTGGCTCCAATCAGCAGGAAAGGACAAGGAAGCTTGTTAGAAGAATCTTCTCAGTGGCTAGCATGCTCCCCTTTCATGCTGATTGGCTCATAGGATGCTGGAGACATAGGGACCCTGTTTCCCAAAAGGTAAGGGGTCTAAGACCCCCTGAGACCCCAGATGACTGTACCCCTGGCTATCTGTATCTCACAGTGCCCAATCAGATGCTATGGAAGACCCAAAAGCCACAGAATAGCCCTTTCCCATTGGTGTTCCCCAGCAAATGGTATATTGGAAGTAGCATATAAGTGTCATAACAAGTAGCCTTTCTTGTGGCAGTGAATTCCACAAGTCAACTATGCACTGTGTAAAGAAGTGCTGGTCTTTGAATGTCCTAAATCTTCCACTGATAAGCCAAATTCCCCAGCAGACTCTCACCCAACCCATCCCTTACTGTTCAGAAGAGTCACCCAAACCTCTGGGGTGTGTGTGACTGTTTGTGTGTGTATGAGCCAGGAGTCTCCTCCTCTGGCATGGGTCACATCCACAGCACACATTTAAAGCACATTTAAAGCACTTGGCTTCTTCCAAAGAATGCTGGGAAACAGAGTTTGTTAAGGGTGCCGGCAGTTGTAGTTCTTTAAACTATTATTTATTTATTTATTTTATTAAATTTACATCCTGCCCTTTCTCCTAAAAGGAGCCCAGGATGACGAACAGCAAGCGATAAAACAATAAAAGCATCTTAAAACCATGTTTAAAACATTTTTTTAAAAATCTTGAAAACAGTTAGAATGCAGATGCAGACAGGGACAAAGTATAACTGCAGTTACTAGGGTTCTTTGGGGAAGCCATGTGCTAAAACCTAAAAACCCCTCATACATTCCACAAACCACATATTGCATGTAATTTATGGTTTGTGGGATATTTCAGAGAAGGAAATGGATGCACTGTTGATTGGGAAAACCAGTCTCACTTTCCTAGGGTTGCCATATATTTTGAGAAACTGATGTGCACTCTGCAGAACCTTGAGGGAAAGCATGTGGACCCCTCACCCCCCCCCCACAAACATACACAAACAGATAGTGCGCAAGTGCTGGAGCATGGATGGGAAACCTGTGGCCCTCCAGATATTGTTAGACTCCAACTCTCAATCGTCCCTGACCATTGGCTATGCTTGCTGGGGCTGATGGGAGCTGTAATCCAACAACATCTGGAGAGCCAAAGGTTCCCCACTCTTGTGCTGGGTAAATGGAGAAGCCACAACACAATGTAAGAGTTTCAGTGGGCTTTAGTGCCCTCTGTGTTGGACCGTGGCCACTGTCTGGCAATGGTCTTAGTAGCATGTCTAGTAGTCAAAGAGCAACGAGATTCCACTCCACAGCTTTCTGCCTTTTGTTGCTTCTGAGCTCCAGTTGGTGTTTTCTTTCCTTTGGTGATTTGAGCCAAGACAGATTTCCTAATATGGTTCTGAAGCCCCCCCCCCCGCTCCATTGATATACATTCCCTCTTCCTTTCTCCTCAGAAAAGCTGCTCCCTCTTTGAGCAAACTTATAAAGACAATGCCTGGCTGAGGTGTGCAAACAAAGCCAGCCAGAAAGAAGAAAACCAGCTCTCTGGCCATCCAGGGACTAAGATGAAAACTCTTTTTACTGTGTATGCAAAAAAAGACATTCCATACCAGGTCATAATTCTGATGAGCCTTGGCTTCATCTTATTCTCAGAGGGTGAGAGCAAATCACTCTGTCAGCCAGGGACTGCGGAACGTCAGGCCTGGGGGCCAAACATGGTCCCAGCTACCTCAGCTCACACCATGGCCCTCACCAGCCCTGCAGTGCACCTTTCTTTTGCCTGGCTGAGGTGTGCCCTTCAGCTCTGATGAGGCCTTTTGGCTGCCTGAATGGAAGACAGAGAGGGGTGGCGAGCGTGCAGAAAGAGGCCTGCTGAAGAACATCGATTCGTTGCTCTGTCCGCCTTTGACTCTGGCTCCTCCTACTATTGGCATGTGGCCTCCAGAGGTTTGCCGAGAAGAGAATGTGGCCCTTGAGTTAAAAAAAGGCTCCCGCCTCTAGTGTAGGCTAAAGGCAAGCCTATCCTGCAACTTATTGCCATATGAGCATGGATGGTGAGGGTTTCAGGGCTGGCCCTACCATTTGGCAGACTGCGGCAGCTGCCTCAGGGGGCGCAAAGTAGCGCAGAGTAGCAGTGAGCTTTGGGAGGACAGAACTGTGTGTGCCACACAACTTGCCCTTGCCTGCCATGCTGTCTTGTGCTGAAGTAGGAGCCAGCTGCCAGCCCAGTAACATTCAGTACATAGAATGGGGGTGGGAGGGGAGGAAATGCAGTTTTGCCTGCCTCAGGTAGCAAAATGTTTTGGGCTAGACTTGCTAGTTTGGCTATTCATCAGTGGAGAAGGAAAACCTTTATGGAAGAAAAGCCCCTTACTGGGAGATTGTGGCTTTTGACAGGCGGCTGTTGCACAACAGGCTACTCCAAGTCTAAGGCCCCATCTGCACTATACATTTCAAGCAGTATTATACCACTTTAAACAGTCATAGCTTCCCCACAAAGAATCCTGGGCAGTGTAATTTGTTAAGGGTGCTGAGAGTTGTTAGGAGGTCCCTCTTCCCCTTGCAGAGCTATAATTCCCAGAGTTCCCTGGATAGAGGGATCGACTGTTAAAACACTCTTGGAACTGTGAGGGGAATAGGAGTCTCCTAACGACTCTGAGGAAAGAAGTTCAAAATGGCACAGGTAGGGGACTTGTGAAGTGCTGTCACTGGAACTGTGCAAGAGGTGCTGAGGACATCAGGACAGCCACTTTGCCCACCTCAAAGGAGATGGGACAGCAGTGGTAAGGAGGGAATAACAGATTTTCAGGAACGCTGGCTAGCAGTACAATTATGCCATCCTGGAAGTGTTTGCTGGGACAACTCCATTCAATGACTTCATTCCATACGTGCTGCTCCCAAGAGAATAAGGGGGCTTCCAGAAGACCTATTTATCGAGCATTTATCCTGTTTTGTTTGTGAGGAGGTCAGATGACGTTGTTTCATATGAAGTGTTATTCCACACTTTCCAGTGCAGTTGCCTGTCACTTCTTTATCGCAAAAAGTCCCATCTTTTGAAAAAGCGAGATTGCTACACAAGACCTGCCAGTGAACTGCAATTGTGCAACCTGAATGTGCTGGTATGAGACTGAATCCCACTTGAAAATAGTGATAGTCTGGAAGTGCCCTCAGACAGTTTGGTAGTTAGGTTTCCTGGACTGAGGTTAGGAACAGGGAGTGTGTTTTTTGCAAAAGGCTGAAAATGCCTGTGGACAATGACGGCTGGTGGCTCCATGTCAGCGGGGCAGTGGAATCTGCTCCAGGTTTTAAACACCTCAGACGGCTCCTTGAAAGTTCAGACTAAAATCCGGAGCAGATTCCACTGCCCCACTAACATGGAGCCACCAGTCGCTACTGTCTATGGAGCAGGTAAGGCCAAACGGTTGCCCTTCAGATATTGCAAACTGACAGCTTCCATCATTTCTGGCTGTTCACTGCTGGGGCTGATCGGAGTTGGCTTCCAACAACATTTGGAGGGCCGCAGGGCTGCAGATTACGCACTACTGCTACGGAGAACCTTTTTTCTTCCTTTTCCCTCTCCAGGCCAGACCAAATGAGAAGCTTTTTTCTTTCTCTCTTTCAGTAAATTCACACACTCTCCAGCTCTGCAACCTGTGTCGCTTTGCGAATGCAAACCTGTGTGGGTTATTAACTCTGAGTCTCAAGAGGCCCCTGTTGAACAGGGGGAGTGGATGTGTTAATTAATCAGCTGAAATATGCATGCTTCCCTCTGACTCCAGATTGCATGGAGTGACATGAATGTTGATGTCGTTTAATCCCCCAAGGAGATAAGGCCGAGGTCTGTGGCATGTGAGTGTTGCAAGACGGCTTAAGAGCTTCCACTCAGGAGGCAATGGAACTGGAACACTTAAGCTGGTATTAGTTGCTCTGCAGAAAGATTGAGAAATTACAGCCGCTACTGAACATATAGTTATTGCCAGCAATGTGCACAACAGACCACAGAAGTGAATGGCTTGACTGTAGCAGCGTATTTCTTTTGCCACGAAAACTGCTTTGACCCTTTTAGAAAAGCAGTAATCAATCAATCAATCAATCAATCAATCAACCAATCAATCAATTGGAGGTTTCTGGAAGTGGGAAAGTGGGGAAGGGATCACTGGATGTCCTAGGCGTTACTAAAATGTGATACTAGCTAAGGCTGTGCATGCCTCCTGAGCCAATTCAGAACCCCAATCCGGGGCCCTGGTTCAGACCCAACCTGGGGAACACCCGACCTGGATCTGGTCCTGAATTGATTTGGAGGTGGGGCTAATGTTTAAACATATGGTCAGGAGGGGGCAAGGGATGAAGGAGACATTGTGTCTCTCTCCCCCTCTCCCATTGCACTACAGAGAACATCAATTAGGAAACACATAAAGTCGAATTCTGGGCTTATCAGTTTAAATTATTGCACACCAATTCAAACTTTTGTTGAGAATAACCCCCCCCTGCACCCACCCACCCACTTCTTTTCAACTCTCAGGGCCAAGAATTCAAGAAAGAAGAAATGTATCCACAGTGATGGAAAATGAACTGTTGGATACTATCTAAAGTTTGTTGTGGAAATAGCTGTGGTTTCAGAGCACCTGTTGTTGCTCTTGAGCTTGTTCACCTAAGCCCTAATCTGTGTGATTTTTGACCCCATTTTAGTACGGCGGAGATACAGTTTTGTTTACACCAGGGAAAAGAGTCATGTATTTCATATTCAAAGCTCGGAGGCAGATAAGCCGCTTGACAAGGCCCCAAACAAGGACCCGCCCTTGTCAAATATCCCAAGCCTGACAGGTGGATGTAGCAGACCTTATCAATGCCCCCACCCGCCATCCCCATCAGCTTGCACCCACCCTGCCATTTCCTGCCATAATGTTGTACAACAAAGGAAGTTTATATCTTTGGCAAGTCTTGATGTTGCAAAACCTACAGCCGATATCTTTAGAGCAGCTTGTTTAATGGTTTGGCAAAGTGTAGCTGAAAAGATACAGAGTGGGAGAATTTCTACTGACATTGTTTAAGCCTTGCACAATCATCAGGACTGCACCGGCGTGAACAAGACTCAGTTCAGTTTTTGTTTCATATGTACAAAGAGTCTGTGGGCAGGGGTAATGCTGTTGTTGGAACCTTATTTAAAAGATGAAGGAAAAGCGCATTCAAACGATAGTACTGGAAGCTTAGAATGGTCCTCATTAATTACATAATCCATTGGCAGTTTGCATTGATTTGGAAGCACACTGAAACTAACCATAACCAAGGGTCTGCAGGTAGGGCAGGGGGCAGGGAGCCCAACAGTAGGTGGAGCAGGAAGCAGTGACAGGCAGAGACACCCCCTGATTGGTTGTAAGTAAGAAAGCAGATAGATGAGCATGGGCTGAAGTTGGTGGGGCGGTGCCCCATTTGCCCTAGCGGACCAGCCTCCACTATCTACAGGAGATGGCATAAACATTGTGGAAGAAGCACCCAAGATTTGCTTGGTGGGAGACTAAGGAGTGCTCCCTGAAGATCCAGTGCCTAGGAACAAATGCTCTTTATTAAGGGCCCCTCCAGACAAATGTATTCTACAGCATGTCATTGACGCAATAATAATACATTAGTGGTGGATCTGTACTGGACCATCCACACATTGTTCCACTTTATTAGTCCCTCTGAGATGCTTCTCCAAGATTACTGAATTATTGTTGTCTATAAGGGTAATCATGTCAGAATGGGAGAATCTGCCAGTTTTGGTTTCTCTCACTTTCCCATTTTCCAATCTTCAGCCCTCCACACTTCCGCATCAGTTTGAGATTTTTATTGTTTTAAATCCTCTTCATTAACATTCATCAGCATTTTAATGAGAATTTCTCTGAATGTGCACACTTTTATGCAGTTTTGCTTGTTATGTGCCTTCAAGTTGATTTCAACTTATGGCGACCTTAACAATCAGCGACCTCCAATAGCATCCGTTATAATAATAATATTGATTGTGGCCAAAGGCCAATACAAAGCATCATAAAATTTAAAACCATACATATACAAAATAAAACCATCAGCCAATTTTTGTGTGGGGTTTAACTAGGCTGCATTCTGCGTATTATGATAGCCGAGGAACAAAATTTAGCTACAGCATATGTAACCTGTGGATGGTGATCTCTCAATAAGTATCTTGTATAATATAATGCATCACGGCCAGGTATCAGTTGGATGATAGGATTGATGCTACTGTTCGGATATCTTGGTAGAAAGGACAATATAATAGAACATGAGATATTGTCTCGATCTCTCCATTTCTGCATGGGCACAACCTTTCTAAACGTGGAATCCCCCGGAACCTACCCTCACATAAGACTGACGGCATCACATCGAATCTTGCCATGGTGAAAGCTTTCCTGTGCCTGGCAGTAGGCAAGGTGGTGAAATATTGTGCAGGGATGAAACCCCCAACATAAGAAATAGCATCAGATTTAGTGGTTGTCACTGCAATGTGTGCTTGCAGTTCTGTGTCCATTATACGTTGGGACAAACTTGACCATGCATTGTCAAATCCTAGTTTAGAAATATTAACCGGCGAAAAGCCGAGCAAGGACACTTTCTTGATTATTGACTTATGCCAGGTCGAGATATAGGTGTCGTGTAGAACTAGAGGAGCCAGATCAACGGGTAAGAATTGCAATTTTAGCCTTAGCTTTATCTTGAGTTTCCAAATACGTACTTCAATTAAAGGGAGGCCTACTTCCATTCTAACCATCGCATTTGGGACACATGGGGGAGTCCCAAGGACAGCCCTCAAGAATTTGGTCTGTATAGTTTCAAATGGGGCTGCCTTTAGGAAGGTCAGGATCTGTGGGGCATACAACATTTGTGCAATGACCTTTGCCTCAAACACTTGGATGGAGGAAGGGATATGTTGGCCACCCTTTGTATAGAAAAAGGATAGAAGTGCTTTAATGGTCCTGCTCATGGCCAACGTAGTATTCTTTACATGGAGACGCAGGGAGCCTGAGGCTTGAAAAATCACCCCCAGGTATCTAAAAGATGGAACCTGCTCAATTTTCCGTCCATTCAGTTGCCAATTATACGTTGTCTTGCTTTTGGAAAACACCAGAACTTTGGTTTTGTCATAATTAATAATTAAGTAGTCCTTGGCACAATACTCTGTCAGTGAGTGCAGAGGCGACGTAATCCACTGTGCATTAATGATAGTAGAACTGCATCATCGGCGTAGAGTAATATTGAAATCAATCTGTTAGCCAGAGAAGGAGGTTGGGATACGATTCACGCCAAGGATCCAACCAGGGAGTTAACATGCGTATTAAGTAGAGAGGGAGCTAACACACATCCCTGCTTAACTCCCGTATATGAAGAAATTGGTTTGGTCAGATGACCTTTATTATCACATCTGACTTGTATTCTGGTGTTTCCGTGCAATGATCGTATCAATACTAACAAGCGCCTATCCATATTCGTTAACTCAAGTTTTCCCCACAATTTGTTTCTAGGTATAGAGTCAAAAGCACTTTTGAAATTGATGAAGGCTGCATAAAGCGATCTTCCCTTCTTTGATGTATATTTCTCCATCAGATGATGAATAACTAGTAGGTGATCTGTTGTGGAGCATTCTCCTCTAAACCCCGCTTGTTTGTCAACCAGGATGTTCTCTTAAGCCAACCAAGTCTGGAGTTTATCCAGAAGATGTAGCGCATATAGTTGTATTCAAAAGACTGATTGGCCTATAATTAGCGGGGTCAGAGCGTGCTCCACGTTTGAATATTGGTACTACGATAGCCAGGCCCCAGTCTTCTGGAATTTCAGCTGTACGGTCAATTGCTGTAAATAAGGCGGCTAGGACAGGTGCCACCACTCCAAGTATCGCTTGAATATTTCCAGCGGTATGTTATCCGGCCCCGGAGCCTTGCCCTCTTTCAACCGTGCTATTAATGAAGTTATTTCCTTTGAGGAAACGGGAGACCAATCTGGTGCATCTTTCAGGTGGATCCTAGGAGGGGGCTCGCAATCTGGCCCTCTTGTATAGATACTATAAAAGTATGTCTCCCATGTTTGCACGGGGATAAGATATTCTGGTATTGGCGTTTTAGTGGCCCATCCTTTATTAACAAGTCACCAAAAGGTGGTCATATCCTTGCTTTTTGAGGCCTTTATCTAAGTTTTCCAAAGTTCTACTTGGGCAAGTTTCTTCTTCCTTTTAATCAGCAATTTGTATCTTCTCTTCAGGGCCATATATTCCTGTGGGATCACAATGAGCTGTAAGGTCCTATATCTTTTGTACTCTTCCACTAAAAGAGATCTCATAGCATAACACTCATGGTCAAACCAGGGGTGTGAAGGGCATTTTAAAGTACCAATATTAATTAATGCCTTGGCTGTAGAATTAAGGTTCTTTTGTAGATCTATAAACAATTCGTGGAAGAGTGTGATTATATTCAGCGCCTGAGTTTCTTCTGTTATTATTTTTTGTCGAAGAGAGCCATTTATATCTGAGTGTAAGGTTTCCTTAGCCGTTGTCTCAAGTTTAGGAGTCCATTTAGCCCGAACAGATTTATTCGATGGAAAAATGTCCGGTCCAGGGCGCCATTCCGTCTTAAGGCCCTGATTTCCGCAGAAAAAATTTACAAGTACAGGGAGATGATCGCTTTCTATGCGATTCTCAACCTGGCAGCTGGCCACCGAGCTAAAGAAAAGAGATGACACAATCACAAGATCTATTACCGAGGCACCTGGACCCGCAAGGAAGGTGAATTCGCCACTCCTATCACCCGCTGTCGAGCCGTTGAGGATGGTCAGATTAAGGCTATAGAGCATGCGATGTAAGCATAGGTCAGCGAAATTACAGCCTGGATCCTTTGACTGTCTCTCTGGCAGACTAGCAGCAACATCAAACGAAGGTGGGATTTCACAAAAATGCTCATATAAGGCTTCATTGTTTCTTCCGAGTCTAGCATTAAAATCTCCTGCAAGTATCAATACCGCATCCGGGCACTCTTGTATCTGTTTATGAATAAAGAGCTCAAGCTTATGTATATTACTTATCACCTTGTGCTTTTGCCGTTGAGGTGGAATATAAACATTTACAAGAATATGTCGAACTTGATTTAGTACTAGCAGTAGCGACATTGCAATTTCGGGAAGATAATTTAAAGAGTTCATTGTAACATTTAGTGCAGTCGAAACCAGCACTGTGAGGCCACCTTTAGGTCTTCCACCGGAGGTGCTTGGTGAAGCCTTCAATGAGTATGAGGACAAATCCCTCAGCTCCACAGGCTCTGTGGTCCAGGTTTCTTGCATCAATATAAGGTCATGTTTACTTATATAACCCAAGAACATCCGATCTTGTAATTTACTCCTCCATCCTGCAATATTCCACGATATAAGTGAAAGTTTGTGTTTGCAGGGGCTCTTATTTTGTCAGAATACACTTCGGTGTAGACGAGCAATACTCCCCTTAATTAATTGGTTGGATACCACGGGATTGTGTAACGGGCTGTTATCAGCTGGTGAATGAATTATCGCCTTGCAGGTGATTGCCGGTCTACTGACATTAGAGATTATCGCCATGGGAAAATGAGGTCTTGACAGAATTTGTCGTTTGGGAGGCGAACCTTCTTCTTCCTTATCCAAATATCTGACATCTGTCCACCATGGAACAGAGCATGTATTTAAAATAGTCTTCTGAGGAGGATCATATGACCTTATGTTGGTTATTCGTAGAGCCTCAGTAGAGGGGTGTTGGCAAGAAGGAATTGCCTTTAATATAGCTAAGTTAGTCTGCTGTGCCCGATCTGCTTGTATACGTCCAGAGTCCTTCGGGTCATAGTGTGGTCTATCGCTAAGGGTAGCCAGGTCCACTTGTATCCTCCTGGCCTGTAAATATACAACCAGTTTCTGCAGTTGACGAACAATATCCCGTTGTGCCGTCTCTGATAATGCACTGTACGTAGTAATGAGATTCTCCTCTTCTTCTATATAGAAGCTAAAAGATTCTTTGTTGTTATTTACTTTAACGCTCTGATCTAATGGAGATGAAGTATAGAGTAGAGGAGAAACATTAAGGGCGGCATTACTCTGTGGCGACATGGGCATTCCATAGGCAGGAGGTGCATTCTTTATTTCCATTTGTGGTGTCAGTATTAGATCTTTATTTAAGGTTTTTATCTTTCATTTGTCTGTCAGATTTGTGGTATGAGATAGAAAAGGAGTGTTGGAAGCGACCACGCCAATCTCTGTATTGTTCTTTAGCGGTATGGAAGCAGCACAAATGGGAGGCACGTTCTTCATTTCTATATGTGCTGTCGGTGTTTTATCTTTATTTAGGATTTTCGTCTTATTTTTATTTGTAGTAGGGAGTTTAGATAGCTGCACCAGGCATGGGATCTGTGTTAACCACAGCAACGGTTGGGGTTCAGCTGTATTCATGAAATATCTTTGCATCTCAATTCCCATCCCATGTAAGGCCTGTCCATTTGCACGAAAAATCGTAGCTTTATATGCATTTCTAAAAGTCAAAAGCATCTTAGCTTTTGTGCTACTGCTATATAGGTATTCCACATTATACAGGTCCAAACTCTTTACAAGTCCTGGTATAATCGATTGCAGGAGATTAATAATGTAGCATTTCCGGGCCAGTTGCGTACTAAGGAGCTTTGCACTAGGGCAGTTTAGTAGCACTACCTTATATGGCATGAGTTTCAAGTTCCAAAACTGTTCCTTTTTTAATTGCCGGGTCCGGTTGTTCACTTGAATTGATTGTATTTCCTGTTCTTGGGGCTCTTGAATCTCTGTGGAAAAAGGCTATGCAGGGTAAGCATCCATTGATAAATTCGTTGGTAGGATGCCCTGTTGTTTACTTATCCGTTTCTTCGGGTTAATTTCCTGATTAGAAGAACTATTACCAAAGTTTTCCCTGGTTTTCAATATAGATGTTAATATTTTAAAAAGGTTGTTATAATTCATTTTCTTGGCCTTCTTAGGCTTGAAGTTCTTAATGTTTTTACTCTTTTTCTCATTAGTGTTCTTTTTAGGTCTGCGGATACCCCTCCTAGCGTTTGAAATTTGCGCAATATCTATAGGTTGATTACTTGGACTTGATTTGGTCTCATAAAAAGCACTTATTTTCTTAAATTCCTTGGCTACCGTTGTCAGCAGTTTATTTGATTCAGTTAGAAATTTTTTAATACAAATAATCTCTCTCCAGATTACACAGAGTCAGGAGTCTATTGAAAATATTTCAAGAAGCTGTTGGCTATCAACACTGTTAGCCTTGTCCGAGAGAGGTTCAGAAGCCTTGGCGTCTGAGTGGATATATGTATGTGGGCCACCCTGCATCTCTTTAGTCGCGTTAACCATGAATACAGAATTATCTGTCATTTTATGTCTCATTTTAGATGTCTGTTGGTTATTCTGATTTTCCACTAGCTCTAGTTCAAGAGGAAGGTTATTTCGGGGGAGATCCTCTTCCTCTCCGAAGTAAAGGGTTCTCTTTGTGTCCAATGACCAATCCAGAGTTGCCTCTTTTGGGTGCTTGGAACTGACATCAGATCCTTTTATGCTCCTTTCCTCTTTATTTCCTTCCGTCCCTTTTTTTTCCTTCTCCAAATTCTCCAAATTCGACGGGAAGTAATGGGTAATCTTCAATTGCTTTACTTTATTAGAAGGTAGGGACAACCCCCTTTCAAGGGAGATTCCTTGATCTCTATATCCCTTTCTGGTGTAAACCATATTGCTGTATCTGTTCCTTTAAGGGTTGGTTCTGGGTATTTAATTCACAGTTGCCATTGCTACTCGTGAGGAGGAAAAACTCAATAACTCATCCTCTTAACTCCGTATCTTTTAGCACCCCAGTTTCCTAGAGTCTAATTTTTAGTTTCAATTTCCTATTTTTAGAGTGGATTGCACAATTCGGGAAGGCAGCAAGGATTACAAATAAGAGGCTTCCTACCTCTCTCTCTCTCTCCGGAGTTCATCAGAAGATTAGCAGTCTCAAGGAATTTTGAGTATCCAAGCTAGAGTCCTTGAAGTCATTAGTGAAGTAAGATCTCTAGTATAGAGTTTGGGGAACTGTGTGGAGGTTGTTTGAAGTCTTTTGGAAGCTGTTGTTTAGATACCCAGAAGCATTATTAGTTTGCTGATAAAGTTAAAGGATAGAAGAGGGATAGCAGCAGGCGTCCCCCTCCAGTGATCGCCAATGAATGCATCTGTTATAAACCATCCTGTTCAGATCTTGTAAGTTCAGGTCTGTGGCTTCCTTTATGGAATCAATCCATCTCTTGTTTGGCCTTCCTCTTCTTCTACTTCCTTCTGTTTTTCCCAGTGAATCAAGTCTTCTCATGATGTGTCTGAAGTATGATAACCTCAGTTTCATCATTTTAGCTTCTAGTGATAGTTCTGGTTTATTTTGTTCTAACCCCCAATTATTTGTCTTTTTCGCAGTCCATGGTATGCGCAAAGCTCTTCTCCAACACCACATTTCAAATCTCTTAGCCGCTTTTTTCACTGTCCAACTCTCACATCCATACACAGAGATCGGGAATACCATGGTCTGAATGATCCTGACTTTAGTGTTCAGTGATACATCTTTGCATTGGAGGACCTTTTCTAGTTCTCTCATAGCTGCCCTCCCCAGTCCTAGCCTTCTTCTGATTTCTTGACTATTGTCTCCCTTTTGGTTAATGACTGCGCCAAGGTTTTGATAATCCTTGACTAGTTCAATGTCCTCACTGTCAACTTTAAAGTTATATCAATCTTCTGTTGTCGTTACTTTAGTCTTCTTGATGTTATTTATATTTTCCCTCAAATAATACATCTTTATATGTTATTTTCAGTACTATATGCATTTTTATGCACACTTTATCTCTGTATATGCATTTTGTACAAGTTACCTAGCTGGAGAACTGCACAGTAAAAATCAGAGAAGTGTGAATTTCATTGGGTTGCTGTGTTTCAGTTTGCATATTGTTTCAGAAAGTGCAAATTAGATAGATTCACCTTTAAATGTGAACTGAAACTAATTTCCTTCCTATCTTTGCCCTTGTGCTATAGGGCAACAAAAACAAGAGAAAAATGAAACATTTGTGGTATAAAAAATTACCAGATTTTAGCAGGAAGTTATGGGACATGCACTGATTGGAAATGAAGCTGTGTGACCACCCCAAAAATGTTGCAGGTGCAAAAAGTATTGAGAGCTGGATCTTGCATAGCCACCCTGATACCATTGTAAGCACAAATAACCATGAACACAAACAAAAATGACATCTGGAGGGACCCTTATTTAGAACATTTGCATCCCACCTCTCCTCCAAGGAGTTAAAGTTAGCTTAAGTGATTCTTTCCACCCATCTCATTTTATCCCAGCAACAATCCTTTGAGGTAGGTTAGGCTAAAAGATTGTGACTGGCCTTGTAAGCTTGTAATAAACAGGGATTTGCACCTGAGTCTTCTCTGACTACTGTAGCACTCTAACCATGGGTTCTATACGCAGCATGGGTGTAGTCATCCTGGGTCTTAGACCCTTTACTATTTGGGAGCAAGATCCCAGCTGGGTCTTTATGTCTCCAGCATCCTGCGAGCCAATCAGCATGAAAGGGGAGCGTGTTTGCTATTGAGAAGAGTCTTCTAAATTACTTCCTTGACCTTTTCTGCTGACTGGAGCCAATCAGAGTGAAAGGATGCGAGCCAGCCACTGAGAAGACTCTTCTCAGAGTAGCTAACACACTCCCTTTTCATGCTGATTGGCTCCCAGGGATGTCAGTTGTTGTGGGAGAAGACGTGTGGGAAGGACTGAGGAATGTGGAGATGACGACAGAGAGCGAGTGAGTGAGGGGCATGGCTATGAGGGGGTGTGGCATGACTATCATGAAGGGACCCTGCACTTGAATTTGCCATGACACTACTGTGTACATCACCCCACTCCCTTCCACCCATTGAATGTGGTAGTCCTGTATTAAACCCAGAGCAAATTATCATTGAGAAAGATCAAATGTAGTAATGCATCTTTTGTTTGTGATTTTCATCTGGGTTAGAGGTACTGAGTCCTGCCTCCCCAATCATATATCTTAAAGGAGGCAACCCTGACCATTGGTCATACTGTCTGGGGCTGAATCTAACAAAATCTAGAGACCTACAGTGTCCCCATCCCTGCAGTAGAGGAAGATGGACCTATAGTCTTGCTCGCTCATCAAGGCATCTTTGCACGCTTACAGTAAGCTCTGCTTGGATATTTGTAAGTAAGACAAATGCTACAAAGACACTGTGACTTGGCTTCCAACTAGGGATGGGTGAGAATTTCTATTCAGTTCGCATTTCAAGCAGAATGTATCAAATTTGCAATTTCTGAAACCATTTGAGAACCAAAACACAGCCATCCTTTGAAACTCGCATTTATTAGAATTTTGGGTTGCAGTTCGCCAACTAAATAACATTTACAAAAATGCATACATTAGGGGAAGTGTGCGTAAAAATGAATACATGCATTAAAATAACATGCAAAAAGGCATGAAATGATGAGAAATGGCTTGCAAGAATGTGTACCTTTGTCAAAACTGCCTACAAAAATGTGTAGATTTGGAGAAATTCTCACTAAAATGGTGGAGAATTTTCATGAGGATTTTTTTTTAAAAAAATTGCAGATTGCTGTAGAAATGTAGAGAACAGAATTTAACATTGGAAAATTGAGAAACTGAGAGAAGTGAAACAGACAGATCTTTCCATCCCTACTCCCAACTCAGCATCTGCCAGGGCCCCTTCTCTCTCTCTTTTTTTTTTTTACAATAATTTTTATTCAATTTTTCATAAAACAAACAAAACAAAATCATAAAACATTCAAAGACAAAAAACAAAACAAAACAAAAATGATTAAACAAAAAAATAAAATGTTGACTTCCCATTTGTCACAGATCAGTTATAGGTCTACAATATATAACAATCCTGTCTCTTAAATTATATTATAAAATCACTTTCCTCCAGTAGTTATCTTAATTAATCATCAAATCTCATAAACATTACTTTATTCTTTCCACAAAAAGTCAAAGAGAGGTTTCAATTCTTTAAGAAATATATCTATCAATTTTTCTCCAAATAAACATGTCGATTAATCCATCTCTTTAATAATAATAATAATCTTATTGTCATAACCATAGTCCAAATAAACATATCGATTAATCCATCTCATCAAAATCTGTTAGGTCCAATAATTTCAATAGCCATTATTCCATTATCCATATTAATTCCATCTTCCATCTTCAATAGTCCTAAGTCCAGTAATTTTAGTGTCCAATCTTCCATTATCAGTATTCCATAATAATCTTGCTGTCATAGCCATAGTCATATAATAAGAGTCTGATGGGAATTTCCTCTATCCCAAATATTTTCTTGCCATCCATTCTGAATAAGTTGCTGAAATATTGTTGTAAAGTCATATCTCTGTTCTTCTTTTTTACAAAATGCACTGGCTCATCTCTTGAGAGTTTTTCCATTGTCACATGGCTGCAGTTAATTCCATAGATTTTCTCTATATCAAGCTCCATCACGTCATTCCAGTCCTGAAAATTATCCAAGCCATTGATAACTTTATCTCTAATATCTTCATTAATTTCTTCAGAGATAACGTTAAATTCCAAACAGTAGATTTTATTTCTAATATCCATAAACTCCAGATCTTTTTCCAATTCCACATTTGTTCCAATCTCCAGGGCTTGTATCTTCCCTTTATTTTTTCTTTTCTCATCTCTGGTCTCATTCCCCTCTCTCACAGGATCCCCTATTTCTTTAAGCTCCTGCGTCATTTTGCTCAGTTCAATTTTCAGCTCCTTACTGCCCTGTCGCAGGGTTTGTTTCGTTATCTCAATCTCATCCATTATTTTCTGAAACATAATTACTTCCAGATTCTCAGCCACTTTCTTGATTGCCATTTTTAAAACCACGAAAACAAAACAAAACAAAAATAAAGAAGAACCACTTCTTATTTCAGCAACAATTGGGTTAATATTCCAGGCTTGATGACATCACAGTATAAACAGAGCAGCCTGCCTTATCTCTCTATGTTCAAGAATACAAAACAAATTTAGTTCCCAGCATCAAAACAGTTAGTGGCGTCGTGAAGAAGCAGATTCGTCAAAATAAAATAGACCAAAAAGAGAATAGTCCCAGACAATATAATGTTCCAAAGTTCATATTTTTTATTTTTTTCTCCTCGGAATAGAAATCCCTCTTCTGTTTATATCTTTAGAATGCACTTCCAGGACAGCTTTTTGCAACAGAAACAGAGATAAGCTGTTAATTTCGTGAATAACAGAGAAGAGTTATAGCTCACCCAGAAGTTCTTTAAAGCTGATTCATTTGACAAATCTCTTTTTGCTGCAACAATTTAAACCAAGTAAAAAAAAGAATAGAAAGAAGGGTGCTTGCCTGTTAGTCCGTTTTCTCTTTGAAGAAAAGATAAACGTATCGCATTAATCAGATAGAGCTTGTTTGGAAGTCCGTCTGGCATTGCTGGCTGGACCTTTTCTCATAAATTAATGAAATCCAGTCCTCCCAACAAAAACAGGCTTTTGAGGTTGATCTCTACGTTTCTCCCTGCCCGGGAGAAATTTCATCAGTCAAAAAAAAAAAATGTTCTGACTGATTTATATCTGAATAAGCTTCTTTTGAGGTGGGAGCCCGTCTCAAAAGCAGGCACAAGCGAAGTCACCCTTCCCGGAAGTCCCAGGGCCCCTTCTCTTCATTGTCAGGAGCAAGATCCAGTGGAGGATCCCCTGCAGCCTCTCCCCCCCAGTTTTCCAGAGGGTCCCCAACCCTCCAAAGCAGATTTTCAGGGGCCACAATGAATTGCATGAGGAAGGGTGCTCCCTTCTGTGTTAGAATAACCTGCATGTTCCCTTGTAAAAATGGAGATGTTCCCTTTAAGGGATATTTTGGGAAATATCCTATGTACCTGTTTACCAGTGATGTAACTTCCTAAAGGGTGGGGTTACCTGGCTTCTCTTCCTCCTCCTTTGTCTGGTAGTTTTTTTTGCATATTCTCCATTAGGCCTGAGGAGAGTGAAGCATGCACATGCTCCTCTCCAAGATGACCATTACCATGGACTGAGACTTCTATTTTTCTTTCACCTAAGCTAGAGCCTATGTTTCCTGAACATATGAAAGGTCATGAGTAAACATTCTTTAACTTTTACTTAAGAAGATTGTGTCTGTAATTATTTGTGTCTGAGGGAAAGGGTGGACTGATTGATTCTCATCCCACTGCTTGCATTTACATCTCTGCTAAGAAACAGGACCTCGGAACTATTCCTATTTCACACATATTTTTAAAATAGCAAAATTCTGTTGGTGGGAATGTCATCATAGTGGAACTCTAATCAGGGGATGCTCTGGACAGTGGAAGCCAAGCTAGGATCTGAGCCTGTAAGTCTCCAGTGATCTCTTGTCCAACAGAAGCGGAACCTTGTGGTATTGCCCTTGGAACCTTTTACCACTCAGAAAAGATGGGAGCACTTAGGGCAGGGGTGGGGAACATGTGGCCCTCCAGATATTGTTGGACTCCAACTCCTATCAATCCCAGACATCCTGAGCAGTGGTCCCTGGCTATTGGCCATGGTGGCTCAGACTGATGGGAATTCCAACAACATCTGGAGGGCCACAAATTCCCCACAAATTCTTACAACACCCTGTAAGGTAGATCAGGTTTATTATCCCCACATTGCAGATTGCAAGGTTGAGAGAAAGTGGTTTGCTTAAGGCGCCTGAGTGAGTTCATGGCAGAGGCGAGAGTCAAACCAGGGGAGGAATGGAAGGATCATGAGGATGCACTAATCACTGTTTTAGTTTCTTCAGTTTCTCATTTTTCCAATCTTAAATTCAGTTCGCCACATTGCTGCAGAAATGTTTGATTTTCAAAAAAACCAAATCCTCATGAAAATTCTTTAGCGTTTTAGTGTGAAGTTCTCCTAACAAACATTTTTGTAGGCATTTTTTTAATAATGTACACATTTTGTCAAGTATTTATGTATGTTTTTGTCAGCAATATATTCATTTTTATGCACACCTTCTCCCAATATATGTCCTTGGTTGGAGAACTGGATCACAAAATTCAGATACGTGCAACTTTTGAAGGATGGAGGTGTTTTGGTTCTCGTATTGTTTTGGAAATGTGATTTTGATAAATTTGGCTTTGAATGCAAACTGAATTTAATTTCTCCCCCACAATCCCTGACCATTCGCTGTGCTGGCTGATGCTCATGGGAACTGAAATCCAACATCTCGAGCAGCCTGTCCCAACTTTTGGGTCCCCAGATGTTGTTGGACTACAACTCCCATCAGTCCCAGCCACCATAATCAGTGGTTAAGAATGATG
The DNA here is from genome assembly GCF_030035675.1 of Rhineura floridana. NCBI lineage: Eukaryota > Metazoa > Chordata > Lepidosauria > Squamata > Rhineuridae > Rhineura > Rhineura floridana. The sequence continues at coordinate 305,247,060 of NC_084480.1, read as the reverse complement.
GGAACTGTAGTCTAGCAACATCCCAGGACCCAAAGGTTGGGAAAGATTAATAGGGGACCACGGATCCCCATCCCTGGTTTAAGGGTATAATAAATAAATAAAATTAAATGGAATTTTGGTGTTGACTGAGTGCAGTGTGCGGGCTGCATCCCTTGCTTCCAGTGGAACTTCCTTTCATGGAAGCATGCTTAGGATCGGAACATTGTACACCTCCCTTTCTCTGGACTGCTCTGTGTCAATGAAATGTCATTGCGCTCAGAATGGCTCAAGGCAGTTTGACACATGCTTGACCCTTCCTGAGCAATTCGTGACTTTTGATACTCGGCTTAATTTAATCAGCCTGTCAAGAGGAGCAGGGAAACCCCCTAGAACAGGAACCCAAATTTGGATGAAAACATGCCTTCTAGGAAGTGCCGCTTCTGAAATGCAACCCCCTTAAAAGGTGGGTGAGCTGACAATGTTGCCTTTATATTCTGGGTAATGTAAAGCATGGTTTAAGTAAAACCATAGCTCGGACACAGAGCCTGCTTTTGACTACGTTATTTCCTCCAGAAGCTTTTCTTGGATGTTAGCATCAGTATGGTTTAATAATAGGGCAATAATTCTTTACAGGATGCATAACTCAGTTAAGCACATTAACGAAGACAGTCGACTTTCAGAGTAAACATATTCGTCAGACCCACTGTCAGAAAAGAAAATGTTTAGCTTTGTGGATGACATCTGATATGAATTAGCTCAGTGGTTGGCTGCTGTTGCTTGCTGGTTCTAAAATAAACCATACTAGTAGCTGGTGTTGGAGGATATAGTTCTAACCCAGAAACCTCAACCAATAGGAACAGTGGATTATTACAAGGTCTCTCAGTATTGTTTTGTGATCCTCACTTTCCCAGGCAGTAAGAATATTCAACCTTTTACAATAGGGATGAGAAACCTGTGGTCTTCCAGAGGATGTTGGACTGCAGTTCCCATCGCCCCTGCCTGGGACTGATGAGAGTTGGAGTCTGAAAACTTCTGGAGGGTCACACGTTCCCCATCCCTGTTTTATGGGAAGGGTTCCCTGGTGCTGGGACTACACTGGAATCTGTTGGTTTGCAAATATACAACTGAGCATGGAGGAAGTATTAAGATCAACAATGCCGATCTTTAACAAAACATCAGTTCCCCAAAAGCATGGAATGACAACCTTTGTTGTTGTTATATGCCTTCAAGTCGATTATGACTTTTGGTGACCCTATGAATCAGCGACCTCCAATAGCATGTTATTCAGATTTTAAATGTAGCATTTTAAGAGCAGCTTTCACCTCACAATCTGGTTCTTCATCATACGTTTCCTCCATGAATGAATCTGTCATCCTGGCAACTCTTTCATAGAGTTCTTCAGTGTATTGCTTCCATCTTCCTTTTATTTCATCTCGGCCGGTCAGTGTGTTCCCCTGTTGATTATTCAACATCCCTACCCTTGGTTTAAATTTCTTTTTAATTTCTCTAATCTTTTGGAATAGGGCTTTTGTCCTACCCTTTTTGTTGTCCTCTTCTATTTCTATACAATAACTATTGCAATAGTTTTCTTTGTCCCTATGTACTAGTCGTACTAGAACCTTACCCTAAGGTTTTTCCTGGCCAGCCTGCCAGCTGTAAAATGAAGGCTTCTTTCTCTTTTGCTGTCTACATTCATAGGAACATAAGAAGGGCCTGCTGGATCAGGCCAATGGCCCAACTAGTCCAGCATCTGGTTCTCACAGTGGCCAACCAGATGCCCAAGGGAAGCCCACAAACAGGACCTAATGCAAAGAGCACTCTTCCCTCCAGTGGTTTCCAGCAGCTACTGTTTGGAAGCATAATGCCTGTGGAGGCAGAGCATAGCCATCATGGCTAGTAGCCATTGATCAAAATCTGTTGTATTCCAAGCAATTACCCAAGCAAATGGGTTTTGTTCAGTGCTAGGAATCAATAAGCAAGCACCTTCTATGATCCAAAAGAAATATTCTTTTGCTAGTTATTAATTGTATTAATTGTTATTAATATGACTGCATTTGATATTGTTGTATTTTATCTCATTTTAATGTACGTCGCCTAGAGTGGCTATTTGCCAGATAGGCGACAAACAAATTAAATATTATTATTTTATAGTAGCTATAGTTAGGGGTGGCTATGAAAAGTGGCTGTGCACAGCACTCATAGGAACATAGAAAACTGTCTTATTCTGAGTCAGATAGTTGGTTCATATAGCTCAGCATTATCTTCAGTGACTGGCAGCAACACTCAGGGTTTCAGGCAGAGGACATTCCCAGCCCTACCTTGAGATGGCAGGGATTGAAATTGGGACCTTTTCCATGCAGAGCAGATGCTTTTCCATTGAGCTGCAGCCTTGCCTCATGCAGTACTACAATAGGAAGATGGAGGTCACAAAACCGGTGAGGTAGGATTTTTTTTTAAAAAAAGTTCCGTTTGTCCATGGTAGTGTCTAGAGACTCATGAAACCTTCACACAGTTGGGAAGTGTGGTTTGGAACAGCACTGCAGACCTCCCAAATGTTGTTTAAGTGATGGTGCACTTCACCATGATTTCTGCCTGGGGTAGAACCTTCATGCAGCTCATTTCCACAAGCAAACTGTGGCCTGTGAATTATATTTATTTATTTATTTATTTTAAAATATTTCTATCCCGCCCTTCTACCCTATAATAGGGCACTCGGGGCAGCTTACAAAAATAAAATCAAGCACGTACATAATAAAATTGTCAACAGTAAAATCACAAAAACATTAAAATAAATTAAAATACATAAAATACAATTAAAATACATAAAATACAATTAAAATACATAAAATACAATATATATATATATATACACACACATGCACACATATATACATATATATAGGGAGTGGTACTAAAGGGACTACAAAGGTAAAATTTAAATGTAGAAGGCATAAAATCAGTGTCAGGCTCTACCTTCAGTCCTTCCCAAAGGCTCTCTGGAACAAGATCTTTTTCAGAAGTCTCCGGAAAACCAACAGGGAGGGAGCAGAATGGACTTCTTGGGGTAGGGTATTCCAAAGCTTGGGGACCACAGCCGAAAAAGCTCTCTCCTGCGTGCCTGTCAGTCTGATATCTTTTATTCCAGGCATGCAGAGGATATCCATGTCAGTCAGGAGTGACGAACATTTGCAGGAAGGGATTCTGAGGAACTGAGACAAATAGTGGTAACGAGAGAGGAAGTTCTAGGCTTAATGGACAATATAAAAGCTGACAAATCACCAGGCCCGGATGGCATGCACCTGAGAGTTCTCAAAGAACTCAAATGTGAAATTGCTGATCTGCTAACTAAAATATGTAACTTGTCCCTCAGGTCCTCCTCCATGCCTGAGGACTGGAAAGTGGCAAATGTAACGCCAATCTTCAAAAAGGGATCCAGAGGAGATCCCGGAAATTACAGGCCAGTTAGCTTAACTTCTGTCCCTGGAAAACTGGTAGAAAGTATTATTAAAGCTAGATTAACTAAGCACATAGAAGAACAAGCCTTGCTGAAGCAGAGCCAGCATGGCTTCTGCAAGAGAAAGTCCTGTCTCAGTAACCTATTAGAATTCTTTGAGAGTGCCAACAAGCATATAGATAAAGGTGATCCAGTGGTCATAGTGTACTTAGACTTTCAAAAAACGTTTGACAAGATACCTCACCAAAGACTTCTGAGGAAGCTTAGCAGGCATGGAAAAAGAGGAGAGGTCCTCTTGTGGATAAGGGATTGGTTAAGAAGTAGAAAGCAGAGAGTAGGAATAAATGGACAGTTCTCCCAATGGAGGGCTGTAGAAAGTGGAGTCCCTCAAGGATCAGTATTGGGACCTGTACTTTTCAACTTGTTCATTAATGACCTAGAATTAGGAGTGAGCAGTGAAGTGGCCAATTTTGCTGATGACACTAAATTGTTCAGGGTCGTTAAAACAAAAAGGGATTGTGAAGAGCTCCAAAAAGACCTCTCCAAACTGAGTGAATGGGCGGAAAAATGGCAAATGCAATTCAATATAAACAAGTGTAAAATTATGCATATTGGAGCAAAAAATCTGAATTTCACATATATGCTCATGGGGTCTGAACTGGCGGTGACCAACAAGGAGAGAGACCTCGGGGTTGTAGTGGACAACACGATGAAAATGTTGACCCAGTGTGAGGCAGCTGTGAAAAAGGCAAATTCCATGCTAGCGATAATTAGGAAAGGTATTGAAAATAAAACAGCCGATATCATAATGCCGTTGTATAAATCTATGGTGCGGCCGCATTTGGAATACTGTGTACAGTTCTGGTCGCCTCATCTCAAAAAGGATATTCTAGAGTTGGAAAAGGTTCAGAAGAGGGCAACCAGAATGATCAAGGGGATGGAGCGACTCCCTTACGAGGAAAGGTTGCAGCATTTGGGGCTTTTTAGTTTAGAGAAAAGGCGGGTCAGAGGAGACATGATAGAAGTGTATAAAATTATGCATGGCATTGAGAAAGTGGATAGAGAAAAGTTCTTCTCCCTCTCTCATAATACTAGAACTCGTGGACATTCAAAGAAACTGAATGTTGGAAGATTCAGGACAGACAAAAGGAAGTACTTCTTTAGCGCATAGTTCAACTATGGAATTTGCTTCCACAAGATGCAGTAACGGCCACCAGCTTGGATGGCTTTAAAAGAAGATTAGACAAATTCATGGAGGACAGGGCTATCAATGGCTACTAGCCATGATGGCTGTGCTCTGCCACCCTAGTCAGAGGCAGCATGCTTCTGAAAACCAGTTGCCGGAAGCCTCAGGAGGGGAGAGTGTTCTTGCACTCGGGTCCTGCTTGCGGGCTTCCCCCAGGCACCTGGTTGGCCACTGTGAGAACAGGGTGCTGGACTGGATGGGCCACTGGCCTGATCTGGCGGGCTCTTCTTATGTTCTTATGTTCTTATGAGCTCCCGCACCTTAAAAATGCTTTCAGAGTCCCTGGATGAACCCAAATATCCATTGTCCTACAGTGCCACTGGCCTGATCCAGCAGGCTCTTCTTATGTTCTTATGTTCTTATGTTGTTGGATTCCAAATCCCATCAGTCTCAGCCAGCATGGACAATGGTCAGAGATGATGGGAGTTGGAGTCCAACAACATCTGGAGGACCACAGGTTCCCCACCCCTGATATAAATGGAACTGAATCCATTTTTCCTCATGTCTGAAATGGTAGTCCTCTGACCCAGCCTCTAGAAAGAACATAGGCAAGCCAGGTCTAACCACAAGGAGTGGGCTTCCTGTTTCCTCTCTCTTTCCATCATCTCATTCCCCTTTTTACCTCTTCATGACTGCAGGGCACAGATGGGCCATACTGCGTGTGTCATGAATTCTGCAACAATGCAATAAGCATGCCGAGTTTCCCCCCAATGTCAGTTGCAGCTACAAGGGAGGGGAGCTGAGTAGAATCAGGACCATGACTCCCAGGAATTTTTTTAACCCTTCCCCTCCACTGAGTCTCAGTGACCTCCCCCACTGCTACTGGGCTTCTTTCCTAGGGTTAATAGTACCCCGGGATTGGGGGGAGGAATAGTAATTGTAATCACAATGTGTATGTAGGGGCATAAATGCCTTGCCAAGCCAAAGTGCACATGGTTCAATGCTCTCAGGCATTGGGGCTTTGATACGGTTTGGTGCTACTGGTCATCATGGTTTTAGTGTTAGGCCTGGTTTGCACATAACACTACACCATAGTTTATTGAACTATGTTTTTAGTGAATCATAGCTTTATGCATTAGGTGTAAATCCTGCCCAGCAGCTTAACTGCTGTTTTATTTACTGCCAACAAACCACAGTCTGGAGCCTTGGTTTGTCATTGGCTTACAACCCTGGTTTGTTTCTTCTATAGTTTGGTGTGATGGGATAACCCATCAGCCTTGACTAATCAGGGCTTGTTTGGCCACCACACCCCAAGATACTCACCAAGCTATAAAGGCAAGAGCAGCTGGAAAACAAATGCTGGAGAAAGAAACTAGGGTTTGTTTGATTGTCTGGAATAGCTCATGGTCAACTCAAGGACTGTAAGGGTTATATCCAATGCTAGTCCTCCTGAGAGTAGACCCATTACATTTCATGAAAATGGCTAACTTAGGTTCATTAATTTGACAGGGTCTACTCTGAGTAAAAGTTAGTTGCATACAACCCTAAATGAAAATAAAAGGTTGGCCCCAAATGGTCCTGATCCTGCCCATTGCCCTTCCCCTGGTACCTGATGTCCACATTGTAGAACCAAGACACATTAATTGCATGACACAATAAATGTTCATGACTAGTCTGGCCCTGAGATAAGATGTTTGCTGCAACAATTCAGAATCCCTGGTGACAAACTTGCAGAAAGAAAAATGGAATATGGTTTGGTGCTAAATATAGATTAATATTTATTAAAAGGAGGCTTTTGTTTCTCCCCCCAATACAGACACTGGCTTTCCAAGGGACACGCCATGGTAAGCTCCCATAGAGAGCTTTTTAACGTTTGAGTACATAAATTACATATTTTAATGTTTGCTCCCTGATAGGCTAGAGTGTTTTTTAAAAAATGTACAATCCAAAATAGGACTCCCCTCCCACCACCTGCAGTATGAAGTGGTATGGACCAGAATCCTACCACTTCATCCTGGGTAGTGTGTTGCTTACTTTTCAGTTACACCTCCACCTCAGCATGTGAGAGGATCCTCTATATAGCCTCACATGTGATTCTGTGCAATCTGCCCAGCATCCAAGTTCTCCATCCCCTCCCCAGCCCAGAATGGTTTCACTTGAGGCATGTGTTGTGGACAACAGAAGGTCCTTGTTAGTAATGAATAAAAGGACAGTACTATTGCTTTTGCACAGCCAGATTTTTAAGCCATAATTAGACCTTGTAATGCTGCCAAGAGAAAGGCAGAGGGCCTCGACAGGGAAGCCTGACTCCACAAGTGAACTGAAACTAAATATAGTTCTCAGACAGCTTTTGCCATTTTTTTAAAAAAAGAAACCGTGCACATCAAAGTGAGGTGCTGTTGGCCCCCATCTTTGTCTGTTGAGACTGAATCAAATAAGGATGTGGTTATGACAACCCACATTTTTCACTGCAAGGTTTACAGACAGTAGGAGGATGAGTGAGGAGCAATGATTCTTGGGTGTGGCCATGGATCAATTTGCTCTAAACCAGGGGTACTTGAATTTGGTTGTATCAAGGGCCCCTCGTCTGGTTTGATTGGTCTTCATGGATCAGTTCTTCATGCATGACAGTTGTCATGTATGAGGGCACTTGGAACACTCCAGCTCTGGGGTCCCCAATGTGGTACCTGTGGGCATCATGACACCCTCAGATACTCCCTTTATTATTTGTTTGGTGGTGGTTTTCTGCTTTTTTCTGTGTTTAAATTGGGTTGTTTTGGTGCAGGTGTGTCTGTTTTGGTGAAGGAGGCATTATACGCATCACCATTTTTTCTTCTGTGAAATGAGTATTTTGTGGTGCTCACAATAATTTCTTAGATTTCCAGATGTGTCCACAGATTAGGGATGTAAGAAGGCGTTGTTTTGTGTGTTCGGTATTATAAAAATACATACACAGAAATAGGAACTAATTTGGTTTGGTCCTATTTCTTAGCAGAGTTGTAAAAATACAAGCAGCGGAATGAGAATGTAAACCAGCCCACCTTTCTCTATATAAATAACAACAGACACAATCCTTTAGGTAAAAGAAAAAGAATGTTTACTTACAACCTTCATATGTTTAGAAGAACATAGGCTTTGGCTTGGAAGAAAGAAAATATAGGTCTCAGTTCATCTTGGTGTTAGTAATGGATGCTCTTAGAGAGAGCATCATGCCATGCGGCCTATCTCAAAGGTAGGAAGATCAGCAGTGATGGAGAATATTCAAAAATCCCCCAGGACAAAGGAGAAGGAAGTCAGGTAACTAAATCCCACCCATTAGGAAGTTACATTATGGTAAACAGGTACATGGGATATTCTCCAAATATCCCTTAAAGTGACCATGCAATATTTGTTTACTTTAACATTGTGTTCCACCCTGTATTTGCTGCATGCAGCACTGTTTCCTTTCCTCTGCAATTCGCCTTCTGCTAAAACCTACACTATTCATCTCACTATCCACTGTGGTGAAATTATGCAACTTACATAATTTATGAGGTATTACTAGTAGGGGACAAGGGAAGGTTGGGTGATTTTGACCTGATACTTAATGGGGTGAGTTTGCCCCTGAAGGACCAGGTCCGCAGTCTCGGGGTCATCTTGGACTCCCAGCTGTCTATGGAGGCTCAGGTTTCTGCAGTGAGCCGGGCAGCTTGGTACCAACTTCATCTAGTACAGAGGCTGCGACCCTATCTTCCCATACATCTGCTCCCACGAGTGATACATGCCCTGATCTCCTCTTGATTAGACTACTGTAATGCGCTCTACGTGGGGTTACCCTTGAAGACGGTCCGGAAACTCCAGCTGGTACAAAACGCGGCGGCACGCTTAATAAAGCAGACCCGCCGCCGCGATCATATCACCCCAGTGTTGATTGAATTACACTGGTTGCCAGTTGTATACCGGGCCCAATTCAAGGTGTTGGTTTTAACCTTTAAAACTCTATACGGTTCCGGCCCAGTTTATCTGAAGGAGCGCCTCCAGTATCACCAAATATGCCGCCAAACAAGATCAGCCTCACAGGACCTTCTCTCGGTCCCACCGACTAAGACAGCTAGGTTGGTGCGGACCAGGGAGAGGGCTTTTTCGATCGTGGCCCCCACCCTCTGGAACTTACTTCCCTTTGACCTTCGGCATGCCCCCTCCCTGTTGACTTTTCGCCGAGCCTTGAAGACCTGGCTCTTCAGGCAGGCCTATGGGATCTCTGGGGTGGGTTAGGTTTTACACTGTATTAATGTAAGATGGTCTTCAGATGAGATGTTATGATATTAATAATGTGATGATTATGTATATGAGCAGATTGTATTTTATATTGTATTTCATATTGTACGTCGCCCAGAGTGTCCGTTCAGTCGGACAGATGGGCGTCTGCTAAATAAAATTTTATTATTATTATTATTATGTTATTCCACCCCTTGTATATCAATGAAAAGGAAATTTGATGCAAATGGGGAAAAACATAATCAGTTTCGTATTGTGTGCAGACTGAAAGCAACAACAATAGATCGATTTCCATTCCAGACATGGGATGAATAAGTGAACAGGGGCAATTTCCAATTCCAATATGTGTTTTCATTAGAATTCTCCAACATCCCTACCCCAGGGCCCAAAAGGCTGGGGATCTCTGCCCTAGCTGCTGCATGATCTAGAACCTGATTTTATCCATTTGGTTCCACCCATCAAGATCCATTTTTTCTCTCCCTTAACACACTGAAAGAGGACGAGGTAGAAGTGACATGGAAACCTAAACTGGCGGAGACCCACATTGCTTGAGTTCAGGTATAGCCCAGTTTGGGGAGGAAGCGCTTGCAGACCCTTGTGAAGAATATGGTTCATATTAACATAGGAAGCTGCCTTATATCGAGTCACACTGTTGGTACATCTGTAACAGTTTGCCTACACCAAGGGTGGAGAACCTCAGGGTCTTCTGGCCTCTCTATCTAGCCCTCAGAACTCTCCCCAGGCCACCCCTCCTCTCCCTGGGCCACACCATCAACCCTGCTCAATGCCCTCATTGAGTGCTTTTGCCTGACCTGAATATGTCATTGAACTCTGGTAATGCCTGGAAAGAGGGTCGAGAGGGGTGTGCAAGTGTGTGTAGAAACTAGCCTACTGTACAAAGGTAACATTTACATTTGTTGCTCCACCCACCTCTCCCTCTGGCCCTGTCCACCACTGGCATGTGGCCTCAGGTGGTGGCCCAGAAGAGAATGTGGCCCGCAGGCTGAAAATCTTCCCCATTGACTCATAGAAGCTCTCTAGAACACCACACAGGGATTGTTCCAAACCCTATTCACAGGTGCTGTGGTTGAACCTGGGACCTTCTGCATACAAACCATAGACTGAACTTCAGATATGAGCATCAAAGACATCAGCTCCAGTTGTTGAAGTGAGCAGATGAAGCCCCCAATTAGCCAGCACGTCAAACACCCAAGACACCTCTTAGCCTTGGGGACCTATGTGAGATGCTGGAAGGTACTGAGGGAGGCTACTGAATGGCGCAAGAGTATCAATCCAGAGTAATGTTTCGTTCTATTTCACTTTATATCAAGGGGTAGGATTTGGGATCCACAAATGAGCTGTGTGACTTGTTTGGGCAAATTGCCTGCTGCCTTGGAGCTCTCCCTGGTCCTGAAGATCCTCCTTCTAATGGTTCCCCGACTGAAGCCCTATTCTGAAATTCACTTCCATGCTTAGGGCTAACATGGGAGGCAGAATGGAGCCACCCTGTCCAGCCCTGCCCACATGATTGCAGGCTCTCTGGCTCCTGCAGGCTCCTTCCACTGAACGTATGCATCTTGAGCATGGACATATGTGAACACACTCTGCGCAACTGGGACCCCTGCACAAAAACATGGACCTTAATGTGCAAGCATCTGCTCAGGCACTGGCTTTCCCTTGTCAGACATATGCATGTCAGAGAGTGGGGCTGTCATGGAGGAAGATGCCAGGGGTGGGGCCAGGATGCACTGCCTGGTGGCATCCTTCACATTCTTGCCTATGAATGGAGGAAACTTGTGAAAAAGGGTTGGATTTCTGTATCCCACTTATACTCACTAAGTTCAGGGTTCTGATTTTGGTGTACAAAGCCCCATACAGCTTGGGACCAGGATACCTGAAAGATCGTCTTACCCCTTATATACCCAGTTGATCACTGCGCTCTGCAGGTGAGGGCCTCCTGCAGATACCATCTTATCAGGAGGTCTGCTCCTCACAACATAGGAAATGGACCTTTATTTATTAATTATTTGATTTATATCCCGCCCTTCCTCCCAGGAGGAGCCCAGGGCGGCAAACAAAAGCACTAAAAACACTTTTAAACATCATAAAAACAGACTTTAAAATACATTAAAACAAAACATCTTTAAAAGCATTTTTAAGAAAGCTTTGAAGTCTTCTTAAAAAAGAAAAAGGGGTTAAAAACATTCTTTTTTAAAAAAAGTTCTAAAAAACATATTAAAAAGCAATTAAGTGTTTTAAGTGTAAGGTGTTTAGTGTAGTGGCACCTACCCTTTGGAATTCCCTCCCTTAAATATTAGACAGGCTCCATCTCTGTTATTTTTTCAGCACCCTATTGAAGACCTTCCTCTTTCAACAAGGCTGTTAAGTAGAGTCATTATCCCAGTCTGTGTTGGAATTGTTTTTTTGGTTTTTTCAAGGTATTTTTAAAGATGTTTTTATTGTTATATGACTTGTTGTTTGCCACCCTGGGCTCCTTTTGGGAGGAAGAGCAACATCATCATCATCATCAACAACAACATCATAACAATAATAACAACAAACAGCAACAACAATAAACTACTAGTAGTAGCAGTAGCAGTAGTAGTAATAATAATAATAATAATAATAATAATAATACACTGCCCCCAGGTGGGTGCTCGTCATGCTGAATATGATATGGACTGCCTTCAAGTTGATTCCGACTTATGGGCGACCTTATGAATAGGGTTTTCATGGTAAGCGGTATTCAGAGGGGGTTTACCATTGTCTTCTTCTGAGGCTGAGAGGCAGTGACTGGCCCAAGGTCACCCAGTGGGCTTCATGGCTGTGTGGGGATTTGAACCCTAGTCTCCCAGGTCATAGTCTAACACCTTAACCCCTATACCACACTGGCTCTCACTTGTCATGCTAGAAAAGTTCTTTTCTAACATTGCGTTAAGGAACCCATCCTTGATATTGATGTCAAGCTATCCACCACCTGCCAGTTATTATACTGACTTCTAATCAGGCCCGGCAGAGTCATATCCCCCAGAGACCCCACTAGAACAGGACACAGGCTTCCTGGAGGAGTCATCTCGGTCTCTTAGCCAAACAAATCACACTCTGAAACCTGCTTTTCTCAGTTTGGTTCCATTTCTCAGTTTGGTTCCATTCAGTTATCTAAATGCCATTTCTACTGCTGAAGGAGCAATCTGTTTCTGTATTCTTGAAGCAGCAAGCTGTTTTTCCAATTGCTGCAGAATCAAGCTCTTTCTCAATTCAATTTTTAAAATTTACCCAAGTGATTACATCATACAGTGCAAGAGGTGTGTCCCAGGATGTCTGGTGATGTGACAGAAGATGCATGCCAACTTCTTCTGAAATTCACATCAGTATGTTGCTTGGATTGCATGCTGCAGTATTTGATACTCTTAAAAAAATGCTGCTCTCACTCCAAGCAACTACTTGGGTTGATGCAGTAGGCTGACTCTATATCCTAATAACTCCAAATGCATGAAGAAGATGAGAGCTGGGTGACAAATCCACCATTAGTGTTTTTGCTGGGTTCCCTCTTCCCAAAGAAAGAAGTCAAAGCTGGTTGAAAACCAAGGAGGTCTCCTGGCAGATCATCCTGGGGTTTTTCTCAGGCCTTTTGGAAATGGGATTGCTAAACAGTGAAATATTTGAAAGGAAACAGCAAAGTGCCTACCAGGCCCGGGGCCAGAGGGCGGCCAGGCTGGGCACTGGCCGAGGGTCCCTGTGGCTGTGAGGGGCCCCTGCTGCTGGGGATGGTAGACGTAGCTCCCACTCCACAATCCATGCTAGCATCAGGGCATGGATCATGCCCCCTCTAACACAATGCTGGCATGGATCGCCAAGCAGGAGCCACTCTCCCAGGCAATACCCCTCCTCCTGCTGGCATGGGTTTAAAATAGGCCCAGCCATGCCACTTCCCATGTTGCCACATTAGCGTGCCAGTGTGTTGTGCTGCTGCTGCTGAGGGCCCACTGCAATCTGGTGCCCAGGGACCTTCAACAGTCTGCTGCCGGCCCTGGTGCCTATGAAGGAAAGACAGAACCAATATTGTCTGCAGGGTAAGATTATATCATCTCAAGCCTGGCTGTCCATTGCTTAGCAGTGCTTTAAAAAAGAAGAAAGGAATTGCTCTTTTGGAAGTACAGTGATGCCTGCTCTCAGGCAGAATGTCTCATTTAACACCAAAACTTTAGCCAAGAGACAGTGTGGTCCCGACTGAGATTTTGCAGGATTGCTTTGGGTGTGGCAAGCATTTAGTGAGCGACTGACGAGCGAGAACAAGATGCCATGTACAAATGCTTGGTTGGCGCTTGCAAAGGGGTGAGAACTACAAATGTGGGATTCTTTCCCATGTAACCACAGAAGGCACGGAAGCCTGGTATGCATGTCTTCTGTGCAAAGCAAACAAAACCCAAATGTGGACAGGAACCTTGCTGCAGTACAGCTTAGCAAGCTGCAGCATTACAGCACTGGAGTGAACCCCCCTGAATGCCTCCCAAGGACAGCACTGGTGGGAGAAGGGCCGTAGTTCATTGGTACACCACTGACTGTGCATGTGAAAGGTCTCAGGTTCACTCGCTGGCATCTCCAGGTAGGGCTGGGAGAAACTTCTCTCTGGAACCCTGAAGGTCTTAGACCCTTTACTTTTTTCGGAGCAGGGTCCCAGCGGGGTCCCTATGTCTCCTGTATCCTGCAAGCCAATCAGCATGAAAGAGGAGTGTGTTAGCCACTGAGAAAAGTCTTATAACATGCTTCCTTGTCCTTGTCCTTTCCTGTGGATTGTAGCCAATCAGAGTGAAAGGAGGTGAGTCAGCCACTGAGAGGACTCTTCTCAGTAACTAACACTCTCCCCTTTCTTGCTGTTTGGCTCCTAGGGATGTCTGTTGTTGTGGGAGAAGGCATTAACAAGGATCTTATTCACAACTCAGCAGCAAAAAAGGGGAAGAGGGTGGCTGTGACTAGCATGAAGAGACCCTGCACTTCTGAACTTGCCACTACACTACTGTCCACCACCCAGGCAACCAAGAGATGTTCAAGGACACATGCCAGCCTGGCAAAAACAATCAAGGAGGGTGTGAAGCAAAAGTAGTGAGGGGTGTGGCCTGGGGAAAGGGTGTGTGGCTGAGGAGTATGGTCTGGACAGAGTCCTAAGACAGAGAGGTCTGGAGGGCCACATTTGGTCCCTGGGCCCGAAGCCCCTAACTCCTGGTGTAGACTGAGCTGGATGGACCAATATAAGTCAACTGTCTATTGGTGTAACTAGATGGTTAAGGAGAAGGATGTGTTCTTTTTTTTCTTTTTTTAAAAAGTTTTTGTATAGTGCCTAGTTTCTTAGGCCCTCCATTAATGTTATTAATTATGATCATGATTAATAATTATTATTATTTTATGAGCATGACTGTCCTGGCATTGCTCAAGACAGATGTTGGTAAAGAGGCGCCAGGAGAGGGAGGTGGCATGACTGATGGCAAGCTTATCCCACGGGCACCATTTAGGGAGAGAAGGGCGGGGTACACTTTTTTCGGGACTGGTCTACACAAGCAGGCGAATGAAGCGGCAGCATGCTGGAAAGGATGGCACCTCTGTGGACTGCAGGTGGTGCTGGTGCTGGGAAATCACATTTCTGAATGCTACAATTCCCAGAGTGGCTTAACAAGCAATCCCTCTTCCCAAGGAGCTCTAGGAATTGTAGCTCTAGGAGGGGAATGGGGGGGTCTCCTAACAACTCTCAGCACCCTTAACAAACTACAGTTCCCAGGATTCCTTGGGGAAAGGCGTGGCTGTTTACAGTGGTATGATACTGTTTTAAATGTATAGTGCAGATGGTGCCTGGCTCTCTTATGTCTGAGGATCACCTGGCCAACATGTCGTCATGACCGTTGTTCAAAACACACTAATTGCCTGGTAAAGTGTAGCGGCTTACATTAGAATCCTATGCATGTCTATTCAGTGTGGGTCACTGAGCTACAGCTCAGTGGTAGAGCATCTGTCTTACATGTGGACAGTCCCAGGTTCAATCCCTGGCCTCTCCAGGGGGGACTGGGAGAGACTCCTGCCTGAAACCTTGGAGAGCCACTGCCAGTCAGTGTAGACAGTACTGAGCTAGAAGAACAAACAGCCTGACGGATAAGGCACCTTCCTATATTCCTATAGTGGCCCACATACTCAAAAAGGTAAATAGAAAATCTCAGTGATCTAAGTAAATATGGCTTACTCTCAAGTACGGGGGTATGGCAAATGACCTACAAACATCAGAATCTCCCTGGTTGGATTTATCAAGCACTCAGTGACTAGGTGGCCTTAGACAAGCCACTCTGAGCGTCAGTCCTTCCATCTGCAAAATGGGGATAGTATTTATTTATTGAAAGTATTTATATTCCACCTGTCAGGATACAGCTGTCACAAGATGGCATCCAACTAAATGAGATCTAATTGAGATATATTTGACTTAAAAAGCCCCATAATAATCCAGAATAATTAGAAACATTAAGTCGAAGGGACCAGTGGCATGAAAACACCTTGTTCAAGAAATACAGTCTGGAACAATGAGTCTCCCAGGCACATTGGAAGGCCTGTACTGAAGGGGCCCATTGTAGTTCCATAGGAAGGGAGTTTCACATCTATGGAGCCCCCATAGAAAAGGCTCTGTCTCTTGAGACCATACTTGTGGGAAGTTGAATGGAAACTCTGTAGTTGGTTCTATATTAGCCTGCCTGACAAGGTTGTGGGAAGGGTTATAAAAATATTATCTATATTGAAGTGCTTTGAACCCTCTCAAATGCTATGTTTCTAAGAATTATTATTAGACCCAAACTAGAGATGAATGCAAAAGGGTGAAAACAGCATTGTTTTGAGGTATAAGGATGTATGTTGTTAAAATAAATTATCATCTGTTTAACACATTTAATCCTACTTTTCCTCCAAGGAGGTCAGGGTGGTATACCTGCCTCCTCCCTCCCATTTTATCTTCATAACAACCCTGTGGGGTAGGTTAGGTTGAGAGATGGTGACCAGCCAAAGTTCACCCAGGGAGTGTCATGCCTGAATGGAGATTTGAACCTGGATCACAACTGCTGTCATCCAACCCTCTACACCAGGGGTTTCCAAACTGTGGTCCATGGAAGACCAGCAGCCTGCGAGCTTCATTCAGGTGGTTTATGGCATGTCTGCCTGAAATATTCATATTGATTTTTAACTAATTTTTATTGTTTGTTTTGTTTCCTCTGTTGTATTTTGTTGTTTTACAATCTGAATTCTTTGGAATGCAAATTGTAATACAATGTAGGAAACAAAAGAAGCAATTAAAATATAGCTAAAAATCATATAGCATCTAACATAGCACATTACAATTGCTACAACAAGCAGAAAAATCATGAAGTGGTCCATCAAGAATGTCAGCAATTTCCAAGTGGTCTGTGGGGGAAAAAGAGTTTGGGAGCCACTGCTCTCCAGCATACTGGCTCTCTACATGGCTGTACTTGGCCATTTTTTCTTGTACAGTGTCAAATGCAGAAGTGTAGGGTCCCTTCATGTTACTCACAGTCACGCCCCCCCCTTCTGCTGCTGGGTTGAGAATAAGATCCTTGTTAATGCCTTCTTCCACAACAACAGATATCCCTAGGAGCCAAAAAGTGTTACCTACTTAAAAGAGTCTTCTCAGTGGCTAACACAGCCCCCACCTTGTTAATGCCTCTTCCACAAGATCCTTGTTAATGCCTTCTTCCACAACAACAGATATCCCTAGGAGCCAAAAATCATGAAAGGGGAGAGTATTACCTACTTAAAAGAGTCTTCTCAGTGGCTAACACACTCCCCTTCCATGCTGATTGTCTCATAGGATGCTGAAGACATAGAGACCCTGTTGGAGCCCTGCTCCCAAAAAGTAAAGGGTCTAAGACCCCCTCAGACCCTGGATGAATACACCCCTGTTCTTAACTATGCTCAAGGGAGGGCCTTGGAATGTTGCCCTTCCTTCTCAAGACTCTTTGTCTCCTCTTCTTGAATTGTGCCTGGCCATAGGACCCAGAAGGAGCCCTTTTTGTGTTGATGTGATATTGCAACCACAAAATTTGAGCTCCAAGATCTAAGGACCACAGCTCACAAATAGATCTCAAGATGCTGACAATGTATTTCTGTGGGACTTTTTCTCTGCAAGGCTGAGGCATGCTTGACATTCCAACAGGGGAGGCAGAACTGGCCACAGCCTGCCAACTGCAGCTCACCTCTTGGATTAGAAAATCTTCAGGGCCTTGCAGCTTGAGCTTTCTGATTGTGCGATTTGGTATGCGCCAAGATAAGATTACGGACAACTGCAGGATCAAGCTGGAAGTGAACAAGTACAGTTGCTGTTGTTATGGCTGCTGAGGAACAGACATAGGCTTAACCCACAACATGGGGATTCAGACTTGGACCGCTGCTAAATTCAGGTTTGTTTGAATCTGCCGTTATGGCCTGGCTCATTGTAAAGATACTAGCTGTTTCCAAGACAGGGATTTGTCTAGAAGGTTCAGAAAGGATCTCCCTTTCATTCCGATAACCTCAGTGAATTCCAAAATCAGGTAGTCATGCCTCATATGGAAAAGCAGAAATGGAAATAAACACCCCTGAGATCTTCCAGCAAGGCTGAAGGAGAGACCAGGGACCTGAGGCTTGCGTGCTGGTTTATGCCGTGCCTAAAGTGGGTTGCCCCCAAAGAAGCTTTTCCATTATGAGTTAGGGACACAGACACACGAGGGCAGATAGGGCAAGACCTGCCCTAGACTGTTGCCTACACAAAGCTCAGTAGCAGAGCATCTGCTTTGTGTGCAGAAGATCCCAGGTTCAATCCTTGGCATCTCCGTTAGGGCTAGGAGAGACTCCTGTCTGAAATCATGGAGAATTGCTGCCAGTCAGTGTCGACAATACTGAGTTAGATGGACCATAGGTCTCACTCGGTATAAGGCAGCTGCCTGTGTTCCTATGATCCTGCCAAATTTAAGAATTTTTGGAACTCCACTCGTGGGACAGGGCTCATTGGTAGAACATTGATTTCGCATGCAGGAGGCTCCAGGTTTAATACCTTGCCTGAAACCCTGGAGAACTGCTGCCTGTCAGTGTATACAATACTGAGCTAGATGGACCAGTGGGCCTGATTCAATATACAGCAGCTTCTTATATTCCTAAAGATCCAAATCTGACAGGGAATAATATATATCTAGGTCAGAGAGGAGGAACAATAGGAGGTTTGGTAAGGTGGAGCCATATTAGAGTTTGAAGAAGATAGTTGTCCTGTATTCTGCATTTCCATACCAGGAGCGTCTCACCATTATGCAGACGAGAAAATTCCTGGTACAAGTCCTGTTCATCCTGGTGTTAAAAGTGCTTGCATTCCTTATTCATATCTAAGGAATGATGGAGGAAGACTCAACCTGAGTTTGGCTTTCCATCCTAGAGTCAGTTGTTAGAGATATCTTCTGATTTCCCCATGCATTCCCCCTTCCTCCATGTCAGCACTTCGACAAAGTTGTCCCGTTCACCGTTCTGTTCCATGGAATTCTGAATGCTGCTGAGTTCTAATCCCTGCATGATCTTTCATTACAAAATTGCTTGTCTGGGCCAAGATTCCATATTGAAAATAAATAAATATATAAATAAATCGAGAGTTTCATCAGAAATTCCTGCAGAGGCTTGAGGTAATTGCAACATCACTTTCAAAACTCCACATCTACTGGCTCAATTTGAGAACTTGTACAAAATATTTTGGCTGCGATCCTCCACAGAAGTAGGGAGCTTAAACCCCTTTGTCATGTCAGTGGGAATGGAGGAGGTCGACTATACACAAGACTGCAATTCTTGGCAGTGAAATGGACAAGCTTTAAACATTTCAAAAGGAACTTATTCTATATGTCCTATCATTTAAGAAGTAAAAGGAGAAAATCGTTTCTTATTCTGACCCAGGCATGATGTGAATGTATTCACGAGGATCAGACCTTCAACTGCTGTGTTCAGGACTGTTGTTCAATAAGCGTTTGAAGTGTTTTTATAAGAATTAAGGCTGCAATCTTGTAATCCATTTAAGCAGTACTTTAATCAATTAAAACAGTGCATGATTAAATGATGGAGCCCAATTTTCATCACTAAGGGGCAACTTTGAATTGGCGGGGCTCTGACATTTGTATATTGTCGGAAACTCTTTTGGTTCTGAATTGCTATTGTAAGAAGGAGTGAAAAAGAAAATATTACAGATGGCCTCAGAGGGTACATGCCTTTTTTAAGAAGGTGATTGCCACTTGCAGTTTTTATGAGCACTTGTACCAAAAAAAGAAAAAATCTGCAAGCTGATAAATTAAATGGGGGTGCTTTAAATACATGAATGAAATAATGTTCCTTGATGCTACTGAAGTGCTCCTTTCCACCAAATCAACAGAGGAACATAGGACACTGCCTTATACAGAGTCACAGTACTGATCCATCTAGTATCATCTACACTGGCAGCAGCTCTCCAGGGTTTCAGGCAGGAGCTTTCCCCAGCCCTACTTGGAGACATCAGGGATTGAACCTGGCACTCTATCGCAGCCCTAGCCGGAGATGCCAGGGACTGAACCTGGATCCTTCCTCACGCAAAACAGATGCTCTAACATTGAGCTGCATACAGCCCTGCCCTGCTGCAGCCTTTTCCTTCTCCAGTCCTTAAGAGGCAACAGGACAACCACATCACCTCCACCCTCTGTCCAATGTGCAGGTTTGGCTCACCTTGTACTGGAACACTGGTGTCTCTGAGGTCATCTTCATGTCTCAGCTCTCAGGTGCAAAAAAAAAGGTCCCATTTCCAGGCTTGTCTGTGTATCTTGGGGTCTTTGTCCATAACAAATTTCATCTTTCTGACTAGACTGGAAATATAACAATTTTGGGGTACACTTTCAGGACCCCATTTTGAGGACGAATGCACACATAGTAACAGGGGGAAACCATGGACTATATCACAGAGTAGCCTTGGACTATGTCTGTGCCAAATTTCTTTTGGGATAAGCAAGCTTGCATGCTTTAATATGGAGATGTCCCTTCTACCAAGAATTTGGGGATACCTCTATGCTTGTTTACTGTGATGTAACTTCCTACTTATAGGTGTTAATTCCCTTCTTCTCTTCCTCTTCTTTGTTAAGCGATGTTGTTCTCTTATTAGCATAATTCTCCATTAAGCCACAGGAGAGAGAAGCATCCACAAGCTTCTCTCTCAGATGATCCCAATCATGGACTAAATCTACTACCTACTTCTATCTTCTCTCTCCAAGCTAGAGCCTATGTTTCCTTGAACGTATGAAAGGTTGTGAGTAAACATTCTTAATACTTGTTACCAAAGAAGACTGTCTCTGTTGTTCTTTTATTCAGCTAGTCAGTATGAGGGGAAGGTGGGCTGGTTAATTCTCATTCCGCTTTTGTGAAATATATACGCTGCTAAGAAATATAACTACTAAATTGTTTCTATTTCATTTAAACCAAATAATTTCATGGGTCTGGCTCAATGAAAAGTACTCCACCAATTCTGATACTCCCATCAGTGAGGGTGCCTTTAGATTATCACTATTTTGTGGGAGGGATTCAAATGCATACCACAATTAGGTTTGCACAACTAAAGTGGATGAAAGCACTCTGTTGCCCTGGCACTACAAATCCACTTAAAAAAAAAAAAAAGGACTTTTTTTCTGTTAGGAAGTGATGGAGAAATGAATTGAAAAATGTACAATGAATGAATTGACTGCTGGGAAGACAAGCAAATCAGGATCAATGCTCATTGCTGTATAATCGCCCGACAAGACATAGTTTAACCTTGGTGTGAGCACAATCAGCATGAATGCTAAATAAACAGATTGCTTAGAGGAGACATGAGTCAGTGACATTCAAACATATCTATCCATCTATACTTTATACTTGCATTTTGTCTTCCCAGTTCCCAATCCAGAGAAGGTCATATATGCGCTGAAATGGTATTTGTGTGCAAATCCCTTTCTCTCGAGTAGAAATCATGATTTCTGCCTGCACTGTATTGCTTTCAATGGGAGATGCATCCAGATGCATCACTGTGGCACAATTTGTCATGTGCAACTATGCACCGCAAGACCTGGATTGCAGTACATCCGTCAAAAAGCCACAGTTCCACAACGCAACAGGTCCTGCAGTGTGAAAGGAATGTTAGAAATAATAACAGAAGTGCTGGATGATGTCAGCACATACTATAGGTGTGGAGGGGAGCAAGCGCACCCCTGCCATCTCTGAGCACCTGGCATGCATGCCCTGCCTTCAACCTTCCCGTAGGGCTGTCACATTTCAATGTGACCAACATGCATAAAATGCAGGCTCTTGTCTAGGGATGTGGGTGAAATTGAATTCAGTTCACATTTAAAGATGAACGTACCTAATTCACTTTCCAAAACAAAATTTGAACTGAAACACAGCCATCTTTCAAAATTTACACGTCTTCAAGCTTTGCAAAGCAGTTCTTCAGCCAAGTCATGTGTACAGAAAATCAGATAGCAGGATAAATTGTGCATAAAAATGCATACTGTGTCTTAGTGAAAGCAACATATCTATATATCTGTATGGATATTCATTCATACGAACAACTTCACACACACTCAATGGAGTGACCAGAACCCTGAACAGAAGCTCTTCACAATGCAACAATTTTGCTGTAGGGCCTCACTTGTCTATACTGTATTTACCCAAGTCTTTCTTGATTGCTCCAGTTTATGCTCCTGCATCTGTTTCTGTTAAAAGCAAACCTTTATTTTGCTCTGACTATCTCCACTGTGAAAATCCATTGGATTCAATAAGGGGCATGACGCCTTCTCTTTTCCCCAAAGAGATTTCTGACTGCTGCGCTGTTGGCTAAGGTTTTCAGTGGAGAGAGTGTTTTGTGATGGATGGGAATCATTTTCCTGTCTGTGTAAACATCATTTTGCAGTTAAGTCATTTCCCTATTTCTCTTTCACTGGGTGTTTGCTTTTGGGGTTCAGCAGTCCTATTGCACGCTTTCTTGGGAGTGTGCTCTATTGAACACAGCGGAACTTACATCTGGGTCAACATGCATAGGATCATGCTATTCAACAGTGGATCAGGTAGACTGATTAATTAAAAATCTTTTCATCAACCGAAAAGCTGCCTCCTTATTAACTGGGAAGCAGGTTTTGTCCCCCAAGGACTTTAAAAATTGTAAGTGGCAGGTGCCATTTAACAGTGAACTTAAGACCACAAGAACATAAAGCACTGCTGGATCAGGCCAAAGGTGCCTCTAGTCCAGCATCTTGTTCTCAGAGCAGGCCAACCAGATGTCCCAATGGGAAGTCTGCAAGCAGTACATGAGCACAACCCCCCTCTCCCCACTTGTGATTCCAAGCAACTGGTATTCAGAAGTATATTGCCTCTGACCGTGAATGTAGTAGAGTCATTGTGGCTAGTAGCCATTGATAGCCTTCATGAATTTATCTAATCCCCCTTGAAAGCAATCCAAGTTGGTGGCCATCACATCTTGTGGAAGAGCATTCGATAATGTAACTATGTGCCGTGTGAAAAAGTACTTTCTTTTGTCTGTCCTGAATCTTGCAACATTTTTTCAGACGTCCTGCATGCAAAGCAAATGCTGTACCACTGACCTACAGCCATTCTCCAAACATTTTACAGCAAAGTCCAATTAGACAGCAGCTGTGACGTATGGGTCCCCCTGGACCATTTCTGTGACTCTGGCAGCTTCGTGTTCATTGGACACTTTTGTTCATTGATGTAATAAGAGGCCACCAGACCTCTGCAAAGTTATCATGATGCAAAGTTCCCCCGAGAGCCCTGCTCTGCTGTGTCACTTCTCTGCCAATGCCAGAAGCCATACTCTGTCTAACCAACCATTCTCCATAAAAGGGGATGGAGTTCTCCAGTGCTGGGCAATCTCCATCCTTGATGCTGCTGCCAAGATAAAGATGATGAGGTCCTTATGAAGAAGCAATTACAATGAACCAGGAAATATTAGTTGCAGCTGCAACATAGGGTTCTGTGTCACCTTGATCTAGTATAGATGAAATCTCCTGCAATGGTCTTAATGGTCTACACACAGACACTCCCACCACATAGTTATAGTTCCTCCAGCATAACAGAGGCAGAGTCTGGTTAATGTGTCAGCACCATTGGTACACAATTCCCCACTCCATCTCTCTCTTATTATGTTCTTAACGAATATTTCTTCATTCCACATATAGGGTGGTAGTCAATACTACTCAAAGTAGACCCACTGAAGTTAATAAACACGACTAGCTTAGGTTCATTAATTTCAATGGGCCTTCTCTGAGAATACAACCCATATGTATTTATTAAATTTATACCCTGCAACTTCAGCTTTCCAGGTGGCCAGTGACAGAAGAAAAAAACGATACAAGCAGTCACAGTATGAAGAAAAACAGCAGGAGAAAACAGTGTGTAAGACATGATTTTACAAAATAGTTAATAAAACTTACATTATTGCTTAAAAGGTTGATTTGGGAAGGGGGCAAAAGCCTTGGAGAGTTTTGGTGGCCAAAATAAAACAACGTAGGGCTTTCCCCCTCTGGATGGTATTTAAACAAGGCTGCTGTAACTTCTTGACCTACAATGAGATCAGCAGTAATTGATGGAACATCTCGGAGGCTGGAGCAGACCTGTCATCCTCGCCCTCCACTCTGTTGTTGTCAGCGCCC
The DNA here is from genome assembly GCF_030035675.1 of Rhineura floridana. Taxonomy (NCBI): domain Eukaryota; kingdom Metazoa; phylum Chordata; class Lepidosauria; order Squamata; family Rhineuridae; genus Rhineura; species Rhineura floridana. Next base: position 305,223,473 of record NC_084480.1, on the reverse strand, counting down.
TCTAGAGGAGAGGAGCAGGAGCCAGCCCAGGAATGAATCATTTGGCATGGTGATAAAGACACCCACCCACCCTCTCTGAACTGTATTTAGGAACATAGGCAGCAGCTTTACACTGCATCATAGGGTTTCAGACAGGGAACACCCCCAGCCCTACCTAGAGATGCTGGGGATTGAACTTGGGGCCTTCTGCATGCAAAGCTATGGCCCTTAAATCTTATTTCAACACTGGCAATGAGTGTCCTCCACTGCACCTGAGGGGGCAGGTTTGCTTTGGAGGTGCAGGTCCGGTCAGATGGCACATACAGTTCTGTCCTTTAACACCCACTTGGTTTCCTGCCTTTCAGCATGTGCCACCTGAGGCAGCTACCTCATTGCTGCCTAATGGTAGGGATGGCCCAAAAGTCTCCCTTCAGTTTTTCCTCACAGTTTGAACTTGCTTTCTTCCTCTACACAGCTGCTTTATTTTTATTTTTAAAGACCCACATTTTTCTTGCACCTGCTGTCTTCCATTCATTGTCTATTTCTATCAAGAGCAGCAGCCAAAACTGAATCCAGTGCTCTGACTGAGGCCCTAAACCTGGGCCAAGTGAAGCAAAAGAAAGGCCCTTCTTGTTTCACATGTGACACGCTCCCTTATTGTATTGACATAATTGGAAATAGCCTCTTAGAAAGAGCCAGAGAACTGAATATGATGAGTTTGGCCTGAAGTCCATGACAATGGATTGAAAAGGTGCTGGAAGGTGCAATCTCCAAGGGGAGAGGAGAATTGTTCCACCAGAATCGAGGTGGAGATGGGGATGGCCCAGGCTATGGTCTGAAGGCACATGAGGCCAGCGCCCTGCTGAAGCTAACCAGGGTCAGGTCTGCTCAGTGCCTGGATGGGAGACTGCCTGGGAACCATATGTAAGCTGCCTTGGGTTTCTATCATGAAAGGCCGGGGTATAAATGTAATAAATAAATAAATAAGCTAACAATGATTGCATGAAATGGAAACAATGGCTGAACTGCAGGAAAATGATTGCAAGGGCTCAGACTGTGGAAAGGTGCATGCCTTGGGGAGCCAAGGAGATACTGTTCCTGAAGCCATTTCTAGATTGAGCACAGGGGCGGGGAACATTTTTCAGCCTGAGGGCCGCAGTTCCTTCTGGGCAGCCTGCCAAGGGCCACTTGCCAGTGGTGGGTGGGGCCAGAGGCAAAAGTGGGCAGAGCAATTAATGTAAATTTTACCATTTTGCAGTAGGCTAGTTTCTAGACACACATACACACACAGACAGACGGACAGACACATACAGAGCTCTATCCTCCATCCATCCATGCAAGCAAGCGTCTCTACCAGAGCGCAAGAACACATTCCAGCCATGCAGAAACACTCAAGGAGGATGAGAAGCCTGGCCAGTGAGGGATTTGGCCTGTGGAAAGAGGGTGTGGCTTGAGAAAAGTCCCAAGGGCCAGAAAGAAAGGCCTGGAGGGCTGCATTTGGCCTCTGGGGCTGAGGTTCCCACTCCTAATTTAGCTACAGCTCTCTTAGGATGTTTTTCTAATCAGAAAACTCCATACCAGAGGGAACATGGGAAGTTACCGAGCCAGACCATTGGACCATCTAGCTCAGTATTGTCCACTGACTGGCAGTGGCTCTCTAGGGTTTCAGGCAGGGGATCCCTCCCAGTCTTACCTGGAGATGCCAGGGATCGAGTCTGGGACCTTCTGCACACCACGCAGATGCTCTACCACTGAGCTATGGCTTTTCCTAAGGGAAGCTGCAGAGATGAGTGTACTATCTCTTCTCCCCACCCATTGTCATTCTTGTTGCCCTCCCCAAGCTGGAGGGCAACTGTCTGAAGTGGGGAAGCCTCTTCTACTCATGGAAGCACAATGCAGGAGAGTGGAGAGTCAGGATTCTATATTGCACAGTGACCCTACCTGAGCAGAAGCCGACTCTTTGCTTTGGACATCCGCCATCCAACACATGGAGGCCAACAGGCAGGGTTTGGCCAAACCTTTGGGCCAGTGGGCACATTTGCAAACCAGATGAAACACACACACACACACACACACACACACACTGCAATCAAGGACACAATGCAATCTCTCCTATTGGCTGCAATCAGTGGTTGCTGGTGCCCATTGGGACTGGTAGGGCAGAAGGCAGGGAGGCCCACAGTATGTGTAGCCAGAACCAATGACAGGCAGAGCCATTGGCAGCTGGAGCCAACGAGTTCTAGGTTTGTCTCCATCCTCCTCTCTGCTGAGTCCTACAAGGGCAAAACAGACTGAGGAGGAGGAAGCTGGCAGCCAGGGCCGCCTGCTGGACTGGTTGTATAAGAAAGCAGACAGGTGGGGGGGTGGCTGAGGGCAGGCTGAGGTTGGTGGGGCAGTGCCCTGTTTGCCCCAATGAACCAGCCTCCATTGGCTACAACAGAATGCTTCTTTCATGCTTAATTGCAGAGGTGGTGGTTGGTGGTCGGGACAACCCGGTGGTCATCAGGGAAGGCCTCTGTGGGTACATGGGCAGCAGCAGGCACCATGTTAGGTATTCCTGGCAATGGGGATGGGGAATGGAGCTAGTGTGCTTTTCCCTGTGGCCATCCTCACATGTGGAATTCCTGGATTGGAAGAATGCCTGAAAGGGGCTTAGAGAGATCAAATTAATGCATGCCAGGAGATGGGACCACATAGAAGGGAAGCTTGTAGAAGCCCTGCAATTTCTGCAGTTTTCCTGCTCTGGATTAACAAGGCCATGTGTAGGGATGGGAGAGAAGTTTGACTCAGTTTGCACTGAAAGGTGAACCTACCTAATTTGCATGAACTGAAAAACAAACCAGCCTTTGAAATTTGCACTTCTTTGAATTTTTCAGTGCAGTTCTCCAGCCAAGTCATATGTACAAAAGTTACATATTAAGGTAAAGTATGCATAAAAATGCATATACTTAATAACATACAAAATTGAATTATATTCAGGAAAACTGACTTGCAAAAATGTGTCTGTTAGGCAAATATGCATACAAAAATGTGTATATTAGAAAACATTCACATAAAAATTCTGATATATTTTCATGAGGCCTTCTTTTAGAAAGGAAAGCAAACTGATGTAGATGTATAGAAAAGTGAATTTAAGAATGGAAAAATTAGAAACCAAGAGAAACCAAAACGAACTAATTCACCCAAGTGTATAAAATTATGCATGGCATGGAGAAAGTAGATAGAGAAAAGTGTTTCTTTGACTCTTGTAACACTAGAACTCAGGGACATCTAACGAAGCTGGATGTTGGAAGATTCAGGACAAACAAAAGAAAGTCCTTCTTCACACAGCAAATAGTTAAACTATGGAATTTGCTCCTGCAGGAGGCAACGATGGCCACCAACTTGGATGGTTCTGATGACAAATTCATGTAGGATAAGGCTATCAGTGGCTACTAGCCACGATGGCTATGCTCTGCCTCCATAGTCCGAGGCTGTATGTTTCTGCATATCAGTTTCTGGAAACTGCATGAAGGGAGAGTGCTGCTCTTGGGCTCAGGTGCTGCTTGTGGGCTTCCTATTGAGGCATCTGGATGGCCACTGTGAGACCAGGATGCTGGGCTAGACGGGCCACTGGCCTGATCCAGCAGACTCTTCTTATTTTATTTATTTATTTATTTATTACATTTATATACCGTCCCATAGCCGAAGCTCTCTGGGCGGTTTACAGCAATTAAAAACAATAAAAACAAATACACAAATTTTAAAACACAAAAAACAATTTAAAAAAACAATTAAAAAAATTAAAAACAATTTAGAAACACATGCTAAAATGCCTGGGAGAAGAGGAAAGTCTTGACCTGGCGCCAAAAAGATAACAGTGTTGGCACCAGGCGCACCTCGTCAGAAAGATCATTCCATAATTTGGGGGCCACCACTGGGAAGGCCCTCTCCCTTGTTGCCATCCTCCGATCTTCCCTCAGAGTAGGCACCCGGAGGAGGGCCTTAGATGTTGAGCGTAGTGTACGGGTGGGTTCTTAAGAAATGAATACAATATAAAAGGGGTGCTTATTCCTTCTCCTGCCAGTCACTTCTCCCTAAAACTCTCCACTAACACCACCACACACTGTTCCCACACAAACGCTGCTTTTAGCTCTGCTGATGTTCAAGACTTCTGTAATATACAAACACAGATTTGGAATCCGGTAGAATGTGTGTAGCTTGCGAGGGGGGATTTTCAGAGGAAGGGTTAATTCCTCCCTTTCTCCTTCACTTCTCTGCTGCAAAGCAACCCCTTCCAAGCAGGCTTTGCAGGAGAGAAGGCTCAGTTAAACACAGCTGCAGCTTAGCACCCATTGGAGCATCATCATACAGCACATCCAGCCTTACTTTTGTACCTCTGCCATATAAATTCACAAGGATTGCATTACTCTGACAGGACTTGGCTTTGGCACACAGCAAAGACTCGGGTGAGCGCACAGCCTTAAAAATAGCTGCGGCGACAGAATTGCAAAATTGTAAGCTGGGTGGTAGTCAGGTCTGACGCTGGGTAAGAATTATTGTGATGTGCCAAGCACCAACAGGGAGCACTTATAACACAAGAGCGTAGCCTCCGACCAAGGCATCGTTGGCTTTGTTCCTGCAGATTTGACTTAAGGGAGAGAATCTGTGGTTCATGTACAGAACATTGCTTATAATGGAAGAACACGGTTTTCAACTCTGGATCTTGGCATCAGGAACAGAATTCGCTACTGACTCAGGTCTCCATGGCAACTGCTTCTTTTGCAGTACTGGATTCAAAAGGATGGAGGCTCTACATGGAAACAGGATGGCGGGTGGATGTGCCTTTCCTATTTTATTTCTTTATTTCTTTCATTTACAGCCTCTCTGCTTCACTTTTCCAAAGATGACTGACAATAACTAAAACTAACTGGAATGTTAAAAATAAAATGAAAGGACAGAACAGCAGAACGTCAAATCCAAAGAACCAGCGTCTGAAAAATTAAAAAGATCAGAGACACTAAATAAAACACACCAAAAGAAATTTAAACAACTTTATAGAGCAGCTATACCATAATACAGGCATGGATAGCATGGCATCTTCCAGATGTTGTTGGGCACCAACCCGTATCAGCCCTAGCCAGCACAGCAATGGTCAGGAATGATGGGTGTTGGAGTCCAACAACGTCAGGATGGCTACTCCAGGTAGAATAGTACCTGGAGGAAGGGTGAATCATAGAATCGTAGAATTATGTTCTTAAGCATATAAGAGAGACTTCATTGACAATCTTTTGCAATTATTGGGAGTGTAGTGTGATGGAGATGATGGGATGCTGGAGAGGGGAAAGGTTCAAGGCAATGAGGGAAGGTGGCCTAGATGAGGAGAAGAAAGAAGGTAATGAAGGTAAGGTGGGAGATAAGTGGTTTTATTAGATAGAGGAGTGAATTGGAAGATTATAGACCAACAACATCTGGAGGGCCACCTGTTATAGAATAGAATAGTAGAGTTGGAAGGGGCCTATAAGATGAGAGAGTCCAATCCTATGTTCCCCATCCCTGACTTAGATAGCAGATGACAGGAAAGTCTCTCTGTCCTAGTTCACATGTAATGCTAAATCAAGGTTTATTAAGCTATGGTTCATTAAACCATGGTTGAGTGATAATGTGTGGGCCCTGCCCAACAACTTAAGTAAGGTTCGTTTTACTGGCAACAAGCCACAATCTGAAACCATGGTTTGTTGTTGGCTTATGAACTTTGGTTTGTTTTAAAAATGGCTTGGCATTACATGTGAAGCCAGCGCACCTTCCTTAACCATGCTTTGTTTGGAACCCCACCCCAGATTATCACCAAGCTAAAAAGAAACGAGGCAACAACAGCTGAAAAATGAATTAAACATTGGTGAATGGTTTGTTTTATTGTGTGTGGAGCAACTTGTAGTTACCCGACATGTTAGCTCGTGGTAAACAAACCATGGCTTTGCACTATATGTGAACTAGGCCTCTGCCTGAGACCCTAGAGAGTTGCTGCCAGCCAGAGGAGACAGTGCTAGGCTAGATAGACAAACTGTGATAAGCAACGTCTTCTGTTCCAGCTGGAAGTGTACTTTTCATCTGGGTGTTAAAAACAGCTCAGTCCTCCTGCCACTGCTCAAAAACCCTGAGTGCACTGCAGAGAAAATGAAACTGCCTTGTTGGGTGCTTCACTGGGAAAGAATTTCTCGGCAAGTTGCCTGGCAGACACATGCCACACTATATTCTTAGAAAGCAATAGATCTATTCAAGGGATGACTGCTACGAATTTACTGTACGAAAAGCCCTTGGCAGGAGCTGATCCCCAGTGATGCTGGCTGAAATTTGGATGTTTTTGGAGACAAATGATTAATCTTAGCAAAACGTGATTAAGACCTTTTAACTCCCCTGTTCCCCATTCCCAAACACATTTGAAATTCCTGTACAAAGAGAGTAGGGTTGCAATCAGATAGATAATGGATTTTTTAAAAAACAACAACACACCCTTTCAATTAGTTTTTTAAAAGGGCTTCTGATTAAGAAGATAGGATGCTGCCTTATACAGAGTCAGATCACTGGTCCATTCAGCTTGCCGGGACCAGGAATGGGAAACCTGTGGCCTTCCAGATGTTGCTGAACTTCCATCACTCCCTGCCAGTATGGCCAATGGTTGGTTAGAGATGATGGGAGGTGTAGCCCAGCAACATCTGGAGGGCCACAGGGTCCTGATTTATCAGAACCTGACAACAGAAAAGGAGGATAGATGCTCAGCCACCATTGTAGTTCAGCAATACCTGGAGGGTCACAGGTTGCCCACCTCTGTCTCCACTGACTGGCAGTGGTTTGAGTGAACACTCTTTCCATGCTATGGATCTGGGACCTGAGCATCAAAGGGAACACCTTCTCCCTTAGTGCTCCCCTCAGGCACTAAACTTTGCCAGTGATGCCCCCCATCTTCCTCAACCAGGCACGGGGCTTTTTTTTGATGGGGCAGGGGCTTTCCTTTGTAACTCTCTCCCCCTGGAAGATTGATGGGCACACTCACACCTCACTTTCCAGAGACGTCTCTGAACATGATAGCTTTTGCACAGTGCCTTCAGCAACTAGGTTAAGCAAGTTATTGTGTTGTTGCTGTTTTGCATATTCTTACACTCTGATTGTCTCACTGCTGCAGCCGCTTTTAAACTTGATTTTGGATTTTGGATTTAATTGTAAAAATCTGAATGTTTTTCAGTGTAAACTGGGTTTCATTACAAACCACGTTGAATTCTTGAACAGTGGTTTAATGAAATACAAGTCTCTAGTTCCTGTGCTGCCCAGCTGTAAACTCAGCTTGTAATCAGTTACAGGCTAATTGCACTCAGCTGAAGGAATCTCTTATCCTTTCCATGTTTAGTCCCTGCCTCTCCTTTCCGCCCTCTGTTTTCCCTGTGTCAAATTTTAGATTGTAAACTCCTTGGGGTAGGGACCTGTCCCTTGTAATCTGTAAAGTGCCAGGTACAGCCAAATTATTATTGTGTTGAATCCAAGGTAGCACTAAGTCAGGATCCCATCAGTGCAATGATATTTCCTTGAGCTATGGGACACTCCCCCTTTCTCCTGTGCGTGCCTCCTAAATCTGTTTTATAGGTTCCCCCAATCCTCCTGAGCAGACTTGGGGAGGGTGTGGAGCACACATAGGGGGGAGGAGAGGGGAAAGTCCGGTTGCACAAGCAGAAATCCTTGCACTGATAGGATGCATTAGCTCGATACTGGATGCCAATAACAACAACAACAACAATTACTACCACCACCACCACTACTAAACATTAATAATATTACTGCTATTACTGACATAACAATGTCCAGTAACATTTGTCCGTTTAATTTTACCATCTACTACTACTGCTACTACTTGTAAAATACAATAAAAAATAAGGGATGGAAAGATCTGTCAGTTTCAGTTCTCTTTGCCTCTCATTTGTCCACTCTGAAATCCAGTTCTTCCAATTTCTCTACCAATCTGCATTTAAAAAAAAAAATCCTCATGGAAGATCTTCAGCATTTTAGTACAAATTTCTCCCAATGTTTTGGTCAGCAGTTTATATTTTTTGAAGCAATTTCTCCCAATAGAATGTATACTGTTTTGTTATTCTCACGAATATATTCATTTTTATGCACACTTTTAATGCATTTTTGTGAACATTGTTTGGTTGAAGAACTTCATTGCAAAATTTGAGCATGCAAATTTCAAAGGATGGCTGTGTTTCGGTTCTCAAATTGTTTCAGAAAGTGCAAATTTGATAGATTTGGCGTTCAATATGAACTAAATCATATTTCTCCGTCATCCTTACAAACAAACAAACGTTACCATACATTGCTTTTTCGTCTTGTCTGTTGTCTTGTGGAGGTGAATGGCTGTATAGATAAAATGCACTGAGTTTGCCTCTCTGCCCACCCCCCAATGGTTTTGGGTGGGCGGCCTGCCCACTTGCTTCCTCCACTTACTCATCTATAAAAGAGGTTTAATAAAGAATGCTTATCGCCGCCACACAGGAGTGCTGCATGAAGCTTAATTATATTTGTACAGCTCTTTGAGATCTGCAGATGAAAGCTGTGTTACTGCTCAGTGTGAGGAGCATCGCTATAATCACCTGCGGGAGGTAATAGGGGTTAATGAGATCTTGCTAGGGAATTCCTGAACCAAAATCAAAGATTTGCGCTCCAGGACTTGGCATAATGAGAGCCCAATCTGATGAGGTGTTGAGTGCCTGATGCCTCTCAGCTGCCACCAGGGGACCGTTGTAGGATTCTGGCTTCGAGAGAAGGATTTTACATTGGAAATTTAATCTCTCAAGGAATGTGTGTGCCAGAACAAGGACCAGCAGGGGAATCACAAAAGAACTTAGCTGGCACTCAGAAAACTTTTCAAAGGTGCATGGGGGGGGGGAGGAAATCTCCATTTTACCATTCCATTCAGCTGTCTTTTAAAGGCGCGAGGGATGTGTGTGTAAAACCGCCCTGTAGAATTGCAGATACGCAGACAGCAACAGTGCATCCCCCAAAGCTCTGACTGGATGCTTTGTTTCAGGAGAATATTGAGAATCAGTGTAATGTAGTGGTTAGAACATTGATCTAGGGTTGGGGAGGCCTGGATTCAAATCTCCACTCAGTCATGAAGTTCCCTGGCCGACTCTGACCTAGTCACTATATTTCAGCCCAGCCTACCTTGCAGGATTTCTGTGAGGATAAAAATGCAGAAAGCACAGAAGAAAGCTAAGTGAGAGACTGTAGGTGTCCCACCCATCCCCTTGCTAATGGGTCGAGAAAGGAAAAGGAGAGAGAGACGTTTTATTTATTTATTTATTTAATTTAATTTAATTTATATACCGCCCTAAGCCAAAAAGGCTCTCTGGGCGGTGTACATAAGAGATAAAACAAGCACAATATATAAATACAATAAGTATAACAAAATCAAAGATCAAAACAAACAATAACAAAGAACCAACAACGTCAAAATACAACAATAATGAAAATACTGATAAAATACACTATAAAATACAATTTAAAATACACTTTAAAATGCCTGGGAGTATAAAAAGGTTTTCACCTGGCGCCGAAAGGATAGCAGCGTCAGCGCCAGGCGTACCTCATCGGGGAGACTATTCCACAGTTCGGGGGCCACTACCGAAAAGGCCCTAGTTCTAGTCACAACCCTCCGGGATTCTCAATGGGATGGCACCCGGAGGAGGGCCTTAGATGTTGAGCGCAGTGTATGGGTAGGTTCATATTGGGAGAGGCATTCCACCAGGTATTGCGGTCCCATGCCGTGTAGGGCTTTATAGGTCAAAACCAGCACTTTGAATTTAGCCCGGAAACAAATAGGAAGCCAGTGCAGACGAGCCAGAACAGGTGTTATATGAGCAGACCTTCTGGTCCACGTCAGTAATCTGGCCGCTGCATTCTGGACTAGCTGTAGTTTCCGAACTATCTTCAAGGGCAGCCCAACGTAGAGCGCATTGCAGTAGTCCAGCCTAGAAGTTTAAGGCAGAAAGGTTGCTACTGCTGCCCTTACCCATTTTTGTACTTGAAACCCAAAGCCAAAACAACACTTAGGCCACATTCGCATCACACATTTATTCCACTATTATTCCACTTTAAACAGACATGGTTTCCCCCAAAGAATCCTGGGAAGTGTAGTTTGTGAAGAGCGCTGAGAATTGTTAGGAGATCCCTAATCCCCTCACAGAGCTACAATTCCCAGAGTCCTCTGGGATGAGGAAATGACTGTTAAACCACACTGAGAATTGTAATTCTGTGAGGAGAATAGGAATCTTCTAACAGGTCACAACATCCTTCACAAACTACACTTCCCAGGATTCTTTGGGGGAAGCCATGACTGTTTAAAGTGGAATAATAGTGGAATAAATATGTAGTGTGAATGTGGCCTTACCCAGCCCTCGCTAGGAGTGACATACAGAAATGAAGAGCGAAGAAAATGGCATAACTTGCTGCTTGAAGCAACTGCATCATGTAACCTCATGGAATGGCAAGCCCTGAAGTTATCATCACAGATAATGATGATGGTGATTCTAGCACCATCTGGAAGACGAAAGGTTCTCCATCACTGATTTATTGGAACCTGACAACAGGAAAGGAAGATAGTACCTCACCCATGGCAAATGGAGGAGATACGCCTGGCGCCTACGGTTCTTTCTTTTAGGCGCGAGGTTAAGACCTGGCTATACTCCCAGGCATTTTAATGTTCATGTTTTTATGTTTAATGTTTTAGTTTAATTCTGTTGCTCTTTGTTACTGATTTTATTCTAATATTGTATTTTAATCTTGTTTTGTACACCGCCCAGAGAGCTATTAGCTATGGGCGGTTTCGAAATGAAAATAAATAAAAATAAATAATAATAAATAAATACTCCAGAGGCTAAGGGGGAAAGACAAAACTCAATGGAACAATATATCTCCCTGGCATACCTTCTCTATGGTTCCCTACCAGACATCACACTTCATTACAGTTCTTCATTTAGTGACTTATCAGTTGCTGTCTGTGTGGATGGCCTTGAATGATGTGTAGATTTTTTTTTTTTTAATGCCGGGGATTTTCAGTATTCATATTTGAATGTCTCTCACAACTTTTGAAAACCATTTCCCCCCCTGTGTGAGTTATTTATTAATTAAATTTATATCCCGCCCTTCCTCCCAGAAGGGGCCCAGGAATGCAAACAAAAACACTAAAAGCACTTTAAATCACCTTAAAAACAAAAGACTTTAAAACGCATGAAAACAAAACTTAAAAGATACATTAAAACAAAATATCTTAAAAACATCTATAAAAAACAACTTTAAAAACATCTTAAAAAGCAATTCCAGCACAGCCACAGACTAGGATAAGGTCTCTACTTAAAAGGCTTGTTGAAAGAGGAAGGTCTTCAGCAAATGCTGAACAGACAACAGAGATGGCGCCTGTCTAATATTTAAGGGGAAGGAATTCCAAAGGGTAGTTGCCAGAGCACTAAAGGTCCACTTCCTATGGTGTGTGAAATGGACCTCTTGATAACAGGTGACACCATGGCAATGCAGAGTGCGTGGGGGTGGAGGAGGGCACGGTGGCAAGCTTGGAAAAGTTACTTTTTTGAACTACAACTCCCATCAGCCCCAGCCAGCATGGCCACTGGATTGGGCTGATAGGAGTTGTAGTTCAAAAAAGTAACTTTTCCAAGCTCTGCGAGACAGCAGCAGACAAGCTGCTGGTGTTTATTTTGACAACTGTTGCCGCTGCGGTGGACCTGTGCAGAGCTACCGGTGGAGGGGCAGCCGTGCCACCCTTACTGTCGAAAGCCCCGAAGCCACCAAGCGCCACCTGCCCGCCTGCCTCCACCGCTGCATCTTCCATGTCTTCCTTGTCGCCTCCCTCCCTGATGGGCCTCTCATTGTCCAGCCTGGCCATGATGGTGGACCCGCACTGGCTCTTCGATGACACGAGTTCCAGCATTGGGGCCTCCTGTGCAGGCAGACCAGTCTATGCCGAGCGGGCCTCCACCTTCAATCTCTCCGAGCCCATCATCTCCACCTTTGCCGTGGCCTATGGGAGCAGCCTGACAAACCAGGGGAAGGGATTGTGGGCCAGAGCATCAATCGCTTCATCCCCGTGGTCAAGCTGGAGTACTATTTTGCCCTGGACACTGTCTATGTTGGCAAAAAGCTGGGGTTGCTCTTGTTCCCTTTCCTGCATCAGGATTGGCAAGTGCAGTGCCAGCAGGACACCCCAGTGGCACCACGCTTTGATGTCAATGCACTGATGTAAGAACTAGTAGACATTGTCAAAACATTAGGAAAATGTTGATTGCTATTCTATTGCTATTGAAAGATGTTGCTGTTCCTTTTTTAACCATGTTAATTTTGTTATTTAAATTTTTGTAAACTGTATTGTTTTTTTCTGGTGTGTATTTTGTATTTATTTCTTATGAGCCACCCTGAGGGCCATTTTGGCCAAAAGGTGGCAGAAATAAACTGTAACATAACAACATAACATAAGATGGTATTTGCAGGAGGCCCTCACCTGCAGAGTGCAGTGATCAGCTGGGTATATAAGGGGTAAGATGGTCTTTCAGGTATCCTGGTCCAAAGCTGCAAGTTATAGATGAGCAAATGTTTTCCCATGCCCTGAACACCCTCCTGATTTCCTTGGTGGAAGAGTGAGGTAACAGCAGCAGCAGCAGCAACAATTCCCTTGTGACAGGTTTAAGAAACAAACTTTTTTTAAAAATTGAGGCTGCATTTCCAAATGCAGCTTCCTTAAAGTAAGTTCCACTGAAATTTATTTAATTTATTTATTTATTTAATTTAATTTATATACCGCCCTAAGCCAAAAAGGCTCTCTGGGCGGTGTACATAGAGGATAAACAAGAAAATATATGAATAGAACAAATATAAGAAAATCAAAAATCAAAACAAACAAAGAACAAAAACCAAACAACATCAGAACATACCAGTAATGAAATACTGTTTTAAAATACACTATAAAACAATTTTTTTAAAATAGAATATTTAAAAATTTTTAAAATGCCTGGGAGTATCATAGGGCTTTCTTGGATGTATCTGTGTTTAGAATTGCAGAGTAAGCTTCATAGATTCCACATCAAGCCTGCACAAAGGTATTTTAAAATATAGTAAGGACACTGATGAGGATGGGTGGAAAATTGCTTTCGGGGGCAGATCTGGCCAACAGGCTGCTGTCCTTGCTGTGGAAGACATTTTGGTGATGCCACGTAAGCCAGGCCAGAGACCCACCAAAATGAATGGCGGCTGTACAGCAGTGGTGGATAGCTCCATCTACTGTGTGTACAGCAAAACCTCCATCTGCCTCTTTGTCTACATTCCTGTGAGGTGACCTGGCACAGCTACACCTGCAGAATTTCCTGAGAGCACTTCAGCAAATTCTTTCCATTGTTCTCAATTGTTCCATACCTCCCCCCATTTTGGAAATAGTAATCTTTATAAAGTATTTCCCCTTTATCAGCATGTTACTAAGAGGTTTTAAATGGAAATCTCTTTTAGATAATACCCTTTTAAAAAAAAAGTATTTCACTGTAATATCTGGCTGGAACTTTAAAATTAGAGAAGGGTTTTAAGGAAATGAGGGCCCTTGATGTAGTGATAGTGCCTGCCACAGTAGACTTAGAGATGTTAGAGGACACGCCAGACAAGAAGCCAGACAAGAATTTATTTGTCTCTGTTCAACAAGAATGGAACAGACTCCTGACTCCACCCAGATATGACAAAGTCCTACGCCACCTAGTGACTAAGCCATGTCACAACACTATCCACATAGTGCCTGTGCCTTGTGCCAAAAGGCCTCTTGTTCACTTCCTAGCATCTTCAGTTTTTTAAAAAAATTATATTTCATGGAGAAGGGCTCCAAATCTGTATTCTACATCTTACAGGGACTGAAGTGGTGGAATTCTCACTTAAGACTTCAGGTGGGTTCATAGTTTTGAATGCTTCCCCATGTGAAAACAACTAGTTTACATGTAGTAAACTTGTACCAAAAAAAGAAGACTGTGACTTTCTCCCTAATATCCTAGTTTATTGCATGCAAAGACATTTTTTAAAAAAGTATGTGGGGACATTCAAAAATATGATTTAACCACCCAGAGGTAGTAAGAAAGAAGTGGCTCTAGTGTTGATAGTCCTCTATTAGCCTGCCAGTGATGTGTTGAGCTACATGAACAGCACAATCAGCTAGTGCAGCTCTCACTAAACTGCATCACTTCCAAATGGAGGTGATGGTTATGGTAGCAGAGTTGCACGTTTAAATGCTCCTCCACATTTTTTTAAAAAGTCCTGCAGATAGAAAAGTAGCATGTCAGGAAGAACCTGGTGATTCACTCGGTGATTTTCAGTTGAACATGTGAACTGCCTCTGAAGAAAATACCATTGCGATGTATTAAATAATAATAATAATAAAATTTTATTTTTAGGCCGCCTATCTGGCTGAATAAACAGCCACTCTAGGCGGCGTACATTGTATTGTAGTGATGCGGGGTGATATGAATGTTGTTTATCCCGTGGTAGTGTTTTGACAGTTGTTTCCATCTATTCAAGTTATGACTTGATGTCACTGTCACTGATGTTCTCTGACCTCAATCCCGTCTTGGCTCAGAGGAAGACCCAGAAGAGGCATCACTAGAAGAAACATGGTCCCTCCACACTTCAACTTTCCAAGCTAGCAGATGTGGCTTTACCCTGCTCCTCAGAATTGGGGGGCATGGCCTATGCAGTCCTCAGCATCCTCATGCCAAAGGAATAATCAGCTGAGGAATCAGGCCATGGCTTTTTAAAGAACACAGACAGCTTCTCGGAAGGGGTGGCATTAACTGCAGGCCCAGACCAGCCAGCATTCAGGCAACCTCAGCATGGTGCTGAGACAACAGTTCTAGCCAGCACATGCCACAGTGATCTGTCCAGGGTCCTGACAGGCCTTGCTTTGCCTTGCCTCACCTGCCCTGCCCTGTTATGATCCCACACCTGTCCTATGCACATTGTCCTGCCCTTCCAGTAAGTGTTACTGCTGCCAACCAGCTTCACCTGAGAATCTCAAGCTGAACCAGGACAGGACAAAACTCTCTTTAGGAGTTATTAAATTGTAAGCATGTAGGAAGCATGAGACTATGCGCCCTGGCCCCTCCACCGCTGGCTTTGCTGAAGTGAGCCCTGTCTCCTTTATGAAAGATTGTGCTGCCTGGGATTGTGCTGCTTCAATGGATGAAGATGCCTCTTCCCAGAGGCAGTATGTCAACAGGCACTGGGCTGGTACTCAGCAGCAATTTCGGATGTTTTGAATTATTATGAGTTCGTATGGAAATATATCAATTGTTTTCTGAATTGGTTTGCTTTTGCCTTATTTATGTACTATCAACATGATTATATTGATAGCAACATTTGCTAATTTTTAATGCTGTTATTATTTTGAGCCACTTTCAGCGCAGCATTGTGGTTGGAAAAGCAGAATGCAAATATTGAATCGACTCAACTCAACTCAGAAAGGAGGCTTGTAAAATGTGTTAGCCTGAATATACTTACAAGCCTCCCTGTGACTGCAAATGCTGAGGGTGGACAGGACAAAGAAGGTGCACAGGGCCCTGTGCCTACTACACAATTTGCAATTTTATCATGCCTGACGCGGGCTTGAGTGATGATTCCATCCCATGTCCCACTGTGGAATGGACCTAATGCCCATGCACAATTATCTGCTCTTTGCTGTTGTAGAATGTAATGGGAAAAGCACCACCCACTCCAGTGTCTGCAAGTTCATGCTCTTCTCTGTCTCTCTGTGATAGTCTTTCTTTTATATCGATTGCTGCCTCACCACAGCAGTGATTAACAGACCAGGGACAATGCCAAGAGTCAGGGAGTGCCCGAAGCAGGAATAATTTCCCTGTACACCTTTTCATTCTCTTTAAAACAATTGTGAAGTCAGGTGGCAAATTCATCCAGATCGACTCTCTCTCTCTCTCTCTGATGATGATGATGATGAACTTTGGGAAATTCTGTGATTAGATGTTTTGTAGAGAGATGATAAAATGAACACAATGCAGTCCAGGAAGGGTGATTTAAGGGGTGTGTGTGTCAAAATTAAAGGCTTAACCCTAGAAGTGTCTTTGATGAGCCAGGTATATTCAGGAGTTGGAGAAAGAATACAGATTGCATGAATTTCATATATTTGCATACTATCCTAAAAACAAAGCTCATGAGCAGAAAATACCTTCCCCCCCCTGCTGTGTCCTTTCAATTGTAAGCCCACGGGCAGGAAGTGTCTTTGATGTTTTTGTTAATATTTTGCAAGCCACTCTGGGAGCCTTTTCGGCTGAAGAGTAGGGTAAAAATGGCTTTAAATAAATAAATAAAATAAACAAGACAGCAAGTTCAGCCAAATGAAATTCATCCTTGGGTTTTGCTAATCAGCATGTCTGTCTATGACTGTTGCAGAGACACAGCCCCTCTTTTGAATGGTGAGATAATAGAAATTGGTGCACATTCTTGCAGTAATCACCAGCCATTAAAGGCCACTGAAGAAACACTTTCAGCCATCAACTGTAACTAAAGTCCAGAGAGAGTAGGGACAAAGAGTTTATTTTCAACAACTGCTTAGTTCTGTTTTTTCCCCTCCTCTTTTCCCACTCTTATTTTTTTTCTTTTCCTTTTAAAAAATATTTTATTCTAGTTGGATCTTAATGGATTGTAATGTTGAAATAATGAAATAAAAGTGATTTTGAAAAAAACATCAACAACTGCTGGGTATATCTTATTCCTTTAAATACGGCTTGTGTAGGAGATCTTCCTGGGTGGCTTGTGCCCCAGATTAAACAGTGGAAAGGGGTGCCCTTCTGATTTTTCTGCACCAGGCACAAAAAAACACGCAGGGGTTTAGAACCACTTCGTAGTGCTTTTAACAATTTCAGTCTCAGCAGATAATTTCCTCAGCATATGTTGAACATCCAAAGAGTTTTAGCCAAACTAAGAGTTGCACCTCTGCCAAAAAAATTCTTACAGCCCAAAGCCACGGGACATATACCCTAAACTTTTGATTCTTTGCTATATGAAGATTTCAGTACGTGGTCTGTAGGGTGTTCAAGAACTCTGTAAAATACCTCCAAAAGAAAAGGATTGGTAGCAGATTTGGGACAGACAAAAGGAAGCGTTACCCTGCCCACCACCACAACTCTTCATTAGAGAGCCAGGCCATGTCCACACCATACATTCAAAGCACATCTAAAGCACTTGGCTTCCCCCAAAGAATCCTGGGAACTGTAGTTTGTTAAGGATGTTGGGAAGAGTAACTCTGTGATGTGTAAACTACTGTTCCCAAGATTCTTGGTGGGAACCCACGTGTTTTAAATTTGATTTAAATGTATGGTATGGATGTGACCCCTCTGTGGTGTAGTGGCTTGGGTGTCGGACTAGGACTTGGGAGACCAGGGTTCAAATCCCCACTCATCTGTGAAGCTCACTGGGTGACCTTTGGCCAGTCACTGTGTCTCAGCCTTATCTACCTCACAGGGTTGTTGTGAGGATTATATGGAGAAGGCGAGAGCCATGTGCACCTAACCTTTGGAATTCCCTCTTAAATATTAGACAGGCACCACCTTTGTTATCTTTCCAGCATCTATTGAAAACCTTCCTCTTCCAACAAACCTTTTAAGGAGAGACCTTATCCCAGTTTGCACCTGTTTCGGAAATTTTTAAAGGTCTTTAAAATATATTTTTTTAAATGTTTTGTTTTTGAGATGGTTGAAGATATTTTTAGCGTTTTGAACTTTGTTTGCCATTCTGGGCTTCTTCTGGGAGGAAGGGTAGGATAGAAGTTTAAATACGAATGCAAACGCTAATACTACTAATAAACTTTGAGCTCCTGGGAGGAAGAGTGGGATATAAATGCAATAATAAATAAAAAATAATCTGCTGGGGGTGATGGCCCCTTGCTTGGATGGATTTAAAAGTACATTAGACAGATTCAGTGAGGACAAACGGATCAATAGCAGCTCGGCATGACAGTAGTATAGAAACCCCGTGTTCACAGTTTTCTATGTATGGATGTGAGAGTTGGCCAGTGAAAAAACGAATAAGAGAAAAATCAACTCATTTGAAATGTGGTGTTGAAGGAAAGCTTTGGGCATACCATGGACTGCAAAAAAGACAAATAATTGGGTGATAGAACAAATTAAACCAGAACTATCACTAGAAGCTAAACTATGAAACTGAGATTATCATACTTTGGAACATCATGAGAAGACATGATTCATTAGAAAAGACAATAATGCTGGGAAACAGAAGGGAGTAGAAAAAGAGGAAGGCCAAACAAGAGATGGATTGAATCCATAAAGGAAGCCACAGACCTGAACTTACAAGATCTGAACAGGGTGGTTCATGACAGATGCTCTTGGAGGTCACTGATTCATAGGGTCGCCATAAGTTGAAATCGACTTGAAGGCACATAACAACAACAACAATGTTCACAGACTGTATGTCACTGAATGCTATTTGGTGGGAAGGAACAGCAGGGGAGAAATGTTTCCTTCATGCTGAGCTATGATAGCACTCTTCAATTACATGAAAGGTTGTCACATAGAGGAGGGCCGGGATCTCTTCTTGATCGTCCCAGAGTGCAGGACACGGAATAATGGGCTCAAGTTGCAGGAAGCCAGATTTCGACTGGACATCAGGAAAAACTTCCTACCTGTTAGAGCCATACGACAATGGAACCAATTACCTAGAGAGGTAGTGGGCTCTTCGACGCTGGAGGCATTCAAGAGGCAGCTGGACAGCCATCTGTTGGGAATCCTTTGATTTGGATTCTTGCACTGAGCAGGGGGTTGGACTGGATGGCCTTATCGGCCCCTTCCAACTCTACTATTCTATGCCCTACTTGTGGACTCCTTGGAGGAATCCAGTTGGCCAGTATATGGAAAGCAGAACGCTGGGCTAAAGGGACTCTGAGTTTGAACCATCAGGGCCTTTATGTGCACATGTCAGGAACATCGGAAGCCTCCTTATCCTTAGGCACATCATTGATCCCGCTCAGTATGCTGGCTGGCAATGACTCCCCAGGGTTTTAGACAGGAGTCTTTCCCAGCCCTACATGCAGATTCTGGCATGCAAAAACAAATGCTCTGCCGCTGAGCTATGTTCATTTCACTGCTTGATACCACTGCTGCCATTGAGAACTATGCATATAGTCCTCTAGAGTGTTTGAGGCACTTCACATGATTGCTTTGCAATCCTTACAAGGACCCTGTAGGGTCAGTCCACTTTAACTCTCCCTCTAAAAGTGAACTCAGGTGGTGGGTGCCACCAGGAGTGCAGCCCAAATGGGGTCCTGAGAAACAAGAGGGAGGTATCAGCCTGTAAAGGAGAATGTCAAGGTTTACAGAAGTGTGTGCACATGTGTGCGCGCACACACACACACACACATTGGGGGGAGGGAAATCTAAGGTGAATCAACTCCCTCCCAAAAAAACCAGCCAAATGAGGACCTAACATGCTCTATAGTCACTTAATAGCAAGTGTCTGTTGTGAGGGAAAACAGAAAATCAGGGGGAATGGAATGGAGTATCTTATATGAGGTCATGGCCGGCACACAGGAGTACTCTCCGCTGCAGCTTTTGATTAGAGGTCCCACTTGTAATTCCTGCATTGAGGAAATAGAGCTACAATGATATTCAAACCTGATGGACCACATCTTCCCGTATGAGGCTCTCTGAGCTCTGAGATCATTGGGGGAGGCCATCTCTTGGTCCTGCCAACCTCACAGGCACGTCTGGTGGGAACATGGGAGACAGCCTTCTTGGTGGCTGCCCCCAGGCTCTGGAACTCGCTTCCTGGGGAGTTTAGACAGGCTCCCTCCCTGCTGTCCTTCTGCCAGCAGGCAAAAACTTTTCTATTCTGACAGGCTTTTGGGAAGTGACTGCAAGGGCTATTAATAGGGTGCTGTTTTGCTGTTTTTTTTATTATTGCTATGTTTTAAATGGTTTTAATTCTATATATAGTTTAATTACACTTTAATTATTACTTTATGTTTTACTGATATGTTTCTAACTGCATTTGTTTTAATTTTTGTAAGCTGTCCTGAGTCTCATTTCTGGGGAAAAGGTGGCATATAAATGAATAACAATAACAATAATGTAGCATAGGGTGCAATCCAACTCACCTTTCTGCCAGGCTGGGGGAAGTTGGATGCCGCAGATCCCCGGCTGTGCTGGCAGGATCCTGGCACTGCTGGGCTCCACCTAGGGTTGCCATATTGCCTGGTTAGCCGGGTTTTACCCAGATTCTTTGCATGCCACCTGGTGCCCATTTAGCCCCTTAGCTGGCCCGGATTCTCAGCTTTAATTTTTTTAAAAAAGTTTCTAGGTGGTCCGGTTCTCGAGATATACATAAAAACGTCAGCCCCCCCGTTAAATCTTTTTTAAAAAACTACTGTATAGCACTTCGTAGCTGTAACCCCGCCCGTTCAAGATTGCAGCCAATCAGTGAAGTGTTTGGTTGACCTGTGGCAGTGTCTAGTAAACCTCATTGCAAGGCCAGAAAATGGTGGTTTTCCCCCATTTATCTGAAAATCTCATAAATTGGGTAAGTATATACATTTCAGTTTTTCCCCCTCTTGTGTGTAGGAGTCAGATCCTGGGCAGTGTTTTGAAAACCTTCCCAATACTTGCTTTTGTGGGGGTAAAAGCATTGCTAATCCCATATGTCCAGAGTAAATCCCATTGAATTCAGTAGGATTTACTTTTGGGTAGACATGGTTATGAATGTGCTGAAAATCAATGGGACTTTGGAGTGAATGTAAAAAAGAATTGTGTTTGTGTTCTCTTTCTGTCCCCCCCTCTCCAGTCCTATTTTAAAGCAAGTAGGCAGGGCTTACTTAGGTATTACAGTTTTTATTCTGTAGGAAACTAATATTGATTTTTTTAAAACTAATACTGATTTTTCTGCAATGACCAACTGGTTTGACAATAAACTATTATATGGGCTGTATGTATTTATACATCTGCAGTGTGTGTGTGTGTGTGTGTGTGTGTAGTCTTTCCAACAACCCTGTGAGGTAGGGTTGGAAACCAAGGCAGCTCACAACAAGAAATAAAGCCATTTAAAATCCAATAACCATAAAAACAAGTATAAACAGTTGCAAAACAGCCTAAAGTGGCATGATTCAGAATTTTGGGTTGTGTGAATGATGTTGCTTATCACTTGAGGTTACAGTTCTGTCCCTGTTTGAGTAAGTTCCACTGAATACACTGGGACTTGCTTCTGATAAATAAACCTAGGATGCACTATAAATATCTTTACAGTTTGTGTAAATAATAAATATATTTGATAGTCATGCTTATATAAATATTTCTTCATTTACCATATTTTTGGTTTTTGGTTAGGAAACCTGACTGGTTGTGAGATGCTTAGTTTTTTGCCTTACTCATAGGAATCTTGTTGTGGTTGGTATGGTATTACATTTAGGAAAGTGTTACTGCCTTCTGTGTTTTTTTTTCCTATTTGCATTTCACTTATCTTTAACCTCACTCCGTTACAGCCATAGAAGCAACAGCAGCATATGCAAGATAATTAACTCCCATTAGTGATAAGAACAAGAACTTATAATTATTATTTTAATTAAAACAAGAGGCTTATCAGTACTTTGAAGAGGACCAGATATTTATTTTCTTTCTGAGCCCAGGACTGGGTCTTTCATGATGCCCGGAGGGGGGGGGAGCAGGAGAGTAGTTGATAAGACAGACATCCTGGCATTGGTAATCTAATTAGCAAGGTATGTGTGGGGTTGTTGCACACTTCCAGGCCCAGTTTCATTTTGAGTATGGAGGTAGAACCTGTGTAGATGTGGTTAATCAAAGGGAGAAGACATTTTGAGTTAAGCAAAGCTCTGGTTTTATAAAACCTAAGAAACATACAGATACTTTGAATGTCTGAGTGCCTGCACCAGTGGAATACTGGAGGAACTTGTAAAACTTGCTGCAACAGTATTTACAACTGAGCATGTAGTGTGAAAGACTCCTTTTCCTAACATTTTGGCTTCTTGTTTTTCTCCACCCACCACATCTCTGAAATATATCGTATATGTAATGAATGGTTAACCGTACTGCTGCCCTGACTTACTTTATGTTTGTTGCTATTTTGTGTTTTTATTATGCTTTTATATTGATTGTGTATTTTTGTTGTTTTTATTATATTTGTAAGCTGTGCTGAGCTCTGTTTTTAACAGCAGAAGGGCAGGATATAAATCCTCTTAATCAATCAATCAACGTTCCATAGTGTTAGAAACGAGAGTCTAGGCATTTAAGGCTGAAAATGTTAAGTTTTTTTAAAAAAAAGATTTCTCACATCTTTCCCCAGTTTTTGGTGGTAATTCCTAGGCACAAAAACAAAACAACTGGACAATCCAAATATTAATATGCAAATAGTTGCATAATATGCAAATAATATGCAAATAATTTGCATAATATGCAAATTAGCATGTCTGGATTTGTGGAACTGGAATATGGCAACCCTAGCTCCACCAGCCTCTGCTAGCAGCAGTCTCTGCCGTGGCTAAGCTGCGGTGCCACCAGGAGCCTGCCGGCACCACTGGGGATCTGCTGGGGACAGCCAGCTTGGCAGACAGAGGGCTGGCGGAAGCCAGTGGAAGCCCCCAAAATGGGGAGTTCTGGGGCAGAGCTGCAGAGCTGCAGGGGGGACTTGCATGAAATCTTCCTTGAATTCGAAACCCTCCCCTGGGTCCCGATCTGCCCGGAAACTCCACCAGTCAAAAGGCCGGCACAGTAAAAACATTTCCACGGTGGCCTATGGGGAGTGCTCACTCCCTGGGAGGCCTGTTTGTGGGAGCTGGCACTTCCTGGCCAGCTCCTGTGTGCAGCTCCTAATGGAGCTGGCATTTAGCTGAGCCAGCAGTTCCCAAGTGGGAGGAGGATCCCACAGGCCTTTCCGCCAGCTCCCCATCATTTGGATTGCTCTGTCAGCTTCTTAACCACTGCGTTTAGCTCTTTTTATATAGCGTTTGCTTCCTGATATAATTCTTCGTATGTTTATTTGGCTTCACTGGCTTGAGTGGAGTTTGTTCCTGCTGCACCCCAATGGAAGTGAAAAGCTTAATGGCAGGGAAGATGGTTTTCTTGTGTCTTTGTACTGGGGTTGATGAACTTGTATTGATGAAGCCTAACACAGTTGAGTGTAGGGTTAAACCTCTCAAGCCCAGTCATTTGTAATAGATTAACCCCCATGGGAGTTTGATTTCTATTAAACCTGTCATTGGTGCAAATTAGGTAGATTCACCTTTTAAATGTGAATTGAATTGAATTCCCCCTCCCCTATTTGGGGGTATGCCATAAGAAAACAGCTGGTATACAACTGATATAACTTTTCAGCAGAAGATCTTTTGTCAGCCTAAGTTTGTAGGCTGCCACATATTCAGCAGTTTTCAGTAACAGTGATTTTCACATTTTCTTGGTTATCTCATGGGTGTTTTTGGCAATCTCTTTACCGAGAGGAAAATAACAGGCAGCCCAGTTGAATAATTAAGAGAGTCCATATTTCCTGTAAGGATAGAAAATGCAAGGTAAAAACAAAAATATCCAGAAGCATGATAGGCTGAGACATCACAGGCTAATGTGCTATGGAAAAATATGTTTCAGACTGTAATGGAGGTACGCTGGGATGGAGAAGCTCTCCAACTAATGTGCACCTATGGCTAATTAATGGCTTCATCGCTCTAACAGTTTTTAAACAGAGACGTTTAATGTATTACTTTCAAAGTCATTATTAAGTGGCAATTCAAATTCCTAGTTCTCTTGTGCACAGGTGATTAGGATTTGGCATCTAAGTAATGAAGAGATCTGTTTCAAAATGATTGATTTGCACAGAGATTGAATAATGACTATTTTTGTGTTTAATAGATTAACACCCTGATTAGTGATTTGAATTTTATGTTGCTAGTTCAGACAATACACTTCCAGACCAAGCTTGCTATTACATAATAAAATGTTTATTGTAAATAACACCCTGCTTTCTAAAATAAATCTTATTTATTTATTCACTACATCTGCAATGCAATCTTGAGCATGTTTACTTGGAAATAAGTCCTGCTGTGTTCAACAGGGCTGCTTGCCTAGTAAGTATGCTTATGATTCCAGCCTTACAACTGTGCCAACTATGGTTGGTAATTTAAAATAATGGGTTTTATCATCAGATTGGGGGAAAGAAATAACAAAAAAGATATATTGATACATCAAATTAGAACACATTTTAAACATTTTTTAAAAGATAACAATAAAATATGGACCAAAACCAACCAACCAAACAACAATCCCCCCCCCAAAAAAACTCACCAGAAATACTGCAACACATCCATTAGTCAGGAGAAGAATTCAAAACTGAGAATGCAGATTAAAACCCTGCTAGTACTAATATGCCTTGTTACACTTTTAAACACAGATAAAGAGAGAGCATGGTGGACTGACCCAGGAAAGGGGTTTCATAGTTAGGGATGGGTGAGAAATTCAATTTTGTTTCCTTTTTAATGAGAAACTACCTAATTCACACTACTCAAACCATTATGCAAACTGAATCACAGCTATCCACTGAAATTCACTCTTTGAATTTTGTGTCAGTTTTCTCCGTTCAAACAGTGTGTACGGAAATCTATATATTAGGGAAAGGGGTGCAAAAATGCATATGTTAGTGAAAATAATACACAAAATACATTATATTAAGGAAATTGCTTGCAAAAATGTGCAAATTAGTCAAAACTGCAAACCAATCAGCATTAAATTGCTTCTGACTTTTCATGAGTTTTTTTTTCAGATTGCAAATTGCTGCGGAAATGTGGAGAACTGAATTTAAGATGGGAAAAATGAGAAACTGACTTTGACAGATCTGTTCAGCCTTATTCACAGTCCAGGTGCCACACAAAGAACATTGTCCCTTTTATGTCCACATGTTCCACAAGTGGTAAAATACAGTTTCTCCCTCTCTCCAGCATGTGTAGTTTGCAGAAGTCACTCTTTGGTGACACAGAATTCAATACCTTAGTAGGGAACTATTTTGTCCCTCTTGGGACAACTTTCCTTGGATGATACTGATGGGAGATATGCAGTAATTCAACACATTTGGAGGACTACAGCTCCCACGTGTTGGCTGAAGCTGATGGGAGTTGTAGTCCAAACCATCCAGAGGGCACCAGGTTGGGGAAGACTGATTATCCCTATAGAAGTGCATCATTACTCAGCATTTGTTATAGGGTGAAGACACACCTCTTAACCCTGGCCTTTGACAGTTGGAGAATATTTTTGTGATCTACTATACAATTGTTAATTAATGTATGATTTTTCGTGTATATATGTGGTTTTTATTTGGTTTTAAATTGTATTACTTATGCAGTTGTATTCTGCCCTGGGACCTTAGGGTAAAGAGTGGGTAATGAAATAATAATAATAATAAAAAGATGATGATGATGATGTAAATTATTTATAACCTATTTATAACCTGCTCTTCATTGTTCACACAATCTTTGAATAACAGACTGCATTAAAATACCAGGAAACAATATTTATTATACAGGCTTTAACTCAATGATAACGATGGGCATGCTCAGTAAGAATCAACTGTCAGTGTTCTACAAGTCAGACTCACAGCTGCTGGGCTTGCCTAATCATGTGGCTACACCCACACCAGACTTTGATTTCACGTGAGACAGACATGGCTTCCCCCAAAGAATCCTGGGAAGTGTAGTTTGTGAAGGGTGCTTAGAGGAGACTCCTATTTCCCTGACAGAGCTCTAGTGGCCAGAGTGGTTTAACAGTCAGCCACTCTGATTGAAGCTCTGTGAGTGGAAGAGGGCAAATCCTTGCAACTCTGTTGTTTCTGCTATTTGGGCTGATTGCAGGTGTTGCCACCACTCACCATATGCTCAGAGGCACATGTTGCCAAATTCTTCCAAGCTACACAAGAAGTGGATTGGACTGTAAAGACCAACCAAAATGGTGTTTGCATTTTGACAAATTTGTAGGGCAGGACAATATCTCAGAGAGGAGGTCAGGTCTCCTGCTCCCCTGGTGCATTTGCTATAGCTGCCCAATTTCCCTGCTTTTTAAAGTTTGATAGAAATATCTGTTGGCTATAGGTACGTTCTTAAACCGCACGGTTTTTTGCCTATTAGTGAATATACTACTTAAATAAATATAATATTCTGACAAAATAAGTAGATCAAGCAAATGCTGGACAGCTGGACATTGGACAGCTCCTTGAAAGATCAGACTAAAACCAGAGTGGATTCCATTGCCCCACTGACATGGAATCACCAGCTGCCACTGCTGGATATCATGCAGTATCCTTGGATTCTATGCCGAGCACAAGTCCTCCAGTGGGGACCACTGAATAGGATGGAACAGTCAGCCCCGTGAAGCACGAGAGTCCAAATTCTACACCTCTATATAATCACCGCATTTTGCAAAAATACCTAGAATAGGTTTGAATCTGGTAAGAGGTCCCAGTACTTTCTTCTTTCTAAATTCTTGATCCCTGATGACAGGCGATGGAGAGACAGAAGTGTATTTAAAAAGACTATTGTAATACTTGACATCCTTCAGTACCACTTCCCCTCCCTTCTGAACAAACAAAACATCTCTTGGAGCACTTGACAGAAGAAAACAACTGTCTTCCCAGGGAGAGTGAGTGCCTTCTTTGACAGCTCTTTAAGCCTGTTTGATGGCATTAGCAGCTGTTACTTATTAAGAGAAATCAGGTGCTTGGAACTGCTGTGTAATCTCAAGAGGCTTTCTTAAGGAAAAAGATAGAAACACACACAGACACAGATTGCCAAGAGCTTTAGGGAAAGTCAGTCCCTCTTTGCTTGACCTAACTTATAGAATCATAGAATAGTAGAGTTGGAAGGGGCCTAGAAGGCCACTGAGTCTAACCCCGCGCTCAGTGCAGGAATCCAGGTTAAAGCATCGCTGACAGGTGACTGTCCAGCTGCCTCTTGAATACCTTCAGTGTTGGAGAGCCCACTCCTCCAGATAATCAGTTCCACTGGTGTACCGCTCTAACATTTAGGAAGTTTTTCCTGATGTTCAGTCAAAATCAGGCTTCCTGCACCTTGAGCCCATTATTCCGTCTCCTGCACTCTGGGATGATCGAGAAGAGATCCCAGCCCTCCTCTGTATGCCAACCTTTCAAGTACTTGAAAAGTACTTTCATATCTCCCCTCAGTCTTCTCTTCTCAAGGCTAAACCTGCCCAGTTCTTCTAGTCTCTCCTTATAGGGCTTTGTTTCCAGTCCCCTGATCATCCTCGTTGCGATCCTCTGAACCTGTTCCACTTCACTCAGGGGGCATTGTGATGAAATGAAAAAAAAATGTATTCAGTAATGACCCTGCCTACCTGCAGAGTTACCCCTTCTTCTCCTTCCCTTAGACTAGGAGAAATGCTCCTGCAGAGCGTTGCTTAGAGCCCTGCTGGGGACATATATATAGGCCTGTTTGATAAACCTGTTTAAGTTCCCAATTTCCATGTGCAGCCAGAATCAGTGATTCAAGATTTGCCATGTACTGAGGGTGGTATTCTTTGCTATGTTCAGAACAATGGTGCTCCCATTGACAATGGTGGCCCCATCCTAAGGGCTTCCCCCTTTCCTTCCGAGATTTAGGCAGTAACAATGGGGACACTAGCACTACCATTAAACTCTCATGCACAAATTAATTCAAGGCACACACCCACATACACATTGAGAATGATGCAGATTCATCTCTCTCTCACACTTCACACTCATATTCATGCACACTTACTTTAACACCCACCCCCCAATTCAGGAACAGTGACTTTGGCTGCATCAGGAACTTTGTGAGAGGGAAATTAAAGCCTGCACTCCCCAGTGAACCTGATGATTAAAGATTGCTGTCCCAGCTCTGTTCTTATTAAGGGATTGGTGCTCCTTGCTTAACTATTATTCTGGGGCTGGTATGTGGGACAATCAGGGCCAGAGCCAGAGCCAGAGGGTGG
This sequence comes from Rhineura floridana, assembly GCF_030035675.1. Classification (NCBI taxonomy): domain Eukaryota; kingdom Metazoa; phylum Chordata; class Lepidosauria; order Squamata; family Rhineuridae; genus Rhineura; species Rhineura floridana. Next base: position 305,195,454 of record NC_084480.1, on the reverse strand, counting down.
CCAGGTTGGGCCCTGGCCGAGGGCTCCTGCAGTGCAGAGGGGCCCTTGAAGGGCCCCTCCTTAGGGTGGGAGAATGGCTCTTCCATTCTGTCTTCTGCAGTAGCATCAGATCCTACAACCTGACCCTGCTGTGGATTCCAGAGAGGGAGCTCCCAGGCACCCCCCCAATACAGACATCACAGGCTTCAACAAGCCCACATGCACACCCCACCTACCTCTCCCATCAGGGTGCCTGCCATCACCCAAGATGGCGGTGGGCCTTCCCTAAGGGACTGATGCCCCTAGTGCCATCTTGGTTGATGACAGGCATGTGCACTACATGTGCATGAGGTAGGTGGGGTAAGCAGACAGGCTTATTAGCCCCATGCTGGCTGTATTAGGGGGGCTGGGCTACAGCGCTGCAGGCCCGGGGCAGGCTGGTGCCCAAGGACACAGTCATGCCTGGTGCTGCTCCTGGGGACAACTGTCTCCCAGGATGAAAGGGCAGTTGTGCCATGAAGAAGGGAACCCACAGATAGGTGTTGTGAAGCTAGACATCAATCTCTCTCTGTGAGACTTGTGCATTAGTCAAGATCTAAAGCCCTGTCTTGCCAAAGCTGCAAACTGCCCTCTTCACTGCCCTCGTTAGTTGATATTTAATTCTTGGCCATAGTAAGAGTCCATCATCTCTTCTTGACTGCCTTGCACATGTGAATCCATGAATCACCATGAGGGAGCAACTGATAGGAACAGGGAAGGGAAGCCATCCTGTCCCAAATGTATGATAACTGGATATGAATTGATAACAAACAAACATTACCCATTAATTACTGATAGCATTTGTTTTGAAAATACAGCTCTTGCTGGAGGCATTTAAGCAGAGGCTAGATAGCTATCTATCATCACATCCATACCATGCATTTAATCACTTGGCTTCCCCCGAAAAATCCTGGGAACTGTAGTTTTAACTCCCACAGAGCAACAACACCCAGCACCCATGACAAACTACAGTTCCCAGGATTTTTTTTGGGGGGGGAGAGCCATGTGCTTTAAATGCATGGTGTGGATATGACCTTAGTCAGCAATGCTGTAGTTGCAAGATTGCTGCACTTAGCAGGGGAGGGCTCAGTTAGATGGCCATCACAATCCCTTCCAACTCTAAAATTATTTGATTCTATGGGGCCCCTGTGGTTCATTGTTTTTATTCATTATAAAACACATCCCTAATGAGGACTTAAAGCTAAAATCTCTTGGCCTCTCTAGCCCTGCATCCTAGTGAAATTATTTTTTTCATGACACCAACAGCATGCACTTATAGAGTCATAGAATCATAGAATAGTAGAGCTGGAAGGGGCCTAGAAGGCCATCAAGTCCAACCCTCTGCTTAATCCTGCTTAAAGCATCCCCAACAGGTGGCTGTCCAGCTGCATCTTGAATGCCTCCAGTGTTTAGCCCACTACCTCCCTAGGTAATTGGTTCCATTGTTGTACCACTCTGACGGTTAGGATTTTTTTCCTGATGTTCAGTCGAAATCTGACTTCCTGTAACTTGAGCCCATTATTCTGTGTTCTGAACTTTGGGATGATCAAGAAGAGATCCTGGCCCTCCTCTGTGTGACAACCTTCCAAGTACTTGAATAGTGCTATCATATCTCCCCTCAATCATCTCTTCTCAGGGCTAAACATGCCCAATTCTTTCAGTCTCTTCTTATAGGGCTTTGTTTCCAGTCCCCTGATCATCCTTGTTGCCCTCCTCTGAACCTGTTCCAGTTTGTCTGCATCTAGTTCTGGACGCAGTACTCAAGATGAGACCCAACCAGTGCCAAGTAGAGGGGAACTAGTACTTCATGTGATTCGGAAACTATAGTTCTGTTAATGCAGCCTAAAATAGCATTTGCCTTTTTTGCAACCACATCGCACTGTTGACTCATATTCAGCTTGTGATCAACAATAATTCCAAGATCTTTCTTGGATGTAATATCGCTGAGGCAGGTATCCCCCATCTTATAACTGTGCGCTTGGTTTCTTTTTCCTAGGTGTAGAACTTTGCACTTATACCTGCTAAAATTCATTCTGTTGTTTTCATGCCTGTCCCTGTTGTCTTTTTTATGATGGTATTTGTCTTGGGACTCAGCCTTTGAGAAACTTCCCATCCTCCCTATAGAGGAATTAATGCAATAGCTACTTCCAAAGATGCAGAGGTTTGCTTTATCTAAGTGTCTGGGCTCAATTTGTTCTTTCAGGTGAGGGCTGTCCACCACAGGAGGAAAATTTAAATGGTACAGACAGCTTTCCAGCCATAAGAATGCAAGTAGAAGCAGATGAGGTTTGTAATGTGCCCATCTTCTAAAGCTTTTAAATAGCAGGTTGGATTAACATCTGTCAGGGATAGTTCAAAACGTATACTTAATTCTGCTTCAATGAAGACAAATGAACTATCATTAATTCTTTATGCAGGACTTATGACTGCAGTGTATGCTATAATCTACATCTAATTCATCTCCACTACAATATGTACGGCTGATCATTAGCGATATTCCCATTTTTCTTAAAGGAAACTAAGGCTGAGAGAAAGTGACTTTCTTGCCATGAAGTTCATAAATTCACAGCTCCCCAAGACGAAGCCAATGGTACATCCATCCATTTGTTCATTCATTCATTGAATTTGCCTTATAGCCCATACTACCCCAAGAACTCAGGGAGGGAGATAACAGCTTGCTAATTACTCTATCTTCTTTCTCCCTGTTCCTGGCCACCAGATGCCAGTTTCAATCTTATACAGCTTCTGGAAGATGCAAAGGCCCTGGCATTTCCCCAGGGGTAGAGTAGGCCAAAATCTAGGAGAAGACACTGAGATAATTGCTTGATGCTCTCTTGTTGCATGCATGTATACTTGACAGAGTGTACCTGGTCAATTTTACTGGGTGTGGTGGAACATGGTGAAGGAGATACTCTCTTAGGTATACTGAACAATGTAGGTAATTAAACCAGTAGCGGTACTTTGGAATGAGACCCAAGGGCAACAGAGAGTCCATGAAGAGATTGGAGTGCTAGTTTGCTGAGCTCCTGATGACTCAACCCCACTAGAAGATGGGCTGTAGCATTTTGCATTAGCTGGTGCACTTCATCCATCATCCAGGTGAGCCCAACATAACATTACAGTAATCTAGCATCCAACTCATGAAGGCATGACTAATAGTTGAGTGGTTTGCACCTATACTTTCTATGATTTAGAGATAGCCAACTGTTTCAGAGGGTGGGCAGGGGCTTAATAGGCTTGATCTGTGAAAGAAAGATGTAAGAGCTGCCATGGATATTGGGGTGAAGAAGGACATCACATGTAAGAGCTGGTGGCAATCTGCATTTGGCCCAGCCTACCAATGCAGGCTCACATTATACAGATCTCTGCTTCAGAGAGTAGGCTCCAGATTTTATAATCTACCACCAATGATCAGGCTGCTCATGGACATACAGTCAGATGCGGCCACCAGGAACAGGACCTTTAGTGTGGTGGCACCTGTTCTCAACACTCTTCCCTTGGAAATTAGGGATGCACCAATAATTTTTGGCCCATGATACAAACCTTTTTTTTCACCAGGATTTCCCTGATTGATGGTGCCAGCCAAGCCTACTGTTGAACACTATGAATATACTGTAAATGGGTGGTATTGCATGTGATATTGATTTTATGTTATCATGCTGTGCATTTGCATTTTGTACACCACTTTGATATTTCTCATGTTTAGAGGTATATGTATTTCTTAAATACATAAATAGGGACATGTCAGTGAAATGTTTGCACCACATATTTGATGCTGACATCAGTTAGTTCCAGGCACTGAACCCACAGGGCCTACTGACATCATCTGCTTCTGGGCAGGCCCAGTGCCAGAGGGCGGCCAGGTTGGGCACTGGCCAAGGGCCCCTGTGACTGAGAGAGGCTCCTGCTGCTGGGGATGGGTAGATGTAGCCCCCATTCCACAATCCATGCTAGCATCAGGATCAGGTCGTGGACCATGCACCGCGCAACATAATGCTGGCATGGATTGCCAGGCTGGAGCCACCCTCCCAGGCAACATGCCTCCTCCCACCAGCATGGGCTTAAAATAGGCCCAGCCGTGCCGTTTCCCATGTTGCCGCATTAGTGTGCCAGCGTGCTGGGCTGCTGCCGCCGAGGGCCCACTGCAGTCTGGTACGCAAGGGCCTTCTGGTGCCAGCCCTGCTTCTGGGGAAAAATGCAGCATCAGTCCCCTCTCTAACCTCCCTAGAGCTGATTTATAGCAACTGCCCTGTGGGAAGGAACATCTGATGCTGGCTCCTTCTCTCAAGGAGCTGGTGGTTTTGTTTTGTGAGCATGAGGTTCTTGGTGTGTTTTATAAATATTAGCCATTTCTAGGACTCAAAAGTGGGATAGAAAGCTACTAAATAAATAATAGTGATACCTGCTTATGTTCTCATTCTGCTCTAGCTACCCACGGACAAGTCTTCCACAACCCCTTAGGTGAGTCACAATCCACCATTTGGGATAGGTGAGTCACGATCCACCATAGCCTATCAGCATTTATTTATTTATTACATTGCTATCCCACCTCTCACAACAACCCTGTGAGTCACAATCTACCATTTGGGAATCACCAGCACAAGAGATGGGCTTGTGGGCCTGCGGTGTGTGCAGGCTTTGCCAGTGTGGTGTAGTGGTTAGGGTGCCAGACTGGGACCTGGGAGGCTAGGGTTCAAATCCCCACTCAGCCATGAAGCTCACTGGGGTGACCTTGGGCCCAGTCATTGTCTCTCACCCTAACCTACCTCACAGCGTTGTTGTGAGAGGTGGGATATAAAGGTAATAAATAAATAAATGCTGATAGGCTGTGGGTAGATATGGGGAAAACATTTTAAAAAGGGGGGATTGCACAGTAGAATAGGTTGCACATGGAGGATTGTTGTAGAGCAGGGGTAGGCAATCTGTGGCTCTCCAGATCTTGCTGGACTATAGCTGCCATCAGCCCTGACCATTGGTCAGGCAGCTTGGAGCTGATGGGAGTTGGAGTCCAACAACAACTGGAAGCCACAGATTTCCTCATTGCTGTTGTAGGCTCCCGTTAACTGGAGTTGTGGTGTCTAAAGGCACATTTAGAAGATCAATAGATTTCCCGCTCATACTGTGAATGTAAATCTAATCACAGTTAAATGTCACATGATTTGACCTATAGTTGTGCCCTTGCCTGCTGTCCTCTGTGAGACTTCTGGAAGCATTGCAGCTCAGAGTGCATGGATGAGTGAGCCTTTCTCTCCCCAGTCCACTTGTCCAGATCCCAAAGCTGAAGGCCTCCTCATCCTCACCAGCCTCCTTGTGGGTCAATCCCTCCATCATAATCAGCAAACCAGCTTCTTTTTTAATGGCCTGACACTGAAGGAGAATTTGATGGTGTTTGAAGACCCATCTCCCGAAGATTCCAAGCTAGCTTCCACTTGGCAGGAGAAGGTGCACTGTAATCATTCACATTGCCCGCTGGGTGACTGGCTCTAAAATTGCTCTCTATGGATGTGTGCTGTGACATTAGGAGCAGAGGGCAAATGAAAGGAGAGGCTAAGAAGCCATCCTCGGGGATAGGTGCCGAGAGTCCTCCAAGTTCACTTGTACATAGTGCTACTGATGCATGTTGTTTTTTACTTCTTTGATTTAATAACTCTGAGTTTGGGATGGGCTGAATGAGGCAAATTGGTTTGAACCAGATCTTTCCTTCTCTTCACAGAAAACTATAGTAGGAGTTGGTTACTCTTTCACCTAAAAATGTGTGGGGCAACGTCACATATTCCAATTTTTTTTTGGCTCATGGTCACACCTAAAATGTTTTAAGTGTACACTTAAAAATAAATAAAATGTTTTGGAGGAGAGCCATAGCTCAATGCTAGAGCACCTCCTTGAATGCAGAAGGTCCCAGTTTCAGTCCCCTGCATCTCCAGGTAGGGCTGGGAGAGCCTCCTGCCTGAGACCTAGAGAGCTTCTGCCAGTCAGTGTAGATGGTACTGAGCTAGATCGACCAATGGTCTGATTAAGTATAAGGCAGCTTCCTCTGTTCCTATGTGAACGCAACAAATGTATGTCTGCAGCCTAAGTATCACGCTGGTTACACTTGGAGTTGTGATTGGCTCCCTGATAGGTTGGAATTGTATTTACATTTGCTACAGGGATGCTACTAAGAATGGCATCTCCATGATTCATTCTCCTCATATCCATTGTTACATGTAAGAACTCTTACTCGGTGCAGTGATGGCAACATGCTGTGAATTTTCCCACTCCTGCTTCAGTGCATTGGCGACTGGCTAGCAGGGATGGAGGCATCACATCACCGGACAGGGTAGGTAGTATTTGTCAATTTAACAGGGGAGAAAGGGATCATGCAATGGTTGGGAGTGGGGTCATTTCTGGCAGCATCCCAATGACATATATAATAGTCCTGTTCAGGCATTCAGGTAAAAACATGTGGACTTGGTAGGAAGGGTATAAACACACACAATGTCTTCGACTGCAGGGCTCCTGATTGTGGGAAGGCTTCTGAGAGAGTTCAGGAGGACTTAGTTAGAATCTCCCCTCAGACATTTGTGCTCAATGCACAAAGGTCAGAAATTGTGTCAGTGTGCATTGGGATGGGGCTTGTGTGTCCACCTCCTCCCCACCTTAAACTCACACGTATACATCTGCATGCCTGAGTAGGATTAACATATTGTTCTATTCTAAGTGTATGCCTCAAAGCAATTAGTGTTAGTTGTACTTAAGTCTTATCGAAATCAGCAAGTTTATTTATGCTCATCATGACTTCCCTCATTGATTTCAATGGGGTATATGCATGTTCCGCTTAAGTTGGAAGAGGGTCCACATCATATAAAACTGGGACCTCATAATGTGTGAAACAACCCTAAAACAGCCTTTCCCAGTCTTTGGGTCCCCAGATGTTACTGGACTACAGTTCCCATAATTCCTGACCATTGGCCATGCTGGCTGGGGCTGATGAGAGTTGTAGTCCAGCAACATCTGGGGACCCAAAGGCTGGGAAAGGCTGCCCTAAGAGATGTAAAATTGGTAAGGTGTTATCTTGTACTGGATTAACCTGTTGTTGATATAATAATAATAATAATAATAATAATAATAATTTGTAAGTACCTTTTTAATGTACAAAATGTACCCTTCATTTTTATAATTTTTATTTCATTATCACCAGCTTCTATTTGTGCAGGCCCATGATACCGGACAGTGATGACAACCTGAGGCTCTCCAGATGTTGCTGGACTAAAGTTCCCATCATCCCTGTCCAGTGACCATGCCGACTGGGGCTGATGGGAATTGGAGTCCAACAACAGCTGGAGGCATAGGACTTGCTGCGCATTTTGATTTTGAGTCACTCTGGATGTTTTTTTATAGAAAGGCAGGGTATGCATCTCGAGAATTAACAATACATAAATAAGCAAGCACAGTTAATTGCTAAGTGAAGCCAATTTGCTTCCCAGACCCATTCAAAGTTCTTTAATGTGGTGTTTTAAAATTATTTATGTTACAATGTCCATTCTGTCTTTTCTTCCAAATAAGGCAACTTGCAACATTTATATAATATATTTTACACACACATATATACATGGGAGGTGGGGAACAGATCTTGCTATGTGCCAGCATAGACTTTCTCAGCAAAGACTTCCATACTCACTTCACTGCTTAGATCTGCAGAACTGGCAGTTTTACAAGTGCCACATAATGTTTGTTCCACACTTGCAAGAAATCGATCATTTAGTGTGGCAGCACCTACATATTACATATTGGAACTCCCTGCCCATTGATACTGGGCATTCACTGCCTGCTTGAGACTGTGTGGAGTTGCTGCAAGTCTTCAAGTTTTGATAGATAATTAGCCTAGATCAGTCTGGGGAATCTCAGGCCCCGGGGGCCAAATGAGGCTCTTCAGGCTTCTCTGTTTGGCCTTTGGGGCTCTCCCCGGTTCACCCCCCTCAATAGCTCTACTTTCCCCCCTCCTTGAGTGTTTTTACCTGGCTAGAATGTGTCCTTGAAGTCTGCCTCTTGCTTGCCTCAATGGAGGATAGAGAGAGGGTGTGTGAGTGTGCGTAGAAACTAGCTGACTATACTAAGGTGAAATGTGTATTTAGTGCTCCACCCAGTTTCATCTCTGGCTCCGCCCACCACTGGCATGTGGCTCCTGGAAGGTTGCCCAGAAGGGAATGTGGCCCCCCCTCTGAAAATATTCCCCACTTCTGGCCTAGATGGACAAATGAGCTGACCCAGTATAAAGCAGCTTCATATGTATAAGGCCATGCCAGATATCTCAACAATATTCAATATTCAATATTCAATATTCAACAAGCATATAGATAGAGGTGATCCAGTGGACATAGTGTACTTAGACTTTCAAAAAGCGTTTGACAAGGTACCTCACCAAAGACTTCTGAGGAAGCTTAGCAGTCATGGAATAAGAGGAGAGGTCCTCTTGTGGATAAGGAATTGGTTAAGAAGCAGAAAGCAGAGAGTAGGAATAAACGGACAGTTCTCCCAATGGAGGGCTGTAAAAAGTGGAGTCCCTCAAGGATCGGTATTGGGACCTGTACTTTTCAACTTGTTCATTAATGACCTGTACTTTTCAACTTGTTCATTAATGACCTAGAATTAGGAGTGAGCAGTGAAGTGGCCAAGTTTGCTGATGACACTAAATTGTTCAGGGCTGTTAAAACAAAAAGGGATTGCAAAGAGCTCCAAAAAGACCTCTCCAAACTGAGTGAATGGGCAGAAAACTGGCAAATGCAATTCAATATAAACAAGTGTAAAATTATGCATATTGGAGCAAAAAATCTGAATTTCACATATACGCTCATGGGGTCTGAACTGGCGGTGACCGACCAGGAGAGAGACCTCGGGGTTGTAGCGGACAGCACGATGAAAATGTCGACCCAGTGTGCGGCAGCTGTGAAAAAGGCAAATTCCATGCTAGCGATAATTAGGAAAGGTATTGAAAATAAAACAGCCGATATCATAATGCCGTTGTATAAATCTATGGTGCGGCCGCATTTGGAATACTGTGTACAGTTCTGGTCGCCTCATCTCAAAAAGGAAATTATAGAGTTGGAAAAGGTTCAGAAGAGGGCAACCAGAATGATCAAGGGGATGGAGCAACTCCCTTACGAGGAAAGGTTGCAGCATTTGGGGCTTTTTAGTTTAGAGAAAAGGCGGGTCAGAGGAGACATGATAGATGTGTATAAAATTATGCATGGCATTGAGAAAGTGGATAGAGAAAAGTTCTTCTCCCTCTCTCATAATACTAGAACTCGTGGACATTCAAAGAAGCTGAATGTTGGAAGATTCAGGACAGACAAAAGGAAGTACTTCTTTACTCAGCGCATAGTTAAACTATGGAATTTGCTCCCACAAGATGCAGTAATGGCCACCAGCTTGGACGGCTTTAAAAGAAGATTAGACAAATTCATGCAGGACAGGGCTATCAATGGCTACTAGCCATGATGGCAGTGCTCTGCCACCCTAGTCAGAGGCAGCATGCTTCTGAAAACCAGTTGCCGGAAGCCTCAGGAGGGGAGAGTGTTCTTGCACTCGGGTCCTGCTTGCGGGCTTCCCCCAGGCACCTGGTTGGCCACTGTGAGAACAGGATGCTGGACTAGATGGGCCACTGGCCTGATCCAGCAGGCTCTTCTTATGTTCTTATGTTCTCCCCGCCCAAGAATGAGAGAGAGAGGTATTTAATGAACCTAATGGCTATGTGATAAATGTACAAGAAAGTTCACTGGCAATTAATCACAATTACTAGCTATCCAGAGAGCAGTAATAAATTATTGTATGATATTGGAACTTTAATACAAACGAGAGATTTGAGGAACGTTGCAGAGAAATTTCTCTAGCCTTAATGACACACTTTTGAATCCTCCTAGCTTCTAGCTGGCTCCACTTTGCCTTCAGCTCTTTCCTCTCCAGATTCAAACTGCAAAAAAGGGCTTCAGATTGTTTCTCTGCTACCTCCCACTGGCCAGGCTGGTGTTGCCTTCCCAGATTGTGATTAGCATTACATCCCAGAAACCGGAGAGAGGTTCCTAGCTATCAGGAGTGCACTTGTAGTCATTAGTTCCTGTTGATGAAACATCAGTCAATTACTGAGGACTATCCCCCTTGTTGGATCGTCACCTTGCAGTGGTGAATGGGCTTGCGTGTTCCAATGAACCCTGTGAGTGCTGCCATCGGGAGTCATGTGCTCCCAGCAGGGTCACCCATGGCGGTAAGGTCAGGGGAGTGGAACCAGACAAAGAACGATCCAAGAAAGTCCTCAACGGCAGAACAGGCGGAGGATAACAATGTGTACATTACAATCATTGTGGTATCCATGCCATTGGATCAAAGCCTTCTTCTGTCAAGATTGTGTGTTGATCGTCGTGCACCGATCTCCACATAGGTGTCTTCCAACCAAATTATCTTGGAAGACAATCTTACTCGGTCATGAGTAATCGCCAACCACCACTGAGGACTATCAGCAAGCGATCAGCATGACAAAAGAGGACCTCCCACCTTAGATCATCATAGTTCCTCTTTTCCTTACCTGCTGAGAAAGGTGTAAGGCTAGATAAAAGACTTGGAAATTAAACTGACCAATGGTATTCAAAACAACATGAGGACATTGGGCTCAGTTTATAATAAAATATGATCAAAATTCAGTAAATTCAGCATGTAAAGGCAGTCATTTAAATGGGAGAGATTTAAGCATACACTCACATTTTCGAAAGAAATCAATAGGACCAAATACCTGAACTTTAGCTGTATAATACTATATAGAAGACATGGATGTGTGAGGCTCCAATCATTATTTACATTCATTCTGAGTAATGTGGGCATCTGCAAGTTGCAAAACAGGAAATGCACAGCACTAGGTAAACTCGGAGCCTTTTGTATTATTTTTTTACACACTTCTCCCCATTCACTCTTTCCATGCTGTTTATCATTTTATCATTTTCTCTTCTCTTTTAATTGTTTTTTTTTTACAAACCCCTTTAAGTGCTTTAACCTTTCCTCATGCAGAAGATATGAATGTAAGAAGATTCCTGTTGGATCAGGCCAGTGGCCCATCTAGTCCAGCATCCTGTTCTCAAAGTGGTCAACCAGATGCCCATAGATGGCCTACAAGCAGAACTTGAGCATAACAGCACTCTCCCCTCATTTGGTTTCCAGCAACTGACCTTCAGAGGCACGCTGTCTCTGATTGGTCTTTTTTCTAAACTAAAACAATGCCAAATGTTGTAAGCGTTCATCATATGGAAGTTGCTGCAGCCCCTTGATCATTTCGGTTGCCTCCTTCTCTGCTTTCTCCAGCTCTACAATATCCTTTTTGAGGTGTGATGACCATACACTGTATTCCAAGGGTGTTTTCACCATAACTTTGTATAAAAACAGTGTGATTTTGACAGTTTTCATTTTGATTCCTTTCCAAAAGATCCCTAATATGGAATTTACTTTCTCCTGCCTCCGGCAGCCACATACGGGGTCGACATTTTTACCAACTCTCCAACACCTTGATCATTTTAGTTTCTCCTTTCCATGTATTTTCCAGACATAAATAATCTTTTTTTGAAACGGGGGCAACTAGAACTGTACATAGTATTCCCAATGCAGCAGCACCCATAATTTACCCAAGAGAGCGCCCTTATGATTAGGGGTATGAATGCCAATCTGAGAGGCAGAGACAGTGTGCAGACAGAAAGTTCTGAGTCAGAGGAAGGGGAACAGTACAACCCCACAGAATGGCCATAGTGTGTGCATTTAGATACAGTTCTAAATTTAGAAGCATGAGTTCCCATGCCACCGATTCTTCCACGATGGGAACAGATGTATAGGACCTCTAAGGGCCAAATTAGATATAATATTGATTGCAGCCCCGTCTGAAATGGGGAGAACCCTCTGCAATCCAGTAGTGTAGTGGCAAATTCAGAAGTGCAGGGTCCCTTCATAATCATCACAGCCAAGCCCCATATTACCCACATCCCCTGCTAAGATGATAGAAGAATCTGGCCAGGCTTGAATACTGCTTCCTGCTTCTCTATCACAGTCACCACTTGACTGTCCTTTCTCACTGTCAAGAGATACTGCTTGAAGTACAGAATTCACTGACTTCCGGGAAGGGTGACTTAGCCTGTGCCTGCTTTTGAGACGGGCTCCTGCCTCAAAAGAAGCTTATTCAGATATATCAGTCAGGTTTTTTTTTTTTTTTTGACTGATTAAACTTCTCCCGGGTAGGGAGAAACGAAGAGATTAACCTCAAAGCCTATTTTTGTTGGGACGACCAGATCTCATTAATTTATGGGACGAGGTCCAGCCGACGAAGGTGGGACGGATTTTCAACAACAAGCTCTATCTGATAAAGCGAACGTTCATCTTATCTTCTAAGAGAGAACGCACTAACAGGCAAGCACCCTTCTTTCTATATTTTTCTTTTACTTGACTTAAATTGTTGCTGTTTAAAAGAGATTTGCCAGATTGATCGGTTTTTGACATCTCACTGGGGAGCCATAACTTCTCTCTGCTACTTACTAATTAATAGCTTATCTCTGTTTTTGTTGCAAAAAGCTGTCCTGGATTTGCATTCTAAAGATATACACAGAAGAGGGATTTCTATTCCAGATTTTTATTTTGAAGAATATTATATTGTCTGAGACTACTCTCTTTTTGGTCTATTTTATTTTGACGAATCTGTTTCCTGACGACCGCCATTAATTGTTTCGATCCTGGGAACTGCATTTTGTTTACTTAAGCATGGAGAGATAAGGCTGTCTGCTCTGTTTATACTGTGATGTCACCAAGTTTGGAGTATTAACCCAATTGTTGCTGAAATAAGAAGTGGTTTTCCTATATTTTTCTTTTAAAATGGCAATTAAGAAAGTGGCTGAGAATCTGGAAATAACTATGTTTCAGAAAATAATGGATGAGATTGAGATAACGAAACAAAACCTGCGACAGGGTTGTAAGGAGCTGAAAATTGAATTGAGTAAAATGAAGCAGGAGATTAAAGATATAGGGGTCCCTGTGAGAGAGGTGACCCTGGAAGGGGTCCCTGTGAGAGAGGAGACCCCGGAGATTGGAACAAACGTGGAACAGGAAAAAGATTTGGAGTCTATGGACTTTAGAAACAAAATCTATTGTTTGGAGACACAGGAGATTAAAGACATAGGGGTCCTTGTGAGAGAGGAGACCCTGGAGACTGGAACAGGGGTCCCTGTGAGAGAGGAGACCCTGGAGACTGGAACAGGGGTCCCTGTGAGAGAGGAGATCCCGGAGATTGGAACAAACGTGGAACAGGAACAAGATTTGGAGTCTATGGACTTTAGAAATAAAATCTATTGTTTGGAACTCAATGTTATCTCTGAAGAAATTAATGAAGATTCTAGAGATAAAGTTATCAATGGCATGGATAATCTTCTGGACTGGAATGATGTGATGGAGCCCAATATAGAGAAAATCTATGGAATTAACTGCAGCCATGTGACAATGGAAAAACTTTTAAGAGATGACCCAGTGTATTTTGAAAAAAAGAACAGAGATATGATTTTACAGCAGTATTTCAGCAACCTATTCAGAATGGATGGCAAGAAAATATTTGGGATAGAGGTAATTCCCATCAGACTCTTACTATATGACTATGGCTTTGACAGCAAGATTATTATGGAATACTGATAATGGAAGATTGGATATTGAAATTACTGGACTTAACAAGACTACTGAAGATGGAAGATGGAAAATGGAACTAATAGGGATAATAGAACAATGGCTACTGAAATTACTGAACCTAACAGATTCTGATGTGATGGATTAATTGAAATGTTTATTTTGACTATGGTTATGACAATAAGATTATCATAATTAGTAATGAGATGGATTAATCGATATGCTTATCTGGAAAAAAAATTGATAGATATATTTCTTAAAGAATTGAAACCTCTCTGACTTTTTGTGGAAAGAATAAAGTAATGTTTATGAGATTTGATGATTAAGTAAGATAACTACTGGAGGAAAGTGATTTTATAATATGACTTAAGAGACAGGATTGTTATATATTATAGACTTATAACTGATTTGATCTTTGACAAATGGGAAGTCAATATTTTACTTTTTATTTTTTATTTTTGTTTTTTTTTTCTTTTTTGTTTAACTATTTTTGATTTTGTTTTTTGTCTTTGAATGTTTTATGATTTCGTCTTGTATGTTTTATGAAAATCTGAATAAAAATTATTGAAAAAAAAAAAAAGAAGTACAGAATTCACTGTCTACCCATTTGTCTCCTGCTGCTACCAAACTACTCGATGATGTAGCTGGGATGCTAGCATCAGGATTACAGAATTCTCACTCTCCACAACTTGTCTTGGCTTTTCGAAATAGGGACTACCAGGAACTCCTTCCACTCTGATTGGTTCCAATCAGCAGGAAAGAACAAGGAAGAAAGTTAGAAGACTCTTCTCAGTGGCTAACACCTTCCCCTTTCATGCTGATTGGCTTATAGGATGCTAGAGACATAGGGAACAAATCAGAATGAAAGGAGGTGAGTCAGCCACTCAGAAGACTCTTCTCCGTAGCTAACATGCAGCCTCTCTTTTCATGCTGATTGGCTTGTGAGACAACAGGGAGAGCAAGGGAGACGAGGGAAAGTGGAAATGAGGGCGTGGCTGTGAGAGGTGTGCAGCATGGCTATCTTGAAGGGACCCTGCACTTCTGAATTTGCCACTACACTACTGGTGGGGCAGATGTGGTTGAATAGGCAGTGGAGACTGGTCTGTTAGGGCATATGGGGCACTGCCTTGCCAAACCTCAGTCTTGCCTTAGCCACACACCCCACCTGCCCTGCCTTCTTACAGTCCAGAGGGTGGCCCCCTTGTCACTTTCCTCCTCCGTAGTCTCAGTACTGCAATTGTAAAATTCAGCAGGGAGGAGGACAGAGACAAAATTAGAATTGGTTGACTGTGCCTGTCCTTGACTCCAGCTCCACCTATTGTTTGGGCTTCCTGCATTCCGCCCCACCAGTCCCAATGGGCAACAACCCCCACTGAGATTAGGCTTCTTCCTTCAGACCAATGTATGGGCTGTGGTGGGGCTGGCCCGATGGGAACGGGGCTCTTTCCAGGAGGAAAGGTGGAATATAAATTTAATAGACAAACAAACAAATAAACATGATATAGGAAGGAGGGGGTCCATTGGGTTACTAAAGCCTGAATTGGGTGTTTGTCAATGTGCATGTTTTTTGCTAGGTAAATAGGAGCTCCCTTTTGCTGTGCTCCTGATGAAAGTTTCCACCCATCGAGCATTTATTTGTTCCAGTTATTTGCCAATGGAAGCTCCCTTCTCCATGCAAATGGCAACTTGCAGGGGGCAGCATTTAAAAAAAAAAACTTTATTATTGTGCACAATTTATTATTAAACTTTATTATTGTGCAATTAACTGTTTTATTACTACAGAGCTAGAATAAATATGATAAATAAATATGAATTTATCAGTTGCTTAACAAAGGGAGCAGATTCTTGCACTGGTGTCTGATGTTCTTGGGGATGGAGGGTATCTGTTAATTTCATTCCTTCCAGTTTCTCATTTTCCCAATCTTCAGTTCTGCAGCAATTTGTGATAATTTTTTTTTAAAAAAAAATCCTCATGAAAATTCTTCAGCATTTTAGTGCAAATTACCAGGTTCCACTTAGGGCCTGTCCATATGACTGTATAATCTGCAATGTTATAGCTTTGTGTCCCCATTAATTCACCATCTCCATATGATGTTGCAAGCTAGCATGGATTTTCTCATTCACAAATCTGCATTAGAAATACCACCGCAAATCCAATATGCTTTCCTGTATCGATAATCAATTTGCCACCCTGGGCTCCTGCTGGGAGGAAAGGTGGAATATAAGTCAAATCATAAATAAATAAATAAAATAAAATAAATAATCACATTAACGCCCGTACACTCAGATATAATTCCGTGGACTTTCTTGCAGTAGGCGGTCCATGGACGTTCCTCCATCATATTCCAAGCCCCTTGTCTCCTTGCCACCCAACAGCACATCCACAAACCTGCACATCTGTGGGAATTTTTAAAAAAGTTATACTTTTCTGCACTCTTCTGAAAAAGCATGCAAAAAGCAAATGACTGTTTGGACCAATCACTGGAAAGGGGTGGACTTAGGGGAGTGGCCAATGCTAAAGCAATTTAGACAAAAAAAAAAAGCCC
Organism: Rhineura floridana; assembly: GCF_030035675.1. Classification (NCBI taxonomy): domain Eukaryota; kingdom Metazoa; phylum Chordata; class Lepidosauria; order Squamata; family Rhineuridae; genus Rhineura; species Rhineura floridana. The sequence continues at coordinate 305,179,219 of NC_084480.1, read as the reverse complement.
ACATGTATGGATGCTTGAAAATTGGGTTTTCACAATAGTCTGACCACAAATAGGACATGTATGGATCTCGAGGCCACCAACCGAATATGGAAAACACAGATTTTGCAGTTAGGTATGGATGGGCCCTTATTTATACTTCCTCTAAACCTCTCTTCCTCCTTAAGCATAGCTGAGTGTAACAATATTTAACTGTTCAGGGGTGGGGAGGATTTTTGTCAGGACCACAGCACAGCAGAAGAGAGTTAAATTTACCTTAGGAACATAGGAAATTGACTTAAACTGAGTCAGCCGCTCAGTTCATCTAGCTCAGTACTGTCTGCACTGGCTGGCAGTGGCTCTCCAGGATTTCAGACAGGGCACATTCCCAACCCTCTCTAAAGATGCTGGAAATTGAACTTGGGACCTTCTGAATGCAAAGCAGATTGTCTACCACTGAGCTATGGCTCCTTTCTTACCTCCACCTAATAGACAGGGCTCATATTTTGTCTGCTGAAGAGCCCGACTGTCCAATTTGTCAGTGGCGTAGTCACATATTTGACTTCTGTCCTGAACATTGTGTGTAGGTGCCAAGGGAACAAGATGGGCTGGCGTCATGCACAGAGGCTAAGAGTGCTTTTAGGCAAGGGTGTGTAAGGGCTGGCAGGCTGGATGGAATCAAACTGGTAGTGACCCAGCTGGTAACTGAGCAGCAAAGTTGGCAGGCAGTTGAATCACCAAGTTTCAAAGGGAATCTCCAGTGTCAGGCTTGTTGTAGCAGGTAAATCTGAGCCTTGAACCTTTTATGCTGGGCCCCAGTTTTCCCGTCCTTTCCCCCTTTGTTTGGACTTTAAAAAAAATGTTGGGTTACATTTAGCGAGATTGACTGTCAGTTTTGGTTTTTCATTTTTCCAATCTTAAGTTCAGTTCCACACGGTCGCGCATCAGTTTGTGTTTCTTTAAAAAAATCATGAAAATTCATCAGCATTTTAATGTAAATTTCTCCTAATTTTTGCAAAGCAATTTCCCCTAAAATAATGCATTTTTGTATTTTATTTTCATTAACACATGCATTCTTTAGGCACACCTTACCCTAGTATATCCATGTTTATACATATCGTTTGGCTGAAGAATGGCACTGCAAAAGCTGGAGAAGTACAAATTTTGAAGGATGGCTGCATTTTGGTTCTTGTATTTTTTTTTTGAAAACTGTGAATTAGGTAGGCGTGTATTTAAATGAGAACTGAATTGAATTTCTCCTGCATTCCTAACATGCCTCTGCAAAGTGCAGACCCAGTGAGTTCTCAGGTCTCTGCCATCTCAAATTTGTCCAGAAATGCTCTATACATTTATGCGAATTTGTGTCATAGGGCTTGGGTACCCCAAGTACTGAGCAACACCTCTGTCCAGTGTGAAGTTGCCGGGATCTATTTTAAATGCCATCCTATTGGGACCAAACTAAAGGTAAGAATACACTCGATGCTAGTGTGTTACAACTGGTCATCTTCTTTCTTTAGCAAAAGCAGCTGTGGACCCCCTGATCCAGAATGGAATTTTGGCATGGTGAAGGAGGGGGTTTAAATCTTCCTCCCTCAGTGCTGTTTTTCCACTGAAAACCATCTATTTGCTATAAATGGCATCTTTGGGGACAAGCAGCAGCATCATAGGGTGATATTCTGCAGGAAAACAGTGAGGGGAAAAGTGTTGACCATCTTCTTCCCTGCACCATGGTCCCAATCCAGAAAGATTACCTTCCAGTGACTCTTTTTGCTGATGGAAGAAAATAAGTTTCCATTTGTGAACCTTCGCTTTATAGTGTATATTTAATGTCACATGCAGTTTAGGGATGTGAACACACTAGTGGCCAGAGCAAACTCGACATGTGGAGGGGGAATGGATTGATTTGCCAATCAGTTGAAAAATCTCTTTGAAGCTGAATTGAAAAACAACAACACTCAAGCTGCTCCCGCCAGGTTTTGCAGTAAAAGGGGGAGCGGTTTGACTAGCGTTGTGTGTCCCCGTTTTCAGACAAGAGAGGTGGAGACACACTGGAACAGTGAGTGTATTTCTACCCTAGCTCTCAGAACTGGGCTCAGTAGGAACTGGGAGTGGCTAGCTATGACTTTCTGTATTCTATTTATTATTTATTTCTCAGATTTAGCGTTTGCTTGATATCCGAAGGTCTCCGAGCGGCTTGCAACATAATTAAAAGCCAAAAGAATGCATCATGCATAAACCAAAACAAAAATCCAATAAAACAATAACTACCCCCCACACACAGAGACACAGAAAACTTTGGCAGCACACAAATCCTGACTGCCAAAGCAAAAAAACCCAAACGCAATTCCTCACCCTCTGTCCAGCAGATCAAAGAATAAAAATAGAACACAAATGTAACCACACACTCGCATACCCCAGCCCAAGGTCAGGTGAGTTATTCTGCGAATTTCCCATCCTTCCCCACCTGGGAGGCTTGCCCTTGAAGCCAGCTGCAGCAATCGGTGGGGGAGTGGGTCTTCCTCCAGGGATGGGCTGATGGCTCTCCTCTCTTTTCAGAGAGGGTGGTAGCAAAATGCAGAACAGTAGGAGGTGGCAAGAAGTTTGCCCTGCAGGTGTCCTGGCTACTGCACCTCCTGGGGTCGAAGACTTAGCCACTCAGCCTGGAAATTGATCCTCCCCCACCAGAGAGCCTTGGCCTCGAAGCCAGCTGAAGCAAATCAGTGGAAGAGTGGGTCTTCCTCCAGCCTAACAGGGAGGGCAACAGTGAATGCAGAGCAGTCCTAGATGGCAAGAAAGTTTACCTGCTCTGCAGATGTCCTGGCTGTGGCACCTCTCCCATTGCTGCTGAGAGCCAAAGACTCAGCCTGGAAATGTATCCTTCCCAGTAAAGAATTGGTCACTCCCGGTTCCCGTTGAGCCTAATCCTGAGGGCTGAACTATATTCAGCACACCCTTCAAAGCATGTGCTTACAACTGCACTCTGGGTCGCTTTTGTTGTGCATTCATCATGCTTGGAGAAGGGCTGTAGCTCAAGGGTCGAGTGTCTGCCTTGCATGCAGAAGGTCCCAAGTTCAATCCCCAACATCTCCAGTTAGGGCTGGGAGAGACGCCTGCCTGAGAACCTGGAGAGCTGCTGCCAGTCAGTGTAGAGAATTCTGAGCTGGATGGACCAATGGTCTGACTCGGTATAAGGCAGCTTACTGTGTTCCTGTGATTTGTGCTTGTGATAGCAGCGAGGCAGTTATACGGGGACCCCCTTTCAGTATTTGTGCCTGCAAACGTTTCAAGATGATCATACTGCTTTGTTTCTAATCAGCCCGTGTCCTGTAACTTCCTACTGAAAAGGTAACAGTCACATCCGTTCTGCCACCCTATTTTTCTCCTCTAGCCATGCCTATCATTACCACGTGGCCTCCCAAAGGCTGCTCATGAAGGAATGTGGCCTCCGGGTTGGAAAAAAAAAACACTTTCCCATCCCTCTAGCCATTTTTAAGGATGGTGCATAACAGGCCAGCTCCATGCACTGTTGAGCTATCAGAGTCACCACGTCCTATCACAGCAGAGATGGGGAATCTGCATAAGCGGTTCGAACGTCTGTGAGGCTGCGGAAGAGAACTGATTACAACTGCCAGCCTGGTACCTCCCTTTCGCTGCTGTCAGTGACATGGCTGTCAGTGCCCTCTGGAGCACCCTCTGGAGGAGAGATGAGGATACCACTTGTGAATCACCTAGCCTGGTGATGAAGACCCCACCTCCTCTGAACTGGGTTTAAGTCAGGCTGCTGTGGCCCCTAGGAGTGCATCAGCAAGGCAAATACTTGTAGTGTAGGATAGCTTTATTTTTATGCATGCATGTTCATATGCACATCCCTGGCACTTTGGGTGTAGCCCTGTACTTGTTATGTATTAAGTTTAGATTGTTCCATTGTAATAATGAATTTATCCATCTTGATTGAATTACTGGTTTTGTTTCATTTGAATTTATTGATATGTTTTGTAAAAATTTGTCCCCCCTCACCAACCCCACTCCATGTTTTGTATTTTGATAATAAGTTGATGCTCGTTGTGAGTTGTGGTTGGCAGGGCTGGTGCCAGGCATAACTGGGCCCTTAAACACCAGCCTGCCCCAGGCCCACAGCACCATAGCCCAGCACACACACATCCCAATACAGGCGATGTGGGGCTACCCGACCCTGCCACGGATCTCGGAGAGGGAGCTCCCAGACAACCCCCCTCTACAGACAGTGTGGGCTTCAATAAGCCTGCACACACACCCCAGCTACCTCTCATGTCATGTGAACGATGCACATGCCTGCCATCAACCAAGATGGTGGTGATGGCATCAGCCCCTTAGGAAGCTCTCGTTGTCATCTTGGGTGATGACAGGTATGCGTGCACAGTGTGAATGGCATTCACACTGACAGGAGAGGTAGGTGGGGCATGCAGGTGGGCTTATTGAAGCATGTGCTGTCTGTATGGGGGGATGCCTGGGATCTGCCTCTCCATGATCTGCGGCAGGGTCAGGTTGCAGGACCTGACGCTGCCATGGATTGCAGAATGGGAGCATCACCCTCCCACCGTAGGGAGGGGCCCTTCAGGGGCCCCTCTGGGCTGCAGAGGCCTTTGGCCAGGGCCCAACCTGGCCTCCCTCTGGCGCCGGAGGTTCATTATGAAAAAGTGGCATTTAAATGACGTACACTTAAACTCTGGGTATTGTTTGACTACAGTCATCCCATCATCCCTAACCATTGGGACATGGTGGCTGGCACAGATCAGAGCTGCAATCTGACACCACCTGGGGCACCACAGGTTCCCCATCACTGGACTGCAGAGTTCCCTGTTTGAGATCCCTGTTGCCAGAGTCAGCTCCAGGTTTGGGATGCCCCTTCGGCAAGATGCTGTCCATGGACCATCTCTCTGAGTAAGTCTACCTCATCCTCACCACCACCATCACCAGCTCTTTTTTCTCATCATTGCTACTGCCTGCTTGTTTTACAGGCAGAGATCCGATGAGCAAGTACACAGCAACATCTATGGCTCTTACTTCTCACCATCACTCTTGTCTGGGCCAGAGGGAAAGGAGGGTGAATGAGCAAGCAAGTTGCAGTGAGAAGGAATGGGAGTAGCTCCAGGGACCTCTTGTCACTGGTGTGGTCTCTCGGCAGACGCCTGACCATGCCAACCCTTGGTGCCAACCCTGTCTGCTACCTTATTGGGAGCTGCAGAGAAGGGGAGTATTGTTGTGCTCAGGTCCTGCTTGCCTGATCCAGCAGATGCTTCTTATGTACTGTGGCTGATGAATGTTCTCTGGGAGACTGTCAGGATGCCTATGAATACCAATTGCTAGGAATCACAAGTGAGGATGCTGCTGGACTCAGGTCCTGCCAGTGGACTTCCTGGAGGCATCTCGTTGGCCACTGTAAGAACAGGATGTTGGACTTGATGGGCCACTGGCCTGTTCAAGTAGGCCTCTTTTTATGTTCTTATGAGATGTGGTGATGGGGGACATGTTCACATCACAACTGAGATGGAGGAATGTTGCATCCCAAGTAGGTCACTGTGGGTTTCTAACTTTTATCCCAGAGTCTGTTTAGGGCCCAGAGGTGGGGAGCCTGTGTGTAGCCCTCCAGATGTTGCTGGCCTCCAACTTCCATCAGCACCAGCCAGCAGGACCAGTGGTTAGAGGTGATGGGAGTTGCAGTCCAATAGCATCTGGAAGGCCACAGGTTCCACACTCCTGGTAGGATCTTGGCTTGAGGCAGGGGAGGTGGCTTGGTTCAGGGATTGGGTCTGTGATGAAAATGACTCCTCTTCACTGACCTATGTGTTTAGAAGGTTATGTCCTTAGAGGGTTATTACGTGTCCCAGGCATTTTAAAATAGCGGACAGCAGGATTATCTGCTTCTAATAAAGACATTAAGTGGCTACCAATGGCCTGCCCTGACTACAAAGACCAAATCTTGCAGTCATATAACACACATCAGAGGCTGGTGCATTTGCGGCAGAGTGTTAATTGTTATGCATTTTGAGGTCCATTTCTCTGGCTTTGGTGCGACGCTGTATTTTTAGCAGTTTTCATTACGTTTTGTATTTAAAAATAGCCTGACTTGCAACCAGCCTGAGTGAATGATGTCTCACTGGAGCAACTGCTTATTCTGCCTTGTCCCATGGTGAGATGTGAAGCCAGACAATAAAGGGAGGAAATATGAGTGGCATTAACCTTTTGAAGTAGAGGGGGAAAGAGCTTTAATGAAATAGATCACATCAGGCAATTAAGCTGCAGCTCTTTGTTAGCATGTAGAATAAAATGAGGGGGGGTAGAGAAAGAAATCAAGAAATGGTACCCGGTGCTTTTGAAAGATCCTTCTTCTTGTGCTTTGGTTGCCAGAAGGATGAGAATCAGCCACATAAGCTAGCTCAGCTGGCTGTGCTACTATGGCAGAGATAGGAAGCCTCAGGCATGGAGGAGGAATGTGGCCCTCCAGGCTTTTCTATCTGGCCCTTGGAACTCTCCCCAGGCTACGCTCCTCATTGGCCTCATTTTGCAACCTCCTTGGGTGTTTTTGCCTGGCTGGAATGTCCCCACGAGCTCCGATCATGCTTCTTGCTTGACCTAGATGGAAGATACAGAGGGTCATGTGACTGCATAGAGGAACTAGCCTAATGTACAACAGTAATATTTACATTCATTGCTCCGCCTTTTTGCCTCTGCCCACTTCTGGCAGGTGGCCCTCAGAACATTGCCCAGAAAGGAATGCGGCCCTTGGGCTCAAAAATGTTTACCACCTCTGTGTTATGGTGTAGCATTGCGGTTGCTGGTGTGGTGCCCTTGGATGTAGTGGTGCCCTTGAAGACTTTCCCTGGCTTCTGAGCCCCACCCCCCCCACTTGCTACCCTCTTTGTGCTGAGGGCTGTTGCTTTTTCCTGCTCTTTCATCTCTATGTGTTTTTTCAAGACTCAGGTGGACACCTGAGGAGCTCAGCTGAAGGTTCAGCAACTGAGAGGGTAGCCAGGAAAGGTGAATGATCTGGGAGATTAGAAGGGAGGAAAACAGAGTGACTAAGGGGAGGTGGGGGTGGCGGTGGGGGGAAGTGGGGTACTGCAGAAGTCAGAGCGGAGAGAGAGAGAGAGGACATGCACACATGAACACACATCTGGTCCAGTGAAATGGACACTCATAAAATGGCCTAATTTTTTTTCATAGATTTTCCTCCCTCCATCAAATCACAGGTCATGTCTGTCTCCATGGGCTGAACCATAAAAATCATGGATTTGGTGCTTTCCATCACTACCGTGGTGCAAAAACATGGATCCAAGGTACAAATCCTTAGGGATCCTCATAATACTTCAAAGGGATCACCTAAAAAAACACCATCAAATCATATATCACCTCTGTACCCAGAGATGTGTTCTGTGTTGTTGTTGTTTTTGGCTGCCTATACATCATACATTTTAAGCACCCCCCAAGAGTCCTAGGCACTGTAGTTTACCCCTTATAGAGCTACCATTTCCACAGTTTTTAGGTTTTTTTGTGGGAGGATGTGCTTTACATGTGCTTTAAATGTAAGGTGTATAGAAAGCCAAAGTTGTTCTACATAAAATAATGAAGATCCATGAGGATCAGTGTTTTTTGTGGTGCTAGCCAGCACCAGATCTGTGATTTTCCTGTGCAGTTTATCAACATAAGATTTTATTTGACGGCATTTCCTCACAGTGGCCAACCAGATGGCTATGGGAAGTGGCAGCACTCACAACACATGTGATTCCCAGCAAGTGGAGATATACTTCCTCCAATAGTGGGGGCAGAATAAAGACACAATGGCTAGAAGCCATTGATAGCCTTATCCTCCCTGAATTCATCTAATCCACTTTTAAAGCCACCTGAGTTGGTGGCCACCACTGCATCTTGTAGGGAATCTGGACTAGAGATGGAAAGAACAGGAGCTGGTTATCTTGGTCTAGAAGAAGGGAACCCATCTACTTTTGAATCAGTGGAGAGAAAGCAGATGGTTAGCTTGAAACGATAAAGCAGAAGAATGGGCACTCATAACCTTTCATGTGTATTTTGATTATATGACCAAATACTCAGGGGACCACTTATAGATATGCAAAAGAGAATGTGCTCTGATTATCCATTTTCAGTGTAGCTGGTTGGAGCAGAGTTAATTGGTTTCTCAGAATATCCCAAGAAACATGAGTGTCGGGACCTGTGGCCAAGGACCTGAAGAGTCAGCTGTAAAAGATGCCCGTGAATTCTCTGTTGCAAAGTAAACCTTTATTTTTTATTTTGCTACAACATGTTTTATAGTGCAATAAACAAGAAGGAAGTCAATAGCTTTCTGTAATATAGCTTAACTGAAAAGATACTTTACTGATTCAATATTGCTTGAAGGGCAGTGTGATATAGGGATTTGACCTTAACCAAGGCATCTTCACCAAATCGAAGGTGTTGGGTTGAAATAAAATCACAAATGAAAGGATGTCCTTGCTGGTTCAGCTTCTGAACAGGGTTATCCAACCGCATGAGCAAATTGACATGTTGAGTTTGAATAGCTGAACCTGAACTAACATTTGTAGGAAGGGAGTCTGAGGAGCTGAGGCAAAAAGTGGTGATGAGATAGGAAGTTCTAGGCTTAATAGACAGAATAAAACTGACAAATCTCCAGGTCTGGACGGCATCCACCCGAGAGTTCTCAAATGTAAAATTGCTGATCTTCTAACAAAAACATATAACTTGCCCCGCGGATCCACCTGCATACCTGAGGAATGGAAAGTGGCCAATATAATGCCAATCTTTAAAAAGCGATCCAGGGGGGATCCTGGAAATTACAGGCTGGTTAGCTTAACATCTGTCTCGGGAACCCTGGTAGATAGTATTGTGAAAGATAAATTAACTAAGCATATAGAAGAACAAGCCTTGCTGAAGCAGAGCCAACATGGTTTCTGAAGGGAAAGTCCTGTCTTACTAACCTATTAGAGTTCTTTGAAAGTGTCAACAAGTGTATAGGTAGAGGCAGACCAGTGGACATAGTGTACTTAGACTTTCAAAAAGCTTTCAACAACATACCTCACCAAGGACTCCTGAGTAAGCGTAGCAGTCATGGAATAAGAGGAGAGGTCCTTGTGTGGTACAGGATTTGGTTAAACAGCAGGAAGAAGAGAGTAGGAATAAATGGACAGTTCTCCTAATGGAGGGCTGTAGAAAGTGGAGTCTCCCAAGGATTGGTATTGGGACCTGCATTTAAAACTTTTTTATAAATGATCTAGAGAAAAGGGTGAGCAGTGAGGTGACCAAGTCTGCTGATGATGCTAAATTGCTGAGGGTTGTTACAACTAAAAGTGATTGCAAAGAGGTCCAAAAGGACCACTCCAAACTGAGTGAATGGGTGGTAAAATGGCAAATACAATTCAATGTAAACAAGTATAAAGTTATGCATATTGGAGCAAAAAATCTTAATTTCACATATACACTTATGGGGTCTGAACTGGTGGTGACCGATCGTAAATGAGACCTTGGGTTCCTAGTGGATAGCTTGATAAAGATGTCAATCCATTGTGTGGCAGCTGTGAAAAAGGCAAATTCCATGCGAGGGATCATTGGAAAAGGTATTGAAGATAAAACTGCTGATACCATAAAGCCATTGTATAAATCTATTGGGCTGACACATTTGGAAAATTGTGTACAGTTCTGGTCACCTCACTTTAGACAGGATATTGTAGAACTGAAAAGGGTTCAGAAAAGGGCAACCAAAATGATCCAGAGGCTAGAGTGACTCCCCTATGAGGAAAGACTGCAGCATTTGGGACTTTTTAGTTTAGAGAAAAAGCAAGTAAGAGGTGACATGATAGAAGTGTATACAATTATGCATGGAATGGAGAAAGTGGACAGAGAACAGTTTTTCTCCCTCTCTCATCACACTAGAACTCGTGAACATCCAATGAAGCTGAATGTTGGAAGATTCAGGACAGACAAAAGGAAGCACTTCTTCATGCAGCACCTAGTTAAACTATGGAATTCATCCCCACAAGAGGCAGTGAGGGCCACCAACTTGGATGGCTTTACAAGAGGATTAGACAATTTCATGGAGGATAAGGCTACCAATGGCTACTAGCTGTGCTCTGCCACCACAGTCAGATGCAGTATGCTTCTGAAAACCAGTTTCTGGTAGTGGCAGGAGGGGAGAGTGCTCCAGCACTCAGGTCCTGCTTATGGGCTTCCCATGGGCATCTGGATGGGCCACTGTGAGAACAGGATGCTGGACTAGAAGGGCCATTAACATGATCCAGTAGGCTCTTTTCATAGAATCAGAGAATAGTAGAGTTGGAAGGAACCTATAAGGCCATCAAGTCCAACCCCCTGCTCAATGCAGGAATCCAAATCAAAGCATTCCGGACAGATGGCTGTCCAGCTGCCTCTTGAATGACTCCAGTGTTGGAGAGCCCACTACCTCTCTAGGTAATTGGTTCCGTTGTCATATGGCTCTAACAGTTGGGAAGTTTTTCCTGATGTCCAGTCAAAATCTGGCTTCCTGCAACTTGAGCCCATTATTCCATGTCCTGCACTCTGGGATGATTGGGAAGAGATCTCGGCCCTCCTCTATGTGACAACCTTTCATGTACTTGAAGAGTGTTATCATATCTCCCCTCAGTCTTCTCTTCTCCAGGCTAAACATGCCCAGTTCTTTCAGTCTCTCCTCATAGGGCTTTGTTTCCAGTCCCCTGATCATCCTTGTTGCCCTCCTCTGAACCCCTTCCAGTTTGTCTGCATCCTTCTTGAAGTGCGGAGACCAGAACTGGATGCAGTATTTTATGTTCTTTTGTTCTTAACCCATGTCACTGGTGGCTGTGTTTGGATGCAGTCATGTAATACCTTTGTAATGACAGATTTGGAAAGGTCTGGATTCATCTTGTGACTGTTTACTTATTTATTGTTACATTGATTGATTGATTGATTTTATTTATGTCCCGCCTTTCCACAGTGAGCTGTGCCCAAAACGACTGACAACAAACCTTTCAAATACAAAACACGGGCATGGGAGAAAAGTCAGCTTACAAAAAGTAACAAATTGGAACAGAACAAAAAAAGAACAACAATTTATCAAACATAGAATAAATTCAGTATGGGAAAAGAAATAAAAATGGAAATGGACTGTCTTCAAGTCGATCCCGACTGATGGCGACCCTTTGAATAACGTTTTCATGGTAAGCGGTATTCAGAGGTGGTTTACCATTGCCTTCCTTTGAGGCTGAGAGGCAATGACTGGCCCAAGGTCACCCAGTGAGCTTCATGGCTGTGTGGGGATTCGAATCCTTGTCTCCCAGGTTGTAGTCCAATGCTCTAACCACTACACCACACTAAACATAAATACATAATTGCAAAGCAAAAGAAAGCTAACAGACTGTAAAGTCCCAGGTGCTTGTCTTGCTGAACTTCCAGGAGCTCCAGCAGCCTGAATGAAAGACAGTTTAGAGGGAAGAGCTCCTCTCACCAGGCTATGCGACTTACAGATGGCTTCCTCTTCTCTCCTTCAGAGGAGACCAACAGCGGCAAAAGGGAAACCTTCTTCCCCAGTCTCTTCCTGGAAGTTCCAGCGGCTGGTGAAGGTCTTATTACGCTCCCAACTTTTATATCTCACCTTTCCTCCAAGAAGCTCAAAGCGGCATACAAACATGGTCCTCTCCCTCCCCATTTTATCCTCCCAACCCCTCTGTGAGATAGGTTAGGCTGAGAGACTGTGGCTGGCCCAAGGTCGCCCAGTGAACTTCTTGGCCGGGCAGGGATTTGAACCGTGGTCTCCCAGGTCCCAGTCCGACACTCTAACCACTACACCACCCCAGCTAGAACTGTGGAATAAGATAATTCACTCTATGCAGCTGGCTTATTTGGTGTCAGACCATTGATCTGTCTAATTCAGTATGGCTGCAGCTCTCCAGGATTTGAGGCAAGAGTCTTTTCCACCCCCACTTGGAGACGCCAGGACTGAACTTGGGACCAAAGTGCGAAGGAGGTCATTTTGCTTTTAAATGCAAACTCAGTTGACTCCCAAGCCCCCCCTCCTGCACAGTCCCACACCCCCTCTCAGGGTTTATTCTAATGTGCAGCTAGACACATTTTGTCCAGTGTCAAAAATCTTTGTGCAGTGTGAAATACTTTTTTATGCAGTTGTGCATATGGGATTTAATAAGGAGCTAGGTGGTTTCTAAAAAAAGGAATAGATGAGAAAAGATAAAAGGAAATGGAAAATGAAGGTAAATACTAGTTCTTTTCAATCTTCATAACCTTATACGAATAGTCAGCACTTTTTTGTTATTAAAAAATGAGGAACCACTACTCATATCTTTTTTTAAAAAATAGTTTTATTTGTGCATACTCATATCTCGATGAAAGTACTGTAGATCCTAGCACAAAATGGCTGGCATGGGCAGCAAAAAACACACAAAGGTGCTGCCATAAAAAAAGACCTAATCATATATTATGGGACAAATTACTTGACTAGTTTGGGGGTGGTCACTGTGCTGGCTACTTATGCAGGAGAAGAGAAAGCTTAGAATAAACTCTGCCCTCTCCGTACTTGCAGTGAATGCCTGATGAAGGGGGATTTGCTTTTTGTTTTTGTGTGGCTTTATCAAATGTTCCAGAGGGAAGAAGAGAAGCAAGAGAAAGGCTGTTGCTTTTGGAATCAACCACACCCTGACTGTTACTGGCGTCTAGATAATAAGGGAGAGTGGATTATCCTGCCATAGATGTTAAGGGAGTTGGGCCAGGTAGTATAAGAATGAAATGTGAGTTCCCCCCAGCCCTTTCGCATCTGGAAAGGCCCCTGCAAACACATTCTCAAAATACTTGAAATGAATAAAAGAAGAAATAAAATTCCCCATGAAAAGAAATGCCCTTAAAGAGTCTTGTGGCATCTTAAAGATGAATGCATGTATTATATCTATCAAGACATTTGTCATTCTTTACAGTGATGCAAGACACTTTGACTGGTTTTGATGCAAGAGTTTAACATGACTACCTCTCTGGAAAGATGCATCCAGTTCATCTTTTTCTCTTTAGAGAAAGGGGATTCCAAAACTAGGACATCTCCATTTTTCAACACTGACAAAGATACAATCAAGTGATGTTTTGGCTCTTTTTCTCTAAAAAATGATCAGTTCACTTCCAATTTGATTCTATTGCAGGCTTTTGTTTGAAGTGGTGCCTCTTCTTCCCTTTAGAAGCCGCCTGTCGAGCTACAATTCCTTGTGAGGGGGTGGATCAATGGAGACGACTAGATATTGATTCCACTGTACTCGGGAATCTTTTTAGCAAGCAATTTATTTATTGGTGACACAGTGGACAGGCAAATCCTATCTATCCCCTTTCTTTATTTGTTTCAAGATAATATTTGTATACATTTTTTTTAATGATGGTGATGAATGCAAGACAGGAAGCTGTTGGGGCCAAAGAGCAGCTCTGGAAATGGTTCAAAAGAAAATGATTATACGGAATCATGGACAAGAGGAGAGAAGAGAAAACTGTCTTGTAGTAGGGGGAAAATGCATCTCGCAATTCCAACACGGCAATGCATGTGCACGGCAGAAGGGGTGGAAGGAATATGAGGACATGATGACATGACACTATGTTAGGGTGTTTGGTGAGAGAAAACCTCAGCTCAACCTCAAAAGCTCCTGAGTGAGAATGTCGCTTTAACAGTATTAGGGGACAATTTATTATGTGTATCCTTCGAGTGCGGCACAATGTCACTGCAGGCCCTGCTGCATTTGCATTATTTCCAGACAACGGGAGCAGCAGAAAAGGGACACTGATTTATTTCAGAGCAGGCTCAGGTGATTTTTATGTCTACTGGGGACTAAGCCAGATAGGGCTTAACCCGTTCCAGTCTTTCCTGCTTCCGAGAAGAGTTGGCCGTTGGCACTCCCCATATCTTTCCTGTTCAGGTTTCATTTAAGTTGACAGAGGAGAAGTCAGGAAGCTTGGGAAGTGGATCTTTCTTTCTTTCTTTCTTTCTTTCTTTTTCTTTCTTTCTTTCTTTCCACCCACCTTTGCTGCTCCTTTTCACCGTGGCTCCAACAATTTGTCCAATTAAGAGGGAAGAAGCGGACACCTCCTTTTGGTTCTCTTTCAAGAAATGAAGTCGCTTCTGCCACTTATCGTTCCGCCCAGCTGCAGCCTGAAAAATGTGGTCACTCATTTCTTTCACTTGGCATCCGTAATACTTGAAAGCAAATTAGATAGTGATATAATTAGCTGGTACCATGTCCAAAGCACGTTTAATTCTTTAATTCTCTAGACAAAGGAGGCAATGTTGGAAGGAAGCAGAGTAATCAGTTATGCTGGAGTTCCGTCATTATATCAGATACCCGAGTTGTTTTCTAACACTGCATCTCTTTCTTCCTTTCTGTTCTCTGAGCAACGGGAAGTTTAGAACAGCCTTTCTAGGCAATGGCAGCCGGTGGGTCCATGTCACTGGGGCAGTGGAATCTGCTCTGGGCTTTCATCCAAACTTTCAAGGAGCTATCCAAGGTGCTTCTGCCACTGTTTATAGGGTGTTTCCTTTGGAGCATAAAGTCCTGGAGACTTATGGCATCTGTGTAATAACTGGTTGGGTTTACAAATGTACAGGTTGATCAGGTATTATGGAGGAGAAGCAAGCACACAGTCAAGCAGGCCAAATTCCAGCTCATCTGTCTTCCACGTTGCTGGCATTCCATTCAAACAGAACATTCATCCAAGCCAAAAATAAAAATAATGTTAAAAAATAGCCCCACTGTGGAAGGTATTTGATTGATTGATTGTATTTATATCCTACCTATATCTTACAAAAAGGGTAGGGACTCTGACCATGATACAACAAAATAGAAATATGGTAAAGACAATAAAAGCAGCAGAATGAGATAGATGAAAATACAGTGAGCTGGCCGCCACAACTCTAAACAATAAGAACAGAACTGTTAATTAAAAGGCGTCAGATTTCATTATTTGCCAGAGGTGGGAAACTTGCTTCATCCTCAGGGTTACATTCCCTTCTGGGCAACCTTCTGAGGGCCACATTCCAGAGATGGGCAGAGCCAAAGGCAAAAATGGGTGGAGCGATGAATGTAAATTTTGCCTTTGTACCATAGGCTAGTTTCTATCCATATTTGCACATCCCTCTCTCTATTTTCCGTCTAGGGAAGCAAGATCAGAGTTCAACAACACATTCCACTCGGGCAAAAACACTCAAGGAAGGTTTGAAGCAAAGCTGGTGAGAGAGAGATCCTGGGTAGAAAGAGAATGGCTGGGGAGGGAGAGGGGCTTTGGAGAGAGTCTCATGAGCCAGATAGATAGATGGAGGGCTGCATTTAGGCCCCAGGCCTTAGGTTTGCCACCCGTTATATGCCGTGAAAAGCCCGACACAACAGGAGGGATTTCACCTGGCACCTAAAACATAGTCATGAAGGCGAACATGTCTAGGGAGGGAATCGATTGATTCAGATGCCACCACAGAAAAGGCCAGCGGCCTAACCTCTCACAGTGGCGCTTCTGGGAGAAGCATGTCTCTGAAATAGTCAGCTGTTCATCAGTGCTCATTGTCTCCCTCCCCCCATCAGACCATTCTATAGCCTAAAAGGAGGGTCATTTCTGAGTAAAAGAAAAATCAGAACAAAATCACCAGTGTCAGTACATGATGCCCTTATCCAGGGCATGGATGAGTCGAGCTATTTATTTATTTTTAATGAGCCTTTAATATGGTTATAATGTAGCCACTGTGGTTTCTACAGCATATGCATATGCATGTGTGGATCCATGCATAGATCTCAGGGTTTAGGCACTGGAGACCATCTGGTTCAAGTGACTCCTTAACCGTGATGCTCACTGGATGACCATGGACAAGTCTACTTCTTAGTCTAAACTGTCTACCAGGCTTGCTGGAGGGTTAGGTCTTATAGATAGGCTAGAAAGTGAAGTATCTGATTGAGCAGAGAGGTGATATGAACATAAGAATATGAGAGGACAGAAAGACATTTTCTCTCTTTCTCCTAATACTAGAATTTGGAGACATCCAGTGAAGCTGGAATGTTGGAAGATTCAGGCCCCATTCCTCCTTCTATGCGAGTAACATGTGAAGAGTGCTGTAGTTTGTCTCTGGTAGAACTACACATTATGGGAGACATGGGGCTGCCACCCAAATAGGGCATACCTGTGTTTAGTTCTTCCCATTGCCCCCATGATGCCCCCTTAATGTGTAGTATCAGCCCAGGGGTCAATAGTGTAGTGGCAAATTCAGAAGTGCAGAGTCCCCCCATAATAGTCAAGCCATGCCCTCTTCTAAGATTATACAGCCTTCTGAGATTATGGAATAATCTGGCCAGGTTTGAATACTGCTTTCTTCTTCTCTATGACTGTCGCCATTTGATTGTCCTTTCTCACTGTCAAAGATATTGCTTGAATTAAGTGATTGGTTTAAGTGTCTACAGTAGGGCCCCGCTTATATGGCGGGTTCCGTTCTGGAACCCTGCCGTAAAGCAGAAATTGCCGTAAAGCCGAACCCCATTGACTTTAATGGGGCACGTCGCGTGAAAATGCTGCAAAAATGCCGCAAAATGCTGCAAAAGCAGCAAAATCGGCTTTAAAAGAGGGGAGGAAAGCCACCGCATTAGCGGAACGCCGGGAAGCGGCGCGCCGGGAAGCGGGGCCCTACTGTACACGTTTATCTCCTTCTGCTACCAAACTGCTTGATGATGTAGATGGGATGCTATCATCTGGATTCACTGTCTCTTCTTCTGCAGTTACAGAATTGTCACTCTTCATTGGCTTTTTGAAGTAGGAATGAACAGAAACTCCTTTCATTCTGATTGGCTCCAATCAGCAGGAAACAACAAGGAAGCAAGTTGGAAGACTCGGGGACTTCCGGGAAGGGTGACTTCGCTTGTGCCTGCTTTTGGGACGGGCTCCCGCCTCAAAAGAAGCTTATTCAGATATAAATCAGTCAGAACATTTTTTTTTTTTGACTGATGAAATTTCTCCCGGGCAGGGAGAAACGTAGAGATCAACCTCAAAGCCTGTTTTTGTTGGGAGGACTGGATTTCATTAATTTATGAGATAAGGTCCAGCCAACAATGCCGGACGGACTTTCTAACAAGCTCTATCTGCTTAAGCGATACGTTTATCTTTTCTTCAAAGAGAGAACGGACTAACAGGCAAGCACCCTTCTTTCTATTATTTTTTTTTACTTGGTTTAAATTGTTGCAGCAAAAGGAGATTTGTCAGATTGATCGGCTTTGGACAACTTCTGAGTGAGATATAGCTCTTCTCTGTTATTCACGAAATTAACAGCTTATCTCTGTTTCTGTCGCAAAAAGCTGTCCTGGAAGTGCATTCTAAAGATAATAAACAGAAGAGGGATTTCTATTCCTGATTTCTATTCCGAGGAATATTATATTGTCTGGGACTATTCTTTTTTTGGTCTATTTTATTTTGACGAATCTGCTTCTTCACGACGCCACTAACCGTTTTGATGCTGGGAACTAAATTTGTTTTGCATTCTTGCACAAGAGAGATAAGGCAGGCTGCTCTGTTTATACTGTTTATACTAAATTTGTTTTGCATTCTTGCACAAGAGAGATAAGGCAGGCTGCTCTGTTTATACTTGCTTTGTTTTCGTGGTTTTAAAAATGGCAATCAAGAAAGTGGCTGAGAATCTTTTCTTCAAAGAGAAAACGGACTAACAGGCAAGCACCCTTCTTTCTATTCTTTTTTTTACTTGGTTTAAATTGTTGCAGCAAAAAGAGATTTGTCAAATGAATCAGCTTTAAAGAACTTCTGGGTGAGCTATAACTCTTCTCTGTTATTCACGAAATTAACAGCTTATCTCTGTTTCTGTTGCAAAAAGCTGTCCTGGAAGTGCATTCTAAAGATATAAACAGAAGAGGGATTTCTATTCCGAGGAGAAAAAAATAAAAAATATGAACTTTGGAACATTATATTGTCTGGGACTATTCTCTTTTTGGTCTATTTTATTTTGACGAATCTGCTTCTTCACGACGCCACTAACTGTTTTGATGCTGGGAACTAAATTTGTTTTGTATTCTTGAACATAGAGAGATAAGGCAGGCTGCTCTGTTTATACTGTGATGTCATCAAGCCTGGAATATTAACCCAATTGTTGCTGAAATAAGAAGTGGTTCTTCTTTATTTTTGTTTTGTTTTGTTTTCGTGGTTTTAAAAATGGCAATCAAGAAAGTGGCTGAGAATCTGGAAGTAATTATGTTTCAGAAAATAATGGATGAGATTGAGATAACGAAACAAACCCTGCGACAGGGTAGTAAGGAGCTGAAAATTGAACTGAGCAAAATGACGCAGGAGCTTAAAGAAATAGGGGACCCTGTGAGAAAGGAGAATGAGATCAGAGATGAGAAAAGAAAAAATAAAGGGAAGATACAAGCCCTGGAGATTGGAACAAATGTGGAATTGGAAAAAGATCTGGAGTTTATGGATTTTAGAAATAAAATCTACTGTTTGGAATTTAACGTTATCTCTGAAGAAATTAATGAAGATATTAGAGATAAAGTTATCAATGGCTTGGATAATCTTCTGGACTGGAATGATGTGATGGAGCTTGATATAGAGAAAATCTATGGAATTAACTGCAGCCATGTGACAATGGAAAAACTCTTAAGAGATGAGCCAGTGCATTTTGTAAAAAAGAAGAACACAGATATGACTTTACAACAGTATTTCAGCAACTTATTCAGAATGGATGGCAAGAAAATATTTGGGATAGAGGAAATTCCCATCAGACTCTTATTATATGACTATGGCTACAACAGCAAGATTATTATGGACTACTGATAATGGAAGATTGGACACTGAAATTACTGGACTTAACAGGACTATTGAAGATGGAAGATGGAACTAATAGGGATAATGGAATAATGGCTATTGAAATTATTGGACCTAACAGATTCTGATGAGATGGATTAATCGAAATGTTTATTTGGACTATGGTTATGACAATAAGATTATTATAATTATTAAAGAGATGGATTAATTGACATGTTTATTTGGAGAAAAATTTATAGATATATTTCTTAAAGAATTGAAACCTCTCTTTGACTTTTTGTGGAAAGAATAAAGTAATGTTTATGAGATTTGATGATTAATTAAGATAACTACTGGAGGAAAGTGATTTTATAATATGATTTAAGAGACAGGATTGTTATATATTGTAGACCTATAACTGATTTGATATGTGACAAATGGGAAGTCAACATTTTATTTTATTTTATTTTTTTGTTTAATCATTTTTGTTTTGTTTTGTTTTTTGTCTCTGAATGTTTTATGATTTTGTTTTCTATGTTTTATGAAAATTTGAATAAAAATTATTGTAAAAAAAAAAAAGGAAGACTTTTCTCAGTGGCTAATACATTCCACTTTCATGCTGATTGGCTCGTAGGAGTCTAGAGTCATAGGGACCCCATTGGAGCCTGGGTCCCAAAAAATAAGGGGCGTAAGACTCCCCTTTGAGGCTCCAACTCCCATTAGCCCCAGTCAGTATGGCCAATGGTCAGAGATGATGGGAGATGTTGTCCAGCTCCATCTGAAGGGGCATAAGGTCTTTGCACCTGATTTATTTATGTATTTGTTTATTAGATTTATATTATTAGGTTTATTAGATTTATTTAGCCTGTGTCGTGACATAATCATGGTGTGTACTTTCCCTACCCCTGCTCAACATAACTGGTTGTTTCATTGTGACTTGTAGGAAGCAATCCCAGATCAACGGCTCATGCAGAGATGCAGCATGTGTCTTCCTCTGAGGGTAAATAATCCTGCTGCATCTCTGCATGGGGAGTGGATTAATTAATTAATTAATTATTCAATAATTTATATGCTGCCTTTTCCTGAGCATCAGCAGTATCTCTAGATTTTGGTGGCACTGCAAAAATCTGACCACATGAAAGTGTGTTCCTATGAGCAATGATAACTCTATCACAGTGCCTTTAAGTCTCTGCGAAACAATCACCTGTGCACAGTGTTACATTGGAATAATTTAAGTAGAATGCACATCCATCCATCCATCCATCCTATCATTCATTCACTCAATTGCTGTACCTTCTCACTTGCTGTCATTGTGATGAAAGACTTGGACTTTAAAAAGGCATTTGCAACAGGCAATGAATTTCCAGTTGTTATCTCCTGCGGAGATCTTCAGGTGAAGGACTACGCCATTATTCTGCAAATGTAGACAGAAGTGCACAGGCAGGGCAAAGAGATGTCACTTCAGTTTGTGTGGAAAGGTGATGATCTTGGAAGAGACCGAGTGAAAGATGCTGAACTCTCTAATGTGTTTGGCACTTACCAAAGCATCTGATGATTGTTATACAGTGCGTCTCATCTCTCATGTAAGGTTACATGTTGGCTCAAGGTGCAGAGAGTTCCTTATAGAGATAGGGAAGAAATTCAGTTCAGTTCATATTTAAAGCCAAATCCATCAAATTTGCACTTTCTTAAACAATATGAGTACTGAGACACAGCCATCCTTCAAAAATCCCACTTACCCGAATTTTGTGATGCAGTTGTTTACAAAAATGCATGTATTAGGGGAAAGTATGCATAAAAATGAATATATTGTTGAATTTAACATACAACAGCACTTTGTATTAGGAGAAATTGCTTGCAAAATGTGTTCATTAGTCAAAAACTGCATACAAAAATGTGTTTATTTAGGAGACATTTGCACTATAAGGCTGAATAATTTTCAAAAGGATTTTTTAAAAATTGCTCAAACAATGTAGAGAACTGAATTTAAGGTTGGAAAAATGAAAAATGGAGAGGACCAAAAGTGACAGAATCCTTCCATCCCTAGTTCGTTATAACTTAACAACTACTTAGCTAGGAGCATGTAACCCTGTACACTGTTCTATGGAGACAGTAATCTTTGCATAGAAAAGTGCCCAGATTTGAGGCTTTCAATCCATTTGCATTCTTCCCAGGCTCCAAAGCAATGTGGTAAACCCCTTTTGCCATCAGGAATAAAGGGAAATATGTCACAGACAGTGTGTACTTCCTTCACCCGGCCTGTAAACATCACACAGAAAATGGGTACATTTTTACGAAAGAATACTATTGGTTCCTTTTCAAGAAAGCATTGGTGAAACATAGCATCAAACTGTGGAATGGATTGTGGAATGGATTCCTCAATCCATCTGAGGCATCAGCAGGAGTCTATGAACACATGAAGTAAACCCAAGTATGGCCTAGGGACACATCCTAGGTTTTGCGCTATAGACTCTAATGCTGGTGTGGGGAACCTCAGGCCCAGGGATGAAATGTGGCCCTGCATGCATCTCTGTCTGGCCCTTAAGAGTTTCCCCAGGCTTCACCCTCTCCTCAGGGCATACCCCTCACCAACCCTGCTCCATGCCCTCCTTGAATGCTTTTGCCTGCCTTGAACTGTGATCATATCTCCTGCTTCCCTGGATGGAAGACAAAGAGAGGTGTGTATTGAAACCTCTGACTTTTGTGTGGCTGGAAGGCAGCTTACTCTACACATATGTGGCCCACTATAGCTATGTGGTCCTCAGAAGATTCTGAACAAGACAATACACTACTCCCATGAGGCAAGAGGTTAGTGATGTCCATGTCTCCTGGCCATACTGGAGGCCTCAGAGGGTGCCCGAAGCAGACTGTGGAAGCTTCCTCAACTTTGGATAGGCTAAGGCATGGCCTAGTGTGGGATTCAAAGCATAGTCTAGCAGACCTTTGGCACAACATTGTGCCACAGTGGATCAGAGGCTGTTGAGCAGATGTCACAGGAAGAGCAGGGCTTGGAGAGGTACCAAGGCTACTCTAAATCCTCTCTGCAAGTTATATCTGGTGTATATAAGTCTCTTCTGGAAAGTCGACGGCTTTGATCAAAGCCAAAGGGTTTTGGCTCAGATTCCAATAGAAGTAGGACGTTGCACCACAACTGACATCAGGAAAAGGCCAGAACTTTTCTGCCAGTCTGCTCACTTTCTACATGCAGATCTCTCTCTCTCCCCCTCTTTTAAATGGGAGAACATGCAAAACCGCAATAGAAGTCCTTCCATCCTAGAAAGGCTTTTACTACTTGACTATGCTCAATGTGTGGCTTGAGTCTTAGTAATAAAGAGCTTGCCACTGGGCATGTGCAAAGTGCCCTACTATTACAACTGCAGGATCTCAGACTGTATATAGGCCACTGGGGATGGAGAGCAGCCATTTCTGAGATATCGTAAAGGTAGCTGTTAAAAAGAAAAGGGGGAAACTGGGCTATGCGTGTGGATCTTGCTTGCAGGTGTGCAGACAGGGTTTAATTTACTGCTATATTTGGCTCCGGGAATAAATTCTCCCCCAGGGTTTATTGGCTGGTATCTCCAGATCATCGTAAAAGGGACTGAGCATCCAAATAAGTTCTATTGCATGGAATCAGGCTGCAATCCTAAACACACTTACTAGGGAGCAAGCCCCACTGAACATAGTGTAACTGACTTCTGTGCAAACATGCATAGCCTTGCACTGTCTTTCTCCTGCAGCCTCCTTCACTCTCTTGTTGCCCTTTGCGCACACATATCATCTGGATGGTCTGAGCTAATCTGTTTTAGAGGGCAACAATTTCTAAGCTCGGGCCCAGGCTAAGACATTTTGCTTCCTGAGCAAAGTCAAGATGGCGCATTCTCTCCCATTACATGTGAACAAGCTGACTGGGTAGCTGCACTTGCATCAACATTGGCAATGAGGTACCATCTTTCACTGCACTTGAGGACTGCAGGCTAACTTAGGGAGTGTAGGGCGAGCCATGCGGCACACACAGGGCTATCCTCTAATACCTCCCTGTTGCTGTCCACCCCCAGCACCTGCTGCCTAAGGCAGCTACCTCACTTTGCCTAATGGTAGGGATGGCAAGCTGTGATCTGCATTTCTTTGGAAGTGTACCAAGGATTTTTCAATGAGACTGGGAATGGCTGACAAGTTTCCCTGAGATATAGCTTGCCAGCCACTATAGTTCTTTCCTGGCAATTATGTAAATAAGGGGAATGTTTGTTACCTTATTGTTGAGCCTCAGCTATCCCAGAAGGAACAGGGAGGGGGGAGGCATGAGTTTCAAGCGCCTCTGCTGCCAGAAGACGCAGAAAATTTGGAAGTTGTTGAGTCTGAGCAGGCCCTTGGGGGAGGGGGTGAGTCTGATCTCCAGCCAGTTCCCACAAAAGGCGCGATCTCTGAGGAACAGAGTGCGCTGCCCTCAGCTCCTGCAGAGGATCTGTCAGGGGAAGTTCCAGAGGCAGTGCCAACTCCTCCCTTGCCCAGCCATTCCCAGGATGCTACCAGCGTGGCGCAGCCCCCTGACCTCGAGCCCGTTGCTTAGGAGCAAGTGTCTTCTGATGAGCCATTGGAAACATGCCCCCCTTTCTCCTCACTCTCGCTGCCGCAAGAAACAGACGGGGCAGAGACAGGACTTGCGAAGGAGTCAGAGATTACAATCGAAAACGTTCCCTACTTAAGCTTGCCGCTTACAGTGGGGAGTTGCTGAGTCAACTTTCTTCATACGCCGCAGAGCATGCCTAGAGTGTAGTTAGAGATTCTAGTGAGTTAGCACAGGGTTTTCTATGAAGCGCCATGCCTTTGATGTATCCATTACTCTAATAAAACGAGATTTACTTGCACCCTCATCTCAGCCTCGTCCTTCCAGCTCTGGACGGGACACTTTGACTCAGCCAACATCCCTACTCGAAGCTGTTCCCATGGCGGATGACATGGACCAGAACGGAGCAAGAGGGGGAGTACCCATAACCATGGAAACCTTGTATACCGAGATCCAGAACCTCCAGATGACTACGCAAGCCCTACAAACCGAGAACCAGAACCTCAGAGCCGCGATGCAAGCTTTGCAAGTGGATAACCAGAATATCTGTGCCTTGATTGCCCAAGTCCAGGCTGCGCCCCCTGGGGCGGCGGCCCCTGTTAAGTCTCCAGTGGGGCTCTCCGTGCGATACGGGGGCCAGAGTGAACAGTTTGCCACGTTTCTAGCCCAATGTGAGTTGTACATTCAGGTGCGTCGAGCTGAGTTCCCAACTGATGATGCGAAGGTTGCGTTCATCATCAGTTTACTGGAAGGTGAAGCGGCAAAATGGGCCACCCCGTATTTGATTTGTAACAACCAGATACTGCGCCAGTTTGATGCCTTCAAGAATGCGATGGGGGATATGTTCTGAGACCCCCAGAGGAAGGAGCCGGTAGCCCGCCAACTAGGGACCCTGAGGCAGGGGAAGGGGTCCGTGGGAGTGTACACCAATGTTTTTCGCGTCTTGTCACAAGAAACAGAGTACAACGACCCAGCCTTGATGTACTTTTACAGAAATGGACTGAGTTCAGAAGTTTTGGATGAACTGGCATGCTCCACACACCCCGACACCCTGAGGGGTTTGATTCAACTGAGTCTGCAGATAGACAGCTGAGTGGAAGGAAGAAAGCTGGAGCGGAGGATGGAACCTTCCCGGAGCCAGGTTGCTGCTCCGCTGCCCCGTTCATGTCCAGTACCCAATCTGGGTGTTCCTACTCTCTCAGGAAAGGAGCCCATGCAGATGGGGGGGGGGAGACCACGATTGACAGAGGAGGAGAGGGAAAGGCGCCGGAGGGAAGGCTTGTGCCTGTATTGGAGGAAGCCGAGTCACCTTGCCCGAAACTGTGCAGCCAAAACCGGAAGACCCCAGCCACCAGAAAACTTCACATCCCAGCTCTCGTAGAGGCTAGAGAGTTGGGGGTGCCACAGACACTGAGCCTCCGCCACGACCCCTTCCGTCACAAGGTGCCCTCCTGTTGCCCATTCGCATTACCCTATCCTCGGGTGAGAGTTTCTCAGCCAAGGCTATGATTGACAGCGGAGCATCTTCTTGTTTCATGGACTGAGAGTTGGCGTTACATCACGCTATACCCACCAGAGAACTGAGTCAGCCGTTGGCAGTGGAAACTATAGATGGCCGGCCTCTGAAGTCTGGGGGAGTAGCCCGTGTGACTGAGGCTTTGGAAGTGATGGTCCCTGGACATCGGGAAGACCTGTCATTCTATGTAGCATCCTTGCCACGTTTCCCGGTGGTGCTGGGAATGCCTTGGTTGGTTAGGCACAACCCCACCATCTTTTGGGATGAAGCTGTGGTGGTTTTTACCTCCAAGTACTGCCATCAACATTGCCAGCCTGAGGAGAAGCCGGAGGTGTTGGCAGGGGCCTCTTCCCCAAGGGAGATAACTTTGCCCGCCAAGTATGGGAGCTTTCGGGACATCTTCGACAAAAAGGAAGCGGAACAACTCCCTCCTCACCGGCCCTATGATTGTGCCATTGACTTGATGCCTGGGGCGCGCATCCCCGCTGGGCAGATCTACTCTCTATCTGAACCAGAGTTGGCAGCGCTAAGGGAGTTTCTGGACACCAATTTGTAAAAGGGCTTCATTCGCCCTTCGCAGTCCCCAGCCGGCGCACCCCTGCTGTTTGTTAAGAAGAAAGGGGGGGAGCTCCATCTGTGTAATGATTACCGAGCCCTCAGCCAGATCACGATCCCCAATAGTTACCCATTGCCACTCATCAGGGAAATGCTGGAGCTGCAGGATTGAAGTGTAGGGCCTTTTGAGGTGGAGGCACAGATTAACCCCGTGGTTTACAGACTAAAATTGCCTTCCACTTTTAAGATGCACCTGGTCTTTCATTGGGCATTATTGACCAAGGACGCTCCTCCCGACCCTCACCCCCTGCGGGTTGAACCTGCACCGCCGTTGTTGGTAGAGGGGGAGGAGAAATATGAGGTAGAACAGATTTTGGATTCAAGAAAACGCCGCAGGTGCCTTCAGTACCTGATTCATTGGAAGGGTTACAATCCCTCAGAACGTTCCTGGGAAACTGAGGAGAATGTGCACGCCCCGACTTTGGTGAAAGAATTCCATGAGGCTTATCCTGCAAAACCCAGACCTTGGGGGTGGGAAGGGTTAATGCATGGAGGGGGGCATGATGTTGAGCCTCAGCTATCCCAGAAGGAACAGGGAGGGGGGAGGCATGAATTTCAAGCGCCTCCGCTGCCAGAAGACGCAGAAGAATCGGAAGTTGTTGAGTCTGAGCAGGCCCTTGGGGGAAAGGCGCAATCTCTGAGGAACAGAGTGCGCTGCCCCCCAGCTCCTGCAGAGGACCTGTCAGGGGAAGTTCCAGAGGCAGTGCCAACTCCTCCCTTGCCCAGCTGTTCCCAGCATGCTACCAGCGTGGCACAGCCCCCTGACCTCGAGCCCGTTGCTCAGGAGCAGGTGTCTTCTGATGAGCCGTTGGAAACACGCTCCCCTTTGCCTCGCTCTCGCCGCTGCGAGAAACGGACGGGGCAGAGACAGGACTTGCGAAAGAGTCAGAGATTATGATCGAAAATGTTCCCTACTTAAGCTTGCCGCTTACAGTGGGGAGTTGCTGAGTCAACTTTCTTCATATGCCACAGAGCATGCCTAGAGTGTAGTTAGAGATTCTAGTGAGTTAGCACAGGGTTTTCTATGAAGCGCCATGCCTTTGATGTATCCATTACTCTAATAAAATGAGATTTACTTGCACCCTCGTCTCAGCCTCGTCCTTCCGGCTCTGGATGGGACACTTCTCTTGGTTTGTTCAGGACAATTGTGTAGCCCAACAGAACTGGGCATTGCCTTCTTCTGTGGCCCAGAACATGTCCCTGTATCCTCTGCATAGGAAAACATGTCTGTTTGCAGGTGTGGTTTGAATTGAAACCATGCCTGAAAATGGCCAAAGGAGGGCTTGCTGCTGGCACCGAAAGCAATCCCCTTGAGCTGCAGTAGGGAGTTCCCAATGGGGAACTCTTTAGTGCAGACTATCCCAGTGGGGTTCAATGTCAGCACTGACACTGATCTTGCAAAGCAGCACTTTAAGCTCCTGATTGTTTCTTTGTAGCTACGTCCTGACCTGCTCCACACCTGATGCTATATATGATGTCAGGTGTGCAGCAGTTGGATGTGGTTTGGGGGAAACGGCCTTGCTGGCCAAGTTGAGAATCATGCCAGGCCTAATTAGGCCTGTGGGGTGGGGGTTCCCCATCTCTGCCCAACACCTCACTAGTTGCATGGGATTCTGGGGCATGTTGTGGGTGTGCCATGGTGGCTTAGAGACAGATTTACAAATTAGGAAGTTCCCATTTTGAATCTTGCCTCTGCCCGAACTCATTAGGTGGCCTTAAGCAAGCGACTTTATTACAGTCTCAGTTTCCCCATCAGCAGTGTGTGGGGATAATCAGAATACAGACTTAGTTGGGGCAGGGCTGTGGCTGAGTGGGAGAGTATCTGCTTTGCATGCAGAAGGTCCCAGGCTGAGTCCCCTGCATCTGGGTGAGATAAGGTAGGTCTGGGTGAGAACCTACTCTGGAACCCTGGAGATCCACTGCCAGTCGGTGCAGACAATACTGGGCTAGATAGACCAGTGGTCTGACTTGGTATAAGGCTGCTTTCTATGTTCCTTTGAAGTCCAGAGCTTGGAAAAGTTACTTTTTTTGAACTACAACTCCCATCAGCCCAATCCAATGGCCATGCTGGCTGGGGCTGATGGGAGTTGTAGTTCAAAAAAGTAACTTTTCCAAGCTGTGCTTTGAACTAGTACTGTGCTGAAAAAGTCTTGCGTGTGTCTTACCATTCTCCGTTAATAAATCAGGAAAGAAATGGCTTTATGAAATTATCAAAAGGAAGAGAATTCTCTTGGGTGGGGTGCAGGGCTTCTGTATGCTTCTTTTACATTTGCGGTGACCAAAGGGTATTTGTGAATATCCTTTCTTTCATTCTACAAAGCATCTCACTGCTGGTCTGCACTTTGCAGCCTTCCTGGGTCTCCACACTTCAGTTAAAGTCGAGACGAAGACCCCATTATTTATTATTTTATTTATTAAATTTATATCCCGCCCTTCCTCCTAGAAGGAGCAGGGTTGGCGCCAGGCATGACTGGGCCTTGGGCCCAACTCACCCATACAGGCAGCATGGGGCTAGTAAGCCCATCGTGGTTGATGGCAGGCATGTGCTCACTGTGAGCACATCATTCACAGGAATGGGAGCGGTAGGTGTGGTGTGCATCCATGATTACTGACTATATTGCGGGGGCTGCCTGAGAGTTCCCTCTCTACGATCTATGGCAGGGTCGAGAGCCAACACTGCTGTGGATCGCAGAATGGGAACGCTACCCTCCCACCCTAAGGAGGGGCCTTCAGAGGCCTCTCTGGCCCACAGGGACCCTTGGCCAGGGCCCTGGCTGTGAGAAGGAACCCAGGGCAGCAAACAAAAAAAACACTAAAAATACTCTAAAAAGCATCTTAAAAGCAAAAGACTTTAAAACATATTAAAACAAAACATCTTCAAAAACATATTAAGACAAAGCATCTTTAAAAACACATTAAAACGTATCGATCAATAAATATGTAATTGATTTAAAGTACAGTAAAAATGGAAGGCCCAATTTAACACTCGAATGTATGGAAGTGTGGAAATATCAAAATGTAATGTTGAAATTTGTTGATCTGTTTATTTTTAATTTTTTTATTTCTGTTGCTTTTATGAGTTTATGTTTACAGAAATGAATAAAAACTATATATAAAAAATTATTAAAACAAAACATCTTTTAAAAAAACGTTTAGAAACATCTAAAAACTTAATTCCAACACAGATGCAGTCACCATGCCTCCCGTGGGACTTTTTCAGATCAGGAAGAACAGGAAGCCAAGGAGGCTGCAGAGAGCTAGAGAAATGGTAATGGAAAGAAAAACAAATGCATCACCCTCAGCCACCTTGCAATGATAAGGAAAGCTCAAAACCCTGCGCCCGCTGAAATTCTGAAGACCTTCTCAAGTGCCCTGAGAATGAGGCGGAAAGAATGGAAGCCCCTTTCGCAAGGGAAGAAAACCTGTAAGAAATTGGAGGAGTGATTTCAACACAGTGCTTTGCTGAACACATGAAAGCACTATCTAGGTATTAAACATGATGATGATGATGACTAGGTTTCCTTAGCAGATGCTTAGGACAGGGAGTGGGTTCCTTGACATAGTGTGGAAACCATCCTCCTGGAATAAGACGTGTTAAAAGCCTCTCTGCCCAGGGAAGGATGATCTTTCCAGTATATTTATTTATATTTACTTAAAAGCATATATATACCATTTAATATCTCAAAAATTAACAGTTTGCAAATAAAAGGTGCATTCAGCTTTACTTTCCTGTTTAGAAGCCCTGTAGTGTCTTTCACTGGAGTAGATGCATTAACTTTCTAGAAACATTTCAGTAACCAAGTCTCTCTGGCATAAATAGATATGGAAAGAGTCTCTCTCTCTCTCTCTCTCTCTCTCACACACACACACACACACACACACACAGAGCGAGAGCGAGAGAGCATTGACTGGAGTCTGGCCAATCGAAGGACTGTCTAGTGAAGGTGTAACCCATACTCATTCAATCAAAGCACATGAAACAGTCCACATGACACATCTGGCCCAATTGCAGTAACCTAAATAATGTATCAGAATTTTGTCCGCAGACATTCCTGGCTTAGAAATAACTACTGCTTGTTCCTGTTCCTATGGAAATACCTTGGCACAAATATTTTCCAAGCCATAATTTTAACCTTTATATATAGAACTTATCCACACAGACCAAAATGGTTGCATTTATGTAAAAAAAAAAGGGGGGGGAGGAGGGAGGCCCCACTGCAAATAGAGATATATTCTAAGACTGCAAATGTTACCCAAGAGTGATCCCAACTGATTTTTGAAGGGATCCACTCAGCCCTCTGATGGTCTAGCTTTGCAAGAAGTCTGGATCAGAAACTAGTTTTCCAGGAATGGTACTTGGAAGAAGGGAAGGAAGATGGTTGGCTTCTCCCAGCCTTCCAAAATGGCCACCTGCAAATCCCATTGGCACATCCACCGCCTCCTCCAGAGGCAATGATGATACTTTTCAGCAGCTTGAATTGGCTTTGGGTCTTCCTGTTGCCAGCCTCTTACACAAAGGCCATCTCTCACTGTGCAAAGAATCACAAGAGTTTTGAAGCAAGCCTCACATACCTCAGGTCTGAACTATCTATCGCTCTATCATATCTAGCACTCACTCGTGCCAAATAGTTCAGAATTGGACAGCTATACCACGAAATACCATTCATTTTCATGAATTGATGGCTGACAAGCCTGAACTTCTTATGGCAAAGTGCAATAGAGCTAAGTAAGGGAAAGTGCTTCTGAAATCCCAAGCATTTTGAAAGCAAAAGCTTCCTCTGGCTGGAATTCAAAGTTTTCCTGTCTGGACACTTTGAACACTCCCATTGCATGAGTTACTGCACTCATGTGTGGTTAAGACGTTCTTGGCAACCTCCCAGGGAGCAGATCTTGAGGCTCAGGAAAGGTCTTGATGGACTTGTGTTTCTAAGAGGTCTGTTTACTCTAGCAATGTCTGTGATGTGAGTAAGAGGAAGCAATGCACAGGATCTTTTGTCATGCTGGGGTACATTTGAGTCACTTCTAATGCTTCTGGCTCCATCCCTCTTACGGATGGGACGCTGCCAGTAAAGGCGAAATGGGTGGAAAGTTTGCAAGGATGGGCACCACTACTTTTTCACTCCAGCAAATGACTATAGAGTTGAGACGTTTAGAGTGTCAGCGTGACAAAATGCATCAAGGGGCTTCTTGAGACCACAGAATAACCATCATCATAATATGGTTTCCTTTCAGGTTTCTGTGAGTACCTGGTCAGGACAGATAAAGGTGCTTTGAGAGCTGTAATATTCAGGAGATGTATCTCCATAGGAGCGGAGATGGACAGTGAAAATTCAGTGATGGTTGGGGGAGGACATTAATCTGGATTCCCTGCCCTCTAGTTGAGTGGGAGGCATGATGCCTGCAAGTGGAAAGAACAACCAACTGCTGTAGGAGAGAGGAGAGCTTACAGTTGACTAATATTTTTTGGACTGAGGGCCACATTTACCTTCACCAACCTTCTGGGGGCCTCATGTCAGCAGTAATGTGGCTACCCCACATACACACAGGCAGAGTCCTCCTCCTCAGCAGATCAGGTGAGGAGGGGACTTCATTGTCTCCTTCCCACTCATCAGATGAGCAATCTGTTGACTAGGGTGAGGGTGATTGTCTCCCCCATGCCAGTGCTGTGTCTCCTTAAATTTATTTTGTTTTTCCACTGTCAAAATTGGTGGGGCCCTGGAGGGCCAGGAAAAAAATGGCTGGATCAGACACTTGGGATGGTGTGTGTGTGTGTTTAGAGGTTGAAACTCGAAACAGCTTGCTGGGTGGAGCTAGCTTCCTGGCAGGTACAATGAAGCCAATGCAATCAAATAAATCAGAATGGAGTAAATCATAATAAAACCAACCTAACTGACCTTACTGGTGGGCCTCTGTAATTGACCCTAATAATATAACACTATTTTTTTTCATATAGGGCATTTGCGATGGTCCATAGCTCAATGATTGGGCATATACGTAACTCACCTAACATCCAGGTTAAGTCTCCACTTCATCTCAGGTAACAGGACTGGGAAGAAAACATTTAAAATAAGAGTTTAGAGGGTTCCTGCCATCTATTGGCATTAACGAGTTAGAGAGATCAATGGTCAGGCTCAATTTAAGGTCACTTCCTGTCCTAGGAGTTCTACACCTCCAATGCTGTGGTACAGGATATATAGATTCTCTTGCTGGGACAACTACCGCCATTTAAAGCTGGGGACGTGACTAAGTGGCTCAGAGTGCTCCCTAGGGATAAATGGATTGATACACAGTATTTGCAGGCTCCAACCTTGGGTTTTGTGAGGACCCATGTCTAAGCCACCTGTGCCTTGTGGCTCTTGCTTTTCTGAAGAAAAACAAAACTAATTATATGCAAAAGTTACATATATTATTATAAAATATCTCAGAGAGTGAAGTTCCAAGTTGCACTATATTTCTGCACCATAATTTTGCAAGTTATTCATGCGTAAATATTGCCATACAGTTATATATGCATTGTTGTATGCATCTGATTATGAGCTGGTTACTTAAGGAAACCTGGAATGTATATGCACATAATATACATGTGATATTGTATGCATAATGATTTATTTATTTATTTATTGAATTTATTAGTCGCCCATCTGGCTGGCTGTCCAGCCACTCTGGGCGACGTACAACGTAAGCATACAATATGTAGGCATTAAAAATCTAAAAACAATGGAGATAAAATCTAACCCACCCCAAAAGCCTGCCTGAAGAGCCAGGTCTTCCAGGCCTGGCAGAAGCTCATCATAGAAGGGGCATGGCAGAGATCATTTGGGAGGGAGTTCCACAGGGTGGGGGCCACAATTGAAAAAGCCATCTCTCTAGTCCTCACCAGTTTGGCTGTTTTGACTGAAGGGATGGAGAGAAGGTCTTTTGAGGCTGATCTTGTTGGGTGACATAGCTGATGATACTGGAGGCGCTCCTTTAGATAGACTGGGCTGAGACCATATAGGGATTTAAAGGTCAAATTGGGCCTGGTAAGCAACTGGTATATAATATGCAAGAATGCTTCTTTTTTTGGTGGAATTTGGGGAAAAATAACTCACTTCTTGTCAAAATCAAGGAGTGAGATGGAAATGAGAAATAAACTTGACATTTATTTTGTCATACCATTCCATCCCTAGTTCTCCCTCAAAGATGGCTCACAATCATCTAACATCTTCAAGCTCTAATGCTAATCACTATCAGCTCTAAACAAAACTACTGCCTCCTGTCATGTGATAAAGTAACATCACATCATCACCATTTTTTTAATGAGTTGGTTCTCACCATGGTGTGGCTACTGCCAAGAAGCTGAATTATGTGGGCATCTAGACATGTGACTGACTCTGCTTGAAGGAAGCCTATTTTGTTGGAGCCAACAGTAACCATTCCAGGGTTCCCCCTCCTCTGGTAATGTTTGGCTACTGTTGAACCAAATTGTGTGGGCATCCCTTCATACAAGTGGCTGCGTGCAGATATAATTCATCTCAGTAGCAACCACACTATCAGCACAACTCAGGAACTGACCCTGAATAACTGGAGATTTTAAAGAACCCAGTGTGCTTGGTGCAATATAAATATATACACCTGGTAGTGTGGCGGCCAATTCAGAAGTGCAGGGTCCCTTCATGATAGTCGCAGCCCCTCCCCTCCCCCCCTCCCCCCTTTTTGCTGCTGGGTTGAGAATGAGATGCTTGTTAATGCCTTCTCCTACAAAAATAGATCTCCCTAGGAACCAATAAGCATGAAAGGGGAGAGTGTCAGGTACTGAAAAGAGTTGTCTCAGTGGCTGATTCACCTCCTTTCACTCTGATTGGCTCGAATCGTCGGGAAAGTACAAGGAAGCATGTTAGAAGACTCTTCTCAGTGGCTACTAACACAGTCCCCTTTATGCTGATTGGCTAGTAGGATGGTGGAGACACAGGGACTCTGCTGGGATTCTGCTCCTAAAAATGTAAGACACTCTGAGACCCCAGACGACTACACTCCTGTATACACGTTGGAGAGCTCTCAGGTGAATGCACCATTGAAATGTGCCTTGAATGGGCATGATCCCATTCAGCAGATTACTTAATATAATGATTAATCCTGCCCTGATATTTGAATGCAATGAAAACCCCATAGGATATGCTGCTGCTGCTAACCCTGAGAGTTAATTCCAATCTTCAGGTATTTATGTGGCACCTGCCCAAAGGAGTGTTAAACATGCACAGTCATGATCCAGCTAATTTGGCAATTACAAGATGACACTGGATGCTGGGTTAATGAATAGTCTGACATCTTCCTTTCTGAGAATTTCATCTCTAGCCTGGTACATTGTGTGTGCAATCATTATGACAGAGATCATCCCTGAAGAACCCAGGTGTGCGTGGGCATCATTCTACATATTAGGCCGGGGACAAGTTGCTTTTCAAAGCTAAGTATTTTATTGAAACACAAAAGAATGCAAATTGGAGCAAAATGAATGAATGGCCCTTTTTGAGTTCTTGGGCAATATCTATGTGCCTAACACTTCAAAGAGTCTTAGGGATTTTGTTCATCTCTTCGTGGTTTCATTTTAGGTATGACTACGCTGCAGGTTTACCACATTTCCATGACAATTCAAAGTTGATGGGTATCCTGACTCTGTGATATGCTGAGGAATTCAGTCCATGCCAAGCCAGTTAGACTGATGCTTTGAAGCAATGGGCCAGGAGTAGCAGGATTCAAGCAGCAGAAGTCAGAGACCAACAAGAAGGCAGCAAACAGCAGATTGCAGCCAATTAGCAAAACCACCAGTCATGCCTACAGGACCTGGGAGAGTTCCCAGGGAACAAAGATGTTGCTCCAACAAAAGTCAAAGCCTAATTGATCTCTTAAGTAATATGGAAGACCTAATATTCGATTGTATACGGACACAAACTACAAAGTTGATTTCATCCTGTGGGTGAAAAACCACTGTGAATTCTCTTATAATGCAATAGTTGTCTTTACACATTCCCCTCCATGTATATCCTAAATATGTGGAGGTGCAGCTAGAACTGTACCTGATGGCATTGCCCATGTCTTCAGCTGTATAGTTGTATGCACTCAGGTACTCCACATGATCATGATCCCTACATAATAAGGGGTCCCTTTTTGCATGCAGCACTCATGCACACATGGCTGTATGCACATAGTTGTCCTTTGCAGATGCTCAATGTGTAGATTGAGGGGGGCAGAGCTTGCAGGGCATGGATGGGGTTATCAGAAATGGCCCTAGTTCCTCTCCATACATTTAGCGCATGCAAGGAGAGGCATGAACAAAGAGGGCCCATGGCTGTCTTCTCTCCAAGCTTTGGTTTAGGTCAGAGTTGGGAACTGGATTTGGCCAGTGGGCCAGATCCTGGATTCCCCATCCTTGGTAGGTCATTTTGATAGGTGGCAGCGACCCACCCATCTGTCAATCACTTGACATATCTATGATGTCACAATGCTGTCCTACAAAGGAAAATCCAAGCCCAGCTGAGTGGGGCTTGAAATTACCACTGCTCAGCTGATCAGCACTGACTTCAGTCTCTGCTTTATGCAGGAGCTGGCTGCACTATGGGGTCCTGACTGAGTGGGGTGGTACAGACAATCTCAGTGGGCTTAAAGCCACAGCCCCTCAGCTGATGGTCACTGAATTCAAGCTCTGCTTTCTATTGGGACAGACCATGCTAAGGAGTCTGGCATGGAAATGCATGTATTATTTATTTATTTTTATTTACACACACACACACACACACACATGGATGGTGACAGCAGCAGTTGGCAGGGTGGCACAGGCACTGCAGCACTGTAAGCTTGGTTTCCCAATAGTGGGCATCTGGCACTTCCTGTGAGGGAAAGGGACAAGGAGTGGGGAGCTCAGGGTGGGCATAGTGGTGGAACCAATTTGACTTTAAAGCTCCCAATGGTGCATTGGCAGCCATGTCTCCACCTGTCCCTCACCTGACATCACATATTATGCCAGGTGTAGGACAGGTGGGTATGTTTTGGGGAACCACATTTGGGGAATCATGGACCACATTGGGACCACATGCTAAACATAATTGGGCCTGGGGGCTCCTCTGTTTACAAATGCCACTTTAAGTCAGGGGCCCTTAGATGTCAGACTACAAATCCCACCAACCCCAGCCAGCTGTGGCCAATGCAATGGTCAGAGATGATGGGAGTTGTCATACAGCAACATCTGGAGGTTCTCTGCTCCTGCTCCAAGGCCTTGCTTAAGGCTCAGTGATCCATTTTCAGGAAGGCACTTGTCAAGGAGGGACCAGTGGTTGAGCATATGCCTCTTCATTCTAGAATGTTCTTCCCCTGCTCTCGGCACACGTGCAGTGCACACTCACAGAGGGCAGCACAGGAAATACTTGTGGGCTGTTGTCAAGGCTCAGTAAATGGAGTTCCTTCTACAAGTTTTCTGCACGACTAGTTCATCACCTGTTTGCACAGGCCTCAATCCAGCAAGGAAGAGTTGTTCATGGAGGCAGGTTTCTGTGTACTTGGCTGGTACAGTAACAACTTTGGGTGCCCATCCACAGCAACGGTCCAATTGGACCCCACTGAATTGGGTGGGTGTATCTTTTGATGCAGAAGGAGAAAGGATGTAGCTCAGTGATACAGCATCTCCTTTGCATCTCTCCAACACTGGAGGCCTTCAAGAGGCAGTTGAAGAGCCACCTGTTGGATATACTTTAAGTTGGATTCCTGCACTGAGCAAGGGGTTGGACCAGTTGGCCTTATAGGCTCCTTCCAACTATACTGTTCTATGATTCTAAGGACCACTGTCTGAAGCCCTGGAATGCTGCTGCCTGTCGGTGTCAACAATACTGAGCTAGATGGATTAATGGTCTGACTCATTATAAGGCAGCATACTCCTATGTATCTCATGGTCAGTAGTTTGTTTTGTGGGATTACATCTGGATTGGAGAAATGGTGCAAAGCATAGCCAAGATTGACTTTAATCAGTAGCACAGAAATGTTTGGGGTCTCTCTCTCTCTCTCTCTCTCTCTCTCTCTCTCTCACACACACACACACACACACACACACACACACACACACACAATCTCCAGTTTCATAACACAGTTGTTGAATGTGAAATTTCAATTTCAAATTTTAAATATACATCTTTTAAACATGTGGGATCCTACTTCAAAAATAGAGTGCTTTGGATTTATTAGCATCTGTCCATTGTTCTGGCAAGGAACACATATGAAATAACCAAATATTATTTTATGTCAGTACAGATATCGAATATTTGTCAACGTTTCAGCAAATATCCACAGGTTCAGCAACTACAGTGTATGGAGACCATCTGACAGCAAAGCAAAACAAAGCAGAGCAAACCCAGAGAACAATTTTAGGAAGCAAATTAGTTTCAGCTCTTTTTTTTCCAGCCATGTCAGCTGGCTGTGAGTCAGACCAATGTTTTATTTTGCCAGCTGTCCTGCCTCCAACAAAGATGCGCCAGAGGTTTATAACCATGTGGGATACTAATAAAATGCTCCTCCCTTGGTGAAGTTTGGACATGTCTCCATTAAAACCACAAGCTTTTGGATTGCATCTCCTATCTGGGACTCTTTCTTGTCACTTCCCTGATAACTTGCCATGTATGTGTCATGCACTCATAACTGTATGCAATTAACCTGTATCAATGAGCAATTGGGGAGGTGTTGTCCTTCAATATTACAAGAGCTGTGCACTCTGTAAAAAAAAAGTCTACCTTTCATCTGGCTCAAATGATCCTGACGCATCCCAATTGTCATGCAAAAAAAGCTGATGCCTCAAAAGTTACCTTATGCAATCCCAGTCATATAACCTTTCTCAAACCTAATAATTTCATCAGCATCACCTGGAGGTGAGGATGCTACAGAGAGTGCATTTGTTTTAAGAGGAAGCTGAATCTAAAAGCATGCTCCTCCAGATGAAGTGAGGACACCCATTGATTTTCAATCATCCTGTCCTACCTCTAGCACCCCACTACCTTTCTATGAACTCCCAGCATAACATAACCCTTCCTCTTCTTCATTGCATTTGTAGTATATTTTCCTCTAACCTTGAAGATGTAGCACTGTCATTAGAAGCCAACAGTTTAATCTAAAGACCCATTAAAGTCCATTGAAACATGCTCATTTGGCTTTAATAGATTTTGCATTAAGCAGGCCGGGCCACAATTCCTATCTTCTGCTGTACGGGCATGGACAGAAAAGACAAAGACCCTCTTCCATGGGTGTGCATGCACTATACTTTTGGTATCTCTACAAAGCAATGCTATGTTGGTTTTATACCAGTTGCCCTAGTTTTTGCCCTTGGGACATCATTTGGTGAGTATGCTGAGGATTCTCTCTTCATGGAACTACAGTTTCTGCAGAGAAGGAAAGATTGTTAAAGCAGTTTAAAGGGGAAGGATGAAAGGCAGAGGTGCAGCTAGAAAAGAAAAACTGCTGTGGAAGGGCTATGGCTCAGTGGTAGAGACTCTTCTTCACCCACAGAAGGTCCCAGGTTCAGTCCCTGGCATTCCCAGGTGGTGCTGGGAGATATCCCTACCTGAAATCCTGAAGAGCTGTTGCCAGTGAATGTAGCCAGTACTGGGCTTGATGGATGAAATGTTTTATTTAGTATAAGGCAGTTTTCTATGTTCCCTCTTATCAGCACCAGGGCTGGTCCTCCCATTAGGCAGAGTGAGACAGCTGCTTCAGGTGGCCAATGCTGAAAGGCAGGGGATGAGGTCCTGAAGGACACCACTGGGTATACAATGCAGCCTGCTCTGTGTCCCCTAAGCTAGCCTGCTGCCCTCAGTTGGTGCACCTTGTTGCCCTCTTGCCAGTGTTGATGTAAGATTCAACTGTCCATCCAGTTAGCTTCTGTACATGGAATGGAAGTGTGCACTATTTTGTTCTTTGACTCAGGCAGAAAAATATCTTGGGCTGGTCTTGATTTTCACTCACCCCTTTTGAGGGCAGATGCACACATTTTCAGTGTGAATCAAGTCTAGGAGGAGTTGGGTCTTCACCCTGCTTCCAGAAGAAACTGTGGAGTCTGTGAGGAGAAACTATGGCTGTGTGGAGTCTGATTTGCTGGCTGTTGTGACAATCATGATCTCTTTCCTACCTTTCCATCTGACTGTGCAAGGTGTTGAATGGCTGCCCCTTATGACAATCATGATTTCTGTCCATCACCCCTTTTGCCCAGACAAATGTTTTAAATTTCAGATAAAAAATGATTTTTTTTTAAAAAAAGGCACCCAGTCAATGCTTTCTTGTTTCTTTGTTTATGGTACTTCTATGCTGCCCCATAACCAGAATTCTCAAGGCAGCATACATAAAATGTGTTAAAATACAATGACAGCAGTAAAAAAAACACAAGAACAATTGTTTAAATGGAAAAAAATGAGTTGGGAAAGATGTAGAGGAGGAAGGGAGCCAGCCTTGAGAAAGGCAAACATTCTCACTGAGTAAGAGCCAGGTACACGTGTCAGTAGCAGAGTGAGGTGCGGAAGAGAAAGCAGAGCTGAAACTGCATCACAAAGTCTGCATCTGGTCCTGGCTGGAGGCACATCTGTCTTCAGTCAACCATCATCAAATGCAGTCTAAGCAAGGGGAAAGTGATGGACGTTGGGGCAGAAATTACTAATTTGACATATACACATATGGGGACTGGATTGGTGGTGACTGAAAAAGAGTGAGAGGTCTTAGAGTCATAGTGGATTGCTTGATAGGATGGCAACCCAGGGTGCAGCAGCTCTGAAAAACACAAATTCAGTGTTAGGGATTATTAGGAATGGGATTGAAAATGAAAAATGCCAATATCAAAATGCCATTGTACAAATCTGTGGTGTGCTGACCGCACTTGGAAAACTGTATACAGTTCTGGACACCCCTTCTCAAAAGGGATACTGCAAAGCTAGAAAAAGTGCAGAAAAGGGCAACCCAAATGATCAAGGAGCACTATGGAGCAACTTCCCTATGAAGAAAGGTTGCAAGACAAGTAAGGAGGAACACAGCAGAAAATTCTTCATAGTGTGGAGAAAGTGGCTAGAGAGAAGTTTTCTCTCGTAATACTAGAACTCGGGGCCACCCAAGGAAGCTGAGTGTTGGAAGATTCAGGACAGACAAGAGAAAGTACTTCACACAGCATGTAGTTAAACTATAGAGTTTGTTGCCACGACAGGCAGTGATGGCTACCAACTTGGATGGCTTTAAAAGAGGATTGGACAAATTCATGGAGGAAAAGGCTATCAGTGACTACTAGTCCTGATGGCTGCATCCTGCCTCTGGTATCAGAGGTGATACATCTCTGAATACCAGTTTCTAGGAATCATTATAGTCACTATATTATAGTCAGCATGGATTTTTCGCATTCCGCAATGTTAAATTGAAAATACCCCCATGCCATTCTGATGCTTCCCATAAGCTAATTTCAAAACAAAATCTTACAAAACTTATAGTCCTGAACTCAGAAATGCTTGCTTAACAACCCTGTCAATTTTCATAGTGATACACAGAACACTCAGAGAGAATCGAGAGTTCAAACTGTAAAAAGAGAGAGACTGCTTTTGGACTTTTTTCTGTCAGAATTCTGATAATCTGCTGAAATTAATTAAAAATCAGCCATGTTCACAGAGTACCTGTAATCCTATTACTGACCTTGCCCCATAGCCTGACCCTCATCTTCTGCAGTTTAAAAGTTAAAAAAAAATGCCTGGCTGATTTTTAATTAATTTAAGAAATTTTGGCTTGAACTCAATGATAATGTTGGGCATGCTCAGTAAGAACCAACTGTCAGTGTTCTAAAAGCCAGACTCAAAGCTGCTGGGCTTGCCTAATCAGGAGGCCACACCCACACCAGACTTTGATTTCACGTAAGACAGTCATGGCTTCCCCCAGAAAATCCTTGACAGAGCTCTAGTGGCCAGAGTGGTTTAATAGGCAGTCGCTCTGATTGAAGCTCTGTGAGTGGACGTCTCCTAGCAACTCTCAGCACCCTTCACTAACTACAATTCCTAGGATTCTTTGGGAGAAGCCATGACTGCCTAAAGTGAAATAACAGTCTGGTGTGGTTGTAGGCCAGGGACAGCTTTGGTTTAAATTTGGGTGGGAGGCTACATGTGCCTGCTGTAGAATAAAAAGGTGGGGAAAACCCTGAAAAAGAATGATACTGTTCATAATGTTTTCCTTTTGGAAAGGAAAGGGGCTTCCCCTCTGACCAGTGCCCTCCCACCCAATCTCCTCTCCTCCCCTTCCCCTCCCCTTCCTGCCCTCCTTCTCCCCCCTGCCCATCTCTTATGTTCAGTTTTACCTTTCCTAAGCATAATTGCACAGGAGTAAATCCCACTGAAGTCAAAAAGCATGCAAATGATCAATCCTGCCCTCCCCTCCTCCTTCCTATCCCCTCCCTCTTGCCCCTTCCCTCTCCCTTCCTTCCCCTCCCCTCCCCTTCCAATCCCCTCCTTCCCCCTCCTCCCCCTCCCCCATGGTCAGTTTTACCTATCCTAGGACTACGACCTGGGAGACCAGGGTTCGAATCCCCACACAGCCATGAAGTTCACTGGGTGACCTTGGGCCAGTTACTGCCTCTCAGCCTCAGAGGAAGGCAATGGTAAACCACCTCTGAATACCGCTTACCATGAAAACCCTATTCATCGGGTCGCCATAAGTTGGAATCAACTTGAAGGCATTCCATTTCATTTTCAAGCACGATTGCATGGGAGTAAATCCCACTGAACTCAATAAGAATGCAAATGATCAGACCTGACCTCCCCTTCCTTCACCCCTCCATTCCCCTCCCACTCCTTCTGCTCCTCTCTCCCTCTTCTTCCTTCCCTCTACTGCCCCCTCCTCCATGGTCAGTTTTACCTATCCTAGCCATGATTGCATAGGAGTTAATCCCATTGAACTCAATAAGCATGCAAATGATCAGCCCTGCCCTTCTCCTCCTTCCCCTCTCCTCTCCCTTCCTCCTCCCTTCTTCCTTCTTCCTCCTCTCTTGCCCACTCCAGGCTTCCCTTCCCATGGTCAGTTTTACTTATCCTAAGCATGATTGCATGGGAGTAAATCACACTGAACTCAATAACATGCAAATGATCAATCCTACCCTCCTTCTCCACCTGCTTGCTCCCCTCCCCCTCCCCCCTCCCCATCCCCTGTGGTCAGTTTCACCTATCCTAAACATGATTGCAGGGGAGTAAATCCCACTGAACTCAATAAGCATGCAAATGATCAATTCTCAGCAAACTTGCACAGATCCCATTTCTTACCTTCTGGATTAAAAAGCAGGGAAATTCACCAATAGGCAAAAAAACCCTTGTGGTTTAAGAATGTACCTGTAGCCCACAGATGTTTCTATCAAACTTTAAAAAGCAGGGAAATTGGGCAGCTATAGTGAATGCACCAGGAGAGCAGGAGACTTGACCTCCTCTCTAAGTTATTGTACTGCCCTACAAATTTGTCAAAATGCAAACTCAATTTGGGTTGGTCTTTCACAGTCCAATCCACTTCCTGTGTAGCTTGGAAGAATTTGATAATGTGCCTCTGAGCATATGGTGAGTGTTGGCAACACCTGCTTTGTTGTTGTTGTTATGTGCCTTCAATTCAATTATGACTTATGGTGACCCTATGAATCAGTGACCTCGAAGAGC
Source organism: Rhineura floridana (assembly GCF_030035675.1). NCBI lineage: Eukaryota > Metazoa > Chordata > Lepidosauria > Squamata > Rhineuridae > Rhineura > Rhineura floridana. Next base: position 305,137,080 of record NC_084480.1, on the reverse strand, counting down.
ACCTGCAGTCAGCCCAAAGAACAGAAACAAAATATGTGCTGTGCTGATCTTGTTTTAGCAGGGAGCCAAAACAACTATATTAAAACAGTTGATATCATTCAGATAGTCACTTTAAATATGTTTGATTTACTTTGCAATTTTAGTAAAGTTTCCTATAGTAAATCATTCTCTTTTGCTTCTGTTTCTGTGAATATGTTTACAGCAACATTTTGCAACACTAAAAAAAAGCTCCAAAAACAATTGAGGAATAATGACACTGACTATTCTGCAGAATAGTTTCCAATGGACATGAGGAATGCCTCAATTTGCACAAGATAAAACAGTGGGAGGTGAAATATATACTAGCAAAATGCTAGGTGTGCTCTATGTTTTTAATTGACCATGCCTACCTTTCCTTAAGTGGAGTAGTTTAAGCATAGCAGGCTGAAAACATGCATCTTGGGCAGGCCAAGTTTGTTTTTTCCAACAGCTAGATTCATTGCTTAAGTAGCAACATATTGTAATCCGTCAGATTTTACATCAAACTGCAGTTTCAGATTCAACTGTTAATGTGCTCAAAATAGAAACAGAGCATAACCTCCAGTTTGAAACAAAAAAGGCTATCTTCACTGTCATATGACATTGACCAATAAAAAGGCTTTGAAATTAATAAAAATAAATTTGACATAGATTTCTATGATGAATAATGAGAGAAATATAATTTTCTAGGTTAGATTCTCTGTAGGAACAGTAGTAACACAGGAAAGAAGTAAAGTAAGAAGAACATCAACAAACATACAAAAATGTAATTCCCCATCTTTGGAGATGGCAGATGTTGCCAGCACTCACCAAATGCTTAGAGGCACATGTTAACAAATTGTTCCAAGTTACACAGCAAGTGGATTGAACTGTGAAAGACCAACCCAAATTGTGTTTGCATTTTTACAAATTTGTAGGACAGTACAATGTCTCAGAGAGGAGGTCAGGTCTCCTGCTCCCTGGTGCATTCACTATAACTGCCCAATTTCCCTGATTTTTAACGTTTGACAGAAATAGCTATAGATACATTCTTAAACCACAAGGTTTTTTGCCTATTAGTGTATTCACTTGTGGTTCCTAGAGGAAGTGCTATTCATTTCTACTTCCTGTATTTGTTTCTGCATTCACTTAACATTTTTAACCATTCACATTAATCAAGGCTTGCTAAATAGTTGGGCTGCTTCTAGGAAATGAGTGCTGTGTATTTCACAGAATCATAGAATTGGAAGGGCCTAGAGGAACATTTTGCCCCTCCAGAGGTTGCTGAACTACAACTCCCAATATCCCTGCTCATTGGCCATGCTTTCTGGGGTTGATGGGAGTTGCAGTCCAACAACATCTGAAGGTCCAACATCTCACGATGGTAATCTCGTTCAACCCCCTGCTCAATGTAGGATGCAATGACTGCATCCTTGATAGGTAGCCCCGGGCAATTTCTGTTTTATCTCTCCCTTTCCCCTGCGAAGAGTAGTTCACTACCTTCTGAGGCAATCCATGTCACTGTTGAATAGCTCTTCCCACTAGGAAGTGTCTGCTAATGTTTAGCCAAAATCTGCTTCCATGCAATTTCCAACCACTGGGTCTCGTTCTGCACTTTGGAGCCAACACTTTCAGCAGAAACATGGAGCATTTGTGTATGGTGTTTGAGCTTCCACTACAATGCAGGAGAAACTCATGTAGCCTGTGGTGAGATGTTTGGATTCCTTTGGGCCATTCCACAGGAAGTGTGAAAAGTGACTAGGCAAGCTGTTCTGTAATGTGTCAATATTGCCCAGAGTCGAAGAATATGAACTCATTTTTAAATGGATTATAGAGCCTGAGCCTGGCATAGGAATCTGGGGAAGCCCACTGCCCAGCTGGGAAGTACCAGCCACATTAGGCATGGGCGATTTCATCTGCATTTTTGTATGAATTTCTCCAAATATACAAAATTTTCTATGCATTTTTGCCTTATACACATTGTTTGGCCTAATATGCCTTTTCGTATGTTATTTTCACTAATATATGCATTAACACTGTATTTTACATTTTCGTAACCCGCCTTGGGACCGATTGGTGAGGGGCAGGCAACTACAACAACAGCAGCAGCAAGAGCAACAACAGCAACAATGTTTTTTATCCACACCTTCCTCTAATATACACATTTGTGAACACATTACTTGACTTGAGAACTGCATTGCAAAATTCAGAAAAGTGCGAATTTTGAAGGCTAGCTGTGTTTCGGTTTGCAAATTGTTTTGGAAAGTGCAAATTAGGGAAGTTCACCTTTAAGTGGGAACTGAATTGATTTTCTCTCCCATCCTTAATTGCATCCAAGTTTGGAAATGTGTCAGTATTGGGGGGGGGGAAAGCTGAGGGTGGGGATGGATCTTATCAAAAGGTTTCCCTGAAGTTAGCAGCTCTAAGCAGGGCAATGGGGAATAATGAATGCGGCGGAAATCCATCCCAGAGGAGCAAAAATCGACTGCCCTTTGTCTCTTTCTGTGGATGAAAGCAATATTTTTCAAGCTGTAAATCCTCAGGAGCTCAATATTGTCTCTGCAGGAAATCAACCGCAAGAAGAGAAGGAGAAAAAAAAGGTAGACAGAGAGAAAACCAAATCCTGCTTCCTAAACTGTCAACAAAAGTCTCTGGGTCAACCTCAAAGAAATCAGGTTGAATCCTTGCACCACCAATGGGCATGGCTCACTAAGCATTTGTCTTAAGAAAGCCCCATCAAAAATGGACACAGAGGGAGATATTGTGCTGCTTTTATTCAGAGGACGTGCTTTCACTGGATATGTCCATTATAATGATCATTTGCCATTAGCTTTGAGTGGGCCGGTCATTATTGCTACACATATGGAACCACACAACTCACAGAAATTGAAATGCCGTCTAATCCAACTGCCTGATACACAAAGGACACTCTTTCTACAGGAAGCATATTGCTCATATCCTAGTTCTGCTTCACCAGCTTCCCAACTTATTCCCCTTGAGGACTGGCGATAATCCACATTTCAGCCCTGCATTCAAAACGGGGAAACTTTTTCAGTCTGAGGGCCACATTCCTTCATAGAAACCTCCTGAGGGCCACATGCCAGAGGTCGGTGAGTCCAGAGGCAAAAGTGGATGGAGCAATGGATGCGACTCTTAACTTTGTATAGCAGGGTACATTTCAGCTATACAAAAACCAGAGGTTTCTACTCTCTCTCTCTCTCTCATTCTCTCTCGCACACATACACCCATACACACTGATCTCCATCCTCCATCCAGGTGAGCAAGCAATAGAAGTTATTATAATTCAAGGACACATTCTAGCCAGGAAAAAACACACGAAGGTTGTGGAATGGAGTCAAGGAAGAGTGTGGCCTAGATCGATTCCAAGGGTCAGATGGAGAGGGCGGGACAGCTGCACTCATCCCCTATGCCTGGGGTTCCCCACCCAAGATCTACATGGTTTGGGATATGTTGTCTTTAGAGGCTTGACAAGTGATTGGAGGCTCTATGTAGATATCAGTAACAGATCTAGTTTATTAAACAGAGTTATACATGAATCCATGGTGCGGCTCTTAACACAGGCCTGCAACACAGATCTTCTAGTCTAGGGAAGGGGAACCTGTGGCCCTCCAGATGTTTCTAGACTGCAGCTGTCATCATCCCTGACCACTGGCCATGCTGCCTAGGTCTGATGAGAGCTGGAGTCTACCGGTGGGGGAGGGAAATTTGATTCAGTTCTCATTTAAAGCCAAATCTATCAAATCTGCACTTTCTGAAACAATATGAGAACCAAAACACAGCCGTCCTTCTGAAATTTGCACTTGTCCAAATTTTGTGTTGCAGTTTTCCAACCAAACAATGTTTACACAAATGCATATATTAGGGGTAAGTGTGCCTTAAAATAAACACATTAGTGAAAATAACATACCAAAAATGCATAATAGGAGAAATTGCTTGCTTTTGCAGAAATGTGCAGAATCTCTGCAAAAATGCAGAAAAATGCACACACAAGTGTGCTTATTTAGGAGGAATTTGCACTAAAATGTTGAATTTTCATGAGGATTTTTTTTGGGGGGGTAAAAAATAGCAACATGCAGATATGTGGAGAAACGGAATTTCAGACTGGAGAAATGAGTAATGGAGAGAACAGAAACTGACGGATCCTTCCATCCCTCCTGGAGCTCAACAACATCTGGAAGATTCCCCATCCCCATCAGAATCCAAGGGAAGAGAGGGGCGGTGTGAGGTGGGTGGGTTGAGCTTAAAGAGACAGCACATGGTTAATTCATTGTGCCTGAATGCAAAGCATCTGGCCTGCCTGCCTTCAGAGGTGCCTCCTCCTGTATATTTATTTATTTATTTAATTTCATTTTTAAACCGCCCATAGCAAATAGCTCTCTGGGCGGTGTACAAAAGATTAAAAGTACAGAAATACAAAATATCACAATAAATAAACTGAAACAAAGAGATTTAAAATTGTAACATTAAACGCTTTAAAATGCCTGGGAGCATAGCCAGGTCTTAACCTGGCGCTGAAAAGATAGAAGCGTTGGCGCCAGGCGTATTTCTTCGGGGAGGCTATTCCACAATTCGGGGGCCACTACAGAAAAGGCCCTAGATCGAGTAACTGTCCTCCGGGCTTCCCGATGGGTTGGTACCCGGAGGAGGGCCTTAGACGCTGAGCGAAGTGACCGGGTCGGTTCATAGCGGGAGAGGCGTTCCACAAGATACTGCGGTCCCACGCCATGGAAGGCTTTATAGGTCAAAACCAGCACCTTGAATCTGGCTCGGAAGCAAATAGGTAGCCAGTGCAAACGGGCCAGAACAAGTGTTATATGCGCTGACCGGCTGGTCCTCGTCAGCAGTCTGGCTGCTGCGTTTTGCACTAGCTGAAGCTTCCGAACTGTCTTCAAGGGCAGCCCTACGTAGAGTGCATTACAGTAATCCAACCTAGAAGTTACCAGAGCATGAACAACTGAGGCGAGGTCATCCCTGTCCAGATAGGGGCGTAGCTGGGCTACCAACCGAAGGTGGTAGAATGCATTCCTTGCCACCATGGCCACTTGCGCCTCCAGAGACAAGGAAGGATCGAAAAGAACCCCAAGACTACGAACCTGTTCCTTCAAGGGGAGTGTAACCCCATCTAGTACAGGGTAAGCATCCACCATCTGGGCAGGGAAGGCATTCACCAGCAGTGTCTCAGTCTTGTCTGGATTGAGTCTCCGTTTATTAGCTCTCATCCAGTCCATTATCGCGGTCAGGCAGTGATTCAGCACATCCACAGACTCACCTGTAGAAGATGAAAAGGAGAAATAGAGCTGGGTGTCATCAGCGTACTGGTGGCAACGCACTCCAAAACTCCTGATGACGGCACCCAGAGGCTGCATGTAGATGTTAAAAAGCATGGGGGACAAAACCGACCCCTGAGGGACTCCACAATGGAGAGTCCAAGGAGTTGAGCAATGTTCTCCAAGTACTACCTTCTGGTGACGATCCGCCAAGTAGGAGCGGAACCACTGCCAAGCAGTGCCTCCAACTCCCAACTCCGCGAGTCTCCCCAGAAGGATACCATGGTCGATGGTATCAAACGCCGCTGAGAGATCAAGGAGAATCAACAGAGTCACACTCCCTCTGTCCCTCTCCCGACAAAGGTCATCATACAGGGCGACCAAGGCTGTTTCAGTGCCAAAACCAGGCCTAAAACCGGATTGAAACGGATCCAGATAATCGGTCTCATCCAAGAGCACCTGGAGCTGACCGGCAACCACCCGCTCCAGAACCTTGCCCAAAAAGGGGACATTCGCCACCGGTCTATAGTTGTTCAGGTCATCTGGGTCTAAGGAAGGTTTCTTTAAGAGAGGTCTTACTACTGCCTCCTTGAGGCTACTATGGACTACTCCCTCACTCAAGGAGGCATTTATCACTTCCTTGGCCCAGCCAGTGGTAGTAGTCCTGCTAGCCTTCACTAGCCAAGATGGACAAGGATCTAGAGCAGACGTGGTCGCCCGCACCAATCCAAGTACCTTGTCCACTTCCTCAAGCTGCACCAACTGAAACTCATCCAATAATGAAAGACAAGACCGTGTTCTGGACACTTCAATGGATTCGTCTGTCATAACATCGGAGTCTAGGTCCCTACGGATGCATGCGATTTTATTTTGGAAGTGCCCTGCGATGTCGTTACAGCGAGCTTCAGATGTTTCAATAGTATCTTGAGGACCAGAATGTAAGAGTCCTCGTACAACCCTAAAAAGCTCTGCAGGGCAGCAGAGAGATGCCCTGATAGAGGCAGCGAAGTGAAACTTCTTCGCCGCCCTTACCGCTTTTATATACGACTTAGTAGAGGCACTTACCAAAGCATAACTGCATCCATCTGGAGTTCGTCTCCATCTGCACTCCAGCCTCCTTCTCTCTTGCTTCATCACTCTCAGCTCCGGGGTATACCACGGAGCTGTATGAGCTCTGCATCGAAGAGGGCGCGCGGGAGCAATCATGTCAATAGCCCGGGCCATCTCCGTATTCCACAGTTCGACCAAGGCCTCGACAGGAGCACCAGTACTATCAGCTGGAAAAACTCCCAGAGCCGTCTGAAAACCAATAGGATCCATAAGCCTCCGAGAGCGGACCAACTTAATAGGTCCCCCACCCTTGCAGAGGGAAAGAGTCGTTGTAAGTCTAAAACTCAGCAGGCGGTGATCTGTCCATGACAATGGAGTAGATGAAAAACACCCCACCTCCAGATCACCATTTCCATGACCAGTGGTGAAGAACAAATCAAGAGTGTGACCCGATACATGCGTTGGGCCAGTAACAAATTGAGACAGCCCCATGGTTGTCATGGAGGCCATGAAGTCCTGAGCCGCCCCAGATAAAACAGTCTCGGCATGAATGTTGATGTCCCCCAACACCACAAGTTTGGGGGACCTCAGCAATACCTCCGAGACTATCTCTGTCAGCTCAGCTAGGGAAGCTGTTGGGCAGCAAGGTGGGCGGTACACCAACAGGATTCCCAGTCTGTCTCCTTGACCCAGCACAAGGTGGAGGCACTCTAGACCAGTCGCCATCTGGACAGGATGCCTCGTGAGAGAGAAAGTACTCCTATAGACCACAGCGACCCCGCCTCCCCGACCCTCAGGTCTACCATAGTGCTGCACCGTATACCCAGGTGGACAAAGCTGAGAGAGAGCAACTCCTCCCTGCTCACCCACCCAGGTCTCGGTTATACATGCCAGGTCGGCACTCTCATCCACAATTAAGTCATGGACAAGGGAGGTTTTATTATATACCGACCTGGCATTCAAAAGCAGCACCTGGAGATCTAAGGGCTGGCTGATAGAACAACCAGCAGTTCTGTGGTCTTGAGGAGAACCGGAACAAGGCACAGACACAACTTGTCTGGGGTGAGTTCCCCTTACCTGACACGTTCTCCTCCTAGCGCCATACCTCCCATAACCCGTCACTATGCTAATTGGGCCCCCCAAAAGCCTCCCCGTTAAATGCAAAATATGCTCTCCCAGGCACATATTTAAAAATACTAAAACACAACAGGCACATTCACACAACAACACATAAAATACACATAAACGCACACAAACACATCCACACAATCTCATTCACACGCACAAACAAACAAACTAACTAACAAGTTAAAATACACCCAAACATCAACACTAGCAGCCGGTATTAAGAATACTCCTCCGCATCAAACTTCGTCCATAAATAATATCTACAAATAAAGTTGTAAAATATATATTTTAAGTTGTATATAACCTTCCTGCTCCTCATAGGGAGCTGAATGGCAGAAGCTCCCAAATTCAATCCCTGGCATCTCCAGGTAGGGCTGGGAGAGACTCCTGTCTGAAGCCCTGGAGAGCTGCAGCCAGTCAGTGTAGGTAATATGGAGCTAGAGGGATCATTGATCTGACTCAATATAAGGCAGCTTCCTATGGTCCTACATTCCTATTTGTTGGGAAGGTGCTGCTCCTGTAGTTCCAGCCTCAGGCTATTCCTGTTTTTATGTTGTAGCTCTCCCAAGAATTCATATGTTCGTGCCTATCCTGGCAGCGATCATGCTCGTGCGCCTTTAAAAGGCAACGTGAGAGCTGGGCGGGGAGGGGGGCTCTATGCAAACTTAATACACCTGGGAAAAGTCAATGGTGGAAACTACAAACAAAACAGCTCGAGGCATCATTGATAACTTAAAAATGAGCACTACAGCTTGCTGGCATTCGGGAAATGGGTATCATTCCCAGAAGTGACATTTTACATATTTAAACAAGATTGGGAACCATACGAGATATAAAGCGTTCTTGTTGGGACTTGACTGTAGACTTTACTCATGGAAAAGGCATGCCAAACCTCTCTCTTATTAAAGGTTCGACTATTCCTGCAGGCCTGTACATATATTCCTAGTGTGGTTGCAAAACAGGAATGGTTGCAGGACAAAGAACACATTGTTGAAGTGAAACAATTTCACACGGTGTGGCTGCGGTATACTGGGAAAGGAAACATAGCCGAGCACTTGGAAGGTATGTGCAGAGAGAAGAGAGCATGCATAAGCTACTGGGAAATCCTGCTTTTTATACAGAGAAAGGCAAAGGAATGAAAGGTTTAAAATTAATCTCACGCCCTCAGTAGGTGAAATCATGACTAAACAGTTACATTTTTTAAAAAATAAAAGCATCCAGCTGTTGATACTTGATTGCCTACAGCACCCCCCCAAAAAAGTATTGGTTTATAAAAATATAAACCAATTATATTGTTTATAAATTTAAATCTCTCTCTCTGTAAGTAAGGTCCCATCTGCAGTATATATTTCAAGGAGTGTCATACCACTTTAAATAGTCATGGCTTCCACCCAGGAATCCTGGGAACTGTAGTTTATTAAGGGTGCTTGCCACCATGGGCATGTGGACCCTGGAAGGTTCTTCATAAGGCCAAGCTAAAAAAGGTCCCCCACTCCTGCATTAAAACACTCTTGTCCTCCCCACTGAAATCTGAAATTGTGCTCCTGCATTGAGTTGGTGGTCATGACAGGCACTCTGAAACTGAAGGCTGTTGAATCTGCTGGATGAAGGCAGCCAAGATGTGGAAGAACCTCAGCTTAGGACCTTAGTGAGACTCATAAGCCTAGTACAGCTCAAAGCATCAGTTCCAGAAAAACAAACACAAGGGGCCCAACTGCACTGTACATTTAAAGCAGTACCATACCACTTGAAACAGCCGTGGCTTCTCCCAAAGAATCCTGGGAGTTGTAGTTCGTTAACCGTGCAGAGAGTGGTTAGGACACTCTCTATTCCCCTCACAGAGCCACAATTCCCAGAGTGGTTCATCACAGTGGAGAATGGTGGCCCCGATGTCAGTGGAGACGGGAATCTGCTCTGGGTTTTAGTCTGAACTTCCAAGGAGCTGTCCAAGGTGCTGTTAGTTTGGACTAAACCCCAGAGCAGATTCAGTGCCCCACTGACATCGGAGCCACCAGCCTCCACTGGTTTAACAATCAATCCCTTTCCCCAGGGAACTCTGAGGTTGTAGTTCTGTGAGGGGAACATGATGTCTTCTAACCACTTAGGAGCCTGACTAGGCAAAGCCAAAGATTTGTGCCCTTACAGCTCCAGCCAGTGTTGCACACGTGAAATCTTGAGCAAAGTCTCCAGCCCTTGGCATATGCCTCCTAACTCTGTACCCTATTTCCTGGGTCAGCTTTTCTCTGATTATTATGTAACACTTCTTTGCTTACACAACTACCGCCAGTGATGTGAATTGTGGCATAGCCTCATCACTCAAGGTTAATGAAAGTCTATTTGATTTTTGTCTGTACCTGTGACACTATCTGTAATGACTGCACACTGTCCTCACAAAGGATACTTTCCCTCTGGTCTCCTTTTAAAAAACAAAAACGAACACCCCAGGCTGTAATACATGCAATTGCAGCATGTCAGGGCCAAGTCCTGAAATAACAGGGTGCAGAGTAAATGGCACAAAGCACTGGGATTACCTGGAAATGTACAATTGCAGATTGTTAGCTGTTAGGGAAGGGGAAGAAATTCAATTTTGTTTCCATTTTAATCAGAAGCTACCCAATTTGCGTTTCTGGACCCAATGCATGAATCAAAATGCAGCTGTCCTTTGAAATTTTGTGTTGCAGTTCTCCAGCTTTCCTGATTCATGTATATTAAAATAGATATATTAGAGGAAAATGCATAAAAATGCATCTATTAGTGAAAATCATATATAAAAACGCATTACATTAGGGAAAAGTTGCTTGCAAAACTGAAGTCAAAGCTGTGTTATTAGGAGAAATTCATGCTAATGTGCAGGCGAATTTTCATGAGGGTTAAAAAAAAAAGAGTTGCAAACGACGATGATGATGCTTGCAATCTGCTGTCACAAAACTGCAGCAAAAGTGTAGAGACCTGAACTGAAAACTACAAAAATGAGAAAATGAGAGAAACTGAAATTGACAGATTTGTCCATCTCTATTATCTGGTGAATTTATTTGTTGCCAGTGCTGCTTTACTGTCAGACTGTGTGCCAAAGAGGACGTGGCACTGAAGAAGTGCTACACATTGGTTGTTGTGGACAAAACTGTTGTTCTGCTTTGTTTTTAGAAAACAGAACACATTAGGTGGTATTCAATGCTAGTCCTCCTCAGAGGAGACCCACTGAAGTTAACAGACATGACTAACATAGGTTCATTCATTTCATTGAGTCTACTCTGACAAGGACTTAGTTGAATAAAAACTATTATTACTTAATAAATTGGAGAGACATAACCAAGGCATGTTGCTTTTCCAACTGTGTGGAATTCATAGACTCCAGAATTCAGATGATGCACCCCTTGGGGCCATAACCCAATGGCAGAGGGTATAATAATAATCATAACGTTTTATTTGTGAGTCGCCTATCTGGCCGACTTAACTGCCACTCTAGGCGACGTACATTGCCACAATAAAATACAATATAAAACCCAAAATACAATAATTAAAATTAAACAGCATTAAACTAAACAACATTAAAAGCTGACCCACCCCCGGTGACCCCATAGGCCTGCCTGAATAGCCAGGTCTTCAAGGCCCGGCGGAAACCTGTCAGGTATGCTTTGTATACAGGAGGCCTTTGTTTAAAACCAGGAATTGCTACTTGATGCCACAAGCCTGAATTCTTGCTGTTCTTCTGTGCAAGAATGTGAATGATTTCAAGCGTTGCAGAGAGCTCCTTGTGTCTCTTAGATGTGCAAGCAGTAGTGGGTGGTGTGGCCTGGCGGTGCCTCTCACCTGACCTCCAGTGGCTTGCATCACTGCTTCTTACCGGGAAGTAGAGGAGAAGGAGGGAGGCAAGATGAAGGGCAGCATGGTGCAAACATACCAGAATGAATGCCAGAGTGGCTCCGCCGGTGTGGTTGCCCTGTACCAACCTCACCATTGTCTCTCCCTCTACCACCTGGTGAAAAGCAGCGATGCAACCGACCAGAGGTCAGGTCAGGTGAGTGATGCAGCCCCACCATGCTGTCTGCTACTGTGTGTAAGAAATCTCACCTGTATGGTTACACTGTGTTTCCGGAAGCACATGGGCAGGAACAATTGGTCCCTTCCTATCCTAATATTATATTGAATTGTGTGCTACCTTTACATCCCATCCTTCTTCCAATGAGCTCAAGGCAGCATACATGGTTCTCTCCCCCATTTCATCCTCACAACAAGCCTGTGAGGTAGATTACCCTGACAGATGGCAAACTTTATGGCTGAGCGGGGATTGGAACTCGAGTATCCAGTCTTGGTCTGACACTGTAACTCGGTGTGGGGAATTTTTGACCTTCCTAATGCTGCTGAACTACAACTCCCTTCATCCTCAGCAAGCCTGCCCAGTGGCCAGGGATGATGGAAGCTGTAGTTCAGCAACATCTGGAGGGCTGAAGTTTCCCCACATGTGTTCTCATTGGCTCCCTGCTGGTAGATTGGATGGGAAGAAATTTTCCGGTTGGCCCCAGCCACCTGGTTCTAACAGTCTCCAAATGGTGTGGCAAGAAGCCCCAGGGGAGGTTTAGTGTGTTGCTGCAAAAATCACAACGAATCCTATGGCACTTTAAAGACGACCAAATTTATCATTGCATACGCTTTTGTAGCTAGATCTCAATTTATTTATTATTATTTATTTATTAGTTACATTTATACCCCACCCTTTTTTCACCCTGGAACCCAAGGCGGCATACATGTGGTTCCCAGGCAGTCTCCCATCCAGGCACTGACCAGACCCAGACCTGCTTAGCTTCAGCAAGGTGGTAGTCTCATGTGCCTTCAGACCATACCCTGGGATATTTGTCAGATACATGCAGGGAAGTAAGCTGTAGCCCATAAAATGTTGTGATGCAATGTCCAGTATTTATTATGGCACAATCTACTGTAAGACTCACAGATTGCAGTGGGGCTGACTTCCATGGTACAGCCTGAGGGCAAACGAGGATACCATCTTCCTATCGCTAAGCAGCTCTGGGTTTGGTCTGTGCCTTGATGTGGGACTGCCTGCGAACAACATACACATCCCCCTGCGTTCCATGGCAGAAGGAATATAAATGAAAAGAATGTAAGACTGTACATTTATACTTAATAAAATGTATAAAATAAAATATTATAAAAATACTATAAAGTAAGTGTACGTATTATTGTGGCCTGACAACACAATGTATGGATGTCTGCTCAGAAACAAATCCTAGTGCATTCTGTGGCCCTCTTATAAGTATACAGAGGACTACAACATAACAGCACACTCTTCTGCGTGCCTATTTGGATCTAAGTCCGATTGTGTTCAGTGCAATTTTCACCCAGGTAAGAAAAATCCATATGATAGTGCTGTTAGCTTTTAAGGAGCTAAAACAGGGGTGGAGAACCTTTTCCAGCGGGAGGGCCACATTCCCTTCTGAGCAAACTTTGGGGGACCGTATGCCAGTGGTGGGCGGGGCCATAGGAAAAATGGGCGGAGGAACAAATATAAATGTTACCTTTGTACAGCAGCCTAGTTTCTACACACACTCAGACACCCCTCTCTCTATCCTGCATCCAGGGAAGCAAGAGGCATAATCAGAGTTCAAGGGCATATGCCAGCCAGGCAAAAACACTCAAGGAGTGGGCAAGGCCTGGGGAGAGGAGGTGTGGCCGAGGAGGGTGTATGGCATGGAGAGATTCTGAAGGGCCAGATAGAGATGTTTGGAGGACCACATTTGCCCCCTCCCACCTTGAGGTTCCTTATCCTTGCCCTTAAAGGATTCTTTGTCATCTGAGCAGAGCTTGGAAAAGTTACTTTTTTGAACTACAACTCCCATCAACCCAATCCAGTGGCCATGCTGCCTGGGGCTGATGGGAGTTGTAGTTTAAAAATGTATTTTTTCCAACCTCTGCATCTGAGCAAGGGAAATTCAAAGTCGGAGGCAGTATGCTTCTGAACGCCAGTTGCTGGAAACTGCAGGAGGGGAGAGTGCTCTTGCGCTCAGGCCCCACTTGCAGACATCCCATTGGGGCATCTGGTTGGCCACTGTGAGAACAGGACGCTGGCCTCGATGGGCCACTGGCCTCATCCAGCAGGCTCTTCTGGTGTTCATACAACAACAGGTGAACTTCTGACCCACTTTGTTCATGTTCTTTGTTGCCAGGCATACTTACAATCAGAAGAATAGAGATGAAGACGTACGCAGTCCTGTAAAAAGGCTGTACTTGATGATACACAAAAGGGAAGCATGGGAGGGAAATGTAGGATGCTGTCCAAGGCACTGACAGGTTGTACACCTCTTGCTTATGCAAACACGAGCGGCAAAGGGCAAAGAACAACCACATGGCAAATAATCTGCATGGATGGGAACCTCAGTGGTTTTTCTTTCATTATGATAGCGCAGAGGAATGTTTGCACTTTTTCCCACTGACAGCTCTTCAGTAGTCTGAATCAGCAGTGAGTAAACGGATGTTCAGCTGGAAGCCTCTGTTCAAGCACATGCTTGTATTTATGTTGCCGACACTAAAAGCAAAAATGGGTTAAATGTGAATGAAAGCATAGCTATGCTACAGGGATTTTTACAAATGGGTTTAAATAGCAGGACTTCTTTGCAAAGGAGCCTGGAAACTGCAGTTCTTCTGGCAGCGGGTGAAGGATTTCTCTCATTCTCTCTAGGGATGGGCAAAGCTGTCAGTTTTGGTCGTTTCCCATTTTTCCACTCTTTGGTTCAGCCCTCCACATTTCCAAAGCAGTTTTCAACTTTTTTTTAAAAGGAGTACTCATGAAACTTTAGCAGCATTCCTCCTCATATACGAATGTTGTATGCAGTTTTGCCTAATGTACACAGTTCGCATAATGCAATTTTGTATTCTGTTTTCACTAATATACATTTTTATGCACACTTTATCCTAGGATATGCACTCTTGTACACATTACTTACCTGGAGAATTGAATTGCAAAATTCAGAGATGTGTGAATTTTTGAAGAATAACTAAGTTTCAGTCCATTGATTGTTTTTAAAAGTGCCAGTTAGGTAGGTTCACTTATAATTGCAAATGGAAATGAATTTCTCCCCATCCCTAGTTCTCCCACACGATGACTATTTCCACAGTTCTTTATAAGTTCACTAGAACCCTATAGTTATAGACATTCTTTATGCATTCTAATGGGTGTACATGGTGTGTGCAGCATTATAGAATTTTAGAGCTGGAAGGGAGCTTAGAGGCTATCTAGTCCAACCCCCTACTTAGTGTAAGGTCTATAATACAGCATGCAACTACAGTGTCTGGTGCCAATTCCAGATTTGGTGTTGCAGTGGCTTAGGCAATGTACCCTCAGTGGGCCCTTCCTAATCTCCACTGCTCACTTTCTTGCCCTCTCCCTGTGTGCTCAGTCTGCCTGTAGGAAGACCTTGTACATGGAATGTGCTCCATTTCTTCACTGTTGTCATTACTGGTATGCTTGGAAATGACAAAGTATACAGGCAATATCAACAAGGAGGATCAGGGTGGATGCTTCAGGGAATGTGTAGTGGGACCCACTGCAAGGCAGGTGCCTTGGCAAGTGCCCAGTTATGCTTACCCCTTTAAGGTACCTGACGATGCTTGGATTTAGATTTTAATGGTGTTGGGAATTTAATTTGTGCTGCTGGTTTTAACTATTTTGGGCTCCCAATTGGCTGGAAGGGTAGTATAAAAATCTAAAAATAGATAAAAAAATACCCCTGATGTCAGCCCTGACAGCTTTTGTTTTGATATCTCCAATGGAGGACAGCTAACCACCATCTAAGGCAATCTGCTCTGCTCTCAAACAGTAGAGGACCTTGAACAGCTCCCTGAAAGTTTGGACAAAAACCCAGAGTAGATTCACAGCCCCACTGACACTGGAGCCACCAGCCTTCATTGCACAGCTCAGTGGTAAAACTGTTGCCTTACATAAAGAAAGTCCCAGATACAATCTGTGGCATCCCCACTGTTAACACCCCCACACACCATAGGTCAGGTAACAGATCATGTGAAAGACCTGGAGGGATTCTGCCACTCAGATTTTACAGTACTGGGTAAAACTGACATACTGTCTAACCAATTTATTTATTTATTAAATTTATATCCCACCCTTCCTCCCAGAAGCAGCCCAGGGTGGCAACAAGTGATAAAACACTAAAAGAAATCTTAAAAACATCTTTGATACAAAACATTAAAAAATGTTAAAATGAAAACATCTTAAAAACATATTTTTTAAAAATAAAATCTTAAAAACATATTTAAAAACCATTCCAACACAACAGTGGACTGGGCTAAGCTCTCTACTTCAAAGAGGAAGCATTGAAAGAGGAAGGTCTTCAACAGGCATCAAAAAGGTAACAGAGATGAAGCCTGTCTAATATTTAAGGGGAGAGAATTCCAAAGTGTTGGCGCCACAACATCAAAGGTCCACTTCAAATATTGTGCAGAACGGACCTCCTGATAAGATGGCATCTGCAGGAGGCCTCACCTGCAGAGTGCAGTGATCGGCTGTGTATTTAAGGGATAAGATGATATTTCAGGTATACTGATCCCAAGCTGTATATGGCTTTATACATCATAACAGTGCCTTGAACCTGGTATACAGTAGCTTCCTATGTTCCAAGAAATCCAGTGTGGGGGAGCTTTGGCACTCCAGATGTTGCTGAGCTGCAACTTGCGTTATCCCTAGGCATTGGCCATGCTGGCTGGGCCTGATGGGAATTGCACTTCAGCAACATCTGAAGGTTTCCCGCTCCTGCAATAAATGGTGTGGACAAAGGTGCATGCAAATGTATAATTTAATGGTGCATACAATTTTCATGTGCATAGAGTCAGCCCTACCACCATAGAATCACAGAATAGTAGAGTTGGAAGGGGCCTATAAGGCCATCGAGTCCAACCCCCTGCGCAATGTAGGAATCCAAATCAGAGCATTCCCAACAGATGGCTGTCCAGCTGCCTCTTGAATGCCTCCAGTGTCGGAGAGCCCATTGCCTCTCTAGGTAATTGGTTCCATTGTCGTATGGCTCTAACAGTTAGGAAGTTTTTCCTGATGTCCAGTCGAAATCTGGCTTCCTGCAACTTGAGCCCATTATTCCGTGTCCTGCACTCTGGGACAACCGAGAAGAGATCCTGGCCCTCCTCTATGTGACAACCTTTCATGTACTTGAAGAGTGCTATCATATCTCCATAATCACTTTGTCCCTCTATGGACATTCACTGACCCAGGACAGTTGCCCCCTGAACAGGGCTAGCATTTTCCAGGCCCAGGCTTCAACAGCTATGATTGCTATCTGCCATAGTAGCAGTTTTAGGACTTAGCATGTGTGCGATCCAAAAAGATGGTCTATAGTACTGACATGACTACCCTACCCCAGCCTGATCAGTGCAGGCAGCCTCTGATGAGTTTTAAAACCTCTCAGATAGGATTGGGCCGTGCCTGTGATAAGTGGGCAGCCCTTTGTTACCAGGATGTCTCTGGAAAGGACCCAGGCATGCCTCAGGTTTTCTGAGATTCATCTCCATGCACTGGCATGTGTTAGGGAAGGAAGCAGATGGAGAGTTAGATTGGTGCAGCAGAGTTCATTTATGGGTTGTACCCCTAGTTAGCAACAAAAAGCAATCTTACACTTACATTAGCTGCATATTATATAAGGTATGAGCACAGATGTGCATCTATTAAGAAACACCCACGTATGAACGTCAGGGTGGTGGCTTAATCAGGGTTCCCCAGCGCAGGTAAGTAGATGTGCAAGGCTGCAAGTTTATTTGAACTTTATGTGTGCCTTGCAGAAAATGCTACAGCAGAACCCTTTTACCCACAGCAAACTGAGAGGCCATGGAAAGGATGGAGCAGCACCTCAAAGATCAAATGTGAACTCAAAGTTCAATACTAAAATACCAATGATATCCTACCCAAATATGACTCCAAATGAGCCCAATGTGGAGCATCTGTCTTGATAAAGGCATTCAGTCTGCACATAGAAAACATGGCAAAATGGGAACTGAATAGAGATCAGGTGAAGGGAAGCTGGCAAATTCTCCCTTTTAGAGATTTGTAAGCAGAGGCTGGATGGTCATCTGTCAGGGATGCGGTGGCACTGGATGTCCTGCACTGGGAAGGGATTGGACTAGGTGACCTTTGAGATCCCTTCCAATTCTGTGACTCTATGAAATCCCTTTGGATCTTCATCACCCACAGATAAATTTTCCCTAGAGGTTCTTCTTTGGGTTTCCTGGCCATCTGAGGTGCGGCAGGTAGCTTCAGGGGAAAAAGCCTTTTTGTTGGTGGCACCCTGACTCTAGAGGTATACAGGGTGCAGAGAAAATGGACAAAAAGAGTTTTCCTCCCTCTCTCATAAGACTAGGACTCAGAGCTATTCAATAAAGGTGAATGCTGGAAGATTCAGGACAGATACAAAAAAGTGCTTCTTCACACTGTGCATGGCTACACTATGGAATTTGCTCCCATAACAAGTAGTGATGACCACCAACTTGGCCACGAGCTTTAAAAAATGACTAGACAAATTCATGGGAGACAAGGGCTACAAGTCAGTATGGCTTTGTTCTTCTTCCACTGATGGAGGCAGTATGCTTCCACATACCAGTTGCTAGGACCTGCAGGAAGGGAGAGTTCTGCTGCAGTCAGGTCCTGCTTGTGGGCTTCCCATGGGCATCTGGTTGGCCACTCTCAGGCCAGGATGCTGGACTAGATGGGCCACTGCTCTGACACAGCAGCCAGGCTCCTCTTATGCTAGAGTGCTTCCCCAGAAAGGCTTGCCTAGCACCTACTCTGGTGACATTTTGTGCAAAGACCTGTTTACTTCTCCAGGCTTTTCACTCTGCCCATCTTTTATTATTATTATTATTTTGTGCACTATCTTTATATTTTAGATTATTTAGATGTTCTATTGTATTAATAATTGTTCTATTGTTTTAATAATTTGATCTGAAGCCACCCTGAGAATCTGATTGAAAGATGGGGCATAAATTTTCAATATAAATAAACCTTCTGCATGTTTACTCAGAAGTAAGTCCCAGTGAGTTCAGCTGATTTGCTTTCAGGCAAGTGTGTTCAGAACTGCAACCTTAGAGTCCAATCCTATACACACTTACCTGGATTATGGGGCTTACTTCTGAGCAGACATGTATGGAATCACTGTTAATCACATGGGCTGCTGGTTGTTTCTCTGTAACTAGTGAATAAAATTCTACCAGGATTGCTACTTTTCTTCCTGGTAAGGGCTCATGTTTAACTTCTAGATGGCAGTCACAAACAGTCATGGCAATGCTTACTTATATAGTGGTTTATGGTGCTCAATGGACTTCATATATATTATCTCAGCCACTGACACTGGTGGCTCCAATGTCAGTGGGGCAATGAATCTGCTCCAGGTTTTAATCTGAACTTTCAAGGAGCTGTCCAAGAGGATTTCAGACATCCAAGATGCTTTCACTGCTGCAATAACTGACTCAGTGAAGGCTGGTGGGTCCAATGTCAGTGGGGCAATGAATTCACATCTTGGGCAGCTCCTTGAATGTTCAGACTAAAACCCAGAGCAGATTCACTGCCTGCCTGACATTGGAGTCACCTGTCTCCACTGATTAGCAATCCTTATAACAACTCTGTTGGCTGAGCCAGTGTAGTTGAGTGTAGTGGGTAGAGTGTCGGACTAGGATCTGGGAGACCAGGATTCAAATTCCTACTCAGCCATGAAGCTAACTGGGTGGCTTTGGGCCAGTCATGCTATCTCTTAGCCTAATCTACCTCACAGGGTTGTTGTGAGAATAAAATCGGGAGGGGGAGAACCATGTACACTACTTTGAACTCCTTGGAGGAAAGGTGGGATAGAAATGTAAGAACAACTAAAAATAAAATGAAATAAATAAAAACTCTGTAAGGAAGGCTGCTGTTGTTCTTGTTATTACGAGTATTAGTATTTTTCTACCACATTATTGCTGATTGGTCATTACAAGGCTGGGAGAGAGAAACATGCCAATGGCCACCTAGCAAGTTTGTTGCAGAGGTGAGATTTGAATTACAGACTTCCCAGCTAAATCTTCTTAGCTACAATGGCTGTTTGTCATTGTCCCAACTTGTGATGACAGACCCCATAATTTATGGCTTGCAGGAAGACTTGAATGGAGTCTCTTGTATTAAGTCTGTTCTCCGAGATTTCTTTTTTTCCTCTCACCCCTAAAAATATTCTCTGAGACAAAGTCCTTTGAGACTTCTCTACCTATTAGTAGGCACAGACATTTACAGGTCCATTCTGAGCTTTTGTTTTTCATTCTTTTGCTTGCTGCATCTTCAGTGCACAGAGGATATTGCACCACTTCTTTTATCCTCGCAACAATCCTGCAAGGCAGGTCGGAATATGAATGACTCCACCCAGGGGCTTAAATGGCAAATCAGGCATTTCCTAGGACAAAGCCCGAATGCTCAATCTGTTGTGCATCTCTGGCATCAGATAATTTCCATTTGCTGTCCTTTCTCAGAACTCTATCCTAGAAATCAGAGGAAACTTTCTCCTTGAGGATATCACCGCTCCAGGTGCTCTGCACGTGGCATTCTGATGAATTTTCATTTTTAACAAGAGGGAAATCCATCTCACCCAGCATGTCTCTCGCTGCCTTGAATCTATTTCTATCATCTGGAGGGTAGTAATCATCTAATTAGGCAGGTCTAACATTGCTGAGCAGAGAGATATGCTTATCGGCTCCCATTACCGAGTTCATTTGCATGAGAATGCTTTTTTTAAATCATTCTTTATCTTGACGCCCCCAAACCCCCAAAACACTCAGGCCCCAGAGAGATTCATCAGGTAGATATGATCTTGGACTCCTGCAGCCATTCTGAACTTAAATCTTGAATTGTGCTTTATTAGCAGAATAGCCCTCTGTGTGTGATTGTGTGCACGTGCATATGTGCGTGGGCTCAAGTCTCAGTCTCTACTACAAGGGAGCCCTCAGATATCTATCAAGCCATTAACAAGGATTTCTCTGCCAAATCAGCACCTTAGATTGTATAATGAGCCTCACATCTTCCAGCCCAGGGAAGTCTTCCTAGATGCTTCATAGACATGACACTGCAGCGCCCAAGAGATTACACCCATAGTGAAGGCGAAGCTAAGTGGATCACATTTCCACGGCCCCATTCTTAGCTCTACCCTGCATCGTTTGGATCACTTTGGGGAAAGGCCTTAGTTCAGTGGTAGAACATCTGCCTTGCGCGCAGAAGGTCCCAGGCTCAATCCCCGGCATCTCCAGTTAGAGGTGGGAGACAGCCTCGTCTGAAAGCCTGAGCACTGCTGCCTGTCAGTGCAGACAGTACTGAGCTGGATGGACCAATGATCTGAGTCAGTGTAAGGGAACTTCCTATGTCCCTGTGTTCCTAGGATCAATTCATTTCAGATTCATCACTTTAGATTCAGGAGCACCCCCCCTCCGCTTGCACTTCATTCTACCACGCAATGGAAACAATGGGAGAAGGGGGTTAGCTCAGTGGTGGAGCATCCACTTCACATGCAGAAGGTCCCAGTTCAATCCCTGGCATAGGCAGGTGGCCCCACTCACTGCTCGGGTGCTGATCGAGCACCTGGCTGTTCTTTCTGAAGGGGGCTAACCAGTAGCATAGTGGCAAATTCAGAAGTGCAGGGTCCCTTCATGATAGCCATGCCGCACACCTCTCACAGCCACGCCCCCATTTCCACTTTCCCTCATCTCCCTTGCTTTCCCTGTTGTCTCGGCAGCCAATCGCCATGAAAGGAGAGGTGGTGCGTTAGCTACTGAGAAGAGTCTTCTCAGTGGCTGGCTCACCTCCTTTCATTCTGATGTGCTCCAAACAGCATGGTAGGACAAGGACTCTTCCCAGTGGCTAGCATGCTGCCTTTTCATGCTGATTGGCTTTGGCTCATACGTAGGGACCTGTCTGGGGCCCTGCTTCCAAAAAAGTAAAAGGTCTATGATCACCCGCGTTCCTGGATGACTTCACCCCTGGGGCTACCTACTCTTCTGGAATCTGTTCCTGCTGCTCCTCCTGTTTCTTCTAATTCAGATTTTTTTTTTAATTGTTGGGATTCTGTTTGGATGAATTACTGACAAGATATCATTTAGACCATGTACTGTAAAGAAATGCTAAGTTAGGGGGATGGCCTACTGTCTTTCCTGCAGCTATGTCACTTCTTAAAAAAATGCACACACAAGCACGCTTACAGGTTGTGAGCTGCCAAGACTGCGGACATGACAGATTGCACGAAACGCATGGCTGAGCACCTTCTCCCCACAGACCTGCCCTCCCCTCCTACTCCTCATGCTTCTTCACTCTTGCAATTTCTTTCTTAACCTCTGAACTCCCTCTCATATTACCAAAGGCTGCCTATGGTTTCATCTTACTGAACAAATCAGCCAAGTGGCTTCAGATGATTTTAACACAAATATACGATGCTTTACATTGTTTCGGCTAATGATGGTGGAGTGTGTTGCAGCATGTCAGCCGGTGCAGGCTGGATTATTAGGGCAAATGGGGTCCTGCCCCACCAACAGTCTCCCCTCAGACAATCCCCCACCTGCCTGCCTTCCTACTCACACCCAGTCCAGGGGGACAGCACTCCATATAAGCTTCCTTTTCTGTAGTCTCAGTGTTGCCCTTGTTGAACTCAATGGAGGATGGGGACAAAACTAGATTTAGTTAGCTCTGCCTCTGATTGGCTCTGGCTCCACCTCCCATTGGGCTTCCTGCCTTCTGCCCCACCAGTCCCAAAGGACACCAGCCACCACTTGTGTCAACAGCTGGGCTTGCACTGCAGAGGGCTTGGCATGTGTCTGCATTCAAAGCTTCCATTTCTATGTGGGGGTTCCCTAGATGGAATTCTCTGGGGACTGGCCACCTTCAGGTCCTTCTCTGGGGTTCTCTTTCATTCTGTGTAGCCTTGAGCAGAGTGAGGATGCTTTTTCATAAAGTTAAACGCAAAGGTGCCCTTCACCAATCAAAAGCCAAAGTGCCCTTCACTAATCAATGCGATCTGAGGTAACCTCAGTATGAGACAGAATTTGATGGTAAATGTAAGATTGAATGGCTAGGGAGTCAGTGTACGGCTCCTTGGATAGATGTGATAGCTGAGATGTCCTGACATCACAAGGTGTACCAGGCTGCTACACATCATTGGCTGTTGTAGGTGGTGGCTGGGGAGGACAATGTAGAACATCATGACATCAAGGCATAAAGCAAGTTCTTCTAGATCAGGGTTGGGGAACCTGTGGCCCTCCAGAGGTTGTTGAACACCAACTCCCTTCAGCCCCAGCCAGCATGGGCAAAGGTCAGGGGTGATGGGAGTTGAAGTCCAACAGCATCTGGAGGGCTGCAGGCTCCCAAACCCTGTTCTAGATGCTAAGGAGGGGAACAGGGATCTAGATGCACAGATCCAACTTTACATGACAGCTGAACATTTGCAGTAATGTATAGTTGGGGCTTTAGATGGTAATTAGATTTTAAAGGCATGCCTGACCTTTATAATATCTATACCTTGAAAAAAAATACTTTGGACAGTCCCCATCTCATGTTGGCTAAGCACTGGGGGAAACTCCAGCCTGCCAGTCCTTCCCATGCGGCCCACAAAGTCGTTTTGGCACAGTCATGATGTCATATGTGACAACAGGGGTAGAGCAGGTAAAGATGCAGCTGAGCTGAACAGGAGGTTACAGGTACCACTGATCAGCTGATCGAGGGAGTCTGCAAAGCCCTGTGCAAAGTTTCTCTCCCTCTCTCATAATACTAGAACTCATGGACATTCAAAGAAGCTAAATGTTGGAAGATTCAGGACAGACAAAAGGAAGTACTTCTTTACTCAGCGCATAGTTAAACTATGGAATTTGCTCCCACAAGATGCAGTAATGGCCACCAGCTTGGATGGCTTTAAAAGAAGATTAGACAAATTCATGGAGGACAGGGCTATCAATGGCTACTAGCTGTGATGGCTGTGCTCTGCCAGCCTAGTCAGAGGCAGCATGCTTCTGAAAACCAGTTGCTGGAAGCCTCAGGAGGGGAGAGTGTTCTTGCACTCAGGTCCTGCTTGCGGGCTTCCCCCAGGCACCTGATTGGCCACTGTGAGAACAGGATGCTGGACTAGATGGGCCACTGGCCTGATCCAGCAGGCTCTTCTTATGTTCTTAAATGCTGTGCACCTAGCTTCACAAATTCAAAGGATTAGCTGATCATCAGGGACTGCAAACTGCTGTGCACCAGGCCTTGCAAGCCCTGACAATCAGCTGATCGTCAGGTTTTGCCAAAGCACTGTGCACAGTGCTTCACAAGCTCCTAAGATCAGTTGAAGGCCAGGTGTTGTGGAGTGCTATGCACAGTGCTTTCCAAGAAGCGACAATCTGTTGACTGATAGGTGAGTGATCCTGCCCTCTTGCCAATCTTGGCCCATGGGTGGTGATGGAGGAGATAATGATCTGGCCGGATCCAGTTCCTCATCTGTAGATGGATAGATGATACTCAAGTGCTCAAAATGCATCACATACATTATCGCAGTAACAACCCTATAAGGTAGGAACATCTGTGGTTGTACTCACATTTCCTATGTGGGTGAGAGCCTGAGAGATAATGAACTGCCTAAGCTATCTAGCAACAGAGACAGACTGGTGCAGAAATATGCCAGGAACAATTCCAAACCAAAGGGTTTGAGAATGCTCAGACATGCTGAATTGGGGCACGTGATATTGGCAAGCCACCATGGGGATTGTGTCAATTTCAGTTCTGATTCTTGCAGAATAGGGAGATCCCTCAATTAAGGGCTCATGCCATCAGCTTGTGGTTTTGGCCTTGGGTTCTTTACAAGAGGTAAATTGAATCACTGATTTATTCATGGAGTAATGTTGTGCACAGCCTGGCTAGTTAGAATAAAGAGCTGCTTAGCCAAACATCATCTATTCTTTATCTGAATTTCTGTATAGTAGTCTTTGGAGCAGCTTCTTTACAGTAATCTTGATTTGCTGAAGAAGAACAACGTAACTGAAATCATATGCTTCATCATAAAAGAGGACAAAAGAGGACCCTGCTTGGCATAAATTTTGCATATGCTAATTTATAGCTTTAGTTGCATAGTTTGACATAATTGTTATAATGTAACTAGAAGTGCAACACCTATAGCAATAGTAGGTAAGGCTGTAATCAGGTAACCTGAGTGTTTGTTCCACTTACTGTCTGGTGCTAACTGCCACCCTTGGCTTCTTTGGGAAGAAGGGTGGGACAGAAATTTAACTAACTAACTAACTAACTAATTAATAATAATTAAACACACACATAAAATAGTGAATGTCTTATCTACAAGCAACTTCCTAATTCTGAATTTTCCTTATATTTGTAGTGTGGTTCAAATATATATATATCTTACCTTTCCTCCAAGGTGGCATATAAACATAGTTGTCTCCATCCCAATTTTATCCTCACGACAACCCTGTCAGGTAGGTTAAGCTGGGAGACAGTCTGGCCCAAGGTCACCCAGTGAGGTTCATGACTGAGCAAGGATTTGAACCCTGGTCTCTCAGGTCCTAGTCCAGCACTCTAAGCACTACATCACACTCTTTTATCATGCTCTACCTAGAGCATTCACTGACAGGTGGAATAGAAATGTAATTAATTAATAATATAACTATTCATAGGCCGTAAATCATCCGTGGCACAGAGTGGTAAGCGGCGGTAACGCAGCCAAAGCTCTGCTCACAGCCGGAGTTTGATTCCAACGGAAGGAGAAAGCCGAATCTCTGGTAAAAGGGGTTGAGGTCCACTCAGCCTTCCATCCATCCATGGTCGGTAAAATGAGTACCCGGCATATGCTGGGGGGTAAAGAAAAGGCCGGGGAAGGAACTGGCAATCCCACCCCATATATACGGCCTGCCTAGTAAACGTTGCAAGACGTCACCCTAAGAGTCGGGAACGACTCGCACTATAAGTGCGGGGACACCTTTACCTTTAGGCAACTTCAAGGCCCTCCTCTCCATTCAAAGGGAACTTTATCATTAAAATGGACTTGGACTGGGCATTCCTCTGAAATGGAAACAGAGGACTGTCTCTGTAAGATAGACACATGACCATCCTCTTTTTTTAAATTACTCCTGGTAAAATGATACTGTAAAAACAAATTCCTGGAGTGTTTGTCTTAAAAGCCCATGGGTATCAGTTGGGTCAGAGATTGTGGACCCCTTTGCTATTGTGCTTTCATAATGATGTGTGCTCATGGTGGTATGGGGGCAGTTATACACGGTCCTGCTTTCACTTTCTGTTTGTACCTGCAAAAGTGGCAGCCATACAGGTTTGTTTCCATTCAATGCATGTCCCATAACATCCTGCTGAAAACTTGCAACTCTCTATACCACAAATGTCCCAGTTCATTTCTTGTCCTGCACTCCTCTAAATGGTAATAGTGTGATAGCCTTGACAACTGATAAAGGGGAATGAACTGTGGACGGTCCAGTATAAATACACCTCTAGCCAGCATGGTGTAGTGGTCAGAGGGCTGAACTAGGACCTGGGAGACCAGGGTTCAAATCCCTACTCTGCCATGAAGCTTGCTGGGTGACCTTGGGCCAGTCACAGCCTCTCACCCTAACCTACTTCACAGGGCTGTTGTGAGGATAAAATGGTGAGGGAGGAGAACCATATGCGCCTTGGAGCTCCTTGGAGGAAAGGTGGAATATAAATGTAACAAACAAACAAATAAACAAATAAATAATGCACTATTAGCACATCAGTGACATGTTGCAGAATTCACACCAGTCTGGAGACACCTTGTAATGTCTTCCCATAGGAGATATTTTCTCCAGTATAGTCCAAATGCAGGATCAGCATGGGAGGCACAGAAA
The DNA here is from genome assembly GCF_030035675.1 of Rhineura floridana. Taxonomy (NCBI): domain Eukaryota; kingdom Metazoa; phylum Chordata; class Lepidosauria; order Squamata; family Rhineuridae; genus Rhineura; species Rhineura floridana. The sequence continues at coordinate 305,110,732 of NC_084480.1, read as the reverse complement.
CTGGAGCACAGAACCAGGGATGGTAACATAAAACACCTATCCTAGTCAGCACCACTTCTTTGAGATTACTTCCTTCCTGTCCAACTTCCTGTTTTGGCTTTGCAATCACAGGAGAAGTTGCTTCTCAGTAGTGTAGTGGAGGTGGAACATGGGGGAGCTCAACTCCAGGACCAATTTTGGAGCAAGAATTGTGACCTCATCAACTAGAGTGCCAGGATAATTGGGCCTTGGTTGCTCCAGTATGTTAATGAGGTGTCAAAGAGGCTTTCTGCTGCTGCATAGATTTAAATTTAAACCCATATTTTCTTTAGAAAGAAAACCCATTAGGCTTTGTAGGTTACACCACCCAGTCTTACTAACCCTAGCTCACAGATCTATGTGTCCCTCTCCCAATCCACAGTAGCATTTAAATACATCATTTTTCAAAAGAATAAACTTCAGGCCTGCCATATCAGCGAGAGTCATATATCATGGAGATTTCATTTACAAATCTTTAGGAAGAGTGAAAGTTCAATGTATTTAATTTCTCCAAATCACCCTCGGTAGTTTATCATTGTGCAGAAGGCTCTTTCATTGGCTTACAAAGATGACTGGATAGCTTTGCAGTGATTCCCAGGGCTATTGACATTCAGAATGTAATGTAAGTATTCCTTGTGGAACGACACCCCCAAACCCATTGCCACCACACCAGAGAAGACTCGTGACACATATATGGAATAATGTTATATTTGTTAAAATATAACACATAATCAATCAGATTCAAATCAGCCAATTAATTATATAACAAATACTTCGGGCAGGTGAGGCTTAACCTATCTGTGAGGGAATAGACCCTCCAATCCAGAAGGCAAGTCAGTCACATCGGACTGTAACTCCCCAGTCAAGGATGTGGGAAAACCTATCCCTCCTTGCAATTGGAGACAGGAATTTGGTTGCAACCTCCGCATCCTGGCCCCACCGTACAGGCGTTCACCCTGATGCGCAAGCCGGTCCCACATGAACACTCCCCAGATCCACACCAGACATTACACCCTGATGTTTCCCTAGGGAGTGCCCTTCACCAAAATGCCTCAGCCGCCTCAATTTTTAACCCCAATTACCTCACCTGCCCAAATTCGATGCCACAAGAGGGGATCAGGTGAAGCTTGGTCCCCTCAACCCAAAGAAAACAGACCCCCCAAACCCAACCTAAAATCCTCCAATAACAAATCACACCCACACTCCGAGAGATGAATGCCATCATCACGAAACAAATGTGGGGAATGAAACCGAATCCTATCGTGAGGGATGTAGGCCCCTCCCAGGGACAAAACCAAGTCTCTAACCTATCTATTCACCCACTTTCTGGACCTATTGATCCTATTAGGGTGCTGCGCACCCCTTCAAATTCTTCTCACCAGCATATCAGACCATACTAGAATAAGATCCGGATATGACTGGATGAGTCTAGTGAAATCCCGAGTGACCTTGAGCAGCAGATCCATATCAGGCCGCTGCACCAAGTCATTTTCCCCGAAATGAACCACCAAGACATGGGGCCGATCAGCCGAAGACATAATTCGGCACACCAAAGGCATTAATGCATCCCACAGCATGCCCCTCTGAGCCTCCCATCTAACTGTTGCTATAGCAAAAAGCTGCAGCTGTGTCCCGGCAAGAGAATGAAAGGCCCTCCAGTGTGCCCAGAATAGAATGGAATGGCCACAGAGGACGATCCTCGCAGGAACTGGAAGGCTCCGCACACCTAAGGAAAAACAGAAACAACAAAAACGTTAGGATTAATATCTGAGATATGACTTAAAAGCTGAAGAATGCCACCTGCCGATCACCTGGACATGCTCAATGTTCAAGCCCACGAGGGCAGCGGCCATAGCCACTCCAATCTGAAAGGAATGCAGCCCATAGACTCCAGCATCGCACCCACTGGCCAACAAGGCCCGCCAAACAACGGCCCAAAATTGAAACTCAGTCAGGGCAGAACCATCTGCATGTATAAAGAGATAACGCTGGCCCACTGGCCTGATACACAAAATTTGCTGCATAGCGGAAACTGGGTGTAATTCAGGTACCTGGCAACTATATAAAGATACAAAACAGCCATGGCCCTTTTGATCAGTCTTAAAGACTTTAAGGAGAACCTCACTAAATCTGCACCTAACATGCAATCGCCAGAGCATAAGGCTCGATAGGACACATCGCGCTTTGAGGAAACAATACTTCACTAGGGTGAAAAGCACCATAGAACATCGTCAGAGTTACTGCGGCGAACAGGTGCGACTCATACAGAGATGAGCACATTGACTTAAATAAAGGCAGGATCTGAAGGAGGACATCGGGCATAATTGGTCTCCTCCGGTCAGTGGCCCTGGGAGCGGAACGTGACCAACTCTCAAGGACCTTTCTGACCCTAAATCTACAGAATGATCCTGCATTCCTCTTACCTTGGAAATAAAGAGCAGTGCAGAGAGGTGTCAAGCGATAGTTATAACAGACATAATTTTGCCCTTTTGAATATAGCATAAATAGCAGCAAATGAGATACAGGAATTGGCCATGCAAAAGGCCGAGCATTATGAGCAGGAAAAGCCTGGAATTTTCCAAAAACTTGCTGGTAGGCTCTCTGAACGCTGGGAGCAAGGGCAGAGGCTATGAGGCCCCCACTTCAAATTCCAAGGCTCCACAGGAAAGGAGGTAACGCTGGCTCATATGGCCTGAATACAATCTGAATTCATGCCGACGAGGGCGGTGGCCGCTGCCGCTCCATTTTGAAATGAATGTAACTCATACTCTCCTGTATCTCGCCACAGGCCCGTAAGGGCCCCCCAAACTTGAGATCAGAATTGCAATCAGGTTAGGGCGGACACGTCAAGACGTATGAACAATTAACGCTGGCTTGTGTGATCAGAATACTTCCAGAACGCATGCCCCCGAGAACAGCTGTCGCAGCCGCTCCTGTATGAAAGAAATGAAACCCCTAAACTCATGGATCTCACCATGGGCCATAATGGCCTTGAGAACAACATAGCAATAATCAAAATTGAATCAATGCGTAGCCATCGATACATATGAAAAGATAGTGCTGGCCCACTGGCCTAACAGAGAGAAAGCTCTTTCAGAGTGAAACCAGAGACAGAGTGGGCGATGGGCAGCCCCTCAGCTTCACCACTCACTCACTACCCCACTGGTTCATCTTAAGCATATGTGCTGAAAATAGCACGGCAATTTAAGTGCAGGGCTCAAATATTACAAAGACTTGCCTGGAAAGCTAATTTTACCAGGCAAAAGGCTCCCTAAAAACACTGTTAAGGCCACCGCCTGGAATAACTTTCCTGGAAGAGGGGGGGGCGTAAAGAATCATCGAAGGCAGGAGCATCATTAATACATCAGGGGCGAATGGCCACATAGGACCAGGTGATCTGTGGGTGGAATGCGACTAGCCCCCTTTGGTTTTCATAAAATGGGTTCCCGAATGCACTTGGCCTGGAAATTAAAGGCAAAGGCAGAAAGGAGGCCAGATATATTCCCTACAGTAACACCCTGCCCTCTTTAGAAAAGCGTGAACTGCAACAACGTGTACATCATTCGTACATCAGGGGGAGGAATGGCCTCATAGGATCAGGCGGCCTTAGGGTGGAATGCAACAAACCCCTTGTGATGTTCATAAAATGGGTTCCTGAATGCGCGTGGCATGTATGTCTCACAGTAACACCCTGCCCCCTTTATGAATACATAAACTGCAAAGGTATAAAACTGGTATCGACCATGCCCAAATAGGTATACAAAGATGGCACAGCCGTCATTCTGCAAACCCGGACATACCGAGCGATGAACAGATATTATATTGTACTTTGCAGAATAAACTCATGCACAAGGCGCATAGCTGAAATAGCATTGAGGGTCTGGGGATTTACCCCAGAACCAAAGCCAAGTGCTGCACTGAAAATGTATCATGCGGGTCCGAAGGGCAGAAGGCCACATATGTACCGCAAGCACTATTGAAAAATAGTCCAAGAAAATAAAAATCTATAGTGAGCCCTAGGCACCTAAAGGCAGCCAGCCATTACTTGGCACAGCAAAGATCCTGAATTGACACCAAAATCCCAACCACCAACTGCATCAAAGCTTACCTGCAGTTCGGGCTACAGGAGCAAGTCCTCTGTTCTCAAAGAAAGAATGGCCGTTGAAGTCACATCTGGTCAGCAGCACTTGCACAACCCAAGATAAATGATCAGGATCTAGACGACAGCCTGGTCATGATGCAAAAAGCCCACACAATCTATGCAGGTTTCCCACAAAAGGTTCTTCTTCATATGATATAAACAAGTGCTGCCATCCTGACGTATGAATGAATGTGAATCTAACAGGTAGCAGCGCCTAGTGTGCAAGAGACTGCCATGAAATAGTTACAATTGAAGAGGATACCTGTATCATGTGAAACAAGCAGTATACAATTCATATCATTGGAATAAAGTTAAATAGAGTTAAAAACATCTTGGAAAAACTTCATAATATAGATTTACCAAAAGCTAGAGCAGCACTTTAAGCCAGGACCAATAAGCTGCCTTCCAAAATAAGCATATTTTATGTTTCATTTAGATATTTCAGGGATAAAACAGAGCATTTGAAACTACAGGCAATAGGATGCATTAAGCAACCATCATATCAAAATATTCCTGCTACACTCCTGCTATAGAAAGAACTATTGTTATAAGCTTATTAACTACTAGAGATCCCTAAAGAAAAATTACAGTTAAAAATTTAATCATTCAAGAAACCAACAAATTGATTCAGCAAACTTGTAATCTTTCAAATTTTCTGTCATTAACCTTAAACGTATTGGCTCTCAGAAAGCCACAACAATGAGTTTACCTGGCTGTACAACATTTCCTTTAAACTTGCATAGCATAGACGACCTTTCTTTGAGTCACACTTATTTACATATTTTGAAATCGCATAAGAATTCTGAGATGCGGGGTTTTAATGTACTCACTTTAAAATAATTATCTATTGCCATTTAGAGATGATATTGCATAAGCATCTATCATTTTCTAAATGCATAATAAATACCACAAAATTATGAAGCTTAAATGATCGAAAACAGCATTTTAAAATTCAAATCGTGAATTTAGGAGTACAACAAAACTGAGTGTATAACATAAATTGATATGGGGATAATCAATAAACGAAGGTCCATCTAAAACCTATATCTGCAATGCTACCACCCAGAATAAGCTTTATATCTCTATATAAACATCAATATATATCTATATTTTTAAAATGAATGTATACATTTATCTAACTATTTATTCATTTAATGATGATGAAATTATTTTATATATAATAAAGAACTTAAGAAATCAAAACAAGCAGACCCCACTACTTACCCCTCCTCCATGAAAATTCGAAAGGAACTGAGGGGGGGGATCTAAATATATATCTATAAATATCAAAATGAATTTATATATTTATCTATGTATTTATTTAATAATAAATTTATATTATATATCTATGCATATCTCAAAATTAATTTATATAATTATATTTTTATTTAATAATAATAAAATTATATTATATATAATGAAATTAATAAAACAAAACAAGCAGACACCCCCCTTCCAAGCAACTCACACCTCCCCCATGAAAGAAGCAAAGGAACAAGGGGGGGATCTAAGGGGAGGGGTAAAATACCCAACTCACCACAACACCCAGCAGGCTAAATGGAAGGGGGGGGCTTAACGAAGACTACCAACAACAAAAGGGGGTGCTGGTGCAAAGCGCTACCATAAGGGCCGCTCAAGCAAGGCACCAACAGGGCGCCAGGAAGGCCCCTGAAACAAATGGGGGGGGAAGAATGGCACTAAAATGCACCGGCCAAAGGCCTGCTCCAGGGAGGCCCAGAAAGCTGGCGCCAAACATGCTGTTCGCACAGCGCTGGGAGGGCCCTACAGCAGCCCGCCAAACAGCTGATCTGATCCACAATGCGCCCCAATTAAAAGGAACCACAGAGATATGCAGACCAACAGGAAAGCCTACTACGCTGAGAACAAAACAAGCGGGGTGGGGTGGGAAAGGGCAACCAGCAACCTCTGGCTCAACCACCCACAGCTCTACCCAACTAGGCCATCCTGGGTGCCGGGGGCAATGCGGAAGCGCGTTAAAGCGCTGAGTTAAACCAAGGGAAAAACAACTGCCAGCGAACCAGCGGGGTGGCTGTTAAACCCGTGGGCGGAGGCCCGCAACCCAGCTGATTAGCGGGAGAACCTAAACCCTAAAAATAGAACAATGCAAACAATCAAGGACTGAGTGGGAAGCAGACTCCAGAAACGGTGCAGAATGCTGTAACACAGCAGAACGATCACCAGCCGGACGCAGAAGAAGCCTCTTGCCAGCCAGAATTAATGTCAGCTGCCGCAAGGCAAAAAAGGCAAGTTTTTAGGGAGGAGCAGACTATTTATAGCCGCTCGGTCCCTCACTCAATTGGTCAAATTCCCCACCTGACTACTTAGAAAACTTTGGGAAACTTCCCAAGCCTTCTCGACAATGGGGTGGCAGCAAACATGCCCCCGCACAAGGCGGGAATGCCATTGTCTTAAATGGAGGGGCTCACTGTCAGTCTGACATGGTCTGGACATAATGCTAAACCATAGTTTAACATTACATTCATGAGCCATTCCCCCTTCCCCTCTCCTCCACTGCGGTTGTGAGGAGATGAGAACTACCCACTTCCATTCTAAATTGACTGCAATTTGCCATTTCATCTGAACAAAGTACTGTGGTTAGCTTTAACTATGGTTTATCTAAATAAGAAAGGATCAGAAACCATGGCTTGCTCTTGACTTCTTTGGACAAACCAACATTTATATTAACTACAGCTTATCCTGGACCCAGTTCAGATAAAATTATATTTCAGTCGGGTTTCAGGCCTGGTTTTGGCACGTTAACAGCCTTGGTCGCCCTGTATGATGACCTCTGTCGGGAGAGAGACAGGGGGAATGTGACTCTGTTGATTCTCCTTGATCTCTCAGTGGTTTTCGATACCATCGACCATGGGACGACTGACTGAGGTGGGAGTGGGAGGGACTGCATGGTGGTGGTTCCACTCCTACTTGACAGGTCGCCTCCAGAAGGTGGTGCTTGGGGAGTATTGCTTGGCACCCTGGACTGTCCAGTATGGGGTTCTGCAGGGGTCAGTTCTGTCCCCCATGCTGTTCAGCATCTACATGAAACCGTTGGGTGTGGTCATCCGGAGCTGATCCAGTATGCTGATGACACGCAGCTCTATTTCTCCTTTTCGTCTTCATCAGGTGAGGCTGTCAATATGCTGAACCAGTGTCTGGCTGTGACAATGGACTGGATGAGAACTAATAAATTGAGGCTCAATCCAGAGATGTTGCTAGTGGGTGGTTCTTCTGACCGGATGGTGGATGTTCAACCTATCCTGGATGGGGTTGCACTCCCCCTGAAGGAGCAGGTTCGTAACTTGGGGGCTCTCCTAGAACCATCTCTGTCACTTGAGGCTCAGGTAGCCTCGGTGGCACGGAGTGCCTTCTATCAACTTTGGTTGGTCGCCCAGCTATGCCCCTATCTGGACAGGGATAACCTCGCTTCAGTTGTCCATGCTCTGGTAACCTCTAAATTAGATTACTGCAATGTACTCTACATGGGGCTGCCTTTGAAGACGGTTCGGAAACTGCACCTTGTGCAAAATGCTGCAGCCAGATGGTAACTGGGTCCAGACGGTTCAAACATACAAAACTGATTCTGGCCCGCTTGCATTGGCTGCCTGTATGTTTCTGAGCTCGATTCAAAGTGCTGGTTTTAACCTATAAACCCTTACATGGCTTAGGACCACAATACCTGATGGAACGCCTCTCCCGACACAAACCCACCCGTATACCGCCCAGAGAGATTCGGCTATGGGGCGGTATACAAATACAATAAATAAATAAATACTACGCTCAACATCAAAGGCCCTCCTTCGGGTGCCTACTCTGAGGGAAGCTGGGAGTCTGGCAACAAGGGAGAGGGCCTTCTCAGTGGTGGTCCCCAAACTATGGAATGATCTCCCTGATGAGGTGTGCCTGGCGCCAACACTATTATTTTTTCGGCACCAGGTCAAGACTTTCCTCTTCTAACAGGCATTTTAGCATGTGTTTTTAAATTGTTTTTTAAAGTGTTTTTAAATGTGTATATTTGTTTTTAATGTTTTTAATTGTCGTAAACCGCCCAGAGAGCTTTGGCTATGGGGCGGTATACAAATGTAATAAATAATAATAGTAATAAATTGTGGTGAGTTTAAAATGGAAATGGATGCTTCTAGTTTCCTCCTTGCAGCTGCACTGCAGGACTGGAGAATGAAGTTCATGAGCCTGATCACTTAACTTTGTTTTAGGGTAACTTCAAGATAAGAACCAAAGTAGATTTGTGGACCATAATAGAAATTGACGGGAGCAGTCAGTCTAGTTTATGCACAGGTCTACCATATTCACATATAGATGGGGTAGAGAGATGTATATAAGGGAGGATTTAATAACTCAGTCAGATCTCACAAACATGAATCAAGGTTCATCACCCACTCTCTTTTTTATTATCACCTAATACAGATAATGGCAACTCCAAATCATACAAGAAAAACAATACACATGGAAACATACTTTCAAGTGTCTTATTGAACATCTGAAAGAGGCTTCTACAGGAATGCAGATACAGTATATGTGTGACTGTATAGATCTGTGCTAGGGAAACTATGGCCCTCTAGAAGTTGTTGGACTTCAACTAACATCAGCTCCAGTCAGCATGGCCAATGGTTGGGGATAATGGAGTTCAGCAACATCTGGAGGGCCACAAATTCTCCCCTCCTGGTGTATGTGTTATGTGCCTTCAAGTTGATCATGACTTATGGCGACCCTATGAATCAGCAACCTCCAATAGCATTTGTTATAAACCACCCTGTTCAGATCTTGTAAGTTCAGGTCTGTGGCTTCCTTTATGGAATCAATCCATCTCTTGTTTGGTCTTCCTCTTTTTGTACTCCCTTCTGTTTTCCTAGCATTATTGTCTTTTCTAGTGAATCATGCCTTCTCACTGTGTGTCCAAAGTATGATAACCTCAGTTTCATCATTTTAGCTTCTAGTGGTAGTTCTGGTTTGGTTTGTTCTAACACCCAATCCCCAGTTCTAGCCTTCTTCTGATTTCTTGACTATTGTCTTCATTTGGTTAATGACTGTGCGAAGGTATTGATAATCCCTGACAAATTCAATGTCCTTATTTTTTAATAGTTGTATTTGTCCATTTTCAATAATAAATACAAACAATCTTACTCAAAAGAACCCCTAACTCCTCCCCTCCTTCCCCAGCAGACATTTATTTATTTATTTATTGCATTTGTATACCGCCCCATAGCCGAAGCTCTTTGGGCAGTTTACAACAATTAAACAATATATATACATTCCGTGTATATATATATATATATATATAATTCACAAAGAGGTAATATATTTAACAAGTTATGTGTAAGTATTGTGGTCAATTGCAGGATTTAGCTAATGACATGTTTATTGTCTCAGCAGGTTACTCCAGAGATTGCCATGAGTTGAGGTGGTGTCCTAGACATGTTGCCTCTAATATGTTGAATGAAAGTGTACCACGTTTCCTCAAAGTCATCTTTGTTTGATGTGTCTTTTAGAGCCTTAAGTTGCTTAGAGAGTTTTTCCATAAGTGCAATGGTCCATATTTTTTCATACCAAGCCTCCAGTGTCAGGTTAGCAGCTGTCTTCCAACTTTGAGTTAAGACCTGTCTGGCAGCTACCATAAAAAGGGTTAATAATTCTTTAAACAATAAGTCCTTTAAATCTCCAGTAAACAAGTTCAGTAATGTTAGCCTGGGATCACAAGGAACCTTCTGACCTGTAATAAGACTTACTTCATCTATTATTAAGGTCCAGAATTGTTGGACCTTCTCACAGGTCCACCACATGTGGAAGTTAGATCCCATTTGCTGGCAACCTCTCCAACATAGTGGGTTTGAATGTGGATTTATTTTATGACATCTGAGAGGTGTGTAATGCCATCTATGTAGTGTCTTTATGCAATTTTCTTTAATTTTTGCTGATACAGACTTTAATGGCTGTTTTTCCTAAAGTTTGTGCCATTCAGCTGGTTCAATTGACTTTAAAGTTACATAAATCTTCTGTTGTCATTACTTTAGTCTTCTTGACACCTGCTTTTGTGCTTTCCTCTAACTTTCATCAGCATTCATTTCAGATCATTACTGGTTTCTGCTAGTATTATTTATTTATTTATTACATTTATATACTGCCCCATAGCCGAAGCTCTCTGGGCGGTTTACAGCAATTAAAAACATTAAAAACAAATATACAAATTTAAAAACATTTTCTAAAAAACAATTTAAGAACACATGCTAAAATGCCTGGGAGAAGACGAAAGTCTTGACCTGGCACCGAAAAGATAACAGTGTTGGCGCCAGGCGCACCTCATAAAAACAATAGTAGTATGGTATTGTCCACATATCTTAAATTATGGATATTTCTCCCGCTTTCCATATGATATGCATATAGATTAAACAAATAGGGTGATAAAATATACCCCTGTCTCACACCCTTTCCAATTAGGAACCAATCGGTTTCTCCATATTCTGTCCACACAGTAGCCTCTTGTCCAGAGTATAGGTTGAGCATCAGGACAATCAGATGCTGTGGCACCCCCATTTCCTTTAAAGCATTCCATAGTTTTTCATGATCTACACAATCAAAGGCTTTGCTGTAATATATAAAGCACAGGGTGATTTTCTTTTGAAATTCCTTGGTTCCATTATCCAACGTATGTTTGCAGTATGATCTTTGATACCTCTTCCCGTTCTAAATCCAGCTTGGACATCTGGCATTTCTTGCTCCATATATGGTAAAAGCCTTTGCTGTAGAATCTTGAGTATTATCTTACTTGGATGGGATATTAAGGCAATAGTTCGATATATATTGCATTCCCTGGGATTCCCTTTCTTTGGAATTGGGATGCATTGTATATTGAATGCTTCCAGTTTGTGGCCCATTGTTTTATTTTCCATATGTGTTGACAAATGTTTGTCAAAATTTGGACAGATTAAGTCTCAGTAGCTTGTAGCAACTCTATTGGTATGTCATCTGTTCCTGGTGATTTGTTTCTTCCAAGTATTTTAAGAGCAGCTTTCACCTCACATTCTAAAACCTCTGGTTCTTCATCATACATTTCCTCCATGAATGAATCTTTCATCCTTGCATCTCTTAATAGAGTTCTTCAGTGTATTGCTTCCATCTTCCTTTTATTTTATCTCAGTCAGTCAGTGTGTTCCCCTGCTGATTATTCAACATCCCTACTCTTGGTTTAAATTTCCCTTTAATTTCTTTAATCTTTTGGAATAGGGCTCTTGTTATACCTTTTTATTATCCTCTTCTATTTCTATACCATAACTATAATAATAGTTCTCTCTGTCCCTGTGCACTAGTCGCTGTACTATTGCATGTAGGGTTCTGACCATGTTTCTGTATTCCCAGTTGCATGATGTGCCTTACAGGACTTATGCAAGCAGTAGTGATAAGTGCATCTGGACTTCTGTTCCAAATCAGTGTATCAATATACTGTCATTCTGAATTAAATTAGACCTAGAATGCTTGAATTTGTCCAGATCATGCGTGTAAGAGAGCAACATGAATTTGCCAAGTTTTTATCTTTTCTCTATTAAATAGAGAAGCCATAAAGCAGTAAGCACACTAGCCAACATGTTTTGATTTCAGTAACAACCAGGCTGGCTAAATTAAGAGGATCAGATGGATGAAGTTGTGTGCCAGGTTTGGAAAGATTGGACGAAACTCTTGTTTATTTGTACAAAGCACCATTTGGGTCTCCCAAGGGCAAAGCATATCATCAGTAACATTAGTGATCTAGGTAAACAGCAATGCGAAGATTGCATTCGCTCTCGGTATTGGAGGGCATATCTGACTCTTTGGTGTGCCTGTCAGTTTGACGTTCTCTAGACCAGGGATGGAGAAGTCTAGTCAAAGTCCATTTCAAGCTCTTTACAATAGTGAGCAACATCTCCAGGTGCTGTTGGACTCCAGTTCTCATCAGCCCCAGCCAGGCTGGCCAATGGTCAGAGTTAATGGGAGTTGTGGTTCAGCAATATCTGGAGGACCACAGGTTCTATGCCCCTACACTAGACTCATAACACATTCTAGTGACAAGGCACAAACACTCAAAAATACACATGCTCTGCCTTGTGTCCTCCATCCCCCCCTTCTAACTTTTAAATTTGGTCACTAATTTTATAAAGAAGAATGAGAAACCTCTTACTCTCCTGCAAACCTGGAGCTTCCTGCAGGAAATGGAGAAATGGAAATCCAGGTGTGTTTGTATAACCCCAGTCTCTTCATCTGCATAGTCCGAGCCCTAGGAAGTCCTAGTTTACATCAAGGTGGCTAATTGTGCCTGGGTGGGTGGGGGCTCATTTAATTGAATGCTCTTCTGTACAAAAGAATGGCCTCCACAGAGAAAACTAGCACGTGATTTGGAGAAGCTGGAAGACAAATGAGTTGAGTCCAGAGATGCTAAGGGGCATTCTTGTACTGGTCAACTGATCACAGGTCAGCATTGATTGTGCTGATTACCCTCTTAGGAACGTCTGATACTGAGCCAGACAATTGAAGTATCTAGGTCAGTATTATCTTCCCTGACTGGAAAAAGCTCTCCAGACAGGAGACTCTCCCAGCCCTATCTGGAGATGCCAAGGAATGAATTTGGGACTTTTTGTAAGGGAAATATGTACTCAGCTATTGAATTAAGGCTCTTCCGCATAGATCCAGGGGGTTGGCTACCTGTTCCAGCAGCCTTGTTCAAATAGGTAACCAGAGCTGTCATAAGGGACAGTGCTGATAATCTGTTCAACACTATTCACAGGGACCCAATCCACCAGGCACAAGCCCATTTTTGCATGTAGACCCAGTCCAGGGACTTTTCCCTCTAGGGACGATTAGCAGCCATTTTGGTTTGCTTTCTGCACTGATTCCCATTGCTGGATTGGAGCAACAATATCTTATCAGCTAATTCCCTCATCTCCAGGCATCCAGCCCAATGCTGATCCCCCATCACAACTCTCGGGGTCAAGCACCTCTGCATGTAGATCAAAGACCCTTTTCAGTGAAGCCAAAAATGTCAGCTTGACCAACGTTTGATGAAATTAAATAGACACAGCAGTTGAGGCCATTGGCCCCCTTTTTTGTTTTTAAACAACAGTCGTCTCTAGATGTTGGGAATGAAAAAGGAGACTTATCAGGATTGCCTCACTCTGTGGCAACATATTTGTTGGTTCTCCCTGGGCTCTTTTAGGGGCCAGTAAATATTTTATCTTGTGCAGAATGAGGCTTTTTAAGTTGAAAGGGCAGCTTTTCCAGAATTCCGTAAAGTACAGGTCACCTTATCAGGGGGCTCTCACCCTGCCTGCCTCCTCCCTGCTCTTCTTGTTAATAGCTGAGCGTGCAGCTTTGCCTGGTTTGATTTATTTCACTGTCGGGCCGGGCCTGCAAGCCACTGAAAGGACGGGCTCTGCAGAAGAGGGCTTTGCCACCACCTCTCCTTGCTCTTTTCCAGCTAATGTACCTTTTGAGAAATCTGCCCCCATTGGAAATCTTTTGGTTTGCAAATATTGACTCCCTTTAGGATTGTCAGTGGAACCTGTGGGACAAGCTCTCTGGCAGTGCAGGTTGAATCGGCCAAAGGGCATTTGGGTACATTTATCAGCTTGCGCGTGTGTTTAGGGGAGACAAGCAGGAGGCTGAAGTCATTTACTATCTCCTGAGTGGTATGTGGAATCCAAATATCCTCTTTCAAGACCTGACTGAGGGCTGCATTTGGTTTCATAATTGAACTCCCCCGATCAAGAATGTCAATTGCATGAGAGTTGCACACATTCAAAGGAGAGTTTTTTTCTTTCTTTCTTTCTCAAATTTTTGGAGGCAATATGCCTCTGAATACCATTTGGTGACAAAAAGTATTGACACCAGAAGATTGATGTAACTTTAAAGTTGACAACGAGGACTTGTCAAGGATTATCAATACCTCGGCACAGTCATTAACCAAAATAGGGACAATAGTCAAGAAATCAAAAGAAGGCTAGGACTAGGGAGGGCAGCTGTGAGAGAACTAGAAAAAGTCCTCAAATGCAAAGATGTATCACTGAACACTAAAGTCAGGATCATTCAGACCATGGTATTTCCAATCTCTATGTATGGATGTGAAAGTTGGACAGTGAAAAAAACAGATAAGAGAAAAATCAACTCATTTGAAATGTGGTATTGGAGGAGAGCTTTGTGCATACCATGGACTGCAAAAAAGACAAATAATTAGGTGTTAGAACAAATTAAACCAGAACTATCACTAGAAGCTAAAACAATGAAACTTTGGACACATCATGAGAAGACATGATTCACTAGAAAAGACAATAATGCTCAGAATAACAGAAGGGAATAGAAAAAGAGGAAGGCCAAACAAGAGATGGATTGATTCCATCAAGGAAGCCACAGACCTGAACTTACAAGATCTGAACAGGGTGGTTCATGACAGATGCTCTTGGAGGTCACTGATTCATAGGGTCACCATAAGTCGAAATTGACTTGAAGGCACATAACAACAACAACAACAACCATTTGGAGGAAACTGCAGGAGGGGAGAGTGCTCTTGCGCTCAGGTCCTGCTTGCGGGCCTCCCAGAGGCATCTGCTTGGCCACTGTGAGAACAGGATGCTTGACTAGATGGGCCTTTGGCCTTCAGGGCTTTTCTTTCCAGTCTTTTCATTTCCCAACAAAGCAGCCAACTCCTTGTGACTTCTCCAGCTACTGTGGTGGTTATTGCATTTACTATATTTATTGGATTTTAATGAGCTGTTTTTATTGCCTTGGTATTTGTGTGTTGTAGAACAACCCTGGCATTTTAAATGAAGGGGAGTATAAAAATGTTTTATATCAATAAATACAGAAATAAGATATCTCAACATATCCCGTCCCACTCTATCTAGTTTGCTGAGCCATAGTTAAAGTAACACAACATTATAATCAACTGGGATGCACAGACCCCACCTAGCAACAAATTGCTTTTTACGTGGGAGAGGGTATTTGCATGCCTGTCCTGCTGGCTCCACCATCTTACAAAATGAATTAAAAAGCATACGCTATGAGAGATGTTTAGGTTCTAATATGGATTTGGCAACACTTCAGAGAGCTCGGGAATCTAAAGGGAATGAACTCAACTCCAAACCCAGGCCTAAGGCTATCTGTTGGGAGCCTTAACCTTCTTAGCAAGAACTCAGAAGGCTCCTATCAGCGATCAAAATGCTTCTCTCTCTCCTACTCAGTAACTCCAATCCACCCGTCTAGACGTCTGCCTTGCGATTTGAATTTATCTTGTGATCTGAATGCATGGCAACAGGTTTTCCTTTTAGGAAAATGAGGTGTGTGTGTGGTCTTCTAGCTCCCTTGTAGGATGGCTTCTGTTGCAGATGTAGGGAATCCAGGGTTCTGAGGCTTGTAGGCAGGACTGCCAGATTCAAAGCCAGGGAACGGTCACATACCATGGAGGAAAGGGGGCAGGGAGGGATCATAGCTCAGTGGTAGAACACATGCTTTGCATGAGGAAGGTCCTAGGTTCAATCTCCAGCACCTCTGGTTAAAACGATGAGTCAGCAGATGATGTGAAAGACCTCTGCCTAAGACATTGGCAAACAGCTGCCAGCCATAGTTGCCAATGCTTAAAAAAGGAACTCTTAAAAGAAAACAAAACGTGAAATTATTAGGGCTGTGCTAAATGTGACACAGGAGATGTTGAGTTTTTCTGTTAGTAAAATGAGCCATGGGTCAGAGTCATGAGACTGTGGGAGGAGTGGAGTTCCCCTTTTCCCCTTCATTGCGGCCCCAATCTAGATTTCCAATCCAAAGTTGGAAGCATGTCTTGTCCTCTGTGGCTAGTAGCAGCTTTGGGGGCTGGACTTCCATCAGGGAATTGGTGTGGGGGGCAATATGGTGATTTCCATGCACCATGACCTCAGTCCACGTTGTCTTCCTATGTCACATTTAGTTTAGTCTCTTTGGCCAAATTTGGCACCTAATATCACATACAGAACTGGAGCAAGACCAATTCCAGGCAAAGTGTCCTCTGGTGGGCCTTACTTATATACAGGGACTGTACCCCAAACACCATCCTTCCTATTTTACACAATGCCCAAAGTGATGCTGGGTTAGGGGCATTGTGGGAAACTAAAGGGGTGGCTGGATCTAGTCAGTCTAGCGCTGTTCAGAGAAAAAATAGCAAAAGTGGGGGTACTGAGGCAGGCTTCAGCAGTGGACCCTACCAGGAAACTGGGGCCCTGTCAGTTGCCTACAGTGCTGACGCCGGCCCTGAACTGGAGCATATTCTCAGCCTTTCATGTAGACACAAGGAAAGTCCTGCTGCCTTTCTTCAATCAGTGAATGCAAGAAACCTTCCTTAAACGATTTAAAGGCAGAGTGCAAATGCTCTAGTTAATTAGATCTCTAACCAGCTATGGTTAATGCATGGATCCCCACCCTCAGTGTCCTGGAGCTTCAGAAGCCTCTCTTTCAAAAACGGGAATAAACAATGCATCTTTTGTTTGGCTCACACACATGGATGGAAAGCTTTGTCAGACAGGCAGTCTCTCTGGGTAGGAGCCTGTTATGATGTCTTTGAAAATATTGCTCCGATTTGGGGCCACTGCTATTTGAAAAGGAGACTGTTGGGGTGTGTTTGTGTTATTCCTAATTATTGACATGAGATCATTTGTAAGAGTAGGAGGGAGGAATGTCAGGGCAGCAGGCAGTGAAAGAGGGTGTTCCAACTGCACTCCAGAAATAATGACATACGTGTGCGGGCGCATGCTTATATGTAAGCCTATATGTTGTAAGCTACAGCAATTTTAGATCAGTCTTCAACTTGGCCTGGAGCTAAAGGTGAATGAACTCACAGTGCTCATCCTTGGGCTTTGAAAACTAAGCCCCATTAAAAAGATGAAGGAGGTCAAAGAGGCTCAGATGGGATAAATTCAGCAAATGATCATATTTTTTTTCTTTTTTAGTAGGGATGGCCCCTCAGACATTGGTGTGTATAATCTACATCAAACGTTCCCTAAACTGGTGCCCTCCAGATCAGGGGCATCACTACCGGGGTGCGGAGGGTGCGGCCCGCACCTGGGTGTCACCATGAGGGGGGTGACACCCAGAGCCGCCCCGCCCCGTGCTGTTGCCCGGCAAGGCTGCTCCAACTCCTTGGAGGCGGGCGGGCGGGCAAGACCGGGAGCAGCGTTGGCAGGGTGAGGGAGGCATGCCAGCATTCCCAGTCCTTCTCCCGCTGGGTGCCCCTCCGGCGCGCATCCTCCCAGGGGCATGGATGGGGTGGCTGGCCTCAAGTGTGTGCGCACACGTGCGCGCACACGCACACAAGTCCAGCCACCTCGTCCATGCCCCTGGGAGGGCGTGCACTGGAGGTCCGCCCCCCCGCACTCCCGCTAGTGACGCCGCTGCTCCAGATGTTTTGGCCTATAACTCCCATCGGCCCTGGCCAGCATAATTGGGCTGCTCTAAAGTAACCCAGTTTGAGCCAAAGAATACGTGGACACTGTAAGTTGATTACATTATGCACAGTGAAGGCCCCTGCATCCCAAATTATCTTGGTTTAAATATGTTAGACCAAAAAAAAGTTTCTAGTCCTTAGGTTGGAAAGACAGGCTTGCAACTTCGTTTCTTTGTCTAACTATACATTTTTGTAAGCATCCTGCTCACTGTAAACTCTTCAGTGCAGGTGTGTGGCAGTGGCTGCTGAAGCATTCATGGCAAGTGGCAGGCTGGTGAGCTGAGCAGCTGAAGAGAGAGAACAGCAGCATGGACTCTTTAGCTGCCTGCCTTGATGGTGGCAACAGCAGCAGGCAAAGGGGGACAGGAGGTGAACTGCAGCTGTGCTGGGCTCCAGGCTGGAGGTAGGAGATGTGCTTGGGGGTGTGGTGTGTGTGTGTGTGTTTGGGGAGGCCTGGTGTGTGTGCATATGTGTTTGGGGGTGGGGGTTGGTGAGCAAAGCAAGCAGGAGGTGCTCTGCCCCTCTAGCCTGAAATCGTTTTTAAAAATCACGCTGCATTCTGTTTTGGCTATCAGGGCCATGTAGCAAGAATACAAAAATAAAACAGTACACAAATTCCATAAAATTACTTCCAACAGAGTAAAATGCCTGGATAAACAAAAATGTTTTTGCTGGTGCTACAAATATTGCAACTTTGGCGACAGGTGAGCCTCTTTGGAAAAGATGTTCCATAGCAGAGGGGCCTCCACCGGAAAAGCCCTCCTTGCTGTTGACTAAAAGAGGCGTATGAAGGAGGGTTTCAGCAAGCGATTTCAAGACATGGACAGACTGGAATGGGAAGGAGGCACTCCTTGAAGTGATTTGGGTTACAAGCTAGCACCTTAAATTTGCTCCAGAGGCCAACAGGCATAATGAACAATTCTTGCTAAAGGCTGGAATCCTATGCACGCTTCTTTGACAATAAGCTCTGCTGATATCTTTAAAAAACCAAGGGACTGAAGAGGATTCACAATGGTCACTGGGCAGGCCTTCAGTACGTCTATGGCAGGGGTGGGGAACCTCTGGCCCATGAGCCAAACTTGGCCCACCAGGGGTTCAAAGTTGGCCCATGAGGCCATTTTCCCCAAACCATGCCTACCTGCCTTATACCTGATGTCACATATGCCAATGCCCAAATGGGAGTTTCAAAGTGCGCTTTAAATGGGTGGTACAGCCAAAGCCTCGGGCACTTTAAAACACTGCATAGGGCTTTTTGCAAGTTCTACATGGTGCTTTGAAGTCCCAACTTTGGGAATTCAATGAGCCCAATTACCTGAAGTCAAATGTGGCCCATGAGGACAAATCCTGATAAGGATCTGGCCCACGGAGTCCAGCTGTCAAATTTGCCCACCTGTCAAATTTGGTTCACAAGCATAGATCCTGATAAGGATCTGGCCCATGGAGCCAAAAAGGTTCCTGGTCTATGATCTCATAGCCCCTTGCCTGCATGAGGCATTCCTGGTGATTAAACAACCACAAGCCTCCACATCCCGGCCCTTCCCACCTCTGACGCTAAGCAATAGCTGCAGGCAATGAAGCCATTTTATTATTTATTTATTTATTTTATTATAAACACGTTTTATATATCACTTGATTAAAACACACACACACACACACACACCTCTAAGCAGTTTGCCTAAAACAATATAAAATATTAATAAGGAAATACCAATAAAAATAAAACTTAAAAACAAATAGACTTAATTGAAAAAAAATGATCCAGTATAGATAAAAACAACAGTTTTAAAAACAAGTATACATAATAAAATTGCATGCCTGGGTAGGTTTGCCTGAAACATAAAAGTTTTTAGTAGGTGTGAGAAACGGTACAACAGCGCTTGCCTAATATCAATAGGGAGGGAGTTACAGAAAATAGGCACTGCTGCACTAAGGGCCACATATTTGCAAGTACAAGATAGGCATTAGTGCCAGTTCTGCAGTTCAAAGCACGGTGATCCCTTCAGCCACCACACAATCATGGCAGCCGCTTCCTCCCACCAGCCCAACTGCACATACTACCACTGTGTTACAATCTCATTTCTATGGCAATCTATTCCATCTGGTTCACCAGGGATGGGGAACCTGTGGCCCTCCAGGTGTTGCTGGATGCCAAGCCCCATCAGCCCCAGCCACTCCATGTTCAATGGACAGCTGTGATGGACCTTGTCCCCCAGCAACATCTGGAAGACCACATGTTCCCCACCACCCTTGCAGTCCAGACGAGGTGACCGAGTAACACAACCAACGACTAGGGTGTGGAGAAGGTTTATACATATGAATGGGGTTAATTGGCTAATGTCTACTTGCAATATGCTGGCAACACAACAAGCTCTTTAAGTGTTCTGTATCATTATTATTTGCACTCGCTCACTAGTCATTATTGCTGGATCTAACACAAGTCCTGACAGCCTTTAGAGGGCTGCATTATACTCTCACTTTCCTTCAGAAGGTCACTCTGTAACTTCCTCCCCCCTCCCCATAATTGTCTCTGTTTTCTCAAGGAGGCCGCCCTGCGGTGGTGCTGGTAGCTGGTGAAGCTGTGCTTGCAACATGGGACGCAATCTGTTTACTCAGCATCAAGTTGACTAATTCCTAATGCAAGGGCTCTACTGAGCATGGCGCAGGGCCTCAGCGTCCATAAATAGCACTGCTTAAATATAACTTGCATATGAAGGATTTGATTTTGATTAGGGGGTTGGAGAGGGAAGAAGAAGGATAAAATTTAGACAGGAGATGGAGGGGGGAAAGCCAGGCTTTGTCATTCAGCATCTTTGAGTTTGAGATAGTTGGAAGGGAGGCACAGCTTGCTTCGATTTAGGAACTGGGTGTGTCACTGAAAACAGGACAAACAGTTTGGTCTTCATGGGATTTGTAGACACTGACAACACAATACCACAAAAATCTGAGATCGGAAGAGGCTTGGTCTCGCTATATATTGCTGTATATTTTCGTAGATGTGCTTTGCAGACCAGCGAGAGATTGTTTTGAGCCAAGACATAGACTGGCTGCATATGTGTTCCAGTCATGACAAAGAAGCAAAGTTTCTAGATATTCTAAATGACTATTCCCTAGACCAGTTGGTCATGGAACCGACCAGAGGGACGGCAACCCTGGACTTAATCCTCAGTGGGGACCGGGACCTGGTGCGAGATGTAAGTGTTGTTGAACCAATTGGGAGCAGTGACCACAGTGCTATTAAATTAAACATACATGTAAATGGCCAATTGCCAAGAAAATCCAACACGGTCACATTTGACTTCAAAAGAGGAAACTTCACAAAAATGAGGGGATTGGTAAAAAGAAAGCTGAAAAACAAAGTCCAGAGGGTCACATCACTCGAAAATGCTGGGAAGTTGTTTAAAAACACTATATTAGAAGCTCAACTGGAGTGCGTACCACAGATCAGAAAAGGTACCGCCAGGGCCAAGAAGATGCCAGCATGGTTAACGAGCAAAGTCAAGGAAGCTCTTAGAGGCAAAAAGTCTTCCTTCAGAAAATGGAAGTCTTGTCCGAATGAAGAAAATAAAAAAGAACCCAAACTCTGGCAAAAGAAATGCAAGAAGACAATAAGGGATGCTAAAAAAGAATTTGAGGAGCACATTGCTAAGAACATAAAAACCAACAACAAAAAATTCTATAAATACATTCAAAGCAGGAGACCATCTAGGGAGACGATTGGACCCTTGGATGATAAGGGAGTCAAAGGTGTACTAAAGAACGATAAGGAGACTGCAGAGAAGCTAAATGAATTCTTTGCATCTGTCTTCACAGTGGAAGATATAGGGCAGAGCCCTGAACCTGAACTAACATTTGCAGGAAGGGATTCTGAGGAACTGAGACAAATAGTGGTAACGAGAGAGGAAGTTCTAAGCTTAATGGACAATATAAAAACTGACAAATCACCGGGCCCGGATGGCATCCACCCGAGAGTTCTCAAAGAACTTAAAGGTGAAATTGCTGATCTGCTAACTAAAATATGTAACTTGTCCCTTGGGTCCTCCTCCGTGCCTGAGGACTGGAAAGTGGCAAATGTAACGCCAATCTTCAAAAAGGGATCCAGAGGAGATCCCGGAAATTACAGGCCAGTTAGTTTAACTTCTGTCCCTGGAAAAC
Organism: Rhineura floridana; assembly: GCF_030035675.1. Classification (NCBI taxonomy): domain Eukaryota; kingdom Metazoa; phylum Chordata; class Lepidosauria; order Squamata; family Rhineuridae; genus Rhineura; species Rhineura floridana. Next base: position 305,088,956 of record NC_084480.1, on the reverse strand, counting down.
TGGTCGAAAGTATTATTAAAACTAGATTAACTAAGCACATAGAAGAACAAGCCTTGCTGAAGCAGAGCCAGCATGGCTTCTGCAAGGGAAAGTCCTGTCTCAGTAACCTATTAGAATTCTTTGAGAGTGTCAACAAGCATATAGATAGAGGTGATCCAGTGGACATAGTGTACTTAGACTTTGAAAAAGCGTTTGACAAGGTACCTCACCAAAGGCTTCTGAGGAAGCTTAGCAGTCATGGAATAAGAGGAGAGGTCCTCTTGTGGATAAGGAATTGGTTAAGAAGCAGAAAGCAGAGAGTAGGAATAAACGGACAGTTCTCCCAATGGAGGGCTGTAGAAAGTGGAGTCCCTCAAGGATCGGTATTGGGACCTGTACTTTTCAACTTGTTCATTAATGACCTAGAATTAGGAGTGAGCAGTGAAGTGGCCAGTTTTGCTGATGACACTAAATTGTTCAGGGTTGTTAAAACATAAAGGGATTGCGAAGAGCTCCAAAAAGACCTCTCCAAACTGAGTGAATGGGCAGAAAAATGGCAAATGCAATTCAATATAAACAAGTGTAAAATTATGCATATTGGAGCAAAAAATCTGAATTTCACATATACGCTCATGGGGTCTGAACTGTCGGTGACCGACCAGGAGAGAGACCTCGGGGTTGTAGTGGACAGCACGATGAAAATGTCGACCCAGTGTGCGGCAGCTGTGAAAAAGGCAAATTCCATGCTAGCGATAATTAGGAAAGGTATTGAAAATAAAACAGCCGATATCATAATGCCGTTGTATAAATCTATGGTGCGGCCGCATTTGGAATACTGTGTACAGTTCTGGTCGCCTCATCTCAAAAAGGATATTCTAGAGTTGGAAAAGGTTCAGAAGAGGGCAACCAGAATGATCAAGGGGATGGAGCGACTCCCTTACGAGGAAAGGTTGCAGCATTTGGGGCTTTTTAGTTTAGAGAAAAGGCGGGTCAGAGGAGACATGATAGAAGTGTATAAAATTATGCATGGCATTGAGAAAGTGGATAGAGAAAAGTTCTTCTCCCTCTCTCATAATACTAGAACTCGTGGACATTCAAAGAAGCTGAATGTTGGAAGATTCAAGACAGACAAAAGGAAGTACTTCTTTACTCAGCGCATAGTTAAACTATGGAATTTGCTCCCACAAGATGCAGTAATGGCCACCAGCTTGGATGGCTTTAAAAGAAGATTAGACAAATTCATGGAGGACAGGGCTATCAATGGCTACTAGCCATGATGGCTGTGCTCTGCCACCCTAGTCAGAGGCAGCATGCTTCTGAAAACCAGTTGCCGGAAGCCTCAGGAGGGGAGAGTGTTCTTGCACTCGGGTCCTGCTTGCGGGCTTCCCCCAGGCACCTGGTTGGCCACTGTGAGAACAGGATGCTGGACTAGATGGGCCACTGGCCTGATCCAGCAGGCTCTTCTTATGTTCTTATGTTCTTATGTTCTACTGTGAGTCCTAGTGAGCCTTTTCTGTTTGTTTCAGACTCATCCCAGTAGCGGCTGTAAAAGAAACTTGTGCAAAGTGACACTGTTTCGATCGCACACTGAAACTCAGTGGGGTTTAAATGTCCTGAACTGCACTCAGGATTGCAGCTGTGGCATGAGTTGCTTTGGTATCACACAGGGTTTTCATCCATTTGCAAGCCAGCTGGAAAGGAGAACAAATAACCAACATTTATTATTGATATTGTGCTTTTCCTGAGCACTCAAAGTACTTTGCTTATATTATTAAATCAGGAATCCTTGCATCAGGCCTGCAAAGTAGGCCAGTGGAGGTACTCACAAATCACAGATGGAGGAGGGCGACAGCCAATAGGGTTGCCAGGCTCAGGGCCTGATCCTGATCCTGTATCTTTAGGAGAAGAGAAAGTCAGCCAAGTGCAGGTGTTCGTGCAACATTGTAATGGGAAAAACCACAAGGTGGAATTCTCCCTTCCCCCTGCACAGCTTTTAAAGATACAGAAGACCTCTTGGAGGCTGGGCCTGGCAACCAAGAAGTCTTCTGTATCTTTAAAAGTTGTGCAAGGGGAAGGGAGAATTCCACCTTGTGGTTTTTCCCATTGCAGTGTTGCAAGAACACCTGCACTTGGCTGACTTTCTCTTCTCCTAAAGATACAGGATCAGTCTCAGGCCATGAACCTGGCAACCCTAACAGCCAAGTGATAGTAGCTTGGCCCATGGAGCAAAGAGCAGCTTCTTGGTGGATGGAGGGTGGGAGTATTTAGACCAAGAAAAGGTCTAAGTGGAAAAGGAGTGAACACTTCCCCCGGGACTTCACAGCACTAGTTCCCTGATCAAATTTGGCCATGTTGTGATTGCTCTGGGGGGGAAGGAAATCTGATCAAGGATCTCTTAGCATCTTGACTAGTGAGGCATGTCACTGTCTTCCAGCTTCAGCCTTCCCCCCTCCTCCCCTCCATGTTTGTAGAATGATTTGAATAAATGCTTATCTGTCAGGTATGCTTTTACTTGGATTCCTGTATTGAGCAGCAGACTGGATGGCCTTATAGGCCCCTTCAACTCTACTGTTCTATAATTCTGTGATTCTATAAGCTTAATGGTTATTTAGTATGGGTGTGCAACTTCTTTGTGTTGGGGCCAGATAATAAATTGGGGTTTTTCACGGTGATTTTGCCCCTCCCCAAGTCAAACTGCCACGTCAACAAAGCATTGTGAGTTGGATCAGGTTCCCCAGAAAGAGCCATGTCACACTGTTTTTCGGTACTCTTTACTTTTCTGTCCACCATATCTCTTTGTTTTCTAGATCTCTACATTTCTCTGTTCCAGATTCATGGGTTATTGCCAAAAGTGAGGCTTGCTAAATGTTAAAGCTAAAAGCTTCATTTATCTTTTTAAAAAAAAAATCTCCACTACTTTGGTTGAAAAAAAACTCCCCTCTAAAGCTCTTCAGTGCTTTGCAGGGAGTATTATTGAACCCGTGTGCAGCAGCTGTGAAAAAGGCAAATTTCATCCTAGGGATCATTAGGAAAGGTTATTGAAAATAAAACTGCCAATATCATAATTCCATTATACAAATCTATGGGGCGACCGCATTTGGGATACTGTGTGCAATTCTGGTCACCTCACCTGAAAAAGGATATTATAGAGTTGGAAAAGGTTCAAAAAAGGTAACCAAGGGGATGATCAAGGGGATGGAGCAATTCCCCTGTGAGGAAAGGTTGCAGCATTTGCGGCTTTTGGTTTAGAGAAAAGGTGAGTCAGAGGCGACATGATAAAAGTATATAAAATTATGCATGGCAGGGAGAAAGTGAAGAGAGAAACGTTTTTCTCCCTCTCCGATAACACTAGAACTCATGGGTATCCAATTAAGCCGAATGCCTGAAGATTCAGGACAGACAAAAGAAAGCACTTCGTCACACAGTGCATAGTTAAACTGTGGAATTTGCTCCCAGAGGATGATGGCCACCAACTTGGATGGCTTTAAAAGAGGATTAGACAGATTCATGGAGCATAATGCTATCAAAGGCTATAAGCCACGATGGCTATGCTCTGCCTCCACAGTTGGAGACAGTATGCTTCCAAATACTAGTTGCTGGAAACTGTGAGGTGGTGGTGGTGGAGTGCTCTTGTGCTCAGGTTCTGCTTGTGGGCTTCCCATGGGGATCTGGTTGACCACTGTGAGAACAGATTCTGGACTAGATGGGCCACTGGCCTGATCCAGCAGGGCTCTTCTTGTGTTCTTATTAGGAACAGCCTCACTTTGTAATGTCTATGGGATGATGTCCCCTCCCAACACAAACAAGCACTGGTAAAACTAAGAAGTCCACTACAAAGCTCCTCATAAAGATTTTTTAAATGTACAAGCATGAATATATACCGTTCAACCACCTCTTAATTATTTCAAGGTAAGAAAGAGCGAGGGAATCCCTCCCTACCTGAAAATATGAAGCTAATATGGAGTTTTGGAGTTTTAGTTGGCCTAACAAAGGTATTGTCCTAATATGAATTATGGAGGAAAGTGAATCCCTTTTACTTCCCTCACAAAGCCCCTGGACCTGCAGTCTGAATCCATGCTGAACGTGTTCTTGGTGCCTGCAAATTTGATCTGCTTGTGCCAAAAGGTAAAAAAGCATCAAGGCACCTCACAAATTATGTGGGCATGTGTATTGTGTTGTAGTGGTTATAGTGTTGGACTAGAACATGGGAGACCAAGGTTCCAATGCCCACTCAGCCTTGAAGCTTTCTGGGTGTGTCTCAGCTTACCTCACAGGGTTGTTTTGAGGATAAAAATGGAGAGGGAGGAGGTCTATGTACACCACCTTGAGCTCCTTGGAGGAAAGGTGGGATATAAATGTAACAACAACAACAACAACAACAACAACAATAAGATAGATAGATAGATAGATAGATAGATAGATAGATAGATAGATAGATAGATAGATAGATAGATAGATAGATAGATAGATAGATAGATAGATAGATAGATAGATATTTCTACAGGGAATCCTTTGGAACATAGATTGCAGAATATGATAAACTTCACAGGAAAGGGAGATTGCATTTTGATAGTCCAACTTCCTCATTCCGTCCCTTTCCTTCATGCCTAGACGATGAATGCCATGATGTCTACTGGTTACACCCATGGGTAAAAGTGATTTACAGAAGGGTTGGAGGCTAGATTCTCGGAGGTAGACGCTAATTGCATTCCTAGGTGAAGTCAATGGGAGGAAGAGGAGCTCAGCATCTTTGGAAACAGGAGCCACTCTAGGACTATCTTGTGAGAAACTGTCTTTCTCAAACACTACTTTGGACCATTGCCAGGAACTAATTGGCTTAATGAAGCTGGAGGGATGAACTGGTTGAGTCAGACGGTCTCATGTAACATGCTCTAGACTGAGGCCTTTTTGTTCCAGAGGAAGCCAGTTGACAGTGAGCAGCCGTTAAGTGTGGAGTAGAATTGCAGAAGCCTGATAAGACAGGAAGTGTACAGGCTTCAAAAGTGTAATGAGCTGCCAGCAAGCCTGCCTTGATCGTATTTCTTCCTTTTTTTCGCGGGCACGTGTGTGCCTTGGCTCCCCTCCAAAGAGCTGCCCAGATTGGGATTCTTAGGGTTAGGTTGTCAGGGCAGCCCTGTGAGGTGAGCAGGAGCAGCTGGCAGGGAAGGCCGGCCATGTCCTCTGGTGAGTGGCATAGCTGCCACCATCTGGGAGGGGGAGAGGCAAAGTAGTGGTGAGGCCAGCGCTTTGGGAGTGCTAGATGGGCTCCGTCAGTGGGCCCACGCCACGCCAGCCACCCCACCACCTTGCCCCTCCCAGAAAGCTGGACTTGCAGCACCACCCTCACCTGCTGGCAGTGGTGTGGTGGAAATTCAGAAGTGCAGGGTCCTTTCATGATTGTCACAGTAGCACCCCTCCCCCCCTTTGTGCTGCTGGGTTGAGAATGAGATCCTTGTTAATGCCTTCTCCCACAACAACAGATGTCCCTGCATGAAAGGGGAGTGTGTTGTGCTACTGAGAAGAGTCTTCTCAGTGGCTGATTCATCTCCTTTCACTCTCATTGGCTCCAATCAGCAGAAAAGGTCAAGGAAGCATGTGTGGCTAACACACTCCCCTTTCATGCTGATTGGTTCATAGGATACTGGAGATATAGTGACCCTGTTCCCCCAAAATGTAAGGGGTTTAAGACCTCCTGAGACCCGAGACGACTGCACCCTTGTCTGCTGGCCACTCCTAGAGATATGGGTGTTGAGAGTTGTTAGGGAACCCCTATTCCCTCAAAGCTACAGTTCTCAGAGTGGTTTAACAATCAGTCCCTTCTTTCCAGGAAACTCTTGGAATTGTACCTCTGTGAGGGGAATAGGAGTCTCTACTAACAACTCCCAGCACCCTTAACAAACTACAATTCCCAGGATTCTTTGCGAGAAGCCATGACTGTTTAAAGTGGCATCATGGCGCCAGTGGAGGCTGGTGACTCATGTCAGTGGGGCAGTAGAATCCACTCCAGGTTTCCCCCAAAGTTGTTCAAGATGCTGAAACCTATTCCCCAAATAGGTAGGGCTATCTGGCAGGCCAACCTTCAAGGCCTGATGGGCCTAATCAGGCCCACAGGCCAGAGGTGCTCACCACTGATATATAGTATAAATTATATACCAACAACAATAAAAGCTGTTAAATTAAACACTTATTTGCTGACATTTAAACCTCACTATTCCTATACAGTGCTCAGGGCAATGTGTATGGTTCCTTCCCACCCCCCAACAGTGTATCTTCACAAGAGCCCTGTGAGGTAGGCAATGTTGAGAGATGGTGACTGCCCCAAGGTCACTTAGATTCATGTCCTGAGTAGGGATTTTAAGTTTGTTCTCCTCAGACATAGTATGATATGCTAACCACTAGATCCCACTGCCTCTCACCAGATAATTAATATCCATCTCTGCATCAAAGTTCCCAACCCAAATTAATGTGCCAATTATAGGACCAAAGATTTAGAAAAAGACCCATGGAATATTTAGTTTAACCTCATGCTACAAGGTGAGACCATCAAAATCAGGACTGGTTCTCAGTTTCACTTTCGTCTTAATTTTAATTTTATTCCCAGTCTGTGTAAACACTTGTTCAAAGGATTCCATCACACCTCAGTGGCACCCAAGAAATGGAACCCAAGGCAGGAATATGCAGATGAGGGGGTGGAGCTATGGAGAGAAGGACTGGCTCAGTTCTCAGTAGCCTCCATCCCTAATGCACCTCTGGGTACATTATACAGATATAGATGTAGGGTCATATCCAACATGTCCAATGCATGACCTCCACTTGTGCAATGGGACGTTCTCTTCTTCTCCTCCTCTTTGCAGTCCCCTGATTGGTGGACCCATGGGAACAGATTTTTTGAGGTGCAAGGAGACTGCAGGGGGAAGGAGAGAGGAAAGGGAAATCTTTTTGCAGGAGCCTGAAATCCATGCACAGCACCCATGCCCTCCCCCAAATGAGGGCATTTTGTTCATTCCAAATAAAGAACACATATCATGGGTGTGGGGCATGCTATGAGCCTGGTTAATAATTCATCTGCAACAGCCACTTAATATGTACTTCCATATAAGCCCATTATCAGGTATTAGATTATTTTACAAGGGAGCATTGTTTAGTGAATGGCGATAACGGAAACAGAACTTCATGTTGTGATCTCCTGTGAAAGGTTTTTCTTGTAATGAACTGATGTCTGATCACAGCAGCTCCTATGCCACATCCTTTCCCACAAAGAGCTCTCAAATATTGCTCCCTTTCTGCAGTTGCAAAAGGATCTCTTGTTTGCTTTGACTTGCCTTTCGCTGTGGAAGCGACAGACTGATCTTTAAATAAAAGCAATTAATGTGATCCTGAAAAGAAAGAAAAGGAGAGAGAGCAAGAGAGAGTGAGAGCAGACTTTTTCATTTGTCCTCTAAGGTGGCAGAAAATGGCAGGAAGGAAAATCCCATCTTGTCATCCAATGTTGAAAAGGTATTTTGTAACAATATGGTGTTGCCACAAAGATTACCCTTTCTCTACTGTACAGTGTGAAAATATCTGCTATGATATTGACATGATAGGGTCCAAAATAAGTGGTTGCTATGAGGGAACCAATTCAGGGGTTCACCACCACACAAAACTAGATTGGCAGCTATTGAACAGGCAGGTTCAAAAATAATCCTGAATTTAGCAAGTGGACACTTAAAACAGTTGCCTGAAAGTTCAACAGGAGTTCAGCTGTAAGGCTCCTATTTATTCATTTATTTATCTTAAAGTAACCCTCATTGCTAAATCTGAAAAGGTTCAAATCCTGAGTAAAAATAAATAAATCTGTCAGCCAAATTCAAAATCTGTCAGCATCTAAACAAAGACGAAGACCTGCTCTTTAATCTCAGGAGCCATCACACAAAATTTGTTTACTATATCTTAACTTAAGAGGTGTCTAAATGCATAGCAAACACATAAAAGCTTTCCAAAATATATAGTTTTTTTTTAAAAAAAATGTTGTAAGTTGATAGGGGAGGCCTGGACACTTTTAATCAGTGAAGGCTGGTGATTCCGATGTCAGTGGGACAGTGAATCTGCTCCGGGCTTTATTCCGATCTGTCAAGGAGCTCTCCAAAGTGCTAAAATCCGGAGCGGATTAACTGCTACACTAACAATGGAGCCACCAGCCTCAACTGAATTTAATACTGATATACAAACAAGAGAGCACTTCTGTTGCAATACTTTTGCTGTAAAACACCCTCCTTGGGGAAGCTGCCGTAGCTTCATCCCTGCTCACTTTTCATCAGTTGGTGGAAGATGTGGCGTTTGAATGATGGTATAAACTGATTGTTACTTGGAATTTCTGTTACTGCTGTGGTTTTCATGTGTGCTGCTATTTTCTTTTCTGAGTTGATGTATGGACTTATGAAAAACACACTTTAAATCTTCAGGTGTGTGATTGCATTCCACAAAATGTAAAGTTTATAGAGTTGTTTGAGATGTTATATTTCTACAGCTCCCACCATTGCTGGGGCTGATGGGAGTTGGAATTAGGGTTGCCAGGTTCAGGGCCTGAGACTGATCCTGTATCTTTAGGAGAAGAGAAAGTCAGCCAAGTGCAGGTGTTCTCGCAACACTGTAATGGGAAAAACCACAACCACAACCTGGCAACCAAGAGGTCTTCTGTATCTTTAAAAGTTGTGCAGGGGGAAGGGAGAATTCCACCTTGTGGTTTTTCCCATTACAGAGTTGCAAGAACACCTGCACTTGGCTGACTTTCTCTTCTCCTAAAGATACAGGATCAGTTTCAGGCCCTGAGCCTGGCAACCCTAGCTGGAATACAGTAACATCTGGAGGGCCATAGGTTCCTTATCTCTATTATAAGGGCCGAAGGTTTTCTTTCTTTTTTGCACCAAAAAACAAAAAGATAGAAAGAAAAAAGAAAGAAAGAAAGAAAGAAAAGAAAAGAGGAAGGAAGTTGTGGTGTGGAATTCTGCATCCAAATACCAAACTGTGTGGTCAGAATACATTTAGCCCTATTTGAGATGCCCCCAGTCCTTCTATGCCTCCCACTTCTGGAACAGCCTTGGCAAAATGAAGATCCAGCTCACTGTGAATCATGGGTAGTTATGTAATCTAGTCCCAGAATGAGTTTCTAAAGGATTAAATGTTAACCACAAGGTAATTTAGTGGCATTTTTCTGTTCTTTCTCAGAGATATTGGGTAAGCCTCATATGAAAAGCACTAACCCAGAGGGCACAGCTGCAAGAACTTGATTTGGAGAAAGTATCAGTGCAATAAGCTCAATTAGATCCTGACAGATTACTCACTTTTGAAAAATCCTGTTGCATTATTCGCCTTTGAAAACCATTTACCTGCCATGTCTTTGAGAGGTGTCCTCTTGTCCTTGCCCATCATGGCTGATTCAAGCTAGACATGCGTGTATGTGAGAGAGGGGAGTATAGACCCGGTTGGTTCCAGGGCATGGTAAATATGTTGTTATGTGAGAGGATGGAACCTACCATTCCTTAAAGAGGCAATTGTGTGGTTGCTCCAACCTAGCTTGGACCCATAGGTTTATGACAAATACCATTCATTTGCAGATATCCCCTTGGTAGGCAAGGTGCTGTCAGAGTAGTGATGGCAACTCAGCTCAGCTCCAGGGACTCTTGGAGGAAACCAATTATCTGGACCCATTCCAGCAACTGATATTCAAATGCATGTTGCCTTCAACCATGGAGGAAGAACATTGCTATCCTGGCTGGTAGCCACTGATAGCCTTAACTGCCATGAATTTGTCTAATCCTCTTTTAAGGCCGTCTAAGTTGGTGGTCATCACTGCCTCTTGTACAAGCAGATTCCATAGTTTAAGTATGTGCTATGTGAATAAGTACTTTTTTTTTGTATCTTCTGAATCTTCCAACATTCAGCTTCATTGGATGCCCACGAGTTCTAGTATTGTGAGAGAGGAACTTTTCTCTATCCATTTTCTCCACGCCATGCATAATTTTATACACTTCTATCATGTCACTTATTATTCACCTTGCTTCTAAACTAATGATGTCAGGCATGGGACAGGTAAACCTGGAGGAGGGGAAAACTGAAAAGGATGCATTGGGTGCACATTACGTGCATTCCTGATTTTTCCTTTCCAGCAACTGGTACAATTCAGCACTTTTTGAATGTGAGACCTTTTTCTATCACCCTGTGGTGACAAGAAAAGGCGTCAAATTCAAAAGGTGCTAAATTTACAGCTGGAAAGGAAGACTCACCTGATCTCATGTAATGTCAGGAGATTGGCAGGTGGGCCCCTATGTCCACCTGTGAAAGTTGCCTGCAGGGGGTAAGGGAGCACTGAACTGAATTTCAAATAAACTGTCTAATATATTCTGTAACAAATATTAAATTTGTCTTCCCTTTCTTTAATTCTTCCTCCCTTTTCAATTCTGGATAGTAAAACACAGGGATTTTAATATGGGGTGAGTATTCAGTTTTCCATTAACACTTTAAACATTCACCAACAAGACTTAAGATTTTATGGCAGACGTGGGGAACCTCCAGCCCCTGAGCCAAATCTGGCCTGTTTCCCCTAAACCATGCACACCTACATGTGAAATCAGGTGTGGAGCAGTTAGAGATGTGGCTGGGTTGGCTGCATGACAGAGATCCTCATGGGGAACTCAGTCGTGCAGCTGATCCCTTCAGAAAGCAGGACTGAAGTCACTGTCCATCAGAGGCAGTGAATGCAACCCTGCTGGATCGACTGAGTGACCATGTTCCCCATGAACCAGCTATCTGCATGATCGAGGTCCCTGTGGACCATTTGGCTTTCTGGCACCTGGAAAGTGCATGCAAGGGACTTTGACAGGTGGGTGGGACAACCCACCTGTCCATTGTCTGATGATAGACAGGTGGATTGTCCCCTCTTATCTGTCAAAGTTGGCCCATGGGAGTGGGAACAGATAACTATCTGCCCCCAAAATGTTCCCTACCCCTTTTATGGGATCATCTGCCAAAACTGTAGAGCAATCCTATGCATGTCTGCTCAGAAGTAAATCCCACTGAATTCAATGGGATTCACTCCAAGATTAAGGTATGTAGGATTGCAGCCTTAAGCCTTTTGAATTCCTACTGATTACATTGTGAAAGTTAAGCACATGTTTAAACCTCTCCTACTGGGATTGAAAAACAGCATTTAACATTGAATGGATTGTACCCCATGTGTTTATAGCCTTTACAGCCTTTTCATAGCCACTTTTCATTTAAGTTGCCCTTAAAGTCAAATTTCAAAACTGAAATTTGAAAATGTTGGTAATTCTAGAAAGTCACATTTTAATGGGGATACATTTTGCTAATTTTTTTGAGTTTGTGCAAAAATGTGAGTTTAGCTCTGCAATAGGGATTTGTACAAAAGGTTAGATGCTGTAACTGATAGCTTGCATGGCAATGTTGTTGTCTGGCTGGTGCTAATGATGCTAGCATTTGTATACTGTCAATGATCAACACAGAAATCATTTTTATCATATTTTATCCTATGCTGTACACCGCCCTGAGAGCCTTCGGGCTGTGGGCAGTATATAAATTGAACAAAATAAATAAATAAATAAACACTCGCTGGTGGGTGTCAATGCTGGAAGCACCCTTATTCAGTTTATGTATTTCTAGGGTTGGATGAAGCTGTCAGTTTCTGTTTTTCTCACTTTCTCATCTTCTCAGTTCAGTTTGCCCATGTCCCCATCATTTTGTGATCTTTTAAAAAGAAGTCTGCATGAACATTCATACCTATTTTCATGCTTGTTCCTCTTAACAAATGCATTTTTGCAAGCAATTTTGCCTACTAAAATGCATTTTGTACACTTTTTTCACTAATATACACACTTTTGTATGTAGTTTTCCTAATACGCCCATTTTTGAATGATTTTTTTTATGGTTGGAGAATTGCATCGCAAAATTTTGAAAAATGCAAATTTCAAAGAATAGCAGCCTTGCAGTTCACATATTTGTTCTCGAAGTGTGAATTCGGTAGGTCTGCAATAAAATGCAAAACAACCAAATTCCCTTCCCCCAACCCTATGTATGTCTGAATTTGAGATCAGAGCCTGCCTTTGCTTTCTTTTTGTTGGCCTTTGAGAAACGGAGAGAGCGAGAAAATGTTGCATTCTCACACTCTGTACAGTTGTAGATAAGTTTAGTAGTGAGCTTGCTGTGAAAGGATACTAACTGCAATGTTGGACCTACATATAGCCTTCATGCCTGGATTGGGTTCATGAGAAAACTGTTCTTGTTTTCAGCAGAAGCTGGATTTGCCCAGAGCAAATCCAGTTAGTCCTTGTCACAATCCTAAAGCGACCATGTCCTTCCTTTTCATAGTAGGGCTGTGTACAACACTGATTGGTTGGCCCTTATGTCAATCACAAAACCAATAAGTCTGCTGAAAACACGGGCTGCTTTGATGCAGCCAACACATGCAGCAGGCCTGAGGCCAATTCCACGGCATGAAGTATTCCTATAAACTCAGGGGATGGTGGCAATGCTTGTTACTGCTGGAGATATTTATTGCATAAGAAGAAGAGCAGGTGTAGGACTGGGGTTCATAGAAGGCAACATTCAATTCCAGGAATTGCCATAGAATTATTTCCTTTCTTTATGCAATTCCCTTGTAAACTTACTTCCCCTAGCTATAAAGAAAGGATAATAAATTTTTATCATCTTACGGGGGTGGAATGAAGGTACACTCATTATGTTCCTGAGAGAACAAGGATTTCTTTTTGTGTGTGCTGACTTTCTCTTTGTCTCGCTATCACAGGCGTGGGGAATCTTTGGGCCTCCAGATGTTTGGTGAACTTCATCTCCCATTGTCCCAGGCCATTGGCCAGAGCTTGGAAAAGTTACTTTTTTGAACTACAACTCCCATCAGCCCGATCCAGTGGCCATGCTGGCTGGGGCTGATGGGAGTTGTAGTTCAAAAAAGTAACTTTTCCAAGCTCTGCCATTGGCCATGTTTGCCGAAGCTGATGGAAGTTGTAGTTCAGCAACAGCCGGAGGGCCAAAGGTTCCCCACCCCTGATCTATCATCTTCATGTATAATTTTATTAATGTCTTTTCTAAATATAAGGGAAATAAAGGAGGCAATCCCACTCTTTATCCTTCTTCACTACAAAGAATCTTAATGGGGTATCTGATGAGAGAGTGTCGAAAGAAGGGCCCGTCGTGACTACAAGCACACTCTGTTCCAGTATTTGACTTCTGGTGCGTGTGTGTGGCTGTATAAGGAACAGGAGGTGAGGGTTACACCCTGGCCTTAGCGATGTGGTTTAAGGTCCACTTTCCATTCCGTCAGGCTACAGCAGAGGGAGGAAGGGAAGAGGTGCAAGCCCACCACCAGCTCCACTGACACTGTCTACACATCATACATTTAATGCACATTTAAAGCATATGACTTCCCCTAAAGAATCCTGGGAACTGTAGCTTACCCCTCACAGAGTTACAATTCCCAGCACCCTTAACAAACTACAGGTCCCAGGATTCTTGGTGGGGAAAGTCATGTGCTTTAAATGTATGGGTTGTATGCAGCCTGAGAACCCAGGGTCCCATCGACTGTCACCTGGTAGCCACCATTTACAGCAGAGGGAGGAAAGGAAGGGATGCAGAGCCACACCAGCTGAGTGCAGCTGACAGACCAGCAACCTCTGGCTCCTCTTCTTCTTCAACAGTATCCATCTCAGCTGGTCATTAGAAGAACCAGTAACCAAGAACTGGTTCTTGAGTTTGCTTATTTCCTCCTCCCTCCTAATCCATTTGTGTTATGTGTTTTAGATTATTCAGCCTGAGGGCAGGGATTGCCTTTTTTAAAAATTGATGTCACTCACTCTGGCAGCCCTTATTGACTGGCAAAGGTAGTGAAAATTTATTTAAATAAATAAAAGTAAGAAGTCCAGGGTCCCATTCAGCAGAATGAGCGGACAGCTCCTTGAAAATTTGGACTAAAACCTGGAGCGTATTCCACTGCCCCACTGACATGGAGCCACCAGCTGCCACTGCTTGAGAGCCAGTGGTGTGGCCGTTAGAATGCCAGAATAGGGTGATGGCAGAGGAGGGGAGGGCAAATTCGTCCATTTCAGTTTCTCTCAGTTTCTCATTTTTCCCAGTCTTACATTCAGTTTTTTACATTTCTGCATACATTTGCAGTTTAAAAAGTCCTAATGGTGATTTCTCCTAATATGCACATTTTTGTGTGCAATTTTGCCAGATATAATTCCTTGTTGCATGCTATTGTCACTAAATTGGGGGAACTAGGAATGGGTGAAATCTGTCAGTTTCCATTTCTCTGTTTCTCCTTTTTAAGTTTAGTCCTCCACATTTGCATATCAGTTTGCTTTTAAAAAAAGTCCTCATGAATATTCAGCAGCATTTTAGTGATAATTTCTCCTAATATACAGATGTTTGCATGCATTTTTGCCTAACATGCACATTTTTACAAAGCAATTTCCCTTAATATAATGCATTATTCTATGCTATTGTCACAAATATATGCATTTTTATGCTCAATTTCCCCATGTATATTCATTTTTGTACATGTTATATGGCTGGAGAACTGCATTATAACATTTAGAGAATTATGAAGGATGGCTGTGTTTTGGTTTGTGTATTGTTTTGGAAATTGTGGATTTGGTAGATTTGCCTGTCAGTGAGAATTGAATCAAATTTCCCGTTGATCCTTACTGGGAACAAGTAACAGGGCATGTGCTCCCAGCTCAGTATTTCTTTTCCATCCTCTCCTCATGTACCAAACTTCACCAAAGATCTCCTGGCTTTTTAAACCACAGTTATGCATAATATCTGGATTGGACAACTGGTGTAAAAGATGGTTTAAGAAGCAGGATATCAAGCCAGGAACATTAAATTTGTACACACCTGCTAAGCAAGTGAAATCTAACCTACCTCACAGGGTTATTGTGAGGATGAAATGAAGGGGACCTTGTTTGGTACCCTGAGCTCCCTGGAGAAATGGCATGATTAATATGTAAATTATCATCATTCTACATAAGATTGCTGGATAATCATGCTTGGTCTTCTCCACCTGCAGAAGGCAAGAGTCCCTATGAAATGCCAACTCAGTGATGTTGGCCTTTGAGCAACCCGAGTCACCAAATGACAGGTGCACCTAAATCACACTGAAGTGAATAACACTAAGACGCAAGGTTCAGTGCTTGATAGGACCTGACTGCAATCCAGGAACAGTTGGGGTGCAACCAGGTCCTATTAAGCACTGAACCTTACACCGTAGTGTAACTCACTTTGATGAGATTATTTATTTATTTATTTATTTATTTATTATTTGATTTGTATCTCGCCCTTCCTCCTAGCAGGATTCCATTCATTTCAACCCCAACTTTTGCTGGATTGCACCCAGAGAGAGGGTATTCATTCAAACACTTCCTGAATTAATGGGTTTCCCTCCTGCTCAAGGTCAGGTTTATAGTCACCAAGATTTCTTTCTAAAGGAAACACTTTGTTCATTCTACTGTGGCAGAGATAAGCACACAGATATAAAGACAGGAACATGCTGGCATAGAACAAAGCAAGATTGGGGTTTCTGTGCATCTGTTTCAGATATTTTACCTCCCCCCATCTCCCACACCCAATAGCAGATGCACCCATAACTCTTTTTCTGTCCTCAAATTTGAGCCACTTTCCCCTTTTACAAAAATTCTTGATGGCTTTTCTTCGGAGCGATGTTGGGACTTGTGCGGAGGGAGTTTTATCTTCTGCAGGAACATTCATCTCTTTTCAATGTGTGTGCGTGGGTGGGGAGGCCATAAATTACAGGCTCCAAACTTAAGCTCAGGTAATGGGAGGGACTGTTTTAAATATGATTAGCAAATGCCTTTCCTGAGTGGAGCTTAATTCCGAAGAACAACGCTTCGATGAAAGAATCCCAACATTCATAATAGGACTATGCCTTTATTTAGCCCAACCAAAATGTCACAAAATGCTTGGCTTGATCAGGATATTGACCTATGATGGTTTTTGGATTTTTTTTTTCTTTATAAGCCAACATGGTCACCTTTGCTTTCGGTTGAGGAAGCTTGTTTCCTTACAGAATCTTGAAAAGCTGAGAAACAGGAGGAAATTGGTTGCATTCTTATGAGCAAAAACTGGGATCCTAAAGGCACTTGCGTGCAAATAAATTCCTCTGAAATCGAAGGGATTTATAGTGACAAGTAAATGTGATTAAACTCTGGGTACAAAAATGATAATGATGAGCATGCACGACCCCTCTCCCCATCCTAGTTTTCTGTATTCTTGGCTTGTGGCTTCACAGCTGAGGGTCATGGGACAAAAGGCAGGTGACACCTGTGGGACAGCTCACTGAAGGGCGGTGCCTGTTCAGGACTGTGCACAGGGCTGTAACCAGGTAGAAGGAGCACTGGGTTCCTAACTAGAGCTCCTCAACACATCTCAGCTTAAAAAAATGAATTAAGGCTACAATCCAACCCTCCCACCTGCTGCTCTGGAGGGGGGAGTTTAGATGGGGTGGAGTGGAGCTCTCCCTCCACCCAGAGCCAGCCACCCCCACAAAGAGTGACACTGGTCACAAAGGGAGCACAAAGCTCCCTGTTCTGTCCATCAGAAGTGAAGGCAGGTGGAAGCACTGCTGTTGCAATTCTCACTGGTGGTAGTTCACAGAAAGTCCCAAAAAAGGGCATCCTAGGGCATGGAGAGGTAGGGGCTGAAAGAGGCCATAATCCACTGGATCCTAAGATAGCCCCACTGCCATCACTTGATGGCATGGGCTGTCCATTACAATAGATACGGGCTGTGTAATGGGGAACAGGAATTTGCCCCAGCTGCAGAATCAGTGGTGGCTAGGGATTGGATCTGCTTGGTGCTGGTTTGATTACGTTCTGTCAAACTGTCAGGTGGTTCCATTTCATGTTGGTTTGTTTTCCACTATCTTCTGCTTTTACCATTCCGGTAATGTAAGTTTCACATTAGCAAAGCAAAGACCCACACTGGTCAGTTTCTTGTTAGCAAAGCAAGGATATAGGTTGGCCAATTTCATGTTAGCAAAAATCCAAGGCTGGGAAAAGTTGCAGAAGCTTGCAGCATTCAGGATCAGCCCACAAAGACAGTGAATGTGGGAACTATTGGGAAGTCTGGTGCCAAGTGCGATTTTAGTGAAATTCTTGCCCATGGGCGGTTATGCTACTGTCCAGCTGGAGTGGGGTGCTTTGTAAACCTTGTGTGTGTGTGTGTGTGTGTGTGTGTGCACATGCACACACATACATATACACATACACATAATTTTAGTCAACCACTTAGTAAAAAATAAGCCTTCTCCTTAGAAGAAAAGTTTTTCCAAGTCTCCTTGTTCCTGTAATTGGTTAAGAAAAAAACAAGACAGGTAGCTGCCTGCTACATATTAAGCAAACAACTATTGTGATCTCTGCAGGGCTTTGGATATCTCTGATCCTCTGCTATCATTTTCACAGCACCACCACACCACTGGTAGTATTGCTCTCTATTGTGTTTTCCTTAAATAAATTATAAAAGTAATCAGTCAATGTGCAGGTGTGTAATTTGTAAAAAAAACATCGTTGAGAAGCCAAAGTTGCACTTATTCAAACAGGTGACTTACGCTGAGTCAAACACCAAAGTTGGAACCTGTTTGTAAATGTGATCTTACTGTAGTCCAGGAGCTGAACTTTATCACCGGCTTTTTTTTTTTTTATTTCTGTGATAAATTGTATAACTGTCAGTTATTATAACTGCCTTGGCAATTTGATCATGCGATAGCAAATATGTGAATTCTTTGTATTCCAGTGACACTTTGGCCTTTTTTTTCTTATTCAGAAGGAAAGTGAAAGTTTTATAAATTGATTAATCTCTCTCTCTCTCTCTCTCTCTCTCTCTCTCGTAAATCAATGACCCCTCCCTACCCACACCTTACAAACACCTGGCCTAGAAAAAGAGGGTTAGGAGGGAGTTCAACGAGAGAGTGGGGGTCAGTTTTCAAATGCGTAACAGGAAATGAAGGGCCAAATGACAGACAAATGTGATTAGAATGTGCCACCAGCCACAGGGACTATGTATGATCAGGACTGTTGTGCTGTGGGGGCCAACGAATAGAGGATCTTAGGAAGTTGCCTTAACACCAATCAAACCATTGGTCCATCTAGCTCAGTACTGTTTACACTGACTGGCAACGACTCTGCAGGTTTGCAGGCAAGAGTCTCTCCCAGCCCTACCTGGAGATGCTGGAGATTGAACTTGGGACCTTCTGCATGCAGGGCAGATGCTCTACCACTGAGCTATACTTTCCTCTTGCACTATTCTTCTGTTGATAATCTCCCTCCTGCCCATACATAAAGGTGCCACTTTTAGCTCATAGCACCTCTGAATGCATGTAGCAGTTCTGGGGGAAGGATTTTTGGTCAGAAAATGGCATGAGGCAAAGGGTTAATGCCTCTCCGCATGGTCCTGATCTGAATCAGCCCCTCTCCATAGCTGTGCTTTGCTAATAAAAAACAGTGATACGTTTTAATAACATTGTTAATTAGCATGCTTGACATAGCATGTAGTTTGACTTAAACAGGTTCACAGACAGCAAAAAAGGAATAGAGACAAATTACATTTTCTGTGTTGCTGGCTGCCCTTCCCAATTCAGCTAATTCAAAGGTAGGATAGGGAGCTTTTTTCTGTTTGAATTGGCTTCATTATGGCATTATGAAAGGCCTATGATATTAACTATATGATTCCTGATAGGTTGGCATCAGCAGCCAGCAAAAAGAAGATCCAGGCTTTAAAAAAAAAACCATTGGAGCTGTTGAGAGGGGCAGCAATCAGACACAAACAACACAGAGCAAGGTAAACTGGAAGAAGGTTCACAGGGCATTTCATGTCCCATCAATTCATGTATTATGTCTGATGGTGAACAATTAGTGCAGCTCCCATTGGAAATGGCTAGAAATATCCTATGATCTACCATATTGGTTCAGTTTTTAATAATGCTGAAACAGCAATATCTGGCAACTAGTTTGGAAAATTGTGAAATTATTAGTCCCATAAGGCTGGGGATTAACATTGGTTTGAAAATTGATCTCACATAAGATGCACCTCTTTGTCCTGGCCTTTGACGCCTGAGATGTCTGTTTTCAGGACCCACTCTATTCCTATGACTATAATTTGTTTTAACTGTTTTTAACAATGTATTTTAAATTGTTATAACCTGCCCTGGAACTTGTTGGTGAAGTGTGGGTAATAATAATAATAATAATAATAATAATAATTTGATTGATTGATTCATTAGAGGGTGCCCAGAAATATATTAGGCATTTTAGAAGCAGTAATACAAATGATCCTTGCTTGAAGCAGGTTACAATATAATATAAAAAGATCTAGACCAATAATCTTTACAACAATTGTAAATAAATATTCATTCCAGGTGTCAGTAGAAACACTCTGTTCCTTGTTCCTTGCAAACACAGAAACCTTTCCCCTAAGGTGATTCATTCTTTAAACACCTTGTGCTTTGATTCTGAAAATGTATTTTCCTTCCTCATGTGTCAGTAATGTTCTTGATGTTCAGTCATTTGATTGAGGAGCTGGCTTTATGGTGCAGATAAGACTCAGCAAACTGAATTGCATAGTAGTTTCTGTGTGGCTTTGGATAGAATAGGGTCCCTGATGGGTTGAGATCTCTGATGGGTTGAGATCATCAAGACAACAGGATGAAGATGCAATATATCATACATAGAAATTGTGTTTGTTGTGCCATTGCTGGTGTTACACCTATCTTTCCTGTAGTAAGCATGCAAATTGTGAAGGGCAGATGCTAGCCTCTTTAACCGTTGGGGTTACCGTAAGGTCCTTTGGGTGGGGATGTGGGTTAAAAATGGGAAAGAGTGGGATGATAAAAGTTTTTGAAAATTATCCCATCCCCCAAATAATTAAAATTAGGTGTGTGAAATGATGAAAATGTAAACAATTTGGAATGTATGAGGTATGCCTTTTTAGTTCTTCATTTGCATGCCTCAGTGTGGAGGTCCACTACTGGGGTCACAATATGTTAAGAATGTGTAAAGAATAATGTAGAAAACCTCCCAACTGTCATTCAGGGGACAGCACAGCAGATGAAAGGCATTCAGGTGTAAGATATAAAAGGAGAGACAGAGATTGGCAGTCGTTTGCGGTGTAAACAAAAGGTTGAACATCTTTTGTACATCTAAGTTATACTTTATTAAATACTTTAATTGTATTTTCTTTTAATGTAAACTGCCCAGGGAAATTTTTATTAAAGGCTAGTTTTGAAATATTGTCAGTAATAATAAAAAATAGGGACAACTTCTCTTGGGGAAGAGATATGAGTAGAGAGGCTGTCCGTAGAGCAGTCCAGATGTTTTGGACTATAACTCCTGTCATTCCTGAGCATTGACTATGTTGGCTGGGGCTGATGGGAGCTGAAGCCTGACACATCTGGAAGGCACCAGGTTGGCAGGGGTTGCCCTAGAGCAAAAGAGTGCTCTAGAAGCCAACATTGGGACATAGGAAGCTGCCTTATACTAAGTCAGACCATTGGCTCATTAAGCTTGGTATTGCCTGCACTGACTGGCAGCAGTTCCAGGGTTTCAGGCAGGAGGTCTCCCCCAGCCCTACCTGGAGATGTAGGAGATTGAGCCTGGGGCTTTCTACATGTAAGGAGGATGCTTTGCTGTTGAGCTATGGCTTTTCCTATTGATTGCACCTCTTCTGAGACCTCTTGCTTTTGCTCAGTTTTGCAGTAGCTGGGTAATCTGGGCCAAGACCTTTGATGGAGGCTAGTATTGAAAGATACGGGGCACAGTTCACTGAATGCTTTTGCATGCACCTCATTAAAATGAACGGGAGCTGCTGAAGAACCAAACTAAAAAAAAAATGTTTCGGTGCTGCTTGTGTAGGGGAACATCCCACCAAGGGATAGATATGAGGTATATTTAGATACTAGAGATGCCAGAGATTGAACCTGGGGCTTTGTACATGTGCAGAGAATGCTCACCCACTGGGCGACAGCCCTTCCCCTACACCCTGTGGTGGGTGGGAGGAGCAATTGGGAAGAAAAGAATTACAGGAGGAGTGATGTGACAACTTGTCAGGTCTGGCCCAAGAGATTTTACTGCCTGAGACAAATGACAAGAAGGTGTCCCCTCCATTCTACATACTTAAGAAGACTGGGCTTACTTCAGCACTGGTGACAGGATGCCATCCTTCACCCTATATCAGGCAGCAGGCCAGTTTAGGTGGCCCAGGACAGGCCATGTGGGGACAGAGGGGAATGGCTGAAGGGCTCAGGAGAAATAGTTGGGGGCTATTTTTTGCTTCCATCCCAGCATCGACTGCCTGAGGCAGTTGCCTCACTCTGCCTAATGGTAGGGCTGGTCCTATTACCCCTCCCACGAAGGGATTTCTGTCAAGATTTCTGTTCCTTCCAGGAATTGGATCACAACTGTTTCTGAAGAATAATCTGTCTGGCTAGACTGCTCAAGTGACTGCAAAGCTATATAACAATAGTGTATCAAGAAAGCCTTGATCCCTACATAAAAAAGAAAAAACAACACCTGAGGGGAATCCATTTCCATGGAAACAGAACACTGTTGGAATGTGCACACAGAACTAGCACTCCCCAAAGCAAGCTCTGTTGCTTGCCACACTGGTGCTGGTGCTGGTGAATGAACACTATTGACCTCTTCTGGATGCTGTACATCTCCCATGGGTAGGCATGGAAAGATCTGTCCATTTCAGTTCTCTCAGCTTCTTATTTTTCCAATCTTAAATTCAGTTTGCCAGGTTTCTGCAGCAATTTGTAATTTTTTTAAATAAAAAAATCCTCACGATCATTTCCCAGCATTTTAGTGTGAATTTTAGTGTGAATTTTAGTGTGAATGCGACTGGTATGCAGTTTTGATTAAGGTGCACATTTGTGCAAGCATTTCACTTAGTATAATGCATTTTTAATGCTATTTTCAGTCAGATATTCATTTTTATGCACACGTTCCCCTAATATATGTATTTTTGTTAACAATGTACAGTTGGGACACTGCATCACAAAATTCAGAGAAGTGTGAATTTTGAAGGATGGCTACATGTTAGTTCAAATATTGTTTCGGAAAGGGCACAATTGAAAGATTCAGATTTAAATGTGAACTGAATCAGATTTCTCTCCCATCCCTACCCATGACTACATCCACATCATTTTGTGATGCTTTCTGTGGTGGCTGCTGTGGGCATAAGATGGGCATAAGGTAGAGCACAATACAGGGGCACTTCTTCCCAGATTTCACAGCCAGCAGTGAAATCATCACAGCTCTCCTCCTACCCTGGGATGTCTTTAGTGCAGTCATGGAGTGATGCTAGCCAGGAATGACAGCTGCCTAATCATTACCAAAAAGGGTACCATGAAGAGAATACATTCTTGATTTAAAGATTTGCCCATGAGAACAGAGTCACTAACTAGATAATATTACGTTGGTCTGATCAATAAAACCAGATAACATTACCGTGCTCCAAAAAGCTAACAAATTATATAGCCACGAGAGTGGCTGTATACTATAGCCAGCGTAGATTTTTCACATTCTGCAATGTTAAATTGAAAATACCCCCCATGCCATTCCGATGCTTCCCATAAGCTCATTTCAAAACAAAACCTTACAAAACCTATAGTTCTGAACTCAGAAACGCTTGCTTAACAACCCTCTAAATCTTCATGGCGATACACAAAACAGTCAGAGAGAATAGAGAGTTTAAAGTCTAAAGAGAGAGGGAAAAAACCCAGAGCCCTTTTGGACTTTTTTTCTCTGAGAGTTCTCATAATCTGTTGAAATTCATTAAAAATCAGCCATATTCACAAAGGACCTGTAATCCTGTTACTGACCTTGCCCCATACTCTGACCTTCATCTTCTGCAGTTTAAAAGTTAAAAAAATGCCTGGCTGATTCTTAGTGAATTTAATAAATTTTGCATTGAACTGAATGATAATATCGGGCATGCTCAGTAAGAACCAACTGTCAGTGTTCTAAAAACCAGACGCACAGCTGCTTGGCTTGGCTAATCAGGGGGTCACATCCACACCAGACTTTGATTTCACGTGAGACAGTCATGGCTCCCCCCAGAAAATCCTGGGAAGTGTAGTTTGTGAAGGGTACTGAGAGGAGATGCTAAGAGGAGACTCCTATTCCCCTGACAGAGCTCCAGTGGCCAGAGTGGTTTAACAGTCAGCCACTCTGATTGAAGGTCTGTGAGGGGAACAGGGTGTCTCCTAGCAACTCTCAGCACCTTTCACTAACTACACTTCCCAGGATTCTTTGGGAGAAGCCATGACTGTGTAAAGTGACATAAAAGCCTGGTGTGCATGTGGCCAGAGACAGCTTTGGTTTAAATTTCGGTGGGAGGCCACATGTGCCAACTGTAGAATAAAAAGGTGGGGGAAACGCTGAAAAGCAATGATACTGTTCACAATGTTTTCCTTTTGGAAAGGAAAGGAGTATTGCTATCACTCACCATATGCTCAGAGGCACATGTTGCCAAATTCTTCCAAGCTACACAGCAAGTGGATTGGACTGTGAAAGACCAACCCAAATTGTGTTTGCATTTTGACCAATTTGTAGGGCAGTCCAATATCTCAGAGAGGAGGTCAGGTCTCCTGCTCCCCTGGTGCATTCACCATAGCTGCCCAATTTCCCTGCTTTTTAAAGTTTGATAGAAGTATCTGTTGGCTATAGGTGCATTCGTAAACCACAAGATTTTTTACGTATTAGTGAATACTACTTTTTGCTTGGTTCCACCCTATAACTGGCAGGAGGGGTGGGGGAGAATCTCAATTCAGTTCTCATCTAAGGGTGAACCTCCCTGATTCACAATTTCTGAAACCATTTGTAAATGAAAACATAGCCAACCTTTGAAATTTGCACTCCTCTGAATTTTGCAATGTGAAAATATTTATGTTAGGGGAAACTGGATATAAAATATGCATATTAGGAGAAATTTACACTAAAATGCTAATGCATCTTCATGCAGACTTTTTCCCCCAGTGCAAACTGATTTGGAAATGTAGAGAATTTAAGATTAGAAAAATGAGAAATGGAGAGTAACTGAAATGGACAGAATCACTCCTCTCTACCCTTCCTTCACCCATGAACCTCAAGATTTTTGTACCTGTTACTTGGCTGCTCCCATTACCCTTCAGGTTCTGTCTTTCCTCGACCTATGCCCTCCAGAGGACATCCTATTTGCAACCCTGACTTGGCAGATCCCTATATATTCTCTACCCTTGCTGTTCTACCAAGCTCTAACTTGGATCTGTCTCTTGCCCCCCACTTTGCAGAGAGCGGGGTATGTTTGAAAATAGGGAAAGGCTATAGCACAGCAGTAGAGGAAATGCATTGCATATAGAAGTTCCCTATTTCGGTGCCCAGGTATGTTTAATTTTGAAAGTCTCTCAGATAGCTATGCTGGTAAGGTCTCTGCCTTGGAGAGTTGGCATGGTCTGTACTGGATTAGATAGACTAACAGAGCGATCCTAAGTGTCGAAAAATTGTGTACCAGTGTAAGTTACTCCTGCTCCAAACTCTGCTAAGGAGGAATGTGGAGGACTTTGATTTACAACACATCACTCTTTACTGGCCTTTTTCTGCTGGATTGCTAGGTCACATGACCAAGATGAAACGGGTTTGAAATAGGTGTAGGTCTCTCCTTGCCTTGCTCCACCCCCACCCCTGGAACACCTCTATTTGTGGACTTATGATGGTGTACATTATGCCAGCTTAAGTTCTGCTGGTTGAGCCCCAGCTGAGCCCTGGTGAGTTCTGGCTCAGCTGGGATGAGGGACTTACACTGACATAGCCCAAGTTCTGCTGAATCCAAACTTTCTCATTTCAGCAAATCTTGGGTTTAGATCGTAATGGTATATGATCAGTGTGTGATCTGTTGCATAGGTGCATGTTGTGCAGATACACTGGAGAGATATAGATCAGTGCAAAGAGAACAGCAACAAAGAAACGTTTCTTGCACGGTTTGTTTTCTCCTGCTTGAGTGGAACAGTGCCCAAAGGCAGAACCATCTTCTGGTCTTTCTCTGGCCGCTGATATTGGCAAGTTAACAAGCATCAAAAGGGATTTCAGTTCTTTCCTTGAAGCTTCTACAGCTGGATGAATGCCTTCATTTCAAGCATCCCTCCTAGGGTTGCCAGGCTCAGGGCCTGAGACTGATCCTGTATCTTTAGGAGAAGGGGAAGTCAGCCAAGTGCAGGTGTTCTTGCAACCCTGTAATGGGAAAAACCACAAGGTGGAATTCTCTCTTCCCCCTGCACAACTTTTAAAGATACAGAAGACCTCTTGGTTGCCAGGCCCAGCCTCCAAGAAGTCTTCTGTATCTTTAGGAGTTGTGCAGAGGGAAGAGTAGGGTTACCAACCGTCAGCGGCGTCACTAGGGCAGTGTGGGGGGTGCGGACCGCACTGGGGTGACACCCATCAGAGGGGGTGACACCCAGAGCCACCCACCCCTAGGCACCGGGAAGCGGGGCAGGCGGAGAGCTGCCCTGCCCGGGCTAGCACATGGAAGGTGTGGGGAAAGAGGAAGGAAGGGCAATGCACCGGGCTGGATCTCCCACGGGGTGGGCCTCGACCAGCCTTCCTCGAAAAGAAGCCATCTGCCTTCCAACTAAGGAGCACAGGCAGGCCCCTCCCCCATCAAGTAGCCTTTCCGCTCCTCATTGGTGGAAAGGTACTTGCCTCCCTCCCGTAAAACAACCACCAGCTAGAAACCAAAGGAGGGCTGCGATCTGCTTTCCTTGGGATCAGGGCAGGGCAGAGGTCCAGGCCCCCACTCAGCACAAGGGTCCCCAGTTGCAGAAGGACTGGCGTACCACCTTCCAAAGTAAGCAAAGCCCCATTGCACCATAGGAACCTGCCTCATACCAGATCAGACCATGGGTCCATCTAGCTCAATACTGTCTGCACTGACTGGCAGCGATTCTCTAGAGTTTCAGGGAAAGGACGTTTCCAGCCCTACCTGGAGATGCTTTTGGAGATTGAACCTGGGCCTTTCTGCATGCAAAGCAGATGCTCTGTCATGGAGCTACAGCCCTTCCCCTTCTAAAGAATGGGGGTGGTTAAGCCCACTAAGCCCAGGGTCAAAAATTCCCAACCGCTCCACTGTCTGGGATGAAGTTCTACTGAAATCGGCAGGGTTTACTTCAGAGTAGACATGTATATGCTCACACTGGACAGCTGCAGCCACCTCAGCATATTTCCTTGGAAAGTTTAATCCAGCACACAATCAATGCTACATACTTTTGAAAGAAGTTCTGTACTTTTCAGTAGAAACTCCCAAGGGATTTTACATCAAAGAGAAAACTAGGTTATTGTAAAAAGGTAAAATTCACATGTGTTGCTCTGGACACTTTTGCCTCTGGACCTGCCCACTATTAACATATGGCCCCTGAAAGATTGCCCAGAAGAGAATGTGGCCCTTGGGCTGAAAAAGGTTTCCCACCCCTGCTTTAGAGTAAAGATGATGATGATGATGATAGACCGCTTACTGTCTAAAAGATCTCAAAGCGGTTTACAATAGAGTACGCCTTCATGACACTCCCAGCCACACCCACACCCTTTTTGCTGCTGGGTTGAGAATGAGATCCTTGTTAATACCTTCTCCCACAACAACATTCGTCCCTAGGTGCCAGTAAGGATGAAAGGGGGGAGTGTTGGCTACTGAGAACAGTCTTCTCAGTGGCTGACTCATCGCATTTCACTCTGCTTGGCTCCGATCAGCAGGAAAGGACAAGGAAGCATGTTAGGAGACTCTTCTCAGTAATTTACACTCCTTTCAGGCTGATTGGCTTGTAGGGTGCTGGAGACATAGGGACCCTGAGGGGACCCTGCTTCCAAAAATCAACGGGTCTAACCCCCCCCCCCAGACTAATGGATGACTACATCCCTTGGTTTAGGGGTACAGAGCTAGCAAGCACCTGTGAGCTTTGGCACTTTTTTTTTTTTAGAAATTTACCATTGCTGTTAGACTTGGTGCAATATGATCCCCAGTGCTTCATTTCTCAAAAAAAGATAGGTTTCAGTTCAATTCTGTGTGGAAATGACATTGCCTCTTCTGTCCCTGAAATCCTTGATTTGGAGATCCTCTGAAGCCAAAACAAAACTGTGCAGACTTGGGAAGGGGACCTATTGAATCAGGATTTCTGCACCCCCTGCCCTGTTTCACTTGTGGCTGCTCATTAGAATGGGGGGGGGGAGGATAGCTCAGGCCCAGAGACCAAATGTGGCCCTCCAAGCCTCCCTAACTGGCCCTCAGAATTATCCCCTGGCCAGCAGAACAGTGAGTGCTTTTCTACCCTATATCTCAGTGGTAGGCTGAGCATGTGCTTTGCATGCAGAAGGTCCTGGGTTCAATCTTTTGCATGTCTTTGTGAAAGGGAAAAAATGTTCTAGGTCGTTTGTGTGATGATCCCACAGCTGGCTCTGTGTGTGTGTGTGTGTGTGTGTGTGTGTGTGCTATTACATTCAGTGATATACGGGAATTACGATTTACGAGTAACATTAGTACAAAAAAATTACTAAGGATTCTGTATGGTTTGGTACGGGAGGAGGTCCATGGGGGTGACACCATGAGTTACCTCACCGGGTGACACCAACCCTAGTGACGCCACTGCCAACCGTACTCTTTTAAGAGTACATGTACTCTTTTTGAGATGGTGCAACAGCATACTCTTACTTTTCACTTATCGAAGCCAAATGTACTCTTTTTGAAATGACAAAATGATGGTAACCCTAGGGAAGAGAGGATTCCACCTTGTGGTTTTTCCCATTACAGTGTTGCAAGAACACCTGCACTTGGCTGACTTTCTTTTCTCCTAAAGATACAGGATCAGTCTCAGGCCCTGAACCTGGCAACCCTAATCCCTCCTGATGCACATCTGAAGGTTATTCATTTGCTTGCTGCAGCAGCAACCATACAACCACTTACTCAAGAGTAGTCTGACAGCATTTATTAAGAAGAGTTTTCCAGAGTAAGGTGGAACAACAGTCCACAGCTTAGTCCTAGAGTGCATTCTAGAAGTTACGGTCCCAGGTATCTCCAGTTAAGTTAGTTCAGGTAGCAACATGCAAAAGGTCTTCTTCTTAGGCATTGGATATTTACTGACAGAGTTAACAGCAGGGGGCTAGGTAGACCACTGACTTGTCTCAGCATCATATATTTGCTATTGTTAGAGCAGCCTTTGGCAACCTGGTGTCTTCCAGATATTTTGAACTACATCACATCTGTGCTGGTTGGGGCTGATGGGAGTTGTAGTCCAAAACATCTGGAAGACACCAGGTTGGGAAAAGCTGTTTTAAAGACTGTTGAACCTAGCTATATAAAAAGGCTAACATTAGCTGTTCCTAAGCAAAAGCCACATTCTGAATTCAACTGCAGCGTTCACAGTTGAGTGATAAGTTGTTTTGATGATCTCTAGGGCTTCCTTTGAATTCCCAGAAAGGTGACCAAAGCTATGATCAAAGGTAAAGGAGCTCTAACTTTCAAACTACTTTAAAAATGAAAGAAAGACAAGATCAGTGTTAACAGTAAATCATATTTTCCATTTGAAGGTAGTGAAAACTGTTTAAGCAGTTATTTTTCTGGAAACGGTGTATTGTTATGACTCTAAAAGGAGACAATGGAACATTGAACCATGAAGTCATCATGTGACCACTTTACTTAGTCCTGAATGAAAAAGGCTGCCCTAAATTTGCTATCCTATTTGCAGGGCCGGCTCAAGGCATTTTGCTGTCTGAGGTGAAGGACCAAATGGCATCCCCTTCTAATTTCATTTATTTATTTATTATTTGATTTATATCCTGCCCTTCCTCCCAGTAGGACA
Organism: Rhineura floridana; assembly: GCF_030035675.1. Taxonomy (NCBI): domain Eukaryota; kingdom Metazoa; phylum Chordata; class Lepidosauria; order Squamata; family Rhineuridae; genus Rhineura; species Rhineura floridana. Next base: position 305,060,077 of record NC_084480.1, on the reverse strand, counting down.
GGGTGGCAAACACTTTAAAATATAATAAAAACAGACTTTAAAATATATTAAAACATCATAAAAACAACTTTAAAATATATTAAAACAAAACAGCTTTAATTTTTTTAAAAAAAATCTTTAAAAAAGATTTAAAAACATCTATTTTTAAACAAAGAAGGTTTAAAAACATATTAAAAAGCAATTCCAACACCGACGCAGACTAGGATAAGGTCTCTACTTAAAAGGCTTGTTGAAAGAGAAAGGTCTACAGTAGGCACCAGAAAGATAACAGAGATGGCGCCTGCATAATATTTAAGGGGTGGGAATTCCAAAGGGTGGGTGCCACTACACTAAAGGTCCATTTTCTATGTTGTGCAAAACAGACCTCCTGTGATAAGATGGTATCTGCAGGAGGCCCTCATCTGCAGAGCGCAGTGATTGACTGGGTATATAAGGGATAAGACGGTCTTTCAGGTATCCTGGTCCCAAGCTGTATAGGGCTTTGTACACCAAAACTAGAACCTTGAACTTAGTCCGGTAGCTAATAGGTAACCAGTGCAATTCTTTCAGCAGTAGGGTGACATGTTGGTGATATCCTGCCCCTGTGAGCAGTCTTGCCGCCACATTTTGCACCAGCTGCAGCTTCCGGACCAACCTCAAGGGCAGCCCCACACAGAGTGCATTACAATAATCCAGCCTGGATGTTACCAGGACATGGACAACAGTGGCCAGGCTATCCCGGTCTAGAAATGGCCACAACTCTCTTACCAACCGAAGCTGGTAAAAGGCACTCTTAGCCATTGAGTCACCTGGGCCTCTAGCGACAAAGATGGATCCAGGAACATCCCCAGACTATGGACCTGCTCTTTCAGAGAGAGTACGACCCCATCCAAATCAGGCAACTGACCAATTATCTGAACTTGGGAACCACCAACCCACAGCACCTTCGTCTTGCTAGTATTCAGACTCAGTTTATTGGCCCTCATCCAGCCCATCACCGAGTCCAGGCGGCGGTCCAGGGCTTGCACGGCCTCTCCTGATTCAGATGTTACAGAGAAATAGAGATGGGTTTAGTCAGCTTACTTCTGACACCTCGCCCCAAATCTCATGATGACCGCTCCCAAGGGCTTCATATAGATGTTAAACAGCATGGGGGACAAGATGGTATCCTGCAGCACCCCACAGCACAACTGCCAGGGGACTGAAAGACAATAATCCAATGCTATTCTCTGAAAACAACCTTGGAGATAGGATCGGAACCACTGTAAAGCAGTGCCTCCAATACCCATCTCACCAAGTCGGCCCCAAAGCATACCATGGTCAATGGTATCAACAGCTGCTGAGAGATCAAGTAAGAGTAACAGGGTCGCACTCCCACATCCTTCTCCTGATAAAGGTCATCCATCAGGGCGACCAAGTCTAATTCAGTCCCATAACCAGGACTGGAATGGGTCAAGATAATCTGTTTCATCCAAGAGTACTTGCAATTGCTGCGCCACAACCCTCACAATCACTTTCTTTAAGAAGGGGGTATTTGTGACTGGTCAGTAATTGTTGCAAACCAATTGGTCCATGGTGGGCTTTTTCAGGAGCAGTCAGATCACTGCCTCTTTCAGGGTGGCTGGAACCATCCCCTCCTGAAATGATGCATTGACCATACCCTGGATCCATTTGGTCAAACTTGCCTTGACAAGCTTTAATAAGCCAAGAAGGGCAAGGGTCAAGAGGATATGTTGCTGGCAGGGCTGTGGAGCCGATACGCCAAACCTTCGACTCCAACTCCTCTATTTTTCTACTCTCCGACTCCGACTCTGACTCCACCCAAAATTGCTTCCAACTCCACAGCCCTGGAAAGGGCTGTAAATGTCTTTTTAAATTGGAAGCTCTCATAGGAGCATTTTTATCGCTGCCTGAATATGCGCTGATCTTGGGATCATAGCATTTGTCTTCATCTGGGTCCTGTGTCATACACTGACACACAAAATGTTTTCCATCTTGAGTTATGGTGAAATGCTCAACTACAGTTGACTTCATGGGAAGCTTCTTTGACATTTTGAATTTATATTTTAAAAAATTTGTCAATCAAAATTTATTTTGAAGCCGGAGTTGGAGTCGGTACATGTCTACCGACTCCAACCCCGACTCCACCCAAAATTGCTTCTGACTCCGACTTCGACTCCACAACTCTGACTCCGACTCCACAGCCCTGGTTGCTGGCTGCATCAGCACCTTGTCCACGTCATCAGGCCGCATCAGCTGAAACCATTCCCAAGAAGTTGCGGCAGACATTGCACTGGACACCTCACTGGGGACTACAGTAGATGTGGATCGGGCATCATGATTGCTATGGAGGTGAGCAACTTTACCCTCCAAGTGCCTTGTAAACAATTCACAGTGGGCCTCCAAAGGGTCTAAAACTCCATTTCCTGCAGTTGATGTCAACAGATCCCTGACAATATGGAAAAGCTCCACTGGATGGCTACTTGAGGATGCAATGGTAGCAGAGAAGTGGGCCTTCTTGGCTGTCCTCACTGCCACACAATGTAATTCCATGTACAGAAGCAGATTGGGCTGGCAGCTGCATCTTGCTTCAGCACTGTCGATGGGATAGCATCCTCCACCATGCCTGAGGTAGCAGGACAGGTCATGCGGCAGCAAAGCAGAATGGCTGAGAGAACTCCAGAGGAACAGCTGGCCCAACATTTGCCATCTAAGGTAGTTGGCTCATTCTGCTGTAACATCTGAAACAGGAGGTGCTCTAGACCAGTGCCTGGACTTGGTGGTGGGCTGGATGAGAAAGAAAGAAAGAAAGAAAGAAAGAAAGAAAGAAAGAAAGAAAGAAAGAAAGAAAGAAAGAAAGAAAGAAAGAAAGGCCAGGCCAGCCTATTTGTAGGTGGTAAATTCTGGAGGATGTTTTCGACAATTTGGGCAGAGGATATTTTTTAAAAGGCTTCCCACCCAGAGTGTGAGTGGTGACAGAGGTGGCAGAGGTGTTGTAGTGGTTTTTTCCACAGCTTTAAAAGATGTTTAAACATTGATGAGAGACTCCTCTCAATGGTTGCCCCAGGGTATTCTGGGGGAAAGGGAAGATGCCAGGGTAAATATGGTGGCTGTTACCCCAGAACCTAGGCCGAACTCCAGTCTGTTTTTATGATGTCTTAAAGCATTTTTAGTGCTTTTGTTTTCAGCCCTGGGCTCCTACTGGTAGGCTCCTACTGGCTCTGCCTTGGGCTCCTACTGGCTCCTACTGGGAGGAACGGCGGGAAATAAACCAAACAATAAATAAAATAAAATAAAATCTCCATTTTTTATGCACATTGCTGTCCTCTTTTGCCCTCTTATTTTCTCTTTTTTGGGATGCAAAAGTGGACACGCTAGGCAAGGCGAGGAAGGGAACAGGAAGGAGAAGCCATGGTTGCTTTGTTGGGAAATGAAAAGACTGGTTTCCAGCTTTGAACCTGCTGTTTTTACCATAGAAATCCCCTTTCAAACAGTGCTGCAAACAGTTAAATTAACTTGTATATTTTAAGGCTGCTGGGGGGACTGAAGTAAATTCTTCTTCTGCTCTCTTTGGGAGTTCTAAACTTAATTGACTTTCAGCAAACTGCTGGCAAAGCTAGTCTTTTATTTACACAGGACCTCTTGCAAAGGAGCCCTGCTTAGCTCTTGCAAAGTGCAACTAATCTTAAATTACTAACACACACACACACAACACACACACAACACACACACACACACACACAGAGACTCTCTCACACACCCCTTAGTTGAGATAACTACATCATAGAAGGAATCTTTCAAAGAAGGAACAAAAGTATCTACAAGGCATCACCAAAGCAGATAAAGGCGCCAGACAATGAGATATGCTTGGCTTAATATCGAAACAAGTTTCATGTTTATTCTTCTAGAACAGGCGTGGGGGAACCTTAGGCCTGGGGACAAATGGGGCTCTCCAGGCCTCTCCATCTCCACCCCTCACCAGCCTTGAGTGTTTTTGCCTGTCTGGACAGTTCCTTGAAAGTCTGGATTAAAACCCGGAATGGATTTCACGGCCCCACTGACATGGAGCCATCAGCCACCACTGCTGTGGAATGTTGCCTTGAACTCAGATAATGACTCTGGTTTCCTTGAGTGGAGGACACAGAGGGGTGTGGGAGTGTATTAGCCTATGGTACTATGGTAAAACTTACACTCATTGCTCTGCCCATTTTTGCCTCTGACCTTACCACTGTGGGGATGTGGCCCCGGGAAGGTTGCCCAGATGAGAATGTACTGTAAACCTCCCAGAGAGCTTTGGCTATGAGTCAGTATATAAATACAATACAATACAATACAATACAATACAATACAATACATAAATAAATGTATGTATGTATGTATGTGGCCCTTGGGCTGGAAAAGGTCCTCCAGCCCTGATCTAGAAATGTTTATTCTGCCCCAATAAGCTTTGAATCCATTGGCTATCTGCAATAAAGTACAATCAGCTAGGGGCCAGATTATACACTCTGCCATTGGCCTCCTGCACCATTTCACCAATTTGTCCCTTCCATCAGCAACACCACTGCTATTTGCCTTGTACAGGATAGAGGTGCTTTGAGTATCTCACCCTCCCAAGCACACTGAGATCAAATAATAGCTTGAGGTGGGAGTGATTTAGATTAGGAAATCAGCACTTGAGAAAACGGTTCAACACCTCCACTCTCTTTGTTGGGTATGCTTTAACTTGGACTCCTGCACCGAGCCGGGGTGTGGACTCGATGGCCTTATAGGCCCCTTCCAACTCTTCTATAATTCTCTGCTCTACTTCCTCAAAGTTCACATTCACACCATACATTTATTCCACTATTATTCCACTTTAAACAGTCATGGCTTCCCCCAAAGAGTCCTGGGAAGTGTAGTCTGTGAAGGGTGCTGACGGTTGTTAGGAGACCCCATTCCCTTCACTGAGCTCCAGTTCCCAGAGTTCCCTGAAAAGAGGGATTGTTAAACCACTCTGGAAACTGTTGCTCTGACAGGAGAATAGAACTCTCCTAACAACTCTCAGCACCCTTCACAAACTACCCTTCCCAGGTTTCTTTGGGGGAACCCATGACTGTTTAAAGTGGAATAGTAGTGGAATAAATGTATGGTGTGAATGTGGCCAAATTACCAGAGCCCCCCAGCTGCATTTGGTAAAAATAAGTAAGTATATAAATAAAAATCATGAGATCAATAATGGATCTTTCAGCATAACATGCAGTTTGGCTTTATTCACTATTGTTCATCTTTTAAAGAAAAAAGCAACCACACGCATATCTGCTCATTTTCTGTAAGAGGCCACTGTATGGATGTCATATTCAACCTTGTGACCCAGAGGTCAAAGGTTCTGTATCACCGTTCCTAAGGGCACTCCACCTCAAACACCTTTTTTTGATGAATGGAAGTCATTATCTCTGAAAAGTCACAGGGTTCTCTTCACGCATGACAAAAATGGTATTGATCATGGAATAAGTTGGTGTGAGCTCCCAATCTCAAGCACACCACTAGGAAGAAAGATTTGGCTGAAATGAATGGAACATGGCTTCTTAAATATCAGGGTTGCAGGAGAATTTTTTGTGCAAGTGGACAAAGGTGTGAGGAATCTACAGTTGCTCCCTTTTTGTTGAGTATGGTCCACACACTGTCCCCTCCCCCAGCTGGAATAGGAACTATTTGCTTTGCAGACATCTTCTGCACATGCACTCTCTGCTGTCTCAGGGGACTGCTTCACGCATTACATTTTGTAAGTGTTCACAATTTTTTTTAACGCATGCCCACCTAAAAATGTAAAGTGGCAATGTGGCAAAGGCACATTATTACATGAAGTAATGACCCAGGATGGCTGCATTTCCCCATGCGCACTTACTTGGTGGTGAACCTGAGTTAGCCACCATGTAATGTGTGAATCCAGACAGGGTACTCATGGCTTGTCAAACAGATTCCCAAAGAGCTGGTGATGTAGACAATCTTGACATGTGGGGTGGGCTTGGACAAGATGACATTTTGGGTTGCATTCAACTATGTTAGTCATGTCTACTATCTTCAGTGGGTCTGTGGGTCTACTCTGAATAGGACTAGCATCGACTATCACCCTTTGATCCTTTTCAGTTCTTCGATCCTTTGAATTAATAAGATCCCACTTAAACCAAGGTTGTGGATCTAATTGTCAGCTATGCAAAGTCAAAATTTTAACTGCCACTGTTCGTAAATGGATTGCAGGCTCCAGCCTCAAGCAAGTTCATCTGCTGAAGACAGTAATTACCTACTTTCTGTCTGAACGAGAATGGGCGGCAACCGTTTATCCCAGCTGGAAGATCTGGAAAGATGTTTGCTGTAACCAATAGCAACCAAAGCATGTAGCAAAAAATATATATCAAGAACTAGTTCCAAAGCACTTTTATACTCTGTTCGAGTTTGTCACTTGCAGGCAGTATAAAGCCTAATAGCTGAGCAGTGACAGCGGACAGGGGTGTCGTTGACAAGCATCTGCTGCCATTTCACATTCTCTCCTACGTTTTTGGTGTTTGCCAGTTGCTTAATGATTGATGTTAGGAACTGAGATGACATGTTTAAATTTCTAGTTCCATTCCTGGGTGGAAATGAGCGGTAACAAGTACCAACTGGTAGGGAGCTAGTGACTCACCAGCCCAAACATTCAAGAACGGTTAGCAGGGAAATAGACATGGATGTCAGGGAGGGTTTAGATTTATGAACAGCTCAAAATAGGATGCTCCGGGTCTAATGGAACTGCATTCCTTACTTAAGAAACCCAGAAGTCTGGTTTGATTGAAAATTTGTTAATTTTCTGTCCAGAAGAAAATCAGGTCCTTGCCAGGTAGTGTCTCCTACTGAAACTCTACTGGGAATGTGGAGAGAGGTCAGCCCAAATTTTGTCCATTTAGCTCATCATTGCCCACTCTGAATGGCAACAGTTTTCCAGGGTTGCAAGCAGAGAGTTCTCCCAGCTTACTATCCAAGATCCTTTTACATTGAGATAGCAAAGATTGATGCTGTGGCCTTCTGCATGCAAAATGTATGCTCTTGTCATTGAAATAGCCTTCCATTAGGCTTTGTAGAATCTTCAAATAGTCTCAGAGGGCAATATTCAATTAACATCCCATCAGCACAAGGATTTCCCCTTCTCCTTGCCCCACGTGTGTCTTGTGCCTCCCCCAAATCTGCTCCAGAAGCTTGGGGAAACCCCTTGTACAGATTTAGGGGGTACCTGGGGGGCGGAGAGAGGGGAAAGTACCATTGAGGAATAAGAAACCTCTGCACTGATGGGATGCTTAGGGCTATGTTGGATACAACTCAGGATGTTCTACAGTTGTGAATTGCTTTGCATAACAGTATGCATGCAATTGCTGCAAGAGGTCATCCAGAGATTTGGACTGAGGTGTCACCAGTATATGAATAACATCCATCTCTGTCTCTTTTCTATCAGATGCAGGTGAGACTGCGGACATCTTGAATTAGGACCTGGGGGTGGTAATGGTCTGGATGAGTGTGAATAAATCGAGGCTCAATCATGTCAACATGGAAGTACTATTGGTGGGTGGTTCCCACTTGTTTATCCAATAATATTCTAATTTAGCAGATGATATATCACTTGTGAGATGTTCTGGTTTGCTTTAGGCATTTATGCCTCATCCTTCAACAAATTCTCAAGGGCAACTTATATAGCTGCCTGAAACATGTTTATAAGGAATATATGCAGTCAAATAGTGCAATGAGGGGTTGGACTAAATGGTTTTGGGGGTCCCCTCCAATTCTGTGGATTTATAGCTGTAAGGTGTAATTCTGCAGAGAAAAGGGGACTACTAAAATGGTCAAACCCATTTCTTGGTTAAGTAAGTAGCCTGGCCCAATATGTTGAGTATCTGCTTTGTAATGTAAGCCATGGCAATGGGTTGCCAGAGACATTATATAACTGGAGATCCCTCCGGAAGACGATATGTCTTCCCTTCCTCCCCTGGCTGGAGGTGAAGTCACCAACCTGTTTGTGGATGAAAAGGAACAAAACTGACTACCAGGATCTGGACTGGAAAGGAGACACAGAGACTGACTTGCTCTCTGCGAGACCCCAAAGCTATGACTTAGGGATGAGGGAGAAATTTGATTCAGTTTGCATTTAAAGGTGAATCTAATAAATGTGCACTCTCCAAAACAATGTACTAACTGAAATGTGCTAACTGAAATGCAGCCATATTTCAAAATTCGCATTTCTCTGCATTTTTCAGTGCAGGTCTCCAGCCAAGTAATGTATGCAAAATGCACATATTAGGGTAGTGTGCATAAAAATGCATATATTAGTGAAAATAACATACAAAAATGCATTGTGTTATGGAAGATTGCTTTGCAAATAATGTGTACATTAGGCAAAACTGCATATAGTATTAAATATTAAGACAAATGTGCATGAAAATGCTGATGAATTTTCATGAGGATTTTTTTAAAAAAAAATACAAACTGACATGGAAATGTGGAGAATTGAACTTAAGACTGAAAAAATGAGAAACTGAGAGGAACTCGAACAGATTTGCCCAGCCCTCCTCCCAACCCTAGCAACCTAATGGGAGAGGAGGTTAATGCCCTTCCATCTCATGCTTAGCCTATATCTATGTGTGTGTAAATAAACACATGGAAAATACCATCAGAAAACATCAGTGACCTTCATTTGAAGGAAACCAAATCCAAGGTATGTACTGGGACCCATGAAACCTCTTACTGCTTGGAGATTGGGGTACCTGTAACGATATAATGGTCCTAACAGCAAGCACAGAAGAGCATTCAAAAGGTCACTTAAATACGTTATGGCAAACAAACTTACAATTTGAGATGTTCATTTTATAAATGATGGCTCCTAGATTGTGGCTGCTGCAGACAGCTCTCTCACGTGTGGCTGGAATGGCACTCCTTGCCAGGTGGTGCAGGTGTCTCTGCAGTAAACAGTGCTTTGGGTGCCCTGGAGCACTGCTTACTACAGATGCTTTTGCTCGAGTGCAGGGGAGGATGGCAGAGAGAGAGAGAGAGAGAGAGAGAGAGAGAAGCAGCAGCAGCAGCAGCAGCAGCAGCAGCAGCAGCAGCAGCAGCATGGAGTGGTGGCGATGGCTGCCCCTTGCCTGCTTTCTCGAGTGTACGGAGAGGAGAACTGTGCTCAAAGCTTTAGATTGCTATAGCAAGATGTTACATGATAAAAGAAAAAAGGCAAGGCAGGCATCCCTAGATGCATTTTGGAAGAAGCCTTCAAGTAGTCTTAGGGCTGCCACGTCCATGGCCTGAGACTGATTCTGTATCTTTAGGAGAAGAGAAAGTCACCCAAGCGCAGGTGTTCTTGCAACCCTGTAATGGGAAAAACCACAAGGTGGAATTCTCCCTTCCTCCTGCACAACTTTTAAAGATACAGAAGACCTCTTGGTTGCCAGACCCAGCCTCCCAGAGGTCTTTCGTATCTTTAAAAGTTGTGGAGGGGGAAAGGATAATTCCACCTTGTGGTTTTTCCCATTACAGGGTTGCAAGAACACCTGCACTTGGCTGACTTTCTCTTCTCCTAAAGATACAGGATCAGTCTCAGGCCATGGACCTGGCAACCCTAAGTAGTCTGTATGTAAGACTTACCTGACCTGGTTGTTTCATTTCAGATATGCATATTGTTAGTTTTGAATAAGAAGCTTGCTGAAATATGCTGAACTGCTCTACATTCTTGTGGTGTAGGAACCTAACCCTATTTTTTCCATGTTATTCCTACTCTGGTACCAAAGTTTCTGTTAAAGAAATAATGTCCAGGAACCCATGTACTTTGTTAACTGAGGTTTTACTGTATATGTATACACCATCCCTACCTGCAATTTGAAATGCTATCGCTATCACCTAATCATTCTGCATAATATGTACAATGGAACTAAAGCGTGTATACAGCTGTCAGAATGAAAGAAACATGATGTCACGCAAGAGTCATTCTTATTAGGGACTCCATTTCATTCAAAATTTCGGCCGTATGAGCTGTATCACTTCTTTGCTTTATGACTAAAACCACAGTGAGGCAGTTGCACAGAGACCTTTACGACATCTGGCCGGATATTACTTGTTTTCATGGTTTATCATGAATAAATATTGATCCTCGGGATGGAGAGAATCACATGTACTACAAAAAGAGCCAGCATATAGATAGAGGTGATCCAGTGGACATAGTGTACTTAGACTTTCAAAAAGCTTTTGACAAGGGACCTCACCAAAGACTTCTGAGGAAGCTTAGCAGTCATGGAATAAGAGGAGAGGTCCTCTTGTGGATAAGGAATTGGTTAAGAAGCAGAAAGCAGAGAGTAGGAATAAATGGACAGTTCTCCCAATGGAGGGCTGTAGAAAGTGGAGTCCCTCAAGGATCAGTATTGGGACCTGTACTTTTCAACTTGTTCATTCATGACCTAGAATTAGGAGTGAGCAGTGAAGTGGCCAAGTTTGCTGACGACACTAAATTGTTCAGGGTTGTTAAAGCAAAAAAGGATTGCGAAGAGCTCCAAAAAGACCTCTCCAAACTGAGTGAATGGGCGGAAAAATGGCAAATGCAATTCAATATAAACAAGTGTAAAATTATGCATATTGGAGCAAAAAATCTTAATTTCACATATACGCTCATGGGGTCTGAACTGGCGGTGACCGACCAGCAGAGAGACCTTGGGGTCGTAGTGGACAGCACGATGAAAATGTTGACCCAGTGTGCGGCAGCTGTGAAAAAGGCAAATTCCATGCTAGCGATAATTAGGAAAGGTATTGAAAATAAAACAGCCGATATCATAATGCCGTTGTATAAATCTATGGTGCGGCCACATTTGGAATACTGTGTACAGTTCTGGTCGCCTCATCTCAAAAAGGATATGATAGAGTTGGAAAAGGTTCAGAAGAGGGCAAGCAGAATGATCAAGGGGATGGAGCGACTCCCTTACGTGGAAAGGTTGCAGCATTTGGGGCTTTTTAGTTTAGAGAAAAGGCGGGCCAGAGGAGACATGATAGAAGTGTATAAAATTATGCATGGCATTGAGAAAGTGGATAGAGAAAAGTTCTTCTCCCTCTCTCATAATACTAGAACTCATGGACATTCAAAGAAGCTAAATGTTGGAAGATTCAGGACAGACAAAAGGAAGTACTTCTTTACTCAGTGCATAGTTAAACTATGGAATTTGCTCCCACAAGATGCAGTAATGGCCACCAGCTTGGATGGCTTTAAAAGAAGATTAGACCAATTCATGGAGGACAGGGCTATCAATGGCTACTAGCCGTGATGGCTGTGCTGTGCCAGCCTAGTCAGAGGCAGCATGCTTCTGAAAACCAGTTGCCGGAAGCCTCAGGAGGGGAGAGTGTTCTTGCACTCGGGTCCTGCTTGCGGGCTTCCCCCAGGCACCTGGTTGGCCACTGTGAGAACAGGATGCTGGACTAGATGGGCCACTGGCCTGATCCAGCAGGCTCTTCTTATGTTCTTATGTTTATGGCTATGCTGGCAAGGAGCAAATGGATCCCTTACTCTTAAGGGGTTTATCCTCAATGAGTCTCTTCTACAACAGATTCTATAAATATTTTTTGTAGAATTAGATCAAATTAAATAAAGTTGTATTGTTCTCATTTCAAACTGACATCAGCAGCACTGTGTGTAAATCTGTATGAAAACCAAAATATAAAAAACACCTGCATATGTCTGCTTAGTTGCCATTGTTTATTCTCTTTCTGGAGCATAGGAAGCTGCCTTGTACTAAGGCCTCATCCACACTATGCATTTAAAGCAGAATCATCCCACTTTAAACAATCATGGCTTCCCCCAAAGAATCCTGGGAAATATAGCTTGTAAAGGGTGCTGAAAGTTATGAGGAGACTCCTGTTCCCCTGACAGAGCTACAATTCCCAGAGCTTCCTGGGATTGTTAAACCTTTCCGGAAGTTGAAGCTTTGGGAGGGGAATAGCAGTCTCTTCTAACAGCTCTCAGCACCCTTAACAAGCTGCAGTTCCCAGGATTCTTTGGGGGAAGCCACGACTGTCTAAAAGTGGTATCATGTTTTAGAGTAGTGTTTTCGTTTGCCACCCTGCTCTCCTACTGGGAATAATAATAATAATAATAATAATAATGATGATGATGATGATGATGATGAAGAAGAAGAAGAAGAAGAAGCAGCAGCAGCAGCAGCAGCAGCAGCAGCAGCTGCCATGATTTTCCAGAGTCCTCTAGGCATGGTGGACTGAGCAATCCAATCCACTGGTTGGCAGTGGTGGGGCTTAACAGAGCCATGTAGCCACTGCTGCACCTACATTTATAGTATTTTAAATGTAGAGAGTGGAGATGGGGCGCTGGTCAAGCTACTTAGCCCAGTCTAAACTACTCCTCTGACTGGCTATGGGCCTCCAGGATCTGAGACAGAGGTCTTCCCCATCACCTGATCCTTTTAACTAGAGATACTGTGGGTCGATCCTAGGACCTTTGGCATGCAAAACGTGTGTTCTGCCCCGGAGCTATGGCTCCTCCAAGATAGGAAAGGACAGAAAAGGCATGCAGGACACTAAAGGCACATCTCATGAGCAATGAAAATCCTGCCCAGCTCCTGGCACCTCAGATTGGCTTCTGAGATTCTATAGGCAGTGCCCATGCACTTTCAAGCCTACCTTGGCAACTGCGAGGGATGGAAACTTAAAAAAAAAATAGCTGAGATATTCAGATTGCTGAATTTTGTATCCATCACCTGCTATTTCACACATTATGCTGTGCAAACTTGAGTCTGCCCCCCACAAAAGCAATCCTGGCTTCCTCTTAGTTGGAACTGGATGATATATTTGGTTTAAGGACCATGAAAGAAATAATGCGGGTTGCATACTCTCAGAGGCAGAGTTCTGGGATGCAATGCTCAGCAGAATCCATGCAGCAGGTCTGTCACCCTGAGAGAATGCACCATTCACATTTCCCCCCCATATGGCAAAATCCATCAGGAGACTAGGAAGTGGGGACAAAGAAATTGGTGAGACCTTCAGTGACCTGGTCACTGACAGGTTCCTAGTCTTGACAATTGCTGGCATCAGCCAGGATAGTTTGTTTCCTATGGAGAGCAAATATCTGCAAATGGTCGAAGATGCATGTCTGAAGTGTTCTCTCTTGCTCCAAGGAGCAAGACTAGAACCAATGGGTTGAACATAAGAGCCCAGCTGGATCAGGCCAGTAGCCCATCTAGTCCAGCACTCTGTTCTTACAGTAGCCAGCCAGATGCCTATGTGAAGCCCACAAGCAGGACCTGAGTGCAAGAGCACTCTCACCACTTGTGATTCCCAGCAAGTGGCATTCAGAGGGATACCACCTCCAACAGTGGAGATGGAAATTGCAGGGAAGCAGATTTCAACTTAACATTAAAAAAAAATGCCCAAATTGTAAGAGCTGTCGAACAGTGGAACAGACTGCAGTGGGGAGTGGTGGGCTCTCCTTCACTGGAAGTATTTAAGCAGAGGCTGGGCAGCCATCTGCCAGGAATTATGTAGTTGCATCTTGTATTGCAGATCCTGCATTGAATAAGGGGTGGGAGATGATCCCCAAGGTATTTTTTAACTCTAAAAGTCTATGATTCTATGAAAGCATCCAGTGGAATCTGGTTTCTCTGCAGCTGAAACAAAGGCATGATCAGGAGCCTCAGTGCAAACCGGAAGCATGCCTTAGTGCTTCTTAAACTGCATGGTCACCATCTGGCATGCAGCCACCTTTTCGGAAGCTTTATGAAATTCTACCCCAGGAGCGGTTTCCTTTGAAGAGCTGGCCATTGTGGCTTTTTACAAGAAATGACACACTACTTCCCCTTGCCAGCTACTACCCAGTTTTCTCAATGAATTTTGTTCCTTGTAAAAAACAAAAAAGAGGAAAAGATTATGACATTTAGCACTTTACCCTTTCTGAGTCATTGTTTTAAATATATACATATATTCTGACATATAAATGCCAGACCAAGGTGAATCACAGGGCAAGCTATGCATAGCCCAGAGAGGGCTGCATAAAGGAGGGATGACAGAAAATGTAGTGAGAACTAAACACACTCTAGGGACAAGTGAATAATAATATGTCAATTTTGGGTTCTCTTAATTTCTCATTTTGCCAATCTTAAATTCAGTTCTCCACATTACCACATCAGTTTGTGATTTTTTTTAAAAAAAATAGACCTCATGAAAATTCATCAGCACTTTAGTGTGAATTTTTCCAAATATACTCAATTTTTGCATGCAGTTTTGCTGAATACACACATTGTTGCAAGGCAATTTCCTCTAATAGTGCATTTTGTATGCTATTTTCACTATTATATGCATTTATATGCATTCTTTACCCTAGTACATGCATTTTTGTACACATGGAAAACTGCATTGCAAAATTTGGAAGAGTGCAAATTTGGAAGGATGGCTGTGTATTGTTTCGGAAAGTATAAATTAGGTAGATTTGCCTTTAAATGCAAACGGAATTGAATTTCTCCCCCATCCATACACACACACACACACACACACACACACACACACGAGTCCATGGCTCATTGTCATGTGACCCCCCCAACAAATCAGCAGGGCCAAGCACAAAGTTTGGGTGGGTCCTTGGGCACCAACATCCCCCCGCCCCACCTCCTGCATCGTAATGTCAGTGCACTGCTTCAGCACACACTGATGTGACAATGCAGAGGCCCATGCCGGCCGCTGGTGTGTGTGTGTTATCTGGGAGGGTGGTGTAGCATCTAGATCAACATCTGGTTGTGGTGTGTAGATTTGCAACTACAAATCACACTCTGCAACCCAACACCGCTGCAGACTGCAGAGCTCCACCCTCCCAGACCCAGCCTGTAGATCTAGGTAGGGACCCCTCAAGAGCGGTTGGGCCCCTCTGGATCAGCTGAGGCCCTTGGCTTGTGCCCCACCTAGCTGCCTGCTGGCTCCAGGCCTGCAAATCAGAATGAATGTTCAACACAGACTGGACATAGTCTAACCACTGCATGGGAACATAGGCACATAGAAAGCTGCCTTTTACTGAGTCACACTATTGGTCCATCTAGCTCAGTATTGTCTACACTGACTGGCAGCTGCTTTCCAGGGTTCCAGACTGGCTTCTCTCCCAGCCCTATCTGGAGATGCTGGGGACTGAATTAGGGAACTTCTGCATGCAAAGCAAATACTCTACCACTGAGCTATGGCCCTTCCCCAAAGTATAAACATAAGCCTAAGCTTTGTGCAAGCAAATCAGGATGAATGCTGAATAAACAGGTCATCTGGAGGAGCCCACAGTTAGAAAAGGGAGGGGGAACATTTTCTTTATTTGCCTACATTATTTCTATTTTTTATAGACTACCCTGTAACAAATAGTTCTCACCAAGGTGACTCTGAGTCTCCCTGGTCCAAGTTCAGTACTCTACCCACTGCAACACATTGGCCCATTGAGTCCCCATCTTTGAATCTCACCCTGTAGCAACAGAACCCAAAAAGAATGATTTCAGTACAAGGCAAGGCCTTTCAATGGGCAGCCCCCCCTTCTCCACCAACATTGCTGAACTGGAACATCAAATCATGCTAAAGTACAGAACGTTTTTTAGAGTTCCTCTTTCTGAGAATACTGTCATCCTGAGGTTCCATCCTTTGTTATCTTTTCGCTTCCACATTTGATTTCACTCATTTGTGAGTCGGATACTGACACTGGATGTAGCAATGCTAGTCCAGACCACCCTATAACCTTATAAGACTTACGGTGCGTATTTCCTGCAGGGTTTATTTCAGAGCTTGGAAAAGTTACTTTTTGAACTACAACTCCCATCAGCCCTAGCCAGCATGGCCACTGGATTGGGCTGATGGGAGTTGTAGTTCAAAAAAAGTAACTTTTCCAAGCTTTGGTTTATTTGGTGCTTATAAAGATATGGATACCATCAAAGTGATATTTGTATATGCATATCTGGCCTGTCACCATGATGTTGCTCTTGGTGCTTTGAAGTGGGTGGTATACATTGGTTATTGTTGATGCCTAGTGCGACAAAGCACCTGAGCCTGGGCCATAGCACTACATGGTTCAGGCAGGGGGCGTAGGAGGTTGTCTTACACTGAGCCAGACAGCTGGTCTGTCTAGCTCAGGATGGACTACACCAGAGGTCTCCAAACTTCCCCCCCCATGGCCCACTTGAAAAATGACGAGGGTCTTGGCAGACCACTTAATGACTTTTCTGCCTGTCATAGCAATTGTAATGTGCTGTACCAGAGACTGGATGATTTTAATTGCATTTAATTGCTTCTTTCATTTCTTATATATTGCATTTGATTGTATTGCTATTTGAAATCCCCAGAATTCCAACTGTAATACAGTCAAATACAATATTAATTGTCAATGCAAATTAAAAGAAACAATCAAATATATACATTTTTTAAAAAAATCAATGTGAGCATTTAATGTAATGGATGTGCCATCTCTCAACACCAACCACAAAGCCATCGACATGCTGCGGGCCACCTGAATGAAGCTCATGGATCAGTGGTGGTCCACAGACCTATTTCTTCATACTATTAAAGACTTTGGGGCTCAGACCTATTTGGAAGAGCGAATCTGTCCATTTTGGTTTCTTAGTTTTCCCAGTCTTCAGTTCTTCAATTTGTGAGTTTTTAATATATATATGTTTTTAAATATATATTATTATATATTTTTAAAATATATACTTATATATCTTTTATAAATATATATTTTGCTGTTGTTATGAGCCTTCAAGTTGATTACGAATTATGGCGACCCTATGAATCAGCAACCTCCAATAGCATCTGTCATGAACCACCCCGTTCAGATCTTGTAAGTTCAGGTCTGTGGTTTCCTTTATGGAATCAATCCATCTGTTGTTTGGTCTTCCTCTTTTTCTACTCCCTGCTGTTTTTCCCAGCATTATTGTCTTTTCTAATGAATCATCTCTTCTCATGATGTGTCCAAAGCATGATAACCTCAGTTTCATCATGTTAGCTTCTAGTGATAGTTCTGGTTTAATTTGTTCCAGCACCCAATTATTTGTCTTTTTTGTGGTCTGTGGTACCCACAAAGCTCTCCTTCAACACCACATTTCAAATCAGTTGATTTTTCTCTTATCCGCTTTTTTCACTGTCCAACTTTCACATCCATACATACAGATCGGAAACATCATGGTCTGAATGATCCTGACTTTAGTGTTCAGTGATACATCTTTGCATTTGGGGACCTTTTCTAGTTCTCTCGCAACTGCCCTCCCCAGTCCTGAAAATTCATCAGCCTTTTAGTGCGATTTTCTCCTAAAAATCTGTATGTAGTTTTGCCTTACATGCCTATTGCTGCAATACAATTTCCCTTCATGTAAGGCATCTTTGTGTGGTTTTCACAAATACATGCATTTAAAGGCACACTTTACTCTAGCATATGTATTTTTGTACACGTTACTTGGCTGAAGAACAGCACTGCAAGGTCTGGAGAAGTGCAAATGTCAAAAGGTGGATCTGTTTGGGTCTGTGTGTTGTTTCGGGAAGTGTGGAATAGATCAGTTCCCTTTTAAATGTGAACTGAACTGGATTCCTCCCTCATCCCTACTCATACCTCAGCCTCGGACTGTTTTTCCCTATGGATTGACTCCCTTGTGAATCTGCCTCATCTACGGTGCCAAGCTAGCCAGTTTCCTTGCAGTTTCCCCATTTTACCGCCTGAGGCAAAGTACAAGATGGTGCTCTCCCCACCCGCAGCAGCAGGGTAGTTTAGGAAATGCAGGGCAGGTCACATGACACACACAGCTCCTTCCTCCAACAACTTGCCACCAGTCCCTGCCCACCCACCCTCACCATCTGCCACCTGAGGCAGCTACACCACTCTGGCCAACGGTAGGGCCGGCCCTGTGTCTGGCATAATTAAGCTTGCCTTGGTGCCTAACCTTGATGTGTTGAAGAAGACGTCCAAACCTCTTTGGATTTTCTTCACAATAAAATGTGGAAAAAGAGGGGAGCAGAGCCACACTGCATGCCTTGCCTCCAACGTCATGTGCACAGCTGGCCACACCCCTTCAACATACATCCGAGTAAGGTCTTGAGCACATGAAGCATCCATACACATATTGCTATGCATACATAGGCACCCCTCTACATGTTTCAACATGGCTGGGCCAGTATGTAAAGTGAAGAAGGTTTCAAAAGGGCTTTATTTTATTTATTTATTTATTTATTACATTTATACCCCGCCTTTCTTTTCATGATAGAAACCCAAGGCGGCTTACATATGGTTCCCAGGAGGTCTCCCATCCAGGCACAGACCAGAACTGCCCCTGCTTAGCTTCAGTAGGGTGCTGGCCTCATGTGCCTTCAGACCATAGTCTGTTCATTGCAATATATATCTTTGAGGCAAGACATCGGCTTCATCCCTCACTATATGTAATTGTACAATGAAATGTAAATATCCCACACTGAGCAAGAGGATGGACTACATGACCTCCAAGGTACCTCTATAATTCTTTGTTTCTGTGAAATAACAACATAAGAACATAAGAAGAGCCTGCTGGATCAGGCCAGTGGCCCATCTAGTCCAGCATCCTGTTCTCACAGTGGCCAACCAGGTGCCTGGGGGAAGCCCGCAAGTAGGACCCGAGTGCAAGAACACTCTCCCCTCCTGAGGCTTCTGGCAACTGGTTTTCAGAAGCATGCTGCCTCTGACTAGGGTGGCACAGCACAGCCATCATGGCTAGTAGCCATTGATAGCCCTGTCCTCCATGAATTGGTCTAATCTTCTTTTAAAGCCATCCAAGCTGGTGGCCATTACTGCATCTTGTGGTAGCAAATTCCATAGTTTAACTATGCACTGAGTAAAGAAGTACTTCCTTTTGTCTGTCCTGAATCTTCCAACATTCAGCTTCTTTGAATGTCCACAAGTTCTAGTATTATGAGAGAGGGAGAAGAACTTTTCTCTATCCACTTTCTCAATGCCATGCATAATTTTATACACTTCTATCATGTCTCCTCTGACCCGCCTTTTCTCTAAACTAAAAAGCAATTCTATCATATCCTTTTTGAGATGAGGCGACCAGAACTGTACACAGTATTCCAAATGCGGCTGCACTATAGATTTATACAACGGCATTATGATATCGGCTGTTTTATTTTCAATACCTTTCCTAATTATCGCTAGAATGGAATTTGCCTTTTTCACAGCTGCCGCACACTGGGTCGACATTTTCATCGTGCTGTCCACTACAACCCCGAGGTCTCTCTCCTGGTCGGTCACCGCCAGTTCAGACCCCATGAGTGTATATGTGAAATTCAGATTTTTTGCTCCAATATGCATAATTTTACACTTGTTTATATTGAATTGCATTTGCCATTTTTCCACCCATTCACTCAGTTTGGAGAGGTCTTTTTGGAGCTCTTCGCAATCCCTTTTTGTTTTAACAACCCTGAACAATTTAGTGTCGTCAGCAAACTTGGCCACTTCACTGCTCACTCCTAATTCTAGGTCATGAATGAACAAGTTGAAAAGTACAGGTCCCAATACTGATCCTTGAGGGACTCCACTTTCTACAGCCCTCCATTGGGAGAACTGTCCGTTTATTCCTACTCTCTGCTTTCTGCTTCTTAACCAATTCCTTATCCGCAAGAGGACCTCTCCTCTTATTCCATGACTGCTAAGCTTCCTCAGAAGCCTTTGGTGAGGTACCTTGTCAAACGCTTTTTGAAAGTCTAAGTACACTATGTCCACTGGATCACCTCTATCTATATGCTTGTTGACACTCTCAAAGAATTCTAATAGGTTACTGAGACAGGACTTTCCCTTGCAGAAGCCATGCTGGCTCTGCTTCAGCAAAGCTTGTTCTTCTATGTGCTTAGTTAATCTAGCTTTAATAATACTTTCTACCAGTTTTCCAGGGACAGAAGTTAAGCTAACTGGCCTGTAATTTCCGGGATCCCCTCTGGATCCCTTTTTGAAGATTGGCGTTACATTTGCCACTTTCCAGTCCTCAGGCACGGAGGACGACCCAAGGGACAAGTTACATATTTTAGTTAGCAGATCAGCAATTTCACATTTGAGTTCTTTGAGAACTCTCGGGTGGATGCCATCCGGGCCCGGTGATTTGTCAGTTTTTATATTGTCCATTAAGCTTAGAACTTCCTCTCTCGTTACCACTATTTGTCTCAGTTCCTCAGAATCCCTTCCTGCAAATGTTAGTTCAGGTTCAGGGATCTGCCCTATATCTTCCACTGTGAAGACAGATGCAAAGAATTCATTTAGCTTCTCTGCAATCTCCTTATCATTCTTTAGTACACCTTTGACTCCCTTATCATCCAAGGGTCCAATTGTCTCCCTAGATGGTCTCCTGCTTTGAATGTATTTATAGAATTTGTTGTTGTTGGTTTTTATGTTCTTAGCAATGTGCTCCTCAAATTCTTTTTTAGCATCCCTTATTGTCTTCTTGCATTTCTTTTGCCAGAGTTTGGGTTCTTTTTTATTTTCTTCATTCAGACAAGACTTCCATTTTCTGAAGGAAGACTTTTTGCCTCTAAAAGCTTCCTTGACTTTGCTTGTTAACCATGCTGGCATCTTCTTGGCCCTGGCGGTACCTTTTCTCATCTGCGGTATGCACTCCAGTTGAGCTTCTAATATAGTGTTTTTAAACAACTTCCCAGCATTTTCGAGTGATGTGACCCTCTGGACTTTGTTTTTCAGCTTTCTTTTTACCAATCCCCTCATTTTTGTGAAGTTTCCTCTTTTGAAGTCAAATGTGACCGTGTTGGATTTTCTTGGCAATTGGCCAGTTACATGTATGTTTAATTTAATAGCACTGTAGTCACTGCTCCCAATCGGTTCAACAACACTTACATCTCACACCAGGTCCCGGTCCCCACTGAGGATTAAGTCCAGGGTTGCCGTCCCTCTGGTCGGTTCCATGACCTACTGGTCTAGGGAATAGTCATTTAGAATATCTAGAAACTTTGCTTCTTTGTCATGACTGAAACACATATGCAGCCAGTCTATGTCCGGGTAGTTGAAGTCACCCATTACTACCACATTTCCTAGTTTGGATGCTTCCTCAATTTCATATCTCATCTCAAGGTCTCCCTGAGCATTTTGATCAGGGGGAACGATAGATCGTTCCCAGTATTAAGTCCCTCCTGAGGCATGGTATCACCACCCACAACGATTCTGTGGAGGAGTCTGCCTCTTTGGGGGTTTCGAGCTTGCTGGATTCAATGCCTTCTTTCACGTATAGAGCGACTCCGCCACCAATACGTCCTTCCCTGTCCTTCCGATATAGTTTATATCCAGGGATAACCGTATCCCACTGGTTTTCTCCATTCCACCAGGTCTCGGTTATGCTCACTATATCAATGCTCTCCTCTAAGACCAAGCACTCCAGTTCTCCCATCTTGGTTCACAGGCTCCTAGCATTAGCGTATAGGCACTTGTAAGCAGTGTCTCTCTTCAAGTGTCTTTGGCACTTGTGGTTAGGCCTGTGGTAATTTTGCTCTTCTGAATTTATATCCTGTGCCCCTGCTCTCACAATGCCTACTTCTAGGCCTACCCCTTTTAAAATTTCATCATTTCTTTGGTTTTTATCCCAGGGGGGAGGTTTATTCCGAACCGGACCTTTCTCAGCTCCTGTCGGGTTTCCCCCCTCAGTCAGTTTAAAAGCCCATTCTATGCATCTTTGCTTCAAGATGCAAAAGAGCAGCATTTTGCAGCATGAGGCCAGGATGCGCCCAGCACAGATGGATGTAATGGTCACTCTAAACCACCCTTTCCTCTTTTTCATGCCCATTCTGAATTTCTTCTCAACCACATCCGAGGCCTCCAAAGATCCATGTCAAAACTAATCTCAGGAGGCTTGGAGAACTTGTGCTGAACTCAGGGTTACAAAACAGGAAAAGGAAGCCTATGACTAGGGCCTGGAACGGCCAGTGACAGTCAAGTCAGCTGTTTTAAACACTAGAATGGCACAGAAGTGAAAGACAGCTGGGGAGCCAGACTCAGCATTGTGAAGCGCCAAAAAAAGAAAAAAAAAGAAAAAAAGAAAGCTGTTCCTCTTCTGATGTCACGGCAGAACCAGGACAGAAGTGTAATGATTGTGCAAAAGAACAGAGGGTTCTATCCGATGGTACCCTTTCCCAAACGGAAAAAGTCCTCCCATTTGTGGAAGCAGTTGATGTAGCAGAGGCTGGCTCTGCTAATGTAATAGGAAGGGTTCCCCCTGCAGGCTCTTACACCCCGGGGGTGGAGAATCACCCAGAACATCATGGATGTGTGTGTGAGGGGCGGGGGTTGTGTGGGGATGGAGGAATCAGCAAAAATCATCTCCCTTCCTCTTCTATAGTGGAGGTCTCTGCTAGATCCAGGGATCTTCTGCAAATGGAAGGACTCTTTCCATTCTCAGAAGGGCACCATAACCCACTGGAATTGCTTTGCTCAATCAGGCCCAAGGTTCCATCCCGCCCTGTTTCCAGTAATGGCCATCTATGTGCTCTAGGACAGGGCTGGGGAACCTGTGGCCCTCCAGATGTTATTGGGCTCCAGCTTCCATCATCCCCAGCCAGTATGATAACCATCAGAGGTGGTGGGAATCTTCAGGAGAACCATACAATTTCTCCAATACATAAGAAGAGCCCCACTGGGCCTAGTGCAAATCATCACCAAGATGTGGTGATGGTCACTCTCTTATATGACTTTGAAAGGGAATGTCAATTTTATGGAAGTGTAATGATGGCTTTATGAAGCCTCCATTTCTATAGGCAGTATCCCCCAGAATACCTCTTGTTAGGAAGCAATAATGTGGAAGTGCTACTGAGCTCATGTCATGGAGCTTTCTAGGTGCGTCTGGTTGGCCACTGTGGAAAACCAGGTGCTGGACTAGAGGGACCGTAATCTGATTCAACAGAGGTCTTCTTCCATCTTTATGTTCTTAAACTAGTTTTATTGGGAGACCCTGAGAGAGAATAATGCAGGGTAGTGATGGACAGCCTTATCTTTGGTGTGAACACTGTGTTTTTACAAGGCTATCTATCTATCTATCTATCTATCTATCTATCATCTATCTATCTATCTATCTATCTATCTATCTATCTATCTATCTATCTATCTATCTATCTATCTATCTATCTATCTATCTATCTATCTATCTATCTATCTATCTATCTATCTATCTATCTATCTATCTATCTATCTATCTATCTATCTATCTATCTATCTATCTATCTATCTAGGGTGGTGGGCTCTCCAACACTGGAGGCATTCAAGAGGCAGCTGGAGAGCCACTAGTCGGGTATGCTTTAATTTGGATTCCTGCAATGAGCAGGGGGTTGGACTAGATGGCCTTACAGAGCATTTCCAACCCTACTGTTCTATGATTCCATGATTCTCATGGCATGTTAATTGTTCTTTCATGACACACAGTTGGTGAATCACTGAAATAGAGTATCAAAAAAAGAAGAGGAAATATCATTCATAGCGATTTTAATATTAACGATAGATCTATTCAGACATTCAAAAGAACACATGAGGACAGTTTTTAGGGGTTGTGAGCTCATTCATTGCCCCTCCCCCTAACGTCCCTGTGCACACACTGACCCTCCTTCTGAACTTCGCCTATTGAGTATGAAGTTCTGAAGAGAGAGTCAAAGCACAATCAATTGAATGGGCTTGGAATCCTCTTTGTGATCAGGAAACCTGAGCAATCATATTTATTTTTATTTCAGGGAGGATTCTAAGCACATTGAGCCAAAAACAATTTAGAAACCCCTTCTGTTCTTCCCTCACAACATGGGGAAGTTAGAGGTGTAGAGAGCATGGTGTGCATGCCCTGTAGACATTATGCTCTCACATATTCTCTCTGTCTTAGATGTTCATTTTGTATTGTTTTAAAATCTGTCTTCATGAGTTTATCTGTATTGTTTTAAAATTACTTTTAGCTTTTTTATGATATATCTGTAAATGATTGTGAGGCATATGTAAAAGGCAATTAGTTAATAATAATTGTTATTTTGAACAGATGAATGCCACTTACAGAGTAGTCAAATGCAGGCCTCTTTTAAAACTGGACAGCATTAGCCACTGAGTCACATTGAGAAATACCCACACAAATTTAAGAAACAGACTGACACATGTGAAACAATTGACCAACTTGGTCTTCTTTGAGCAAATCATCAATTTTCTGTAAGTACAGAGAAACAAACATTGCCAGTTGTTCAGACACAACCCTGCCTTGAAGAAAGGCAGAGGAGAATGAGTTACACTCGTCCATTTCAAAGCCATAAACATATCATTTTGAGAATGGTGACTTCGGTGTGTGTACACAATATTAGATATGCAGGATGCCTTTGAATGGGGATCAGACGAATTCATAGAGGGCAATTCTATCAGCGGCTACTAGCCATGATGGATATATGCTCCCTCCATGTGCAGAGGCAACGTATCACTAAATACCAACCACTGGACAGGGCTAACAGCTGGGAGAGCTATTGCCTCCACATCCTGCTTTGTGGACTTCTGGTTAGCTACTGTTGGAGGCAGGATACTGGCCTAAATAGACATAGGAACATAGGAAGTTGCCTTATACTGCGTTAGACCATTGGTCCATCAATGATGGGCAAAGGCTCTACAGGGTTTCAGACAGGGAAACATTCTCCCAGCCCTATCTGGAGATGCCGGGAATTGATCCGAGGGCTTTTTGCATGCAAGACAGATGCTCTGCCACTGAACGATGGCCCTTTCCTAAAGGTGACCACGTTTGGTCATATCAAAAAGGGCTGTTATGTTCGCTCTTCATGACATTTTTGCATTAGATGGATGCCCAGATTGACTCAGGTTTATAGTTTCTCAACTAAATTAGGTTCTTCTTTGAAGGCAGCATAAGAGGCAGCCTTATACTGAAGGTGCTTCCAGACCAGAGATGGGGGGAAAATGAAAAAAGTGATTTTTTTCCCTGCCCTATTTTTCCATTTTTCCCAGAAAAAAACCTGGAAAATTTTGGGGAAAATGAAGAAAAAAAAGTGTTATTTTCTTCAAATGTTCTGTTTTCCTCCTGGACTTTCACATTTCTATTCCAGATGTCTTGTTTATTGAGAATTCATCCTGATTTGTTTGCAGGGACATTAGATGATGTTGGGTATTTGTTTGTTGGGAGATTACACAATGTTACATCAAAACAAGTGTTATCTCACACTTTCTACTGCATTCCCCTGACCCTTTTCTTAAGTCTGGGGGGGGGGTTGGAGGGGGACAAGTGTGTTTGTTGCACAGAAGCTCCAAATCAGCCTTAATTGCACAACCTGAATTTGCCAGTATGGAGTTGAATCGCACCCCAAAATAGCGACAGTCTGGAAATGCTCTGAGTCAGAGCATCACTCCCTCCGAACTCAATATTGTCTGAATCAGGGATGCTGAATCTGTGGCCCTCCAGAGACTGTTGGATTCCAGCTCCTATCAGCTTTTGCCAGCATGGCCAATGATCAAGGATAATGGAAGCTGGAGTCCAAGATCCTCTAGAAGATTACAGGTTTGCCACCCATGAACTACATTGACTGACTGGTTCTCCAGCATTTTAGGCAAGAATCTTTCCCCCTCCTTCTTGGGTGCTGGGACCTTCGGCAGACAAGGATATGTGCTCCTCCTTTGAGCTGTGGCCCTTTCCTGGTATATACAAAAATATATACTACCTCATATCTTCCCCTTTGTGGGACATTCTCCTGCACAAGCAGCACTAAAACAAATGCGAGTGGTTCTTTAGTTTGGTTCTTCGGCACTGTTCCTTTTAACAGGGTGCGTGCAAAAGAACTTCTCGATGGATTGTGCCCCATATCTTTCAGCGCTAACCTCCCTCAAAAGTCTTGGCCCAGTATCAAGCTACTGCAAAACTAAGCAAAACCGACAAGCACCAGAAGAGGTGCGATCAATAGACAGGGCTGCATAGCTCAGTGGTAGAGCATCTGCCTTGTATGCAGAAGGTCCCATGTTCAGTCCTTGGAACCTCATATCTTCCCCTTTGTGGGACATTCTCCTGCACAAGCAGCACTAAAACAAATGCGAGTGGTTCTTTAGTTTGGTTCTTTGGCACTGTTCCTTTTAACAGGGTGCGTGCAAAAGAACTTCTCGATGGATTGTGCCCCATATCTTTCAGCGCTAACCTCCCTCAAAAGTCTTGGCCCAGTATCAAGCTACTGCAAAACTAAGCAAAACCGACAAGCACCAGAAGAGGTGCGATCAATAGACAGGGCTGCATAGCTCAGTGGTAGAGCATCTGCCTTGTATGCAGAAGGTCCCATGTTCAGTCCTTGGAATCTCCAGGTAGGGCTGGAAGAAACTCCTGCCTGAAACTCTGGAGAGCTGCTGCCAGTCAGTGTAGACAATACTTTCATTCGCTGGCGATCGCTCGTGGCCGAGTAAGATTGTCTTCCAAGATAAGGTCTTTAACAGTGGGTCCGTAAGTGACTGTGGAGGCCAATTCTGGATCCACACAGCCTCCCACAGTGAGGACATAGGTTTCCAGATGGAAGATGGTCGCGATGAGGATTTATTTGACATGCCTTCCACTTAGCTTGTTTGTCCTGTTTGCCTTGTATTCGTGCTTCTTCAAAGTCCACAGCACCTTTGATAATAGCCAACCTCCATTTGGGATGTTCACGGGCCAAGACTTCCCAGTTGTCGATGTTCATGTTACATTTTTTTAGATTCACTTTAAGAACATCTTTAAACCTCTTTTGCTGTCCACCGATATTCCGTTTTCCATCCTTAAGTTGGGAGTAAAGTAGCTGCTTTGGCAGATGGTGATTAGGCATTCGAACAACATGGCTGGTCCAGCGAAGTTGATGTTGAAGGATCATTGTTTCAACACTGGTAGCCTTTGCTTCTTCCAAAACGCTAACATTAGTCCATCTGTCTTCCCAAGTAATTTGCAGAATTTTCCTGAGGCAGCGTTGGTGGAATCTTTCAAAAAGTTGGGGGTGGCGTTTATAAATGGTCCATGTTTCACAGGCATACAGTAAGGTCAGTAGTACACTGGCTTTGTAAATAAGCATTTTGGTCTCCCTGCTCTGCTCTGAGAGTGCCGCATTCTCCCAAATGTTCGAAGAGTGTTCGAAGATCGGGAGACAATACTGAGCTAGGTGGACCAACGGTCCCGCTCAGTATAAGGCAGCTTCCTCTGTCCCTAGTAAGATACTGAATTCACACTGATTTCATACAGCTTAGGGTTCATCTACCCATCAGGCAGACTGTGGTGGAAAACTGAGCAGGTACAATGTGGGATTATAGTACTTAAGACTGCAGGTAGCGGACAGGGGGGGAATGCATTTGTTTCACAACATTACCCCCCACTCCGCTCCACTCCATAGCATTTCAGGGAGAAAACTGAAACATAAGTCTCAGATGTGCTAGTTTACTGTATGCAGGGATCATTTTATGTGGAAGAACATTCAAAAAATATCACCTCCTACGGTCAGTCTGGAGTGGTGCAATCCAGAATTCAGGCATCTCATTATGTGTCATGTGTGCAGAAGGGCTCTCAGAGAGTTCAAATACCAATGACTTCAATGGGACTGAGGTGCGGCAAAGATTCTCTGGCTTGCGGCCAAAAGGCTTTATGTCTGATGAGCAAATTGAGAAACTCACTTCCTGTTGGCACATTGTTGGCTTTTGCAGATTATTTACCTTTCATATGACATATCCGTCAAATAAGAGAAGAACAAGCAGAAGGAAAGAGATCAAATACAGCTTGCCACTGCCAACCAGCCCCACAATCTCGGATCAGGCAGGTTTCTTGTTTCTTTCCCTTGTGTGGGAAGGACAAAATGTGTGTGAAAAGGGGAGGGGGCAGGATCTTTCCCCCTTCTTTCTCTGGAATGTTTCCAGGAATGACCCACTTGACAGTCTCCAAACACAATGGAAAACAACAGGGGTGAACTGAAATGCAGTAATCAAAGACAGGGTGGTGGTGGTGGCAGAGAAGCCAGAAAGGAGACAATACAAAGAAAGTAATTAGCATTTTTGTTGCTTTCACAGGCTCTGAAAACACTGAGCAAATAAAGTCAGAGATGGAAATCTGATGCAGCACTGAAGGACAAATCAGGCATGATGGTAAACAGCTGGCTTCTGTTGAAAAAGACAACTTCTCTCTCCCCCTCTAAAATGTTTACCTGAACTTAACTTGGGCCATGACATCATGACCAGGGATGTAAGAAGGCATATTTTCCCATTCTGTCCTGAATTAATCACATGCAGTACTGTCTCTCTTCCGCTGCAGTTCATCTTCTACCAATACCTACATGATTAGTCTCTCTGTCCCCTGTGGCAAAATCACATAACTTACACAATTTATGTACATTGCCATAACGTTATTCCACCCTGTTCATTTCAGTGCAAAGGAAACACAATGCAAATGGTGGTGGTGGGAAGTAATCAATTACATATCATTTGAGGATTGAAAGCAACGACAGCTGTGAATACCAATCATATTCGCTGGATTGATTTCCGTTCTGGACATGGGACGGATAAGTGAACATCAGCAATTTCCTCTCCTGGTTCTGTTTGCGCTGGGATTGTCTGACATCCCTAATCATGACTGTCAGTATTTCCCTGGGCCCCCTCCGTTACCTGCCACTGATGAGAAGCGCCATAGCAGAGCAGCTGAGCACATGCTTTGCATGCAGAAAGTCCCAGATTCAGTCCCTTGTATCTCTACTTTACAGGTATTGGGAAAGTGCTCTCTGCGTCTGAGACCCTGGAGAGCTGTTGCCAGCCAGAGTAGACAAGACGGAGCTAGACGGACAAAGATCTTCCTATGTAGTGTGGAGAGGTGGGAGTGGAGACACAGAATACTATGACATCATGGGTGCTGTCTCCATGCGTATACTGAATATGCAAAGGGACACCGATTTGCATAAAAATTACATTTGTCCATTTACGTGTATAGATGCAAATTCAGAAATAATGACTATTATTTAAACAGAAATGCAGTACATCTCACCCTAGTGGGAAGGCTGGGACCAGTTAACCTGAGTGCCTGCTCACTTTGCTGTCTAGGGCTGCTTTCACACATGGGGCTAATTGCATTAGTTTAACGGATTAAAGAGGTAGCACTTCTGTCCCGATATCAAAAATCCCCTTCACACTGCAGTACCTGTTCCATTAAGGAAGAGCAGGTTTTTCAGCCGATATACAGGCATTTCATGCAACTGTCTTTCACACGGCTTGTTTTCATCCCTCACCCATGTGCACTGTTCTCCACTGTGTAGGAAGTCTAAGATCTCGTCCCATTGCCTTGCAAGCCCTCTCCCTTTAGGATCTGACTTTTTAAATTGTTTTAGTTGTATCAAGACTGGGGTGTGTGTGGGAAATGCTGCTGCTATCTGCACTAATGCGGGAATACCAGTACAACATTCATCAGGCAAAAAAAAAAAAAAAACCGTGTGACTAAAGGGCGGGAATGCACTGCATGCTGGGATGCCTGTCATGTGAGCTGCTACAGCTAGTGAAAAACTCCTGCGATCTTCTGGATTCCCAGCCTTGCTGATGGATTATTTCTGGTATCATTTATCACAGAAATTTGTGCTAAACTTCCACTACATTCCACTAGAATTCTGGAGCTAGCTTGTGTGTTGTGTGAAAGATCAAATATAATGTGCAAATTACCGGGTAAGAAATTGTCAGAATAACTGAATAAAGTGCAGTGTGAAAGCAGCCCAGGTGTGAACTGTTGGTGGGCAGCATCAAGGCCCTTGATGCTCTCCTTTCTTAGGGCTCTTTATCCTTAGATTGGACTTGGACCAAGACAGTCCTTCAAACAGAGGACTACTTCAGACAGAGGGCTGTCCTCTGTAAAGTAGGGCACATGGCCACCCTGCTGATATAGCTGATTTACAAACATACACATAGAAAAGGGATGGGGAGCCCTGTTTAGCCCAAGGGCCCATTCTTTCATGGGGGACCTTCCAGAGGCTGCATGCCAGCGACGGGAGGGGCCACAGGCAAAAATGGGCAGAGCCATGGGTGTGACTCTTGCCTTTGTACGACAGGCTGCATTCCATACAACAGCCTACTTGCAGAAGTCAGAGGTGTCTACATCTCCTGTCCAGGCAAGCCAGAGGTGTTACTGCAGTTCAGGGACACATGCCAGCTAAGCAAAAGCACTTCAGGAGGGCATGGAGCAGGGCTGGGGAGGGTGTGGCCTGAGGAGGGGATGGGACAGTCTCAAGGGCCCAGTAGGGAGGCCTGGAGGGTTGCATTCAGCCTGAAGTTCCCCACCCCGACACAGAGCGTAAATGGAGGAAAGCAGCATACCAACTCTAATAGTTAACGGATGTGTTGCCCCACATTAAATCCCCATAGTCTCAATGTCTTCAGCTGTCTGTGCTCTGTCTCTTTCTCTGTCCCCCTCTGCCTTTCTCATACCCCCATACCCTACCTTGCACTAACATCTCGCCCCTAACCTCAAGGTGCTGGTACGGAATGGTGTTTCTGACAGCCTTTTTCATTCCAAACATTCCAGAGAGAGCTCTGTGTCAAAGAACCATCTTCTGGCAATTTGCTGCCACCAAGAGACGTCCCTTGGCCATTCCGCACCATTCAGAATTATTAAGATTTTTTTTTTGGTCAAACCCCCCCACTGTGATCGTGTGTATCTATGAGGCAAACCATAGTGATTCCCCACTCATAGTAATCAAAACAGCATTTTACACACACACACACACACACACTTCAACTGGTCCAAAATGCAGCAGCCAGAATACCGGCTGTGTTTCCCTTTAGAACTCAGATAACCTCTGTTTTAAAAGAGCTGCATTAGTTGCCAGTTCATTTCTGGGCCCAGTTCAAGGTGTTCACGTTAGTGTTTTAAACGACTTAGGTCCCAAATATCTGAAAGACTGTCTCCTTCCCTACAGGTCCTCTCAGGTGCTGAGATTAGCAGAGGGGGCCCTTTTGGTAGTTCTGCCACCCTCAGAAGCAGAGCTTGGAAAAGTTACTTTTTTGAACTACAACTCCCATCAGCCCAATCCAGTGGGCATGCTGGCTGGGGCTGATGGGAGTTCTGGTTCAAAAAGGTAACTTTTCATAGCTCTGCTCAGAAGTTCGAGGGATGGTGGCCTGGGAGAGGACATTCTCTGCGGCAGCCCCTAAGCTGTGGAACTCCCTCCTTACCAAGGTGTGTCTGGCAACTTCATTGTACAACTTTATGTGAATGCTGAAGTTGCACCCCTTTACCTTGGCTGTTGACACCTGAGACCTATTTTAGCACGCACCCTATTTTCTGTGATGTTGTTTAGGTTGTTTTTAACTGTTTTTAAATTGTTGTAACCCACCCTGGGACCTTTGGGTGAAAGGCGGGTAATAAATTGTGTATGTATGCATGGATAGATAGATAGATAGACACACACATACATCATATATAAAATATTTTCAAGATTTCTTATAATTCCATTTTCATATCTTTTGTTTTCTTTTGTCAATGCCTTTTGAACAGTGTCCTCCTGAAAAGGGTTCTTCTCCAAGCTGGGCTATTCCTTGTTCTCTTAGGTTGTGCCATTTATTTCACCCCTATCAGCTCTCCAGTTTTCCAGGTAAGCTATGGGAGCCATATAAAGGAAGCAGAAGATGTCTTTGGTAAACTTCATGATGTAGGTCTCGAGTCAAGTTTACCTGACCTGGAAGTCAAGCAAGATCAAAAAGATTTACGGAATGCATTTCCTCTTCTTATAGTCACTTTTCACTTTTTCAGCTGGGGCATACTCAGGCACACTTTCTTCATCCCCTATCCCCCAGAATATCACCCTTCTCCTTGTCCACAGCTCCCTGACCCTCTTTCCTTCACATGAGCTACTGTTTCCCAACTGCTGTCTAATGAAACTGCTGTTTCCCTTACTCAACCCAACTCAATGCTCTTTGGTCACCAGAGCTCCAACCTGGTGCCTGTGGGCACCAATGTGCCTGCCAGTCCCTCCTGTGGCACCCATGAAAGCTCTCAGTAAATATCCCCTGAAAAATCTACAATGTAGGAGATGCTATAGGGCATGTCTGCACCATTTATATAAACCCTAAGCATCGCTTGGTGTTAGGTGTGAACCAGGCCACTGACAATCTAGGTGTCTCTGAAGGCAACAGTAAATATCTGCTCCTTGGCCAGTGTAGATCCCTTCCTTTTAAATAGGGGAAACTTATTCACTAATTCTGAAATCTTTTCCATGATTCTGTGATAAGTGAAACAGTGATGCCCTGTTGATTTCAGTAGATGTAAAATAATTGCCCTTTGTAATAAAGCTGTGGATGAGCTTGTCAGGAAATGCTTGTGGTGGAGACTGCATCCTTCGCTCTTGATGAAGATGTGATCTTCTCAAGCAATGTCTTGCTCAGATTTCTAGAGAAAGCTTCTCATTTCCCCCCTAAGAAATTTCATTTCCTTCAAAGAAAAAAATGAGATAATCTCTTTATGCAGTCAGGCATGCATGCTTTCACGATGAGAGTGAAGGCAGTGAAACAGATGAGTGGAGGAAACACACACACACACACACACACACACACACCATGCCTTTCATTGGAAGTCATCTAGGCGCCACCCCTTGTTCATCTGCTGTAGACTTAATGACTCAGTGTTAAATAATGTCCACTCTCAAGAGATTTTCAAGTACTGGACTCACTGTGTAGAGATTGTCCCATACCCTCCTCATTCGCTGCACTCATGTATCACTCAATCCCAACAGAGCTGCCACATTTATTCCAGTAAAATTTAAACTTGTTTGATTCCTTAATTAGAAAAGTATAACACTGCAGCATGTACATGTTTAAAAAGTTCTGTTTAAAAATTATTTGAAAGATGAAATGTATAATATGCCATTTTTTGCAAGTAAATAAAAAACCCTGCATGTACACTTTTATTATAATTATAACTAAAATTGTTTACTGTATATGCCCACCAAGATCCTGCTGTGATCTTCTGCTGTAGTGCAATCCTATGCATATTTACTCAGAAGCAAGTCCCAATTCTGTACAGGGAAAGTACACTTTTTGCTACTGAAAGCTATATTTACTGAATTCCTGATGTGAGACAAGCAGGAAAAGGAAACTGTTCTCAGAACTTGAAATGGGGTTTAGGTATTGCCTGGGGGTCAACAAATTTTGTCAATCACAACCCTGATTCACTTACTGGCTAAAAACCTGAAAGGGCAGGGATTAGAGCAACTGGTATTAACAGAAGTTGGGGGAGGATGGCGGCTGTTATTTTGGTTTATATCTTTTCAACCAGATCACCTAGAAACTTATTTTTTTTAATGAGAAAGCTAAGAGTCTGGAAATTAAGGTAGGACCCAGACAGGACCTCCAAAAACTGGAATCTCTGAGTGAAAATTGGACACCTGGTTACCCTAGTTTTGACTCTCTGACTCCACCCATGCATAGTATGTGCCCTTCCCCCAGCAGTTTGTGGAGAAGATACTGTGGCTCTTGGACTGAAAAAGGTTCTCCATGCCTGATGTACGGGGCAATAATTTAGATCCTCCTTTGCCAACTTGGCAAAGGTGGATTTAAATAATCCTGACTACTGGCCATGCTGGCTGGGGCTTCTGGGAGCTGCAATCCAAAAGTTCTGAAGGACTTCAGGTTGGTGAGGGCTGTCCACATCATTGTTTTGGGAGGCAGAGAGATTGCAAGATACATTTCATGTTAAAAATCTTATTATATAATTGGTACATGCTTACTTGGAAAGCAAGTCCCAAAATTCTCAATGAAACTTATTCCCCAATTAGCATGTACAGAACTGCAGCCTTTGATATAATGCCATAGGAACCAAACTGGGCAAATGACTTAAGCAATGAAGAGTTATTCATTCATTCAATGAAACTGGGCCCATTCATTATACAGGTCCCAGACTAAGTTGGAAAATGGAAATGGACTGCCTTCAAGTCGATCCCGACTTATGGCGACCATATGCATAGGGATTTCATGGTAAGTGGTATTCAGAGGGGGTTTACCATTGCCTCCCTCTGAGGATAGTCCTCCCCACCTGGTTAGGTCCTGCTCAGCTTGCCACAGCTGCACAAGCCAGCCCCTTCCTTGTCCGCAACTGCCAGCTGGGGGCAACTGGGCTCATTGGGATTATGCAGCTTGCCCACGGCTGCACAGGTGGCAGGGCATGTAACCCCTGAGCCACTCACTGTGGGGGTGATCTTTAGCTGGCCCTTTACACCCAAGAGACACAAGTGGGAATTTGAACTCACAAACTCTGGACTCCCAGTCAGGCTCTCCTCCCCACTGTGCTATACCAGCTGTTCAGACTAAATTAGTTGAACTGAAATCACTGGAGCAAGTTTGTTATGACTAAATTGAAATTCCAACTGATTTGAATGAGAACTAACAATACAGTCCTAGATCTGTATATTTGTCAGCCCCATTAAGTTCAATGGGAATTACTCACAGCAAGTGTATAGGATATGACACTTTAGTGCACCCAAGTTAGTCTGTATCCAGCTTATTGATTTGAAATGGGAGAAAAGTTATGCAGGTCAGTGTGATTTAAAATTTTGGCTGAATTATTCCCTGTTCTTTAATTGCCTGATACAAGGACAATGGGAGCATGAGATCTCATAGAGTCCCATTCTCTTCTCCAACCCTGAGCAGATGATCAGAGGGAGGGGAAGGAGATATTTGGTGGGGATGTGTATGCCCCCCAAATATGCCTTATATCTACAGTATATCTGTATGTTTTTTAAAATTCAGGTCTGGGTTGCTGTGTGCTTTCTCTGCTTTTTTCTGATTTTGGGGTTCTGAACCTCTCTGTATAAACAAGCTTTCCCATTCACCTTAATGAATGAGTTTTCCCATTCACTCTAATGTGGAATCTAAAAACAGATATAACTTTTCACCCTTTCGGCCAAAGTGGATGAAAGTTACACGCACAGGTGCCCCTCCAGAGTAGATTAAATCTGTCAACTTGCAGACAAATAAGTCCAGGGGTTTTTTTTGTGAGGGGAAGTAAAGGGATTCACTTTCCTCCATAATCCCTTAGAATGATAGAAACATAGAATACTAGAGCTGGAAGGGGCCTCTAAGGCTACTGAATCCAACTCCTTGCTTAATGCAGGAATCCAACTTAAAGCATCCCCAACAGGTGGCTGTCCAGCTGCCTCTTGAATGCCTCCAGTGTCGGAGAGCCCACCACCTCCCTAGGTAATTGCTTCCATTGTTGTGCCACTCTAACATTTAGGAAGTTTTTCCTGATGTTCAGTTGAAATCTGGCTTCCCGCAACTTGAACCCATTATTCCATGTCCTGCACTCTAGGAGGATCAAGAAGAGATCCTGGCCCTCCTCTGTGTGACAACCTTTCAAGTACTTGAAGAGTGCTATCATATCTCCCCTCAGTCTTCTCTTCTCCAGGCTAACCATGCCCATTTCTTTCAGTCTCTCCTCATAGGACTTTGTTTCCAGTCCCCTGATCATCCTTGTTGCCCTCCTCTGAACATGTTCCAGTTTGTCTGCATCCTTCTTAAAGTGTGGTGTCCAAAACTAGACACAATACTCAAGATAAGGCCTAACAAGTGCCAAATAGAGGGGAACTAATACTGCACATGATTTGGAAACTGAATGTATGTTAATGCAGCCTAAAATAGCAATTGCCTTGTTTGCAGCAACATTGCACTGTTGGTTCATATTTAGCTTGTGAACAACAATTCCACGTTCCTTCTCTCATGTAGTATTGCTGAGCCAAGTATCTCCCATCTTGTAACTGTGCATTTGGTTTCTTTTTCCTAGGTGTAGAACTTTGCACTTATCCCTCTTTAATTTCATTCTGTTGTTTTTAGCCCAATGCTCCAGCCTATCAAGGTCCCTTTGAATTTTGTTTCTGCCTTCCAAGATATTAGCTATCTCTCCCAATTTTATAACATCTGCAAATTTGATAAGCATTCCCTGCACCTCCTTATCCAAGTCATTAATAAAAATCTTGAGGATCACTGGCCCCAGGACTGAGTCCTGTGGTACCCCGCTCATTACCTCCCTGCAGTTTGAGAAGGAACCATTAATAAGCACTCTTTGAGTACGATTCTGTAGTCATTTGTGGATCCACCTGATAGTTCTTCCATCCAGCCCACATTTTGCTGATCAGAATATCATGGGTCACTTTGTCAAAAGCTTTGCTGAAGTCGAGATATATTATGTCCACATCATTCCCATGGTCTACCAGGGAGGTTATCAGATCAAAAGAAGAGATAAGGTTAGTCTGGCAGGATTTGTTCTTGATAAATCCATATTGGCTTCTAATAAAGGTTGCTATCTACTTTTTGTTGCTCTTAAAGCAGAGCAATGTAGGATTTTTTAAAAAATGAAATGAAGCTTTTAACTTTTTTTAAAAAATTGATTGCTGTGCCTTAATTAGAAAACAAACAATCTAGAGCTTCAGTGGTTCGCAGGCAACATTTTGGACAGCCTCACTTCTTGCAAGCCCCTAGATCTAGAGGAAAAATAAATATATAGGAAAACACAGAGCACTAAGTGCAACAATTACTTGCTCTCTCTTGTACCCCATCGATATGATCTCAGTCACCATATTTTCACAGGACTGACCTGTCACAAGTGCACTTGCAGTATCCTCAGATAGATTGGATTGTAAACTATCATCTGTTGTACTGTCTGTAGATGTTGGCAGCTGGTGTCTCTGCCGGCGTATCTTTATTATTATTATTATATTTATTAGTCGCCCATCTGGCTGGTTGTCCAGCCACTCTGGGCGACGTACAAAGTAAAATACATTAAACATTAAAATGTTAAAATATTAGAACCCAATAATAAAAACTTAACCCAACCCAAAGGCTTGCCTGAAGAACCAGGTCTTCAAAGTCCGGCGGAAGCTCATCATCGAAGGGGCATGGCGGAGATCATTTGGAGATCTGATGCTTTCTCTTCTGCAGGGTCACTTATAGGTGCAGAGAGTGGCCGTTGCAGCTGGCATTGGGGCAGCTAGGGCAGGTGCTGAAACTGGTGCAGGAGCAGAATCTGGGACAAGGGTAGGTTCTAGGGCCGCAGCAGCTCCCATAGAAGAACTAACAGTAGCGGTGGTATCATTCGACTGCTGAGTTGTAGTTGGGCATAAAGCTGGCACAGCAGCTGCTTTGGGTTTCGTCACCATAACCACCACAAAAAACCATAACCACCGCAAAGATCTTTTCATCCATTTTGTATTCTTGAAGAACAGCATCATCATGAAGAATGTTGCCGGCATATTGTTGGTCAGCCCCTGGAAAAGCATCTTTCCCTTTTCTGATTCAGACTTCTCTTGCTATGCTTTCACTATCTCCTTGGGGTAGATGTCTGTCTTGAAGGTTTGCTGCCGCAGCGTCTTCGGGGTCACCTGCATGACAGCAGCTCAGCTCCAGGCCCCAGCAAAGCCTACCCTGCGGGCTGCCCAGGGAGGGCAACGGGTGGTGGCGCTGGTGGCAAGGGTGGCTCTTCCTTCTGGGGCCTCCAGTCACTATTCTGCACATAGAGCTAAACAGTACAGAAAAGCACAGAAACAGAGTAATGGGGGGAGCTGATCTGACTTGGGGGGAGGTATCGACCATTATTTATTTATGTATTTATTTACGAAATTTATATCCTGCCCTTCCTCCCAGAAGGAGACCAGGGCAGCAAACAAAAACACTAAAAACACTCTTCAAACATCTTTAAAACATATTAAAACAAAACATCTTTAAAAACATCTTTTGGAAAAAAAACCCACTCAACTTTAAAAACATGTTAAAAAGTAATTCCAACACAGACACAGAAGGGATAATGTCTCTACATCAGACTGCTACTTGGGGGGAGGGATTCCCAAATTACCACAATTCACTTCATTATTTGCCCCCCACACACAGAGCTGATGCACTCCCCTAGTATTTGAATGCCCCCCCCCCAGCGAAAAGGAGAGGTAAGTGGCTGGGTGGAGAGACTCCATGACTGCAACAGCACTTTTTTTTCCTTAAGAGGAAAACTAGCCTCCCCCCATTTGAAACAAGAGAACTTTCTGTCACCTATAGAAAGTGATGCATTTAAAAAAAACTGGAAAGAAAAGGCCAGCGTTATACTCAAAATGCAATTTCCTAGTGACCCAGTAAGATTTTCCCCAGTGCGCTCTAAGAATAACGTAAACTGGGTGATGTGCTGGTGCAAGGGCCTGATATGTCAAAGCAGCGGAAAATCAGCCCAAAAAACCCTCCAAAATACTTGTTATTTTTTGGAAAGTGAAAGTGTGGGTGTGACAGGGCTGAAAGCAGGTTTCAAACAATGCAGTCACTTTTCAACAGAAAGGCTTTGAACCCTCTTTCCTGTGTGGTGTGTGACTTCTAAGCTTTGTACTTTCAAACCACAGAGATGTGCCCAGCGCTCTCTTTGTTTCCTGTCATTTGGTTTGTAACATAAATGTCAACATCGTTATGATTCTGCAGCTCGATCATTCTACTTCACATCGTGCTGGGTTGGGGATTTGGAAGGAGGAAAGGGCAATTCCCTTCCAAAATTTGGAAGGGCTGGGACTGTCTCATATCAAACAGTAGTTCTAAAGGTGTCTCCACTCCAGTGATTAGCATTTCTCTGTAATTTCTCTAACAAAATATATGCTTAGCAACTTTGTCACTGACTATTGAGAAAGTTTCCAGTAGTCTTTCTCACCCTATTAACCCTCTTCTGTCCAAACTCCCAACCAGGGATGGAAGGATCTGTCCATTTAGGTTCTCTCAGTTTCTCATTTTACCAATCTCAAATTTAGTTCTCCACATTTCTGTAGCAATTTGCTTTAAAAAAGAAATCCTCATGAAAATTCTTCAACATTTTAGTATGAATTTCTCCTAACGTAACATTTTTGCACGCACGTTATCCTAATATAACGCATTTGTGTATGTTATTTTCACTAATATGCACACTTTCCCCTAATATATGCATGTTTGTAAACTTTCTTTGGTTGGTGAATGCCATTGCAAAATTCAGATAAGTGCAAAATGTGAAGGTTGGCTATGTTACAGTTCTCATATTGTTTCGGAAAGTGCGAATTTAGTAAATTTGGCTATAAATGCAAACTGAATTGAATTTCTCCCCCACCCCTACTTCCAACCTCAGATCAATATGACACAGCCATAAGCTCAGTCAATCCATTGGTCTTTGTAGCCCAGTATTTTCTGTTGGGACTGCTGGCAGATCTCCAGCATCCAAGGCAGAAGACCTTGGAGCTAAGCAGAGTATTTTCCAGTCTCCTGCTGCTTGATCTTTTAATTCAGGGATAGGGAACCCACGGCTCTCCGGATGGTAGGAACTTAAGAAGCTGCTTTATACTGAGTCAGACCATCTAGACCATCACCAGGGTTTCAGACAGGAGTTTTCCTCAGCACTATCCTCTGATGCCGGGCCTTGAACCTGGGACCTTGTACATGCAAGACATGTGCTCTACCACTGCGCAATGAACTATAGCTCCCATCACCCCTAACCATGGTGACTAGGACTGACTGGAGTTGTAGTATAAAACATCAGAAGAGCCACAGGTTTCCCAGTCCTGTGCTAAATGAATCCTTCCCGTTCAGGGGCACTCTATTTCTCAATATCAGATGCTGGGAGGCAAACAACTGGGAAGAGCTATTGCCTTTGTGGTCTGCCGATGAGCTTTCCAGAGGCACCTGATTTCCACTCTTAGAAGCATAATGTTGAACTAGATCGACTTTTTGTCTAACCTAGCAGGGAAGCACTTATGCTCTTAAAAGGAATGAGTGAGTTATCTATAGGTTGGATCCAGACTTCTGCTGCAATCCAAACTCCTAATCCACTGGGCTGGAAGGAGTTTCAATGAGGTGGAGGTCTCCAGAGAAGCTCCACCAGCGCAGAGCAACTCAACGCACCTACCCAAATGGTAAGTGGAAGCTACTGCTGGCAGTATTTCCACTGGGGGTGGCCAGCATAACCCCCCCTAAAAGGGGGTACCAGGGGTGGAGCAGGGCTAGCAAAGGATCAACTGGATCATGAAACAGCTCTGCTACTGTCACATGATAGCAATGGGCCTTTGCTGTGCTGCCTGGGAGGTGGTATAGCAAAAGTGCATTTTTCCTTCTTCACACCCTATCCAGTGTGAGTCGTGGGTCTGTGGGTGCAGCAGTGGCTACACGGCTCTGTTAAGCCCCACCACTGCCAACCAGTGGTTTGGATTGCTCAGTCCGCCATGCCTAGAGGACTCTGGAAAATCATGGCTGCTTGTTCTTCATGATGACGATGATGATGATGAAAATCTATATCCTGCCCTTCCTCTCTCCAGGGCAGCAAACAAAAACACTAAAAGCACTAAAAGGATCTAGTCTGATGCTAGCTACTCTGACTGGCAATCCCTTTCTAAGGCAGGGCTGGCTCTTCAGATGTTGCTGGATTCCTATCATTCCCAGCCAGCATGGCCAATAGTTAAAAATAATGGGAGTTGCTGTCCAGCAGCATCTGGAGGACGAGAGTTT
Organism: Rhineura floridana; assembly: GCF_030035675.1. NCBI lineage: Eukaryota > Metazoa > Chordata > Lepidosauria > Squamata > Rhineuridae > Rhineura > Rhineura floridana. Next base: position 305,019,633 of record NC_084480.1, on the reverse strand, counting down.
CCCCATCTCTGCTCTAAAAGTCTCACAGCAGAGGTCTGTCCAAGTGCTGCTTCCTGATCTTTTAATGCAGCAGTGGGGAAACCGGTGGCCCTCCAAATGTTGTATTACATTACATCATCCCTGATCATTTACTATGCTGAGAGCTTGGAAGTAATTCGTTACAAGTAACAAATTACTTTTAATTCATTACTTTTTTGAGGGACAAGTAGGTAATTCCTTTACATTTTGATTGTAATAGAGCCAGGAGTAATTTTATTACTTTTGCGGAGTAATTGTAATGTTTCCAGCATTACTTTTGGGCATTACTTGGGGGGCGGGAAGCAGGGGAGGTTTTCTGCTCCTCTGCCAGCACCTTGTAGGCATTTTTAAAAAAAGTAACTGAAATGTAATTGTAGTGATTACTTTGGAGAAAAAGTAAAGTAATCAGTTACTTTCAGAGCAATTGTAATTGTAATGGTAATTACTATTTTTGGGCCATGTAATTGTAACTGTAATTTATTAGTTTTTAAAAGTAATCTTCCAAGCTGTGGGTATACCGCCCCAAATTTTCTCACTTTACTCCCACCATTTTTTGGTTTACGGGAGTTGCAAATGGATTTTTTTCTGGAAACAACATGGAAATGAGCACTAAATGTCCACTATGTTCCACAAGATTTTCAGAAGTGGCTTTTATGCTGCGTGAAAGATCAAATAAAATGTGGAAATTATCACGTGAGGAAATGCCAAGAAAATGGAATAAACTGCTATCTGAACGCAGCCTAAGTGAGAACTGAATCAAATTTCTCCCGCATCCCTACAAGAGACAGAGGCTGGCAGTGCCCAAATACAGAAGACATCTCTTGGCACAGTAATCTTTCAAGCTCTGGCTATGCTGTCTGGGAATGATGGGAGCTGGCATTCTAAACATCTGGAGGGCAATGGGTCCCCTATCCCTGTTTTAATGGGAGATACCAGGAGGACTGGGCCTGATACCTTCTGCATGCAAAACATGTGCCCTGCCACTGAAAACATGCTTCATTTTCTCCTAAATTCAGCAGAGATGTTTCATCTGTAAACAAGAGGAGAAACAGACCTGGAGACCTGAGATGACTTACTTGATGTCAGCATGGCTTTACATAAATCAACTACCCTTGTGATGTGGTTGGAACCAAAATAACTACACTGTGATCTTCCTATGGAGGCGGTATTATTTTTAAACTTTCTCTGTGAGTGATATTTCCCTCAGGTTCTTGTTCTGAAGCAATTTCCGCTAGCTTGCATTTGCTTGCAAAAATTAAAATGTATATTCTTCTAATTCAAGTCATTTTTCAAGATTTCAATTGTGGATGCTCTTGGATTTCAGGATTAAATGGGAGAACATGAGAAAGTTTTACATTTGCAAGTTGATGATTAATTTTAAGGCAATGAAAGTAACAAGATTCAACATTTAGGATTTCTATAAAAAGGATCCCTCAAAGATTAATTTTAAAAGCCAAATTTGGAAATATTAGAATAATCTAATTTGGTGCAAATCTTGGAGTGTGTGTGTGTGTGTTTTGGGTGATGGGGGTACAATTTCATTTCAGATCTAGTTAAATATATATATAATATCCAATTAAAATCCTGTTGAAATTTATTTGTTATTACATTTATACCACACTTTTTCTCCAAGGAGCTCATGGTGGTGTACATAATTCTCCCCTTCTCCATCTTCTTCCTCACAACAAGAAGGTTGAGAGACAGTGACTGGCCCAAGGTCACCCAGTGATATTTGTGGCCAAGTTGGGGTTTGAAACCTGATCTCCCAGATCCCTTAAATTCCAAAAGTGTCATTTGAAAATGTTTCAGATTAAAAAGCTGTGTTTCCCTCTTAATTTTATATTTATGCCTGTTTTCATTTTAGCTCATGCTAGTTTCCTGAGTGAGCGTGGACAAGACATAAGAGAATGTGTGTGTAAGTCAGCCTACCACAGCCTGGTCCCTCCTGATGTTGCTGGATGATGATCATAGAATCATAGAAACATAGAGTTGGAAGGAGCCTATAAGACCATCCAGTCTACCCCCTTGCTAAATGCAGGAATCCAAGTTAAAGTACACCTGACAGGTGACTGTCCAGCTGCCTCCTGAATGCCTCCAGGGTTGGAGAGCCCACCACCTCCCTAGGCCATTGGTTCCATTGTCGTACTGCTCTAACAGTTTGGAAGTTTTTCCTGATGTTCAATCAAAGACTGGCTTCCTGTTTTCAGACTGGAAAAAATGAGAAATGGAGAGAACTGAAATGGACAGATCCTTCCATCCCTACTTACATCAGACTTCCTCAACCTGGCACCCTCCAGATATTTATTTATTTATTTATTTTATTTATTTAATTACATTTCTAGACCGCCCTATAGCAGAAAGCTCTCAGGGCGGTGTACAACAAATAAAATCACAATTAAAATATGAGCAAGTGTAAAAAATATAATACAATTATAAAAACATTAAACATGATAAAAATCCAAAATAGAATTGCCATTGAGTTTATAAATTAAAATCCATATTAGGTTTAAAATTAAATTTAAAATGTTTAAAAAGCCTGGGCGAAAAGGTAGGTTTTTACCTGGCGCCGAAAAGATAACAAAGAAGGCGCCAGGCGTATCTCGTCTGGGAGGGCATTCCATAGTTCGGGGGCCACCACCGAGAAGGCCCTAGATCTAGTTGTTGATCTCCGGGCCTCTTTATGAGTTGGGACCCGGAGAAGGGCCTTTGACGTTGAGCGTAGTGAACGGGTAGGTACATAGCGAGAGAGGCGCTCCACCAGGTATTGCGGTCCGATGCCATTTAGGGCTTTATAGGTAAGAACCAACACTTTGAATCTGGCCCGGAAACATATCGGTAGCCAGTGCAGCTGCGCCAGGACAGATGTTATATGGTCAAATTTCTTTGTCCCAGTGAGAACTCTGGCCGCAGCATTTTGCACTAGCTGAAGTTTCCGAACCGTCTTCATAGGTAGCCCCACGTAGAGTGCATTACAGTAGTCCAATCTAGAGGTTACCATAGCATGGATAACTGAGGCGAGATTCTCCCAGTCCAGATAGGGTCGTAGCTGGGCTACCAGCCGAAGCTGGTAGAATGCATTCCGTGCCACCGAGGCTACCTGAGCCTCAAGTGACAGGAGCGGGTCTAATAAGACCCCCAAACTACGTACCTGCTCCTTTAGGGGTAGTGTAACCCCATCTATTATTAGACTCCAGCTCCCATCAGTCTCAACTATCTCCATAAATGGTCAGGGTCGATGGAAGTTGTAGTCTTCCCAAGTTAGCCTTACCACACCATTATGATATTTAGTTTCTGGTGAAGTGAAGGTGGGCTTTTTACTGGTGGCACCATCTTGTTGAATGCACTCGCTACTGAAATATGAGAGGCCCAAACTGTATTGCCATTCTGTCTGCTTTGTCACCCTTGATATTGTTATGAGCATGGGGGGGGCTGGAATGGATGATTTCTGTGGGTCACCTTTCCAGCCTCTGATTTGGAATCCTATGCCTGGGAGGCTGGCTCTGCTAGCCAGATGAATCTCCTTTGTTAATCAAATAGAGTGGCTAGGTAGTTAATGGTCCTATTTAGTTGCCCCGGCAACTGGTGAAAGGGGCTAGGAAGATCCTTTTTGTCATTTTAAACTCTACTGGAGGAGAGTCTCCCCCCCACTCCTGGGAGGGGAGAAGTGTGTTTGGAACTGGAAGTGGGTGTACTGGAGAACTAGGGTGGCAGGCATGAGCAGAGGCTGGCTCCCTGCATCGTGGCAATAGGATGCCCCTGCACCTAGATGGAAAAGCTGGATATTAGACTGCTGATGCCTTGAACTCCTCCATCCTAAGCTCAGGTTGGAATGTGTGTACGTAAATAAACCATATTTCATAAAGACACCGCAGTCTCCACTGGCCTTCTTCCCAAAGGAAACCAAACCCTGGATGGGCGCAGGGACCCCCTGAAATCTCACCGCTCGGAGATTGGGGGAGGCGCGCAACAATAGCTTGACGTGAGTCTCCTGTTTTAATTGCTGTGTTGTCTTTCTGGAATTGTTTTATTCCACACTTCAGTCATGACTGCTTATATTTCAATGATTTAATGGAATTGTTTTACTGTGTATTTTAATTATGATGTATTTTTAATTATTTTGCATTTTAATGATATGGTGCAATTGGTTTTGTGTTGTGTTTTGTACACTGCTTAGAAACTATCTGGGCACTAAGTGGTACATAAATGTCATCATCATCATCATCAGATGAGATGGGAGATGTGATACCACTCTTTAAGTACTTAAAAGGTTGCCACACAGAAGAGGGCCAGGATCTCTCCTCGATCTCTTCTCGGTCATCCCAGAGTGCAGGACACAGAATAATGGGCTCAAGTTATAGGAAGCCAGATTTTGGCTGAACATCAAGAAAAACTTCCTAACTGTTACAACAATGGAACCAATGGAACCAATGACCTGGGGAGGTGGTGGGCTCTCCAACACTGGAGGCATTCAAGAGGCAGCTGGACAGCCACCTGTTGGAGATGCTTTAACTTGGACTTCTGCATTGAGCAGGGGATTGGACTCGATGGCTTTATAGGCCCCTTCCAACTCTACTATTCTATGATTCAAAGGTACAGGAGCCCTCTATTACCTTTTAGTTCAGCCACTCTATTGCAGTGATTTCAGGAAAAGCACTCACTTAAGATGATGCCGTTCTGCTCAGAGAAGCTTCACCCTTGTGACGGATTATTCCAGATGGCTCTCCTACTTGGTACCAGTTCACCATTTGTTATATAATCCATGCCCCCAAAGCCTCCTGGGCAGAGCTTGGAAAAGTTACTTTTTTGAACTACAACTCCCATCAGCCCCAGCCAGCATGGCCACTGGATTGGGCTGTTGGGAGTTGTAGTTCAAAAAAGTAACTTTTCCAAGCTCTGCTTCTGGGTGGACTAGTCAAGGATATAAAAGAAGGGCATAAAATGTTCCGGAAAGAACAAAAGCAAGATGGGCCTCAGTTAATCCCCTCAATCATAACCAACAATTTCACAGAAACCACCATATCGTTCCCTTTGCCATTCTGAGTCCAATAAACAAACACAGCCTGAGTATCAAGAAAAGAAACTCAAATTCCACAGGGATCTTATTTAGCTTTTGCCCTGCAGGGTGATTGGGAGCAAGATTAAGATTAAGATTAATCCACCAGGATTTTGAATGTCTTGGGGGGGGGGCGGGAGAAACTTAGCAATTGCAACTTGCTTTCTGTAAGGGGAAGGGCCGTAGCTCAGTGGCAGAGCATTTGCTGTGCATGAAAAAGGGTGTGTCTTCAGCTGGCATTGGAGTCAGCAACAGAAGGGCCTAAATTTAATCCCTGGCATCTCCAGATAGGGCTGGAAATGTCCCCTGTCTGAAACCCTGGAAAGCTGCTGTCTATACTGACTAATACTGTGATAAAGGGACCAATGGCCTGACTTGGTATAAAGCAGTGTCCTGGCTTCCTAAGTGCAGAATGTTCCTGGCTGCCACTCAGAACATCCTGTCTCTAATCCTGTCTATTTAACTTTGCCATGTCCCAAACATGATTCTGAAATGATGACAGTTAGAACCACCCTATCATAATCATCAGCCAAAGGCCCTCAGGGGACAGGGTTGGAGCCCCATTTCACTTTCTTTGGGTACAAGCAGGTTTACATGATCCTCACCTTGTCCCCATACCTCCCCACAGTTAAAGGTCACTACTTCATCCTCATCTGATGTAAGCTTGTGAGGTTGTGTAATATTTTGGTTTCATTATTCCATTCATATTCATTTTTAAAACTTCATTGTTTCATTGTCCATTGGTTAAAATCATATTTGTTTTGTTATTCATTTATTAAGATTACATTTGTATTCATTACACACATTTTAATGTTTTCCTTTTTTTTTATTGCTGTCTGAGCTGTGCCAGCAAGCAAGAGGTCTCCTGGAAGCTGCTATTTTATTTTCCCAGAATGCTTCTGGTGCCCTGGTGCATTCTGGGAAACTAAAGTGGTGGCCATCACTCTCTGCAGCCACAGAGAAGATTTCCAGTGCTACTGGAGGAGGTAAGTTTCCCTCTACCCCATCACCAACTGAGTCATGAAATAGTACAGATACTGTACTGAAAGCAAACCTTATTCATCACCTCCTGTTATGCTTGACATTCATTTCATACCATTCAGTTCATTCTTTTTATTTATTAGGAAACAAATACAGTCCCCACCCTTTAAAAAACGTCCTGTTAGCACACTCTGTGTGGCTCACAGACTGTAGTCCTGTTCCGCCACTGCTTGTTTCAGCTTTTCTTCCTGATTCTGCAAGCCTTTTCCCAGTCCTTCAGCCCGCTACTTTCTTGTCTGTCCCCACATCTACCATATCTCTCTGGCAGGCCTTTTGGAAGTGACCTGCGTTTGCCACTCAGCCTAAAATTTTGCTTCATTCAGATACATTGGCCCAACGCTTCTGAAAGTCACTACCCTGCAGAGACCCAAATACTGAACAGATAAGCATCATGAGCTGCTGGGGTTTGGGACTAGGGGGAAGTTGCAAGTGAGAAACAGGCCAAGGTAAGTCCAGGCAAAAGGTCTAGGAAGGTATCTCTAGGAAGGTCAGGACCCTGGACAGCTCTCAGTAGACCTTCTGACTGAGCATTAAGACTCATTGTCTTAGCAGGGAGCTGGGGCCACCTGAGGCCTTATATAGTCTGGCAAGACCAACACTACTGTTGATCATACCAGGGCCAGCGCCAGGCATGACTGAGCACTTGGGCACCAGCTGCTGTGGGCCAGTGGTGCAGTAGCCCACCCACCCCATACAGGTGGTGCAGGGCTAATAAGCCCTCCCACGTGTCCCACCTACCTCTCTTGTCCCTGTGAATGTCATGTGTGCTGCATGCACATGCCTGCCATCAACCAAGATGGCAGTGATTGGGGCATCAGCCCCTTAGGGAAGCTTCCACTGCCATCTTGGTTTATGGCAAGCATGCATGTGCAGCACGCACATCATTCACAGGGGCAGGGGCAGAGCTTGGAAAAGTTACTTTTTTAAACTACAACTCCCATCAGCCCCAGTCAGCATGGCCACTGGATTGGGCTGGTGGGAGTTGTAGTTCAAAAAAGTAACTTTTCCAACCTCTGGGCAGGAGAGGTAGGTGGGGTGTATGTGTGGGCTTATTGAAGCCTGCACTGACTGCATTAGGAGGGGGTGCCTGGGAGCTCCGTCTCTGCGATCTGCAGCAGGGTCGAGAGTTGATGCTGCTGTGGATCATGGAACAGGAGCATTACCCTTCCACCCTAAGGAAGGGCCCTTTAAGGGCCCCTCTGGATCACAGGGGCCCACGGCCAGGTCCCAACCTGGCTGTCCTCTGGTGCCAGCCCTGGATCATACTTCCTTGAGAATCTGGCTATGCTGATATGAAGGGCCCTTGCACAATTTCTCAGTTTAGTTTGGGGCTTTTTAGTTTAGAGAAAAGATGAGTTAGACGTTACATAACAGAAGTGAAAAATTTTTTTGCATGACATGGAGAAAGTGGATAGAGGAAAAAATGTTCTCCCTCTCTTATAACACTAGAACTTGTAGACATCTGATGAAGCTGAATGTTGGAAGATTCATGACAGACAAAGGAAAGTACTTCTTCACACAGTGCATAGTTAAACTGTGGAACTTGCTTCCACAAAAGACAGTGATAACCCCTAGCTTGGATGGTCTTAAAAGAGGATTAGACAAATTCATGAAGGATAAGGCTATCAATGTCTACTAGCCATGATGGATATGCATTGCCTTCACAACTGGAAGCAGTTGCTGGGACTGCAGGTGAGAAGAGTGCTTGGGACATCTGGTTGGCCACTGTGACAATGGAATGCTGAACTGGATGGGCCACTGGTCTGATCCAGCAGGCTCTTCTTATGTTCTTATGTTGTTAGGCACTGACTGCTGTGCTGCAGAAGGGATGGAGATGCACTTTTTTTGAGAGGGGGAGCACTGATCCTCCATATCTGGGAAGGCAAGATAGCTCTCTTCCCAGATCATGAGGGCCCAGGATGCAGAAACTCCAATTCCCTGGTGGGTGCAGCCAAAAGCAAAGAACGGCTGGAGGAACAGATGTGGCATTTACCTTTGTACCGTCTATGTATATTTCAGCCACATATAATTTGGAGGTTTTTACACATATATCTCAACCCAGGCAACCAAAAGTATTATCACAGTTCAAGGACACCAGTCCCTAGATGTATTTGTCTGCAATTTGACAGGGGTTTTTTTTAGGGACACCTCTCTCATGTCTGCATTTTTGGACCAATTGCCCACAAAGCATTAGGGGAGATTTAATTGTTCCTTCTTTTTACCAACACCCAAATTGTAATAGCTGCCTTTGCAGGAAAGGCACTGGAATCATCCTTCTGGAATTTGGCAGGTTTCATGCCCTCCAAGGGTGCAAATTTGTCTGCAAATTGAAACATTTTTTCCTCTAGAAGAAAAAAGCTACATGTTGGAGGTTTTTACAAACATAACAAGATGTTTTCGTTTTAAAAATAATCAAACTTTAAAGATGCCCAGCACAAAAGTCCCTGGACCTATTTGCATGTAACTTTGCAGGTTTTATTCTCTCTGCTACTGTGCTTGCAAATTCCATTCACTTCTGTCAAAAGGAAACAAGTTTTTTTAAAAAAAGAAAAATCCCAGAAGTGATTTAGGGGGATGGGGAATTGAAGTGGACTTAAACAGCCCCAAGCCAAACTGGGTAGTTGACAAAGTGTCTTGGACTAAGGAAGGCTATTTCCCAAAGGATCAAATTTGGGTTTGAACCCAATCTTGTGGTTGGTGAAAACTCCAGCTCTAAATGTCCCCCCAACTGTGGCTCACCTCCCAATTACCTGTTCCCCAAAATCTCTTTTCTCTCTCTCCAGGAGTGGAAAACTGGTGGCACTCTAGATGTTGTTGGACTTCAACTCCATTCACCTTCAGCCAGCATAACCAATAGGCATCATGGGAGCTGGAGTCCAACAACATAAGGAGCACCAGGCCACAGGTTTTCTATCCCTTCTGTTTAGGTGGGGCTCCAATACCAAGATGGAACCTAGCTGGAGAAAGCAGTGGCTGCCTTGGTGTGGGTGTTAGCTCTCCCTTGCTGGAGATATTTAAGCAGAAACTGGACAGTGGCCTGTCTGGGAAGTTCTAGCTGAAAGATTCATGTGTGGAGCAGGAGGCTGGACTAGATGACCTCGAGGTTCATTTCAGTTCAATTGTATTATGATTCTTGCAATCAACACCTCCCCTCATTTTTAGTTGTGATTTGGAAAGTTCAATCCACTGCCTGTAAATTGCTGGTATTGGGGGATTTGATCACTATTGGTCTGTACTCCATCATTTAGGAGGCATTAAGCTATGTTAATATTAGCATGTGTCTTTGACAACACCTGATAGTTTGAGGATTTCAGATAATCTCTAATTAAATTGGGTGCCTTTGGGGATTGCTGCCAAAAATTCAGAGGAAGGAAGAAATCCCAGCAAACTTCACATTCATTTGCATAACAATGCTCATGACAACCCCGGGCTGTAATTTTGAGTCTCAAAAACTCTTCTTTCCTGTGTTCCTCCCTCCTCTAACTGCATGGAAAACACTTTCCCTCTTTCTAGCTCTGACACTCCTGTCAAACGATTAAAGCTACTTGCTTGCTGAATAATAAGCCCAAGCAGTCATTAAAAATCGATAGCCTTGCTTGCTCACTCACTCGCTGGAATTAAACCAGAGCAGTGCAGATGAGAGCCTTAATGCTGGATTGGAAGGGCGACGATGTTTCTTTTTTACACATTTTTGCAGAGAAAGTGACTATTGCCGCCGTTATTTTCCCTTATCAGAAAATGGCCACTGGATTGTTCTGACATGAACTGGGTGATTTTACTGGATCCATTTATGTTATGTTATATTGTTTTAAAATACTTTTACTTCACCTCTTAGCTCTATAACAGAACCCCCCAAACAATGAAAAAGCTGGTAATTATAAAACACAGGAAGCAGAATTATACTGAATTAGGCTACTGGTCCATCTAGATCAGTATTGTCTACACTGAATGGCAGTGACTGTCCAGGGTTTCAAGCAAGGAACACTCCCAACCCTACCTGGATTTGCTGGGGATTGAACCTGGGACCTTCTGCACACACAGCAGATGCTCTACCACTGAGCCATAGCCCCCCCGGAACAGAAACAACCCCCCCAACCATGATAGCAAATGATTCAAAACAATGAGCAGCATCAAATCAGAGCTGGAGGGATGTTAGTTCCTATCTTCACTGAAGTTCACTTTGGATCACCTTGGGCCAGTCACTCTCTCTCTCTGCCTGCCCTACCTTGTAAGGTTGTTGTGAGAATAAAATGAGAGATGAGAAGAACCATGTACACAGTCCTGAACCCCTTGGAGGAAGAACAAGGTATAAATGCAATGAAGAAAACCAGTACTTCTAAGCTGAGCTTGGAAAAGTTACTTTTTTGAACTACAACTCGCATCAGCCCAATCCAGTGGCCATGCTGGCTGAGGCTGATGGGAGTTGTAGTTTTAAAAAATAACTTTTCCAAGCTCTGCTTCTAAGTGAACCTAGAGATAATTTGGTAGACAATGAAGTTGGAAGTCTTCCAGTTAAAAAAAGAGCTCCTGTTAGCTGTGTTGCTACTACCTGTTACATTTCAGTCCACAGAAGCCTCAGCACGCTTGCAAGATTACACTTCCCAGTGTTCTTTTGGAGAAGGGCCATTGTTCAGTGGTAAAGTATCTGATTTGCATGCAGAGGGTCCCAAGTTCAGCTCCTAGCATCTCCAAGGGCAGAGACACACTGATTGTTCTGCTGGTTCCAGTGCATCTCCACCTCTCTTTCCTGAAAATGGGGGCACAGGACACTAGTCAAACCACACCCTTTTTTACTGTAAAACCTGGTGGGAGCAGCTTGGGTGCATTTTTTTTTAAAGAAAAACAGCTTCAAAGAGATCTTGCAACTGATTGGCAGATCAACCCGTTCCTCCTTCAGGTGTGGCCAATGGAAATGCTTTGCTGTAGGCAACTAGTGTGCTCACAGGCCAAGTACGGCTTGGAGGGACCCCAGTCTGAAACAGCGGAGAGTGACTGCTAGTCTGCATAGACAATGCTAAGTAGATGGACTAATGGTCTAGAAGGCAGCTCCCTAGGACTTAAAAGTAAATAACTGTGTGGAAAGGCAATTTTATCCAATTTTACATAGATTTACAATTTGAAATGTAGATGCATTCTGGAGTACTGAAACACAGGGATGCTTCATAGCTGTTGTCTTTTTTTGGCACCGACTGAAGGCCTTCCTCTTCCAATAAGCCTTTTAAGTAGAGATCTTTCCCAGTCTGCTTCTGTATTGGAATTGTTTTAACATCTCTGCGTTTGCCACCTTGGCTTCTTTGCCCCCACACCCAAAAGGAAGACTGAGGACTCAGAAGTTGGAATAATAATTTATATGTATTTAAATGTAACAATTTTGGAGAACCTGCAGGCCAAAACAACCAAATTAACTGAATCTGAACTGTCTAGGTAGATGAGATATTAAGCAGTTCTGGAGGGGAAACATCTCCACCCCACCCCCTGGGCATGTCACCACCTTCAGGCTGTGCTTCCCTGGCCAAGGCTGAGGAGGAAACATATGCCTCGCTCCTTACCAGGTGAAGCTTGGGTGTGAACCCAACCCACACACCCAGGTCCCGTTGTTCTGGCATTCACCTGGACGTGCAAGCTAGGCCACAAGGGGCACCCCCAGGTCCACCCAGTTGTGAAGAACTGGTAGATCCCTAGAGGGTGCCCAGAGCCCCCAAATGCCTCAGAAACTTAGGGCCAAATCTATACCTAACTACAAAATCAGCATTTTTCATATTGAGTTGGTGGCCTCGAGATCCATACATGTCCTATTTGTGGTCGGATTATTGTGAAAACCCAATTTTCAAACATCCATGCGGGTGGGAAGGAGACAAGGGGCTTGGCATATGACGGAGGAACACCCATGGACTACCTATTGTAGGGAAGTCTGTGGCATTGTGTCTGAACACACTGATATTATTGTGATTGATCATTGATACAGGAAAGCATATCGGTGTTTCAGTGGTATTACTAAAACGGATTTGTGAATGTGAAAATCAGTACTAGCTTGCAACATTGTATGGACGTCATGAGGGCACAAAGCTATAACACTGAAGGCTATACAGTCGTATGGTCAGGCCCCTAATTTCTACCCCTCCAATCTCTTCAGCAGCCTGGACTCCGTGGCAACAGGCAAGCCAACAGACCACTCCAAAGCCAACCAAATTTAGTCCCTCAGCATGGAGTAGGCAAAACAGGAGGAAGGCAAAAAGCAAGTCCCACCAGAAAAAATCCTACTCAGCCTCTAAGCAGTGACTAGCCAAGCTCATATTGAAAGGGCGGGCGGGTGAGCAGGCGCGGCAAAAATGCAAAGAGGGTGAGTTTGGGGCAGAGCTGGCTTTTAAACCCCAGCACAACTACCCCAAACCCAATTGGCCAGAAGGCCATGTGGTCTCCCCCTCTCCTTGGACCAAACTACCTTCATCTCCTTCCAAAGGGGAGGGGTGGAGGCAAAAGCACTCCCGCATATGGCAGGAGTGATATTGGGAAGAAGGGTGGGATATAATTAATAATAAATAAATAAATAAATACACATAAAATAGTGAATGTCTTGTCTACAAGCGATGCCCTAATTCTTAACATTCCTTTTATTTTTTGTTATGTATATATCTATATCCCGCCTTTCCCCCAAGGAGCTCAAGGTGGCATACAAACATGGATCTCTCCCTCCTGATTTATATTTACAACAACCCTGTGAGGTAGGTTAGACTAAGAAACAATGACTGGCCCAAGGGTATTTGAACCCTGGTCTCCCAGGTCCCAGCCCAATGCTCTAACCACTACACCACACTCTTTTGTCAGCCTCTAGCTAGACCTGAACTCCTGTAATTCTTGACAAGTTTTGCTAACATTGAGCAATATTGTACTGGAAGACTTCACATAAGCCATCCTGGAGCTGATGAATAAAAATGCTCTAAAAGACCTGGAGCACTCAGTGATCTATATATAGTAAAATTAGGTCCTGATTTATTAACAGATGGTCTGCGTATGGCTTCAATTTTCTGCGCACAAGGTACCTTTTGACAAGTGTACCTAATTTGTCTTCTATCAGTCTAGGTTTGGAATTGAGCAAGGCCCGGCTTGGTGGGCTACACACTACGATTTACCAGGTGGGAGTGCAGTTTCTGCTGTTTTGAACACACTCAGTCGCATCACATAGTGCCCATCACCCCATGAGCAGGAAGGCCCATCTTTTAAAAAATTGCTCAACAGAGACACCTACTGGCTAATCAAGGGACCATTAAAACGGCCAAAGGGCAATTTAGAGCTGAAATGAATTTGCTTCCAAAAAATTCTCTCCTCTGCAAATGTTGGTGTTGAATATTTGTGTGACAGTCCTTTGAATATTTGCGGAATATCAAACGAATATTGGGAACCAGTCTTTGACACCTGACATTTGCTTTTTGATACTTTATGCTGTTCAAGACTTGACATGCTATGGTTTCTAGCATTTGATCACTGACCCCTTGTGAAGTTTCCTACATTTCCTGCCAAATTAAAATAGATAATAATTTAAAAATCTTAAAATGTAGATTTTAAGGCAAAATGTCCCATTTGAAACTTGAATCTCAAATTTGAACGGTAAAACTAGGTATATTGCTGGATTTTGAATATTTGCAAATTGTCATTGCAAATATAGATTTTCTTAGTGAAATATAAGGACAGAAATGTCTAGATGGTCATGTGGAATCCACCAGAGTAGACTTATTAAAATTAATGACCATGACTAACTTAGGTCCATTAATTTCAGTGGGTCTACTCTGAGTAAAAGTTAGTTGACTACAACCCTATTTATCTGAATTTGTTTAAATTCCAAATTGGTTCTAAGATGGCTAACAAATCCTGATTAAAACATACAGAATAAAACAATCAAAACTCATCACATGGGGGGGGGTGAAGCAGTGAAGGCATCTTCCAAGAGGTGATGCTGCATTCACACGGGAGGTGGCAGTGAAGTTGGGAGATCACCATGTTGGTGCTATAAGCATCCTGGACATGCATGCACACTTGCTGCCGCTGCCCATCTATAGTTGTTCTGACTTCACTGCCACTTCATCCCAGCCCCTCCTAGTGAAGGCAGTGCTGCCATCAGTGGCATCACTAGGGTTGGTGTCACCCGGTGCGGCCCGCAGCGCCTTCTTTCTCAGACTCTGGGAGCATGCGGCTGAACGACAGGGCCCAGGAGCGCGCCGCCGCCTCATTGTCTGCCGCCGCTTCCACCTTCCAACAGCTGAGGAAGGCAGCCGGCGCACCACGCGAAGACTCTCGTTGGTGCCTAAGCAGTGCCTGGGGGGGGGCGGCTCTGGGTGTCACCTCCATCTGGTGGTGTCACCCGGTGCGGCCCACACCTGCCACACCGCCCTAGTGATGCCCCTGGCTGCCATTGCCAGGAGGACACCACTGCCACTCCGCTCTCCCCACCTCGTGCTCTGCTGCTGATAACATTTCAAAATAGAACACAGTGATGAAACTGTAAAACAACACAGTAAATCAATTACCATTCAACACTGGAGTGAACAAAATGGCTTTCAATTGGCATCTAAAAGTTTTGCAAAGAGGATGGTTGATCAATATATCTGGGAAGAGATATAACCAGGCACTCTCCATGGAAAACACTGAGACCCTGGTTAGCCACCCGTCTCCCATCTCCATTTGAGGGCAGCCACCGTGGTGCAGAGTGGTAAGTGGCGGTAACGCAGCCGAAGCTCTGCTCACGGCCGGAGTTTGATTCCAACGGAAGGAGGAAGTCGAATCTCTGGTAAAAGGGGTCGAAGTCCACTCAGCCTTCCATCCATCCGTGGTCGGTAAAATGAGTACCCGGCATATGCTGGGGGGTACAGAAAGGCCGGGGAAGGAACTGGCAATCCCACCCCATATATACGGCCTGCCTAGTTAACGTCGCAAGACGTCACCCTAAGAGTCGGGGACAACTCGCACTATAAGTGCGGGGACACCTTTACCTTTTTTTAGAATAGTAGATGGCCTTAACAACTGGAATTCATTTGGGAGCAGGCAGCCCATCAGATATTAGGAACACAGGTAGCTGTCTTATACTGAACCGGACTGCCAGTGATTGATCCTGGGACTTTCTGCACGCAAGGCCGATGTTCTGCCACTGAGCTATGGCCCTTCCACTTATTTTGGTCCCATGAGTTTAAGTCAAAACCTAGCATTATAATAAGCATTATAGGTCAAAACTAATACTTTGAGTTGAACTTTGAACGAAACAGACACTTGATGT
This sequence comes from Rhineura floridana, assembly GCF_030035675.1. NCBI lineage: Eukaryota > Metazoa > Chordata > Lepidosauria > Squamata > Rhineuridae > Rhineura > Rhineura floridana. Next base: position 305,004,256 of record NC_084480.1, on the reverse strand, counting down.
TCTTTTATTCGACACATTTTTGTTTTTCCCCCCTCAGGGTGGGATGGGGGTAGATGAAAAGACTAGCCCTTGATCTTTTCCAGACGAATCTCTCCCTGAGTTACACCTCATCACCTTATTCCTTAATACTTAGTTGCCTGTCCCAAACTTTTGGAATGGAGCATACCAGAAATGGGAATCAAGAAATCCATCTGGCTATTTGATAGCTGGTTGGTGCAATTCCATTCCTTTCTCAAAACTCTTTCATTTTTTGACAAGCTACATAGGACATGCATGCATTTCAAAAGAGATATGATAGCTCTTTTTGAATCCATGGATATGAAACAGGAGAAAGGGCTTGTTCTTACACATTGTTCCATTGCTGTGAACAGAAGCCTGAGAACAGGATATACAGTTTGCATGCACTCACTCCCATCTAACAAAGGAGACTTCCCATGAAGGAAAGGAGATTTCCCAGACACCATAAGACACTGATCCTTACTCTGTCCACTGGTATTTCCTCTATATTTGGCAACAGCTTGTGGCTATTGTATTTAGGATCTTGGAGGAAGCTCCTTGACTAGCTAGCCAGAACATCCAGATCTAAAATTGTTAGCCCAACTTTCTAGTCTGTAGCATGGATTTCACATAAACAGGATTAATCCACTCTGGGGGGCTCCTGTGCCAGTAAAGTTCATGCAGTTTGGCCAAGAATGGGAAAAGTTGTAGTCATTTTTAGATTCGCCATTATACTGAATGGGGAAACACAAAACTTTGGTTTATACAGAGTGGCTGAGAGCAACTCAAGAACTAAATTAAAGATTGAAATGGAGAGTACACAGAGTAACTCAGAAACAGACTGGATTTTTTTATTTTTTTTTTAAAAAAAACCTCATTGGGACCTGTGCACATCTCCACTACTTGCTGCATCCAGGATCAATTGCGGGGGAACAACGTAGGAAGAACTATTGACCTCATGTCCTGCTCTGGGCTTCCTGAAGAAATCTAATTGGCCACTGAGGCAAACAGGATGCTGGACTGATCTGGTCTCTTTCATCATAATGCATCTGCATGATGTTCTTATAAATATGTGGAGGTAGAGACAGGATCAGCGATGCACTCACTGGTTCCTTCCCTAGCCTTCATACATTCCCCAGAGCTTGCTCACAGAGGCTCAGGTATACATATAACTGAGTGAGCATAGGTTCCCATACTGTCCGAGATAAATGGAGGACATCATACAGGAGCTTATGTGCATTTGAGGTTGTTTGTGTATTAATCTAAAAACCTTTATCCCATTTTTCTGTTTCCAGATGAAAGTGTTCAAGACAGCTTACATCTTTAAAATAATTATACAGTAGCTATCATGTGAACAAATAATAAGAATAAAAAACGGATACAAAACAGGAAATAAATGAGTTAGTACAAGCCAAGAACCATTTTATTAAGACAGCAAAGAAGCTGAAGACTGTTGAAAATGTAGGGTCTTTTGCTGTCCACAGAAGACTGGCAAGGAAGAGGCAAAATGGACCTTCTGGGACAGGGAGTTTTCCATTTTGGGTGTCACAACAGAAAAGGCCCTGTAATGCATCCCCACCAACCATATTTCAAAAGGCAATGGGATGTGCAAAAGTCCCCACCAGCTAATCTTAGAGGATGGGTAGATTCATATGAGGAGGAGGAGTTATTTAGGCATCATGGCCCTAAGCCATTTAAAGTTGATAACCAGGATTACCTCTGAGAACACTTTGTCTACCCCTCCGTGGACACTTTAATCTCCAGAGAGACACTTTTAATAGTGCTGTATATCCCTGAAGTTCATCTTATGTGCACTAAGACCACACACCTTTCGTGCGAGAGCACCAGCCCTTTGGAATGTGCTTCTCATGAACATCAGGCAGGCTTTAGAGTCATCTATTCACCCAGGCTTTCCCTGAGGGATGATCCAGTTATGTGACGTATTCATCTGATGATGTATTGATTTGTGATGTGCTTTGTATTTGCTCTCTGCGTGTGATTTTATTGTTGATTTCACGCTGTCATTTTGTGCTTAATGTTGACGGTATAGAAATGTTTGCAAATCAATAGATAAACCAGCATTTGACATGCCCAGTATCAATGATATGACACTGGAGTAATATGCTCCAGCAGCCCGACACTGGTCAAAACTCACAGGGTGGCATTTCATACCAGCACAGATTGCATTACAATAATCCATTCTAAGCATAGTTACAGCGTGTGAGGCTGTGGCTAAGTCCATCCCCTCAAGAAATGGGAGCCGTTGGTGGACCAAGCAAAAAAGTGAACAAATGCATAGAAGTCAGGAGCCCTGAGTGCTCTTGCTGGTGTGTTTTCATTGCACCAATGTCCCCAGCATCTTGCCTGTTCCCTTCCCGGAAAGTCACAGTGACCCACCTCCAGGGAGGCTAGCATAGTGGCTCTGCCCCACCTTGCGAGTGGCTTGTGGTCTCCCCTGAACCGCTGCACAGTGGCAGAGGACCGTGCAACTTGAAAGAGAGATGAAGCGAAGGGAGGCACTTAACCTTATAATGTAGGAAACACAGCTTTGGCCAAGGGTCTTTGGGGCGGGTGGGAGTGTCCCAGGGAGGATTTTGTAGGGGGGAAATGGAAGAGGGGAATGTGAAGCAATCTTCTTCCAGCCCCCACTTCTCTCCCTCACCCTTCCCCTCACCACCTTTCAGCTGCTCAATAGAAACCCAGCCAAATGGCAATTTGTGTGACATCTTCTGTTCTATCATCACAGTGTCTGAAGCTTTATACGCAGCTAGTACGGTGATTTAGACCTTTTCGAATACCTGGCAGCCATTCGTTTGCCTGATGGCAACAGAATTGACACCAGTTCTGCAACCTTTAATATCAAATTATTGTGGTTACAAATGGAGTTTTTGGAAAAGCATATCCCAGTGTCTCATCACAGTTTTTGGACTTGCCTTTTCCCTCTTTGTAATCTACAAAAGCATTTGCACATTCTTTTTGTGTCTAGGAAAACCTTACCTCATATTATAAATCGGCATAGGTTTCTTTCCATGTCTTTTCTGGGCAGATGTTACTGGGGATGTGTAAAACCCGCTGGAGGAATTTCATCTGTAATTCCATTTTCCTGGCTAAGCTACAATGATTTCCTGGGGAAATCCATAGCCCCAGCTGAAAAATGCAACTGGTTCCCATACTTCAATGCTTTTTTAACAATTCACTGTAATCCCCACCTCTCTGTTTTTGTGGATGCTTATTAGGTCACCACCCACCCTTAACTCCAGGCTATCTATCAACAGGTTAAAAAGCACAGGTCCCAATGCAGACCCTGGGGAACTCCCCAACATTTACATCCCTCTACTGTGAGGTGTCCATTTATTCCTTCTCTCTGCTTCCTATTCTCAGCCAAGGGGTTTATAAGGGTTAGTGAAGAGGGATTGGCCTCTCAGAGGGTCAGCTGACAGGGTAGTACCTGTCCAGGTCATAGGGCCAATCCAGAAGCCTAGGTGGCATCTTTGAAATGCACTGCTTAGTCTGGCAGGCTTGCATTTCTCCACACCACTGAGCAGAGAGAGTACAGGAATACCTCACATTAACGTACTCAATGGGACCAGAGCGAGTAAGTAAACCAAAAATGTCCTTAAAGTGAAGCACTACCTTTAAAACTATTTTTACCTCTCCTTCATGCGGAGCCTCAAAGCCCCGCACTAAAGCCTCTGCTGCTGCGCTGCCGCGCCTCTCAGCTGATTGCAATCGCACCTCCCAGCTGATTTGCGGCGGCGCGATCGTGTCTATTTCCACCCCCACACACCGTTAAGTGTCCGTAAGTGTGAAGCAAGCGTACGTAAATAGGGGCATGGTGGAGTATGGAGTATGTCCGTAAAAGCGAGTGTACGTTAAGTGAAGGTCCGTATAGAGGGGTATTCCAGTACTGCTGCCCCAAATTGCTCACCCTGTCAAGGATGTGCACCACAAGTGCATGTGCTAGACTCTGAACTATGTCTGTGCAAGAAGGGCAAAGTCAGAGAAAACTCTCTCTAGGTAATTGGTTCCATTGTCGTATGGCTCTAACAGTTAGGAAGTTTTTCCTGATGTCCAGTCGAAATCTGGCTTCCTGCAACTTGAGCCCATTATTCCGTGTCCTGCACTCTGGGATGATCGAGAAGACATCCCGGCCCTCCTCTATGTGACAACCTTTCATGTACTTGAAGAGTGCTATCTTATCTCCCCTCAGTCTTCTCTTCTCCAGGCTAAACATGCCCAGTTCTTTCAGTCTCTCCTCCTAGGACTTTGTTTCCAGTCCCCTGATCATCCTTGTTGCCCTCCTCTGAACCCGTTCCAGTTTGTCTGCATCCTTCTTGAAGTGTGGAGACCAGAACTGGATGCAGGATTCAAGATGAGGCCTAACCAGTGCTGAATAGAGGGGAACTAGTACTTCATGCAATTTGGAAACTATACTTCTGTTAATGCAGCCTAATATAGCATTTACCTTTTTTGCAGCCACATCACACTGTTGGCTCATATTCAGCTTGTGATCAACGACAATTCCAAGATCCTTCTCACATGTCGTACTGCTGAGCCAATTATACCCCATCTTATAACTGTGTATTTGGTTTCTTTTGTAGAACTTTGCATTTATCCCTGCTGAATTTCATTCTGTTGTTTTCAGCCCAATGCTCCAGCCCATCAAGGTCCCTTTGAATTTTGTTTCTGTCTTCCATGGTATTAGCTATGCCCCCCAATTTTGTATCATCTGCAAATTTGATAAGCATTCTTTGTACCTCCTCATCCAAGTCGTTAATAAAAATGTTAAAGAGCACTGGGCCCAGGACCGAGCCCTGTGGTACCCCACAGAAAATGTGGACAGAAAATTGGCTGTCCAACCTGGCTCATAGGGGTGAAAGACTAATAGTTGGTTTCCACTGAAGCTTCCCTTAGGATAGCTGGCACTCTTTGCCCAGGAGTGAGGAACTTTTGGCCCTCCAGATGTTATTGAACTACAACTCCCATAACCCCCATCAAATATGGGCAATGGCCAGAGATGATGGTACTTATAGTTCAGCAACATCTGGAGGGCCAAAGGTTTCCCTACACTTGCATTACCTGAACCCTCCCATAATTTTTATGTTCTTATGCGGTTGACATGGACTGCCTTCAACTTGATCCCGACTTATGGCGACCCTATGAATAGGGTTTTCATGGTAAGTGGTATTCAGAGGGGGTTTACCATTGCCTCCCTCTGAGGCTGAGAAACAATGACTGGCCCAAGGTCACCCAGTTTGCTTCATGGCTGTGTGGGGATTCGTACCCTGGTCTCCTAGGTTGTAGTCCAACACCTTAACCACTACACCTGTTTTGAGACATCTCTACTTGGCGCCTTACATTGTCTTTCTTTCCCTTTACAGATTAAAAAAAAAATACTGTTGAGCTTCAGACATTTCTCCTTCCTAGAAAGTTTCTTGATTATCTCTGTCCCCTTTTTAAGAAGAAAAAGAAGGGAAAATACAGCATCAGCATGGTTTGAGAAATTTATCCCTTCCATAGTTGATCAATAGCTAGTAGATGTGGAGAGGAAGAATAATAATAACAGTAATAAGTAAATGATATCACTTCATACTGTATTTTATATGTTATATGACTTCTATAAAATGGTATTTTGGCAGATTCCTGATCTGCCTAGGCTAAGCCCTCGTAATTTACCCATGCAGGATCTTTGTCTCATTCAGTGGGATATCCTGTTGGCGTCAGCCGTCATTAAGATGTTTTGGAATTCAGGTCACAGTCCAATGGAAAACAATTACAAATGTTTAATACAGGGTAATCCATCCAATGTCATCAATGACTAAAGCTGTGTACACATTTTAACAGAGACTGATAATGTTTTTGGGAGAAGATGAATGTGTTGGCAGAAAGATGAAGCACTGACTGTTGAAGCTTCTGAAATCAACAATATATTACAGTGAGCTCTGGCTTTTTTTGGGGGGGGCAGCTGCAAATAAGTTCTTGCAGTAAAGTTATTCAGACATGCACCAAGCCTCAGTCGTCTCCTTCAGTTGAAGGAAGACTCTTTACGTCAGACTCCTTCTGTTGGAAGTAGAGAACCTTTGGATCCAACCCTTTTAAATAAATGGGATCTACTTTCAAATAAATATGTACAGAAGAATGGGGAACCCTTGGCTCTTTAGATGTTACTGAATGACAACTCCCACATTCTCTGACTGTTGGCCATGCTTGCTGGGGCTGATGGGAGTTGTAGTTCAGCAACATTTGGAGGGCCAAAGGTTCTCCACCTTTGTATGGGATCGAGCTGCATGGTTGCAATCGTATGCACATTTCTTTGGGAGTAAACCCCATTTTACCCAGTGACATTTCCTTCTATATAAGCAAGTATAGACACAGGCTATGCTGTATGAACAACATTTTCTGGTCAAAATTCACTGGTGTGACATAAGAATTTCTTATTTACTAGTGAAGTTCTACCAGGGCACAGATGTTCTTCTGCTTGGAGCAGTCATGAATATTAGCAGAGGAATCTTAAGCCATGCAAGCTCCTGATAGCAAACCCGGGGTCATCAAAATGTTTATTGTGGTTCATGAACCTTTTACAGGAATCTGGGCTGATTTATTGCTGCTTGAGAAACCAGATGAGACTCAGATGACACACAGCTCTCAGCAGCTCACTTGGAATGCTTGGGTTCTTTGGAGCTTAAAAACTTAACCGTGATGTCAAGTAAGTCTTGGTACATGTTAGGCTCCCCCATGGAAGACGCTGCAGAAGACTTCCACGTAGTGTGTGTTCTACCTTTCATCTACACATTCAGCAGAATGAGGTGTTCTGAAGTAGCAGAAAGGATGGTACCCTTCCCAAATGCAGCTGGGAAAGATCACATTTGTAGTGCTACTCTGTAAGGAGGTTCAGATGACCCCATGCATTGAAAGAATGTGTGAAGGGGTGGGTGTCATGGGCCTACGTGGGATATCTCTGCTCCCAACAACAACATGCACAACAGTCCCCTCTACTCTCTGGACATTCATCTAACATGTGAAGGAGTTTTATGTGCACACTGATGCATACTTGGATGGGCCGGTGGCATATTTAGTGGCACATATTTAGTGGCATATTCAGGACAGGCCAAAGAAAGTTCTTCTTCACACAGTGCATAGTTAAACAATGGAATTTGCTCCTGCTAGAGGCAGTGTTAGCCACCAACTTCGATGACTATTAGACAAATTCATGGAGGAAAAGGCTATCAGTGGCTACTGGCCCTGATGACTATGCTCTGCCTCCATAGGTGGAGTCAATATGTTTCCAAATACCAATTGCTAGACATTGCAGGAGGAGATGGTGCTCTTTGCACTCAGGTCCTGTTTGGGGGTTTTCCATGGTCAACCACTGTAAGGATGCTCAACTAGATGGGCCAGTGGCCTGATCCAGCAGGCTGTTCTTATGTTCTTATGTGCACTCATCAGCATCTGGAGGTAGAGCCAACCCAAGGATTCCCTTCGCTCTCCTTACCTATTTGTCAGTGTATGCATTTTAGGGGGAGGTGTCATCGAAACTCCCCTTATTTACTTACTTACTTACTTACTTACTTACTTACTTAAAAATCGCTGGAAGTAGAAAACTAGCATATCAATGAGAAAAGTTCTAGCACAATTGTCTCCCTGCTGTGCTCATTTTCTCCTTGCAAGGAGTGGTACAAGTCCATTCTACCACCTCAGAACTCCGCTGACCTCATCCCCCCCATTGTGTCATAAGCTTTTAAAAGATGAAGTGAAATTCACGAGATATAGGTTTATCTAGTGCTGGAGCCATGATAGCTAAATAGAACCCTCCTGTTCAGAAGAGGCTTGCCACTGAATATCAGTTGCTGATAGACAAAGAATGGGGTTCGGCTTTATATCCTTCTTTTGGGTTTCCCACGGCAACCATGAGATCAGGCTGGTCACTGCTGAGACCAGGATGCTGTGCTATATGGGCTTTTAGTCTGATTCAACAGGGCTCTTGTGTTCTTATTTTCTTACAACTGTGGGGGAACACAATCATTTTAAAACCGGGGGGCAAACATAATTAGAATGTGACTTTTACCGGCAACCTTCCCCCCTATTTAGAGTAAAAATTATATTTCACTTTATTATTTTAAAATGCATGTTTATGGGGTTTTTTAAAACCCTTTTATCTTGCATACTTTCTGAAGAACACAAGGAGGCTAACAACTCAAAATGCCAGAAATAATAATAATAATAATAATAATAATAATTTAATTTATGTGTCGCCTATCTGGCCAATGGCCACTCTAGGCGATGTACAAATCAGTTGCAGTAAATGCAGCACATACACATAAAATACAATATAACAAGGAAACTATAAATAGGAATGATAACAGTTCAGAGTAATAGGCAGTTAGTCCTGAAAATTAACCCTCCCCGGAAGTCCCAAAGGCCTGTCTGAAAAGCCAGGTCCTCAAGGCTTTGCGGAATACATTCAGGGAAGGGGCATGTCGAAGATCGTACGGGAGGGAGTTCCAGAGAGTGGGGGCCGCCACTGAGAAGGCCCTCTCTCTAGTCCCCACCAACCTAGCTGTTTTAGTTGGTGGGACTGAGAGAAGGCCCTGAGTGGCTGATCTTGTGAAACAATGTGTTGTCTCCAGCTAAGCTCTACTCAGAGATAGCGACAGGTGAGAAATTTGATTCAGTTCACATTTCTAGCCAAATCTATCAAATTTGCACTTTCTGAAACAATAAGCAAAACACAGCCATCCTTTGAAATGTGCATTTATCCGAAATTTGCAGTGCAGTTCACCAAGCAAACAACATTTACAAATATGCATATGTTAGGGGAAATAAAAATGAACATGAGTGAAAATAACACACAGAAACGCATTATATGATGAGAAACTGCTTGCAGCAATGTGTACATAACTGCCTACAAAAATGTGTTTATTAGAGATATTCGCACGAAACGCTGGAGAATGTTCATGTGTTTTTTTTTAAAGTCACAAAATACTGTCAAAATGTGGACAAGTCAATTCAAGATTGGAAAAATAAGAAACTGAGAGAACCCTTCCCTACTCAGAGTAGACCCACTGACATTAATGGACCTAAGGTAGTCACACCCATTGTTTTCAATGGGTCTGCTCTGAGTATGACTAACATCGAACAAAACCCAATATTACAGACATTTATTTTAAAAAATCCCAAATTAAACCCAGCCCTAACACACACACATACACACACACACAGAGGAGTGATCATTCCAACACACCCAAGCACCCAAAAGGAAAATAACCAGTCAAAGGTCTTTTTGTATAGGATTATTTTACCAGCTACCTGAAACAATATAGCGACAGGCCTACACACTTCGCTTGGCAAGGTTTTCCACAAGATGGGTGCCACCACCAAAAATGCCCTAGCTCTGGATCTCATCAGCTGTGCTTCTTGAGGTCAAATGATGTACACCAAGGCCTCAGGTAATGATTGCAGCATGCAGGAAGGAATGCATGGAAGATGCCATTTTTAAAGTATTTAAAATATGGTTGACATCAAAAGGTAGGAGCACCTTCATAAGAAATTCCTGACCAATTGTTGGGAGATCTGATCAGCAGGGATGCCACAAAGATCTGCAAGGTCGATCTCCCAAAGAGAAAAATTGCAGTCTCTGACTTGTAGAAAAATGGGCTGAATGAAACAATAGGTTTATGAGCAGTCACTTTGGATCTGCAGCTACATAAAAAGGGGGGAGGAACACGTAGCTCAAGATATTGTGCAGTTAAAACAATTTCATTGAATTGAGAAAGATGTTCGATAGCTCAGACTGTTCTGACTGGAAAGAATGCAAACATGCCCAGTCTGTTCTTTTAAATGAGGAAGAATGTCAGATAACTAATGTATTATTTTAAATGGGGAACTGCAATAGCTCAATAGCTTAGTTCGAATAAGAGAGGTAGGACGATAGTATGCAGTTTTGAACTGAGCATGAATTAAGCACGTGCACATCCTTTTAAAAGGGGAACTATAGGCAGTTATGCACAATAACATCTGCAACAAAGATGCAAAATAATAATTTGGAAATCACATATCCAGTTTTGCAGGTAAGTGTTCCGAATATGTGATATAAGGAATTATTAATGTGGCTGTTGGCAGCTGCTCAAATTTCCATTGCTCAAAAGTGGAAGACATTACGTGATTTACTATTGTCTTTATGGTATAATAATGTCTGGAATCCGGCGATACCTGAGTAAATAACACACAATTTAAAAGTCTCGAAAGGGCCTGAAGACCTGGAACATTTCTATGCCTCTTGGTGGGAATTGATCATTTACGCTACTGTTACCAATGCATGGAATTTGGTCCTCATAATTGTGGTTTACAAAAGTTATGCTCCTCTGTTGACCTGTTAATGCTAGAAGAGTGACAGTGAAACTTATTACATCTCTAATTGTATTCGTTTTTAATTTCCTTTATAATTCAATAAAGTCGAAAGAAAGAAATACATACGTATGTACAAAGCAGAACAATCTACCAAAATGAATTGGGAAGGCTTTGCACATTAGTTGCCCTAGGCTCCTTCTGGGAGGAAGGGCAGGATAGAAATAAAACAGACAAACAAACAAACAAATAGTGATTAGTGCCAACAGAATGACAGTGTCAGTCATCTGCACACACCCAGCCGCTGGATCCAAAGGTCTCACTTGCAGCAGTCATTTGCACAGCTGCAAAGGGGAAGATACATGCATGGAAGGTATGGAGAATCTCTGGCCCATGGGCTTAATGGGGTCCTCCAGGCTTCAAAATCTGACCTTAGGGACTCTCCCCAGGCCATGCCCCTTTTCACAGGCTGAACTCTTTATTGGCTGTGCCCTCCTCACATGTTTTTGATTTGCTGGAATATGTCTTTGAACTGTGGACACACCTGTTCCTTGCCTGGATGGAGATATGTGCATGTGTGTGGATGTGGAAACGCCTGGCTTTTATGTGGCTTGAATGCAGCCTGCTGAATAAAGTTAAGAGGCATATCTCTTATTTCACTTTTGCTTCTGGCTCCACCCACTTTTGTCTCTGGCTCCACCCACCATTAGCATGCAGCTCCCAGAAGGTTTCCCTTGAAGGAACGTAGCCCTTGGGCGGAAAAAGGATCCCCATCTCTGATGTATTTGAACCACTTGCAATCTGCAGATCCTCCTCGTTGGATCAGGTTATGTTGTGCAATATGTATCCCATTATAGTGAACGGCAGAACTTCCCCTGATCTGGATGCTTCTGGATGGCATGAACAGTCCACTGGAACACCCAGACCTATTTTTGGGTCTGTCACAAGATTTACGGAAGACACAAGTCGACATGAGTGTATAAATTATGAATTATTGGGGGGAAAGGGGGTGAGTTAATCTTCACACCAGATGTTTTGTGACCCTGTGGCAGATGTATTTTTTATTTGTTCCATTGTGCCCTTGAACTACAAAAGAAAAGGCTGACTACACAAGATGGAACTTCCTAGAGTGGATGTTTCTGCTCTCTGCTTGCTTTGGCTATAGACAGCTGCACTAATCTCCCAGTTTCCTTCAGGATTAAAACTGACGAAGTCTCTGACAGTGTCGTTACCATCCATTGCCTGGATTCTGTGTCCAAACAAAAAGGCATTCATTAGTTAATGGGGAAAGGGAGCTGAGCAATTCAATGGTATTAATTTCCCTTGGGGGTCCCTGGCTACTAATCCTGATGGCTCTGTGCTATCTCCACTGTTGTAGGCAGGATGCTTCTGAGTACCCATTGCTGGAACCACACTCAGGTCCTGCTTGTGAGCTTCCCATAGACATCTGGGTTAGCCACTGTGAGAACAGAATCCTGCACTAGATAGGTCACTAGATGGACTAGATGGGCCAGCAGGCTTTAGTTAGGTTCTTATACTTTCCCCTGGTAGCTCAGAGTTGTAACTCCTGCATGGCTACTACACACTGTGATACAGAAAGTGTTTCCAGACCAGACTTCCCCAGCTGTAGTCCAGATGCTTTTGGACTACAACTCCCGTCATCTCTGAGTATTGGCCAAGTAGGTTGGGCTGATGGGAATTGTAGTCCAAAACAGCTGCAGGGCAGGAGGTTGAGGAATGCTGATTGAGATGAAGGGGACATTCCCTTTGTGCTCCTGGAAACTTAATCATATTTCATATTTATAATTTATAAAGCCCTTCCTACCTCTTTGTACTAAAGCAGGAATAGGGAACTTCAGACCCAGGAGCAAAATGTGCCCCTCCAAGCTTCTCTATGTGACCCTCAGTCTCTCTCCAGACCATATCCCTCACTGGTCATGTTCAAGTGCTTTGGCTGGCTGTAATGTGCCCTTGAACTGCGACAATGACTCTTGAATGCCTGGATGGAGAAGCGTGTCTGTGTGTGTGTGTAGAAACCTTTGACTTTTATATGGCTGACACGTAGCTTACTGTACAAAAGTAAGAATGCCCGATCCATTACTTCTCTCAGTTTTGCATGTGGCCCCCAGATGTTTATCTATGAGAGAATGTGACCCTTGGATTGGAAAAGGTTCCTCACCTCTGTTCTAAAGAGTTCTTGACTAAACGGCAGAGCCAGAATGGTGCAGTGGTTAGAGTGTTGGGCTGGGACCTGGGTGACCAGGATCCAAATTCTCACTCGGTCATGAAGTTCAGTGGGCAACCTTGGGCCCAGTCACTGTCTCTCAGCCTAACCTACTTCAAAGCATTGTAGTGAGGATAAAACTTGGAAAGAGAGAACCATGTTTGTACATCACCTTGAGCTCCTTGGAGGAAAGGTGAGATATAAATGTAATAAATAAATAAACCTCATCAAATGTAGCCTAAGTATGTAACACCTGTCTTTTCTTGTTTTCACTCGCAAACGTGCTGACGCCATATCTGATCCCAATGTATGTGAGGAAGATGCCCTCAGAGAATAAGGTCACCTGTCCACACACAAGATGCTGAACCTCCAGCCCACCTCAAAACTGCACTCTCCAGGCTCATCCCTAATCTCAGTGTTGCTGACTGTTACTCAGGGAAAGTCATTCTGCCAGTATGGTGCAGTGTTTAGAGTGTTGGACTAGAACCTGGGAAACTAATCCCCACTCAAATCCCCACTCAGCCATGAAGCTTGCTAAGTGACCTTGGGCTGATCACTGTCCCTTAGTCTAACCCACCTCATAGGGTTGTTGTGAAAATAAAATGTGGAGCGGGAGATCCATGTCAGATCACCATGAAAAGCCTTCTTTCATTTCCAGCAAGCTTTCCTGACTTAAGAACCAAAAAATATTTTTAGAGGGGTGGAGGGAGAGCAGACTACTAGATTCTTTCACCTACAAATGTTCAACTTGATCATATTTTTTATTTGGGTGAGAGGTGCAAAAAGGAAAATACTATTTTAGGCTGCATTAACAGAAGTATAGTTTCCAAATTGTGTGAAGTTTTGGTTCCCCTCTATTCAGCACTGGTTAGGCCTCATCCTGAGTACTGTATCCCGTTCTGAACACCACACTTTAAGTAGGATGCAGACAAACTGGAACAAGTTCAGAAGAGGGCAACGAGGATGAACAAGGGACTGGAAACAAAGCCCTATGAGGAGAGACTGAAAGAACTCGGCATGTTTAGCCTTGAGAAGAGAAGACTGAGGGGAGACATGACAGCACTCTTCAAGTACTTGAAAGATTGTCACACAGAAGAGGGCCAGGATCTCTTCTTGATTGTCCTAGAGTGCAGGACACAAAATAATGAGCTCAAGTTACAGGAAGTCAGATTTTGGCTGAACATCAGAAAAAACTTCCTAACTGTTAGAGCGGTATGACAATGGAACCATTTACCTAGGGTGGTGATGGGCTCTCCAACACTACAGGCATTCAAGGAGCAGCTGGACAGCCACCCGTCAGGTATGCTTTAATTTGGATTCCTGCATTGAGCAGGAGGTTGGACTTGATAGCCTTATAGGCCCCTTCCAACTCTGTGATCCTATGACTCTCACTCCATAACTCACAGCTTAATTTGTATTTATTTATTTATTTATTGTGCTTCTTGGCTGAGGGGTAAAAATGGAAATTATTAGTAATTAAATATCCACAGTAAGATGTAATTTCAACCCACCATAATCCCTCCTGTGCCTGAACCAACTTTTGCAGGAAGTGAGTGTGAGGAACTGAGGCAAATACTGGTGATAAGAGATGAAGTTCTAGGCTTAATAGACAAAGTAAAAACTGGCAAATTGCCAGGCCCAGATGGCATTCCCCTGAGAATTCTGAAAGAAATCAAATGTGAGATTGTTGATCTTCTAACAAAAATATGTAACTTTCCCCTCAGATCCACCTCCATACCTGAGGACTGGAAAGTGGCCAATGTAGTGTCAATCTTTAAAAAGGGATCCAGGGGGGATCCTGGAAATTACAGGCCAGTTAGTTTAACGTCTGTCCCAGGACAATTGGTAGAAAGTATTGGTAAAGATAAAATAACCAAGCATACAGAAGAGCTAGCCTTGATGAAGCAGAGCCAGCATGGCTTCTGCAAGGCTAAGTCCTTCTCAGAACTTCTCAGAAAAGAAGTCCCCACCACTATCCTGCCTGACAATGTGTGCACCAGACAAGCTTCCCTAAAGGGTGCATTCCATAGCTTGGGAGAGGGCACCACCAAAACGACCTGCTCTTTCATGGCCATCCTCTGAATTTCTGATTGAGGAGACCCTTGGATAAGGGTATGGGTAGGTACTAGGATTGCCAGGTTCAGGGCCTGAGACTGATCCTGTATCTTTAGGAGAAGAGAAAGTCAGCCAAGTGCAGGTGTTCTGGCAATCCTGTAATGGGAAAAACCACAAGGTGGGATTCTTCCTCCACCCTGCACAACTTTTAAAGATACAGAAGACCTCTTGGTTGCCAGGCCCGGCCTTCGTTGGGATGAGGCATACCATTAGGTCCCAAGCTATGTTAAGTTAAAGTCAAATAATCTGAAAACCATATTTCTCTGTCTACCTACTTGCCATCACCTATGAAGTACAACTGTTTATCGAAGCTGACTCTACCAAAAGGCAGAATGAGACAGCTGACTGAAGCAGTGTCATTTTGTGTGTGTGTGTCATGAAAGGGCAGCAAATTATTGGGTATTTAAAATTTGTTATTTTCATATTTTTACTGCCAGGGAGGGGGAGAGGTGCTGGCAGAGGCTTTCAACTCAAGTGTCAAAACTTGACCAGCCCTTGCTACGGTGCACTGCAGGGACGGAGAACAAGGAACAGGAAACAAAGGCAGCTGTGTTAATCCATAAGAAGAAAAACCTTGAAATGGACAATAGTTTAATTAGGACCATATGTGTACATTGCATATGATGGGTGCATTGGTGTTCAAATGTGACAAGATGCTTTTCTATAGTGCATGTAGTGGTATGGCCCTCTTGAGCTAATGAAAATGCAAAAGTGGCCCTTGGGGATATTTGACTTGTGCGGCCCTTGTCTAGAATTCAGACTCTGTCAGGGACACTTGTCCAGTAGTGACCTTGGCTGTCACTGCCGCATGGTGATCTGGCAACCCTAATGGGGCAACGTGGGCCAAGAATCAGTGGGTGGGAATGGCAGAGATGGATTCCACATATTGATTTGAAGTTAACCAGCCAGTTCTTTTGGCTGCAGTATGCAAGTATTTGTGTAAAATTGCAGTACAAGAAATAGAACTGAGCTATGATGTTAAACAGGGTCTTCCTCCCAAGGCAAGTTTAGATTAGACACAGATGCAGTCAGGAGAAACTGAAAGGGAAACTGATCCTATGCTAATTTTAGATCCCAGTTTTCTGAAAAAATTTTCTCCGATGACCCAATCTCTCCTCTAGTGCCAGCCCAAGGCATTTTGCTGCCTGAAGCAGAGACCAAATGGCATTTCCCCACCCCCCAACCTCGTCCTGCTAGGGCCAACACTTTAAACAGGTTCAGCCACACCATTCAGACACCATTTCCTGCCTTCTTCATAATAACACCTGAAGCAGGTTGTCCCAAGGTGGGTTACAACAATATTAATAGAAACACATATATTAGAGGAAAGTGTGCATAAAAATAAATGTAGTAGTGAAAATAATGTACAAAAATGCATTCCGTTAGGAGAAATTGTATTTTTAAAAAAATGCAAATTGCTGCAGAAATATGGAGAACAAAATTTAAGATTAAAAAAAAAGAGAGAGAGAAATGGAGGGAACTGAAACTGACGGATCTTTCCATCCCATCATGCTGACAGTCTGGAGGCACCTAATTCACCACTGGACCAGCATTACCCAATTTAAGTCAGCCAAATTTCTGTTCCTGCATCCATTTTTTAACCTTGCTGCAAATGTCTCTGCCCATCATAATGCAGTAGAGATGAATTCATTTACATTCGAAAAGTAAACTTTCTCGGAACGAGGAAAGATCAGTGAAAAATCCAAAGTATTATCTTACGACTTTGTTTCTTCTGAGTTGAAACAGTTTGGCACAACTCCTTTCAAGGACAGCAGTCATCCCTGTGTTAAGTTACAATTCTTTATCTTTAACTTGTCCTGTCAGTTTTCTGGCAGACCACAGTAAATCTAAAACATTTGGAGCTGCACAAATTATTTTCCAGACCGTCCTGTCCCAACCCCTGACGTGACATGAAAGCACAAATGGACTATCTTAAGTGTCAACCGGATCAGCTTGTTAATTACATGCAGAAAATACAGCAAGTGCCCTAACCTGGTTCACTGTTCCTTGCAGATCCACAGAAGCAATAATATTAACCTGATACTTTAGATTGGTTGGATTGGGGCAACCAGCACAGATGGATTTCCACAAGTTCTCACTGCCTGCACTGACATCACATTTTATGCCAGTGCAAAGGGTTAAAAGGGATAGAGTGCTGGTGAAAAGAAGAAACTAGCACAGTGCCGAATCTTTGGGGAGGGGCAGTTTCACATATTATGTAGCAGCAAACTCAGATTTGGCTTGCAATAGCCAAACTCTGGAGCCTTATAGCCTTCCAGGGTTGCAGTTCTATCCCAGACCTTGAAGACTGACACCAAGATATCACACCATGATATCAGAGATATAAATGCAAAAGCTGTATTTCTCAAGAGCACCGCCTAGGCTGAAAAAGCACTCACCTTACTGAGTGCTGCCTCAGCTGACCCCAAAGTCCCATCCAACTTTCCTAGGCTCCTAAGGGCATCTCTGAGAGGCGGGCCTTCAGACTGAGCAACTTGTCTCAGTACACCCATAAATAGACTAAGCTTCTTGAGAAAGGGTCGTAGCTCAGCTGCAGAGCATCTGCCTTGCATGCAAAAGGTCCTAGGTTCTGTATCTCCAGGTAGGCATGGGAAATTCTTCAGCCTGAAACCCTGGAATGCTGCTGCCAGTCAGTGTAGAAAGTACCGAGCTAGATGGACCAATGGTCTGACTTGGTAGAAGGCAGCTTCCTATGACCCATTTCCTTCCTCTGCACGATTTCCTATTTCCTTCCTCCGCACATACCTCCCAGGGTATAGTCTGAAGGCACACAAGGCCACCCCTGCTGCTAAGCAGGTCTGGGTCTGGTCAGTGTCTGGATCAGAGACCACCTGGGAATCCTAAGTATGCCACCTTGGGTTCTATGATGAAAGAAAGGTGGGGTATAAATGTAATAATAAATAAATGTTATGAATATCTTAAGACTTTGACTTCCTGCCTACCTTGAATTATGCTACTTGCTTCTGATCCTACTGGCGTATTTGAATCTGCCTCATTCCAGGTCAGAATAATATTTGTCTGTCTAACTCAGTGGTGTCTACTCTAACCGGCAGTAGCCCACAGGCAGAGGTCTTCCTATTATCTGCTACTTGATCCTTCTAATACAGCCTTCTTCAAGCTAATGTCCTCTAGATGTTTTGGACTCCACCTCCCATCAGCCCCCGCTGGCATCTTCAATAGTCTAGGGAATGGGAATTTTAGTCCAACAATATCTAGAGGACATCAGGATGAGGAAGAGGGTTCTAATGAGATATGCCAAGGACTGAACTTGGAACATTCTGCAGGCAAAGCATGGGCTCTCACCAGTAGGAATGGGCATGAAATTCAGTTCAGTTCCCATTTGATGCCAAATCTATCAGGTTGACACTTTCCAAAACAATATGAGAACTGAAACACAGCCAGCCTTTGAACTTTACACTTTTGAATATTGCAATGAAGTTTGCCGACCAATGATCAGAAAAATGCATATGTTAGGGGGAGGTGTGCATAAAAATGAACGTAGGAGTGAAAATCACATACAAAAATACATTATATGATCAATTGCCTTCAAAATGTGTATATTAGCCAAAACTGCCTACAAAAATGTGGCTATTAGGAGAAATTTACACTAAAATGCTGGAGAATTTCCTATGAGGATTTTAAACAAATCACAAATTGTTGCAAAAATGTGGAGAACTGAATTTAAGACTGGAAAAATGAGAAATAGTAATAATAATAATAATAATAATAATAATAATAATAATAATAATAATAATAATAATAATAATAAACTTTAATTTATAAGCCGCCTATCGGCGAACAATAAAACACGATAAAATACAATAATAAATATAGTCAGTACAGTACAATACAAAGTTTACAGTATGATAGATTTATCAACATTTTAGTTCAAGGCTGATTCACCTTAGAGGTCTCAAAGGTTGCAAAGGCCTGATTAAACAGCCAAGTCTTCAGGCCCCGGCAAAATATATCCAGGGAAGGGGCATGACGAAGATCTATTGGGAGGGAGTTCCAGAGCGAGGGGGCCGCCACAGAGAAAGCTCTCTCTCGAGTCCTCACCAACCTAGCCACTCTAGTTGGTGGAACTGAGAGAAGGCCCTGCGTGGCAGATCTTGTAGGGCGGCTCAATCTGTGACGGTGGAGGCGCTCCATCAGATATACTGGGCCGACACCGTACAGGGCTTTAAAGGTTAATACCAACACCTTGAATTGAGCCCGGAAAGCAACTGGAAGCCAGTGTAGATTGTAGAGCACTGGAGTAATATGATCATAACGGCGGCTATTCGTAAGTAAACGAGCCGCTGTATTTTGTACCAGCTGTAATTTCCGGACTGTTTTCAAGGGTAACCCCACGTAGAGCGCATTGCAGTAATCTAAACGAGAGGTGACCAGAGTGTGTACTACAAGTGGGAGCTGATGTACAGGAAGGTAGGGTTGCAGCCTTCGTATGAGACGCAATTGACCCCAAGCTGCTCGGCACACCGATGAAACCTGGGCCTCCATAGTCAGCCCGGAGTCAAGGATTACCCCAAGACTGCGGACCTGGTCTTTCAGGGGCAATCTTACCCCATTAAGTATCAGGTCGATGTTTCCCAACCTTCCCTTGTCTCCCACGAGCAGTACTTCAGTTTTATCAGGATTCAGCTTTAGCCTGTTTCTTCCCATCCATCCACTCACAGATTCCAGGCACTTGGACATGGTTTCCACAGCCGACTCTAGTGAGGACTTAAATGAGAGGTAGAGAAACTGGAAGAACCGCAACTGACAGATCTTTCCAACGCTACCCACCACTGAGCTTTGGTCAGTGCACGTGTTCTGCTGCTATGGAGGCATGCCCTCCCCCTCTTCAATGGCTGCTGACAGAATTTGGCCTCTTGCCTGCTGTAGACGGAGCCCCATTGGCCTTACAGCTAGCTCCTCCCTGGATGCAGAAATGGGACACTTGGGGCCTCACCCCAATGGATAGCCACAGCCAATCTTAGCTCTCAAAACAATATGCTCAATGATACACATTTTTGCAAGCATGTGCTTATCACGTTCACACTCAGCCATTGTATGTGCATACCTGGGAGCAAAAAACCCATACCCATAAAATTATACTGTGTGAAAAGGCCCCATGTTCTGGCTTCAAAAAAGATCAGTGCAAAGATTGCCAGGTTAGCAGAGACTAAGCCGAGATCCCTCTTTGTAACGTACGTACGCTCCTGGCTTGAAACAGCTGGTGTTCAAATTATCGATGTTAGTGTTCTAGGGTGGCCACTTCCACTTTTCCAAAACAGGACATTCATTGCCGAAAAAGAGGGCCACAGGTTTGCATAGAATTTGCATATGCTAATTTATATGTACAGATGCATGTTTAGAAAATATTACTATCATTTAAATAGAAATACAGTACATCTTACCTTAGTGGGGAAGCCTGTGACCAGGTGATCTGTGTGGCTGCTCAGTCTGCTGCCCAGGTGCTGCTAGCTGTTGATGGGCAACTTCATGGCTTCTCCTCTCCCTTCTCACATTTCTTTATCTTCAAACTTGGACCGGACAGCCCTTCAGATAGAAGACTCCTTCAAACAGAGGACTATGCTTTGACAGCCCTTCAAACAGAGGGCAGTAAAGTAGGACACATGGCCACCCTGCTCCAACGAGATGCTTCATGAGCAAATAGCTTTCACAGCCCTTGAAGCAGCACAGGATCTAGCACTGGCTTTGATGTGGCATGGTTGAATGAGCAGGACCCATTGGTGGCTGGTGCCCCTTAGGACAGGGTGGATGGCAGGGAGCCAAACCGTAGGCAGAGCCAGAGTAAATGACAGGCAGAGCCCACCAGTTCTAAGTTTGTTTCCCTCCCTGCTGGGTTCCACAAGAGCAACACCGAAATTAAAGGAAGGAAGCTGACAGGCAGTTCTATCCCCTGAACTGGTTGGAAGGAGGGATGGAAAGATCTGTCAATTTCAGTTCTCTCACTTTCTCCTTTCTCCTGTGTTTTGGTTCTCATGTTGTTTTGGAAAGTGTGAATTTGATAGATTTGGCTTGAAATGCGAACTGAATAAAAAATCTTGCCCATCCCTGTTCACAGTAAGCCCAAAGTGAGGATTTAACCATCATTTCATCCATTTCAATGGGGCTTGCACAGGACAGCTTCCTAGTGCGTGGTGCTCCTTAGCTGTTCTTATCACCTTTCAAATTCAGCATAGCAGCAGAGATGAAGGCTTTTGCTGAAGAACTGCTTATTTTCTTCACAACTCTGGGACTAGGCTGGATTTCCAGAGCACCAATGATGTAATTTCTTATTGAAGATCTGCCAAACGGTTCAAAAGTCAGCAGAGCAGTAGAGAATTTGGAGCATGTGCTGGCAGCCTAAAAGACTAAACACTCTTGCTTTTTGTGTTTGCTCAGCTGATAAATTCAAAGCAGATGTTCACTGTCTGATCTGATATGCAGCTATGTTTCTCGCTGTGTAAATCAGCCTTCCCCAACCTGGGGCCCTCCAGATGTTTTTGACTACAACTCCCATCATGCCCAGCCAGCATGGCTGTGCTGGTGTGGGCTGATGGGAGATGTAGTCCATAACATATGGAGGGCACGAGGTTGGGAGAAGTCTGGTATAACCTAACAGTACTGTATAGGTAAGTCCTGGTCCTTGCCCTGAGGGACTTTTTTTGCATACTTCCACATGAGGTTCTCTGGTTGGAATTTACTTTGACAATGTGGAATTTCTCCCATCCCTGCTCCAGCCCAGATCACACCATGATATCAGAGATACAAAGAAAAGCAAAAGCAGAAGAGGAAAAAATATCCCTTAGAAACAAAGAAGCAAGAAAACATTGCCAATGGGTTGACATACATTGTTTGCATAACATGTTAACTATCTGAGGAAAAGGGCACTGCTGGGCCAGCCTGGACAGTTTGCAAGGGAGAAAGGAGCTTCTAAAAATTATAGCTATGCCTAAAAAAATGTTTCCTTTACTCCTTTTGCTAAAGAGTGATCATTTTCTGCAAATCCATTTTATGGTCTTGGGGTGTGACAATGGAACCGATGATCTAGGGAGGTGGTGGGCTCTCCAGCACAGGAGGCCTTCAAAAGGCAGCTGGACAGGCACCTGTCAGGTATGCTTTAATTTGGATTCCTGCATTGAGCAGTGGGTTGGACTCGATAGCCTTATAGGCACCTTCCAATTCTATGATTCTATGATTCCATGATCCTGCTGGTATGACATCTACAGAGAGATGGGCAGAGAGTGGTGCTCTTGGTAGAACAGGAGCATGCATTTATTTTCACCCTACCCTTCAGCCCTTTAAGGCACCTTGAGCAGTGCACAATTTAATCTCAAGCACAAGAAACATGTTCCATTCTTTCCCACTTGCACAGGTCTGCAACTGTGTGCACCGAGGACAGAAGGAGAAGGGTGGTAGCTCAGGGTAGAGCATCTGCTTTGCATGCAGAAGGTCCCACACTCAATCCTGACATCTCCACATAGGAATGGAGGAAGACACCTGTCTAGAACCCTGGAGAGGCACTGCCAGTCATTGTGGACCATACTGAACTAGATGGACCAATGGTCTGACTCAGTATAAGGCAGCTTCATGTGATCCCTATAGGGTACATTGAAGCCCTTTCCTGAATTGGGCATGCTGCACCTGGCCATCTCTTCTACTGGAAGGGCTATATAAGCCTCCAATATATAGAGTCAGTGTGGTGTAGTGGTTAAGGTGTTGCACTACAACCTGGGAGACCAGGGTTTGAATCCCTAACACAGCCATGAGCTCACTGGGTGACCTTGGGCCAGTCACTGCCTCTCTGCCTCAGAGGAAGGCAATGGTAAACCCCCTCTGAATATCGCTTACCATGAAAACCCTATTCATAGGGTCGCCATAAGTCAGGATCAACTTGAAGGCAGTCCATTATTATTATATATTGATTGTGAAAGTAGGGATGGGCAAATCTATCAATCTCTGTTTCTCATTTTTCCGACCTTTGGTTCCATTATCCATGCTTCCACATACGTCCTCGTAAAAATTCATCAGCATTTTAGTGAGAATCTCTCTTTTTGGTATGTTATTTTCAATGCTATATGCCTTATTTATTTATTTATTTATTTATTTATTTATTTACTTACTTACTTACTTACTTATTTATTTATTTAATATCCTGCTCTTCCCCCCAGTAGGAGCCCAGGGCAGCAAACAAAAGTACTAAAAGCACTTTAAACATTTTATAAACGAGACTTTAAAACATATTAAAATACAACATCTTTAAAAACATATTAAAAAGCAATTTCAGCACAGATGTAGACTGGGATAAGGTCTCTACTTAAAAGGCTTGCTGAAGACACTGAAAAGATAACAGAGATGGAGCCTGTCTAATATTTAAAGGCAGGGAATTCCAAAGGGTAGGTGCCACTATAGTAAAGGTCCGCATCCTATGTTGTGTGGAATGGAGCTTCTGGTCAGGTGATATATGCAGTGATCTACTGGGTACATAAGGCGTAAGACAATCTTTCAGGTATCCTGGTGTTAAGCTGCATAGGGCTTTCTATACTAGAACTAGAACCTTGAAACTTCCCAGTAGCTAATGGGCATCCATTTATATGCTCACTTTACCCTAGTACATGCATTTTTGTACACATTAGTCTTCTGGAGAGCTGTATTGTAAAATTTGGAAAAGTGCAAGGTTTTGAAGGATGACTGAGTTTTGATTTGCATATTGTTTCAGAAAGTGTGAATTAGGTAGGTTCACCGTTAAATGTGAACTGAGTTAATATCTCCCCCATCCTTATGTGAGAACCCACGTGTGCAGCATCCTCACAGCTGGAACATGATGGAGGCTGGAGACAAGAGAACAGCTGAAGTTGGTCTTACAGGGACATCATTGCCCATGGTGTGCACATTCATCCCACTATCTTCTCTGGTGATCAGATTTTGCAGGGTTTTTTTTTTAACTGATTCAAAAGCCTGCAAAATCTTCTGATCAAAAAAAACAGTGGAAAAGAAAGGAATGCATCAGTCAACTATGGCAAGCCATGCCTCTGTCAAGCCATCTTTAGCTCTCTGGAAAAATATTCTCCAGCTGCAATGGGAAAACAGGGCCTTGTGAACCTCACTATGATTAGGATCATGGTTACTCTAATGACAATTGGGGTTTGTGGATTTTGCCCCACTTTGATAAATGCTACAGAGACCCATTCATACTTCTGCAAATTTTAATATGTGAATTGGCCAGCACTACTGGAATGCTTACATGTACAAAGAACCCTAGAAAGGCTTTTAACATATGCTTACACTAATTAATTGACATTTCATCAAAATTAGCAGGAGTGAGCAATACATGTGGTCATTCAGCTGATCTTACCATGTGTTACATCATGAACCAGGAGAACCTTGTTTTCAGCAGATCATATCCAACTCAGTTCTCAGAATTGTTTCATTGAAATTAATGGACCTACGTTAGTAATGTCCATTAATTTCAACAGGTCTGTTTTGAGCATGGGCAAACCCACACTAAACATTAAAATAACATCCAATGCATATTTAAAGCAGATGATTTCCATCAAATAATCTTGGGATCTGCGGTTTTGCCCTCACAGAACTAGAACCTCCCTGCCCCTTGAACAAACAACAGTTCCCACAATTCTTGAGTGAAGTCATTTACTTTAAATGTACATTGGAAGTGCTTAAATGTATGGTGTGAATCTGCCCTATGACTAATGTTGTATACAAGCCTGTATCAAAAATACACACATACATGTGCATACACACAGACAGACACAAATGACTAATGCTAGATATAGCTCAGTACAAACACACAAACACTAATTCAGCAAGTGAGATCCATGTACGGAAGCAGGCTTCTCTGAATGCAATCAACACATGTGCAGGTGAACTTCTATGTTCATCTTATGTATACCATCCTTTTTCATTAGTAAAAGTTTAATTCATTTCATTACTCATTCATTAGAATTATATTTATTTTGTTGCTGCTGTAGCTCATTCATTTCTGTCACACACACACCCCCAAATTCATTTTCATTTGATATTAATTTTAATGGGAGACCCAACCTTTGGCTGCCTGTAACTTCAGTCTTTTCCACGCCATTGGCATGAAATGTTTGGATGTCCTCCTAATCCTTAATGGCGTAAGACCTGTCAAATTTCAGAGAGCTTGGACAAAGGGATACCAGTTTTGAGGCATTAAATACAGCATGTATCCTATAATCTTTCAATTAATTTCAATGGGAGTTAATTGGAATTTCAATGGAGCCCAGACAATATTTTGCTTCATGTAACTTCTTTCTCTCTCCCCCCCCCCCCGCATTCTACTGATATGAAATTTCAGGCATTGTACCATCCCTCCAAAGGATAAAACCTGTTAAATTATAGATACAAAGAACAAATGGTTCCTACTGCAATGTTCATCCAGGTCCCAGTAAACTAGCTGGATGCATTTTTTGCTGGGGATATTTAGCCCCTCCTCAGACTATTAGTAATTACGTGCACTTAGCAATGGACTGGGGTGAGAGGATGCAATTTATATTCCAATGAAATCAGTGGCAGACCTCTCACTAATTTTAATGGCATTGGATTGCATTCTTTATATTTTTAATTTTATTCAGTCAATGCTTGTGAGCGATCTGTAAGGTTTGTCCTCTACATTCAGCATTGCAGAAAACAGTCATGCATCAAGCAAGCAATTACTTTTGGTTAAAAAAAAACCGTATGAGAAACAACAGATTGTAAATGTAATTAAAGCAATCAGACTAATTCATTAAGAACACATTTTCTTCCTGAATATTTATATTGTGCTGGTAACGAGCCAAATCAAGCAACAGAATTTATTGGAAAACCCAAACATCCTGCAAGAGAGGAAACACTCACAATCTTAATTATAGACCCTGTTTCTAAAACAACTGCTCATTCTTCTTTTAAGCTGCAGCTATTTATACAGTAAGGGTCTCCCACTGGGGTTTATGTTTATGTTGTTTTGTGTCTAACAAGTGTTAGACCCCTTTTAAATAATAACTAGCAGCCATCTTGCACTGTTTGAATATCCAAAGCATTTTAAAGTTGTTCTTTGTCATCCTTACAGCAGCCCTGCAAGGTAGACTTTGACAGTTTTTATTAGAGGAACAGCCATAGCACAGCGGTAAAGCATCAGCTGTGCCTGCAGAAGGCCCCAAGTTCAATCCCTGGCATCTCCAGGTAGGGCTGGGGATGTCCCCTGTCTGAAACCCTGGAGAGCTGCTGCCAGTCAGTGTAGACAGTACTGAGCTAGATGGACCAGCGGTCTGACTCAGTATAAGGCAGCTTCCTATGTACCTGTTATCGTTGTTCTTTTTCCTGAGGGACTTATTATTATTATTCCCATATCATAGAAGGAGAAAGAGAAACTGAGGCTGAAAGAACAATGACTTGACCAAGGTCATCTTGTGCGTTTGCTGGCTGAAGTAAGATCTGAGCAAAAGCCTTCTACTTTACACAGCTCAGTCTCTTAGAGCATAGTCCTATTCAGGGCTGGAGAGAGAGGCCTAGAGGGGTGCCTACCCTTGCAACAGGGGGCTGTCCACTGTAAAGTGGGACACAGCCACCTTTTAACTTCAGCACTGAAGCCAGTCTTCTCTTCTCTTCAGAGCTAATGTTGTTGTCCAGGCAGGACTGTAGAGCAGATACCCAGAGCCCCACTCAGCAGCAGAATGACCAAGAGGGGGTTCCCAAATGCAACAAGGCTGGCTGACCACATTTTGTCTCTAGACCATAATGTCCAGAGTCTAATGACCTACCTGCATCCCTGTTTAGAGGTCTCATCCTTCAACATCCCTCTTCTGTGCCCCTTTACAGCTTCCCTTCCATGCAAATCCCTTGATTCAGTTGATGGGAGTCAGGAATGGCCCTTAGCATACAAAGGTATTCTCATGCTTTGCATGTATACATAAAGTCACAGAGGCAGACCCAAGCACTTCCAGTGAAAGGTCTCTCCTAGACCCCTTATATACCCAGTCGATCACTGTGCTCTGCAGGTGAGGGCCTCCTGCAGATACCTTCTTATCAGGAGGTCTGTTCTGCACAACATAGGAAGCAGACCTTTATTTATTTATTTATTTATTTATTTGTTATACTTGTATACCGCCCCATAGTCGAAGCTCTCTGGGTGGTTTACAGTAACTAAAAACAAATACAATTTAAAATACATCTTTTAAAAAAACAATTTAAAACACAGTTTAAAAATTTAAAACAATATAAAACACATGCTAAAATGCCTGGGAGAAGAGGAAAGTCTTGATCTGGCACCGAAAAGATAACAGTGTTGGTGACAGGCGCACCTTGTCGGCAACATCATTCCATAATTTGGGGGCCACCACTGAGAAGGCCCTCTCCCTTGTTGCCATTCTCCGAGCTTCCCTTGGAGTAGGCACCCGGAGGAGGGCCTTTGATCTTGAACGTAGTGTATGGGTGGGTTCATATCGGGAGAGGAGTTCCATCAGGTATTGTGGTCCCTAGTTGTGTAAGGTTTTATAGGTCAAAACCAGTACCTTGAATCGAGCTCAGAAACATACAGGAAGCCAGTGCAAGAGGGCCAGAATCGGTTTTATATGTTCGGACCATCTGGTCCCTGTTACCAATCTGGCCACTGCATTTTGCACAAGCTGCAGTTTCCGAACCGTCTTCAAAGGCAGCCCCATGTAGAGTGCATTGCAGTAATCTAATTTAGAGGTTACCAGAGCATGGACAACTGAAGCCAGGTTATCCCTGTCCAGATAGGGACGTAGTTGGGCCACCAACCGAAGTTGGTAGAAGGCACTCCGTGCCACTGAGGCTACCTGAGCCTCAAGTGACAGAGATGATTCTAGGAGAACCCCCAAGCTATGAACCTGCTCCTTCAGGGGGAGTGCAACCCCATGCAGGACAGGTTGGACATCCACCATCCGGTCAGAAGAACCACCCACTAGCAGCATCTCAATCTTGTCTGGATTGAGCCTCAGTTTATTAGCCTTCATCCAGTCCATTGTTGCAGCCAGGCACTGGTTCAGCACATTGACAGCCTCACCTGAAGAAGATGAAAAGGAGAAATAGAGCTGCGTGTCATCAGCATACTGATGGCAATGCACTCCAAAGCTCCGGATGACCGCACCCAGTGGTTTCATGTAGATGTTGAACAGCATGGGGGACAGAACTGACCCCTGCGGAACCCCATACTGGAGAGTCCAGGGTGCCGAGCAATGTTCCCCAAGCACCACCTTCTGGAGGCAACCTGCCAAGTAGGAGCGGAACCACTGCAATGCAGTACCTCCCACTCCCAACTCAGCCAGTCTCCCCAGAAGGATACCACGGACGATGGTATCGAAAGCTGCTGAGAGATCAAGGAGAATCAACAGAGTCACACTCCCCCTGTCTCTCTCCCGACAGAGGTCATCATACAGGGCGACCAAGGCTGTTTCTGTGCCGAAACCAGGCCTGAAACCCGACTGAAATGGATCCAGATAATCGGTCTCATCCAAGAGTGTCTGGAGCTGGCCCGCAACCACTCGTTCAAGGACCTTGCCCAGGAATGGAACATTTGCTACTGGCCTATAGTTATTAAGATTTTCTGGGTCCAGGGAGGGTTTCTTCAGGAGTGTTTTCACTACTGCCTCTTTCAGGCAGCCAGGAACCACCCCCTCTCGCAGAGAGGCATTAATCACCTCCCTGGCCCAGCCGGCTGTTCCATCCCTGCTAGCTTTTATTAGCCAAGAAGGGCAAGGATCCAGCACAGAAGTGGTTGCACGAACCTGTCCAAGCACCTTGTCAACGTCCTCAAGCTGCACCTAAAGAAACTCATCCAAGAAATTGGGACAAGGCTGTGCTCTGGATACCTCGCTTGATTCACCTGCTATAACACTGGAGTCTAAGTCCTGGCAGATGCTAAAGATTTTATCCTGGAAGTGCCTAGCAAATGCATTACAGCAGGCCTCAGATGGTTCTACCATGTCCCTGGGGCCAGAGTGTAATAGCCCCCGGACAATTCTGAAGAGCTCCGCTGGGTGGCAGATTGATGATTTGACAGTGGCAGCAAAATATTGTTTTTTTTGCTGCCCTTACTGCCCCTAAATACAGCTTACCATAGGCACTTGCCAGTGTATAATTGCATCCACCAGGAGTTCGTCTCCGGTATTGTTTCATCGTTCTCAGCTCTGGGGTATACCATGGAGCCGTACAAGCTCTACACAGGAGAGGGTGCTCAGGAGCAATCATGTCAACCGCCCGGGTCATTTCTGCATTCCACAGCTTGACCAGGGTTTCTACAGGAGCGTCAGTGTTGTGGCACCTGCACTTTGGAATTCCTTCCCTTTAAATATTAGACAGGCACCATCTCTGTTATCTTTTCGGCTCTTACTGAGGATCTTCCTCTTTCAAAAAGCCTTGTAAGTAGAGAATCCCAGTCTGCGTTGGTTTTGGAATTGCTTTTTAAGATGTTTTTAAAGCTTTTGTTTTAAAAAAATATTTTAAGATGTTTTGTTTTAATATGTTTTTAAAGATGTTTGGTTTTAATATGTTTTACCAGTCATGGAATAAGAGGAGAGGTCCTCTTGTGGATAAGGAATTGGTTAAGAAGCAGAAAGCAGAGAGTAGGAATAAACGGACAGTTCTCCCAATAGAGGGCTGTAGAAAGTGGAGTCCCTCAAGGATCGGTATTGGGACCTGTACTTTTCAACTTGTTCATTAATGACCTAGAATTAGGAGTGAGCATTGAAGTGGCCAAGTTTGCTGATGATACTAAATTGTTCAGGATTGTTAAAACAAAAAGGGATTGCGAAGAGCTCCAAAAAGACCTCTCCAAACTGAGTGAATGGGCGGAAAAATGGCAAATGCAATTCAATATAAACAAGTGTAAAATTATGCATATTGGAGCAAAAAATCTTAATTTCACATATACGCTCATGGGGTCTGAACTGGCGGTGACCGACCAGGAGAGAGGCCTTGGGGTTGTAGTGGACAGCACGATGAAAATGACAACCCAGTGTGCGGCAGCTGTAAAAAAGGCAAATTCCATGCTAGGGATAATTAGGAAAGATATTGAAAATAAAACAGCCGATATCATAATGCCGTTGTATAAATCTATGGTGTGGCCGCATTTGGAATACTGTGTACAGTTCTGGTCGCCTCATCTCAAAAAGGATATTCTAGAGTTGGAAAAGGTTCAGAAGAGGGCAACCAGAATGATCAAGGGGATGGAGCGACTCCCTTATGAGGAAAGGTTGCAGCATTTGGAGCTTTTTAGTTTAGAGAAAAGGCAGGTCAGAGGAGACATGATAGAAGTGTATAAAATTATGCATGGCATTGAGAAAGTGGATAGAGAAAAGTTCTTCTCCCTCTCTCATAATACTAGAACTCGTGGACATTCAAAGAAGCTGAATGTTGGAAGATTCAGGACAGACAAAAGGAAGTACTTCTTTACTCAGCGCATAGTTAAACTATGGAATTTGCTCCCACAAGATGCAGTAATGGCCACCAGCTTGGATGACTTTAAAAGAAGATTAGACAAATTAGACAGGTCTATCAATGGCTACTAGCCATGATGGCTATGCTCTGCCACCCTAGTCAGAGGCAGCATGCTTCTGAAAACCAGTTGCCGGAAGCCTCAGGAGGGGAGAGTGTTCTTGCACTCGGGTCCTGCTTGCGGGCTTCCCCCAGGCACCTGGTTGGCCACTGTGAGAACAGGATGCTGGACTAGATGGGCCACTGGCCTGATCCAGCAGGCTCTTCTTATGTTCTTATGTTCTGGAGTGTTTTAAATGTTTTTGTTTGCTGCCCCAGGTACCTTCTGGGAGGAATGGTGGGATATAAATTTAAATAAATAAATAATACTTTTGTAGATTTCTTACCTCCTTTCACCATGAGGTCCCAAGGTAGTTTCAACAATTTAAAAAGACATTATTAAAATCTGTTTAAAACTAATCACAGTCAAGAGAATGGGGTGAGTCCATATATATATGGAGACAGAGAGAGAGAGAGATTTTGGTAAAAAGTGAAGTGCTAGTATTCATACGTTGATAAAGGTTTGTGGGTGACAGCAGAGAGAGAGAGAGAGGTGACGGTACCCCTGTACTGGTATGTACCATCACTCTCTCTCTCTATATATGCAGCATCTGACAGAAACTACACAATGAAGGTGCCAGATGCACCTCGGTGTGGAGGGAATTTCACAACTTGGGGACTGCCACAGAGGAATGGCCTCTCCTGGGCTGTCATATCCCTCAAAAAAAGTCTGTGGGTGGTAGACCTACCAAGAGGGCCCTCTCTGCTGATCCTAATACCGGAGAGGATCTGTAGGGAAGGAAGTGGTCCTTCAGATATGTAGGGTTTTAAACACTAACACGAATACCTTGAATTGGGCCCAGAAATAAACTGGCAAAAAGTGCAGCTGTTTTAAAATAGGAGTTATACTAGTTCTAAATGGACCCCCAGCCAATAATCGGGCTGCCACATTTTTGACCAGTTGAAGTTTCCAAGTGGTCTTCAGAGGTAGCGCCATGTGGAGTGCATTGCAACAATGTGTTTTTAAATTGTTTTTCATTTTTTGTTTAAATGTGTTTTTAAATGGTTGTTTGTGTTTTAAAATTTGTATACTTGTTTTTATTGTTTTTAATTGCTGTGAACCGCCCAGAGAGCTTCGGTTATGGGGTGGTATATAAATGTAATAAATAAATAAATAAATCCAGTCTGGAAGTTACCAGGGCACGGAGTATATGGGCCAATCTTCTTGTAATAGGGCTGCAAAAGATGGCTGCACCGGGCACACATTTCCATCACGTATCTGGTATTTGTGGCGTGCATTTTTCATCACCGAACATCATTGTTTTCATAGTTTACCAATCTAATAACCTTATCCTATAGACATAGACCAGGTTTCTGCCCTGCAGCAGAAAGCCAATTTGCTGTGGCCATATTGAAACTCTTAACCAAAATGACCCAGACTCTATGTCAAATGGAGTATGCAGTTTATTTTATATGTCAAATACATGCTCTTCCCGTACCAGGGCTACTGAGTGACTGTAATTATATTTGCATTATCTCTGAATAATCTGTTCTATTATTAATAGGGTTTTGATGGATGAGGTCCCACAGGACTCCTCCTTTGGGTAACATTTCCTTGACCTTCCAATCTGCATGCATATGGATTCAATGACATATTGACTGTCAAAAGATGAGTTACTCCCAGTTTCTTCTTTCTGTTTTTTTTCTTTTTGGTTTGGTGCTTGCAAATATTCAAGCGTTATCATCTCTTGCCCCGACGTCTGTATGTATTCTCCTCTCGCACTATAATGTCACTGGGTCCCAAGCCTTGATTTTGTCATTTTGCAAATGTATGGAATAAGTTGCCGTGAGATATGGCAATGGCTGCTAGCTCAGATTGCTTTAAGAGAGGATTAGACAAATTCAGGAGAAGGGCTGTAGCCAGAAGCGGCTGGCCAGGTGGGGCAGAACAACTAGCATCCTGGCAGGTTGGTCACTGTTGCTTACCTGGAGGGGCAGGGGAGAGGTGGTGAGGAGGGGCATTTGCAAGAGTATTGGATTGGCTCTGCCAGTGCACGTGCACTGCACCAACCTCTGCCACCACTTCACATCTGCTTTACATGCAGAAGGTCCCAGGTTCAATCCCCAGCACCTCCAGGTCGGGTTGGAAATGTCCTCTGTCTGAAATCCTGCTGCCAGTCTGTGCAGATAGACTGAGTTAGATGTACCAATGGCCTGATGCAGTGTAAGGCAGCTTCCTATGTTCATGGAGGATTGTTCTATTGACACTCATTAGCAGTAACAGCTAGGTGTGACCTCCATGTTCTGCATACTAAAAGCTGTGGCCGTACCGGAGCACCTACCAGCTGGCAACTCTTGGAAACAGAATGGCACCTAGACAGACCTTTCATTTGATCCAGTATGGTGGTTCTAAGTGTTGCAATCAGTTTTGTTGTTGTTGTTATGTGCCTTCAAGCGATCATGACTTATGGCGACCCTATGAATCAGCAACCTCCAATAGCATCTGTTGTGAACCAACCTGTTCAGATCTTGTAAGTTCAGGTCTGTTGCAATTAGAGATACCACCAAATCCTTTTCAAAACCCAGGTTGGTGGTAGATTAGCAGCCTTATCCAACCTAGTGCCCTCCAGATGTTTGGACTCCAACTCCTGTCTGTCCAAACCAGCATGGCCAATGGTCAGGAATAATGGGAGTTTTAGCCCAAAACATCTGGAGGAGAAGGCTAGATTATGGATTCCATCTGCAGCCAAGCTAAAATGGACCAGGACCCAAACATACTGGAATCCAGAGGGGTTCTTCTGGAGATCCGAAAATGCTTTTGTGAAATTGGCCCCATCTGCACTATACATCTACAGCAGTATTACACTACTTTAAACAGACATGACTTCACCCAAAGAATCCTGGGAACTGTAGTTTGTGAAGGGTGCTATGAGTTGTGAGGAGACCCCTATTCCCCTCATAAAGCCACCATTCCCAGAGTGGTTTAATAATCAGTGCCTCTTCCCAGAAAACTCATGTATAGTGGCAGGATGTATAGTTCAAATGGGGCCACTGAGGAAATCATTTCCATCGTTCTAGATCACTCTGGGCCTGCAGCAAAGTCAGAGAGAAAAAGAATGATTGACAGGTAGGACCTAGGGAGGTGATCAAAGGCCTTCCTTTTGCTCTCTGTATGTTCTTTTTCCTACACATATGATGCTGAACCAGAGACAGAAGCACTTGGCTGGGAGCCTGGTGACTGGTTGCTAAGCAACTACTAAGTCCTTCCTTCCCTCAACCTCTACAAATGCAAATGCGTGAAGATATATGTCAGAATTGCTTCTTGGAACTGCATGACTTTATGAGTGGTTTCTGGATCAATCAATAGAATAAAGGTTAGTATAGATTTGTTTTCTTTCAATGTCATGGCAACATCCATTTCAAGCACTGCAGCAACACTCTTAAATTGTGTCATAATGGAGTGGTAAATGCTGCTGTCAAATCCATGAATATTCACTTGAGAATAATTCAAGTGCATCCCAAGGCACAGGGAGTCAATTGAAAATACATATTTACAGATGTCCCTTTGGATGTCAGCTTGGAACAATATTTCAGCCTCCAAGTGGCTCAACATGACACACAAATAATTGCCCGAGATTGCCTCTTGCACCAAAGGGTTAGCTATTGATTCTTCAGCTTGGCTGTCACTGCCACTTAATATGCAAGGAAGCTGTCACAATAGATTTCCAGAAAGGCTGGGGGAGGACGTATTAACCCATTTTTGAGATGCATGCAATTAAAATGCTAAAAGGGAGGGGAGTTGCAAACAAAATATTTTTTAGTTTATTGGTGAAAAGATGAAGCGACTTAAAAGACAATTAGCTACTACTTTAATGAGATGTGTATGAATGAAAGTGTTTCATCGATGCAGATGTTCCCTTGATTGATTATCCAATAACTTATTGTGTCCCACAGACATTGGATTATTGTTTCTCTTGCTGACTCCAAAAATATAAGTGACGTTAGGACTGAGGGTGGGATTTTGAACTTGGCTTTCCGGACATCCGAGATGCTCAGCAATCTGGGATGTCTCTTCAACCTCAGCCATACAGTCCAGTTCCACATAGGGGTTGGTAACAGAAACTGTTTATTCAACAGTTTTCTACAGATCCCTGGAAGAGTTCTTAACAAAGACCTGCAGCAGGGTTCTCCTGGTCTGAGGGGAAAGAGGAAAGGAGGATCTGGAGATGGGGATGTTCATAAGGGGGCAGTGCATTGTTAAATCACTGTGCCTGAATACAACACATGACCAGGATCATCCAGCTCTATTTTCCTTTCCAAGGATGAGATGCAACACCTGGAAGGAAGCCCTGTTGCTCTCTTAGCAAGGTCATTCAGCTGAGATGCAAATGTGGCTGGAAATGGAAATGGACTGCCTTCAAGTCGATCCCGACTTATGGCTACCCTATGAATAGGGATTTTATGGTAAGCTGTATTCAGAGGGGGTTTACCATTGCCTCCCTCTGAGGCTAGTCCTCCCCAGCTGGCCAGGGCCTGCTCAGCTTGCCACAACTGCACAAGCCGGCCCCTTCCTTGTCTGCAACTGCCAGCTGGGGGGCAACTGGGCTCCTTGGAACTATGCAGCTTGCCCACGGCTGCACAGGTGGCAGGGCATGTAAACTCTGAGCCACTCACTGTGGGGGTGATCTTTAGCTGGCCCTTGACACCCAGGAGACACGAGCAACTCACAGACTCTGGACTCCCAGCCAGGCTCTCCTCCCCACTGTGCTGTACCAGCTGGAGGGAACCTAAAATGACATCAAAGTTACAGCATGGCTTTGACTTCTCCACCTAACCCCCAGCCACTTGAAGAGAAGAACAGGAGAGCCAGGGAGGAAAAAGGCAAGAAGGTGGAAGAGAGACAAATCCCTACACTGCGGACCATGGAGAAAATAATGCATTAGAATTTCCATTGCTTGTAATGTCCTTACTTGTGGTATGTTACCTATTTTGCTTTTGTATACTATGTCAGCATGTCTGATATAACTGATAACCCTCCACAGCTTTATTGTTGATGAAGTTTCATTGCTTAATCCTACTTTTTCATGTAAAGGAAGCCACAGACTTGAACTTACAAGATCTGAACAGGGTGGTTCATGAGAAATGCTCTTGGAGGTCACTGATTCATAGGGTTGCCATAAGTCGTAGTTGACTTGAAGGCACATAACAACAAGGGTTATGGTTGGGGGCCTGGGGTTTTTCTTCTGTTTGTTCCTCTTTTTGTATCTCTATTTGATAACCTTAATAAAAATCCATTTAAAAAAGAATCCATCTTGATTCCTACACCTGAACAGGGTTCCTGATTATTTCCACAGATGCCTTCACTATAGGGATCATGTGACTTGCTTGGAACATGCTTGCTGAGTCACCAGGCTGGGCTGGCTTGGGAGACAAACCTCCTTCCACCACTTCCACTACTGCTACAAATCTTCATTTCTGTGTCGCTGAAATCAGTGAGAGGAGCAACCATATTTCCTATTGCGAAATGTGAACTCCTCCCCAACGGCATTTCACACTTTATTACGAAATGTACCATACAGAGATACCTGGTAATATGCCAGCGATTTCCTGGAAAAATATCTGCATTGGAAAGCAATTCACATCATCACCACCACCACCATCATCTCCCTCTGCTAAATTCATGCGAATCCTTTAAAAATGCAAGGCACGTTACAACAGATATCGTTCCCCAGGGTGGATTATACCCGTCATCTCTCTTGTCTTCTCCTTTGCATAGGGGAAAACAAATGTGTTTATTTAAACCCTTTTACATAAATGCAGAATTTATTTGGAAAAGGAGGAGCCTCAATCTGAATGGGTAGGTTGATGAGTGAGCCTGCAAGGATTGTATATTCTTCCAAAAACAGAAGGTTGGTATTAAATTGGGAGCTGCTACATCGGAAGCTGCCTTATGAGCTGAGACTGGCAGTGTCAGAGCAGAGTTTCCGACAAGAGTCTTCCCCGGCACTACCCGGAGGAATCAGGGATTGAACCTGGGACCTTTTGCATAGCAAGCCCCTTCCCCAAAAAGTGGCAGCCTATTCCACAGCAGGGGTGGGGAACCTCATTTCCAGGGGCCAAATGCGGCCCTCCAAACCTCTTTGTCTGGCCCTTGAGACTCTCTTCAGGGCATGCCCCGCACCGGCCCTGCTTTGCAACCTCCTCAAATGTTTGTGCCTTGCTGGAATGTGCAAAATTTCCATTCATTGC
Organism: Rhineura floridana; assembly: GCF_030035675.1. Lineage (NCBI taxonomy): Eukaryota > Metazoa > Chordata > Lepidosauria > Squamata > Rhineuridae > Rhineura > Rhineura floridana. The sequence goes on along the minus strand of NC_084480.1, from coordinate 304,967,802 downwards.
TTCACCCATTTTTAGTTCTGTTCACCCCTGGCATGTAGCCTCCGGATGAAAAAAGTTCCCCCACTTTTGTTCTGCAGAGACTGGTCAGTAGAGATGGAAAGATCTGTCTGTTTCTGTTCATTGTTTCTCATTTTTCCAATGTTAAATTCAGTTCTTGACAAAGGTACACATTTTTGCAAGCCATTTCTCATCATTTCATGCCTTTTTGCATGTTATTTTCATGCATGTATTCATTTTTATTGATGAAACTGAGGTTATCATACTTTGGACACATCATGAGAAGACCTGATTCATTAGAAAAGATAATAATGCTGGGAAAAACAGAAGGGAGCAGAAAAAGAGGAAGGCCAAACAAGAGATGGATTGATTCCAAAACGGAAGCCACAGATCTGAACTTACAAGATCTGAACAGGGTGGTTCACAACAGATGCTATTGGAGGTCGCTGATTCATAGGGTCGCCATAAGTCGTAGTCGACTTGAAAGCACATAATTCATTTTTATTCACACTTTCTCCTAATATATGAGTTTTTGTAAATGTTGTTTAGTTGGCAAACTGCATCCCAAAATTCTAATGAATGTGAATTTCGAAGGATGGCTGTGTTTCAGTTCTCATATTGTTTTGGAAATTGCAAATTTGATAAATTCTGCTTGAAATGAGAACTGAATCAAAATTCTCATCCATCCCTACTGGTCAGTGGGAAGAGGCAAAGTGATTCAGGGCTGATGGAAGACCTGAGCAATCTTCACCATGAAGCAGTGTTCCCCAGATTTAGCACCCAAACTATGTGTCACCAATGCCATCCCTGCCAGGTTAAAATTTCATCATTTCAGTAAGGATGTATTGTGTCATCACTCCACTCACATCACATCCACATCATACATTTTTAAAGTGCTCTTAAAAGCACTTTAACAATCATGGCTTCCACTGAAGAATCCTGGAAACTAGTTTGTGAAGGGGGCTGAGAATTGTTAGGAGATCCCTGACAGAGCTACAGTCTCAGCACCCTTAACAAACTACAGAAACAAACTGGCAGCCTGTGCAGTTGGACCAGAACCAGTGTTATACGTTCATGCCTTCTACTTGTTTTTCTATCTTTCTGCAAATTTCTCTTGTCTTCCACCTTCTCTTCAGAAGCCTAAGCCACGCTATATAACTGAACCACAGATTTACTTTCAACCTCTTCCTTTCTCCTATTTCTGGGATAGCCCTCAGAAAACCATTTCTGAAGCACTCAGGTCTTGTTTCCATTGGTCCCCTTGAGCACTCAGTGTGGGTGCTCTGTTATCTAACCTGATCAGTCAGAACTTTATCCACTTTTGGCTCCCTTGTGCTTTGGTTTCAGTGTGCTAGTTTTGAGACAGTGTGCTAGTTTTGAGTTCTGTCAGAGAGATAGAAGCCTGTCCTCCAGCAGCTATGCTGCAGAGGGAAAGGATTGCCCATTTTGAAACTAAGGCTTGTATCCAGCTCAGTTCTACTTACAACAGACCTGCTGAAATTAATAATAATAATAATAATAATTTAATTTATATGCCGCCTATCTGGCCGATGGCCACTCTAGGCGACGTACAATTTAGTTGCAATAAATGCATCATAATAAAATACACATAAAATACATATAACAATAAAACTATGAATAAAGAACAATAACAGTTCAGAGAATAGGCAATTAGTCCTAAAAAATTAACCCTCCCCGGAAGTCCCAAAGGCCTGTCTGAAGAGCCAGGTCTTCAAGGCTTTGCGGAATACATTCAGGGAAGGGGCATGTCGAAGATCGTACGGGAGGGAGTTCCAGAGAGTGGGGGCCACCACTGAAAATGCCCTCTCCCTAGTCCCCACCAACCTAGCTGTTTTAGTTGGTGGGACTGAGAGAAGGCCCTGAGTGGCTGATCTTGTCGGGCGGCATAATTGGTGGCGCTGGAGGCGCTCCATCAGGTAATGGACCTGAGTTAGCCATGTCCGTTAATTTCAATGGGTCTGCTCTGACTTAGCATTGGATACAACCCTCAATCCCATCTCTCTCAACATACACAGATCACTTGCGTTCTGGAAAGGGCTTATTCTCTGAACATGGAGAAGTAGTATGCTGATGCATTTGGAGACATGTGTCCCAAGCAAGCATATTTATTTATTTATTTGGTTGCATTTATATACCGCCCTTAGCAAATAGCTCTCAGGGCGGTAAACAGCATAGGGTAAAATACATACATGGCAATAATAAAATCACAAAAACATATATGACATAAAAACAAATACAGTTAAACAGAAAATAAAAATAAAGACATTAGTATACAAGATTAAAAAGCTAAAAAAATTAAAATGATTAAAATGCCTGGGAGCATAAAAAGGTCTTAACCTGGCACCGGAAAGATAATAGTGTAGGCGCCAGGCGTACCTCTTCGGGGAGGCTATTCCACAACTTGGGGGCCACCACAGAAAAGGCCCTAGATCTAGTAACCACCCTCCGGGCTTCACAATGAGTTGGTACCCGGAGGAGGGCCTTCGATGATGAACGAAGTGAACGGGTAGGTTCATAGTGGGAGAGGCGTTCCACACCTCAGGCAGAGGCACATCAGGATTCCCCACTACCTGGAAGGATGGTTGGAAAAGCAAAGAAACATGCAGAGAGTTACAGCTGATCACTCATGTAGTTAATTTACTCTTTGCAACACAGAAGGAATGTTGTCAAGGCACCTAGTGTGCCACAAGATATAGTTTAGCGATTACTACCATGGGGAGAGGATTTGGGGGCACCCCAATAAGGTACCACTCTGGTTAATGCTTCAGATAAAACAAAAACAGACTTTAGAAGGCCACAGGAGGTTTACAAGGATGTGTTCAACTATGCTGTGGAACTTGATTTACATCCACTGGTGACTATGTGGGGTACAAGGGGTGTGTAGGGGTGTGTGTGTGTGTGTGTGTGTGTGTGTGTGTGTGAGAGAGAGAGAGAGAGAGAGAGAGAGAGAGAGAGAGAAGTCTCCTCCATCTTAGGGGATAGACTTCAGACCTGAACCACATCTGTCACGGCTAGGTCAGGTTTGTGGACAGCTATACCTGTATATAAATCTGATTTTGGTTTTATGTATTTTAACCAACTGATACAATTGATGCGTTCTAATTGTAGTTTATTTTACAATGAATTAAAAATGTTAGAATACTCATGTTGTCAAAATGAACTCATTCATTTGGATTGTCTATTCTGTTTTGAAATGATTTGGCATTAAACTTACTGTAATGATGTACGGATATGGGCTTTTTGCTCCTGTGTTGTGCGAGCCACGTTGGGCATGTTTATGTGGCAAAACAGCATACAAATTGAAATAACAGTAATAATAATGCCAGATGGCATGCAGATTAAGTAAAGCAGGTTGGGAAACTCAGGTCCTGCCCCCCCCAGGCCTCTCTATCCAGCTTTCAGGACTCTCCATAGACCTCATCAGGCCATGCCTCCTCACTGGCCTATTTATTTATTTATTTATTTATTTATTTATTTATTTATTTATTTCATTAAACTTATAAACCGCTCCATAGCCGAAGCTCTCTGGGCGGTTCACAAGACAAGAAACATCAAAAATACAATAAACGTGTAGCAATATAAAAATACTAGCCTAGCCCTGATCTGTGCTCTCCTGAAGTGTTTTTGCCTGGTTAGACTGTGTCCTTGAACTATGATAATGCCTCTGTTGCCAGGATCTGTGTCCATAGAACCTGAGAGTTTTGCATGGCTGGAGGGTAGCCTACAGTACAAAGTGCATTCCATGCTCCGCCCACTTTTGCTCTGCCTTCCCCAATCACCCATCACTGGCATGCTGCCCCTAACAGTGGCGGCTGGTAGCTCCATGTCAGTGAGGCAGTAGAATCTGCCTTGGGTTTTAGTCTGAACTTTTAAGGAGCTGTCCAAGGTCCTGGACCTACTTTGGGAATTGGTTTCAGCACCTGGGACAGTTCCTTGAAAGCTCAGACTAGCACTCAGAGCAGATTCCACTGTCGCACTAACATGAAGCCACCAGCCGCTATGCCCCCTCCCGAAGGTTCCTCACAGGGTAATGTGACCAGTGGCAGTTGGCGGAGCAGCGGACGGTGGGCAATGTTGCTCGCCTGCTTTCCTGATGCTGAGCATCACTGCCAGCTCCTGAGAGGAAGAGGGGGAGGGGAGGGGAGGTGATGCTGGTGCACCAGCACAGCCAATCCATCATTCCTGCCATTGTGTCCGCACCGCCCCTCGCTTCCCTTCTCAGGAACTGGCAGCAGCACATGGCACTAGGAAGGCAGGTGAGCCTGAACGTGACACTCAGGTTGAAACCTCCATCCCTGAAGTAAAGCATTAGACTTCATGCTGGAAGGAATTCATTTTCCTTACCTCATGTGCAATATAAGCAGTAGTGCAATGGCAAATTTAGAAGTGCAGGGTCCCTTCATGATAGTCACAGCCTCAGCTCCTCCCATCCTCCCCCCCCCCCTATTTTTTGCTGCTGGGTTGAGAATGAGATCTTCTTCTGCTACAACATCAAATGCCCCAGGAGCCAATAAGCATGAAAGGGGAGAGTGTTAGCTACTCAGAAGAGTCTTCTCAATGGCTGATTCATCTCCTTTCACTCTGATTGGCTACAATCAGCAGGAAAGGACAAGGAAGCATGTTAGAAGACTCTTCTTAGTGGCCAACCCACTCCCCTTTCATGCTGATTAGCTCATAAGATACTGGAGCTATAGGGACCCTGCTGGGACCCTGCTTCTCAAAAGGTAAGGGGTCTAAGACCCCCCCAAGACCCCAGACGACTACACCCCTGAATATAAATCCCCCTTCCCCTCATAAAACCAGTTCACAGAATATTTTAGCAGCATGGGAGCTCCTGCTGAATCGCTGCTAGCAGAGAGGTTACGAGCTATCATTTTAATTGCAAGCACCTTGAGGAAAGTTTCTCACCCACACAGAAACGTTTGCCTATCTTGCTTTATAAAGGGCTAATTATATTGACGGCACTGTATTAAATACAGCAATTCTAATAAAGTTTGTACAACCTGTATTCCAAATGCACTGCTTGCCGCTGGGTGTCGAGTTGTGTGACCTACTCTCCTTTGTATTCAGGAAAGCAATGTTTTTTCCCCTCTGGCATTCATGCTAAAGATGTTATATCTCTTTCTTTATAGAACAAGGACAAAAACCCTGAAAGGACATTTTAAAGAATGGTGCCAAAGTCTGCCAGTTAATTCCTGTCTTTCTCAGGGAAAGAGAGCTTGGATATTTCAGGCTTCCGATACATAAACTTGCATTCTAAAAAATGTCAGAAGATAAAACTGCTTCAGTTGGAGGCAGCAGGTGTATGGGAAGGCTGAAAACAACAGCCTTGAGCATTGCAAGGAGATTTCTTAGTTGCACCTTGACCTCCAGTTGGCTATTTCTAAAAATGTGCAACGTGTGCATCCGCAAACAAGGTACATATGGATAAAGTGTATTGCCAAGCAGTCATTAATATTGAGGCAAAAATTAAATTAAATGCATGCATATACTGTATAAGCACCACAACATTTTTTAAAAAAATTGCACACACAAGCACACGTACAAACACACTGTTTCACTAAATAAGTGTTCCTTTGATCTTCAGATGTTTAGTGATTATATATATATATATATATATATAGTGATATATATATATCACTAACTAGCTTCTGCAAATGAAGTCCCTCTGAGCATTCCATCCTCAAAGCTCTATAATTGCCACTTTGGTAACAGCATTTGTATGTTAGCAGATGATGAAGGCGGAAGCTGAAACGTTTTGTTAATACAATAAAAACCTCTGTTTGGTTAATCACAATTACATTCATATATATTTTTAGGTGATTAACGGAATCCCTATCGGGATTCAGAGCAAGGTGGAGTGAAGTTCTGTTTGTTGCTTTCAAAACTATATATATTAATTTCAAAACCTTTTTATTGGTCAATGCCATATGATGGTGAAGACAGCCTTTTGTGTTTCAAATTTGAGGTTATGCTCCATTTCTGTTTTGGGTGCATTAACAATTGAATCTGAAACTGCAGTTTGATGTAAAGTATATATTTCACCTCCCATTGTTTTATCTTGTGCAAACTGAGACACTCCTGATGTCTACTGGAGACTATTCTGCAGAACAATCAGTGCCATTATTCCACAATTCTTTTTGGAATTTTTTTAGTGTAAATTTTGCAAAGTGTTGCTGTACTTCACATATTCACAGAAACAGAAACAAAAGAAAATGATTATCGATAGGAAAGTTCACTAAAATTGCAAAGTAAATCAGACATATTTAAAGTGATCATCTGAAATATATCAACTGTCTTAATAATCTTGCTTCCTCCCGGCTAAAACAAGATCAGCACAGCACATGTCTTTTTCTACTATTTGGGCTGATTGCAGGTGTTGCCACCACTCACCACATGCTCAGAGGCACATGTTACCAAATTCTTCCAAGCTACACAGCAAGTGGATTGGACTGTGAAAGACCAACCCAAACGGTGTTTGCATTTTGACAAATTTGTAGGGCAGTACAATATCTCAGAGAAGAGGTCAGGTCTCCTGCTCTCCTGGTGCATTCACTATAGCTGCCCAATTTCCCTGCTTTTTAAAGTTTGATAGAAATATATGTGGGCTATAGGTATGTTCTTAAACCACAAAGTTTTTTGCCTATTACTGAATCTCTCTGCTTTTTAATCCGGGAGGTAAGAAATGGGATCCTGTGCAAGTTTGCTGAGAATGGATTGATCATTTGCATGCTTATGTGGTATTTACCCCTGCAATCATGCTTAGGATAGGTGAAACCGACCACAGGGAATGGGGAGGGGAGGAGGTGGAGGGGCGCAGGCAGGAGGGGGAGGAGGAGGGGAGGTTTAATCATTTACATGTTTATTGAGTTCAATGATTTACTCCCGTGCAATCCTGCTTAGGATAGGTAAAACTGACCATGGCGAGGGAAGCCTGGAGTGGACAGGGGAGGAGGAAGAAGGAAGAGGGGAGGGGACAAAGAAGGGAGGAAGAAGGGAGAGGAGAGGGGAAGGAAAGAAGGAAAAGGCAGTTCTGATCATTTGCATGCTTATTGAGTTCAATGGGATTTATTCCCATGCAATCATGCTTTGCATATGTAAAACTGACCAGGGCAGGGAGGAGAAGAGGGAGGGAGGAAGGGCTGGAGCAGGCAGTGGAGGAAGAAGAAGGAAGATGGGAGGAGAGGAAGAAGGGAGGAGGAAGAGAGAGGAGAGGGGAAGGAGGGGAACGACAGGTCTGATCATTTGCATGCTTATTGAGTTCAGTGGGATTTACTCCCCTGCAATCATGGCTAGGATAACTAAAACTGACCCGGGGGAGGGGGAGGGGAGAGTAGAGGGAAAGAGGAAGGGGGAGAGGGGAGCAGAAGGAGGGGATTGGAAGGGGAGGGGAGGAATGAAAGAAGGGGAGGGGGCAAGAGGGAGGGGCTAGGAAGGAGAAGGAGGGGAGGGCAGGTTTGATCATTTGCATGTTTTTTTAGTTCAGTGGGATTTACTCCTGTACTATAATGCTTAGATAGGTGAAACTGTCCTGGGGGAGGGGCAGGGAGGGGAGGAGGAGGGGAGAAGATTGGATGGGTGGGCACTGGGCAGAGGGGAAACCCCTTTCCTTTCCAAAAGGAAAACACTGTGAACAGTATCATTCTTATTCAGGGTTTCCCCCACCTTTTTATTCTGCAACAGGCACATGTAGCCTCCCACCCAAATTTAAACCAAAGCTGTCCCTGACCACATTCACACCAGACCTTTATTTCACCTTGGACAGTCATGGCTTCTATCAAAGAATCCTGGGAAGTGTAGTTAGTGCAGGGTCCTGAGAGTTGCTAGGAGGAGCCCTGTTCCCCTCGCAGAGCTTCAGTCAGAGTGGCTGACTGTTAAACCACTCTGGCCACTGAAGCTCTGCCAGGGGAATAGGAGTCTCCTCTCAGCACCCTTCAGAAACTACACTTCCCAGGATTCTTTGGGGGAAGCCATGACGGTTCAAAGTGAGATAAAGGTCTGGTATGGGTATGGTCCCGATTAGGCAAGCCAAGCAGCTGTGAGTCTGGCTTTTAGAACACTGACAGTTGGTTATTACTGAGAATGCCTGACATTATCATTGAGTTCAATGCTACATTTCATTCATTGGATTCATGAATGCCCTGGGGGAGTTTCCAGTAGATAGAGCAGGTGACCCTGTTGAAGGCCTTGTTATGCTGTGGAACAACGAGGTGTATCATACTCTTAACACTGTTGCTGCTGAGTGGCCTCTCTGGCATTGTGGAGCCCAGTTTGCACTTTGGTACACCAGTGAACTAAGGGGTATGAAAGAGGCTGGATGATGGCTAGAGGATAAGTGGTGAAATACATGTTCTGAGGCTAATTGGGCACAAGTAAAACATCATAACCATGCCTCCTGTGTGGTGGTGAGGGTGGCAAAAAAGGCTCACTTCTCTGTCTCCATCGCATCCTGAAGTAGCCATCCAGTGGAGCTTTTTTGTATTATAGCCCTGGCCCATTGCCTTGACACGGTGGTGGGCTGGGTGAGGCTAATTAATCCTTGCAAAACGGAGGTGCTGTGGGTTGGTGATTCCTGAGTTCAGATAATTGGTCAATTGCCTACTTTGGATAGCATCATACTTCCTCTGAAAGAGCAGGTCGATAGTCTGGGGGTGCTCCTGGATCCATCTTTGTCTCAAGAGTCCCAGGTGACCTCTGTGGCTAAGAGTGCCTTTTACCAGCTTTGCTGGTAGGACAGCTGCAGCTGTTTCTGTACCAGGATATCCTGTCCACTGTTGTTCACGCACTGGTAACCTTCAGGCTGGATTACTGTAATGTGCTCTATGTGGCGTTGCCCTTGAAATTGATCCAGAAGCTACAGCTGGTGCAAAATGCAGTGGTACAACTGCTCTTTGTGGCAGGGCATCACCAACATGTTACCCTGCTGCTGAAAGAATGTACTGGCTACCCATTAACTTTCAGGCCAAGTTCAAGGTTTTAGTTTTGGTGCACAAAGCCCTACACAGCTTGGGACCAGGATAGCTGAAAGATCATCTTACCACTTATATACCCAGTCGATCACTTCTCTCTGCAGGTGAGGACCTCCTGAAGATATAATCTTATCAGGAGGTCCATTCCGCACAACACAGGAAGCGAACCGTTAGCATTTTGGCACCTACCCTTTGGAATCTCCTGCCTTTAAATATTAGACAGGCACCATCTCTGTTATCTATTCTCAGAGTTTATTGAAGACCTTCCTCTTTCAACAAGCCTTTTAAATAGAAGCCTTATCCCAGTCTATGTCTGTGCTGGAATTGCTTTTAAAGATGCTTTTAAAGTTGGTTCTTAAAGGTGTTTTTAAGATGTTTTGTTTTAATACATTTTAAATGTTTTGTTTTAATATGTGTTAAAGACTTTGGTTTTTAAGATTTTTAAAAATGCTTTTAGTGTTTTTCTGTGCTGCCCTGGGCTCCTTCTTGGAGGAATGGTGAGATATTAATTTAATTTAATAAATAAATAAAAATAATAAAATTCTTTCTCCCTTGAGGACCCAGCTTGTTTTTGAATGCTTATAGCTGGGGTGTTTCCCATCCAAATGGCACAAGATTTCTAGATTTTGTACTAGGGTTGCTAGGTTCAGGGCCTGAGACTGATCCTGTATCTTTAGGAGAAGAGAAAGTCAGCCAAGTGCAGGTGTTCTTGCAACCCTGTAATGAGAAAAACCACAAGGTGGAATTCTCCCTCCCCCCTGCACAACTTTTAAAGATACAGAAGACCTCTTGGTTGCCAGGCCCAGCCTCCAAGAGGTCTTCTGTATCTTTAAAAGTTCTACAGGGGGAAGGGAGAATTCCACCTTGTGGTTTTTCCCATTAGTGTTGCAGGAACACCTGCACTTGGCTGACTTTCTCTTCCCCTAAAGATACAGAATCAGTCTCAGGCCCTGAACCTGGCAACCCTAGTGCCCCGCCGTAGCTGGGTCCTGGTTTGCAGGGGAACTACCAGAGAGCAGAGCTATCAGAGGCCCAGAGAGCAGCAACATCTGATCCAGGTAGACAGAGGATCCATTACAAGGCACAGGACTTGTAGAAAGGCATTGCAGTTCTTTCAGCCTGGTTCTGGAGCTTTTGAGCACATCCAGGGTCCAGCTGAATACCATCAGCTGTTGTAAAAAAGAGGCCTCTTCTTGAGGAAGCCAATACTCATAAGGAGACCTTGACTCCCAAAGAGTCTTTCTTGGAAGACTGGCATTTTTTCCTTATGGGGCAAGTGTCCCTCTGCTGTTGAAGTCGCCATAGCTCAGGTGACAGATCACTGCACAGATGCCCCCCCACACACACAGCAGTCTTGTTTAAAAGTCCCAATGCATCCTCATCCCCAGACCTAGCAGGGTCCTGGACTTTGCTAGGTAGCAAGGACTCCATGTTGTCCTCTGATGTGGAATCCTTCAGTTTAAGGCATGACCATTTCTGTTGAAACTAGTCTCCTGCACAAAGGTATATTTACACATATTGTTTGCTCCCATCTTTGCTTTTGGCCTTGCCCACCACTGGCTTGTGACCCCCAGAAGGTTGCCAATAAATGAATGTGGCCCTCAAAGGCTGAAGAAGGTCCTCCAATAGGGTTGCCAGGTTCTTGGCCTGAGACTGATCCTGTATCTTTAGGAGAAGAGAAGGTTAGCCAAGTGCAGGTGTTCTTGCAACTCTGTAATGAGAAAAACCACAAGGTGGAATTCTCCCTTCTCCCTGCACAACTTTTAAAGATACAGAAGACCTTTTGGAGGCCGGGCCTGGCAACCAAGAGGTCTTCTGTATCTTTAAAAGTTGTGCAGGGAGAAGGGAGAATTCCACCTTGTGGTTTTTCTCATTACAGAGTTGCAAGAACTCCTGCACTTGGCTAACCTTCTCTTCTCCTAAAGATACAGGATCAGTCTCAGGCCATGGACCTGGCAACCCTATCCTCCAACCCTGTTGTACATCCTCCAGGACTTGTTTTGGGTACAGCTCTCCAACTCTCCAGCCTTTGGCTCTGCCATATGATTTTGCTAGGCGTTATAATCCAGCTCATAAAGTTAAAAAATTCTTTGACATTGGCAGTAAAAGAAAAAGTCTTCTGAGCAGACCTTTTGCTTTGTCTTCTAGCTAAGTTCTGAATAAAAAGGCTTCTGAGCTGCTACAGTATAATTAAATGCTTGCCGGTCAAGTTCACTTTCCATCGAGTCATCTAAATCTGCTTTCTAAGGTGCTCACATATTATGGTAATCATATGCTAATTTTATACCATATTCTTCTGAGAGCAGACCAGATGTCTACGACTCGTTAAACACGTCTTGAATAGGGATCCTCCCCCTCTTTGTTCTCATAATAAAGTTAACAATATCTATAGCAAATACTCTGTGGTTCAATTACTCATTTTTAAGAGAGGACAAAACAAATAGATTAATCAAAGACCTTGCAAGACGTTATCTCCTCCTTTTATGTTAGTACATGTTCTGTTCTGTTCTATTGCGTAATGGTGTCTTTATTTATATTGCCGCCCCGGGCCCCTGCCAGGAGGAAGGGCAAGATAGAAATCAAATATTAAATAAATAAATAAATAAATAAAATCTATGCTGCTTTTTGGCCCACAGTCCTAAAACTGAATGGGTTGTATCCAATGCAGCACTATGTTAAAGTCACTTAGCGGTATACTTGTTTCCTAGTAACTTAGTGGCACAATAGGCTGCATTATCTGCTGAGCAATGAGTTTCCTCCAGCACACCTGTTGCATTGGATTCCACTGTTGCACAACATGAAAACTCACCAGTCCGCTAGCACAAAAGCCCTTGCACTAGTAGTCAGAACATTAGATACATCCCAATGTAATAATATATATTACTGGTTGACGGCGAGGACACCTATTATATCACTGTGTTGGGAGGAGGTATTTTTTTCATTTGAACATTTCAGTAATACATCCATCTTTTAAAAATTATTGTTATTATTATTATCCTCGTTAGTATTATTAGGATATGCCATGTACAAAATGAAAAAAGAAAACTAGATTAAACATTTCTCTAGCACTCTGTAGCCGGCCCTGTTGCTCCTGTTACCTCATCTGAAAAGGTAACTATAGGAGAAGATACCTCATGAAATCTTCCCCTAATCTTTAACCGACACACAGAAAACCAGGAGGGGCTGGTTACTGAGAGCCTGAGATGAGCCTTAACATGTTTTTTAATAATGTTTTTAACCCTTTTTTAAAGTGGTTTTTTAAAAAAATGTTTTTAATGCTGTTTTGTTTTAATGTATTTTAAGATCTGTTTTTAGGATGTTTTAAAGTACTTTTAGCACTTTGTTTGCCGCCCTTGGCTCCTGCTGGGAGGAAGGGCGGGATACAGATTAAATAATAAATAAATAAATAAATGAGCCTGGTTTTATTTTTTTAAGGGAAGTTTTCCTTTTACCTGAAAAAAAACCTTTACATATTTCTTTAAATCTAGAAAGACTTCACTTAAAAAAAAAAATAAACAGCTGCTAGGCACACAGTAGGCAGCCTCCCCACCTTTCTCTGTTTACAGAAAAGCCCAGCTGAAGATTTCACAGGGTTTTCAGGAATGCAAGCACCTTGGAAGGCATTTGGTAAGAATAGATGCTGGACTGGATGGGCTTTTGCCCTGATCTATCAGAGCCCTTCTTACCTTCTTGTGATGAAAAGCCATGCAATTCCACCATGTAAGGCTACCATTAACAAAGTGATTGTTCCAATCAGCCAGTCAAGTCAATAACTTTTTAAAATCATTGATGGTTCAAATGATTTTACCAGCTTCAGCTTACATATGTGCCAATTTTTTAAAAGGGCATATCAGCCTCCTCCTGCCTAGTCTTTTATTAAAGTAAAGTAAAATAATTTTAAAGTCAATTATTAATATCCTCCATCTATAAACCATGTCTCCGTCTAGAAACTGTATTGACATGAAGTCTAGACATTTCAAGAGTGGATTCACTGCATGAATATCAATAAACAGGTTATACCAAAGAATGGGGTCGGGGGATGGAGAAATGATATTAATTTAAGAAAAAGCATTTGATGGTTGACAATGATAATGCAATAATTAAAAGTTCACCTTTTCTTCATTTTCTTTCCCTACAGGTCAATATTTTTATAAAGCAACTGCCAGATCTTGAACCAAATTTCCGTGGATCTTTGGAGTTGCATTATTTTATGCCAGATAAGAATCAAACACACACACTACACATTTCCATATTAAAGCACAACAATGTCTGTGCCCTGAAGCTGGATCCAAGAATTGGTTTAACCTTCCCTTGAGCTCAGTTTGGCACGAGCTTTTCAGCAAAACATGCCTGCCAGTGGAAATAAAAGAAATTCTTTCAAAAATGCTAATCCTGTCTTACACTATGGCCCTCACTTGAAAAGGAAATGTTGGATATGTATTTAATTGGAGGGTTATGCAAACATTCATAGCATCCCATCACATACCCCATGTATGATGTAGTGTGCTTCAGAAATCCCTTTACATGAAATTGTTTTTCAAACAAGCTAATGATGAAAGACAGCAGGTTCTTTTCAGAGATTTTATTTAACAAGCCCAGCAAATTGTATGGCTGGACAACTGGATTTCCCAAGCTATGCCCCAGATCTGCCAGTGGTAGCTATGCAGTGCCCAGATCATCCCCAGGTTGGAAGAGGGGAAGAACAAAAAAGCATAATCCTACCTTGATCCCACCCATTGGAGTCTATGGGAGAGGACCTGCTTACATTAGGTCCTATCCTGATGTAGCTATTGGGGAAACACAATGGACAAGTATGAGTACCACTGTGACTAATGACACCACTGAGTCAAAGCTCAAAGGAAGCCCAGGGGCTGATGCGCACAGATGCAAAAGGAGAGTCTGGAGTTGTACAACGTACACAATAGGAACATGGAATGTGAGAAGCATGAACAAGGGAAAGTTAGAAGTTGTCAAGAAAGAAATGGAATGTATCAACATTATAATAGTTGGCATGAGTGAATTAAAATGGAAAGGAATGGGACATTTTCAATCAGGCAACTACAAAATATTTTATGCAGAAATGATAAATTAAGAAGAAATGGGGTTGCTCTAATAGTGAGAAGTGAGGTAGCAAAAGCAATTAGGAGCTATAATGCAAGGTCTGAGCAAGTTATTTCAATGAGATTTAGGGGAAACCTATCAACATAACCATTGCTCCAACAGCAAATACAGAAGAAGAGGAAATGGAGAAATTTTACACAGAAGTACAGGAAGAAATTGATCACACACCAAAACAGGATGTTCTGATAATCATGGGAGACTGGAATGCAAAAGCAGGGAATAGAGAAGAACTAGAAAATGTGGGAAAATAGGGCTTAGGAGATAGAAATGAAGCAAGAGAAAGAGAACTATTACAACAGTTATTGCATAGAAACAGGAGAGGATAATAAAAAAGGTAGGAAGAGCCCTATTCCAAAAGATTAGAGAAATTAAAGGGAAATTTAAACCAAGAGTAGGAATGTTGAATAATCAACAGGGGAACACACCGACTAACCGGGATAAAATAAAAGGAAGTTGGAAGCAATACACTGAAGAATTATATAAAAGAGATGCAAGAATGATAGATTCATTCACGGAGGAACCATATGATGAAGAACCAGAAATTTTAGAATGTGAGATGGAAGCTGCTCTTAAAATACTTGAAAGAAACAAATCACCAGGAAAAGATGGCATACCAATAGAGATGCCACAAGCTACTGAGACTGAATCTGTCCACATTTTGACAAAAATTTGTCAACAAATATGGAAAATGGAACAATGGCTCACAGATTGGAAGCATTCAATATACATCCCAAATCCAAAGGAAGGGGATCCAAGGGAATGCAGTAATTATTGAACTATTGCCTTAATATCCCATGCAAGTAAAGTAATGTTCAAGATTCTACAACAAAGGCTCTTACCATATATGGAGCAAGAAATGCCAGATGTCTAAGCTGGATTTAGAATGGGAAGAGGTACCAGAGATCATATTGCAAACATACGTTGGATAATGGAATGGACCAACGAATTTCAGAAGGAAATCTCCCTGTGCTTTATAGATTTATACAGCAAAACCTTTGCTTTATACACCAAAGCCTTTAATTGTATAGATCATGAAAAACTATGGAATGCTTTAAAAGAAATGGGGGTGTCACAGCATCTGATTGTCCTGATGCGCAAGCTATACTCTGCACAAGAGGCTACTGTAAGGACAAATTATGGAGAAACTGATTGGTTCTCCATTGGAAAGGGTGTGAGACAGGGGTGTATTTTATCACCCTAATTGTCTAATCTATATGCAGAACATATCACACAGAAAGCGGGATTGGACCAAGATGAAGGAGATGTGAAAATTGGAGGAAGAAATATCAATAATTTAAGATACGCAGATGATACCATACTACTAGCAGAAACCAGTAATGATTTGAAACGAATGCTGATGAAAGTTCAAGAGGAAAGCACAAAAGCAGGACTACAGCGGAATGTCAAGAAGACTAAAGTAATGACAATAGAAGATTTATGTAACTTCAATGTTGATAATGAGGATATTAAACTTGTCAAGGATTATCAATACCTTGGCACAGTTATTAACCTAAATGGAGAGAATAGTCAAGAAATCAGAAGAAGGTTAGGATTGGGGAGGGTAGCTATGAGAGAACTAGAAAAGGCCCTCAAAGACAAAGATATATCACTGAACACCAAAGTCAGAATCATGAGGGGCAGGAGCCATGGATCACAGGACAGGAGGAGCTTCCGAGCCGCCCACCATCCCCCCGCTTCACCTACCTTTCTCTCTGCTGTTTTTTGCAGTGCATGCAGGGTTGCCATCAATCAAGATGGCGGCCAAGGTTTCCGTAAGGGGCTGAAGCCTCTGCCGCCATCTTGGTTGATGGCAGCAATGCGTGCTCTGCATGCCATTAACCAATATGGCAGCAGAGGCTTCAGCCGCTGACGGAAACCTCGCCCGCCAACTTAATTGATGATAACCCTGTGCATGCAGTGCGCGCAGCCACAAAAAACAGCAGAGAAAGGTAGGTGAAGCGGTGGGATGGCAGGCGGCTCAGAAGCTCCTGTCCTGCGATTGTGGAAGGGGAGCGGAGGGGCCCGGGGCAGGCTGGTGCCCAAAGGATGCCTGGAACCAGTCCTGATTCAGACCATGGTATTCCTGATCTCTATGTATGGATGTGAAAGTACAACAGTGAAAAAAGTGGATAAGAGAAAAATCAACTCCTTTGAAATGTGGTGTTAGAGGAGAGCTTTGCAGATACCATGGACTGCGAAAAAGACAAATAATTGGGTGTTAGAACACATTAAATCAGAACTATCATTAGAAGCTAACATGATGAAACTGAGGTTATCATACTTTGGACACATAATGTGAAGACATGATTCACTAGAAAAGGCAATAATGGTGGGAAAGCAGAAGGAAGTAGAAAAAGAGGAAGACCAAACAAGAGATGGATTGATTCCATAAAGGAAGCCACAGACCTGAACTACAATATCTGAACAGGGTGGTTTATAACAGATGCTCTTGGAGATCACTGATTCATAGGGTCACCATAAGTTGTAATCAGCTTGAAGGCACATCACATTGTTGTAACATAACTTGGGATCTTATGGTGAAGAGTGGGTAAGAAATCTAATAAATGCTGCTGCTGCTACTACTACTGCTATTATTATTATTATTATTATTATTGCCTGATGTAACATCATAAAACCTTCCTGCAAACAAATTGAAATAAATGCTCAATAAACAGCTGGCATTGTATAACCTCCCCACAACCTTTGTGCAAGCAAATTAGGGTGAATGCTCATCTGGAAGTGACCTGGATCTTCAGCCTAAAATGACTGCTTTGTGTTACTTCATTGTACGGTTAGCCCTGTGCAGAAAATCATCTTGGTTCCTTAGTTATAGACGTTCGCAAAGGATATCACTTCTCTAATGGAAAATGAAGGACAAGAAACAAAAAGAGCGCTAAATAAGATGATGAACAAAACGAAAGGTAGTTTACATTAAAACTCTGCATTATTTATTAGCCATTTGCAGCCACTGGCATTTTAGACTACATGAAGAATTCATTACTGTCAATTGTTTTATTTGGAGATTCCCATTGGCAGGCATCAAAAGTGCTGCTAATCTGACTGGAAGATATTTAAAGCCATGGAAATGCAAGATTTAAAAAGACTAGAATTGGTATGAACAGTTCTTTGACAAATCTGAAAATAATGTGTAACTGTTACCTTTGCCAAACTTGTATATTCAAATTTGAAAGCAATTCATGTAAACATCAGGCCTGTAGCTAAACGTGTGTGTGGTGGTGTTTGGATAAGGGAATACAATGGAATATGTAAAGTCCTTTGCCCACCTCTCTTCAAGGTTTTCCCATTCTATTTTAGCTCAAGTTTTCCTCAGATGAGGAAGACTATTTCTGAATGATTAAATATAGGTTACATTGGACAATATACCTTGCTCATAAATATCGAAAGAAACATCAATTTTAAAAAAATAATGATTGAGACTGAATTTTAACTAGATGGGTTAATTTCTAATACAAAGTATGGTTCCAGCCTCTGGAGGAGACACAAATATCTACCAAGATACAGCTACTTTTGTCATAACGTAGCATTCAGCCGGGTTGCCATTCTGCCATTTTGTTCTTCTGAGGGATGGGGCAGAACAAAGGCCTCCAGCATGCCCAGTGGAGGAGGGCAGCGTCGCCACTCCCATGGTGCACTGGAAACAGATGACAGATGGATAGGGTGGCTGGGCAGAGTGTGATGGAAGGAAGAGAGAGAACAAGAAGCAGAAGGACAGAAGGGCAAGGGGTATGGGAAAGGGCAACCAACATGATCAAGGGGGATGGAGCAACTCCGCTATGAGGAAAGGTTACAACATTTGGGGCTTTTTGGTTTAGAGAAAAGGCGGTAAGAGGAGACATGATAGAGGAATATAAAATTCTGCATGGTGTGGAGGAGGTGGATAGAGAGATGTTTTTCTCCCTCTCTTCTAATACTAGAACTCACGCACATCCAATGAAGCTGAATATTCAGGACAGACAAAAGAAAGTACATTTTCATAGAGAGTATAGTTAAACTATGGAATTCACTCCCAAAAGCGGCAATGATGACCACCAACATGGATGGCTTTAAAAGAGGATCAGACAGATTCATAACTGGGACTGATGGGAGTTGCAGTCCGATAGGATCTGGAGAGTCATAGTTGAAGTTTATGCATAATGACCACAGAATGTGCAAAATTCAGTTGATAACATGCACATTCCCCAAATCTGTTGGAGATTGTGTATACCGACTGGAAAATGTTCACAATTCCATCATCATGGACAGGTTGCATGTACATTCTCCATAGGGTAAGAGGAATGTGCACAATGGCCAGTTGTTATGCACATTAACTGCTCAATATATACTGTTCCATGCTTTTATTTTGCAACCCCTCCCCTTGGGTAGGTTTTTATCGGGGATTTTCTTCCTAATAGTTTGAAACGTAATTAAGAAATTTCTTTGCTTAATAAAAATGTCAGATCTGGAAGGAAGGAAGGAAGGAAAATCTGGTTTCTTAAAAAAAACCGAAATAATTTGCTAGGATAGGATGCTTCACCTGTATTCTATGTACCCAAAGAGATTCCAGCCTTCCAGATGCTGACGGACTGAGGCTCCCATCAGTCCCAGCCAGCATGGGCAATGGTAAGGAATGATGGCAGCTGTAGTCCAACTACATCTGGAAGGCTTCCTCCAGGTTCCCTATCCCTGTCCCAGAAGGAGGGAATTTGGTTGTGAAACTGAGCAAAGTTCTGGATCTGTTCTGCCCAATTCTCTTGGTGCAGCACATCTAATTATCTTTGGAATTACACAGTAATTGCCTGCTGCGCTCTTGCTCCCAATGTACAGTATGTTACGCAGCACTGAGTCATGGCCAAATGCCTTCTTCCCTGGGAATCAACCTACTTCAAAGGGAAGCAACATGTTTGACTTTTTTTTTTAGTATCCATAAACATATGTTTCAAAAAAAGCAACAGCAGAGGTAGTTGAAAGCTATCCTAAGAAAAGGCCAGCCAAGATGCAGTCGAAGGGAATGGGGATCTTGTGTGCCTCAGCAAGATGCAAATTGTTTGGTCTTTTTACACTGCCTTAACATTTAATGAGCAAATCGGTTGATGAAGGTAACTTGGCTTCGGTCCAACGTTAATTGGCAACATTGAAGTGACAGGAAATGCTTCCTTTGAAAGAGGGAAGGCGGGGTGGAGGGAAGAGATAGCTTACCTTCTCTGTTGCCTCAAGCAGACAATGTGAGCAGCTTCATTCCAAGGGTGTGGCAAATTCATTAATCTGAAGCACATATGACTTCTGTGGGAATGAAGCCAGCAGGAACAGATGAGCTATCTGGATTGTGCTGAGGAAGAAAACAGAACCTCAGGGTTACCAGAACTATCCCTTTGGACTGCAGGTAGGGCAGGCCACCAAGCGCACTTCAAGGTTCTAACGCTGACTTACGAAGTCCTAAACTGGGGTGCCCAAAGGGCCACATTTCATTCTGGGCAACCTTCCAGGGGCCACATGCCATAGCCGAAGGCTCTAGTGGCAAAAGAGGGTGGAGCAACTAATGTGACTATTAGCTTTGTAGAGCAGGCTAGTTCCTACATCCTCTCACACACCCTCTCTATCCTCCATCCAGCCACGCAAGAGACATGATCAGAGTTCAAGGACACACTTTCCAGCCAGACAAAAACACTCCAGGAGGGTGGAAAGCAGAGCTGGTGAAAGGTGTGGCCTGGGGAGAGTGGGAGTGCCTGGAGAGTAGGGACGGGAAGATCTGTCAGTTCTGGGTCTCTCCGTTTCTCACTTTCTCTAATGTTAAACTCAGTCCTCTACATTTCTGCAGCAATTGGTGAATTTTTTTTTTGAAAAATCCTCATGAAAATTCACCATTTTAGTGAGAATTTCTCCAAATAAACACATTTTTGTGGGAAGTTTCGACAAAGGTACACATTTTTGCAAGCCGTTTCTCATCATTTCATGCCATTTTGCATGTTATTTTCACTCATATATTAATTTTTATGCACACTTTCCCCTAACATATGCATTTTTGTAAATGTTATTTAGTTGGCAAACCGCATCCCAAAATTCTAATAAATGCAAATTTCGAAGGATGGCTGTGTTTCGGTTCTCATATTGTTTGGGAAAGTGTGAATTTGATACATTCTGCTTGAAACACGAACTGAATCAAAATCCTCACCCTTTCCTACTGAGGAGAGTCTCAGGGGCCAGACAGAGAGGCCTAGAGGGCCATATCTAGATCCCAGGTCTGAGGTTCCCCACTGTGGCCTAAATTACTTAGGACCCAGCTATGTCTCTCCCCTTATCATCCTGTCTGGATATTAAGATCTGCTGGGATGCTCTCAGAAGTGCCTCTCTGGGTGGGATGGACCTGTTATTCTAGTTTCCCGGCAGATGGGGCACTGCTGCTTACTGGGAGGAAGAGAAGGAGGAATGGGGAGGTTGGAGCAGAGCACTGGATTGGCTCCATCCTGTGACCTCCTCCCTACTTTCCCTTCCTGGAAAGCAACAGTGACCCACTTGCCAGGAAATAAACACGGTGGCTCTATCCCACTCAGCAAGCCACTTCTGAATGCCCTACTTCTTAGTCCATCTCTGAATGAGGTCCATACATCTAGTCGGCAACTTGTGACAGGTCTTCTCAGAGGTGGCTCCTTAGCTCTGGATTGCCCTCCTTTCTGAAATCCAGCTGGCCCAAACATTAGTTGGTTTTCAATGCCAGCTAAAAAATGACCTCTTTTGCCAGGCTTTAAATGATGTGGGTTCTTGAGGCATTGGGCTGCTAATTCTTGAGTAGGGGTCATACGGGTAGATCTTACATTGTTTTTATTGGATTTGTTTTTATTGGAATTGCTGCATTGTTATATCTGATTTTATATTTGTTGTACCCTGCCCTGGGATCCCTTGTTTGATGAAGGGTGTGTTAAAATGAAACAAGTGCACAAACAAACTTTGCCAGAGCTATGCCTGAATTATTAAGCGAGGTGCCAAAAACCCTCGTAATGAAAGATGGATAGTGAGAGAGACTATTATTAGAGCATAGGACCATGGAAGCTGCTATGTGCATCTAGCCACTGCAGCTCAGTATTGTCTATGATGACTGCCTGAGGCTCTGCGGCGTTCCGGACAAATGTTTTTCCCAGCCCTACTTGGAGATGCCAGGGATTGGACCTGGGATGCAAAGCATCTTCCCTACCATGGATCCAAGGCCCTTCCCCCTCTACAAGCATGAAAAAACACTGGAGGATCTAGTCAGATCAACATGTATTTTCCCTTTTGTGCTCCAATTATAATTCACCAATACTAAAACAATTGGTATCCAATCTAGATGACAGCATCAAAGGGATCCAAATTTGCATTATCCCGAGCTTCTTAGGAAGCAAGCTGAGGGCTTTCATACCACAGCAGAGAGTAGAGACTTCTGCCTGCAAAGCACAGATGAAAAGGGAGTTGGGATCGTATGCTTTGTTGCCTCTAGTAGTCTTGCAGCCAGGTCTGACTGATGATGCCCAACCTGTGCTGTCCAGATCCATTTAAGAATTAGGCTGCCCTTTATATGGTCTTACATCACCTATAGTTCTGGGAGGCACTTGAGAAAGAACCCTTGGGAGGCCTTTAGTGTGAGCCTGCTCCTCGCCACTGTCCCAAGGTCCACTCACTTGCCTTCTTCCTTGGGGCCCAAGTTGTGTGGCTGTCAAGAGAGAGAGTTGAACAAAAGCTGCCACTTCATCTTTTCCCTTTTGTCATTGCTCCCTTACTCAGGAATGGTGGAGGCTCTCTTGTTAGGGGGAGTGGGGCACTGCCCTGCCAAGCTCAGCCTGTCCTCCACCAGCCTCTAACTGCCTGCGTTTTGCTTATATCCATCCAAGGTGCCAGCTTCCTCCTCCTCAGTCAACAGGGAGGAGGATGGGGACAAAAGTAGAATTCATTGGCTCTGCCTGCCATTGGCTCTGGCTCCCCCTACTGTTGGCCTCCCTGCCTTCTGCCCTACCAGTCCCAATGGGAACCAGCCACTGCTGCTCAGACAGAGCAAATGAAGAGGGAATGACAAGGAACAGCAGTAGCGAGGCCTCTAAGGACTTGCAGAGTGGAGCCTGCTGGGGCGTGGGTTTTAGCAGGTACTTAAAAATGCTAGTTCTTGTGACTGGTCCTGGTTCTAGTTGTGTCCTGTAGATTACAAATGGGAGCCCAGAAGTGTCCTAGAATGGCATGTCCTTTTCTCTTTGAGACTCCACCACGTATATGTTCTGCATTGGTTTCATCATATGCTGTCACCTGAAGAGGCTGGCGATTTGTCTTGTAGGTGGGGCCTGCAGGCATGGATATATTGAATTCCACAAATAAATGCCAAACAGATGATCTATAAAAGAGCAGGAGAGGATGTGAACTCTTCCTCCTCCCCCCGCCCCCTAAAAATAATTCTGAGACTTCAACAACTTCTAAAAGAGAAAGTGTGATATCTGAATTCACTTAGCACAGAAGGTAGATTTCTACTACAACCAATTGTGGGAACATCCAAATCATCTCTCTCTCTCTCTCTCTCTCTCTCTCTCTCTCTCTCTCCATTTTCCAATTTACATTTTGTTCCCATAAGTTCATATTATGTAATGACCTGAAGCTGTGCAGACTTGAAATCACAATCCAAAAGAACGCTGAGTTTCCCAGGGTTCAGTAGCTAAAGGGCTCACAGCATTCAGACGCCCACGGAGGTTTTAATCTTTTAACACCTGGCTTGACGTCGAAGAGCCTGGCTTTGTTGCTGTAAGCTTTTGGGAAAAAAAAGGTGTTGCCATGTACCATGAAGGGCACAACAGAAGGTTCGAGGGCAAGAGTATTGCTACAGCATGCTTTCTGCTGACTCATAAGATTTGGCAGTAGAGGGAAACGTGAATCACCCAGGATTGACATATGCAAAAACTTCTGCGAGCTGTTATGTACCATTTGCCTAGAGACTTTAATCCCATAAAGAAAGGACTCCTCCCAATATCCAATGCAAAGAATACAAAAGCCAAATGAATCTAAATATTATTTTTTAAAAATATACAGGAAGGGGGAAAATGGGAGAGCCTTGGATTCTGAATAGAAAAGGCTTAGGAGATACCCAGGTCTTTTCAGTTTTGAATCGGAAATATCTGTATATTGGGGAAGCATTTGATGCAATGGCACTAGAAACATCCCTAAAGGGGACATGTCAAGAACAGGCCTTGGGCTTACAGCCAAGGCAGAGATTGCCAATGTAAGTTCCCTTATTGCAGGTGGGGGGGGAGGAAGTTGCCCCAGGGAAGTAAAACATTTAGTTTCATTGTTGTCCTGTAGGATACAAAATCTGCTAGAAGTCACATAACAGTGTGATATAAACATTTGTACTAAGCCTATGGCCAGGGGGAGAAATATGTGTGTGTGTGTTTTCATAGGCCAGGTGCAGGGAACCTTTGGCCTTCAGAAGTTGCTGAAGTACAACTCCCATCACCCTTGGCCATTGACCATGCTTGTTGGGGAGTTGTAGTTCAGCAACATCTGAGCGGGGTGGCAAAGGTTCCCCACCCCTGGTGTACATAGACATACTAGGGTGGCCAGATGCAAAAAACAGAGGGCAGGGCTCCTGTACCATTAATCATGGTGTAGAAGGGGGAGATTTCTGCAGGTACACCTTGAACACCTGCTGAAATGCCCTTTTCTCCATGGCTGCAGCCAGAAGCAACTTGTCAGGTGGGGCAGAGCTGCTACATTAGCTTCCCAGCAGGTGGTTTACTCTTGCTTACCAAGAGGGAAAGGCGAGGCAAGGCAGTGACAAGGTTGGTACAGCGCAGTGCAGAGGATTTGCTCTGCCAGCGGGAAATCTGAAGGGTGTCCACACCCAGCTGCTCCACTCAGGTAAACATGGGGTGATGTCAGGGAATCCAGTCCATGTTTTATGTATTCCAGTTCACCAGAGTCTGAAGCAGTTCTAGTCCAGGTTTTACACACAGCTCAGGAGCTCTATGAGTACACCGCACTGGCAGGGGCGCCAGGTTGTCTCCATTGGTGCGTTTCCGCCATGGCAACCTCTGCACTGCCTCACTCCTCCTGCCACCTGCCAGGAAGCCAGCATAGCAGCTCCACCCTACCTGTCAAGCTGCTTCTGACTATAACCCTGTCCATGTGTTACTTGTTCATAGGGCATATCTGTGTGGATGGTGCGGCAGGGCCATTCCTGGCAACAATAATCACCACAATAATAATAATAATAATAATAATAATAATAATAATAATAATAATAATAATAATAATAATAATAATAATAATAATAATATATCCTGCCCTTCCTCCCAGGAACCCAGGGTGGCAAACAAATGACAAAACACTAAAAACATCTATAACACATCTTTAAAAAAAATAAAAACAAAACATCTTAAAAAAATATTAGAAACAAAATGCCTTCTTTAAAAAATCATTAAAACATATTTAAAACAATTACAACCAGGGGTGTAGTGGTCTGAGGTCTCCCTTACTTTTTTTGGGAGCAGGGTCCCAGAAGGGTCCCTATATCTCCAACATCCTACAAGCCACTCAGCATGAAAGGGGACTGTTGTAGGCACTGAGAAGACTCTTTTCAATAGCTAACACTCTCCCCTTTCATGCTTATTGTCATGAAAGAAGAGAAGGCATTAACAAGGATCTCATTCTCAACCCAGCCGCAAAAATGGATGGTGTGTGGCTGTGATTATCACTAAGAGAGCCTGCACTTCTGAATTTGCCACTACTAAGCTACTGATTCCAACACTGATGCCAACTGGGATAAGGTCTCTACTTAAAAGGCTTGTTGAGAGGAATGTCTTCAGCAGGTGCCAAAAAGACAAAAGAAATGGTGTCTGTCTAATATTTAAGGGGAGGAAATTCCAAAGGGTAGGTGCTACAACACTGAAGGTCCTCTTCCCATGTTGTGTGGAACAGACCTCCTGAGATGGTATCTGCAGGAGGCCCTCACCTGCACAATGCAGTGATTGAGTGCGTATGTCCCCACTTGCACTATCAGGTCTTCCTGCAACAACTGTGTGTGTGTGCAGAGAAATGTCAATGTGCAAGCATCTGTTCTCATGGAGGGACTCTGCACAATGGGCTGCCTGGTTGCACAGATGTCCCTAGTCACACAGAGCTGCTACACAGGAGTAAGTATTTGTGCATGGAGATGTCTCTGACCTCACCCACCATTGGCATGTGGGTGGCATGGAAGGGAATGCGGTTCTTGGATTGAAAAATGTTCCCCACCCCTGTGGCACAGCAAGGTTAAGATCATTGCCACAGAATTCATTTTCTGCTGCATTTGCAATATGGATGTAAATAAGAGAGCCACTGCAGAAAGTAAGTCGTTGAATAAGGGCAATTAGCTGGAGAGAACCTAGGAATCTGCCTTATACTGAGTCACACCATTGGTCCATCTAGCTCAGTATTGTCTACTCTGACTGGCAGTGGCTCTCCAGGGTTTCAGGCAGAGGACATTCCCAGCCCTACATGGAGATGCCGGGGATTGAACCTCAAACCTTCTGCATGCAAAGCAGATGCACTGCCACTGAGCTATGAGGGTGATTTATCTGCTTCAGAATCAAATCACCTTGGTGCAGAACACATAGCAAAGAAAGTATCCAGAGTGGTGTGCTTGATTTGGGTGGTCTGTGTTGTCATTTGCTTTTCTTGTTTGCCCAGAATATTACATGGCTTTGTGATGGCTTTCTTCCTAGTACAGTGCAAATAAACCAGCATTAGCCAAGAGTTCAACCACAAAGGTTATAAAGGGCTGAATTTACAAGGGAGGGAATCAATTTTAGTATGGATTACAAATGAGGCACTGAACGTTTCCTCTGCTTGATAAATTTAGTCTGATGAACAGTGCAGCCCAAAACAAGTTCTCATGGAGGTAAATCTGATGCAATCAATGGGACAATACCATGTGAATACAGGTAGGGTTGCAGGTACAAAATAAGAAACGTATAACAGTGAGATTCTGTCTCAGACAGTGGAGAATGCTCCATTAAGGCACCTCTCCCTACCACCTCAGCCTGCCCTTGTTTCAGCCCCCATCTGCCCGCCCTCTTACTTACAACCAGTTCAGAGGGTAGTACTGCCTATCAGTTTCTTCCTTAGTCTCAATGTTGCCCTTGTGGGACTCAGCAGGGTGGAGGATGGGGCAAAACTTGAAGTAGCTGGCTCTGTCTGCCATTGGTTCTGGCTCCACCTATCATTGGCTTTGGCTCCACTTACTGTTGGATTCCCTGCCTTCCGCACTACCAGTCCCAATGGGCACCAGTCACCAGCCACCACTGGTACAAATAACAGATGGAATGGAGTTCTATCCTAAAGAAAACCCAGGCTAAAAGCATGGCTTCCAGTTAGGCAGGCTATGTGCCCTACTTTTAGAGGACAGTCTTTTGTCTGTTTGAAGGGGTCTTCAAGTCTTCTATTATTATTATTATTATTATTATCATAATCATCATCAGCAACATCAGCAACATCAGCAGCAGCAGCAGCAGCAACAACAACAATTGTTAGTTGCTTGTTACCCAGAGGTCTCCAAGCAACTTACAACACTGTTAAAACCATAAATAACTATATTATACTGTAAAAATGACAACAACCCCCATAACAGCCACAGGGAGCTTTGGCACCAAACTAATAGCAAACGGTATCATCTTCATCTATCAAAAGATGTAGTTTTATATATATATTATAGTATTTTTTCTAAATTTGCATCTACACATATAAATTAAGTTACACAGGGGTTGACAAAGTGGTGCCTGCGGGTTCTAATGTGCCCTTCTGTATCTTCTATAGCACCCACAAAAGGTCTCAGTAAATATCCCCTCAAAAATTTCACAATGCATGAGAGACTGTTTGTTCTTTCTCAGTTCCTGGTTGCATTGGCTCAGCCATTCTGACACTGAACACACCCCCTTCAACGTGATCACTGTTAGCATGTGTTTTTAAATTGTTTTTAATTGTTTTTAAATTGTTTTCTTTTTGTGTTTTAAAATTTGTATATTTGTTTTTATTGTTTTTAATTGCTGTAAACCGCCCAGACAGCTTCGGCTATGGGGCGGTATATAAATGTAATAATAAATGACAAATCACTTTTCATTGGGTGCCTGAATTGGACACCCACTCTCCCATCTGTTTGAACAAAGTTCTTCTCTCTTTGAGGAAGCATGGTGGTGGCTGATGTAGGTGCCTTTTTTTCTATAGATGGGACATTAATAAATATAATGCTTATTAATGGGACATTAATAAATATAATGTGTAGAGGACTGTTCAGTCATCGGAGACTCTACCTGCAGCCCAGACATTTACCCCCTCAGTGAGAAGTAAGCCTATGCTGGACTGTGGCACTGGTTAGCAACTGAGAACATAAGTAGAGCCTTGCTAGATCAGGCTGAAGACCCACCTAGGCCAGCATCCTGTTCTTACAGGGCCCCCACTCTGCCTGTCTGTTCCCTGACCTCAACTAAACCGCAGTTTCCAACCCATTAACGTAATAAACCTTTAACAAAATTATGCAGGTAAGAAGCCAGCAGGGGTGTGGGGGCTTTCCAGTGTTTTGCACTGCCTGCAGCATGTATGACTATCTGCCTGTTGGACAGAAGTCGTGGGTGTGCTCTCGGTGCAATGAGCTCCTGGGTCTCCGGGAACGACTTCATTTCCTTGAGGCCAAGGTGGCTGACCTGGAAAAGCTGAGGGAGGCAGAGAGGCAGAGCTTGGAAAAGTTACTTTTTTGAACTACAACTCCCATCAGCCCCAGCCAGCATGGCTGGGGCTGATGGGAGTTGTAGTTCAAAAAGTAACTTTTCCAAGCTCTGCAGAGAGGTGTGTGGTTCAGGGACATTATAGCTGTGTCCCACTCCAAGGATGATAGCTCTCCTGCTATCATGGAGAACGATGGTCTCAGGGAAGGAGACCATCCAGCTGAGGAAGAGGGAAATGATCCCTTAGAAGGGACCCATTCCTTGGGGGATGAGCAGCTATCCTCTCGTGCCGAGGATATATCTCCAGGGGGTGGAGGGATCCTTGTAGTGGGTGATTTGATCATTAGGAACATAGACAGTGGGGTGTGTGATGGGCATGCAGACTGCAAGGTGTTTTGCCTGCCTGGTGCGAAGGTTGCGGACATCGCTTGTCATTTAGATAGCTTGGTAGACAGTGCTGGGGAGGAGTCAGTGGTCGTGGTGCACGTTGGCACCAATGACATGGGGAAATGCAGCCATGAGGTCCTGGAAGCAAAATTTAGGTTGCTAGGTAGGATGCTGAAAGCCAGAACCTCCAAGGTGGCTTTCTCTGAAATGCCAGCCAGACAGGCACAGCTTTGTACTCTCAATGCGTGGATGAGACGATGGTGTCAGGAGGAGGGGTTTGGATTTGTTAGGCACTGGGGAACATTTTGGAACAAGCCGGGCCTGTACAAAAGGGATGGGCTCCACTTGAACCAGAATGGAACCAGACTGCTGGCACTTAAAATTAAAAAGGTAGCAGAGCAGCTTTTAAACTGACTGAGGGGGGAAACCCGACAGGAGCCAAGGAAGGTCCGGTTCAGAATAAACCTCCCCCCTGGGATAAGAAATGATGAAATTTTAAAAGGGGTAGGCCTAGAAGTAGGCATTGTGAGAGCAGGGGCACAGGATATAAATTCAGAAGGGCAAAATTACCACAGGCCAAACCACAAGTGCCAAAGACATTTGAAGAGAGACACTGCTTACAAGTGCCTGTACGCTAATGCTAGGAGCCTCCGAACCAAGATGGGAGAACTGGAGTGCTTGGTCTTAGAGGAGAGCATTGATATAGTGAGCATAACCGAGACCTGGTGGAATGGAGAAAACCAGTGGGATACGGTTATCCCTGGATATAAACTATATTGGAAGGACAGGGAAGGATGTATTGGTGGCGGTGTCGCTCTATACATCAAAGAAGGCATTGGATCCAGAAAGCTTGAAACTCCAAAAGAGGCAGACTCCTCCACAGAATCATTGTGGGTGGTGATACCATGCCCCAGGAGGGATTTAATACTGGGAATGATCTATCGTCCCCCTGATCAAAATGCTCAGGGAGACCTTGAGATGAGATATGAAATTGAGGAAGCATCCAAACTAGGAAATATGGTAGTAAAGGGTGACTTCAACTACCCGGACATAGACTGGCCGCATATGTGTTCCAGTCATGACAAAGAAGCAAAATTTCTAGATATTCTACATGACTATGCCCTAGACCAGTTGGTCATGGAACCGACCAGAGGGACGGCAACCCTGGACTTAATCCTCAGTGGGAACCGGGACCTGGTGCGAGATGTAAGTGTTGTCGAACCGATTGGGAGCAGTGACCATAGTGCTATTAAGTTAAACATACATGAAAATGGCCAATTGCCAAGAAAATCCAACACGGTCACATTTGACTTCAAAAGAGGAAACTTCACAAAAATGAGGGGATTGGTAAAAAGAAAGCTGAAAAACAAAGTCCAGAGGGTCACATCACTCGAAAATGCTTGGAAGTTGTTTAGAAACACTATATTAGAAGCTCAACTGGAGTGCATACCGCAGATCAGAAAAGGTACCGCCAGGGCCAAGAAGATGCCAGCATGATTAACGAGCAAAGTCAAGGAAGCTCTTAGAGGCAAAAAGTCTTCCTTCAGAAAATGGAAGTCTTGTCCGAATGAAGAAAATAAAAAAGAACACAAACTCTGGCAAAAGAAATGCAAGAAGACAATAAGGGATGCTAAAAAAGAATTTGAAGAGCACATTGCTAAGAACATAAAAACCAACAACAAAAAATTCTATAAATACATTCAAAGCAGGAGACCATCTAGGGAGGCAATTGGACCCTTGGATGATAAGGGAGTCAAAGGTGTACTAAAGAACGATAAGGAGATTGCAGAGAAGCTAAATGAATTCTTTGCATCTGTCTTCACAGTGGAAGATATAGGGCAGATCCCTGAACCTGAACTAACATTTGCAGGAAGGGATTCTGAGGAACTGAGACAAATAGTGGTAACGAGAGAGGAAGTTCTAGGCTTAATGGACAATATAAAAACTGGCAAATCACCGGGCCCGGATGGCATCCACCCGAGAGTTCTCAAAGAACTCAAATGTGAAATTGCTGATCTGCTAACTAAAATATGTAACTTGTCCCTCGGGTCCTCCTCCGTGCCTGAGGACTGGAAAGTGGCAAATGTAACGCCAATCTTCAAAAAGGGATCCAGAGGGGATCCCGGAAATTACAGGCCAGTTAGCTTAACTTCTGTCCCTGGAAAACTGGTAGAAAATATTATTAAAGCTAGATTAACTAAGCACATAGAAGAACAAGCCTTGCTGAAGCAGAGCCAGCATGGCTTCTGCAAGGGAAAGTCCTGTCTCAGTAACCTATTAGAATTCTTTGAGAGTGTCAACAAGCATATAGATAGAGGTGATCCAGTGGACATAGTGTACTTAGACTTTCAAAAAGCTTTTGACAAGGTACCTCACCAAAGACTTCTGAGGAAGCTTAGCAGACATAGAGTAAGAGGAGAGGTCCTCTTGTGGATAAGGAATTGGTTAAGAAGCAGAAAGCAGAGAGTAGGAATAAATGGACAGTTCTCCCAATGGAGGGCTGTAGAAAGTGGAGTCCCTCAAGGATTGGTATTGGGACCTGTACTTTTCAACTTGTTCATTCATGACCTAGAGTTAGGAGTGAGCAGTGAAGTGGCCAAGTTTGCTGATGACACTAAATTGTTCAGGGATGTTAAAACAAAAAGGGATTGCGAAGAGCTCCAAAAAGACCTCTCCAAACTGAGTGAATAGGCGGAAAAATGGCAAATGCAATTCAATATAAA
The DNA here is from genome assembly GCF_030035675.1 of Rhineura floridana. NCBI lineage: Eukaryota > Metazoa > Chordata > Lepidosauria > Squamata > Rhineuridae > Rhineura > Rhineura floridana. Next base: position 304,936,881 of record NC_084480.1, on the reverse strand, counting down.
CAAGTGTAAAATTATACATATTGGAGCAAAAATTCTTAATTTCACATATACGCTCATGGGGTCTGAACTGGCATTGACCAACCAGGATAGAGACCTCAGGGTTGTAGTGGACAGTGTGCGGCAGCTGTGAAAAAGGCAATATGCCATTGTATAAATCTATGGTGCGGCTGCATTTGGAATACTGTGTACAGTTCTGGTCGCCTCATCTCAAAAAGGATATAGAGTTGGAAAAGGTTCAGAAGAGGGCAACCAGAATGATCAAGGGGATGGAGCAACTCCCTTATGAGGAAAGGTTGCAGCATTTGGGGCTTTTTAGTTTAGAGAAAAGGCGGGTCAGAGGAGACATGATAGAAGTGTATAAAATTATGCATGGCATTGAGAAAGTGGATAGAGAAAAGTTTTTCTCCCTCTCTCATACTACTAGAACTCGTGGACATTCAAAGAAGCTGAATGTTGGAAGATTCAGGACAGACAAAAAGAAGTATTTCTTTACTCAGTGCATAGTTAAACTATGGAATTTGCTCCCACAAGACCCAGCTTGGATGGCTTTAAAAGAAGATTAGACAAATTCATGGAGGACAGGGCTATCAATTACTAGCCATGATGGCTGTGCTGTGCCACCCTAGTCAGAGGCAGCATGCTTCTGAAAACCAGTTGCCGGAAGCCTCAGGAGGGGAGAGTGTTCTTGCACTCCGGTCCTGCTTGCGGGCTTCCCCCAGGAACCTGGTTGGCCACTGTAAGAACAGGATGCTGAACTAGATGGGCCACTGGCCCGATCCAGCAGGCTTTTCTTATGTTCTTACAGTGGCCAACCAAATGCCTATGGGAAGTCCAGAAGCCAGTGTGGTGTAGCGGTTAGAGTGTCAGACTGGGGCCTAGGAGACCAGGGTTCAAAACCCTGCCCGACCATGAAGGTCACTGGGTGACTTTGGGAAAGTCACTGTGTCCCACCCTAACCTATCTCACAGGGTTGTTGTGAGGATAAAATCGGGACGGAGAGAACCATGTTTGTATGCCACCTTGAGCTCCTTGGGGGAAAGGTGGGACATAAATGTAATAAATAAATAAATAATAAGCAGGACCTGAGTGCAGCAGTATCCCTCTCCCCTCTTGTGATTTCCAGCAACTGGTATATACAGGCATATTGCCTCTGACAGCAGAGGTAGAACATGGCTTATGTCAGTTTATTTATTTAAAGAGGCTAAGCATAAAATGGAAGGTTCACAGAATTTGGATTCCCACAGAACCTGCCCCCCCCACTAGGTTTCTTCATTGGCTCCTCAAGGCCATAGCACTAGATCCAGCACAGAGAGCAAGATAGCCTCTTGTACTTTCCTCTGTTCTTTTGTTCCCTTGCATACCCACAGATCTTGCAGACACCACATCCAGCCAGGAGAGAAGGAAGGCCTACCCCCTTTCAGCTCATCTTCCAGAAATATATTCAGCTGGTAGTTTCTATGGCAACACCTTGGCCTAAGCTTACATAACAAAGCAAATACTTAACAGACTGGGCTGGGCTATTTATTTAGCAAAGAAACTGGTTTGATCATTTTAGCAGTCTCTTTTCCTGTAGGATCCTCTCTTACAGCTAACCAAGTCACAAGATCCCATTTCATCTAGCCCCAGACTCATTATAATATCGTAAGGACAGGATATATCTCAGCACCATCTTAGTGCCTGCAGGTGGAGGGCACACCATGGGATTTACTAGCAGAGAGTGCCATAGGATGTCTTGCCAGACAGTCCACTGGGCTATTATGGGGATCAGGAGGTCCATGTGCATATGTGATATCCTTCCAGATCAATGCAAATTATTTGTGCTCAGAGCTCAACTAAATTGCACCGAGGTGAAAAGGGAAGCCAGATGGGGATATAGAAAGGGTGTACACAGGCTTCCCACTGCCTACAATGGACCAGTGCACTATATTGCATGAGGTGTGCTGTATCACACTTGATGAGGGATGGGGAAGAAATTTGATTCAGCTCTCATTTAAAGGAGAACCTCCCAAATTTGCACTTCCCTGGAACAATCCGGCCATCCTTTGAAATTCGCACTTGTCTGAATTTTGCAATGCAGTTTTCCTGCTGAGTAATGTTTACAAAAAGGCATACACTAAGATCAAGTGTGCAGAAAAATGCTTATGTTTGTGAAAACAACATGCAAAAATGCATTATATTATAGGAAATTGCTTTGCAGATATGTGTATGCTAGGCAATATTGCATTTACAAAAACGTGTAAGATGAATTTTCATGAGGACTCTTTAAAAAAAACCAAAACAATTGCACTGATGTGGAAATGTGGAAAACTGAACTTAAGATTGGAAAAATGAGCAACTAAGAGAAACCACAACAGACAAATTTGCCCGTCCCTACACTTGGTGCGTACAGGAAAGGGAGGAGCTGGGGCAGACAGGGCTTTGTTGAGTCCTATGGGGACTCCCCTGTGCTAAAATGGATTGTACCTATTACATATTTCTTCTTTAATGCTTAAAAGTGCTACACATACATTGTCTGGCTTTCATCAACTCTATATGAAAGACCAGTATAATTTTCTCCATTTTACAGACTGGGGCTGGAATCGAGAGTACGGTACTGGACACTTATGAACATTGAATAAATTTATGGCTGAGATTTGACCCAAGAGAGTTCATCAGTACAAGCAACCAATGGCACATAAGAATATGTCTAAAGATTATGCATGTTGCACAATCTTTTGAAGTATTAAACCGTTTAAACCGCCTACGTTGGATTTAAATAGTGCAACAAGTTGCTCAGGGACTTCACAAAGTTGCATAAACAATTAAAAACAGTAAAGATAATGCAGGAATTCCAAATTTGAAAAACCCGTGTGAGGTGCATAACTGAAGACTTGTAAAACTGGCAGTGAAGACTTGTAAAACTTCACTACTGGCAGTGGACAATGGGTGGGGAAGGCTGTAAGAGCCATAGTTTACTCTAGCAAACATTTCAATAACACCAGTTCTTGCAGTTTCAAAATCACATAGTGATCTGATAACACCACATTCTCAATCTGATCCACCATCTAAACAGGAAGAATAATTGTGGTCCAGCTTCTGGGGCAACATGGATCTTTTTTTTTTTTTTATGAAAGTGGCTGGGATGGTAGAAAGTACTATTTAGGATATTATCTAAAGCACTAAACTTAACCCTGTTGAGATAAGGAGAGAAGCTAGACAGAAGATATTGGTCTGACCACCATGGTAATATGAAAATTTTCATATTTAGCCAAATAGAGCTTGGAGTTCCATCCACCAGATAATATAGATTCTTTGATAAGAAATGGGTAATGTTGTTTCCTTGACTCATTCATGGGGTAGTCGAGATGGCACAGAGGATGTTTGTGCTGGTGATCTGGACTGGTGTACAAGCATGGTTTAAGCAGATGTATCAGGAAAGATCTGCCATAATTTTTAATTCTTTGTTATCAGTTAATAAAAAGTGGGGAGGTGGAGAGAAACATGCCTATTTCACTTAACAAACTGTCAAACAAATTTAAACTTCTTTTCAGAAATGTGGGTTGCGATGTTAATCTTGGAATTTTATCTTTTGGGGAGTGTATGTGCGTGAATGAGTGTAGAATTCTTTATCTTTTGTTTATTTTTCAAAGTGTTTCCATGTTTTGGTTTTAAACATGCCGCAAGGTGCACTCTGTCCACAGGACAGGCCACCATTAATATAGTTATTTTAAATGAGAATCCTTCTTGCAAGCAATGGCTTGGGTCCTGAGTTAAGGAAGTTCTCAGAAGGAAAATTTCCCATTTCCACCTCCCCTGGAACCACCAGCAATCCTTGAAAAGACCGCTCTGGAACATCCACAGCCCCTCCTGAATAACAGAATAATATGTGATGGGGCCTAGAGGGCTTGAGAGAAAAATACTGGAAACTCTTCTCCACTGCAGTTCCATATGTTTCCCTAGCTCAATTTGGGGTGATTCCCCCCTCTACCAGCAGTTCCTTATGTTCTGTCTCACATTGTGTAGAACAGAACCCAGTCACCTCCTCCCGGAGGCTTTTGGGGCCACAAATAGCCATGGGGGGGGAGAGAAGGGGAGGGGGAATGTTCCTTATGTGAGCTTCTTTAAGTTAACTTACCTTAGGTTCTAAGCCATTAGTCTGGTATTGGGAGCGAAAGTTCCTGAAAACTGAATTACAGCCTGGGCTGCAAAAGAAGAAAGCTATGAAAAATCTGCTCCTGATTCTTCCTTTGAAATTGCATTACATGACATCCATGACTGCCAGATGGGTGGCCCCTCCCTCCTGTCAGTGTGGCCCACAGAGAGTGAGGGGTAATGGATCTGTCCTACTAGCCGGATCCATCTCCCCATCACTGAGATAGGTCAAGGATGGAGAATCTGTGGCCCTTCATATGTTGTGGGACATCAATTTATTTATTTATTATTTATTTATTAAATTTATCAGTTGCTTTTCTCCATAAAAACAAACCCAAAGTGACATGCAATAACAAGATTAAAACCAATATAAAGCTGACACAAATAAAAAGATTTTTTTTAAAAACCCACCATGGATGAGATGGTGGAACAAACTACCCCCTAAATGAGGCTATAATGTCAAAAGCCCTCCAAAAACTCTCCAAAAAAGTAAGAGCCAAATGCCTATTAGAAAAGGAATGTTTTTGCCCAGCACCTGAAGATAGATAATGATGGCACCAGGCATGCCTATCTGGGGATAGCATTCCATAAGTGAGGGTCCACCACTGAGAAGGCCCATTCTCATGTTGCCATCCTCCACACCTGCCACAGAGGAGGCACACAAAGAAGGGCCTCAGATGCTGAATGCAGGGTCCAGATTGGTTCATATGGGGAGAGAGGTGGGGAGAGGTGGTCCTTGAGGTATTGGGGTGGTGAGCCATATCAGGCTTCATAGGTCAAAATCGAGAGCCAGTGTGATGTAGTGGTTAAGGTGTTGGACTACGACCTGGGAGACCATTGTTCGAATCCCCACATAGCCATGAAGCTCACTGGGTGACCTTGGGCCAGTCACTGCATCAGAGGAAGGCAATGGTAAACACCCTCCGAATACCGCTTACCATGAAAACCCTATTCATAGGGTCGCCATAAGTTGGGATCGACTTGAAGAAAGTACATTTACATTTAGGTCAAAATCAGCACTTTGAATTGAGCCCCAAAACTCATTAGTAGTCAATGCAGTTGTGCCAGAATTGGTGTTATGTGCTCAGACTACCTGGCCCCAGTGAGCAATCTGGCTGCTGAATTCTGCACCAGCTGCAGTTTCTGAACTGTCTTCAAAGGCAGCCCTACGTATAATGCATAGCAGTAATCTAACCTAGAGGTTACCAGAGCATAGACAACAGAAGTCAGGCTATCCTTGTCCAGATAGGGTCGTAGCTGGGTCATCAGCCAAAGCTAATGGAAGGCAGTCCTCACCACTGAGGCCACTTGAGCCTCAAGCGACAGTAATGGATCCAGAAGTACCCCCAAGCTACCTACCTGCTCCTTCAGAGGAAGTGTAGCCCTATCAAGAGCAGGCCGCATACCCTCCATCCAGTCTAGGGAACCACCCACTAACAGCACCTCAGTCTTGTCTGGATTGAGCTTCAGTTTGTTGACTCTCATCCAGTCCATTACCGAGGCAAGACATCAATCTAGCACAGTGTTACCCAACCTTTTTCAACCCAATGCTTCTTTGCAAAATCTTTTTGTGCCCAACGCCCCCCTCAGATTAAGTATATGCCAATGCTTCCTATTCTTCCCTTAAAATATGAGTAATGCATAAAAGGTATTTTCAATGATTATTACTGATCGTTTTTATCATGCCTTTTTATTGCACTTAGATTACACATTGAATTCTTAGTATGATTTATTAATATACATACATAGTTATAGAAAAGTAAACTTCACAGAAACAACAGGTAGCGAGTTTGTCCCATACCTGAAGAAAACCAGCGAATAATTGACTGTCTACGTCACCCATTTGCACACGGCACTCATCTGTTGGAAGAATGCACCCTCCACCAATACACCCAGGTTATCAAACACCCTCTCAGGATTGGTTCCAACATCCCTCAAGACAGCATCGGAACATTACCTAGTGCCGGGGTGTGGCTAACATCCCCATTCCTTGATATGACACTGGCCGCTATTCAGAATTTCTTTACTAAAGAGCACACACTATAGTGTTATTTCCATGAATTGAGACTATTAAATACATTCTAACTGGGGGGAGAAGAGTTTAAAAATTAATGATTTGTGCATTAAATAAAATTAAACTTAAATGCTTCAACTGTCGCATCAGACCTCCAAATGTCAACCCCCCCATAATGAACCCAAACACCCCCCTAAAGTTTGTAGTCATGCCAACACCCCCCTGAAAGGCTGTAACACCCCCCAGGGGGCACTATCGCCCACGTTGGGAATCGCTGATCTAGCATATCCACTGCTGCACCTAGAGATGTAAAGGAGAGACAGAGCAGAGCTTGGAAAAGTTACTTTTTTGAACTACAAATCCCATCAGCCCAATCCAATGGTCATGCTGGCTGAGGCTGATGGGAATTGTAATTCAAAGAAGTAACTTTTCCAGGCTCTGAGACAGAGTTGTGTGTCATTAGCATATTGCTGACAAAGTACTCCACATCTCCGGATGACCCCACTCAGTGGTTTCATGTAGATGTTAAATAGCATGGGGTATAAAATCAAACCCTGAGGAATCCTGCACTGAAGGCTCCACAGGGCCGAACAATACTCCTCAAGCACCACCCTCTGAGTGCAACCATCCAAGTAGGACTGGAACCACTGCAAAGCAGTGCCATCCACCCCAACGTAGACAGGTGCTCCAGATGAATACCATGGCCGATGGCATTGAAAGCCACTAAGAGATCAATGAGGATTAATAGGGGCACACTCCCCCATCTCTCTCCCAATTTAGGTCATCATACAGGGAGGCCACAGCAGTTTCTATGCCAAAGCCAGATCTAAATCCCGATTGAAATGGATCTAGAAAATTGGTTTCATCCAAGAGAGTCTGGATTTGGCCTGCAACCATGCTTTCCAGAATGTTGCCCAAGAAGGGAATATTAGCAACCGGCCGATAATTATTCAGATATTCCAGATCCAGGGAGGGTTTCTTAAAGAGTGGTCTTACCACCACCTACTTTGTGCAGGCTGGGACCACCCCCTCTCACAAGAAGGCATTGATCACCTCCCTGGCCCAGCTGGCTGTCCCTTCCTTGCTGGTTTTTATCAGCCGTGAAAGGCAAGGGTCAAGAGCACAAGTTCCCATCAGAGCCCCCAGCCAGCATGGCCAATGGTCTGGGATGATGGGGCTTGTAGTTTAATAACATGTGGAGGGTCACAGGTTTCCCATCATTGAGACAAAGGCCTTCTGAGTTCCAGCTTCCACATCTCCTCTCAAAGCCCTGCTGGATGGCCTTTATGTTCAAGCCCATTTTGCATTTCACTGCGGTGGCAGCTCAGGGAGAGAAATTGTCACGTCTAACATGCTTCCTTGCTCAAAGGACTGCTCCCATTTTGAACAGGGAATCAGATATTTAATGCCAATGGATTAATTTTTTCCCTTTACACAAATCACAAAGGCTATTCATGCTCAGAGGGGTATTGCAGAGTACCCAAAAGTCTAGATATTTTACTATTTGTGTCTCTTTGCTTCTGTCACTCAGCCCATAAAATCTTACTTTACTCTTGTTTCTGCAGTTTGTTTACTCTCTCTCTTGTCTCTTTCTCTGAATCAGGCAAAGCTTAAAGCACACAGGAGAGATATCCCCATCAATATTTGGCTTTTATACAGTCGTTAACATTTTGTGTTTGTTGTTCCCAGACCTGCCAACTGTTTACATGCCAAACAGATCACGCTTCGCCTGTCAGGTTTCTAAGCTGGCTTTTCAATGCTTCATCTTCCTGACTGGTTCAGAGTACCTTCAACCTGTGCAGTACAATATGTGAAGATCTAGGCAATCTTGTGAACTAGACTTTGTTTTGAGGATTGGAGATTACACATGTATATTTATTTCTAAGGAGCACGGCAAAGATATTTTGTCAATAAACAGAAGCACACATTTTGGGTGCATGTTTCAGGAGTGGGAAGTTTAGTAAAAGCCTCTCAGCTCCATGAAAAGCAGCCCATCTTGAATCAAAACTAAGGCTGTGAACATACTAGTTGCCTACAACAAAGATTTCCCATTAGCCACATCTGGAGGAAGAACAGGTTGATCTGCCGATCAGTTGCAAAATCTCTTTGAAGCTGATTTTTTTTAAAAAAAGAAAACATGCAAGCTGATCCCACCAGGTTTTACAGTAAAAAGGGGTGAGGTTTGACTAGCATTGTGTGCCCTCATTTTCAGAAGAGGTGGAGATGCACTGGAACCAGTAGAACTGTGAGTGTATTTCTATCCTAAGACCCCCATCTGCCCCACAAAATGAAAGAAATATTATGCTACTTTAAACAGTCATGGCTTCCCCCAAAGCATCCTGTGAATTGTAGTTTGTTGAGGGCACTGAGAGTTGTTAGGAGACTCAGTATTCCCCTCTGAGAACTAGATTTCCCAGAGTTTCCTGGGAAGAAGGATTGACTGTTAAACCACTATAGAAATTGGAGCTCTGGAATAGGGGTCTCTTAAGACAAACTACCAGGATTCTTTGGGGGAGGCGATGACTATTTCAAGTGATGTAACACTGCTTTAAACTTCCAGTGGAGATGGGGCCCATAAACAGGATTGCCTCACTACATAAGAAAATAAGAAGAGCCTGCTGGATCAGGCCAGTGGCCCATCTAGTCCAGCATCCTGTTCTCACAGTGGCCAACCAGGTGCCTGGGGGAAGCCCGCAAGCAGGACCCGAGTGCAAGAACACTCTCCCCTCCTGAGGCTTCCAGCAACTGGTTTTCAGAAGCATGCTGCCTCTGACTAGGGTGGCAGAGCACAGCCATCACGGCTAGTAGCCATTGATAGCCCTGTCCTCCATGAATTTGTCTAATCTTCTTTTAAAGCCATCCAAGCTGGTGGCCATTACTGCATCTTGTGGGAGCAAGTTCCATAGTTTTGTTTCTGCACTGATTTGCTCTTCCTTTGCCTGCAGCAGGGGAAGAATGATAACATAACAATGCACTTTTTTAACATCTGGAAATTGCAGCACTTAATTTTTACATCCATTTAATGCACATTCTTAATAACCCAGTGATGTATAACATTTCACCAGTCTTCTCAATCAATGTGACGGCTACAGTATGAGAAATGTTGGATACACAATGTCAGTTGTCTAAACGTATATTAAAAACCAACCTGTGTACTGATAGAATGCTTGACACCTATTTATCTGCAGGTGTGTTAAATCATCCACTCTCCCATGTTGCTTTGAATACATCTACATACCAAATTCAGTTGAGAAGGGACAGACCATTTGAGAATATAAAGGAGAACCCTTCTTGATCAGGTCAACCACCCATCTAGCCGTTTGCCCCTGTGCTCTGTTTGGTGGTCAAGACATTCCATGTGCAAGGTTCTGATTTTGACTGCTGCTGGGAAGTGACTGGCTTTGGGAACTGTGAACATTTTGGGGAAGGGCTGTAGCTCACGGGTAGAGCATCTACCTTGAATGCAGAAGTTCCCAAGTTCAGTCCCTGGCATCTCCAGGTAAGGCTGGTAAAGATCTCTGATTGAACTCCTGGAGAGGAGGGATGAGATCTGTTGCCCAGGATGGTTTGAAAGCATTCCGTCCAACTAACAGGCTGGCATTGATTCACGTTAGTTCTGCATCCACCAGCCACTGCTTTTACTGATCTGTGGGGGTTTTCTGCTCAGAAAAAATATTGATATTAATATCAATATTTTAAAAAGGAAATATCAATATTTTGAAGGAGATATCGATATTTTAAAAGGAAGTATCGATAAATTATATTTCTCTCAATCAATTTTTTTAGAGGCTGATTTTTTCCGGGAAGGGTGACTTCGCTTGTGCCTGCTTTTGAGACGGGCTCCCACCTCAAAAGAAGCTTATTCAAAAAAAGGTTCACTTTCAAAAATATCTGCGGAAATTCACTACATTAAAATCCTATCCTCAGCCACTGAGAATAAGCGAATTAATGGAAAATCTGGTACCAAATCCAAATTGGGTGGAATTCTAGCACATCCCTACTGAAAAGCCATTCTCAGTCAGTGTGAGAGGGGGTCATTTTCTTACCATGCAGCACAGAATCCAGGTGATCTGCCCGTGGAGAAAGAGATCATTCCCCCCCCTCTCTCCATGGGCAGATTACAATGATTCTTCCATCTCCACTTTTTCCTCTCCCCTCCGCGTCCCTAGCCTTGCTCCTTCTCTCCCCCTTTAACTTCACAATGTCTCTTTTTCACAGCCCTTAGCCTTGCCTTTTCTCCCCCTCCCAACCCTTTGTCTTGTGTGTGAGACTGCATGTGCCTCTGTGCATAAGAATGTGTAACTGTGCTCACATTTGGGTCTGGCCACACCCACTTTGGGAACCGGCTACATCCCCAGCTACAATGTGGCCCCTGGCAGCTCTCCAGTGGGGCAATGTGGCCCTCAGCCCCAAAGAGGTTCCATACTCTTGTTGTAAACAATGATGGGCCAAGTGTACCCACTTGTCTGACTTGCCGTGAGGCATATCCCTGTGTTTGGCATCCTGTTCCAAACGATGGCCAGCCAAATGCTTCTGGAAAGCCCCACAAGCAGGGCTTGAAGGCAACAAGCCTCTCTTCCTGTTGCACCTCAGCAACTGGACTTGAGAGGTATACTGCTGCTAGGCATGGAGGATCCATACAGCTGTCATGCTAATGGCCACTGACAGACCATGAATTTGTTTAGTCATCCTTGAAGACGTCTCCTAAGTTAGTGGCCATCCATAAGTTAACAATGCACTGTGTGAAGAAGTAATTTATTTTGTCTGTCCTGAATCTGCTGCCAATCAGTTTCATTGGATGACCTTCGATTATGAGAGGGAGAAAAAAATACAGTTTCTCATCACCACACATAATTCTATAAACCTCTGTCACAGGGGTCGGGAACATCAGAGACAAAATGCGCCCCCCCAGGCCTCTATATCTGGCCCTTGGAACTCTCCCCAGGTAACACCTCTCATTGGTCCTGCTTTACATCTCAAGTGTTTTTGCCTGGCTGGATTGTGTCCTTGATATCTGATAATGGCTCTTTTTTTGTGCAGAGGATAGAGAGGGTTGCGCGAGCATGTGTAGAAAGTAGCCTACTGTGCAAAGGTAGCATTTACATTCGTTGCTTTGCCCATTTTTGCCTCTGGCCCCAGACACCAGTGGCATGTGGCCCTCAGAAGGTTGCCCAGAAGGCAATCTGGCCCTGAGGCTGAAAAAAGTTCTCCAGCCCTGCAAGATGTTGCACCCCATCTCTGGGACAACCAGAATGACACGCAGCATTCTTATATAAAGCATTTTCAGTCCCTTTCCTAATAATCCCAACCATGGAAATTTCCTTTTCAACTGCCAATGCATGCACAGGGACTTGATGTTTTCCTGGAACATTGCCACAAACCCAAAATCTTTTTCCTAGCTGGTCATCATCGGTCCTCACCTCATCAATGTGTTTGCGAAATTAGGACATATACATTTTTTTTTGCCTCAGGGTGCATCGATTTACACTTAATTATGCTGAACCTCCTTTGTCATTTTGTTGCCTACTTCTGTATCCTTGGAGGCACCTCTATGATCCAAATGGTGCTGGGGGACAGGACGGGCTGGGATTGTGTTCTGCCACACAAATGGCTTCCTTGGAAACCTGAAGGGATTCCACAGTTTGGAAGGTTCTGGACTGACAAAAGGACTTCATGCAGCACATAGATAAATTATGGAATTCACTACCACAAGAAGTGGAAATGTCCACCGACTTGGATGGCTTTAAAGAGGAGTGGGTTAGACAATTTCATGTAGGACAGGCTATCAGTGGCTACTAGCCATCATGGCTGTGTACTTCCTGCAGTATAGGAGGCAATATGACTCTGAATACCAGTTGCTAGAGACCACAAGCTGTTGAACTCAGACCCTGCTTGTGGGCTTCCCATGGGCATCTGGGCATCCACTCTGAGAACAGTATGCTGGACTAGATGGGCCACTGGTCTGATCCAGCAGGGCTCCTGCTATGTAAGTCCACATAGCACAGGGTTTGGGGAGCCTGTGGCCCTCCAGTTATTGAACTATAGTTCTCATCGTCCTTGTCTATTGATCATTCTGGCTGGGGCTGATGGGAATTAGAATCCAGCAACATCTGGAGGGGCACTGACATAGGGAAACAAATGGAAACCATGTCACCATAACATCTTTCTTAACAAACAAAACAACCACCACCTGGAACTCTTTGCTTATTGCACTTCCAAAGAAAGGTTGTATATCATCATGATCTTTCAAGATTTATCAGTCCACTCAGGTTTAGAAGGTTCCATGGGAGAGTTCCAATTACATACTATATACATGAGTTCATGGCTGTATATGATTGCTTAAGGTCTTTATGCAGGAATCTGGGGTCAATGGGTTCAAAATGATGAAGCAGCATAGCTTTAGGAATTATGCCCTAAGTGATGTGAAGAAATTCTTGGAAGTGATCAGCAAGCTCTGTGATATACTAAGCACAGTAATAAGTGAGATTCCTTTCCCCTCTAATCTTATTGCATTGTTATATGTATGCTTCCTTTTGATTGTCTGTATTTTAAACTTGATTTCAAAATACAATCTCATGCTAAAAATAAGCAGACGACTCTCCCAAGAGAGGTCAGATTCCCTGAAAGATTGTGTTAAATAAAATAAGAGTTAGCAAGAGATGCTTCGCACTCTTGGAAAGCATGCACTTAGGCTTGCAAGGATGCAAACAAAGGAACATAATAAGCTTCTTTATACTGAATCAGATCATTTGTACATCTAGCTCAGTATTGTTTACACTGACTGGCAGCAGCTCTGCAGGGTTTCAGACAGCAGGCATTTCCAGCCTTTCCTGGAGGTGCTGCAGATTGAACCTTGGAAGGTCAGTGTGCAAAGCAGATACTCTGCCACTGACCTATGGCCCTTCCGATCTTACAGGTTGCAACATTTGGGTTTCCTTTTTAGTTTAGAGAAAAGGTGAGTAAGAGGCAATATGGTAGAAGTCTATGAAATTATGCACGGCATGGAGAAAGTGGATAGCGAAAGGTTTTTCTCCTTTTTTCTGAACTCTGGAATTCGGGGACATCCAGTGAAGCTGAATGTTGGAGAATTCAGGTCAGACAAAAGAAAGTACTCCTTAACTCAGTGCATAGTTAAACCATGGGATTCGCTCCCACAAGAGGCAGTGATGGCCACCAGCTAGGATGGATTTAAAAGAGGATTAGACAAAGTCATGGAGGAAAAGGCTATCAGTGGCTTGTAACCATGATGGCTATGCTCTGCCTCTGCAATCTGAGGCAGTATGCTTCTGAATACCAGTTGCTGGAAACCACAGAAGGGGAGAGTGCTCTGGTGCTCAGGTCCTGCTTGCTGACTTCCCATGAGCATCTGGTTGGCCACTGTGAGAACAGGACACTGGACTAGATGGGTCACTGGCCTGATCCATCAGGTTCTTCTTATTCTCAGGGCAGAAAAAGCCATAATCTCCTGTTTATCCAGTTACAGGTGCTGATATCCAGAATGAGTCTAAAAGGCAATCATATTTTAAAAATTACTGTATGCTATTAAAATGCCGTAATGGGGGACAGACTGAAACAATGCTGTGATAATCCTACCGTGTGTAGTTGTTTCTCTGTGTTCCAGTTTACAATTCCAAACACAACCATAATAATTTAATGGATTAAATAGATTTTTTAAAACTGGACCACATTTCCTGCTTTGTGTCTTAACTTCAGCTAAAACAGGTGAAAACGGAGACCTAGACTATTTGCATTTTTAGGTGTGTTTTGATATTATCTGTAAGCACTTAGTCCTTCCTTCACATGTTCTTAATTCCTGTGAGTCAATGGAGCAAGCAAAGGTATTTGGATTGGTCAAGAGATAAGCTTCGAATAAAGAAGTCATGCTTCCCTCTTGTTTTGGGACTGCCTTTGGTTGTCCAGTTGCTAATAGCCAGGCAGGCCAGTTATCAGTCTTGTAAAGAAATGATTCTCAAAGGAAGTGAAATACAAACATCAGCATCGGTCCCATTCTAACATGAAACTTTTCAGAAATAAATTAGGTACCATCATCTGGAATCTTAACCTAAGGTTGTGTGCAGGTAATAATTAGGGCTGAGACAAAGGATGAGTGAAATCTGTCCACTGCAGTTTCTCTTCGTTTCTCAGCTTTCCAGCCTTACATCTCCACATTTCCACCTGATTTTTTTTCAAGTCCTCATGAAAATCCATCAGCATTTTAGGGCCAACGTCTCCTAAATAGACACAGTTTTGTAAGCAATTTTGCCCAGTATAAACATTTTTGCGAAGCAATTTATCCTAAGCTAATGCATTTCTTTGCATGTTATTTTCATCAATATATGCATTTATATGCACACTTTGCCCTAGTATGGGCATTTTTGTACGCAGAACTTGGCTGGAGAACTGCACTGCAAAATTCAAAGAAGGCTGCATTTTGAAGGATGGTTGTGTTTCAGTTCACATATTGTTCAGGAAAGTGAAAATAAGGTAGTTCGCCTTTACATGCAAACTGACTTGAATCTCCCCCATGGGTGTAGTCATCCAGGGTTGTGGGGGATTGCAGACTGGTTACTTTTTTGGCAGCAGGGTGCCTGCCAGGTCTCTATGTATGAGCCAAACAACATCAAAAGGGAGCATGTTAACCCCTGAGAAGAGTCCTTGTGCTTTTGCGCTGATTGGAGCCAATCAGAGTGAAAGAAGGTGAGTCAGCCACTGAGAAGACTCTTCTCAGTAGCTAGCATGCTGCCTCACCTCTCATGTTGATTGGATCCTAGAGATGTCTGTTGTAGAGGAGTGTGGACTCAGAGACAGCACGGAGAGTGAGGGATATGAGGAAAGGAGAAAAGGGGTGTCGCTGTGAGGGTGTGTGACATAACTATCATGAAGGGACCCTGCACTTCTAAATTTGGCACTACACTACTGCCCCCCTCCCTAGTGGAGGCAAAAATTGCTGAAATTAGAACGTTGGACATTTTTGAGGGTGTGAATGTCAAGAGTGGGGAACTCATGGCCCTTCATATATTGCTGGCCTGCAGCTCTAATCTTTCCTGGCCATTGACCATGCTGCTGAGGACTGATGGGAGCTGGCATCCAACAACATCTGAAGGGCTGCAGGTTCTCCATTCCTGCTGTATGTATATGCATGTATGTGGCCCCCAAATTATTGGTATTTTATTTATTATTGCATTTATATCCCACCTTTCCTCCAAGGAGCTCACGGTGGTGTACAAACATGGTTCTTCCCCTCCTGATTTTATCCTCACAACAATCCTG
Organism: Rhineura floridana; assembly: GCF_030035675.1. NCBI lineage: Eukaryota > Metazoa > Chordata > Lepidosauria > Squamata > Rhineuridae > Rhineura > Rhineura floridana. The sequence goes on along the minus strand of NC_084480.1, from coordinate 304,921,466 downwards.
TGAGGTTGGGCTGGGAGACAGTGACTGGTCTAAGGTCTCACAGTGAGCTTCATGGCCGAGCAGGGATTTGAACCCTGGTCTCCCAGGCCCCAGTCTGACACCACACTAGCTCTAGTAGTAGTAATAGTAATAGTAATAGTAAGATTTCTTATCTGCCATTCACCATAAGGTCCATATTGCTATTTTTCTTTTCTCCCTCTAAGAAATTAAATGCCAAGCTTACAGGGGTCATACCTTTAGCAGTGACAATGGCTTACAGCAGTTTTCAAATGAGCTTTATTTTGCCCCCAATTACAGGAAGCAGCAACTGCAAGGCTCCTTTCCCAGTGATCTGGCCATCAGTTTCTTTCTCTACAACAGTGGGTGGGGAACCTTTGGCCCTCCAGATGTTGCTGAACAACAACCCCCATCAGTGAGTTCCACAATGTAGGGACTGCTGCAGAGAATGCCCTCTCCTGGGCCTCCACCCCTGAGCTTCCAAGGGTGGTGGAAATACCAAAAGTGCCCCATCTGCTGATCTTAACACCCAAGAGGGTCTGTAGGGAAGGAGGTGGTCTTCCATATACTTTGGACCTAAATCGTTTAGGGCTTTAAAGACTAGCGTGAGCATCTTGAATTAAGCCCAGACATGAACTGGCAACCAATGCAGCTGTTTTAAAACAGAGGTTACATGAGATCTAAAGGGAACCTTAGCCAGTCATCTGGCTGCTGCACTGTGGACTAGTTGAAGTTACTGAGTCATCTTCAAGGGCAATCCCATGTAGAATGCATTGCAATAATCCAGTCTGGAAGTTACCAGAGCATGGAGTACTGTGGCCAGGTAATCTCTGTCCAAAAGGGCCCGAAGCTAGCAAACCAGCTGGAGCTGGAAAAAAGCACTCCTAGCCACTGAGGCCACCTGAGCCTCCAGTGACAATGTTGGACCCAGGAGTACCCCCAAGCTGTAAACCAGCTCCTTCCAGGAGAGTGCAACCCTGTCCAGAACAGGCTGTCTCCCCACCTCCCAGACACGAGAATTCTGGACACATCACCTCTGTCTTTTCAGGATTCAGCATCAATTTATTGGCCCACATCCATAGAGGGAATAGAGACAATACCTGCCTGATATGTAATGGGAGGGAGTTCCAAAGGGTAGGTACCACTACACTAAAGCCCCAGTTCCGACATTGTATGGAACAGACCTCCTGGTGAGATGGTATCTGCAGGAGGCCCACTCCTGTAGAGGGGAGTGATAGTGGGGTTATAAAAGGGGTGAGATGATCTTTTACGTATTTGGATGCCTTACTTCAACAAAGAACTGTCTGATAGGCACCTTCCTCCATCAATGCCCCCCTGGTGGGATTACCTGGTGGCAGCGGCAGGCAGATCTGGGAAGGTCAGCTGCAATCCACCCACTGGTTTAATTATCCACAATGCCTGACATAGCAACTTTTTTTAGGAATTGGAAGTGGTGGATGGCTCACTGTCTCTACTGTCCAGTGCAGAGTCCCAGAACCGGTCCTGGCAGATACCATCAGCTGACATGGATGGATGCCACCTCCAAAGGGACAAACAGGTGTGTACATACTCACCCTGAGCTATTGCTACATTTCGTATCAACTGTTGTGTCCTGAAAGGCTTTCAATAGCAACTTGGACTAGTCCTGTCTTGCTTCATTGTTTAGGAGAACTACAGACAAGTTGATAGTACAATTCTAAACACTTTTGCTTCACATGATTCACATCCACTTGTTTACTGTCAACCGAGGCACTTGTGTGTGTGGTCCACATGAAATATGGGAAGCCAGAGTTAGTCACCCTCTTTTTGTGTGTGTATATGTGTTAAATAAAAATGCTTTGGAGCCTATTTGCGTTCACTGAATGACATGCTGCAGCTGGTTTCATTTCCTTTCATCATATTTACCTCGGGCCTCATGTGTCAAGAGAGCAAATTAATACACATCTCTTTGGGAAGCTGATGTCATTTGTGACTAAGGACCACCTGTTGCTCCCGAGGCCGATGGCTTAGTCATGATGACACATCACTTTCTTTTCCTAGACCCACCATGAACTTAGTACTGCTGTTGTGATATTTTTATTTTTTTAAATCAAGTATTTATCTCACTGACCTTATTTTTAAGACAGCATACTAAGCACACCCATAGGCAAATGATTCCCAATAGATAAAAGTAGGACTTTTTTCCAGGTAAAAACGCTTTGGATCAGGCTGCACAGAATTCTCCTTCAAGACAGAACTTAAGCAAGTTTTTGAGACTCTGATTAGGGATCGATGGGCCCATTTTAAGTCCCAGCTTTTTCCAGTTCTGTATGGGGACAGGACGAGGTCTGTCCTGTCCCATTTCTGTGCAGATTTTAAGGAGGAAATAAGCACTTAAGGAGGTGGTCCGATGGCCCCAGAGCTACCTGCCTCTCTGTGTTTTAAATGTTTTCCATTTTAAATAGCTCCTAGAAGAAGTCAGAGCCTTGAGAGGCTAACACGCTGGGCCTTTTTGCCTCTGGTCCTTTTCAATAGACTAGAGCAAGTCCCCCTGAGGCAGTCACTCTCAAGAGGGAATTATACAACAACAAAAAATGGCTGCCTCCATGTAAACACAGTAACAGAGAGTCAGGCAAGCAACTGGATCACTGCAACACCAACACAGAAAATTCAGACTTGGTTAGTAGGGATGGGTGAATCTGCCATTTTCCGTTTCCAGCCATTTCTCATTTTTGCCAATCTTAAATGCAGTTCTCTACATTTTAAAATATCCCACTTCTTTGATAATTTGCTAATATGGACCAAATTTTGCTTCCAAAGCTGTGCTTAGTAACATCTGAAATTTAGGATGAGCTTAAAATGAGAATGCAAGTGAAAGGTCATAGCAGAATTCCTAGAGAATTACTAAACAAACCAGTTTCTGGACATTCTTTTTACCATACTCAAAATAATACCTGGGATATTTAAAGGAACCTACCAGCCTCTATTCTAAATGACCCCTACAAAATGCCTATTTATTCAAAAACAGGCAGAGACGAACTGCCGAGAGGAAAACAGTCACAGCTAGCTACTGCCTGATTGGAGATTCATAAAATCACAATCTATTCCAACAAATGCACAGAGACTCATCCAGCATGATCCTCCAGAGCTCAGTTTAAGATTTCAAAGCAAGAGCATTTATCCTTATTCCACTGGCCTCATTGAGAAGGAATGGGCAGCTGCTGAGGTCCATCACAGTCACAGAATCCTTGCAATTCATTCACACTAGTGACAGAGAGGCCCACAGCATACATAATGCTGGCACAGGCAGTGTGCTTGACACCAAAAAACAAACTCTAGAGGCAGCCCAGTCGATGTGGATCTACCTAATTCCATTATTATTATTATTATTATTATTATTATTATTAATATCTGTAAAGTGAAACATAGCTGTCCTTTAAGAGTGTTTCTTGCTTGTCTGGATGGAGGATAGAGCAGGACAAGTGAGTGCAAAGAAAGGTACAAATGTAACATTCTGTACAAAGGTATAAACATTCAGATGTATTGCTCTGCCTACTTTTGTCTCTGGCATGTGGCCCCCAGAAGGTTGCCCAGAAAAGAATGTGGCCCTTGGGCTGGAAAAGATTCCCTACCCCTGAGTTAAAGAGATCAGGTAGCAGTGATGGAAAAGACCTGTGCGTAAGACCCTGGAAAGCAGCTGCCTGTCAGAGTAAACCACACTCGTCTGGATGGACAAAGATGAGGTGTCTTCCCTGGAACAAAAAGGAGGATAATGGGAGAATGGAGCAGAGAGAATGTATAAGGGGGGGATGTGTTGATCTTGTCAAATGCTGACATTTCATTTAAAAGTGACTTTCGTGATATTCCAGTTTTACAGCCATTGCAACAAACATATGTTGGTCAGCATAGAACCTGCAACAGTGATGATGCTCCCTTATCCCATCTACATGCATTTGCTTTACCATGTGATAATGTCTGAAAAAAGGCTTGGATGCGCTTCACAAAGGAAGCAGGCCTAAAGTGGAGACTGACAGCATATTCCTATGCATGTCTATCCAGAAGTAAGCCCCACTGAGATCAGTGGGACTTACTCCCCAGATCGCAGCTCAGTCCAGAGAAACAGTGGAAATCCTTCTCTGAGGGCAGCTAACTCTCCTGTATCTCTGAACTCAGAGTAACTGAAAGATCCAACCTAGGGATGAAAAGTTCTGTCAATTTCGGTTCTCTCAGTTTCTCATTTTTTCTAACCTTAAATTCAGTTCTCCACATTCCTGCATCAATTTGAGATTTTTTTTAAAAAGGAGTCCTCATGAAAATTCTCCAGCATTTTAGTGTGAGTTTCCTCTAATAAACACATTTGTTAGGCAGTTTTGACTAATGCACACATTTTTGCAAGCCGTTTCTCATCATATAATGCATTTTTGTTTGAGGGACTGCATAGCAAAATTCAAATAATTGCAAATTTCAAAGGATGTGTTTCTGTTCTCATATTGTTTCAGAAAGTACGAATATGATAGATCCAACATGAAATGCATACTGAATTGAATTTGTTACCCATTTATTTATTTATTTATTTATTTATTTATTGCACTTGTATACCGCCCCATAGCCGAAGCTCTCTGGGCGGTTTACAGCAATCAAAAACATTAGAACAAATACACAATTTAAAAACAGATTTTAAAAACAATTTAAAACACAATTTTAAAATTCAAAACAATATAAAAACCCATTCCTAATCCAATCACACCCCAAGAAATAGATGTATGGAAAGAACTCTATGTCCATACAGTTCTATGCGTGCAGGCTCCATGCACACATGTAGGGGCTGGAATTGGGGCAAGTGGGCACAATCCTTTATTTACTTGCCCCACCTGGCCCTTTATGCAATGAATAGATACATAGGGCTCAAGTCAAAACATGAAGTGGGTGAGGAGGAAACGGCCATGCTGCCCGATCTGTGAGTCAAAAGCTGAGACGACTGTCTCTGGCTAGCCTCATAAACATTTCTGGTAGACAGTCTTTTTGAATATTATGCTGAAGAACATCTCCGCCAGACTGGCACTGCAATTTCTGGAAAGAGCTGTTAGCTATACTGCCAGCTCTCACTCCTCACACACTTTAAGGTTATTCTGTTGCCCTGCTGCCTGGAAGAATGCAAGCTCCGTGTCTGTGATTGAGCTCAGATTCACTTGTTTATTAAAGGGAAAGCTCTTAGCCTCAAAAAGAATTTTACAAGATTAGACTGGAGGTTAGTCTTATCAATTTCAGCAAGACTGAAGCCAAATGTAATTGAGCATTCTATATCTTGCACGTATTAGGTGGCTGTTTTCGTGAGACATTAGAGGCTACACACACACACAAAGCCTCCCACCCCCATGTCTCTATGGAGAGAATGATGAAAGGGATATCATTATAACTAGGAATTAAAAGATCTGCCAATTTTGGTTCTCTCAGTTTCTCATTTTTCTAATCTTAGATTCAGTTCTCCACATTCCTGCAGCAATTTGCAGGATTTTAAAAGATACATATTCATGAAAATTCTTTAGCATTTTAGCACAATTTTCTCCTACTAAACACATTTTTGTATGCAGTTTTGATCAATGTCTACATCTTTTTGAGCAGTTTCTCCAAATATAATGCATTTTGTGTGTTATTTGCACTAATATATTCAGTTCATGCACATTTCCCCAATATATGCATTTTTGTAGATGTGAACTGAATCAAATTTCTCCCCCATCCCTAATTATAATATACTCTCCTACGTATCACTCGAGCCTGATTTTCTGGAGATTCAGGATAGACAAAAATAAATAATACCTCATGTAATGTGTAATTTATTATTATTATTATTAGTAGTAGTAGTAGTAGTAGTAGTTAATTTATATTCCACCCTCCTTCCCAAAGGAGCACAGGCCATCAGACATATAAGCGTTAAAACAATCCAAAGATCTAGAAAAAAATTCCAGTACTGAGGCAGACTGGGAAAGATCTAGACATGTTGAAAGAGGAAGGTCTTCAGTAGGTGCTGAAGAAAACAGCAGAGATGGTGCTTCTCTAATATTTAACAATAGAGTATTCCAAAGAGTAGGTGCAACAACACTAAGGTATAGAATTTGCTGCCTCTAGATATGGAGATATGGTGTAGATGTGTTTAAAATATGATTAAAGCAGTTTCCAGAGGGTACGTTCTATCAATGGCTGCAGTTAAGTTAAAATAAAGAGAAATGTTCATGGCTAGTTTACTAACACATCTTGCTGGCTTGTCCTCCACTGGATTATGAAGCAGGATGTGTTAGTAAACTAGCCATGAATATTTCTCTTTATTTTAACTTAAAGAATCTCTTTTTTTCATTAATTTTTATTCAAATTTTCAAAAACAAACAAACAAAACAAATTAATAACTATTACAATAAAAACTATTGACTTCCGATTTGTCATAGATTAGCTATAAATCTATAATATATAACAAACCTGTCTCTTAATAAAATTATACAATCATCTTCCTCCAGTGGTTATCTTAATTGGTATCAAATCTCATTAACATCATTTTATTCTTTCCACAAAAAGTCAAAGAGAAGTTTCTAATCCTTGAGATATATATCCATCAATTTTTCTCCAAATAGACATGTCAATTAATCCATCTCTTCAGGTCTACTAAGTCCAGTAATTTCAATAGCTCTTCTCCCATTCTCCCATTATCAGTATTGATTCCATTTTCCATCTTCCATCTTTGCACACCCAATAATCTTGGTCTTGCTGCCATAGTCATATAATAAGAGTCTGATAGGGATTTCTTTCATCACAGGTATTTTCTTGCCATCAATTCTGAATGTATTACTGAAATGTTGTTGTAAAGTTGTATCTCTGTTCCTCTTTTTTACAGAATGCACTAACACATCTCTTGAGAGTTTTTCCATTGTCACATATCTGGAATTTATTCTATAAACTTTCTCTATTTCAAGTTCCATCAAATCCTTCCAATCCAGGAATTTTTTCGAGTCGTTGATATCTTTATCTCTAATCTCTTCACCAATTCCTTCAGGGACAGCGCCGAATTCCAAACAGTAATATTTGTCTTTAGGATCCATCACAACCATAAAATCAAAATCTTTTTCCAGGTCCGTATTTGATAAATCTATTCCAATCTCCAGGGCTTGAACCTTCCCTTTGATCTTTCTTTCATCTTCTTTTTCTTGTCCAGTTATAGAATCCTGAATTTCTTTCAGCTCCTGTCTCATTTTGCCAAATCCAATTTTCATCTCTTGTCTGTTCTGACCCATCTCTTGTTTCATTAGCTTAATCTCATTCATTATTTTCTGAAACATATTTAGAGAGAGAACCCCTTCCTGAACATCCAGGTTCTCAGCCACCTTCTTGATTGTCATTCTTAAAACCAAAAGAACAAAACCCCTTCAATTCCAATATAGTCACTATTCTCAAGCAAAGAACAGTTTATTTCTTTTTTCAGTCACAAATGAGTTAATCTTCCAAGCCAGATGACATCACCCTCTAGACAGCACGAACTGCCTTATCTCTTATATGTCCAAAACAAATTTAGTTCACAGCGTCCAAATGATTAGTGGCATAAGGAATAAGCAGATTCGCCAAAAAAAAAAAAAAGTAGACCAGAAAAAATAGTCCCAGACATATAATACTCAAATATCAGATAAATCAAAATTTCTCTTCAAATTAGATGTCTCACATCCGTTTATATGTTTAAAATGCTCAATTCCATACCAGCTTTTTGCAATAAAAAACAAAGATAGGCTATTTCGATTTTCTTCCTCCTTAATTCCGTATGTAAAAGAGAAAGTTATAACTCACCCAGGGCTTCTTTGTTGCTGACTCTTTGACAAATCTCTTTTGCAGTAACGATAACAAAATGATGATAATAGACAGGAGGATGCTTGCCTGTTAATTTCCATTTTTCTTTAAAGAAAAAAAAAGTCTCGCTTAATCAGTTAGAGCCTGTTTGTAATCCCTGGCTCCGTCCGACACTGTTGGCTACCTTCCTTCATAGGCGATTCCAATGAATTCCAGTCCAACAAACAAAACAAAGCTTTCTGTGGCTAATCTCTTCGTTTCTCCCTTGCCTGGGAGAAAATCTTTTCCAGTCAAAAAGCCTTCTGACTGGTTTTATAACTGAAAAAGCTTCCTCTGAGACGGGAGCTCGTCTCAAAGGCTGCACAGGAGGAACGATTCCTCCTGGGAAGTCCTATTTTAACTTAAAGAATCTTAATATAAAGTTTAATTTCCTAATGGATCTTATACTTGTGAAATAGCTGCAACACAAAATCATTATCAATATGTGCTAAGTAAACACATTGGGAGGGCAGGTAGCAGTCAACAAAAATGCTAACTCTACCCCCCCTCGCCCACCATTCTTATTGCCCTCCAACTTGTAGAGGGCAATCCTCTGAAGCCAGGAGTGCCCTGTATGTGTGGATTTGGAATTCTGCCTATTTGAGCTGCTTGCAATGGATTGAATCCACAGCTGGCAGAGCTGGCAGAGAACATCCATCTTTCAGAAAGCCATCCACTGAGAAACACAAAAAATAAAATACTTTCATTACCAATCATGTGTAGCACTAATATTAATAGCTTTCAAATAGCATTCACGTTGTGTACACACACACACAATTTTTCATGTAAGAAGCTTGCCATGAACCGTAGCTTCATGAAAATTCTTCAACATCTTAGTGGGAAGTTCTCCTGATAAACACATTATTATATGCAGTTTTGACTAATGTACACATTTTTGTAAGCAATTGTTCCTAATATACTCCTTTTCGGTATATTATTTTCACTCATATATTCATTTTTACACACACTTTCCCCTGTTCTATGCATTATTGTAAACATTGTTTGATTGGAGAACTGCATCACATAATTCGGATGGGTGAGAATTTTGAGCAATGGCTACATTTTGCTTCTCATATTGTTTCAGAAAGTGCAAATTTGATATATTTGGGTTTAAATGTAAACTGAATTAAATGTCTCCCCCATCCTTAGCGATGGAAATATCTGTGAATTTGGGTTCTCTCCGCTTCTTATTTTTCCAAACTTAAATTCAGTTCTCTACATTTCTGCATCAATTTGCAATTTTTTTAAAAAAACAAAATCCTCATGAAAATTTTCCAGCATCTTAGCATGAATGTCTCCTAATAAAGACATCTTTGTATGCAGTTTTGACTAATGTATACATTTGTGCAAGCCATTTTCCTCTTATAATGCATTTTGCACATTATTGTCCTTTTTATGCACACTTTCCCCTTACACATGCATTGTTGTAAACATTGTTTGGTTGCTGAACTGCAATAAAAAATTCAAATAGGTGCAAATTTGAAAGAATGGATGAGTTTTGGTTCTCACATTGTTTCAGAAAGAGCAAACTGAAATGCAAACTGAATCAAAATTCTCACCCATCCCTATCCTTCCTTACCCAGAATACACTTGGTTTTATCTGATAGGTCAAGAATAGTATAAAGTGGCAGAATAGAAATAACGGTAGCGTTTTTCCAGATAGTATTCTTAAGATGTGATTGCCATCAGGTCCAGAACATCATCATCACCATCCTAATTTCTGTCCACAATCCTGCAGAGTGCACCACTCATAAACATGCCAACACCATCCATGTGTTACAAAATACACTTTATTAATTTTATTTAACATATGTTAATAACCACTTTTTATTTGAAATCACAAGGAGGGGGTCTACTAAAAACAATTAGGCATGGAGAAATTCAATTTTGTTTGCACTTTAAGGAGAAACTACCTAATTCATACTTCTTGAACCAATATGCAAACTTAAAAATAATAGCTATCCTTCAAAACAAACGATATATACAAAAATGCATATATTAGGGGGAAATGTGCACAAAATACAAATAGCATGCAAAAATACATTGTAATAGGGGAAATTGCTTTGCAAAAATGTATGTATTAGCTGAAGCTGCATACATAAATGTGTTTATTATGAGAAATTTGCACTAAAATGCTGATGAATTTTCATGTGGATTTTTTTTTAAAAGCAAATTGTTGTGGAGATGCCAGGAATTGGATTTGTTTGGAAAAATGAGAAATGCAGAAAACCAAAACTAGCAGATTTGTCCACCCCTAGGAACAATGCATTAAAATTGCAATAAGAGAAGAAAACAGGAACCTATTTTCTTGATGTTTCTCTTTTATTTATATTTTTGTTTTCATTTTTCCATTTGATTGTGTTATCTTTATTTAACTGATTTGTAAATGTGAAAGAAAATAAGAATTAATTTTAAAATTAATGAATTCAAATCAATGGATAGGCCTGGGAAAATAAATGAATTTTCAGCAAGTGCACAAATGACATCAGTGTTGGTGCTTGCCTTAATTCCACAGAGAGGATTCCACAGAAAGGATACCACAACAAAGAAGGCCCTTCTGTTTGTAATTACTTGGTAGGAATGCTCACAATAGTTTGAATGGATGTCTGCCCATCACTAGGGCCCCTGCATGATACATTTAAAGCAGTACTATACCATTTTAAACAGTCATGGCTCGTCCCCAAGAATCCTGGGAACAGTAGTTTGTTAAGGGTGCTGAGAGTTGTTAGGAGACCCTTATTCCCCTCACAGAACTATAATTCACAGAGTTCCCTGGGAAGAAGGATTGAAAGTTAAACCAATCTGGGAAATTAGGCAGTTTCTCATTAAAATATGCAAACAAAATCAAACGCACCCCACCATCCCTGGCTGGAAGTAAGCCCCACTGAACACAATAGAACTTACCTTTGAATAGACATACATTGAATTGCACTGTAAATGTTTCAAGGTTCTTTCTGTGTAAGCTTGACCTGAGCTCAAAAGAGTTTTAAAAAAAAAAACATCCTGAGCAAAGACGGCATTATACTTATCCATCATGGAATGTGCCGGACCATGCTTTCTGGACCAAAAATCTCTACTCTAAAAATAGGCAAAGATTTCTTTGTTTAAAGAGAAAAAAATGCAGCCTAGAGGAGAGGGGAAATGACAGAAGTACATAAATGTCATGAATCTAAAGGAAACAATCATCAGCCACTGTCACCCCTCCCGGGGAATAAATAAGAGGCAATAAAATTCATGTCTGGGACACAAACGATAGACAAAGTTGTGTGCCGTAAATCCACCCCTTTTTATCACACCATAAATCCTGCCACTGTCCAAGCAACCCATGCATCTTTGTATTTTGTCGCCTGTCAGGAAAGGGGAAGAAGGCCCAGGTGACAGGATGCCGGAAAGTTAGAAAATAGCTTTGTCATTAATGGGAAAAGGGGGGCATTCATAAAAAAAAAAGACTGCAGAAAGGAAACTGACTGCCACCTTCCTTCGGCAAAGACTCTGACTCTTCTACCCCACTGTCTCTCTACCTTTTCCCAAGGACTCTTTCTTTTTCCTGGACAAAAAATTAAAGTTCAAATCCTATGCACCCTGACCTGAGAGTAAATCCCCTTGAACACAAAAAGCATGCACAGCACTACATAGGATGACTCAAACAATTCCAGATGGCTTTGGCTAGGCAGAATCACTTCTTTTTTGTACCTGGCAGTGAATCTTCTGATTGGATGTTACTCTGTACTTCCCCATCTTTTAAATCAAGGGGACCATATTTGCTTTCATTGTCTCTCCCATCATCTGTATCCGGTTGGTTCATCCCTAGATTGTACAGCAGGGACAAGATGGCTTTTTGCAGTCCCACATTTTGCAAAGCTGCCTGTTGCCATAGCCAAGACAAAATCAGTAAGTAGAAGTTAAATGATCTTCCATGAAGGGGGGGTGGAAGTGTTGACAAAAAGCAAATGATTAGGGACATGACATTAGGGATGGAAAGATCTGTCAATTTCAGTTCCCTCCATTTCTCATTTTTCCTGTTCTCCACATTTCTGCAGCAATTTGTTGTTGTTGTTTTAAAAAACCCTCATGAAAATTCAGTTCTCCACATTTCTGCAGCAATTTGTTGTTGTTGTTTTAAAAAACCCTCATGAAAATTCTCCAGCATTTTAATGCAAATTTCTCCTAGTACACAATTTTGTAGGCAGTTTTGACTAATGTACATATTTTTGCAAGCAATTTCTTTTTTGTCTGTTACTTTCACTCATATATTCATCGTTATGCACATTTCCCCCAACATATGTTTTTTTGTCAACATTGGTTGGTTGGTAACTGCACTGCAAAATTTGAGTAAGTGCGAATTTTGAAGGGTGGCTATCTTTTTCGGTTCTCATGTTGTTTCGGGAAGTGCGAATTTGATAGATTCAGGTTGAAATGCAAACTGAATTGAATTTTTCACCCATCCCTACTTTGAAATGGCCCAGATCTGACCCAGGATGAATAGGGACTGACCCAGGTTTGGATCCTGGACCGATTTGGTGTCTTGCACAGTGTTCTTAAACCTCTAATTAAGCATGCAGTCAGGAGGGGAAGAAGATGAAGAGATGCACACAGGCTGCCTATGTCCATCTTCTTCTCCTCCCTCTCCTCGCTGCCAGGCCACCCATCCATTTGACAGCCCTGGATCACTCCTGGTGGGCCTAGTCCAACAAACAGCAATCTGTTGCTGCCTCTAGCCACTCTGGATGAATCTCAGGGTGACCTGAATCTGCCCTGTTCAGTTTGGAATCTGGGACTGAGCTGGAGCCAGTGCACAGTGCTACATTGAAAAAAGGTTTTCGCGTGAACTGTGATTTTATTTTGCATTATTTGCCATTTTATTTTGTTTCTCTTGTTGTAGTTTTGTATTTTATTTTAAGTTGTCTAAGTCACCCCTGGAACATTTCATTTGAACGATGGGATATAAATCTATTCATTAGAAAAGAAAAAAGAAAAGAATGCCAAGGGTATTCAGCCAGTTCATTCGTACTTCGAGCATTAAATAGCTTCCCCATACTTTGCAAAGGCAACACGCTACAGGAGTCTTGAGATTCCATCTGGCAACTTGCATGGTCATGTGGCTAATCATTTACTCTTGCAAACTGTAATTGTATCAGGTGGGGGTTATTTTAAAACATCCAGGTTTCTCCGTGGATTTGAAAGTATAGGCATTTGTGTGATCTTGGGAGTATGCGCGCCTGGTAAATATTATGCCACTAAATTAATGGTAATGGCTTCTTCAGAAGGAGAACAGCAGTGGCATCATCAACAACAAAAATAAGGCAGCTGGATCCCAAGAAGATGACATAAAAGGGGGGAGAAACTGGAAACAAAATGTGTGCTGGATCAGGGAAAAGAAAAGTAGAACGCTTCACTTCTGAAAGGAGCTGGAAATTAATACCTGCATCTTCCCTTTTGCAATTAATATATCCCCATGATAGCTCCTCAGCTTGTCCATTTAAGATGCAGCAAAATTAGAATGTTTCTGCTGGTTTTCAGGCAGAGGCTTTTAGGTTATATTCTAAAGAATCCTGGGGTTCCTCCAAAAATGATCAGGGAATCCTCAGTGAAAAGGTAATGATGGGCAAGCTTCTTGGAAAGACAGTTTGCTAGAAGAGGTTCGCTAATGAGAACCACTGGCTACTTTTGTGAGGCAACTAAAGGGAGAGGGAGTAGAATTCTTGCCATTATTGGAAACCATCAGGAGGAGGCGGTGGTGGAGTTAAGGGGCACCTGATTGGACAATGTGCAATGTGTAAGAACATATAAATAGCTTGCTGGATCAGGCCAGTGGCCCATTTAGTTCAGCATCCTGTTCTCACAGCGGCCAACCAGATGCCTATGGGGAGCCCACAAGCAGGGCCTCAGTGCAAGAGCATTCTCCCCTTCTGCAGTTTCCAGCAACCGGTATTTAGAATTATACTGCCTCCAATCGTGGAAGTAGAACATAACCATCAGTGATAATAGCCGTTGTGGTTGCTGTCTGGCAATCTACCCCCAGAGCAGATGCAGAATGCTTCCATATCAGTGGGCAAAGCTAGCCAATCAGCAACCACATGATTGCACAGTGCCGAGGGAAGCATCTTCTACTTCTATTGCCACCTCCTAGTGGTTGCTGGTAAGAGTGTGCTTAAAAACATAAGATGAGCCAGATGAACCAGACCAATGGCCCATCTAGTCCAGCATCGGCTTTCGCAGTGGCCAACCAGATGCATATGGGACGTCCCACAAGCACGACCTGAGCACAAGAGCATTCTCCTTTCCTGCAGTTACCAGCAGCTGGTATTTAGAAGCAGGCTTCCTCCAACCAGGAAGGCAGAGCATAGCCACCATATATTTGTCTAACCTTCTTTTAAAACCATCCAAGGTGAAGATTTCCTTCCCCCCTCACTAGTCCTGTGGCCAAACGTCTTAACTGGTCACTGCTGTATTTTGTCCACCAATAATAATCTTCCCTTGGAATAAGAAGCTGCAAGGGAGAATTTGCTATGGTTTGAGGTGTATTTCTGTCACAAGTACTGCGACAATGGAGCTCTACTGGCCTGTGCCACAAGAAATGACCAAACATTTATCCTGGAGGACAGCCCAGAATCCTCTGGAATATGTGGGAGTTCCTTAGTAGGCCAGTTGATGCAGAAAGTGTTCCCTCCAGGTAAAAAAAGTTCAAAAAGCCACCACTGTCAAGAGAAAACAAATCCACAGCCACATATAAGTTGTGCTGTTTTGCTTTTTTTTTTCAATAAAGGAGCCCTTCCAGAAGAAAAGATGGCAGTGTTGGTTGGCAGGGCCTCAGTTAGTGGAGGCTGGTCCACTAGGGCAAGTGGGGCACTGTCCCACCAACCTCAGTCTGCCCTCAGCCAGCTCCCACCTGTCTGCCTCTTTACTCACAACCAGTCCAGGGTGTGGCACTTCCTGTCACCTTCCTCCTTGATCTCAGGGTTGGCCTTGGAGAGCTCAACAGGGAGGAGGATGGGGATAAAAGTAGAATTCATTGGCTCTGCCTGTCATTGGCTCTGGCTCCAACTACTGTTGGGCACCCTGACTTCCACCCCACCAGTCCCAATGGACCAGAGCTTGGAAAAGTTACTTTTTTGAACTACAGCTCCCATCAGCCCAATCCAGTGGCCATGCTGGCTGGGGCTGATGGAAGTTGTAGTTCAAAAAAGTAACTTTTCCAAGCTCTGCAATGGACACCAGCCACCACTGGCTGCAGCCTGCATTCTGAAATATATTTTGAGGCTGGCCAAGGTAGCATCAGGGAAACAGGAAGCTGACAGGAGAGGAGGAGGAGATACTCCTGCCTTGAACCTCTTTGCTCTTGTGCCTGGCTATAGGCTCTGAATGCCATTAGATGCGCCTTTTTCATGAAGGGCAGGGAATAGGATTAGGTATCTTATCTGTATGCATTGCTTTCCTTACAAATAGTGTGGTTTTCACTGTAGCGCTGCTTTTGATTACCAGCTCTGTCTGTTGCTGTCATTTGAGAAACTCTCCCTGCTTTGATTTTAATCACTTCTGCCTGATTGACTCAAGGCACCATTTCATTAAGCTTCGCTTTGCTGCTGCTACTCCTAAATGTGCTCTGCTGTGTTCAGACCTTGTCTCGCCGTCCTACTATTTTTGTCTTCCAATTACTATCCCTTTCCCTCAGAAGCATTCCTTTCCCACTTGCTTCATATCGATTCCCAAGGCTGCCTGTGTTTTAGCTGCTGGCGTCAGGGAGAGCATCTGCCCTAACTTCAGTTTAACAAGCCTCAAGAAGATCAGGTTTAAATCAGGGATGGGGAACCTGCGGTCCTCTAAATGTTGTTGGAATCCAACTCCCCTCAGTGCAAGCTAGCAGCGCCAGTGGTCAAGGATGATAGGAGCTGTCCTTGTGAGAGCCACCGGCTCTTCATCCATGGCTCAGATCCTATATCAGGGTAGGGAAACTTTTTCAGCATGAGGTATGCCTTCACTTGCAAGAACCTTTCCAGAGGTCACATCCCAGTGTTGGGGGGGCCAGAGGCAAAAGCGGGTGGAGCAATGGATGTGACACTGGCTTTTCTATTGTAGGCAACAGGCTAGCCATGCAAAAGCCAGACCTTTTTTGCAGTGAATTTGAAGTTATTTTCTTTTGCATTATTTGCCATTTTATTTCATTTCTCTTATTGTTGTTTTGTATTTTATTTTAAGTTGTCTAAGCCACCCCTGGAACATTTCATTTGAAAGTTGGAATAGAAGTCTATTCCTAAAAATGGAATGGTCAGAGGAGGTGAAGGAGGAAGTAAAAGAAGAGATTCTGAGAGTTTTGAAAACCTATAGGAATCTCTTTAGCAACAAACCTGGCCGAACCAGTATAGTTATACATTCCATTGATACTGGAGATCATGCCCCAATCAGATCTGTTCCATACCGTGCGAATGGGAAAGTTCTGAATGAGATCAAAAAGGAGGTGGAAGATATGCTGGAATTAGGAGTGATCAGGGAATCCATCAGTCCCTGGGCCTCAAGTATTGTCCTGGTTCCGAAAAAAGATGGAACGACAAGGTTTTGCATTGATTATTGGCTAATCAATAAAATTACTGTCCCAGATGCGTATCCTATGCCTAGGGTAGACGCAATGTTAGAGTTATTGGGGGCAGCAACCATTATCTCTACACTAGATCTCTGTAAAGGATTTTGGCAAATGGAACTAGATGAGCAATCCAGAGCCAAAACTGCCTTCAGTACACCAGATGGGTTATATGAGTTTGTGACCTTACCCATGGGACTAAGGAACTCACCAAGTTCATTTCAGAGGCTAATCAATACTGTGTTGCGAGGCATGTCAGATTTTGCAGTGGCCTATATCGATGACGTGGCCATTTTTAGCAAGTCGGTGCCTGAGCATGTCCAACACCTGACAACAGTATTGGAGGCCTTAAGAAAAGCAGGCCTCACAATAAAAGCTAAGAAATGCCAGTTTGGACTAAAGGAAGTAATCTATTTAGGACATAAGGTGGGGAGTGGGAAAATCACCCCCTTATGGAGCAAGGTGGAGGCAATACAAGCGTGGCCGATCCCCTTAACCAAAAAACAAGTAAGGGCATTTCTGGGTGTGGCTGGATTTTATAGGAAGTTTGTGAGAAATTTTGGGGAAATAGCAACCCCCTTGCATGAATTAACAAAGAAGAAGTGTTCTGAGCGTGTGGTATGGATGGATGAATGTCAGAAGGCTTTTGATCTACTGAAGCAAGCCTTGTGCCAAGGACCCATATTAATAGCACCAGACTATGAGAAACCATTCATCATGGCTACAGATGTGTCGGACCTTGCGCTGGGAGTCGTCTTGCTACAGGAGAGAGAAGGCACCAGACATCCAGTGGCGTACCTGAGTCACAAGCTGACGCCGAGGGAGAAAAACTATTCATCGGTCCAGAAGGAGTGCCTAGAGGTCGTGTGGGGACTGAACAAGTTGCGCCCATACGTGTGGGGACGAAGATTCACAGTGACTACGGATCATCGGGCCTTGTTATGGTTGCAGACTATGAAAAACCATAACACTATGCTGCAGAGGTGGTCATGGGCCCTACAGGACTATCAAGTGGACTTCCAGTTCATAAAAGGCAAGGACAATGTACTGGCCGATGGACTTTCCAGGCAAGTGGCTGGGACTGCAGTGACGTGACCAGACAGAGGAACAAAGAAAGATATTTTCCCCATAGAGACTTTTATTTGTTAACGCGACGTATAAATCCTGGAACAGGAATAATACTCTGCAGTTGTTTAAGGGGGGGGGAAATGTGATGTTTCTATATTAATGTATATATGGTAAGTGTAGTTGTTTTAGAAGATACATGGTAAGTGGAGTGAAAGAGGGGGAGTGAATGGGCAGTAGAATGCGAGATGATTGGCTGAGTGTTTAAAATGGCTGAATGTATAAAAGGAAGAGTGAGAGTGGAATCTGGGGAGAAGAGAAAGAGGTGGATGTTGATAGGTGGATGTGGTGTGAATTTGAGAGAGTTGTTTGCCAGGAGAGCGTGAAGAAGGAGGGAGGTGGAGTTCGGATTAGTATTGAGTAAAACCATATGCTTATGTGCCTTAAGAAGAAATCTTGTTAATCTTGTTAGCTTTGTTATCTTTAATAAATACTTAATTTGGTTTACCAAAGGCCTGATCCTTGGCTGGGGTTTCACAGACCAGAAGGGAGGGTAAGGTAATGACCAAGGCTGAAGGGGAACTGTAACAAATGGTGGTAGCGGTGAAGAGAATAACAATACCAGTATTCAGAGTCTCTGGGAATACTAGTATTGGGACGTTACTGGTGGTTGCCTAGCAGGGGGATCTGTTGAGATCTGTGCTAGAGCGGGGAGAGAAACCATAAGAGAGAGCGGTCCGGACTGGTGGAGTCCCTGGTGGTGCCTAGAGACAGGCAGTAACCACGAGCAGGTAGGAACCTGACAGGGAGAGCCAGGGAAGGACGCCTCACAGTCACATCCCAGTGTTGGGGGGGCCAGAGGCAAAAGCGGGTGGAGCAATGGATGTGACACTGGCTTTTCTATTGTAGGCAACAGGCTAGCCATGCAAAAGCCAGACCTTTTTTGCAGTGAATTTGAAGTTATTTTCTTTTGCATTATTTGTCATTTTATTTCATTTCTCTTATTGTTGTTTTGTATTTTATTTTAAGTTGTCTAAGCCACCCCTGGAACATTTCATTTGAAAGATGGAATAGAAGTCTATTCCTAAAAATAGCAATGATTTCTGACTTCCCGGAAGTGAGTGCTCAGCTGGTGATTGTCTCTGAGAGATCTCTGCCTCAGAGGAAGCTTTTTTCAGTTTAAAAGCCAGCCAAGAGGAAACTTTGACTGGCTTAAATGTTCTCCAAGGTATAGGAGAACCGATCAGATTTTCCACAGGACTTCGTTGAGCTGTCAGCTGCTGGAATTGATCAGGAAATCCCTGAGATAAGAAGGCATGCCGATCGGCTGAAGACGGAGTCAGGACTTCCAGCAAGCTGTACTGGAAAAAAGCGAAGCATTTTTTTTCTTCTTAAAAACGTTCTTAACCAGCGAGCCTACTTCTGTCTAAATCTTATCATTTGGCTTAAATTACTACAATAAAAGGGATTTGTTTACGAATCAGCAACTGAGAAATCTGGGTGAGTCATACTTTTTCTCTTTTAAATATAATTAAGGAAGAAAGAAAATGTAAACAATTTATATATTTTTTTTTACGACAAAAAGCTGGCCTGAATTTGGAGTTTTAAAGTTTAAAAACGGATGAGAGGTAATTATTATTTGATGGAAATATATTTTGGACTATTTTTCTCCTTGGACTATTTCTTTTTGGATGAATCTGCTGTTCGTATATGTTACTAATCGCTTGGTGTTGTGAACCAGAATTGTTTTGCATTCCTGGACATAGATAAGAACTGTGCTGTGCTGGCCGGACTATAATAACAGGCCTGGAATATTAACTCTTTTGTTGGTGGAGGAAAAAAAAAAGAAATAGACTGCCTCTAGGTTTTGGAACAGTGGTTAATATCAGAAATTAAAGGCTTCTTTTGAGAATGACAACTAGAAAAACAGCTAAGGCTCAGGAGCGAAGAGGTTCAATTGATCCACAGGAAGGGGCTATACCCCCAGATATGTTTCAAAAAATAATGGAAGGGATTAGTGATATAAAACAGGAAATGAAAACTGAATTGATAGATATAAAAGACTATATTAAAACACAAGTGGATGAGATTAAAGGGACAATTGGGCAAATAAAGGAGGATGCAAAAAATACTAAAGAAAAGGTACAAATCTTGGAGAATAGAACAGATATATTAAATCTGGAATTAGAAAAAAATTTGGACTACATGGCTGTGATTGAAATGAGAAATAAAGAACATTGTTTGAGATTCCGTGCAATCCCTGAGGAAACAGGTGAAGACATCAGAGATAAAATTGTTAATGCTTTACTAAATTTCTGGATTTGAATGAAGATCGGATGAAATTTGAAATAGATAAAGTTTATAGAATTAATTCCAGATATGCAACAATGAAAAAAATTCCAAGAGATGTGCTTGTTCACTTTATAAAGAAGACGACCAGAGATATGGTATTACAACAACACTTTAACAATACCTTTACAATTGATGGTAAGGAAATACTGGTGATGAAAGAAATTCCTATTAGACTTTTACGTAAGAGAAAAGAATATGCTTTCCTTACAGAAAAACTTAAGCAATGCAAAATTCAATTTAGATGGGATGTTCCAGAAGGAGTGATTTTTACATTCAGACAACAGAAATATCGATTGAATACTGTTCAAAAAGCAAGGGACTTCTTGAGAAAAGCTTCAAAAGACATGGAAGAAGATAAACTCAAAGATATGGATATAATTCCTGGGAAACAAAGTCAACAAGAACATGCAGAGGAGGGGAAGGAAGATGATGGATTAAAGGGAGCATCAGGCACATTTTAAAATACACGCTTAAAGATGGATTACAAATATCTAACTTGGAATATAAATGGAGCCAACACGGCGCAGAAGAGAAAGAAAGTGTTTCATTATTTGAAAAAATTAAAATTGGATATAATTTGTTTACAAGAAACTCATATTAAGAAGAAAGATTCCAAATATTTGATTTGTAAACATTTGGGTGAAGAATTTATTTTGGCTGGACCAAAAAAAAAAAATGGAGTTGTTCTTTACATTAACCCACAATTGCTTCCTAAATTGGTATTACTGGATGATAGTGGTAGATTTGTGGGGGTTGAAATTACTTTACAGGGCATAAACATTTTGATAGTGGGTATTTATGCCCCCAATGAAGATAAAACAAGGTTTTACACAGGACTTATGGAAAAATTGTCAGAGTTTTCATATGATCATTGGGGATATTTTATTAAATGTAACTCTGAATTAAAAAAAAGAAACAACAGAAAATGCAATTAATTTTGGAAGAAATAAAACAAAAAGAGGAAGAATTGAAAAAGAATGCAACTAAAGTTTCTATTGTAAATCAAATTAAAATGTTACAGAATCAAGTATCAATGCTGACAGTTAGAGAAATTGAAAGGAAACTAAATTTTGCTAAACAAAGGACTTTTGAATTTGCAAATAAACCAGGGAAATGGTTAGCATATAAATTAAGAAAAGAACATCAAAAAATATTATTTTAAAGATACAAGAAGGAGATGAGATGCTGACAGATAATGTAAAAATCAAAAAGATTTTTCATCAATATTATTCAACATTGTACAAGTGTCAGGAAATCCCATCTGAAAAAATAGAAGAGTATATATCTAAACAGAATTTGCCTAAAATTACAGACTTTCAGAGACAAGCTATTAATGGCCCTATCACGTCAAGAGAGATATCTGAAGCTATAAACAAAATTAAATTAGGAAAGGCGCCAGGACCAGATGGGTTATCTGCAATGTACTATAAATGTTTGGAGGAAGAACTCTTGCTACCTTTACAGTATACAATGAATTCTATTCTGCAAGAGGGAAAGATACCGGATAGTTGGAAAAATGCTAACATAATATTAATACCTAAGGAGGAGCAAGATTTAACTAAAACAAAAAATTATCGGCCGACATCTCTATTGAATAATGACTATAAAATTTTTACAATGATCTTGGCAGAAAGAATGAAAATAATATTGCAACAATTTATCCAGGAAGATCAATCAGGGTTTTTACCTAAAAGACAATTACGTGACAACGTCAGGAATGTCTTGAATGTGTTGGAATATTTAGAACAACAAAATGATAAACAAGTAGCTTTGATTTTTTTAGATGCTGAAAAAGCATTTGATAATTTGAATTGGAAATTTATGTTTCAGGTTTTGGAGCAAATGGATTTTGGAGACAATTTTATAAAATGGATTAGATCGATTTATACATCTCAGAAGGCTCAGATAATTGTTAACGGAGATTTAACGGATTCATGTGAAATACAAAAGGGTACAAGACAGGGATGTCCATTATCTCCCCTTTTATTTATTCTGGTCTTAGAAGTGCTGCTTAGAGATATAAGGCAAGATAAAAGGATTTCGGGATTAAAGATAAAAGAAGAAGAATATAAATTGAGAGCATTTGCTGATGATTTGATAATTGTATTAGAAAACCCTTTGGAAGGAATTAATGTATTGATGGACAAATTAAAAGAATTTGGACCGTTAGCAGGATTTAAGATCAACAATCAAAAAACAAAGATGTTAGTGAAAAATTTAACTTTAAGGGAACAGAAAGAGTTAATGGACAAGACAGATTTTACAATAGAGAAAAAGTTGAAATATTTAGGTATCATTATGACAAATAAAAATTCAAAGTTGTTTCATAATAATTATGAAAAATTATGGACAGAGATTAAGAAAGATCTGCTAAAATGGGATAAACTACAATTGTCATTAATGGGTAGAATATCTGTGATAAAAATGAATGTATTACCGAGAATGATGTTTTTGTTTCAAACAATACCTGTAATATCCTCTGATTTACCTTTTAAACAATGGCAAAAAGATATCTCTAAATTTGTATGGCAAGGAAAAAAACCAAGAGTTAAATTTAAACTACTACAAGACGCCAAAGAAAGAGGAGGACTGGGATTACCAAATCTGAGACTTTGTTTTGCTGCCTGCTGTCTAGTCTGGATAAAGGAATGGATTTTATTGAGGAATAAAAGACTATTGGATTTGGAGGGCCATAACCTGACAAAGTATGGTATGACAAAGTAAAAGTAAATGTAGACTTTAATAATCATTTTATAAGACGTCCTCTGTTGAAAATATGGAATAGATATAAACCAAGGTTTTATTCGAAAATACCATTATGTGTCTCAAGTCAAGAAGCGTTTTACAGAAGAGAAATGGCTGGAAAAGAGAAATGGTTAACTTATCAAGAACTATTAGAAAATGTACATGGAGAATATATAATGAAAGAGAGAGAACAACTGACAAAGGAAGGATATAGTTCTCAATGGTTTGCCTATTTACAATTGTTAGAAAGATATAAAATGGACAAGAAAATGTATGGGTTTGAAATAAGTAAATCTGATTTTGAAATAGGTTTGTGTACAAATGATGAAAATACAATTGCGAAAATGTATAAACTCTTACTGAAAATGGATATGGAGGAAGAACAAGTAAAAGAGTGTATGGTAAAGTGGGCAAAAATTTTTGGTTATAACATACAAATGGATCAATGGGAAAATATGTGGAAAAAAGGCTTGAGATTTACACTATGCTATAATCTTAAAGAAAATTTCTATAAAATGATGTACCGTTGGTACATGACTCCAGAAAAGTTGTCAAAAATGTATAGTAATGTTTCTAATGTTTGTTGGAAATGTAAACAACAAGAAGGATCATTTTATCATATGTGGTGGCTGTGTAAAAAGGCAAAATCATTTTGGGCACAGATAGGTAGGATGATGCAAAAAATTCTAAAGATAAATATTCAGTCAAAACCAGAATTTTTTTTATTGGGTTTTATGGATAAACAAATAGAAAAGAAATATGGAAGAATAATATTATATATGATTACGGCAGCAAGATTATTATATGCACAAAAGTGGAAAATGGAATCAACAGCAACAACGGAAGAATGGCTATTGAAATTAATGGACTTAGTAGAGATGGATAAATTGACATGTCTACTTAGAGAAAAATCGACAGATACATTTCTTAAGGAATGGAAGCCTCTCTTAGACTTTTTGTTGAAAGATCAAAATAAAATGATGATATTGGTTGGGATTTGACGATTAACTAAGACAGCCTATGGAGAAAAGTGATCCTGTATGTATACATTAAGGGACAGGTTTGATGTATATTATATACTTATAGCTGATCTGCGACAAATTGGAAGTCAACTATTTTATTTTTATTTTTTTTGTTGTATTATGTTTTTTTACTTTGTTTTGTTTGTCTTTTGAAAAATTTGAATAAAAATTATTAAAAAAAAATAGCAATGATTTCTGAACTAAGTGAGAATGCCAAGTGTGTTAAGCCAGTTCACTCATTCTCTTGTGGGGAACTTTCCAAGAGCCATGCCCAGTGCTGGGCAGGGCCAGAGGGAAAAGTGGGTGGAGCAATGGATGTCATTTATTCATTGGCGATCACTCATGGCCGAGTAAGATTGTCTTCCAAGATAAGGTCTTTAACAGTGGGTCCTTAA
Organism: Rhineura floridana; assembly: GCF_030035675.1. Lineage (NCBI taxonomy): Eukaryota > Metazoa > Chordata > Lepidosauria > Squamata > Rhineuridae > Rhineura > Rhineura floridana. The sequence continues at coordinate 304,897,473 of NC_084480.1, read as the reverse complement.
CTGACTGTGGAGGCCAATTCTGGATCCACACAGCCTCCCACAGTGAGGACATAGGTTTCCAGATGGAAGATGGTCACGATGAGGATTTGTTTGACGTGCCTTCTGCTTAGCTTGTTTGTCCCTTTCACCCTGTACTCGTGCTTCTTCAAAGTCCATAGCACCTTTGATAATGGCTGACCTCCAATTGGGACGCTCATGAGCCAAGGCTTCCCAGTTCTTAATGCTCATGTTAAATTTTTAAAGATTAGCTTTGAGAGCATCTTTAAACCTTTTTTGCTGTCCACCGATGTTCCGTTTTCCATCCTTAAGTTGGGAGTAAAGTAGCTGCTTTAGAAGACGGTGATTAGGTATTCGAACAACATGGCCGGTCCAGCGAAGTTAATGTTGGAGGATCATTGTTTCAACACTGGTAGTCTTTGCTTCTTCCAAAATGCTAACATTAGTCCGTCTGTCTCCCAAGTAATTTGCAGAATTTTCCAGAGGCAGCGTTGGTGAAATCTTTCAAGTTGGGAGTGGCATTTATAAATGGTCCATGTTTCACAAGCATACAGTAAGGTTGGTAGTACAATGGCTTTGTAAATAAGCATTTTGGTCTTCCTGCGAATATCCTGATCCTCGGATGTGGCACTCACAGAGCTCAGATGATGTTCAATTTCAGCATCAATGTCAGCTTTTACAGAGAGATGGCTGCCGAGATAGGGGAAGTGATCAATGTTCTCCAGCGTCACACCATTCAGCTGGATTGATGGTGTTACAGAGGGACTAGTTCGCACCTGTTGATGAAGCACTTTGGCTTTTTTAATATTAAGTGAGAGCCCAAGCTTTCCATATGCTTCTGCAAAGACATTTAGGATAGTTTGAAGATCTTTCTCTGAATGTGCAGACACTACATTATCATCGGCATATTGAAGTTCTACGACAGAGGTTGATATTACCTTACTTTTTGCTTTCAGCTTACTGAGATTAAAAAGCTTTCCATCTGTTTGATATATGATTTCCACACCAGTAGGAAGTTTCCCCTCAATAAGGTGTAGAATCATAGCAATGAAGCTGGCAAATAAGGTAGGAGCAATGATGCATCCCTGTTTTACACCTGATCTGACTCTGAATAGATAGCTCTGAAAGCCATTGTTGTCCAAAATTGTTGCTGACATGTTGCCATGAAGGAGTCACAAAATATTCACAAATTTATCAGGGCATCCAGCTTTCAGAAGGATGGTCCAGAGAGCGATTTGATTCACAGTGTCAAAGGCCTTAGTCAGATCAATAAATGCCATATATAAAGGTCGATTTTGCTCCCGACATTTTTCTTGAAGCTGTCGTGCAGTGAAGATCATGTCCACTGTCCCCCTGGAAGGGCAGAAACCATTTTGAGATTTGGGGAGGACATCCTCTGAGATCGGCAGGAGGTGATTTGTGAGGATCCTTGCAAGGATTTTACCTGTGGTAGCACTGAGAACTGCATTTCAAACCTCAAAGACATGCAGTTTTCGAAGGATGGCTGTGGTTCAGTTTATATATTATTTCAAATTTGCTCAGTTCACCTTTAAATGCAAACTGAATCTAATTTCTGCCCCATCCCTAGTCGCTAGGCAACTTGCAATATAGTTGATGAACCATACAAAATTCTTAAAAATAACAACCATCAAAACTTAAGCTATCATATATATTCATAGAGCATAAAACACCAGCTTCTACCTGGGGGCATGGGGCATGGGGGAGTTATCAGCAACCCAAAGTGATATGAACATAAAACCTTGACTTAGCTGGGTTAAATTTCATCAAATGGCCAGGTGAAGGGAAAACTCTGAACTTGGAATCAGAAAGATAGGAACACAGGAAGCTGTGTTATACTGACCCAAACCTTTGGTCCATCTAGCACAGTATTGCCTACGCTGACTGACAGTGGCTCAGCAGGGTTTTAGGCCCTACCTGGAGATGCCCTACCTGGAGATGCCAGGGATTGAACCTGGGATTTCTGCATGCATGGCAGATGCTCTACCACTGAGCTACAGCCCTTCAGTGTAGGCACAAGGCAGGCCTCACTCAGCGTTCCAGTGAGACAGTGTGACATTGAGGTGCAACTATTTTTTTAAAAAAAGAAGTCAAAAGCCCCTGGTTCTACATGTTAGCAAATAATTCCACATCTAATTCAAAGGAACTGGTTTTACTCAATTATTGGTTCACTTATACCTGGTCAGAGGACTAGATCATGAACAAACTTGCTGATTTATTGTCATTTATTTATTTGCAGGATTTTTATAGCACTTTCTTGAAGAGACTAACACCATCGGATTGTATCATGCTTGGAGAAGACCCACTGAAATTGATAAACGTAAGTCAGGTGGGTCCCCACACCTTGTTGCCTGATACCTTTGCAACACTTGGGGTGTCAGCTCCACTGTGCTCATTGTCCTGTGGGGTCGATGCTCTTACGTGAGTCCTGCAGGGTCTTCTTTGGATACATCATCAATTCAAAATCCACAAGAACTGTAGCAGGGTCAATGCAGAGTTTGGGAACTTGAGTCAGTTCTAGCTTAAGTCCACTGATTTCAGGAGGTCTGCTCTTAGTATGACCTGGCTAGATACAATCCATTAAAAGTTAAGATGCTTGACCTTGGGCCAGTCACTGCCTCTCAGCCTCAGAGGAAGGCAATGGTAAACCCCCTCTGAATACCACTTACCATGAAAACCCTATTCATAGGGTCACCGTTAAGTCGGGGTCTACTTGAAGGCAGTCCATTTCCATTTTTTCACAGCACATTCTTAAAGCCAGCCAGAGGCCATCTGAGATGCATTAGGCTGGGGCACAAGTGCCGATCTGCTGATGGAGAGCACCTCTGCTGGCACAGTGGCTTTTCCTCCTCTCCCCGCACCCTGGAACTCCTGGGAGGCTTTCTGAAAGCTCTGTGGGTGTAGATGCACAGTTGGTAGTGTGATGGGAGGGCTTGAAAGGGGAGGGGCCATTTGTGGGAGGCCTGGATCTACAACAGATGTTTGATCCCAGGGGCTGAATGCAGTGCTGCAGGCCTCTCTATTTATGTTCTTACATTTATATCCCACCTTTCTTTCATCAAGGAACCCGAGGTGGCATACATGTGGCTACCAAATGATCTCCCATCCAGGCACTGACCAGGCCTAGATGTGCTTAGCTTTAGCAAGGTGGTGGCCTCATGTGCCTTTAGACCATACCCTGTGACAATCTCTGCATGGCCCTTGAGACTCTCTCCTGCCCAATGTCCTCCCAGACCACACCCCTTGCCAGCCCTGTCCCACACCCTCCTCAAACCATTCTTGAGCCATGTCCTTGACCTGTGATACTGCCACTTGCTTGCCTAGAAGGAGGACGGAGAGTTTTGGGCATGTCTTTTGCATGGCAAAGCCACTTCGTCTGCCTGTTGTGCTTGGATGGTTGCCCATGAAGGAGTAAGGCCACAGGGTGAAAAAGGTTCCTCACCCTTGATCTATTGCAGGGATGAATGGATCTGATCAGCAGGATCACCCCACAAACAGGCCAAATTTGATAGGTAGGTGGGGTCACCCACCTGTCAATCACCTGGCATCACAGTGATGTCAGGTGACACAGTGCTTTGAAGCCTTGACAATCAGCTCCTCACTGATTCTGCTCCATGCCCTCCCCAAGTGTTGCTGCCTTACTGGAATGTGTTCTTGGGAACTGTAAGAAGGTCTCTTGCTCTCCTGGACAAGTATTGAAAGATGTGTGTGTGTGGGCATAGAAAGCTCTGGCTTTTACATGGCTAGTTTGCAGCCTACAGTAGAAAGGGGTTGGTTTGATGAGAATGATAGTGAGATTGAACATATCATTGACAAGAAAAGGAAAGCCTTCCAGATATGGCAGAAAGACATTAACTGTGCCTCTAAGAAAAAAAAAACTATGGCAGTGCAAAAGCTGAAGTCCAAAGAAGAACTAGAGAACTTAAGAACACCTGGTGGATAAAGAAAGCTCAAGAAATCCAGCACTTTGCAGAAGCTCACGATGCATGGGGCTTTTTTAATGTCACAAAGGCCATCTATGGACCATCCAATTACGGTACAAATCCCTTACGTTCAATGGATGGAAGCAAACTTCTTAAGGATAAAGAGTCTATTGCACTGCGCTGGAAAGAGCATTACCACAACCAGCCTATCGTGGCTGATGAGGTCCTCTCGCAAATTCCACAACAACAAACTAGAGATGAGCTTGCAGTATCCTCTAATTTGGATGAAGTCAGTAAAGCCATCAATCAAATGAAGAACAACAAAGCTAATGGACCTGATGAGATTCCTGCTGAAGTCTTTAAAGAAGGTGGGCCTGAACTTACACAACTTCATAAGCTCATCAAAAAAATCTGGATGAGGGAGGAGATCCCGGAAGACATTAGGGACGCCATAATTATCACAATTTTTAAGGAGGGTGATAGAACAGATTGTGGAAACTATCAAGGTATCTCTCTTCTTGCTACTCAGGGCCGGTTCTAAAGGATGGCCAGTGCCAGGGGGCCCTCTGCCATCCTCCCGCTATCCCCCGCTTTACCTACCTTTCCATTGTTTTTTGCGGCTTGCAGATTTGCCATCAATCAAGATGGCGGATGACGTTTCCTTAAGGGGCTGAAGCCTCTGCTGCCATCTTGGCTGATGGCACGCATGCGTGCTACACGCATGCATTGCTGCCATCAACAAAGATGGTGACAGAGGCTTCAGCCCCTTAGGGAAACCTCGGCCATCATCTTGATTGATGGCAAATCTGCGCACGCTGCAAAAAACAACGGAAAGGTAGGTGAAGCGGGGGGAAAGCGGGCGGCGGGTGGGTGGTGTGGAAGCTCCTGTCTTGTGGTCCGCGGATCATGGAGGGGCCCAGGACAGGCTGGTACCCAAGGGCCCCAGCATGCCTGGGGCCGGCCCTGTCTCCAGCCAAGTAACGTGCAAAAATCCATATATTAAGGTAAAGTGAGCATAAAATGTATATATTGGTGAAACTAACATACAAAGAGACATTACATCAGAGAGAATTTGTTCGCCAATATGTGAATATCAGGCAACAATTACATAGAAAAATGTGTATATTAGCAGAAATTCACAGTAAAATACTGAAGAATTATCATGAGGACTTCTAAACAAAAAACACAAACTGATGTGGGAGAGACTGCACAGTGTTGGGTGACTTAACAAATTAATTAATTTAAAAACCAGACAACGTTTTTGTTGATAGAAATTCTGGGTGGTATTCAATTAACAAGTTGTAGTAGCGCAAGGGTTAGCGCTAGGGCAACAGGATTGTGCTCTCTCTTTCCCCATGCAGGTCCTGCACCATTCCCAAATCTGCTCTGGAGGGCTGGAGGAAAACCCAGAACAGATTTAGAGAGCACACAGGGAGAGGAGAGGAGACGACTGCTCCATTGCACAAGCAGAAATCCTTGCGCTGATGGAACAATCAGTTTAGCACTCTGTTGAATACAACTGAATACCTACGGCTGTCCATCTATATCCTTTGATGCTGTGATGATGTGATTAGTTCAGAGATTATGTAAAAGCTATATTTGAATAAATGAATAAAGGGATGGAGAAAACTGTGGACCATGCTCATATTTGGATAGCATTTTTAAGAGGTGTAAGATCGAAGGGCAGAGATGAATTTCCGCAGCATATATCCAAGAAGACAGAGGATACAGTAGGAGCAAGACAAGAGTGTTAAAATGTGCCAAGCAAGCAAATCCTGTGGCTTTGGGGGGACTGGTCAGGGATTGTTTAATCCATGCAGTATCTTACTGGAAGGAACAAAGATGTGAAGAATACTGAATTATTGCCACTGGAAAAAAAAGTTATGTATTATTTACAAGCACAGTGTGAGCTGTCAGGTCAGTTAAATCAATTATTCACCATTTGTTCAATTTAGTTTTGTATAAATCTTCATTTTCTCACTCAGCAGATTCCAAATTTACAACAAAGTTGTATGCTGTGACCTTAATGAGAACAGACAGGAAAAGCTTATCACTAAAAAAGGAGAAAAAATGGCTTCCATTTGCTAAATTTATAAGCAATCATTTGAGAAATGATCAGAGCACTGTTTCATTTTATCTGGAGTGTGATTTTTACCTATGAATTGCAGCTGATGTCTCCATTGCTTTACCTCTTGAAGTGTTTCATTTCTGCTTCCAATATTTGCTGCTCAATAGCACCAACTTCCTCAGAAGCTTCTTTTCCTATCCTTTACAGTTTGGCCAATCTCCTTTGGGGATTCCATGTTTGGGATTCCTTTTCATGGAACTAGGGATGGGAGAAACATTTGATTCAGTTTGCACTGAAAGACAAAACTATCAAATGTGCACTTTCTGAAACAATACTTGAACCAAAATACAGTCATCCTTTGAAATTCTCACATCCAAATTTTGTGACACAGTTCTCCAACCAAACAATGTTTACAAAAATGCATAGATTAGGGGGAAATGTGCATTAAAATGAATATATTCACAAAAAATACAAAAGCATTATATCAGGAGAAATTGCTTGCAAAAATGTGCACATTAGTCAAAACATCATACAAAATTGTGTTTAGTAGAAGAAATCCATGCTAAAATGCAGAAGAATTTTCATGAGGACTGTGAGGATCCCACCTCAGACCACCACCTGTTAGGTCCCTCCAGTCAGGATCCTGGGTTTTATTTGTTCTCTCACCGGCTCTAGCACAGATCTCGCAAGATCCCACTGCTAGGCAGCACCACCAGCCACTCCCTGTTTCACAATATTGCCTTAGGACTTTGCCTTAGTCCCCTTCAGGCTTATTGTTACTTTGTGTCTGTGTGCACTTGCAGGCTATAACCCCCCTGTATCTTTGAGCCAATAAAGCATACAGCCCTGGGTTGCCCTGGATACTTGATGATACACTATCTCTTCACCGCTGCCACCATTGATACTGTTTCCCAACCTTGATATATGCCCTGCCCACCCTTCTGGTCTGTGCAAGCCCCAGCCAAGGATCAGGCTTTTGGAAAACCAAGAATAATATTTATTTATAAACACCAGGAAATAACAAGATTACTTATGGGATATTTAACAAGCATATGGTTTCATATATTGTGTTTCTCTTTATGTTTCTAGTCATATATAATCTGCCTCAATACCAGCCAAATATAATCCAACCCACAACCAACTCCAAAACCCAAACTCCACAACCAACCGACCACCCAACAGAGCTCTTTCTCAACTGTCATCCTCTCATTTATACCTTCAGTCACTCAAACGCTCAGCCAATCACAATACAGCATTCTCCAGCATTCTAGCCCATGTACTCCCCCCTCTCACTCACTCTACTTACCACATTTACCCTACAAAACCTGCACTTACCATATTTACAGTAATCAAAATACAGGGGCATCACAAGGACTTTTTTAAAAAAATCACAAATTTCTACAGGAATATGGGCAACGGAATTAGAAAAAATGAGAAACAAAGAACCAAAATTGACAGATCCTTCCATTCCTGCATGGAATTCTATAAACCCTCAGGAACTAATGTTGTAAACCTGTTAAAACCAGGATCAGATCATCTTGAAAGTGGGGTTGAAAACAAACAACCATTTGCCAAGTGGTGATTAAAGATGGTGCACAACCAAGTAGTTACTTGGGAGTCTTGTAATCAGAAAGATCCTGCCTAGTTGTGAGTGGAAACTTACCATTCCCCTCCTTTCTTTGGACTTTTTTGAGTGCCCTTTACATGTTGCAGCAACCCAATAGCCTTCTTCATGCATTCCTCCATGTGTACAGCTAATGTGTGAAGGACGGAGTGGGGGAGGCAGACTTTCTAGTCCCATCATTACACCAGCCTCAGTGTCCAAAGGGGAAGCCTGTTCACATACAACTCAATGCATGAAGGTATCACACTATTGTTAGCCCAGCTGGTAAAAAGGGTTCTGGGGAGTTGCTGTTCTCTGGGTTCATTTGACACTGCAACTGCAACCCTTGAACACGTGGCTGATTGGTGTCAATTCCCTCGGAAAGGCTGCAAAATTGCAACCACAAGGGAAAGTTGTAAAGACCCATTTGTGTGGTTCCACCTAGGTTGGCCATTTATTTATTTATTCCATTTCTTGTTGGTGCGTGTGGAATTGCGTGTCTGGCACTGTACAGGTGAACAGCGAAACGTTCAAGAAATCCAAGCACAGACAGAGAACTTGTTTAAGAGTCCTTTACTTTGGACATTAAAGCAGCAAAACAGCATACAAGGCTTTTCTCTTTCCCTCACGAATACAACACCTCCCTAGCAAGAACTGCTTCCCCCACAGAGCTTCTTTCGGTTTCTCTCCAGCCTTTTGTAGATAAGATTGGCCTCGCTGGGCACAGCTGCCTGCCAACATCCTTGGTGCTCACCCTGGCTGGATTAACCCCATAACTGCAGTTTTGCTCTTCTACTCATGTGAGGCACATACGCACATACACACATATCCAACATTTCTATTCCACCTTTCCTCCAAGGAGCTCAAGGTGGCATACAAGGTTCATCAAATTTCATCATTTATCAGTATGAGTTGCTTTTTTATATAGTGATAGAACCTTGCAAAGATGCCTTAACAGTCAACAAGAGAAATCCGTAATGGACTCTTGTCTTACTAAGAGAAAATGCTGTGGGGCATGGCTTTGCTTTGTTGTATCTTGCCAAGTTAAGGGGTGAGGGTTGCAACAGGCATATTTCCAAAACAATCCATCTTCATTTTTCAATCTCCCCCCCCCCTGCAAAGAAACAATAATGCGTCATTCATGGGAAGCTTCCTCCATGAAGTGCTGCAAATGCCCACATCTAATGAAATCCTGTGGAAATGCTTCTGGGGAGAAATCTTTTGTAAAACTCTAAAGCTGCATCCAGGATTTCTGCAAACTCCTCAGCATGATTCACTCAACGCTTGGTAGATTAGAGGAAACTGAATCCACATGGGTTTGTGTTAAATAAATAAAGAGAAACACAACAGCTGGGGCTATTCATTACTCCAGCAGATGACAACCATTGTCCAACCCAAACAGGACTTGACAGTATTGCAATTACTTAACTGGGTCAGTGGTCGAATAGACGGTGATGGTGCTAGTCACTGTAGTGTCTTCATTCCCTCTCCCCTGCTCTTGCCTTTCAATACCTTGCTTGCTTTAGATGGAGAGACAAAGCTTTTGATCTTTTCATTCCACCCGAATCCTCTCCAATACACCTGAAATGAAATTCAGCAAAATCAAAATTCGCACACACAAAAATCAATGTTCTTAGAATTTACTCGAGCAAAAGTGTCAAGGGGGGGGAGAGGGGATGACATTTCCCCCCCAAAAAAATTCTAAATATAACGGAGGGTGGAGTGGAGGATGGAGTGATCTATAGTAACAATCACATCCAGTTTTGAGTCAAAACTATGTAGAACATGCTGACTTCCAGATGTTGCTGGACTGCAGGCTGATGCAAGTTGGAGTCCAACAATAACACCACATTGGCTATCCCTGGTACAGTAGAATCAAAAGAAATGAAGGTGATCAGGAAAGTTGAACAACATTCCCCTTTGAGGGTCACTTAAAATAATTATCTAAATCATAATTCTTATTAATGAATGTTTAGAGATTGTTATGTACCAGCCTGCTAAATTCCACCTCTTACAACTCTTAAATTCAACATTATGATGATGATAATAATTTATTAACTGCCCTTCACCCTAAGGTCCCAGGGTAGGTTGTTGTTGTTGTTATGTGCCTTCAAGTCGACTACAACTTATGGCGACCCTATGAATCAGCGACCACCAAGAGTATCTGTCATGAACCACCCTGTTCAGATCTTGTAAGTTCAAGTCTATGGCTTCCTTTATGGAATCAATCCATCTCTTGTTTGGCCTTCCTCTTTTTCTACTCCCTTCTGTTTTCCACAGCATTATTAACTTTTCTAATGAATCATGTCTTCTCATGATGTGTCAAAAGTATGATAACCTCAGTTTCATCATTTTAGCTTCTAGTGATAGTTCTGGTTTAATTTGTTCTAACACCCAATTATTTGTCTTTTTCGCTATCCATGGTATTCACAAAGCTCTCCTTCAACACCACATTTGAAAGGAGTTGATTTTTCTCTTATCAGCTTTTTTCACTGTCCAACTTTCACATCCATACATAGAGATCGGAAATACCATGGTCTGAATGATCCTGACTTTAGTGTTCAGTGATACATCTTTGCATTTGAGGACCTTTTCTAGTTCTTTCACAGCTGCCGTCCCCAGTCCTAGCCTTCTTCTGATTTCTTGACTATTGTTTCCATTTTGGTTAATGACCGTGCCAAGGTATTGATAGTCCTTGACAAGTTCAATGTCCTCATGGTCAACTGTAAAGTTACATAAATCTTCTGTTGTCATTACTTTAGTCTTTTTGACGTTCAGCTGTAGTCCTGCTTTTGTGCTTTCCTCTTTAACTTTCATCAGCATTTGTTTCAAATCATCACTGGTTTCTGCTAGTAGTATGGTATCATCTGCATATCTTAAATTATTGATATTTCTCTCTCCAGTTTTCACACCCCCTTCATCTTGGTCCAAACCTGCTTTCCCTATGATACGTTCAGTGTATAGATTAAACAAGTAGGGTGATAAAATACACCCCTGTCTCACACCCTTTCTGATGGGGAACCTATTGGTTTCCCCATATTGTGTCCTTACAGTAGCCTCTTGTCAAGAGTATAGGGTGCGCATCAGGACAATCAGATGCTGTGGCACCCCCATTTCTTTTAAAGCATTCCATAGTTTTTCATGATCTACACAGTCAAAGGCTTTGCTGTAATCTATAAAGCACAGGGTGATTTTCTTCTGAAATTCCTTGGTCCGTTCCATTATCCAATGTATATTTGCGATATGATCTCTGGTGCCTCTTCCCTTTCTAAATCCAGCTTGGACGGATGTAGTGTTAGAATGTTAGGCCTGAAACGAGGAGATCCATGGTCAAGCCCCCACTTAGCTATGCAGCTGGTGAGGTTATACGTCTCTTTCTAACCTACCTTGCAGAGTTGTTGTGAAGTTTAAATGGTGAGGAAGAGAATCATGTAGGCTGCCTTGAGCTCTTGGAGATAAGGTGGGATCTAAAATAAAAAACTGTGAGCCACCTTCCCTATCAGGAAGCCTACCCAGAGTTACAAGAAACCCCTTGGTTTTGATGTCAGCCTGGAAGGGATGGGCAAGACATTCGATTCAACTTGCATTTAAAGCTGAATTTATCAAATCCGCATTTTTCAAAACAATATGAGAACGAAAACATAGCCATCCTTCAAAATTCGCCCTTACCTGAATGTTGTGATGCAGTTCTCCAACTAAGCGGTGTTTGCAAAAATGCATGCATTAGGGAAAAGTGTGCATAAAAATAAATATATTAGTGAAAATAACATGCAAATTACATTAGAAATTGCTTGCAAAAATGTGTTTAGTAGGATATATTCTCACTAAAATGCTGGAGAATTTTCATGAGGATCTTGTTTTGAGAAAATCCACAAATCGCTGCAGAAATGTGGGGAACCAAATTTCAGTTTCAAAAAATGAGGAACTGAAACTGACATATCCTTCCATCCCTATAGCCTGTGACTGCAAAATCAGGGTGTTGTGTTAAGCATTTGTTATGCCCCCTTATATAACTGGTGGGCTGTGTTTAGTTTGCTAGGTCCCAAGTTCTTCAGCCTTGATAGATACAGTATATGCACGCATGCTTTTTCATTTCCACTGAATGTAAGAAGGAGGATGAGTAATGCTATGTTCCTCATATTATTTGTATTCCTCTGCAACAAGCATGCCAGAGCATGTAGTCTTGGGAGAGCAACCTACACATCATGTTTGTTGACTTGACATCCCTTTTTTCATAACTTGCACGCAACATGTCTTATGCCACGGGGCTTAGGTGGGAGCCATTTCAAGTTGCCTTTTAAAACCACAGCTGATGGTTTTGCTGTTTTGCTTTTAAAGAAAGTTGCTGTGGGTTTTTCATTCTGCTTTTTATTATCCCTCAGGGGTCATTTCCTACACTTTTGAAATATTTCAAAAATACTTGAGAAATATTTAAGCATTTCACACCAGATTCCCAGGAGTTTGGTGAGTTGGCTTTCATTTCTACTGCCATAGTCGCTAGTGCTGCTACTATTAATAGTGTTTAGTGCCAACATGATTTCCTAGATGTGTACACAATACTGTGATCTCATGAGAGAACTCATAGCCTATCTGTACAGGGGTACCTTAACTAGTCTATGCCCTGGTAACCTCTAGGCTAGAGTACTGCAATGTGTTATCCATGGGCTGCCTTTGAAGATAGTTCAGATTTTGCAGCTGGCACAGAATGTCTTCAGTATGCAGAAGATACCAAGGTCTGTCTCTGCATTCCAACAGCAAAAGGTGGCAAGCATCCAAAAGCAAAAAGAAAGGAAAAAGGGGGGAACCCAAAATGCTTGAAAAAATATATTTATTGTGACAAAAGCCCAATGCGCTTCGGCCACTCTGTAGTTTGGCCTTCGTCAGGGGCTATAAACAAAGTCATGAGAACACACCATGTTATTGCACAGGAATTTCATACAGCATAATATATCTGTGAAATAATATAAAATATATAACATATACTTACATAAATTGGTCTAAAACAGCCTTTCCCAACTAGTGGGCCACCAGATGTTGTTGGACCACAACTCCCCTCAGCCTCAGCCAGCATTGCCAATGGTCAGGAAAGATGGGAATTGTGGTCCAACAACATCTGGTGGCCCACTAGTTGGGAAAGGCTGGTCTAAAATATTCTTCTCCAGCAAAACTACTCACATTGATAATGACCACGAAGAAGCATTCACTGAGTGTGCTCATATATATATACACAATCTCTGCATTCCACCTGAATCAGGAGAGGCTATACAGCTGCTGGATCAGTGGCTGGAATCAGGGATGGCCTGGATGAGGGCCAATAAACTGAATAGAATCCTGGGATGATGATGATGATGATGATGATGGTTTATTTCTATCCCACCTTTTGGCAAAAAGGCCCTCAAGGCGGCTTACAAAAAATAAACACAAATATAGAAATACATATCAATAAAAACAGTACAATTTACAAAAAATAAATAACAAGGTAATGACATTATTAAAAAGCAACAATTACAACTTCCAATGAAAATACAATAACAAACCACACTTTCGTAACACTTTCCTAATAAATTCCTAACAATTAGACAATGTCTACTAGTTCTCACATCAATATGTTGACATCACAACATGATGCCACTGAGGTGTCCTGCTGGTCCTGCATCTGCCTGTCCTAATATAGGAAAAGGAGCAGGAGCAGTCCAGCTTTTTGCCAGCATAGATGATGTCCACGGTAAGCAGTACTTCAACTTGATCATGGGGATGAAGCGGTCGATGTTCCGGCTCTCGTCGGTTGTTGCAAAGGTTGAAACGAAAGGAGAGGAAAGAAGCAGATGCATGCTCAGCATGGGTGGGTCTGCCCGCGGGAGAGACGGAAAGGAGAGGAAAGGGGTGGAGGCTGGCTCGGCATAGGTGGATCTGTCCACGGGGGAGGCCCCGGCACTGGAGCTCATATCATCGGAGAGTTGGTACAGGTCCACCATCATGGCCAGGCTAGATGACAAGAGGCCCAGTGGGGAGGGCTGCGGCAATAATAATAATAATAATGGTATGACAGTGGCATTACGGATAGGCAGTTCCTGGGTCTGGGAATTAGGAAGACATCCTGTCTCGGATGGGGTAGCATTGTCACTAAAGGAACAAGTATGTAGTTTGGGGGTACTCCTTAGTTCCAAATTCCCACTGGAGGTCCAGTGGCAAGGAGTGCCTATGCCTAGCTCTAGCTCATTCACCAGCTATGCTCTTCCTGGAACAAGATAACTTGACTTCAGTAATCCATGCTCGTTTGGACTAATGCAATGTACTCTTTATGGGACAACCCTTGAAGACAGTCTGGAGGCAGCAGGAGGTGCAGAATGCCACTTTGTGGCTGTTTCATGGCATGGATCCTGATAGTTTTGCACAGGCTGCCTGTTAACTGCTGGGCCCAATTCAAAGTGTTAGCATTGGTGTGCAAGACCTTGTATGACTTGCGGCCCAAGTACATAAAAGAGCACCATACCTAATAGCTGTTAACCCATGGCTTCAGATCAGCCAGCAAGGCCCTGTTTGTAGTCCCATCAGTGGCCACAGCCCCTTGGATGGTGACACAAGACAGGTCCTTCTTGATGATGTCTCCCTTCTGTGGAATGCCCTCCTGGGTCGAATTAATACGTTCCACATATTAACAATATTCTGGCACAAATTAAAAACAAATTTATTTGCCTAGGTTTTCGTAACGTAACTGGAATGGAACCTAAAATTTAACAGTTTTATTGTCTACTACCTTTGTTTTAATTGTTGATACAGATTTTGTTTATATCATATCTTCTGTTGTGTTTGGATTTGCACTCCTGTAGTAGAAATGGGAGAATATAATCATCCTTATTATTATTAACAACAACAAAAATAACAATAATTATAATAAACAAATAAGTAATGAATACTTATTGGAGAGTAACTCCACTAAACCCAGTGGGGATTGCTTCTGAGCAGACCTACATAGGACTGACCTACATAGGATTAGAAATTCTAATTTGAGGAAGCTATGGTGATAATTGAAGCTAGGTGCCCTTTATTATGGATTATTTATTTATTACTGCATTTATATCTCGCCTTCCCTCCAAGGAGGTCAAGGTGGTGTACAAACTTGGTTCTCCCCCTCCCAAGTTTATCCTCACAACAACCCTGTGAGGTAGGTTAGGCTGTGAGACAAGACTGGCCCGAGGTCACCCAGTGAGCTTCATGTAGAGCATCTGCCTTGCATGCAGAAGTTCCCAGGTTCAATCCCCAGCATCTCCAGGTAGGGCTGGGAGAGACAATACTGAAGTAGATGGATTGAGGTAGATGGGTCTGACTCAGTATATGTCAGCTTCCCTATGAGAAGCACCAGCCTCACAATAAACACCCATCCAGATGTTGAATGTATGAGGTTCAACTCCATCTTGTGGGTTGAGGCTGCATGGGGTTAAAAAGGCTAGCTAGAAAGGAGACCTCTTGGTTGCTAGGCTTTGATCTCATGCTGTCTCTTCCTTCCTGCTAGACTGATATTTATTTATTTATTATACTTGTATACTGCCCCATAGCCGGAGCTCTCTGGGCGGTTTACAGTAACTAAAAACAAGTACAATTTAAAATACATCTTTTAAAAAACAATTTAAAACACAATTTAAAAATTTAAAACAATATATGCAAAGGATGTTGATCCTAGTTCCTTCCCTCCTTCCCAACCTTCTTCTTTCTCTTGATAGGAGAGCAGACACCTTTCCTTTGTTTCTCCCTCTCCTCCAGCATGAGGGCGAGTACTGGGCTGAGTGCTCGTTGCTCCAACTTAGCTAGTTAGCTAGATATAGGACTCTTTCCTATCAAACATGTACTTCCAGAATAAAGTAGTTATTTCTTATTTTAAAGCTTAAAGCCTCTGTCTGACTAATTTACAGGGAAGGTGGAATCTTAGCAAAAATTCAAACACACGCACATAAGCTCGCTCAAAACTCTCCGTTCAGCTACGCAACTCTGCAGGGTCTTACAGGACATTGGGCCCAGCCTCCTATACCAGAAGCGCCCTGTCTTTCTCTCTCAAACTAGCTTTCCTCCCAGAGTTTCTGTAAAGATTAAGACAACATCAATGGTGTCAGCCAACATGTGCCACTGTTGCACTCCGGGATAGAACAGCGGTCAACAGAATAAGAAATCAGCTCTCCTCCAGTGTTGTGCACTTGAGTCGAACTCTTTGGCATGCAAGGGCGTGGCACTTCATGTGTGTGTGATGTTTCATTACAGCCCCGACCTTTGCAGCATTAGGCAGTCTTAAGTGCTTGTCTCCATTTTGTGTGCGTCGTAAAGGGCGCTGCCCGTGAAAGAGGAGGATACACGGCAGGCTGCATGGGCCGGCAATGAAATAAAGCCTTTAAAAGCAAGGGGATTTACAGCACCTTGTAGGCTGTTAGAGGAAAGAGAGGATCAAGGCAGAAGGGAGGAAAGAGGAATAGCAGGGCAAGTATTGTCGCCATGGCTGGGTGGGTCTTGGAGTTGCCGTGGCTATCCTACATCTAAAATCTGATACATGAGTTTTTATTTTGTAACATTTAACATTCATGACGGGAACGAGAGAGAGGGAGAGAGCAATTATCTTTTCATTTCATTATTATGATGTTCAGGCTGTTGTGTGACAAATCACATTTCCCTCCTCCCTGAAGCATGTCTATACAGGGTCGGTGAATGCACTTCACATATTTTCGCCAGCTGACTACTCCCAGGAATGAGCCAATTAGCAACAGAGGAGCACCGTGGTTTTCAGACTTTTTCATTTCAAGGAGAGAGTTTCCCATTGGCATGTATCTGCTAGGAGACCTCTTGTATATTACAGTGGATTGTGGGGATGGAGGAGTATCAACACAGACACTCCAGTCACACAATTGCTATCCATACCTGTTGGACCTCTCTGGTTGAGTGTTGCAGGGGAAGATGGGACACAGTAGTCTGCCTGTCTTTCAGGAACGAGCTTTTCATTAAAGAAGACCCTAATTCACTTCAAAGGGACCCCAGCCTTTCACAGAACACAGTTTGAAAACCACAGATGTTACACTTTAGATGACAGGGGTGGGGAACTACATCCAGCTGGCTGCCCAGATCATTATTTTCTCCACCCTCTCTGAGCCAAGTTTGACAGGGGGGGCATCGGTTGATCATTGAGGCTTGCAAAACTCTTGGACTAGGGGATTTGCACAAGGCTTTGCAGGTATCACATACAAACCCTCTTTTGGCCAAGCCGTTTCTTTACCTGCCCCACACCTCATGTCACATATGAGAGCATTTGAGTATGGCTTGGCCAAAATGGCCTCATGGTCCAAATGGCAAGGCCTGGCAGGCCAAATTAATCCATAGGCTGAGATTCCCCACCACTGTTATAGGTATTGTGGGTCTCAGACCTAGATATTTGGCAGGTGGGGGGCACCTTGCTCTCTGAAGGCTAAGGGAACTGCAGGCCCAATCTCTGTTACTCTGCAGCACCACCAGAACAGATGGCCAGCAATGGTATTGCAGCTTCCAAGACAGCAAGATCAGGTGAGATGAGAAGCAAATATGCCAGCCCATTTGGCCCTATATAACTACTGTCTCAGGCCTGGCTTGCCAGTCAGACTAAATGTTCCATCGGTGCAGTGCTGAGCTACTACAGGCTGCCTTAGAGCTTTGCCTATGCCTATTAAACTGTCAACAAACCTGTCCTCTTGGCTGTTGGCCCTGACACCCATTACCAAGGCTTGGCCAAAGAAAGACGTATAGGGAAAATTTTAAGGGCGGGGATGGGAAAAAACATTTCAGTTTCCCTTCTTCTTCCTGACAATCTGCACAAAGAATGTCAAACCACTGTAGATTTTCCTGCCAACCTCCATTAGGGCTACGTGAAAATTCTGCCACTCACGGACAGTGCAGAGATAATGTGAGGATCCGATGGCCAATCACTCAGCTATGTGGGAGAAAAGGGATGAATCTGTCCGTGTCGCTTTCTCCCAGTTTCTCATTCTTCCAGTCTTAATTTCAGTTCTCCACATTCCCACGTCGCTTTGCAATTTAAAAAAAGTCAGCATTGTAGAGTGTCTTTCTCCTAAAGCAGACATTTTTGTATGGCATTTTGCCAAACGTGTCCAGTTTTGCAAGCAATTTTCCTTAATTTAATGCTTTCGTGTGTGTTATTTTCACCAATATATGTATTATTAGGCATATTTTCCCTTAATATATGCAGTTTTGGGTTGGAGAACTGCACTTTAAAATTTGGACCAATGTGAATTTCGAAGGATAGTTGTGTGTTTGCTCACATATTGTTTCAGGAAGTGCAAGTTAGGTAGGCGCTCTCTCACACACACACACATATATATAAAGCAGCAGCACCTCTCTTCATTTTGGGGGCTCTGTGTGGACCCTGAGCTTCATCCCTCCAGCCTCCAGTAATCCCTCTCTTGCCCTCCTTCTCCTCTCTCCTCGGTGTCTCTCATCATTTGCACCTCTATTATATCTTTCAGTGGAAGGTCATCTTTCTCCTCTGTTACATCATCTGGCTGGACACATTGCTTGTTTTCAGGGGGTGATGGCAAGGTGAGTAAACAAAGCTTCTAAGAAGCCTCACAAGCATTGCTGGGTTGACTTGGCAATGGATCTCGGGTGATCTTTCTGCAGTTGCCTAGCAACCCTAGGAGGGGTATGCTTCCCCCCCCCTCTACTCCAGCAGACTGTCTGTTTGGGAAATGAACATAGGAAGAGAGGAAGCTGCATTATACCACATTGGGTTCATCTAACTCAATGTTGTCTACACTGACTGGCAGAGACTGCCTAGAGATCAGGCAGGAGTCTCCCCCAGCACTATCTGAAGATGCCAGGGATTGAACCTGGGATCTTCTGCATGTCAGGCAGATGCTCTACCACTGAGCTGTGGCTCTCCTGGTGTGAGCCCAATGAGGGTAGCCAAAAAGTACCCTTTCAGTGGCAGGGATGGCACAAGATGTTTTGATGCCTAAGGGAAAGGTCAAGATGACGCTACATACCGAATCCAGCTGGACTGGCAATTGACTCTTACTTCAACTCTGGTGCTGGGATAGTGTCCTTTACCACACCTGAGGACAGCAGGCTAGTTTAGGGGGTGTGGTGCATACAGCCCTGTTCTCCAACAGAGGGGAACAGCAGGGGGAGGGGGGTTGCTCAGGAGAACAGCAGCAGTGCTGACCTTCAGCATCTGCCACCTGAGACAGTCACCTCGCTCTGCCTAACAATTGGGCTGGCCCTGCTTAGCAGCCACTGCTAGGCTGCATACCTCAGTTAGTGGACCCAGAGCTTTTATCGTCTGCATTTTGGGCTCGAGTACAAAAAAGTGTCTGAGTTTAAATTGCAAAACATGCACGTGACGGAGTCAGTTGTGGGAATGGGGTAAACCCATTAGGTTTAAGTGGTTCAGGTTTCCGGAAACAAGCTTAATGGGTGCAGCAATTGGGAAAAGTGTTAAAATACACTCATCTTTGTGACATGGAATGTTCGGATGAGTGTGAAACTCACATCGTCATTCCCTCTGATATTTGATGGAGGAAACTTTGTTGCACTTCTTTTTATGCTATAGCAAAGGTGGGAAACCTTTTTTCAGCTGGAGGGCCACATTCTCTAGTGGGCAACCTTCTGGGGGCCACATTCCAGGGGTGGGTGGGGCAACGGATGTGTCTTATCCCTTTGCATCAGCGTGCTCCGATAAGTAAGAGTTTTCTACACATAGATCTCTCCATCCAGGCGAGCAAGAGGCATTGTTGTGGTTCAAGGACAGATTCCAGCCATGGACATGCAGGTCCAATGGTGGGGTGCAGCCTTGGAAGGGGGTATGGCCTTCCTGAGGGCCAGATAGAGAGACCTGAAGGGCCACATTTGGGCCCCGGGCCTGAGGTTCCCCACATCTGTGTTATGTGAAGAAGACCATATTCCGACTGCGATCAAATCAAATGAGCCAATTCCACCATACAAAGAATGTTGAAATGTTGAATTTGAAATATGTATTTCATTTCAGGCCAGAAAGCAGTTCTGCATGTACACCCCAGGAGTTAGCAGATTTGTTTTCATTGTCCAACCATATCTCCCCTTATAAAAACACATTTTTTGTGTATGTCTATTCAAAAGTTTGTGCTGTTAGGGTCAGTGGAACACACTTCTAGGTAAGCTTGCATAGGGTTGCATCCTTAAAATTCTAAACTTCAGGATGCTCTAGCAAAGTTGTAAAGTCCAGAGAGATGCAAGCGGCTGGTTGTTCCATTATGACCACCAAAATCAGTATATAGCTCATAGTGAGAAAACAGACCCAGCTGAAAAGCAGGTATTTGGCAAAGCTTCTGTGACATTCTCTTGAGGTAGTAGCCCTTTCCTTACTAGCGAGGCTTCTTTTCTTTTAATAGTTGTAGTTCAACAGGGGTAGCTTTTGCAACTAGGCACCACTTTTCTCCCCAAGGCAACACTGACAAGTAAAACTTGGAGAAATTCTGATTGCCTTAACCTTACTGAACAAACACTAAACAGCTTACACAAATTATGTTTGGGATATTTTACTATCCTAACCCAAATCTCAAGGTAGTAAAATGTCCCAGAACATTATACCCCCCAAAATGTATCACCAGTGTGGGTGGTGTCAGAAAAAGGGCACATAGGTCTGCTTTCTGGACCTTGTTTGTTTTTGTTGGTTTGTTTGAAAAGCCCGATGGGTTTTTAAATTCAAATATTTTCCATTGGCTGGGACAAAAAAAAAAGAACGCTAATGAAAAATATCAGCCAATTTCTTGGAATATATTTGTCTCAGGCTCTTTTTGTTTTTTAGTAAGAAAACATTGTACACACTTAAAGTTGCTTCTCTGGGGGCTCATCCACATGGCGATTTAATGTGTGTCTGGTGCTACTTGCATCCTCTTGTAATTCGCATGGTTCACACGATTTTGTAGAAGCTATCACGCAGTTTTCCCCTTTAAATCTGTATTAACCCGATCCACCGATAATGTGAAAAGGAAAGGAAAAACCTCTCAGCTGCTCCTTGTAGGCACTTTGCTTCAATGTTTTTTTAGTGGGTGGGCTCTCTTATGCCCCATTGCCCTCCTCCCTCTCTCTCTGCCGCCCGCATAAGCTGCTGCAGCTGCTGCCTATTTTGCCTTTCACTCACTCCCCCCATCCGCCTTTCACTCAGGCTTGGACAATGGGGAAGAGGGTCTAGTCCAGCCTTTCCCAACTAGTGGGCCACCAGATGTTGTTGGACCATATTTCCCATCTTTCCTGACCATTGGCAATGCTGGCTGAGGCTGATGGGAGTTGTGGTCCAACAACAACTGGTGGCCCACTAGTTGGGAAAGGCTGGTCTAGTCAGTTTCATTTTTTCTTATCAATTGCACACCAAGGTGCTCTCCTGGCTTCAGCCTTGAACCAGAGGGAGTAAACATGGAAAATTAGAGGGTGGGGCCACAAGGAAACAGCAACACTAATCCTTCCCAGAGGAATGCCTACTTGTGTGACTGGAAAACAGCAGATTGGAAGCTACCATTGAGCAAGAAGTGTGGATCTTGAAAATCTGTTATAATTGTAAAAGCAACATCTTTAGGACAAAGTTAGGCTCCATTGTGGATAAGCCCTGGATCAGTTTTTATTGGACGTAAATGTTTACCACAATACATTACTGACTGGGAGAAAAAAAGAACCCCGAACACAAGAATCATTTGTGATTTCTTGAGATATTTTACATCACAGGTGCTTTTTGTGCACAGAAAGAAAACTAGAAATAGTTAGCATGCATGGAACAATGCTCTAGATTGGGGACGCTGAATGCATCCCTCCAGGCCTCCCTCTCTGGACTTCAGGACGCCTCCCAGGCCACACCTGTCACTGGCCTGGCTTTGAACTCTCCCTGAGTATTGCTGCCAGGCTTGAATGTGTCTTTGAATGCTCATAATGCTTCTTACTTGCCTGGATGGGGAATAGAGAGGGATGTGTGAGTAAATGAACATGTGTTGCTCCACCCACTTTTGCTCCTGGCCCCGCCCACCAATGGCATGCTGCCTAGAAGGCGACACAGCCCTCAGGCTATAAAAAGTTTCCTGCTACTGCTCTATATTGCAGAACGACTTTATTTATTTATTACATGTATACCTCGCCTTTCTTTTGTCATAGAAACCCAAGGCAGCATACACAGTCTCCCATCCAGGAGCTGACAAGACCAGGACCTGCTTAGCTTCACCAAGGTGGTAGCCTCACATGCCTTCAGTCCACAGTCTGGGATTATTGGTTTACTTATATATAAATGTTGCTGTGGAAAGTGTATCTAGGGTAGGATTTTGTTCCAGCACTGCTTTGCAACTATTTTCTGGCCTCTTTCCTATGGTCATTTGCAGAACAATAACCTCAGAAGTGGCTTTGGGAAGTGAATCTGTCTTACAAATGATTGGGGGGTAGGGTGGGGTGGGAGAGAAATCTGCTGGAGCTTTTCAGACAAAGCCGGACAAAGCCAGCATCTTTGGAATGATAATACTGCCACCGTGTGACTGTCAGGCAAAATAGCACAGCGGAGAAAGGAAACCGTTAAGTGGGTAAAAGTTCACTGCATAAATAGCTGAGGGCGGCTGAATCCAACCTGATGGAAAAAGCAAAGGAGGGGAAAATTACTCCAAAACCATCAGGTTAACTGAAGTGCAACTTACCTCTCTCCTTCCCTGAAAGGAGGGTTGCCAGCCTCTTGGGAAAGGCTAAGGAAGATGGACAAGCCTGACACACAGAGAGGAAAAATATGTGTTCAAGCTTTCAGCCAGGAAGCACCAAATCCACAGAG
Organism: Rhineura floridana; assembly: GCF_030035675.1. Taxonomy (NCBI): domain Eukaryota; kingdom Metazoa; phylum Chordata; class Lepidosauria; order Squamata; family Rhineuridae; genus Rhineura; species Rhineura floridana. The sequence goes on along the minus strand of NC_084480.1, from coordinate 304,875,064 downwards.
CTCAGCCAGGTATCTAGATGAATGGCACAGAGATGAAATGCAAATTCAAGCAGAATGTCCAATGCAGGGAAGTTAAAAAGAATTTATCTACACATGTGAATTTTTAAACTTTGATGCCCAGTGCTGGTTGGGTGTCAGTCCCATCTTTCAGCAGTAATAGTTTGAGTGGAAGAGGTTGAGAAAACCATTATATTGTCTTGGGCAGGGATAGCCAATGAAGTGCCCTCCAAACATTGATAGACTCTAACTCCCGTTATCCCCAGCCAGCATGATCAATGTTCAGGGATGATACGAGTTGTAGTCCAGCAACCCTGGCAGGGACCACATTGACTGTCTCTGGTTTTGAGAGTGGGGCTCAAAGATTTATTAATGTTAGTATTACCATTAGTATTTATGATGTACCTTTCAGGTAAGTCTCAATGATTTACAACTATACAATAAAAACAACTAAATGTAGGGTTTTATTTATTTATTACATTCATTGCATTCATTTATTTATTTATTCATTTCTTTAGTATTTCTTTTCATGATAGAAACCCAAGGTGGCTCACATATGGTTCCCAGGTGGTCTCCCATCCAGGCACTGACCAGACTTGACCCGCTGTTTCTTCCACCTTTTGGAACTAAGCCTGGTGTAAACATGCTGCAGAATGAGGTGGGAGAATCCTCAGGAGGTAGAATGGACAGTATCTCTTCAGATCACCGGGTGGGTGATGCCATTTTTATTGGTCTACCAGTGACCAGACTTCATGCAAAAAAAAAAAATGCCTAGCACATCAGGGAGACAGGTTTGTTTAAAAATATGACATACGCACACACCAGCTACAGTAGGAAACATTATAGCACATTACACCATTCTACCATTATGGGACTGTACTTCCACCCCAGTTCTTCTTCATTCTGGTCCATGTGCAGATCAGGCAGAAGCCAACAAGTGATCACACCCATCAGGGATCACATTCAACTGTGGATGATGCCACTTCTTCAGCGTGATGTGATGGCTGGATAATATCACTGGGCACTAGCAAATCACATTTGCTGCTACGTTCAGCACCTTGGACAGCTCCTTGAAAACTTGGACTAAACCCCGCAGTGGACTCACTGCTCCAAGACATTGGAGCTGCCAGCCTCCACCGCCCACAGATTCCTATGACTGGGATGGGATACAGTGGAGGAGGTAGCTTCTTCAATATCTTAGTCCAGGACTGCAAAGGGCTTTATAGACCAGTAGTAAAAAGTTACTGTGGTGCTCCTGCCTCACTGTCAGGGTTGGAGCATCTCCCACCTAAAAGACCACCTCATCTCCTACATCCCCAACTGATCACTGTGTTCTTCAGGAAAGAGCATCCTGCAGATACAATGCAACCAGGGAGTCCATTTTTTAGAACGTCAGGATCGGGTCTTTAGTGTGATGGCACCTACCCTTTGAAATTCCCTCTCATTGCTTACCAGACAAGCACTTTCTCTGTTGCCTTTTTAGTGCCTTCTAAAGACATTCATCTCTCAACCAACCTTCTAAAATCTTTATCCCAGCTGGTATCCATCTTGGATTTGAATTGATGTTTGTTGTTTTATATATGCAATTGTTTTAACTGTTTGTTCATGTGTAATTGTTTGATATACTTTATTATATTGTAAATCACTTCTGGATGCCTCATCTGAAGTGATTTATAAATGAAAGTATTTATTTATTTATATCTCGCCCTTCCTCCCAGTAAGAGCCCAGGGCAGCAATTATTATAACAACTCATCCCTACAAACTTCTGACACCATCCATAGCTTCAGGTGTGGAGAGAAGAGTGTCCTGGATTCCAGCAATGGAATGAAGATATAAGATGCTTCTTCACTGACCTCCCCAAATCCTTCTGCAATATCTATAGCTGCAATCGTCACAGTCTCGTGAGAGGCTCCTCATGTCTCATGAGAAGGATCCTGATCTCTAGCTAGGCATGTCACACCCCAATGAGGTCATAGTTTGTCTGGCCAATGAGGTCATAGTTTGCTGCCTCGCTTGTTGGCTCTTTAAAGGCACTGCCCTGCTTGCTGGCCTCTTGGACTATGGCTCTGGACAATGAGAAAATTGAAAGAATATCACATGAAACAAATAGAGTTTTAAAAAAGGAGGTAGCATAGTGCACAGGAGAAAAAGCGTTGAGCTGCAAATCCTGGCTCAAATCTCAAGGCTTTGAGATACCATGCAATGGGGAGATGTGCTATCAAACTGAAAGAATATCACATAAAACAAATAGAGTAAAAAAGAGGTAGCATAGTAGCTTTGAGCTGGAAATCCTGGCTCAGATCTCAAGGCTGGCTGTAAATAGCCATTTTCTGCTGTTCACCCAGTAGTATAGAATGTCCTTCCCTCTGCCATATATGTGAAGCAGCAACCGTCAATGGCTTAAGATGTCTTGTAAAGACATATCTTTTTGCCCAGGCTTTCCCTGACCCATAACATTGGACCCTGTTTTATGCATTTGAATTCCCTTGCTCCTATTTGTTTCCATATGCTTTCATACTGCTTTTTAAAATTAATTTTAGATTTTACTTTTGCTTTGATGAATTGTGTACACTGCATACAGATTTTTTTTAAAAAAATATTAAGTTTTGTAAATAACTAAATGCAGATAGTTTTCTGGGACAAGCCACTGTCTCATTCTCTGTCTCCCCATCTGCTCTTCAGCATTTTTATTAATGACTTGGATGAGGAGGTGCAGGGAATGCTCATCAAATTTGCAGATGATACAAAACTGGAAGGGATAGTTCATGCCCTGGAAAACAGGGAAAAAGTTCAAAGTGATCTTCATAGGCTGGAGCTTTGGGCTGAAAACAACAGAATGAAACTTAAATGTAAAGTCCTACACCTAGGAGAAAGAAAACAAATGCACAGTTATAAAATGGGGGATACTTGGCTCAGCAAGTATGTGAGAAGGATCTTGGAATTGTTGTTAATCACAAGCTGAATATGAGCCAACAGTGCAGTGTGGCTGCAAAAAAGGCAAATGCTATTTTAGGCTGCATTAACAGAAGTATAGTTTCCAAATTGTGTGAAGCATTAGTTCCCCTCTATTTGGCACAAGTTAGGCTTCATCTTGAGTACTACATCCAGTTCTGGACACCACACTTTAAGAAGGATTCAGACAAACTGGAATGGGTTCAGAGGAGGGCAGCAAGGATGATCAGAGGTTAGAAAGAACTAGGCATGTTTAGCCTTGAGAAGAGAAGACTGAGAGGAGACAGGATAGCACTCTTCAAGTACTTGAAAGGTTGTCACACAGAGGAGGGCCAGAATCTCTTCTCAATCATCCCAAAGTGCAGGACATAGAATAATGAGCTCAAGTTACAGGAAGCTGGATTTCAACTGAACATCAGGAAAAACATCCTGTTAGAGAGGTACGACAATAGAAGCAATTACCTAGGATGGGGGGCTGTCCAACCCTGGAGGCCTTCAAGAGGCAGCTGGACAGCCACCTGTTGGGTGTGCTTTAAGTTTGTGTCCTGCACTGAGAAGGGGGCTGGACTCAGTGGTCTTGTAGGCCCCTTTCAACTCTATGATTCTATCATCTGTGATCTGGAGATAAAAAGACTGTCCTACCTCACCAGGCTGTTGTAAGAGTTTTTGAGATGATGTGTGAAATTCTCTGTGGACTCTTAAAAAAATTAGTCAATACTAATATAATTATCATGGAAACAAGCATGCTCCTATGTAGACTTGATTCCATTCACAAAAGGCATTTCACCACAAGCAAGGAAGTCTTGTGGAGACTTGTCCGTAAATTATATAGGTTCACATTTTTAGCAACTCTCCAGAGGAAGGCATCTCCCGGGACCTGTAGGGATTTCTTTTAACATGTGGACTCAGCATAACCATTGTACAGGAAAGACCATCTGATCTTTGAGACTACAAAAGGAACATATATGCAGTGAACTCTTGGACCTCTCCACTGCCCTTCTGTGAATGATTCATGAGCAGCCGGAATGAAGATGAGGATGGGTGTTAAATATTTGACTTCCTGTGCTTTAGTCTTCTTGTTCGTCTGCCCTGAGGGAGGCCAAGTTTATTCATTTGTTTGCTGCCACTGACAGGTTCTCTGGAGGCCTTAAATTTCTAAGTAATAGCAGGGTTTCGGGTTCAGCAATGCCTGCGTGTTTATTGATCATCAAGGCACCGAAAGCTGTGAGGCAAAAGTTTTGGCAGTTAAACACGACAGGAATTTTTCACCTGTCAGATGCACTGACGTATGTCCCTCATAATGACTGGCAAGGTCAGTACCCATATTGATAGCAGTTGCTTTCTTAAAAATAAATAAACTCAGCGGCATGTGGCATGCCATAAGTATTCCCCCGAGGGCTGTTTTTCATCCTGAGTTGTGTTTATAGCATTTGGAAGGAAACAAGTTTACTGGGAAGCCAGAAGAGCATCAGCATGTGACGGATGGGGAGGAAGAGCAGGAAGGCTTTTTGTAAATTGGTGGGTTTGACTGGCTTTTTCAAATCAATATGTGATTCCCACCCCCTTCTTGGCTTCCTTGGCCTACAGGCCTCCAACCTTCAGACTCCTTTGCTTTTCTGCTCTGCTTTTCCAACACCAAAGAGTCACCTCCTAGCCCCATATGAGATCTTGCCAAACTGCCTTTTCACTTCTCTCACAGTAGTATCATGTAGCAGATGCTTCTCTGTCATTGGCTAGAAAGTTCAAGAATAATCTGTAACAACAAAGCAACTCAGCCAATGGTAAGGGAATAGGTAGGGAGACTATCAACAACCTGTTTTTTGAGAGTTTTTTAGGCTATATATCGACCCATTCAAGTTGTGGGACCTGAAAAATCGAGATGGATGGAGAAAAAAATGGAGGGAGGAGTTAGGGTTGCCAGGTTCATGGCCTGAGACTGATCCTGTGTCTTCAGGAGAAGAGAAAGTCAGCCAAGTGGAGGCCGGGCCTGCTAACCAAGAGGTCTTCTGTACCTTTAAAAGTTGTGTAAGGGGAAGGGAGAATGCCACCTTGTGGTTTTTCTCATTACAGGGTTGCAAGAACACCTGCACTTGGCTGACTTTCTCTTCTCCTAAAGATACAGGATCAGTCTCAGGCCATGAACTTGGCAAACCTATTTTGGAAGCCTACACCTGTGTTGAAGGGGAGGAGTCTACACTTCTGCTTACAAAGAGACTGTGCTGCTGTGGAGGCCTTGTCTCTCTCTAGAACAAGCCTCCGCTCAGAATAATGAAGTTTTGTAGGAGATACAGTAGTTTTCCTTAGAAGCTCGGGTGTGTGTCTGTTAATGGTTACTACTTTGTTTATTTTTAAATATTGTTTTATTATGTTCATAATATTGAAACATTGTTTTTGCTTGCTGTTACATTTGCTATGTTACTGTTCTGTTATTTTTTGTTGTTAGGAAATTGTTTTTGTAATTGCTTTTGAGATGCATTTCTGGTCACCTTGCGTAAGCCGCCTTGAGCACAATTTTTTGTGGAAAGGTGGCATACAAATAAAATGATGGATGAATGAACAGAACAGGTGAATCACACACACACATTTTGAGCTTAATATTCCATGAACCACCTAGAGGACACAGTTGGGTAGCTGTAGCAGTATAAAAGCACAACAACAACAAAATATTTATTTTGAAAAGCAAGGAGATTTGATGCTTTGGGCATTCCGACAGATGATGAACATTTTGTTGAGAGCCTCCTCTGTATTTAGGCTCATGTAATTGTTTGTAATTCTCAGTGTGAAGAACCAGTGAGTTGCCATAAATGTTCCGGATGAATAACCACATGAGGACTGAAGTCTCCAGGGGGGGGCAACCATGATATCCCTCCTCCCCCTTAATGGTCTTACTTTCAATGGAGGATTCAGCAGAAGATTTTACCCTTTAGGTCCTATTGTCTTTTGTTATCATCTTGTATTGTCAATCAGAGTTCATCTCCTTGACTTGCTTGCCTTGAACTCTGCATCCTTCATAGTAATAATTTATATAATCCACATAAGCATTCTCCTCTGTCAGAACAAGTCAAAATGTTTGTTGTTACCAGTTTCATTTAAATGTCAAACACCATTTGCTTGTATTTGCATAGGATGTGCCTATCTGCTGTTTCAGTGACATAGGCTGTCAGAGACATCAATTCGCACACGTCAAACTTCAGACATATTTAAATATGAGATTTAGCCCAGGATTATAGAAGCCTTAATTTTTTTTCCCGAAAAAACACACACAACTCTGCCAGGGAAATTGTTGTGCAATATAAGGACACGGAAAAAGGTTTCAAATGTGTGATATGACTCACAGCTGAAATAAAGAATGCATTTCAAATTGACAAATCATGCCTGTGTACATTCTCTGGTGATAGGGAGGAGGTGCTTATCCCTTCCCCACCTACCACGATCCCACTGCAACATTTCCCCCCAGTCACTTTCCCCCAGTGGAGGTACCAAGTGCATTTTTGCAAAGATATTCATCTGTCTGTAAGGTCACAGAGCAGTCTTTTCCAACCTGGTACCCTCCAGATGTTTTAGACTTTAGCTCCCATCAGCTGTGCTGGTGGGGGCCAACAAGAACTGTAGTCCAAACCATCTGGAGGGCACCAGGTTGGCGAAAAGAGGAAGAAAATAGCTGGGGGATGTTGCAAGAGCCAGGCAAGAGAAGGGTTAAGCATCACTTCCTACCCATGGTTGCTTCACTGCTGAAACTCACCTTCTGCAGTCGCTTTTGCCCAGACAAAGAAGCCACCAGAGTTTAGATCAGGGTAGGGGCTCCTTTTTCAGCCTGTGGCCCTCATTCCCTTATGGGCAACTTTTTGGGGGCCAGGTGGGCAGGGCCAGAGGCAAAAGCAGGCAGAGAAACAAATGTGAATTCTACCTTTGTACAGAAGGCCAGTTTCTACACACACTTACACACCTTCTCTATCCTCCGTCCAGACACGCAAGAAGCATTCTCAAACTCCTACCAAGCCCAATTCAAAGTGTTAGCACTAACATACAAAGCCCCAAATGGCTTGGGGCCCAAGTTACCTAAAAAAGCGAATTCCCCAATATCAAACCATCTCAGGCCCCACAGTCGACAGGAGAGGCCTTGTTGATTGAGCAAGTGTTACTTTAAATACTTGTATATACATGTCCACAAGCCAAGAACAAGAATAATGCTGGCAACTGTTTTTTTTTGTTATCAGTCAAATCACTCGTCATTTCCACAGTCAGCTGGGTTCTTCCTTTTCGGACATTCTAGCTGTTACAAATGTTTAAAATTTGATTTAAAAATTCTTTGATTTTAAATTGTACTGTTTCAACTTGTAGCGTTTTAACATTTTGAGGTTTGCTACCCTGGGCTCCTTTAAGAGGAAGGGTGGGATACAAATTTAATAAAGAAATAAAAAGCCAGCCTATTCTAGAAAACATTCAAGAATGGTGCAAAGCAGGGCTGGAAAGGGATGTAGCTTTGGGATAGGGGGTATGGCTAGGAAGAGGTGTGGCCTTGGGAGAGTCCCAAGGGACAGATAGACAAGTCTGGAGGGCTGAATATGGCCTCCAGCCAGGCCTGAGATTCTCAATCCCTGATTTAGATATATACATTTGTGTTAGGGTTGCCAGGTCAGAAGCATCTCAAGCCCTGAGATTTCAGGGGTGGGCCGTAGTGATGCCATGGGGGCCCTAGTGATGTCATTAAGCATGATACATTAAGCATTAACCACAGTTGCTTGGAGCATACCACTCAAACAAACAAAAAATCTCTGACTGGAAATTAAGATAGAAATGTTAGCTAAATGAGGGTGTTTCCAGGTCCAGCAGAAGTGACAGGATCATTCCATCTCACACGCTTAGAGAGCTTGGGTAAGGAACATTTAATCTAGCCTATTTGCTTCTAGCAAGAAGGGTTTAAGTGCCCTCAGGCCAGGCCACTCACCTGAAGGCCATTGTAGGAAGAAAGCCTAGTGTTGTGGAGATGTTAGATGGGAGTACTCAGGAGTAAAGATGGATGTCCTTGAAGGCTGCAATTCTAAACACAGTTACTAAGGAACTAAGTCCCACAGAACTCAACAGGACTTACTTCTGAGTAGATACTGTTAGGATTGTGCCATTGGTAAGGCTTGATTAGGGATCCTCTGCAATGATATCTGTATCAAAGCAAGGTTGGAAACACTGCCTGGAATGCCCTGCCTGCTTTTTAACATGGCTGCTCCAAGCTTTTTTACAGATTTGACCCTTCACTGCAGACAGAATTTTGAGAAATGAGTAAGAAGAAAATTCTCTACTCTTTTCTGCCTGCTCTGTGGGCTGCTATAAACTCACTTTGACACCCAACCCAATTCCCATGACTAATAATTGACAGAGAGAAAACACACATGGTTTAGTGTACCTTCACGGGCAGTAGATTGAGAACAATAGCAATTGAAGCCACACTTCCCAGTAAGTGAATTCTCTTTTACCACTATTGGGTAAGAAAAAACCCATCATGCAACCAACAAGGTACATCATCAGTGGTTTTAAGGGGGTTGAGATGAGTGCATGGAACCACTAAGAACATAAGAACATAAGAAGAGCCTGCTGGATCAGGCCAGTGGCCCATCTAGTCCAACATCCTGTTCTCACAGTGGCCAACCAGGTGCCTGGGGGAAGCCCGCAAGCAGGACCCGAGTGCAAGAACACTCTCCCCTCCTGAGGCTTCCAGCAACTGGTTTTCAGAAGCATGCTGCCTCTGACTAGGGTGGCAGAGCACAGCCATCACAGCTAGTAGCCATTGATAGCCCTGTCCTCCATGAATTTGTCTAATCTTCTTTTAAAGCCATCCAAGCTGGTGGCCATTACTGCATCTTGTGGGAGCAAATTCCATAGTTTAACTATGCGCTGAGTCAAGAAGTACTTCCTTTTGTCTGTCCTGAATCTTCCAACATTCAGCTTCTTTGAATGTCCACGAGTTCTAGTATTATGAGAGAGGGAGAAGAACTTTTCTCTATCCACTTTCTCAATGCCATGCATAATTTTATACACTTCTATCATGTCTCCTCTGACCCGCCTTTTCTCTAAACTAAAAAGCCCCAAATGCTGCAACCTTTCCTCGTAAGGGAGTCGCTCCATCCCCTTGATCATTCTGGTTGCCCTCTTCTGAACCTTTTCCAACTCTATCATATCCTTTTTGAGATGAGGCGACCAGAACTGTACACAGTATTCCAAATGTGGCCGCACCATAGATTTATACAACGGCATGATGATATCGGCTGTTTTATTTTCAATACCTTTCCTAATTATCGCTAGCATGGAATTTGCCTTTTACACAGCTGCCGCACACTGGGTCGACATTTTCATCGTGCTGTCCACTACAACCCCGAGGTCTCTCTCCTGGTCGGTCACCGCCAGTTCAGACCCCATGAGCGTATATGTGAAATTAAGATTTTTTGCTCCAATATGCATAATTTTACACTTGTTTATATTGAATTGCATTTGCCATTTTTCTGCCCATTCACTCAGTTTGGAGAGGTCTTTTTGGAGCTCTTCGCAATCCCTTTTTGTTTTAACAACCCTGAACAATTTAGTGTCATCAGCAAACTTGGCCACTTCACTGCTCACTCCTAGTTCTAGGTCATTAATGAACAAGTTGAAAAGTACAGGTCCCAATACCGATCCTTGAGGGACTCCACTTTCTACAGCCCTCCATTGGGACAACTGTCCGTTTATTCCTACTCTCTGCTTTCTGCTTCTTAACCAATTCCTTATCCACAAGAGGACCTCTCCTCTTATTCCATGACTGCTAAGCTTCCTCAGAAGCCTTTGGTGAGGTACCTTGTCAAACGCTTTTTGAAAGTCTAAGTACACTATGTCCACTGCATCACCTCTATCTATATGCTTGTTGACACTCTCAAAGAATTCTAATAGGTTACTGAGACAGGACTTTCCCTTGCAGAAGCCATGCTGGCTCTGCTTCAGCAAGGCTTGTTCTTCTATGTGCTTAGTTAATCTAGCTTTAATAATACTTTCTACCAGTTTTCCAGGGACAGAAGTTAAGCTAACTGGCCTGTAATTTCCGGGATCCCCTCTGGATCCCTTTTTGAAGATTGGCGTTACATTTGCCACTTTCCAGTCCTCAGGCACGGAGGAGGACCCAAGGGACAAGTTACATATTTTAGTTAGCAGATCAGCAATTTCACATTTGAGTTCTTTGAGAACTCTCGGGTGGATGCCATCCGGGCCCGGTGATTTGTCAGTTTTTATATTGTCCATTAAGCTTAGAACTTCCTCTCTCGTTACCACTATTTGTCTCAGTTCCTCAGAATCCCTTCCTGCAAATGTTAGTTCAGGTTCAGGGATCTGCCCTATATCTTCCACTGTGAAGACAGATGCAAAGAATTCATTTAGCTTCTCTGCAATCTCCTTATCGTTCTTTAGTACACCTTTGACTCCCTTATCATCCAAGGGTCCAATCGTCTCCCTAGATGGTCTCCTGCTTTGAATGTATTTATAGAATTTTTTGTTGTTGGTTTTTATGTTCTTAGCAATGTGCTCCTCAAATTCTTTTTTAGCATCCCTTATTGTCTTCTTGCATTTCTTTTGCCAGAGTTTGTGTTCTTTTTTATTTTCTTCATTCGGACAAGACTTCCATTTTCTGAAGGAAGACTTTTTGCCTCTAAGAGCTTCCTTGACTTTGCTCGTTAACCATGCTGGCATCTTCTTGGCCCTGGCGGTACCTTTTCTGATCTGCGGTATGCACTCCAGTTGAGCTTCTAATAGAGTGTTTTTAAACAACTTCCCAGCATTTTCGAGTGATGTGACCCTCTGGACTTTGTTTTTCAGCTTTCTTTTTACCAATCCCCTCATTTTTGTGAAGTTTCCTCTTTTGAAGTCAAATGTGACCGTGTTGGATTTTCTTGGCAATTGGCCATTTACATGTATGTTTGATTTAATAGCACTGTGGTCACTGCTCCCAATCGGTTCAACAACACTTACATCTCGCACCAGGTCCCGGTCCCCACTGAGGATTAAGTCCAGGGTTGCCGTCCCTCTGGTCGGTTCCATGACCAACTGGTCTAGGGAATAGTCATTTAGAATATCTGGAAACTTTGCTTCTTTGTCATGACAGGAACACATATGCAGCCAGTCTATGTCCGGGTAGTTGAAGTCATCCATTACTACCACATTTCCTAGTTTGGATGCTTCCTCAATTTCATATCTCATCTCAAGGTCTCCCTGAGCATTTTGATCAGGGGGACGATAGATCGTTCCCAGTATTAAGTCCCTCCTGGGGCATGGTATCACCACCCACAACGATTCTGTGGAGGAGTCTGCCTCTTTTGGGGTTTCGAGCTTGCTGGATTCAATGCCTTCTTTCACGTATAGAGCGACTCCTCCACCAATACGTCCTTCCCTGTCCTTCCGATATAGTTTATATCCAGGGATAACCGTATCCCACTGGTTTTCTCCATTCCACCAGGTCTCGGTTATGCTCACTATATCAATGCTCTCCTCTAAGACCAAGCACTCCAGTTCTCCCATCTTGGTTCGCAGGCTCCTAGCATTAGCGTACAGACACTTGTAAGCAGTGTCTCTCTTCAAGTGTCTTTGGCACTTTTGGTTAGGCCTGTGGTAATTTTGCTCTTCTGAATTTATATCCTGTGCCCCTATTGTTGCTTCTATGGATGTAAGGGACTGATGTTAAAGGTAAATGAAATGCAAATAGAAAAACAAAAACAAAAGAGAGTGATGATTTCCTAAATGTAATACCATACCAACCAAAACAAAATTCCTATGAGTAAGGCAGAACACTCAGCATCCCACAATCAGTCAGGATTCATAACCAAATACCAAACTAAAAAAATCCTGGCAGCCAATCAGCCAAGGTCACAGAAATCCCCATGCAGCACAACCTGACCCGAGGGCTGCAGTTAGTGCAGAATGCTGTGGCACGATTGCTGACATGAGTGAGACCCTATCAGCACATAATATATCTGCTCTGAAATCTGCACTGGTTGCTGAATTGCTTCCAGGCCAAGTTCAAGTGGTACTTTTCATGTTATGGGTTCCACTTAGTACTTGCTCTGTTTTTGTAAGAAATCAGTCCTTTAGTGTGGCAGCACCTAAGCTTTGGAACTCCCTGCCTATTGACATTAGGCAGGCACCTTCAGTGTACTCATTTTGGCATCTGCTAAAAACATTTTTGTTTAGGGAAGCCTACCCAGGCATGTAGAGGCTATTATGTTTTTTATCTATTTTTAACTCATTGTTGGTTTTATTATTTTGAATGTTTTTAAATACCTGTCTTTAACTCTTTTTGCCTATAATTTTATTGCTTTAATTCCTTCTATAAACCACTTTTAGTGTTCTTTTTACAATAAATCAGTATATAAATGTTGTAAGTAAAATATATAAATTTCTGAGTCATTGTGGCCTTTGGGTCTCTTTCCTCTTTTATACTGGGTCAGACCATTTGGTAGCATCTAGCTCAGTACTGCTGACATGGATTAGCATTGGCTCTCCAGTCTTCCAGAGACTGAAGATTGGACCTTTACATGCAAAGCATGTGCCCTACCACTGAGCTATAGCCCTGTTTAAAAATTCACTAATAAGTGCACAGCATACTAGGGCAGATCCACACCATACATTTAAAGCACATTCAACATACATTTGAATATTATTCAATATTAAATATTAGACAGGCACCATCTCTGTTATCTTTTCGGTGCCTATTGAAGACCTTCCTCTTTCAACAAGGCTTTTCAGTTGAGACCTTGTCCCAGACTGTTTCTATGTTGGAATTGCTTTTTAATATGCTTTAAAAAATTTTTTTTGGTAAAATAACAATGTTTTTTAACCTTTTTTAAAAGAATATGTCTTCAGAGCTTTTTAAAAAAAGGTTTTTAAAGTTGTTTTGTTTTGATGTATTTTAATGTCTGTTTTTATGATCTTTTAAAGTGTTTTTAGTGGTTTTGTTTACTGCCCTGGGCTCCTGCTGGGAGGAATGGCGGGATATAAATCAAATAATAAATAAATCACATGAATACCACCACAGAATCATGGGAACTGTCATTTGTTAAGGGTGGTGGGAACTATGTGAAGGAAAAACTACACTTCCCAGGATTCTTTGGGGGAAGTCATGTGCTTTAAATGTGAGTTGGATGTGCTTTAAATGTATTATATGGATCTGCACTACTTCATAAACTTTGCCTGCATATAAATCATTTAAATTAAATTTTAAAATGGCAATAAGGTACAAACTTTACTGGGTGACCATGGGCTATGCACCATCTCTCAGCCTTATCTGCCCCTCAGGGTAAAAACAGCAGAGGGGGACCATGAACACCCCAAGGAAGAAGGGCACACTTAAAATGTAGAGGAAATAATAAATGGTAAATAATAATTTACAACCATAGTGTGAAATCAGATACATATCAAGACATAGTAGGAAGAAATGTTTATATAAGCATGACTGTCAAATATGTTTATTATTTACACAACCTGTAAAGGTATTTATAGTGCAATCCTATGCATGTTTCCTCAGAAGCAAGTCTCAACGTATTCAATGGGGCTTACTCAACCAGGGAAGCATGCACAGGACTGCAATGATAAGGAACTTCATTCACCCAATCCAAAGTTCAGAATTATGCAGCTTTAAGCTGTTTTGCAACTGCTTTATACTTGTTTTATGGTGACTGGGAGAAGCTCTACTTCTCCTTTTCATCTTCTTCAGGTGAGGCTGTCGATTTGCTGAACCGTTGCCTGGCCTCGACAATGGACTGGATGAGAGTTAACAAACTGAAGCTCAATCCAGACAAGACTGAGATGCTGTTGGTGGACGGGTTCTCTGATCGGATGGTGGATATATACCCTGTCCTGGACGGGGTTACACTCCCCCTAAAGGACCGGGTTCGTAGTCTGGGAGTCTTTTTAGACTCTTCCCTCTCACTTGAGGCTCAAGTAGCCTCGGTGGTTAGGAATGCGTTTTACCAACTTCGGTTGGTAGCCCAGCTACGTCCCTATTTGAGTAAAGAGGACCTTACATCAGTGGTACATGCTCTGGTAACCTCACGTTTGGATTACTGTAATGCGCTTTACGTAGGGCTACCTTTGAAGACAGTTCGGAAGCTACAACTAGTGCAAAATGCGGCGGCCAGATTGCTGACAAGGACCAAGCGGTCCGAGCATATAACACCTGTTCTGGCCAGCTTGCACTGGTTGCCAATATGTTTCCGGGCTAGATTCAAAGTGTTGGTATTAACCTATAAAGCCTTATACGGTGTGGGACCACGATACCTTGCGGAACGCCTCTTCCGATATGAACCGGCCCGTGCACTACGTTCTGCTACGAAGGCCCTCCTCCGGGTTCCAACTCACAGGGAGGCCCGGAGGGTTATGACAAGATCTAGGGCCTTCTCAGTGGTGGCCCCCGAACTATGGAACAGTCTCCCTGA